>NC_044040.1:168885577-170125848 GCF_901765095.1 Microcaecilia unicolor
TTCTGTGGATAAATCTCTCGTCTGCCCCCTTCTCCTCTACTGCTAATTCCAGACTCCGTTCCTTTTATCTCACTGCACCTCATGCCTGGAATAGACTTCCCGAGCCTGTACCTCTAGCCCCATCTTTGGCCGTTTTCAAATCCAGGCTAAAAGCCCACCTCTTTAATGCTGCTTTTGACTCCTAACCACTACTCACTTGCCCTGTCCCCTTTTATCCCCACCTCTTTAATTCCCTTACCTCTTAGTTGTTCTGTCTGTTTGCCTGTCCTATTTAGATTGTGAGCTCTTTGAGCAGGGAATGTCGTTTCATGTATGATGTACAGCGCTGCGTATGTCTTGTAGCGCTATAGAAGTGATAAGTAGTAGTAGTAGTCCATATAAGCAAACACATGCAATTGGTGTCCATGAGGCCCCCTGACCGTGGTAGCTGGCTGTGTTGCACCTGCAGGGAAAATTGTGTACAGGGGATCTGGTAGTGGTATGCTACATGTACAGCACTAGATATACAGTTGCACTAAACATGCAGTGCTAGCTGTACAGCACCCAGCGTTCAGGCTCCAGTTGCAGCATTAAACATCTAGATCTGTGCAGCACAAAGACGGCTTCTTTTGACAATGCCCAGGACAGCCATGTTCATGTGGGCCAACTCCTACAGTAAACAGAGAACTCAGTATTAAGGCCTGCCATTTGCCCATGGAAAATGGTGGCCAGAATGGAGTAAAAATTTTCTGACAAGAAAAGCTACCTTCTGGCACTCCTTGTCCTCCAGAATGAGGCATGCCTTTTTAGGGAGGGCAGGCTGTGGGTCCCACAGGCATCAGCAAGAAGGGTCTGGGCAGGGCCGCCGAGAGACTGAGCCGGGCACAGGGCAAGGCCCCCCCCCCCCCAATCACTACCACTGTCGCCTCCCTCTCCTGCTCTCAGGCCGCCAGCGCCGCAGTCCCCAGTCTTCACCCGCCCACCCCCAGCCCCTTCGACAGCCCCCTCTGTCTGCCACCAGACCCCCTGCATTCAAATCGGCAGCGCCTCACCTCCGTGTGAAAGCAGCAGATCGCTTCCCTTTGGGCCCTCCCTCACTGTGCCCCACCCTTGCAGAAACAGGAAGTTACATCAGACGAGGGTGGGACAAAGTGAGGGACGGCCGAGGTAATCCGCCACTCTCAAACAGACACAAGGCGCTGCGCTGCCAACTAGAGACTCTCCCTTTTCCAAATGCAGGGGGCCCGGTGGCAGACAGAAGGGGGCCGCTGACGGAGCCCAGGGCAGGCAGGTGAGACCGGGGAATGCAGCGCCAGCAGCCTGGGAGCAGGAGAAGGAGAGAGACCCTGGAGCCGGGCCCCCCTTGGAGGCCCTGGGAATTTTGTCCCCCCTGCCCCCCCCCCCCTTTCGGCGGCCCTGGGTCTGGGAGGAGATCCAGAAGACTCTGACAAGGTAAGGACCTACACCACCTACATCACACCACACCTATATGAACCCATAGGAAGCCACAAAGCTGCAGGCCTCTGAGGTCACAGCAAAGTGGCTAGGTGGCCAATACTCAGTCACACTGCAAAAATACTGCATAGCACAGCTCCCATGTGCACTATGACCACCATAGACTCCACAGTGTCAACCAAACCTGACAATCGCATCTTTCCTGACCAGCCCTGGCAGGACCGCCCACAACATACACGCCACCCTGTCACACTCTTATCATCCCCCACAGCCAAACAACTACAGTATTCTGACAGCAGATGACACCTCACTCTGGCAGATATTTGACAGATGGCTCAACTGAACCCCCCCCCCCCCCCCATGTACCATCTCAAGTGTTTCACTCATAGGCAGCATGCCCCTGAACCAAGGAGCATCATCCCATAATACACACAACCCTGGCCCAAATAGTATCTAGTTACCACAGAAAACTGAGGATACCCTTGCAGCTGCTCTGACCCATATACAGAGAGATCCTGAAAATATGCTAAGTGTAGGGTTGCCAATGTTTTGCTATAGAAAAACACGACACCCGCCCCGCTCCATTCTTTGGCTATGCCCTCCTTTGTCTTGCCCTCATGCCATGCCCAAAATCCCTTGCCATGCCTACTGTTGTACCCTTCTCCCACCCCTTTACAACCAACTGTCCACACTAGGGTTGCTATCTCAAAAAGAAACTGCCACATGTACATACATTCTATGATTATTTCATAAACGTTACATAATAGAAATAGAGCTTCAGTAGCCAAACTCTGCATATGTATATTGTAGAAAAACCATCATAATAAAGCAACACTAATGTTCAAGGCAAGGCAGAGGAATATCCTAATAGACAGAGCAGCAGACTGAGAATCAGAGGGCCCAAGTTCATCATCCCACCATAGCCTGTTCTGGCCTTAGGCAAGCCTCCATTGCCTTGGAATGGCCAGGGGGTGGCACTAGCAATCTCACCCCATTCAGGATCTGCCATCAACCGTTACACCTGCAGTGGCCCCATAAGAATTTCACAGCTTGCTCACTGTGGGCAGCAGAGACTTGAAAGAAAGAATCTCTAGGACTCAAATAATAACAACCCTACCTATAAAGAGGCAGTACCCTAGAATACAAATACATTTTCATCTTAAAATACAGAACAAGTCAGACTGCTACAGATCCATACGCTGAAAATAAACACTAGCAAACTACCACACCTTGATCACATGCACAAAACACACAGACAGGCCCTCAACAAATATGAAACAAGGGACCACACATCAGTAATAGAGATATGAAGACAAAAAGACTGAACTAGAAATCTCAAAAAGTTAGGTGCTGCATGTACAGCAATACTAGATAAACAGAAACTGAATTGTAAGATATCAAAAGTACATTTGCCAATATTGACATATTTCAATTAATAAATTCAGAATAAATATTGTTGGGGGTGGGGTTAACCTCTGTTGTCTGAGCATTTTATTTTTCCATTTGCTTTGATCCCAGTGTCTCTTTGTTGCTTTTCTCTTGACAGGGTCCCCTATCCATTTCACATTTCATCTCTCCCTGTCCACCATCCATCTTCCCTCTATGTCTCTATTGCATTCATGTCTTCATCTTCCCCAATGTTCACCATCTGCTCTCTCCCTCTGTATCCCTGTCCCTATACTCCTTCCATGCCTAAGATTTTTTTCTATGTCCTTGTCCCATCCCTTGTCCAGTATATCCCCTCTCTTCCCCTTCTCCCACTGCTCCCCAACCTGAGGCCAGCATCTCTCCTTCTCTCTCCCCTGCCTCCCCCTCTCCCAGTTTGGTATCTCTCCCTCTCTCTCTTCCATGATGCCCTGGTCCTGTTTTTTTCTCTCTCTTCCTCCCTCTACCCTCCCACCCTGAAGTCTAGCACCTCTCCTCCTTTATTCTCCCTCCCCACCCTGGTCCAATATCTCCACCCCTTACTCTCACACTACCCCTGTCCAAGCCTGCCATCCCTCTCCCTTCCTACAAGTCTGGTATTTCTTCCTTTGTCCCCAACCATGGGTCTGGGTCTGGGTTCTCCCTTTCTCTCCCCTTCCATCACCAAATTTCACTGGGACATATCTTCCGCTCTCAGCATTCCTCTTGATAATCATGATCTCAGTCTTAACAAAAAGATCTTATCATGTGCATGGCCAGAACTGGGATGAGCTGCTACACAGGGAACAATGTCACTCACACTCAGTGATCATCAAATAGATAGGAATGTCCCTTGTGTGTCATATACATGGAACATGGTGACAGGGTGGTGACCAACTGAAAAGGGGGTATAGCCATGGGAGGAGCATGGGTGGCTCAGGGCATTCACTAAAGATGTATGCAGTATTAGAGAATTCAGGGGATCAGCATCTAATAACTCAGATTGGAAGACGCAAAAATTTATTGGTTGAACCCGATACGGCCCATGTTTTGGATAGATGCCCGTGTCAAGGGTTGTATCTTTCTGGGCTTCTATAAAACTGCTCAATTCTAAGCTCAATTGTAAGCCAAATTGAGCCTGCAAAGAGGTGGGGAAATGTGGGATATAAATGCAGAAAATAAAATAAAAAATTAATTAATTAATTCTGTGAAACATCCAAAAATATCTCAAATTGAATACTACATGTAACGTTCAGTGTGCACTTCCATGTACAGTCTTGCCAGTACGGGGTGAAGATTCACTATCACATTTTCAATAGTGAAGGATAGGCAAGCTCTGCAGGATTCCAAGGAACCTGTCAGTCCCTAGTGATTGAGAACACAATATTGAAGCACCACCCCCTACTGGCAGCAATGCAATTGGAGGACTTCCACTTAACTTAAAGGGAATAGTGCCCTACTGGTGGGACAATACATAGAGTAAAACACGAGTTACAAATATTGGAATTTAATATAAAAGGTTTATTGTTAATAGTTACGCAACTGTATTGTAATTATACATGTACACATTCTAAATATATAAGAAGACAAGAGGGAAGGGATAGGTGAGAAAAGATTGGAAAACATTGATGATAAAAGTTTCAGGTTCATTAACATGTGATAGAATTATTTGTTATAAAATTTATATTGACGGATATGGACTTGTATACCATGTGAATTCATCAATAAAAATTGTTGAAACATAAAGGGAACAGTGCCCATAAGGACCAGAGCAGCAGAGCAAGGGGTGTAACAGGAAAACTAGTAAGACCTGTGATAAAACAACAGGCAGGTACAAATATGCAGAATGGGTAGGCCAAAACAGTCCTTTTTTTTGTTTTTGCAAACATTTTCTGTTTCTATGTTTAAATGAATTGGTAATGTGTGCTTTTCTGCCTCTTCCTTCAATTGAGGGAAAAAAATGTAAAATCCATCTCTGATTGTAGCTGCAACAACAGCACAACTGGACTTTTCCTGTCTGGGTCTGAGTCTTCTGCCCCGTGTCACCCTCACTGTTGCAACCTCACCTGCCTGGCTCTTGCTACCAGTTTGTTTCTGTGTATAGTTTGCCTATCTTCAAGGGTGTGACCCTTCCTCCCACCGTCCATGACTCTGCCTTCTATTTTTGCAATCTACATTCTTGAACTACCTCAAGGTACAAACCTTGGCCTGGTTTGCTTGCAGATATTGCTGGTTTTGGCCTAGTGCCTCAGCCACTGTTACCCTAATCTAAATGGTACCACAATACAAATAGTATGGATATGCAGAAGCAAAATCTTTGCAGTACATTTTCAGAAAGTAAGTTTTTTTCCCCAATCTTTGTTACTCCTTTGGTTAATTTCAAATATTTTTGTTAATAAAAAAATGTTTAACGCATGTTGTAACTTTTTTAATGCATGTGCATTAATGCATAGGTTAGCATATATTGTGATATCCCCCTTCACACTCAGGGTGACCTGGTTCCCAATATGCAAATCATATGCAGATTAGTGTGCGACCCCTTCTCACTCAGGGTGACCTGGTTTCCACTCAGCAAATTAAGCAGGTCTCACCAACTGCATATTTCTCAGGCAACTCTTTATTCCAGCCCCTGGGCACACTTCTTCTAGCTTAACACTTTATGCTTTCATAGATCTTCCCACTGAGCCTCCCCACACAGATACATGGGCTCAGTACTACACCAATACTTTGGGGACTCTCAACCCCAGGCTTTTCAGCCTGCTTTTCTCAGAACTTTGGACACACAGTCCCTCTTTGAACACCCAGTTCTAGACACACAGTCAAACTCTAATGCTTTAGGGACTTCTTACCCCAGGACTTTCAGCCTGCTGATCTCCTTTGTACACCCAGTCCACCCCTAAGTCCATAAGGTTAGCCAGTATCTTTCAGGGGCTCTCTCTTCTTCTGCTGCTAGCTCACTTCCCTTTCTTTCACAACTCAGGTGGGGTATAAAGTGGTTAATTAGCTACCCAGGACCCAGCCCATAACCGCCTGCACCTGTGGACCTCCCAGGGCTCTCCCCGGTCCTAGCGACCTCCAACTTCTTCTAGCACCCTCTAGTGGCCTACACCCTATAGGACACCCTCTTACTTATCACAATATTAAATTGATTTTATACACATTAATATGTTTAAAGCACCTTAACAAACCAAGGGCCTCATTTATCAAACCATGCTAGCAGTCCCCGGTGTAGTAATGCCAACAAAGCCCATTCACTTGAATGGGCTCCGTTGGCATTGCTGCGTGGGAACCACTAGTGTGGCTTGATAAAAGAGGCCCCAGATTTACACTCATGAATGTACATCCCTTATCTAATAGTCTATTGGTAATGAGAGAGTATTTCTTCCTGCTTTTTACTTGTAGAAATATGTCAGTCATCCTGGATGTCTGTAAATATCATCTGCAATTTCAACATATATATTTAAGTATATTTGCTCAGTCCAATACAGTTTTAATTTAATTATCTATTTTCCCCTCTGATTCCTGTAGAGCTGGAGCAATCATGTTATTCTGAATGTAGCAGTTGAAAAGTGGGTACATGGTTTTGACATCCTGCCCTTAGATCAAATTGGCTTAGATCAAATTGACATTGTGGTATAAGCATGCTCTGGACACTTCTTCTCCCTCAATTCCAAATTCTGGTGACAGCCTCACACGATCTAACTTCAAAACATAAATATAAAAGGTTAAATTGGTAGTGAAATTCTATAGGTAACCAATAAGGACTTATTGAAAGCCAAAAAGCAATTAATTCTGTATTGCAGTAGTCCAGTCTGTTAGCTCAATATTTTGCTACCTAGGTATAGAACCTGGGTCCATGACTATTACATGTTTTCTATATGAAGCACAGTAAGCAGCACACATTAAATTGTGCACACGGCCAATTTACGCGCACTACTCGATTGAGTAATAAGACAATTAGTCATGATAATTGGCTGATAAAAATCAATTATCATCATGAATTGGCAATAATTGGAATTTTCATTTGCTTTTTGTTAGGCTTGTTCTAAAAAGAGGCACACGTAAATTCCAACGCATGTAACTGAAAAGGGAATGCAGCACATTGTCATAGAATTCAGGGGAATGCGTGTGCTAGTTCTGGCCTATGCACTACTCTATAAACCATGTCTTACTGTAAATGCAGTTTATAGAATAGCAATATATAAGACGCCTTATATAGAATCCAGCACACTCTGTATCTAGTCTTTCTTTGAAGTTCCCCAGCCTACATATAGCAGTATGCATCAATGTCTGTCCCACACTAAAACCTTCATTGGTAGTGCTCACCAAGGAGATTTATAACAGGAGATGGCATGAGCCTATCTGGCCCATTCTGTGGGCTGAAGCCAGTGGGCGGACCTTCTCACCATATTACATGACCCCAAACATTCGCAGACACTTTTGAAAACAATTGCAAATTTGTGAGGTTTATGACTGCCTATGTGTGGTTTTTTTTTAATTTGAAAGTTTCCCAAGGGTTTTTTAACCTCTGGTGGCTCCTGGGCACTCCGGAGTGGCAGACTTCTTTGTGGAGCCATGGGAGGCTCACATTTTCTAGAGGACAGCTTTAAGGAAGGCCCCAGCTCTGCCTGAGCCTTGGGGCAGGGATGTGGGGGCAGGGATGTGGGGACCTCCCCCCCCCCCCCCCCCCCACCAGGTTAAAAAAATCTTTGGGATACTTATGAGAAGTTTTCAAATAAATAAAAAAGCTGTCAAAAACATAGGCAGTCATAAACCTCACAAGTTTGCTATTGTTTTCAGTAGCCTCTGTGAATGTTTGAGGTCACAAAATATGGCAGCTGTGCAGGGGAGATGGCTTCAACTTTTTGACATCATGCCGTCTTCTGTCATAAAACCTCCTTGTGCTCACCTATCCAAGGATAAATCTTCCTTTACTTGGGCCCTTTCATAGACTTGCATCAGTACTGGAAGTAATAGGAGAGTAGGAGTGGTAAGGACCCGTGCACTACAAGTGTTCTGTGACAGCCTGGGCCAATATGAGCATCTATGTTGCTATTTCATAAATGGACATTTATGTGCCTGCTTATCCTCTTCCATATTTCTAAAATGGTTGTTCCTGCTGCACACAGCCTGCACGAAGATGTCCTTTTCCCCATGTGTTTTAGAACAGGGTCTATTTCAGTAGCTTCTGTTCTGAAATACTAGTGGAACTTCAGATATTTTGGCATGGACATTTAATTTCCGATTCCAACATCCTTTCTAAAATATTGCTCAAAATAAATAAAAGAAATTATTTATTTATTTATTTATTTATTTGCTGCACTTGTATCCCACATGTTCCCACCCATTTGCAGGTTCAATGTGGCTTACAAAATGTTACGACATTCACATTAATAGAATAAGAATTTCAGCATATAGATACAGATAAGGTGCATAAGAATATCATGGCAATCATATTAGCAGAATAGTAATTTCAGAATTGTTGCAAATAAAGGTGCATAAGTATATCATGTAGGACTGGAAGTGGATAAATGAATAAAACATAATATAATGATATCAGGACAAGGTATAATATTCAGTAATGAGGAAGTAAATAAAATAAACAAATTAGGAGAGTTCCATAATAGTTGTATTTATGTGAGTCCCCTCTGAATTATGTTTTGTAGGTGCAACAACTCAAACCCTGATGTTAGTAATCGTGGCAGGTAAGAGTCTTGCACCCCAGAATTCAGGGAGGTCCAGAGAAACTAACCTCGCTGTACACTCCAGTGGCGTAGCCAGACTGCCAATTTTGGATGGGCCTGAACCCAAAGTGGGTGGGCACAAAATTTTCTCTCTACCCACCTCCCCCAGCAAAATTTAGTCACGCTAATCAGATGCATTTGTCACACAGGGTAAAGTGCTGCTTTTCAGTGCATCAGATTTCAGAAAATGTATTTAATAGCCTAACACCCTTTTCAATGAGCTTTCAGAGGCCAAAACCTCCTGCCTCAGGTCAGTATAATGCTGTTACGGTATCCTCGCCTGACCTAAGGAAGGAAGTATTGGTCTCTGAAACTTCATTAACACAGGTACCATATTACTTTATCCTAAATTAAAAATAAAATTATTTTCTTTACCTTTCTTGTATGGCCATTTACTTTTTCTCATTGTGTCGCTCCCAGTCTCTAGATTCTGCTTTCCTTCGTTTTCGCTTAACTCTTCTGCCACGGTTTCCTGGCAATTTCTCATTTTTCTCTCCTTTTTCTTTGCTTTCTTCAATATTTTTCTGCCTCTCTCTCTCTCTGTCCTGATTTAATTCATTCTTACTATCCATTCTTTAATTTCCTTCATCTACTTATGGCTTTTCATCTTTTTCTCACCCTTGTTCTCCCCATGCCCCTTCCTCTTATTCTCCAGTCTTTCACTACTCTCCTTTTCCATCCAGCAGCTCTCTTCTTTCTCTCCCCATCCTTCCAGTCTCCCCTCTCTCTCCCCATCCTTCCAGTAGTCTCCCCTCTTTCTTTCTGCATCCTTCCGTCCAGTGTCACCTCTTTCTCCCTACCCTTCCATCCAGCGTCTTCCCTCTTTCTCTCCCCATCCTTCCATCCATCTATCCTCTCTCCTGATCCTTCCATCTAATGTCTCTCTCCCTCTTTCTAACCAGTGTCTCTGTATCACTCTACCCTTTTCTGTTCAGTGTCCCTTCTCTCTCCACATCCTTCCAGTCTCTCACCTTTCTCTCTGCATCCTTCCAGTCTCTCCCCTTTCACTCCCCATCCTTCCATCCAGAGTCTCTCTCCCCATCCATCCGTTTTCCCTCTTTCTCTCCCCATCCTTCCATCTGTTTTCTATCTTTTCTCCCCATCCTTCCATGTTTTCCCTCATTCTCTGCCATCCTTCCATCTGTTTTCCCTCTTTTCTCCCCATCCTTCCATGTTTTCCCTCTTTCTCCCCATCCTTCCATGTTTTCCCTCATTCTCTGCCATCCTTCCATCTGTTTTCCCTCTTTCTCCCCATCCTTCCATGTTTTCCCTCATTCTCCCCATCCTTCCATGTTTCCCTCTTTCTCCCCATCCTTCCATGTTTTCCCTCATTCTCTGCCATCCTTCCATCTGTTTTCCCTCTTTTCTCCCCATCCTTCCATGTTTTCCCTCTGTCTCCCCATCCTTCCATCTGTTTTCCCTCTTTTTCTCCCCATCCTTCCATGTTTTCCCTCTTTTCTTCGACGAGGCCCGCCCTGCATGCCAGCGCCAGCTCCCATTGCCGGCCACTGCTGCTTTTTCTGTTGAGCAGCAGGGCCGGCGCTACAAAAAGAAGAAGCGCTAACGGCGCTAAGGACCGTAGGACGAGAAATGTTTTTTTTAAAAAAAGGCATTGGCTGCTGGCTTGCAGGCTCCTCCCGCAGACGGGAGGAGCCTGCGAGCCAGCAGCCAATGTCTCAGCAGCCAATGCCTCAAGGCTGCTGAGACAGTGCCTGCCGGTGCTGTGCTTTTTTTTTTTAACATTTCTCGTCCTTAGCGCCGTTAGCGCTTCTTCTTTTTGTAGCGCCGGCCCTGCTGCTCAACAGGAAAAGCAGCAGTGGCCGGCAATGGGTGCTGGAGCTGGCGCTGGCGCTGGGCGGGCCTGGGCTGAAATTGGGTGGGCCTGGGCCCAGCCAGGCCCACCCGTAGCTACGCCCCTGGTACACTCTCAAAGAGATGTACAGGGAAAAAAAAACTAAAGGACTATTCCTGAATTTGAGAGAACACAGTTACGACTTTCTTCTCATTAAAATAACATTTATTTATTTTTTTTTAACAATCCAATAACTAATAGTCAATTCTATTTTAAATTGTACATTTAATGTTTCTGTTTATTTTAGGTCTATTCTACTCCGGAGCACCTCCCTGCACAGACATCAGATAAGTATTCCTCTCTCTAGCACAAAACATTATACCCCTTAGTTAAAGTAAGTTTCACAATGTCTCTATTAAAAAAAAATGATACTTTGTGTGCAATTTTTGTATTTGTCAGGTCACGTGACAGCTGCACCACTAGGTAAGTTTGATGTTGTATGTTTGTTTGTCTGTTGATTATATTCACCACTGCCGCCGCTGCTGTGCTGGATATCTGTCTTGCGCTGGGGCCCGAAGTTCCAGATTTTCTGTTCACGTCTTTTCTTTACCTAAACCTAACACTTAACAACTGAAATGGAATAAAAAACCCTAACTCCTTAACAAATCCCTTATCCCCACGCTAAATGACTTTAACAATATAACATTTGGACATTCTAACTATATAAAAAGAAAATAACCAAACAACCCTTTCCTAATTTTCCTAAACTCAAACTGTATTCCCTATTCTATAGAGCTTTAACATGTATACACCACCTCTGCCAACAATCATAAATGTACTTCCACTATAAATTCAACTCATTCATAAAACTACATCAAATTCTCCCAAAACACTCTCCCTCAGGAATCAATCACCCAATTGTACCCTCTTACACTTAACTCACTCACCTCTAACTCTCCAATATCACTCACTCACTCTTAAAACACCAATCTCACCAGCTCACATAAAACACCTCCTTTCTCAACCACCGTCTCCAACGCTATCCCAACTGCAGGGTTGCCAGGTAGAAATTTTTTTTCCAGCCCAATCCAGGCCAGAAACCAGCCCAAAACCCGCCCAAACACAAACCCCGCCCCTGACACCCCCACCCCCCGCGTCACCGGCCCCGCCCCCGCCGTCACCGGCCCCGCCTCCCACGTCATCGGGCCCGCCTCCCCGTCATCAGCCCCGCCTCCCCATCATCAGCCCCGCCTCCCACGTCATCGGCCCCGCCTCCCACGTCATCGGCCCTGCCCAAAACGTCACTAACCCCGCCCAAAAACGTCACTAACCCCGCCCCCCGCGACCGAAAAAAATCAAAAAGCCGCCCAAAAAGCCGCCCGGAAGCCCTAAAAACCGCCCAAAAAACCGCAAAAATTTCCCGCGGCGGGTCGCGGAAAACCGCCCAATTGGGCGGTAAAACCGCCCACCTGGCAACACTGCCCAACTGCCTTACTGAACATCTCCTAGGCAACCGTCCCTTGGCTTGGAATTCTAATCCCAGCCAGCCAATCCCAGAGCCTGCCCAACATTCCAAATCCTCCTGCTGACAAGCGGAATGTTGGGCAGCACTGCTAAATCTCCATCTTTATTGGAAAAATCCCATTGAAGTCAATGGAAATTTCTCCAATTAAATAAAATAACCATTAAATTTTCTTCAAAAAATGTCCAATTTTCCCAATTAATAAAACTTCTAATTCCCTATCAAACTATGGTTTTGAAATTTAAAAATACCAAATTTCAACCCCCGCCCCAAAATAACCTTCCCAAACTTCCCAAAAATATTTCCAAAAAATCTGAAACCACTTTCAAAAATTCCAAAACCATTCCCCGGACCGCTGCGTCGAATTAAAAAAATTAACTCTTTCCTAACCCTATTAAACCCACGCCCCTCAAAAACCCCTATTTAAAAATTAAAAATTCAAAAACTGACTCACCACAAAAATTCTAAAAAATTCCCCGTGCACCAAACCGAAATCAGAATTTAAATAACTTTAACCCTTTATTTTTTAAAAATAAAAGAACGCATTTACACAATTTAAAATTAAACTAATTAAAATTTTTAAATAAAACCCCCCTTACCTTGAAGATGATTTTCTCCACACGTGTAGACTGCCATCCGTTTCGATCCCGCTGGTCCACAAATGAAAACGGATCTAAAAACAAAAAAGCTCCAAAGCCAGCCCAAAATTTAGGCCCCGGCTTCGGCCTACACGGAGCTTCGCGCGTTCCTGATATGTGCATGAGGCGCGCCGCCTCATGCACACGCGCGCCGACGTCTTCTTCCAGCCGGCCATCTTCTTCTTCCTTCCTCCCGCCCGAATCGTTGCGGCACCGCCTCCTTGCTGCTCCTGCAGCACTGCCTTCCACCACGAGCGGCCCAGCAGGGCCCGAAGATACCGGGAATGCCCGGTTCGTGGCCACATGTCCGGGGATGTGCTCAATCGTCCCCAGACCTACACAACGGACGCGCTGCCTCCCAAAGCACGCTTTCTGGCCCCAACTCGGGCCCGAAATCCTCTTCGCTCCCGGAGACGTGTTCAATCGTCTCCGGGAGCCCAAAAAATCCAGCACTCTCTCATGAAGCGCCTCCCTTGCCTCCAGCCACCAGGTTAGTAAATAAAAAAACTTATTCTTTCTTCTTTTTTTTTATTTATTTTAACCCCGGGTTACATTTAGAGTAATTTGGGAGTCAGATCGTTATGGGGGATCTTTTTTGTATGTCTTTATGCAATCATATATCCAGAAAGAGACCTAGGCTTATTCCAGGTTTATCAAAAGCCTAGCTTCAACAAAGCCATATCAGTTCAGCTACGGGGCCCTTTTACCAAACGGTGGTAAAAGGTGGCCTCAGCACGCCCTTACATGAGTCTTTCCTGCACTCTGAGACCATTTTTTACCACGCGGTACAATGGCCAAATATCCTATTTTCACCATTAATGGCCATGTGCTAATTTTCCCATTAGCATGTGGTCATTAGTGCGTAATCCCTTAACTACACCTATTTGGTGGCGGTAAGGGCATGCATGCTAATTACACACTAATCAGTTAACGAGCGACAATGTAGTTGTGCTAACCAATCAGAAGAGTACACGCCTATTCTCTGCCCTCAAACAAGTATTTTTTAGCACATGGGTGGTGCACACACATATAGCAAAATTACCACAGGACACCTTAGCAACCCACAGTACACCATTTTAAGTTGAAGCAAGCAAGCATTAGTGCTTTCCACAGCTTAGTATAAGGACTCTTTAATGTATATATGCTCCAAGTAGATATCCTCCAGGCATCTAAGTGGAGGACTAGCCTAATGATTAGTGCAGCAGGCTTTGATCCTGGCAACTTGGGTTCAATTCCCACTGTAGCTCCTTGTGACCTTGAAGAAGACACTTAACCCTCCCTTGCCCCAGGTACAAAAACTTAGACTGTGAGCCCTCTAGAGACAGAAAAAGTACTTGCATATGACATGTACAGCGCTGTGTACATCTAGTAGTGCTACAGAAATGATTAGTAGTAGTATTTAAATGTAGGTGCCCCTTTACACCATTGCCCTCCACATTTGACACATTTACTACCAGCATTACAAACAAAGAAAAGGAATTTAGGGGCCCTGTTACTAGGCTTAGTGAATCCTAATGTGGAGCTTTCCCACGCAGTAAGCCCATTTCTAGCACAGCCACCAAAAAGGGCTTTTTTCAACTTGTTGCATTTCTGGCCATGTGCTAATGTTAGCATTAGCCCACAGCCATTAAAAAAAAAAATTTAATGTGGGAGCACTAACAGCTTTCTATTTAGGAGGCACTAAGGGTTCCCGTGTTAAGTCCATGTTAACCAGTTAGCATATGGTAATGTCAGTGTACTAGCTGATTAATGTTTCCACGCCTACATTGTACCCATTTCCCCACCCATGCCGTGCCCCATAAATAAGTAGAAATAAATTATTATTGTGCAATTCAGGGGCATAGCTACGGGGGACCACTGGGGCCTGGGCCCCCACAAATTTCATCCAGGCCCCTGGTTTGGCTGGCAGGGGTCCCCAACCCCCGCCAGCCGAAGCCTTCTTCAGTGCCAGTGTCCGGCACAGCCGCGTTCGCTGCCCTGCTCTTCTTTCTTCCTGCTCCTCCTCTGCACGCTGATGCTCCTTTACATGTTTAAGGAGGCAAGGCGAGGTGGTGGTGAGGGGCAGTGAGGCGTGGCAGTGGGGGGACGGCACTCAAAATGTGCCCCCAACCTTGGCTCTGGCCCCTCTCACCGTGAGGTCTGGTTACACCCCTGGTGTAATTATTGCATTTGGGCTTAGTGTATTTAATAGAAGGGCCCCTTAGCTCCTAAAAGCTAATAAAAAAAATTCATAGTTCAACAAAAAGCTAAGATCCAATATATTATTTTTGGTTTTATTAATTAAACTTTATTTGTATAGAAAGAAAGTCATAGAAAGGGAAGTGAAAACAGTAAAGAATCACCATACTAGAGCACATTGGCTAGCGTTATCACTACAATTATCTGACCTTCGCTCATCCAACAGACCTTCCTCAACGTGACATCATCGGATTGCCGTTATGAAGTGTGCAGGTTCTCTTCCTGTTTTCTGGCTTCACACGCTGCAAGGAAGCCATGTTTGATCTAAGACAGTGCTTCTCTGCCTGTTCTTTTTGCATAAAGTATGTTTTCCAAGCATTTTTTTAAGGGGTTACCATTGTTTTCTGTATTATCTGACTTTTCACTTATCTAACAACGGCTCGGTCCCGTTTACGTCGGATAAGCAAGTCTGTACTGTACTTGCACATGAATGCTAGTGTATATCCTGTAATTCAGAGGGAAGGAGGATTCCCACTTCAAGTTTCAAGTTTATGTTTAAACAATTTTGTTGGTGAGAGAACAACAGGGCACTACAGATTACATTCAATCAGATTGTACAGCAAGAAGAAAAACACTGCCATAATCATCATTAAAGATTTAAAAAAAACATAAGTAGTCTCACCAGTTTATGTTTTAAACGCCCCCCCCCCCCCCTTATCCCCAAACCAAGTAAAATTGTAATCACTATCAGCCTAGAGAATTTAATTTACAAACGTTTTCACCTTTTTTCTCCTTCCTGGCCTCACACTTTTTCTCTTTCTTTTTTTCAATCTTTTTATATTTAAACGATTTTTATTCAAGAATAATTTCTGATAAGAATACAACCACTTACATTAGAAAAAAAGGAGAAAAAAAAGCATTCCCATTTGTAAGATACTTTTACTGCTACAAACAACCAGAGGCAAAACATTCAAGGAAATGATATAATGGATGCAGGAACAAGACTGTCAACATCGCTGAGATCAACAAAGCAACTAAAGCTGTTCTAAGAGAAGGAATCGAGATATCCACCCCCCACCCCCAGACTACTACTCTAAAGCCTGAGGCCTGGACTCTTATAACCTCAAACCACTATAATATTTCCACCACCACCCCCCAACCCCCCCCCCCCCACCACACACCCCTTTACCCCTAGAGTCCCCACATAACCAACCCGCCCTCCCCCCACCCTTGGGGCATGAATGGAATTCCAAAACCTGTTGAGAACTCAAGTTTCAAGTTTATCGGGATTTGTTATACTGCTCATTGACAAAACTCATCTGGGTGTGTTACAGTACCAAAATTAATATAGGAAGAGTAGAAGGAGAGGGAGCAATAAGAAGAAGAGTAAAGGGATTATCAGAGAGGGTACACTACCACTCAGCAAAAGAAAGCCAATTTCCCCTTCCAGGGGGATCCAGTTCAGGATTTTCCTTACTGGTTGCAGGGACTTGTAGCTCAGCTGTGGATATTGGGTCAGAATCACTAAATGATGCCCAAAGAAAAACGCTGTTATGTTCTGCGCTGAGATAGAATTCTGTAAAAGGTGCTCTGCGTAGATCGACCTCTACAGAATAGTAGCTTGGTGCACTTCCTGTGCCTAACTTTGGGCATAAGCGCTTATGCTTTCCAAAAGCTTTTGTAAATGCTTACGCCCAACTGATGGCAGTTGGGCATGCAAATCCATGTATTCTATAACATCATACCTAATTTCTGGGAATGCCCCTGACCCACCCATGGGCCGTTGCATGGCCACACCCCCTTTGGAGTTGTGCACTGTGAAATTTAGGTGCACATGTTATAGACTAAGGCATAAGGCAGATGCATGCGTCACTCCTAATTAGTGCCAATTAACTCCAATAATTAATCGTTAGTGCCTAATTGACTAATTAATTTATGCACACCTCTGCAATCTGCACCCAAATTTTGGTAATTTATACAGAACTTGGGGGATCACGTCTCCAAAAGAAAGCCAGACTGCAGGCCCTTGCAACTAGTGTGTGTGTGTGTGTGTGTGTGTGGAGGGGGGGGAGGGACCAGGACTGGAATAATGCACTAGAAATAGCTCGGGCCACTTTTTAGTACAACTTGGTAAAAGGGCCCCATATATCAATTGGCTCACCCTTATCTACATGTTTATTAACACTTTCAGAAAATCTAACAGGACATGATTTCTCATATCTCTACACCATTTAGCCATATCTATCTATATAGCCAGTAATTTTTTTAAAGTAGTTTTTACCACTTTTCTTGGTACTGACATCATATCAGGCTTTTCCGATTTGCAATTTCCTGGATCACCACCCTCCAATCCTATTCATCCATATTGAGTGAGGATAAACAGAAGATATGATGACAATTTTATTCAGTAGCAAAGGCAGGTACATCACACACAGCCAGGCAGACTCCAGAGAGGCTATGGAAGTAACACTATTCAAGAACACTAGATGGCATATGACTCTGCTTTAGTATACAGTTTGCTGCCACCTAGTGACCATAAATATTGCAAGCTAGTTTAGATTCTCAACATGGGCCTTATTCTATAAAGGTTATGCTCCTAACTTTATGAGCATAATTTATGCTTCTAAATTTTGCTCCTAAATTACAAGCCTAATCTATGCTCCAAAATAGCTTGCACTTGTAATTTAGGAGCATAACCTTTATAGAATAACGCCCAAAGTATCTATAAGGCCCAAAATATCTAAATCAATGCTTTCTGAGGCTATAAACTCTGCCTATTTCTTTCTATAATATATTTGACAGCATAGTTATGGAGGTTATTAATGCAAGCTAGGGAAGGGGGAAGTAAAGAAAAGGAGAATAACACCTGTCTCTGCAGCTGGTGGAGAGGCTGATCTTTAATGTGTTGTCTGCCAGGAACTAAGGGTGATCTCAAGTTACACTAAGTCTTTAGCACAATGGAGTTAGCAGAACGGAATCCTGCATCCCCAAGATGTAAGGTTTGGGAAGCAGCCAAAAACAATGGAGAGTAACTTAAAATGAAACCTTCCACAGCTACACTTACATTAAATCATCAAGCAATACACAATCCTGTGGGTTCAAGAAATGTAAAAATGAAATTTATTGGTCACATCTGCATAGCTACCAGTTGTTCCTAATTTGAAAAGCAATTCCCATTCTACTTTCCAAATGTTTATGACATAGGTTGGAATTTTCATTATATTCCTAAAACAAAATGGGGAAAAAATCAAAGTTAGGTCCTTGTTTACTAAAGTGTGCTAGCGTTTTTAGTGTGCGCTAAAATTATCATACACTAAATGCTAGAGATACCCTATGAGTGCCTCTAGCATTAGCACACACTACAAATGTTAGTGCGCTTATAGTACGGCTTAGTAAACTTAGGGGGTCTTTTACGAAACTTAGCTTGAGTCATCTGCAGCAGGGCCCATAGGAATAAAATGGGTCCTGCTGCACATAACTCGAGCTAAGCTTTAATAAAAGACCCCCTTAAGTGGCTTAACAAGTCCTTTAGGGCCCATTTTCCCCAAGTTGCAGTAAAAGGGGGGCCAGCGTTGGCGTCAGCTCATGTTTTACATGCGCGTCGAGGCCCCCTTTTACCGGAGCTGGTAAAGGAGAAGTCTCACTTTCCTACAGGAAATGGCTGGGTGGCAAGTAAAGCACTTGCCGTGCAGCCATTTCGGGGGGGCCCTTACCACCCCCCATTGAGGTGGCAGTGAGAGCTTCCGCGTTAACTCAGCGGTAACCGGGCAGCACGTGGCACTGCCCGATTACCACCGGGTACAGTCCGGCGCTACAAAAAGAAATACATTTTTGTAGCACTGGAAATGACGGCGTGCTAGGGGTGGGAAGTGCCGCCGGGCTGCTGCAGTAGCCCAGCCGTACTTCCTATATAGCGAGCAGTAAGCCTGCGTTGGGCTTACCGCCACTTATTAAAAGGAGCCCTTAGTTTTTTCTGTTTCCTTTCATATTTTCAAATACTATGTGCTATTTTCACACAGCACACACTAAGGAGGGAGGACCTTTCAAAATGGGCTACTGTTAAGTCAGGTTATTTTAGCATAAGATCCCATTTTGTGCAATGAGACCCTGTGCTAAAATAACCCAATTTATGGTAAAATAATCTGACTTAACAATAACCCATGTTGATAACTTGCCCCCTAAATTACTTTAGCACACACTATTTATAAATAGTATAAGGTATTCCAGAAATGAAAGAAAACAAAAAAAGATGAAATGAAAGAAAGAAAGTAAAATTAAACAAAAATGTGGGGTCAGTTCAATTCACGCACCTGATACAGATGATATTGGAAAAGGTTTACATAATGGACTGCCACCACAAGATTGCCAAAATGTCTTGATTTTAAAAGTATATTCGCTGTGTTCAGCAATTTTGCTTTTCATGTTAATACATTTAAATCTTGGGATTATTTGTTCCTTTTTATCACCACTGCAGCACACATGGACTCTGAATGTTCAGTTTTCTTGGTCACAGAAGAGATCTTGAAGTTCTTACACTGAGAGAAAGCAAGGTTAATGACAAGAAGATGAGAAGAAAGACTCGTATCATCCAGTGCCAAAGCTATGGGTGGACCTGGCTCAGACCCATCTTGTCTGGTAGCCAATGAGGCCCCCAGAGCACATCAGTGGCAGCCGCCTCTCTTCCTCCATCTCCCTTTCCTCCTGCCCCAGAATTGGCTCCTCCCTCATCTGCAGCCCAGCAACTCTCCCTCCCTCTGAACCCCCTTCCTGCTGTACCTAAGAACCATCAGCAGTTGCAGCAGCAATTCACATCTGCTGCTTGCACCAGTCCTACAGGCTTCTCTCTGCTGCTTTTCACCTTTATGACATCATTTCCTGTTTCCTCTTTGGCAAGAGCCAGATAAATGCCTTTGAAAATCTTCCTCTTAGAAAATGTAAAGGGCAATTCTATAATTGTGTGTATAAGTTATAAAATAAATGCACTTACATGTGTGATTGGCACCACTGATTCAGTGGCGTAGCCAAGGGTGGGCTTGGGTGGGCCCAGGCCCACCAACTTTGGGCTCAGGCCCACCCAGTACCAGCATAGCTATAATGTGCCTGGCAGGGATCCCCAAGCCCCACCAGCCAAAAACTCCCAACAACTGTCCCTCCTGCATACCTTGTAAATAGCAGATCTTCGCCTAAGTGAGCAGTGACTGATGCATACTGCTCGCACCAGCCCCATAGCCTTCGCTCTGATGTATTCTTGCCTAGGCAGAAACAGGAAGTTGCATCAGAGGGAAGGGTATGGAGCCAACATCAGCAGTGTGTATTAGTTGCTGCCCGTTGCTAGTGAAAATCTGCTGTTTAAAAGGTATGCGGGAGAGGGAGGATATTTGAGAGACCATATGGCATGCAGGTGAGAGGAGAGACCACATCATCTGTGGGATGAGGCGGGGTTCTTCTGCCCACCCATCTTGGGTCCAGGCCCACCCAAAATTGGGTGTCTGGCTACGCCCCTGCACTGATTGCCAATTATGCATGTAAATGCTAGCTGCTATTGTATAACATCTGCACAAAATCACTTTAGTATGTAAGTACAAGGGGGCATAAACATGGGCAGAGTATGGCCGGGCCATGGTTGTCTCTTGGAGGTATGTGAATAACTTATAGAATACTATAAGTTAAATGCATATCAGGGCACAATTAAGCCCCCAACAGTTACAATTGCCATTGACTTAGCATAACTGTTGGTACCTAATTTAAGACATCTTGGCACCAAGATAGTGTTATAAAATTGGTACTGTGTCCATTGCATGGGCAAGCAATCTTGGCACCAATTTTAGAAAACTCATCATCATAGACACCAGACAAAATATTTTGGAGCCCAGGAAAAATGAACTTTTTTCTTTATTTTTCATTTTGCCTTTTTTTATGGTCTGCTCTCCTTTTTCCTACTATTCCTTTCTTTCTCTTACTCTTTCTTCTTTATTCTTCAGCCTTGTTTCTTCTTCAGCCCTGCCATGGGAACAGCTGTGGGCCACCATAACAGCAGCTCTTCACAACTGTGAGCTGATGCCTGCCACCAAATGTTCAGCGCCTAACCAACCAACCTGATGTTAGGTATTTTTCCACCATGCTTAAGGGTCTTTTACTAAAGGTATGCTACCATTTTTGGCTCACGCTAAAAAATCAGCTGACGCTAAATGTTGAGATACCCATAGTAATAGCACCAGCTGATTTTTAGCATGAGCTAAAAATGCTAGTGTACCTTTATAAAAGACCCCCTTAGTTAGCACAAATATTGTCCCATGTAGTCCATGGTCAAAATATACAGAATCCTTAAAATGAGGGAAATTCAGAGGCCCTTTTACTAAGGCACGCTGAGAAAAGGGCTGCACTGGTGTAAGGATGTGTGTTGGGCCTGCGCAGGTCCATTTTTCAGCTTGCCTGCAAAAAGACTTTTTTGTTGTTGTTGTCTAAAATGGACGTGTGGCAAAATTAAAACCAGCGTGTGCCCATTTTCGGCATCAGACCTTACCGCCACCCATTGAGACTTAGCGGTAAGGTCTCATGCATTAACCGGGTGGAAATCATCAGCGTGCGTACACTGCTGATTACCGCCGAGTAAACACAGCACGGTAGAAACTTTCTACCGTGTGTTTTGGACGCACATCAAAAATGGAATTACCACCCAGGGCACGCGGTAGCCGGGCGGTAGTTCCAATTTGATGCACGTTGTACACGCAGAGGCACCCACATGCCTTAGTAAAAGGGCACTTCAGCGTGCTGAAGGAACTGTAATATTCTAAAGTATGATTGTATAAGCATACCACCGTTATACTGTGACTGATGTTGACTATACCTAACTCTTAGGTCTTCCTCATAGCTCAATCCAATAAAGCTATTAGGGTAGAAAAAAGCCTCAGTAAATGTGGGTTCAGAGTAATATGAACACTGCTTGCACTTGCAAGATGAAAAAAGATGTGAGAAAACAAAGCAAAGTTACACTAAAGAATCTATCAGTATCTAACAGGCGTGTAAAGTGCACTCACTGAGGGGTCCTTTTTCCAAGGTGCACTGGTAGTGTAGGCGTGGGATTTTGGGCACACGCAGATCCATTTTTCAGCATGTCTGTAAAAAATGCCTTTTATTAGTTTTGCCAAAAATGGACGTGCAGCAAAATAAAAATAGGTGCGTGTCTGTTTTGGGTCTGAGACCTTACCGCCAGCCATTTCAATCTCTGGCTTAAAAAGCCTCCCTCTTATTTTATAATTCTCTCCAAACTATGTAGTTTCAAAAAATAGTTCACATGCAAAAAAATATAGGTTACAACACACACCTCAGTTCCTACTATTAAATATGCAGTCAGCTCTAGAAGGCTCAAAAGAAAGCTCAAAAAAATCATCCACTTATCAATATGCCACAAAATCATACAGCTTCTTCCTTGGAACAACTCTTCTATGCAGTCCAGCGCAATTACTCCAATAGAGTTGTTCCAAAGAAGAAGCTGTATGATTTTGTGGAGGAAGATCTAAGAGTTAGGCATTTACAACATCAGACACAATACAAAAGTGGTATGCTTATATAATCTGTCTTGTTTGGAACCACCATCCTTATTCTAATTAATAAAATTCTAAAGTATGAAACAAAGGGGCCCTTTACTAAAATGCTTTAAGCGCTAACACAAGTTTAATGTGGGAAAAATACATTCTGTAACTTCTAATACATGCAGGCAAAAAGGGGCATGGTTATAGGCAGAGAAATGGACGTGTGTCGGCATTAGTGCACAGCAGCCACTAGCATGGCTTAGTAAACAGGAGGGGTGTTAGGCACTGATCTCTGTGGTAAGTACTATGCTTTAAACAGTACCTAACTTCAAGTGCCTCTTTTAGAATAGCGCTGAGTGTGTTTTTCCAGTGCTAATTTTTCAGCAATGTTTATAGAATTTGGTCTCATATGAGTATCTCAAATGTAGATAATGTATAATTCGATAACATAATTTTAAAAAACTAAGTACCCTTTGCTTTCCTCTATGTTTAAAAAGACGTCATGTATTTTATCATTTTTTGTCCTGGGAACTACAAAGCTTCCAATCCATTCTGATTCCACTTATTGAAATCAGAAGGATAGTGTGACCAGAAATCCAGAACTGGCTCAAACCCTCCTTCCTGGAACTGGGTAACTTGGCAGCTCTGGAGCAAAGTCCTATTGGCCAACATTTTTGCTGGTATTGCAATCTTTGAATTATCGCAATAAAACAAATGGCCTCCTGGTATCATTCCTAGATGGCAGTACAGAACTGCATTTGTGGGTAAAAAAATGTACAAGTCTGGGAGACTAGTCAATATGACTGGTG
This sequence comes from Microcaecilia unicolor, assembly GCF_901765095.1. Classification (NCBI taxonomy): domain Eukaryota; kingdom Metazoa; phylum Chordata; class Amphibia; order Gymnophiona; family Siphonopidae; genus Microcaecilia; species Microcaecilia unicolor. Next base: position 168,908,631 of record NC_044040.1, read on the forward strand.
TGCCCAATTACATATCACATGTACAGATTAAATACATAAATTTTATACTGGCAGAATACTCCGATTAAATTTGCTTAATTCGATTTACGTGTTTTATTAGAAGAAGAATATTCAGAGTAATATGAACACTGCTTGCACATGCAAGATGAAAAAAGATGTGAGAAAACAAAGCAAACTTACACTAAAGAATCTATCAGTATCTAACAGGCATGTAAAGTGCACTCGCTGAGGGGTCCTTTTACTAAGGTGCACTGAAAAATGGCCTGTGGTAGTGTAGGCGTGGGTTTTTGGGTGCGCGCAGATCCATTATTCAGCACATCTGTAAAAAATGCCTTTTATTAGTTTTGCCGAAAATGGACGTGTGGCAAAATTAAAATAGTTGCGCGTCCGTTTTGGGTCTGAGACCTTACCGCCAGCCATTGACTTAGCAGTAAGGTCTCCCGCGTTAACCGTGCGGTAATCATCTATGCATGTCAAGTCGGAGTTACTGCCCGATTTTCGCCGCTACCAAAAAAATAAAATATATTTTCTGGTGTGCATAGCGGACACGCGTAAAAAATGAAATTACCACACAGGCCACGCGGTAGCCGGGCGGTAACTCAGAATTGGCATGCTTTGGGCATGTGTAGGTGCCTACGCAAATTAGTGAAAGGGCCCCTAATAATGCTTCCAATAAAAGAAATGAGAGATACAGCAGTTATTAGATGAGGCAATTAGTAAGACTTTGTAGAGGAAATATACAGAAAGCATGTTAACACTCCTGCAAATCACTTTAAAATGTTTATTTGTTGCACTGTCAAAAAGGCAGCAGGGGGCAAGATCGAGAAATAAAAAGGACATTAAAAGAAGAATAACAGGCACCTCTGTACATTTTAATGTATTTGAACTGTGAAGGAATTGTCATTTTAAGTGATCAGAGAGGTTAAATATGATTAAGAAGAGGCCAGCAAAGTAACTTTCAGGTCATAGTACTTATTGGAATAATTCCATACATATCACTTATTGGAATTTGTAATCAGGTCAGAGCAAAATGAGCTAAATTTGATAATGCCTGAATATATAAGCAAATTACAGGTTCAGCTGTAACATCAGGGTTTGATGGGATACAAGGGAAAAAGAAAGATGTAAGGATGAGATGTAATGGTGCCCTTTCAGTCATTACATTATTAAGGTTCGCTTATTTTAATGTGGTTTCTCTACAGAGCGTAACACCCTTCATTGGCTTAACATGAAAATTATCCAAACAAGCACTATTATAAACATTTCTTCATATCTTGTTGCCTTATTTAGTCTAAATATTTGCATATAGTTATGGCTACCAATCAATGGCAGAGCAGCATTCAAAACACTCCATATCAAATAATAAGCAACATAGCTTCAAAAGATAGGGGAAATGTACAAGTGTGATAGTTGCTAGAGATGTATATTCGTTACTGTGCATTCAGTTCATTGGCATGCCTTTAATGTTTATTGATCTAAGGAAACACAAAGGCAAACAATCTGCAATCTCCACTGTGGTGCACACAAAAAGCTGATCATTCAAAGTCCACAAAACTATTTATCCACCACAAGTCTATTACCATGGTCATGTTTCACCCATGCAAGGGCTGCATCAGAGGCATACAAACAACTGGTAAAAAATTAAGTAAAAACACGTTAGTAGAAAATGTTACTATTCGGCCGAATGCAAATAATGAAAAATATTATTCAGCCGAATACAAATACTGAATACAAATAATGGGCATTGAGCTTTAACATAACAAATAATAAAAGAAGCAATGTGAAATCAGAGATCAAGTGTTTGTTTTGGGAGGGTTTTCAGTAGGATTTAGCACAGTAGACCCCCGGATTATTCATACTCAAATTTAAGTCACTATTCTGCCAAATATAATTAATGTATACTATTCGGGGCTGAATCAAATCAAATAAGAATATTTAGTACAGCCTTAATAAAAAACTAAATATAAATCATATAAAACCAATATCACAACATAAAAAGTGTAACCACATATGAAGCACATTAAATGTAACCTCTTCTTGAGGTAGGTGTTAAAAACAGCAGATTCACTGTGACAGGCTGCTGGAGTATGTGCTGCCCTTTTTTAGAGAGAGCTGGCAAGTGTATGCTTTCCTATTACACTCTGTTCAATTGTGCGATTTTTAAATTCAGACTATTATTTGTATTTGTGAGCCAATTGACAGAAATCTTTTCCTTGTGTTTTAGTTTTAACCAAGTAGGTGAGGTTACCTAGATATGCCACTTGGGTAGGTAGGTTGTCCTTGTTTTACCTCCATCACTATGATATTTTGTCACACAGATATTTTACCAACATCTTTTAGTAATCCTCATAATTATTTTTAATGTGGTTGTGTTATTGGTTTTCTATGATTTTTATTTAGTTTTTATGATTTTCTACTGGAATTCATTGCCAGAGAATGCGGTAAAGGCGGTTAGCTTAGCGGAGTTTAAAAAAGGTTTGGGCGGCTTCCTAAAGGAAAAGTCCATAGACCGTTATTAAATGGACTTTAGGAAAATGCACTATTTCTGGGATAAGCAGTATAATATGTTTTGTATTTTTTGGGATCTTGCCAGGTATTTGTGATCTGATTGGCCACTGTTGGAAACAGGATGCTGGGCTTGATGGACCTTTGGTCTTTCCCAGTTTGGCAATACTTATGTACTTATGTACTAGTGTATTTTACCTTTATTTATTACCAGTTCTTTATTTGCCCCTGATGCAGCCCTTGACCCCCGGATTCTTTATAGCATTCCAATAGATCTGCACCGAAATCCAGGCACATTCTATAACTAGCCGTGTAACTTAATGGGCTTAACATGCCAATCAGTGATTTTAACAGCACTTAACAAGCAATAATGACCACTAATTGGCATTAAGTAGAATTTACGTACACAACTTGTTAAGCATGTTCTGTAATGAACTGTGCCTAAATTTTAAAACATGCAGTTCAAAATGAATGCATGCAGTTCAAAAGGGGCATGGTTATGGGTGGGAAAATAGGCATTTCATGGGCATTCCAAAATTTACATGCGTAATTATAGAATATAGGCCAGTGAAAGTAAATCTATGTGCCAGGATTTACACCAGGTTTTCATTGGTGTAAATAGGTGTATGTAGATTTAGGCACTATGATTTCAAAAAGTGCATTCTATATACCACACATAAATCTTATAGAATATGCTTAGTCGAAAACATGTTCTACACAGATTTTTTGGCACCATATATAGAATCTGGCCCTGTGTGGGCAAAACATGGCCTTGTTGGGCTACTTGGTAATAGAGTTGTGGTGTTTGTGGACTTTTCTTTGTGTGATCTGCTTTTTAAGCACTATGTAAGCCATGTTGAGCCTGCAAATAGGTGGGAAAATGTGGGGTACAAATGTAACAAATAAATAAATAAATAAAACACATTAGCCTACAAATTTAGGGCCCTTTTACTAAGCGACAGTAAAAGGTGACCCACAGTGGCGTCAGCATATGGGACTGATGTGCACCAATGCCACCTTTTACTGTAGCGGGTAAAAGGGCATTTTCCAAATAGAGGCAGTAAGTGGGCGTGCACTACTTTAAAATTTTGAGTGTGGCTATTTACTGCTGGAGTCCTTATCGCCTCCTCTTTAGGAGGTGGTGAGGACTCCTTCGGTAACCAGCCCACTGACATTCAAAAATAAAAACTGTTTTCTAGTGGCGGAAACGGAACTACTGCCGGGCTCTCTATTTAGTGGTTATTAGGAATGTGCTCCCATTTTCAAATTACAAGGAAATGCTGAACAAAAAAAGCTATTATGTATCATTTGAAAACAATCCAGTAGAGAATCCACAAAAGTGGAGAACTCAAAGAAGTCCCACGGATAGTTACTAAACAAAGAGGAAGTGGGTAAAAAAACAGGAATTCCAGAGACTGGATTTCAGTAAAGATGAATCAAAGTTTATTAAACAATATATTGACTCGACACAACGTTGTGTTTTGGTCTAACGGCCTACATCAGGAGTCTAAGTACTGGAACAAAGAACAATGACGATGATCCAGATTGGGCTATACTGGAGAATTGCAGTCTGTAATGCGATGGTCTTGAAAAAGACCTTTATTTAAAAGTATATTGCCAAATCACTCGTGTGAGCATCTGAGCAGTGCAGTTGAAAGCAAACCAAATGAAACACCAAAGTTTAATTTTAATTTCATTATGTTTTGCTTTGGTTTTAGCATATGCCTTTTGAAAATAGTAAGCATTAATTGAAGAATGAACTGCACACACAAAAAAATGTAAGTAAATAAATAAATAACCCTACAAAAAAAACAACTAAACCTCACCACCAACAGAACATGAAACAAACCCTCAAGGGCTTCATACCCCTAGTATGACTCGGTGGAAGATTTTTTTTCATTAGAGATATGCAAAAACAAATTACTACAAAAGCAAAGAGCATGACAACTAGCCTATTTTTCTTGAGGAACTACAGTTATTTGTGAAAAATGATTGCTCATTAGATTGCTTATGTCATAGACTTTATGTTTAAATGTTTTTTATTGATGACAAACAAAAAGCATAAATGCTTCATTAAAAAACAATTTCCACAGCCGTGTACATTTCTCCAATATTAAGCCATTCTAACAAATCCATTATACAGTCATCAAGTTTTTATTTATTCTCCCCCCCTCCTCCCCCCTCTCAACTGTAGAAATTTATACGTCAACACTTTACTGAGGAACGTCCAAGTTAACAACACCCTCCACATTTCAAATGCACAAGAAATCAGTTTTAAACCAACAAACCAATAAACAGGTGATCTAAACGGTAGCGTACAGCCATCAAACTTGTTTATCAGGCCTTCCCCTCCATCCCCTCCCCGCTCTCTATTTACATCTTCTCATAGGTAGTACATTAGATCATAGTTCCCCTTCAACTACTGTATCCTCCAATCCCTCGTCCTCCCTCCAACTATGCCCCTCCCCCCTCCCTCCCCTTACAACCCATACTTCCAACCAGGTTACCTATATTCCGACTAAATATATACCCTCCATCCTTATGAGTCCACACTTGCTCCCTCCCCCTCCTCCCTTCCCATTCTGTTTGCATGTCCCACCTCTGACTCCCTCTGGCCCCTTCCAATATCCCATGGTAATCTATTCAGTATTTGACTACGTGCTCTTGGCGATATCGTATTTATATATTTCCCCCATATAGTTAAAAAACTCTTTTGCCTTTTTGGTGTCAGTCGCGCCCCTCTCGCTTCCCAGAGCATCAGTTGATGTACCCTATTCCTCCAGTACCAGTGAGAAGGAGGCATGTCCAGCACCCAGTGACCAAGGATACACTTCTTCCCCACTATGCATGCTTTACTCAGAAACTATTGGTCCCCTCGTGCTTCCACCCCCCACCGTCCAGGAATCCCTAATAGCATTTTATCAAATGTGATGACTATTGGATGATCTAGAACTCCACTGAGGTATCTACCCAATCCCCACCAAAAGCCTTTAATGTATCTACATTGCCATAGGCAATGTGTCAACGTAGCTCCGCCCTGCTTACACTTGAGGCAGGCATCAGTAGTAGTTACTTTTGCATGAAAAGCCCTTCTAGGGGAGAAATAGGCTCTATAAAGGATTCTATACTGACATTCTTGCATTTCTGCACTGTGAACCACCCTCGTTATTCCCAACAACGATTGCCTTATAAGCTTCTCAGAAATTTGGCACTGTGCTTCAACACTCCATTTGTCCGCCACCTCTAGTACTTGCCTCTCCGGACGCCCTTTCTCTAGCTCTTTACAGAACCAGGATACTGAGGTCTGTCCCAGTACATCTCCCTCTAAAAAATCCTTGAGCTGTCTCCCAAATCGTGGGAGCAGACCTTCTTTGGGCAAACTACGCACATAATGTGACAATTGTCGATAAGCCAACATCGCCGCCATTCCCCCTGAGCATCGTTGCTGAAAGTCCACCCAAGAAATCAAGGTGCCATCCTCCTGCATGACACTTTCTAACAATTCCACTCCTTGTTCCTGCAATCTACGGAACACTGCATTATCTCTCCCAGGCTGGAACTCATCATTCCCCGCCAACGGAAGTAGTATACTAGTGGTGGGATCCTGGCCCCATCGTTGTAACAAGTCCCTCCACACATGCCAAAGAGGCCCCAACAATAAACTATCTCTGATTCTCCCAGGCAGTTTCCCTTTCTTTGGGACATGTAATAAGTAATTCAAATGCCATGGATGGAAATACGCTCGCTCCATCCCCACGTCCGTAAAAGCAGATGTGCCCATAATCCAGTCTCGCAGATGTCTCAAAAGACATGCCTGATTATACACCCGCATATCTGGGAGTCCTAACCCCCCCTTACTCCAGTGCCCCACTAAATATTGCCATTTCATCTTCGATTTCCTACCTGCCCAACAGAATTTTACCACTAACCTCCGAAGCGCCACCACATCACGGTTCAACAATCTTAATGGCAGAGCCTGCATAACAAATAGCCAACGTGGAAACACTATCATGCGGAAAAGTTGTATCCGTCCCATCAAAGACAAAGGAAGCATCGACCATCGAGCTAGCTGTTCTTTAGTCTCTTTCAACAACTTAGTTATATTTAGTTCGTAGATCCGCCTTGTGTCCATTGGAAGCTGTATTCCCAGATATCTAAAAGATCCCTGTGCCCATCTCAAGGGGAAGCCGTCAGCCCATTCTCGCTTAAGCTCAGCATTGCTAGTTAACGCTTCTGACTTTTGAAGATTGAGCCGAAACCCCGAGAAGTTCCCATATTCCTCTAAACTTTCCATGAGAAATGGCAAAGAGTGCCTAGGCTCTGTAAGTAACACCAAGAGATCATCAGCAAATGCAGCTGTCTTAAAGTTATAGTCCTGCACCCTCATTCCTCGAATGTCTCCATTGTTTTGGATCTCTCTCATTAAAGGGTCTAATGCCAAGATAAAAAGAAGTGGTGAAAGTGGACAACCCTGCCTCGTACCCCTCCTGATTGGAAACCATTCAGATCTCATGCCATTCGCAAATATCTGCGCTTTCGGGTCCGTATACAGCACTTTGACCGCCTGCGCAAAAGGGCCCGTTATACCATATGCCGTCAACACTGCAAACAAATAGGTCCAATCCACGCGGTCGAACGCTTTCTCTGCGTCAAAGCTCACCAGCAATGCCGGGACCTGTTCCATTCGTACCCTTTCTAGTGCCACCCAAATTCTCCTCATATTCTTAGCTATCACCCTCCCACAGGTAAAACCTACCTGAGAGTCCATGATCAGTGATGGTAAATACCTCGCTAAGCGGTTCGCCAATATCTTTGCTAGATATTTTAACTCTGCATTCAACAGAGAAATTGGCCTGTACGAGTCAGGTCGATCAGTTGGCTTACCTGGCTTTGGTAGCACACTAATCTGTGCTCTATTTAAGTGCACTGGCAGCTGCCCCTGCCGTATGGCCACATTAAACACCTCTGTAAGGACCGGGCTGATTTCAGTGTTAAGAATTTTGTAGAATTCATTCCTCATGCCATCCGGCCCCGGCGCTTTCCCTAGCTTACTCCATTTAATCACTAGCTCTACCTCCTCATCAGCTATTGGTGCATTCAACACTTCTACCTCCTCTTCAGAAACTTGTGGGAGATCTATGCTGCTGAGATAAGCCTCACTAGGCCGCACTAGGTCCTCCTGCTGCGTATATAAGTTGCTGAAAAAATCTCCCAATATTCCCACTATGCCGGTATCACTATGCACCCGTTCTCCTGTGGCAGCCCGCATTGTAAGTATTTTTTTAACCCCAAGCTTTCTATTAGCCATCCTCGCCAGGAATCTCCCACTTTTATTAGCGAATCTATATAGCTGATATTTGTAATATATATTCGCTTTCTGCATCCTCTCCTGCAAAAGTTCATTTAAGGCTTGCTGCGCCTCCAGCAACTGTTTTCGAATTCTCAGGTTATGATCCTGGCTATACCTCTTCCGTAAAGTTATCACCCGCCTTTCCAATCGAAACACCTCTCTGTTCCGAGCCCTCCTTTGGAAGGCGAGATAAGATATGGTTTCCCCCCGTAGAACCGTTTTAGCAGTCTCCCAAAAAAGAACTGGATCCTCCCTATGCTGGGCGTTATTAATGCTATAGTCCCTCCATTTCTCTACCAAATAAGGTATGTATAGGTTATCCCGATATAAATGAGCGGGGAAACGCCATGTCCCCATTACACCCTTCTCCTCTTCTATCCGAACTCGCAGTCGTACCCAAGCATGATCTGAGACCATTATTGGACCTATCTGAATTTCCTCCACTTTGGTCAGTAACTCTCGCGTAGTCAGTATATAATCTATTCTGGACAGTGTGTTATGAGCTCTGGAGAGGTGTGTATAGTCCTTTTCTATCGGGTGTAAGGTTCTCCATACATCCACCAACTCCAAAGTGTCACTCAACCTAACAAGGCCCCTCTCCTTCCTGGCCAATTCCTTCCCTGTTGGTGCAGATCTATCCCAAACTGGATCCATGACATCGTTCATATCACCTCCCACCACCATTGGTATATCTCCCATCGCTAGAATTTTCCTAGTAAGTTGTGCAAAGAATTGTTTATCATAATTGTTGGGAGCATAAATATTACAGAGTAATAGTGGTTGTCGTTCCACAATCACTGAGGCTAGGACATACCTCCCTCCAGGATCCGCTACCACCCCTTTCACCTCCACATTAAGATTTTTCCTAATTAAGATCACCACTCCTCCCTTTTTCCCCTCTGCTGGCGCCTCATATAGTTCACCCACCCACCAAGTTTTCAGCTTCATATGCTCTTCCCTCGTGAGGTGTGTTTCTTGCAGAAATGCTATAGACACCTTATTGTCATTCAACGCCTTTAAGATTTTTTGTCTCTTAACTGGGGAGTGTATACCCCCTACATTCCATGTCATTATCTGTATTGAAGTCATGTCACTCCTCTTGCAGTACTTAGGCTTTCCACCAACTGACTTCTAGTATGCTTTGTATACCAAGAGAGTGTCCCAGCCCCCACCCTCTCAGCCAGTCGCTCCCCATACCTCACTCTCCCTCGGACTCCCCACACCTTCATACTCAATGTTCTTACTGTAAAACAACATGCAAACAGAACCCCCCTCCTCCCCCGCTTCCCAAACCACCCTCCCCCCTCCCTTACTGCCCAACCCTCCCCACCCCTCCCCCTCCCCCCTCTTATACCCCTTTTCATTCCCTTTATGCCTCTAGGCACGACTTCCTGTTTTACCAAGGCTAGGGTGCCCATCTTATCATTGATGACCACTACCTGTCACTCTGTCCTCTGCAACAATATGGTCACCAGGACTCTAATTTGTGTGTGAAGTCCACTATAGGAGTCCAAGTTCATCAGGGGCCAGCTGGGTTATATCCATGTCTCTCGCCTCTTAGAACCTTCACTGTCTATGCTCCAACGTTGAAATTCTCCGCTTCTGACAAAAGCTGTCACCAGTGATTGGTCAAACCACCACCACTAATGTGTGATTAATATGCTGCTTCTCCCAAGTTTAAGGATCTCCAAAGCCGCTTTCTTTGCTCTATATGTCTTTGCTTCCGCTTGTAACTGGGGAAACTTCAAATGTATTTATACTCCCTCCCCAGCAGCCATAAAGTTCCTAATGCAAGACTCCTTCACACTTCAGGCAACCTCTTCGCTCTCTGATTATTCAGCTGCCCCTGTACCAGCAAAGCACCCAAATCCTGCTTTCTTTTCAAACTGTCTCCACTGCAACTTTAACTTTTATAACAACAAACTTAGTGAACTTTGTCCATACCAGCCATCTGATCACCATGGGAGCCTGCCACTCACCATAGGCCCTCTTCGTACTCTCATTCGCCATGTCCCTTGGCCAGCATCGTATCCACATATGTAGTCGCCTCCTCTACCTTTTCAAAAAACACCGCTTTCCCATTGTCGAGCAGCTTAAGTTTCGCTGGGTACAAGAGACTGAATCGGTATTTTAACCCAAAGAGTTTAGAACATAGTGGCGCGAAGCTTTTCCGCGCCGCTGACACTGTGGTGGAGTAATCCTGGAAACATAAAATTTTGTTCCCTTTATAATCCAGGTGTTTACCTGCACGCAACTCTTGCAAGATGAGTGACTTGTGTGCATAATTAAGGATTCGGCAGATTACGACTCTCGGTCTTCCCATATCATCTCTCCTCTGACCAAGTCTATGTGCCCGTTCTATGCGCAATGTGGTCTCCAGCTCCTCATTTCCCAGCGCTTCTGGCAGCCATTTTTCAAGAAAAGTGCAGAGAGACCGCTCAGGCAGCAGTTCTGGCAGCCCCACGAGGCGGAGGTTGTTCCTCCTGGACCGATTTTCCAAATCTTCCAGCTTCCCCTCCACCGCCGTGAGGCGCGCCTGTAAACGCGGCTGCTCTTCCGCCACTTTGCGAATGTCATCCTCTGTCTGCCCTACGCGCTGCTGAACCGCCTGAAGCTCATTGAACAACTTGGTATGCTGTTCAGTCAGTCCGTCCAGTTTTTCTAGAATCAATTGCAGCTTGACCCCCACCGCTTGCTCAACTGCCGCCCTCACCTCTTCTGAAAGCTCTGCTGCCCATGGCGAATTTGGTGATGGCGACGGTGGCGCGGCCCTATCCGCCATTTTGTGGTCCGCGGCGCGGGTCTTATCTTTTGACTCTTTACGAGCTTGCTTGGATGCCATCCGCAGCGTCTCCGTCTCCCCCCGCTTCTTAAGTTGATGCCGAACACTTTCTCTCTCTGTCTTTGCACTCCGTGACAGGTTTAAGGTTCTACGAGCGCTGATTTATGAAGGCACCCCGGAGCAGCTCCGTTCTGCGTCTTCACTGCTCCATGCCTCCACCGGAAGTCATGTCATAGACTTTAATAGGAAATATAATAAAATGTACCCTTTGTTGGACAGTCACAAATTCCTCTCCTTTTATGATTTCCAGCATATGGAATGTTGGAAAGCATTGTGCAAAAGGGATCTGTGTTCTTTTCCATGGGAAAAATAACACTCCCAAGAAGAGAAGGAACATCACCAAATTTAGCTCCTTGGAAGGAAATAGGGCTATCTCAGATGAGGATGAAAAACAGAGACGAAAGGGTAGTATTGTAGAATAACAAACCCTCTCCAAACATTCCCATTGCTTTACTATGGAGGTGGTTTAGATGTTAAATGTTAGTGACTGTCCTATTAAAAAGCTTTCTCCTCCTCTCCCCCAGTGGTTTCACTTTAGTAGACTGGTCGAATACCACACTTATAAACCCTTTGCCCTCACACATGCACACACACTAACAAGCCAACACAGGTGCATATTTTATAAAGGTAACAAAAGCACTTATGTATCAATATAAAATAGATTCACAAAAGCAGCCAGTCCTATTAATGCACAAATACTCATGCATAAATTTATATCTGCTGTGAAAAAGGCAAAGATGTGGGTGTGTGCTCCAAAGTACACCCCTAAGAACACCTACACATGGTCCACATAAAAAGTATAGGCAGTCTTTCAGTACATACACTTAAATTGTATGCACATATATGACTATCCAACTGTATAAATGGCCTTTCTCCACATGGAAAACAGGGTTTATACACAAAAGTGCTTTAAAAATTGTTCCCATTCTGTCCACATTCCTCCCTTCCATGCACCTCTTGATGCTTACACACACATACACACAGAAACAAACACATACAGGCAATCACTGACAGGCAAGCAGCCCTGTCACTTCTCTAACCAGATTTCTCTTTCCTTCGTAATTAGAAGAATTTAAGTATGTTGCAACAAATGGAAGAATCGCCTTGAGGCTTAGAATATGCTCATTGTAATGGAAGAACTTCATCACCCCTTTCTACAGGTCTGTGTTGGAAAGCATTCTTGAAACCATGCCCTCCCTGCTTTCCTCACTTGTTACAGCTCTTTTTTTAAAACCAAGGTAGCAGAGCAGAGTTGTCAGATTTAAATAGTCTCTACATTTTGTCATTGATTTTGTCAGGATTCCATTGATGAATAGTTTTTACAAATCTGCAAATAGTGCAACTTATTCACAGAACTATTCATAAAGGAGCTCATTTTCAAAGCAGAAAAACGTCTGAAAGAGTCCAGATAAATGTTATTTTTTTTCTAATGGGAAAAAAAACACACAAATTGCCATAATCGAACAGAAATTTTGAAAAAGTCAAAGTGGTCTGTGCATGTCCAAGAAGTGGTGTTTTGGAGGTGGTGACATGAGCGGTGTTACGAGATGGAGGTGTGTCAGCAATAGCAGGGAGACGTTTTATGGCAGAAATGAAAATGTCTCAATTTAGACCTGCAATAAAAGTGAATAACTCAAGCCGCAATCTGTCTTTGAACCCATTTGTGCTTCTGCTGAGTTGGAGTGTGGAGAGGTGGATTTGGTTCTGTTGCGAAGGAGAGTAGAGTTGCTGAGTGGTTTGTTAGCTTTGCTTGTCTGCCCAAGTCTGAAACCTTTGTCTCTCACATTTCTTGTCTTGCCCCCTCTCTATCTCATCTCCTGCAGCCCTTGCCCACACATGCTAGCCCCCCCAGCCACACCCATCCCTGGCCCTCTATCAAGACCCATCTCCCTCTGCTGTGTCCTAGCCCCACAACCCCTCATTGTCCCTAAACCCTTGTACCTCCCTTTGTACCTCTTTACCTGTACTATTTCTCTCCCAGTGCCTCTGAGCCTGTCCAGTCCTAGTCCTTCAGTGTGTCTTCTGCCCACCTTCCAGGGGCCATTATGCCACAGCCACTGTACTATCTGCTAGGTAGAGAGACATAGGTTTGGAGGATAGTAGCTGTGCTGTCATATTGCTGCCAATGCCTCCATAACATCCCCTGACTCACGTACCTGCTGTTTGAGGAATCAAGGGGAGAGTGGGGCTATCTTCATAGGTGGTGCTGTGGCTCTGGATGGGGTTGGCAATATATGATTTAAAAAGTGCGATGGTCACATTGAAAAGTGCTGCATACATAACTTTGGGGCTTACATTGTCATAGACATTGTGTGTGTGTGTGCTCTGAAGCATGAAGATCCTGCTTTTTGGGTGGCAGCTAAGAGGCTTCTATGGTCACTGTGCTATCTCTTCCACTTGCTTCTTTGTCAGGTATGTATGTTGTTTGGTGTGTTAGTTAGGGGTGTGAGTGCTGTATACTGTAGGCATGGGTTAAAATCCCACAGATTGCCATTTTTTTTCTGCCTGCCACATCTGCTTCGATGTACAAGGCAGCTTTATGTGACATGAAGCATGCTTTTATTTAATTTACTGAGGTGTGCTGTCCCATAGACCCCCCCCCCCCCACCACCACCACCACCACCCTTTGCCATGTCATCTCATAGTTTTGTGTTTGACTGCAACACATTGTTTTAGGTCTGGTGGGTGTGGGCACACTGTGATGATGGTAGCTTAGCTGGCCTTACTAAAAAAAAATAAACATGGCTGTTATGGGGGTACAATGTTATTGTTACTCATATTGGCCTTTGAGGCGCTCCCTCATGGCCAGATCAGGCCTGGGTCTTCACACTGTATTCAGTGATACCAGCAGTGGAGCACTTCCAGTCCCTGTGGATCCCAAAGTGCCTGTAATACACAATAGCATGGGGACAGGTTAGGGTGATGGACCTTTTTGCCTTGACAAACCAGCTTCCCCATAGACATTTGTGCATTGCTCCTGACATAGGCAGTAAGAAGCAGGAGCAACAAAATGGGTGGGGGGCACTTGCTGGAGGGGGGAGGAAGGTTATGGGCATTGGGGCATGGCAGGTGTCACTTTGTTTTGGATGGCTGTAAATTTGAGAGCTGTAGCTAATGCTGTCCTTGCAATCTTGAGCAGATGCAGCAGGTTGGGGTGGGGGGGGGGGGGGATATTTGGATCCTCTCATTTCTGCAGGCAGTGGTTAGAGGGGCCCAAGGAGGAGGAACATGTTCAGAGCTGTTCAGCAGATGTGGCAAATAGGCACAGGGGAGGGAGGATGATGATCTCCCCCCCCCCCCCCCCCAGCAGTCATTGTATCTGACCATGCCCTTGTATGGTGCTTCCACAAGCCTGATGCAGGGTTCCATGGGGCACTGCTTTACACTCACCTTTCTAGGGATCACCATATACTTCTCCATGCCCATATGGAGACACTATGGAGTGGCAGGTGATGATGTCTTTTAAATATCTCCTTCCTGTGCCTGAGGCACAGGAGGACCAAGTGCTCAGATTCTTCTGTGGAGAAATTTGGTTCACTCCTAAGAGACATCTTGATGTCAGCAGAGAATATTTTTTCGACATGGGGCCACTTCTGGATTTGAATGTTTGCCACTGGTTATTTTCTATTGGTGGGCATGACTATCTCATTACGACTATCTCACTCTTCATTTTGGATGTTTTGAAGGTGTATTTTTGAACAGTTTTTGTTTTTTTCCCATCCATTATGGCATCACGTTTTTGGGAAGTTTTCTGATAGATGGATTTTGGGGGGGACTTAGACTTCATATTGAAAATACCCCCTTCACATGAAAATTACTTGTAGCTTTTTTTTTTTTTGTAACTGTGATAATGCACTTTTTAAAAACCTATATGTGCCCACGAGCAGCTGCAAATCCTGACATTAATATAGTTAGACGTCCATGAGATTTCCTTTTATGAAATAGGGAGTACACATGTAGATTTTGGTTCTGCCATGCCCTGCACAAGCCATGCCCTCTTGCAGATTTACATATGTAAATGTCAGCCTCTTAAAATCATGTTTTCCATGAGGTACACATATAAATCGAACCTAGGGTTCTAAAATAAGCACTCTAATGTGCATGTGCCGAATTCTGCATTTTCCGATACACCTCGATAACCTTCCTTTATAATGCAAAAGCCATCTATGAACAGTTCACTGTAAAATTCAAACAGTCACAGGGAATGTGAATCTTCATTTTTATTATTTATAATCCATATATATAGGTGTTGATTTGCATAGTTGGGTTGCCCTATAGATCAACTTGCTGATCTTGAGGACCTGAAGTACACAACCCCTGAATTAATCAAGCTTGCTTAAGCAAAATGTGTGGAATGCACTGACATATTTCTCATTGATTGCCTTGCTTGTATGAGTCTGCGCATCTTTTGGATGTACACACTGTCCTTTGAAACATGGGAACCATGAATATTAGCATCCCAGCCACTTGCTCAAGACTATGCATGAACCTGAGCGACATATGTATTATTAAACTGACATGATACACACAATATAAACATATTTTTTAGAAGAGCCCACTGAAATGTAATGTCTTGGGAAATCTTCCATGTTGGTTTCCAGAGTAATCTGAATGATTTGGAAAGCAGGGAATGCAGCACCATGCATGACTAATTTATTCACGGTAACAACTTTGGAGAATGAAGAGATGTTTCTCTTGACTGGAAAAGTGGTGGCATATTATTTATATTTTGCTCATACCTTTTCAGTAGTAGCTCAAGGTGAGTTACATTCAGGTACACTGGGTATTTCTCTGTTTCTGGAGGGCTCACAATCTAGGTTTGTACTTGAGGGAATAGAGGGGTAAATGAGCCACAGTAAGATTTGAACTAGCCACCTCTGGATATCAAGACCAGTGCTCTAACCACTAGGCTACTCCTCCACATATTACTCACATCTAGCCACTAAGAGAAACAAAGATCTTCCTGTACTTAATCATTTTTAAACAGTAGAGTCACCACAGTTCATAGAAAATGCATATACTGTAAATTGATATATTGACACAGTGAGTAGCAAAGTGCTAGTAGAAATTGTCTTATTTATTCTTTTACACACCTATTAAGGGGTCACTTCTAAACCTGGGTGCTTCCATTTCAGTGCCCCAAGGCTACATGGTTGCTGCCTATTTTTTAACAGAACCTTGTTGCCTCATTTCTATAACCCACTATTGGCACACTTCACATTTAGGCACCTGTGCTCCCACCAGCCATATAGCTGACATGAGTACAGCTGCCTAAATATGCCACAAACCAGCAACTTGCATCTCTCATAAAATGCACTTGCCAGACCAGTACCCTGGGGCAGTGTAATTATCACTGTGGTGACAGCTGCCCTAACTAACAAAGAGGCAGATGCAGCAACCAAACGTTAAAAAATCTAAATCGTTAAAGTCCCTAACGATTTTTAAAAAACGAAGAATGCACCAAAAAAAAAAAAGTCACACATGCTCAGATCAGTATTGAAACGTACAATGTATCAAAGAATCACAATACACGTCGGTAATCGGCCCCTAAATCATGTGCAGAGCAGCCAAGCGTTTTGCTGGCTGCTCTGCGCATGCTGCAAACATCAAAACAAACAAAAAAAAAACCACAACACATACACGTGGCTACCCGGTCAGCAAAATACAAAAACAAAGGATCAGGAGGGGGCAAGGGCGCTCGTCCGGAGCGTCCTGAATGGACGGCCTTGCCCCCCCCCCCCCCCCCCGCTGCTCCCCACTTTCCGCCGCTTCCCCCCCCCACACACACAAAAAAGCAAAATTCTAGCAGCCCCGGTCCCCCTCCCTTCCTGTTCTTCTGTTTTGCAAAAGCTAACTCCGCCTCCCGTCATTCTTCCACCCCCGTGCCCCGCCCCCGCTGCCCCCCCTGAGGTTGACTACACCGCTTCTCCCCTCCACCGAGACCCCCCTCCCTATTACCGACCCGAGCAGTGTCTCTCACCTCTTTCTGAAGCGCTGCAAGGGCAGGAAGATCTGTTGTGTTGGTCGCAGAGTCTCCATGACGTCTCTTCTTCCCTGGCCTAGGCCCGCCTCCTTCTGACGTAGGTTACTTATGTCAGAAGGAGGCGGGGCCTAGGCCAGGGAAGAAGAGACGTCATGGAGACTCTGCGACCAACACAACAGATCTTCCTGCCCGTGCAGCGCTTCAGAAAGAGGTGAGAGGCGCTGCTCGGGTCGGTAATAGGGAGGGGGGTCTCGGTGGAGGGGGGGAGCGGCATAGTCAACCTCAGGGGGGGGCAGCGGGGGTGGGGCACGGGGCGGAAGAATGACGGGAGGCGGAGTTAGCTTTTGCAAAGCAGAAGAACAGGAAGGGAGGGGGACCGGGGCTGCTAGAATTTCGCTTTCTCGTGTGGGGGGGGGGGAAGTGGCGGACAGTGGGGAGCAGCAGGGGGGGCATGGCCATCCATACAGGACGCTCCTGATGAGCGCCCTTGCCCCCTCCCGATCCTTTTTAAATTTTTTTTATTTGATGTGTTTTCTGACATGTTTTCTTTAAGCTTAAACACAGCTCTTTTGGACATATGTAATGCTACGTCCTTTGGACCAATCACAGCGCTTTTAGCTCTGCTAATGCGCTGGGATTGGCTCAAAGTTTGTTTATTTTTTCACTTTACGATTTTTCCTGGCACAGAGCTGTCCTAACGAGAGGTCCAGACCTCTCGTTAGATGTCCTGCCTTTTTCCTGCGTAAAGGCAATCGGAAAAGGTTAGTGCATCTCGTTTCAATGGGGTTTTTACACTAATTGCTCATCTGCACTCCGTTTTCGTTAGCTGCTAGCTTCCTCGGTAAAAGCCCTTTGATGCATGCAAGGGCTCAAAATTTCCTCGTTGGAGGGTCATTAAAGGCTCATTAAGCTTTGGTGCATCTGCCTCAAAGAGGAAGAAAGAGAGGTCTGCAGAATGAGACAGGAAGGGCTTGGTTTTGAGGGAACTTTACTGCTAGTTGCTGTTTTAAAGAAAAGGGAAAGGGGACTTGATATACTGCCTTTTGGTGGTATTTTGCAACTACATTCAGAGCAGTTTACATATATACAGGTACTTATTTTTTTGTACCTGGGGCAATGCAGGGTTAAGTGATTTGCCCAGAGTCACAAGGAGCTGCAGTGGGAATTGAACCTAGTTCTCTAGGTTCAAAGTCTGCTGCACTAACCACTAGCCTACTCTTCCATGCCACTCTGTTTAGCTTGAAGAAGTACTTCAAGCTAAGATACCCCTTCAAATGCGGCAGCAGTAAGACCGGCACATTAAAAGGATATCATGGCGTGGACAGGCAACAACATCCAAATAAGAACTGATCAGTGACAAGTCAGAGCAGGCGTAGTTTTCACTGTACAATTCCATGCCTCCTTTCAATTTACATAAGTCATTTCTATTTTTATCTAATTTGTTTTTTTCTAAAAGCAGTACTGACATTGCCATAAAAGAATGCAGGGCCAGCGCAGCCATTAGGCAAGGCTCAGCAGTCACCTAGGAGAGCAGCTTTTGGGGGGTTAATAAATGGCAGCTGCAAACAAAGCAAAACAGTAGATCAGGAGTTCCTAAATCTGTCCTGGGGGAAACCCAGCCAGTCAGGTTTTCAGGATATCCCAATGAATATGCAGGAGATAGATTTGCATACCAAGGAGGCACTGCATGCAAATTGATCTCATGAATCTTCATTGTGGAAATTCTGAAAACCTGACTGAAGCACAATGTCTTGGAGGAGCAGTTGGGGCAGAGGGGGCATAAGGTTGAAGTTTTGCCTAGGACATTCCATTATCTTTGTACCAGCCCTGATAGGATAAGTGCCAATGTTGCTTTCTTTTTTTTTTGGGGGGGGGGGGGGGGGGGGGGGTGCGGGGTTGTTTTGATATGAGGAATAGGATTTACTGGAAAATAATTAAGGGGCCCTTATACTAAGCTGTGTTACACACTTAGAGGGAAAGTTATCATTGTGGGCTACCATTAAGATGTGTTATTGTACTGTTAACCTCATTTAGTCATAACTAGATCTTATTGCATAAAATACGACCTGTGTTAAAATAGCACATGTTAGTGTAAACATAACATGCCATAACGGTAGCCCGCATTGGTAACTACGCCCCTTAGGGGTGAACTTATCAATGTGGGCTACTATTAAGACATGTTATCTTATTGTTAACCCCAGTTATTAGTAACTAGGTCACATTGCAGAAAATGGGACCTGTGCTGATATAGCCCAGGTCGATAACTTCCCCCCTAAGGGGCATGATTATCAATGTGGGTTGCCATTAAGATGTGTTATTTAACCACTAATTCATTTTATTCTAGCACAGGTCCCATTTTATACAATGAGTAGCCCCCAATAATTGTTTCTTCCCTAACCGGGTAGGAGGGCTCCTACCTGGTTGGATCCTACTGGCCAGCTCTGCCACTTATATTGAGCAGAACATAGGGTAGAAGTTCTCAAGCTGCATTATTTATTTATTTATTTATTGAACTTGTATCCCACATTTTCCCACCTTTTTGCGGGTTCAGTGTGGCTTACAATATATTATGAATGAATTAGGGCTCTAACCTGCGTTATTTGCCCATTGATGCATGCTAAAGAGCTCTAATGCTGTGTTCAGTGCCCTAATGCAACATTAAATAAGTCATCCCAAATTGCATAGCAATGAGATGCAAAATCTTCAAATGCACATAAAGCAGCTCAATACTATGAAAATCCCAGTCTGAGGCTTGCAGTGTGCTTATAAAATGGCCCCAGCTAAAGGTCCCCCCAGAAAGCCCCTAATGATGACCACCCAATCAAGCCCCTGAAGATTACCTCATCCTCCCCCATCCAAAGGGCCCCACAAGATGCAACTTCCTCACTGGTAGACCCACTCCTCCAAACCAAGAATGGGCTACCCAAGGCCCCTTCTCTACTCTCTTAAATGCTTCCCCATCTGTTCCTTTAAAAATCCCTGGAGTTTAAAGATACCACAGGTTGGTGACTCCTGTAGTAAATCAAGGGCCCACCTTTTACCTCACCTTGATAACTTCCCCCCTTAATTAGACAATGTCACTGAACATCAGCATAGTCCAAGGAGGTTTATTAAGACAGGAGACAGCATGAGCCTAACTGGCCCATTATGTGGGCTGAAGCTTGCCACCATATTGAGTGGCCCAAACATTTGCAGACACTATTGAAAAACAATAGCAAACTTGTGAGATCTATTTGTTTTATTAAACCTCCTTGGTTTTGCATTCTTTCTGTTAGGAGGGGAGTTGGGGGAGATTGGGGAGTTTTTGAGGGGTTTGTTTTGGGTACACAAATACGGCAGCTGCTGGGTGAAAACGGCTTCAACTTTTTGACATCATGCTGTCTCCTATCTTATTAAACCTCCTTGGCACAGACCACCATCTGGTATGTGTTGAGGTAGTCTGGAGGTGGAGTCAGGACAGAGCCAGGACTTACCCAGTTAGCGATGATTTCAGTCTGTTAATTGAGTAAATGCCTGGATGAAGTTAGTTCAGCAAAATGTCCTAATTTTATCTGGGCAGTTATCCAGGTACTAATCTGAATATCAGCCAGCATCCAGATAACTTCTGGCAGCCAGTCAGACCCGGATATTCAATGCCAGTGCCTGGATTAGGACCTGTATTGAATAGTCAAGTCAAATTTAGCCCATGTGGTCGGCGCCTTTAAATTTGCTCACAGTTGCAGGCTAAATATCAAATCCGTAGTGTTAATGTTGTGGGGACAATTCTCTCTGATGGTGCTGTTAGAAGTTTTAGTTATCAAGCATCTGATGGGTTTAGACTTACATGTGTACAAGAAATGCAAAATGAGACTGTCAGACTCTGAAGCTTATACCATAAAACAGATAATAACTATTCCCAATATGTCTCTCTCTCCCTCTTTGGTTTGAAGTCTTTATATGTTGGCTGGTGTAGAGTCTTTTGTGACTATGGCAGCGTGGCTCACGGTTGGTTGCAGGACCTCACACAAATGTGGCACACATACGCACAGGTTCAGGTAGAAAGTCAAAACACTTTTATTTATCTACATAAGAACATAAGTATTGCCATATTGGAAAAGACTGAAGGTCCATCAAGCACAGCATCCTGTTTCCAACAGGGGCCAATCCAGGTCACAAGTACCTGGTAAGATCCAAAACCCATACAATACATTTTATGCTGCTTATCCTAAAAATACTGCCAAACCACTTTGGCCCAACTCTGCTCTCTTTACAAATAGTCCAAACTGATTCAAAATAGCAGAGAATATTGAACGAGTCAGCTTTGTAAATTAACTATGTGAGGTGGAGTCTCATATGACCAACATTTTTATTTATTTATTTATTTATTGCATTTGTATCCCACATTTTCCCACCTATTTGCGGGCTCAATGTGGCTTACAATACATTGTGAATGATGGAAATACAGTTTGTTACAATGCGATTTTCATTTCACTCCACAGTGAATCTTTGCTCGTGTGTGTATTTTAATCATAGACTCGTCCCCCACCTACCTATATCTCTTTCACATACTTCGTGAACATACATATAGTTACAGTTCCTTAGTTACTTTCATAATGACTTATTAAGCACACAACACTTATCTGTGCAAATTGGTGAGCTCTTACACCCCGACAGGTGCCTGTTTTGCTCTGCTTTGTCAAGGGGGAGTATCACCAAATCTGTTAATAAGAAAGAAAGTATGGAGTCAACCTCTATATCGCTTAATCGCTTCTCATTTATCTACTAAAAAATGCTCCTGGCTTTCCAGCTTACTGACTGCAATGTCTGTGTGTGCCATCTCTCTTACCCTTCAAAATGGCGATGGCGTTCTTTTAACATTACAGAAATGAGGAAGCGATTAAGCGATATAGAGGTTGACTCCATACTTTCTTTCTTATTAACAGATTTGGTGATACTCCCCCTTGAGAAAGCAGAGCGAAACAGGCACCTGTCGGGGTGTAAGAGCTCACCAATTTGCACAGATAAGTGTTGTGTGCTTAATAAGACATTATGAAAGTAACTACTACTACTTAACATTTCTATAGCGCTACTAGGGTTATGCAGCGCTGTACAGTTTAAACAAAGAAGGACAGTCCCTGCTCAAAGGAGCTTACAATCTAAAGGACGAAATGTCAAGTTGGGGTAGTCTAGATTTCCTCAATGGAGGTGTAATAGTTATGTGCCAAAGGCGATATCGAAGAGGTGGGCTTTGAGTAAGGATTTGAAGATGGGTAGGGAGGGGGCTTGACGTATGGGCTCAGGGAGTTTATTCCAAGCATAGTGTGAGGCGAGGCAGAAAGGGCGGAGCCTGGAGTTGGCGGTGGTGGAGAAGGGTACTGAGAGGAGGGATTTGACCTGTGAGCGGAGGTTGCGGGTAGGAACGTAAGGGGAGATGAGGGAAGAGAGGTAGTGAGGGGCTGCAGATCGAGTGCATTTGTAGGTAAGTAGGAGAAGCTTGAACTGTATGTGATACCTGATTGGAAGCCAGTGAAGTGACTTGAGGAGAGTGGTGATATGGGCATATCGGTCCTGACGGAAGATAAGACGTGCAGCAGAGTTCTGAACAGATTGAAGGGGGGATAGATGGCTAAGTGGGAGGAGTAGGTTGCAGTAGTCAAGGCGAGAGGTAATGCCTTGGGAAGCCTGGTGTTTTAAAGGTGATAGAATATATTGAAATTAAATGGAAGTAGAATTAAACTCTCCTTTCCTTGGGGCACATGGAATCACATCATCTAATTTGAAGAACTTTCTTTTAGATACAAAAAATGGATTATTCTGCTTAGAAAGTGTTTCAGGGGAAAGTGGTTTTATAAGTCAAAATAAAAAGAAATATTTTGTTTCATCAGATCTCTTTTGTTTAAACATAAATGGGCTATAAGCCCCTAATACAGTCCATTGGTTTTCTTATATTTTTTGCTTATGATGACTGCCAAAACTGAAAAAGCTTATCTCTATCTGGTCGATAATAAAAGGAACACTATCCACCCTAAAAGGTTGTAAGGAGCTGTAACTATATGTATGTTCAAGAAGTATGTGAAAGAGATATAGGTAGGTGGGGGACGAGTCTATGATTAAAATACACACACGAGCAAAGATTCACCGTGGAGTGAAATGAAAATAGCCGTGTTGGTCATATGAGACTCCACCTCACATAGTTAATTTACAAAGCTGACTCGTTCAATATTCTCTGCTATTTTGTATCCTAAAAATAAGCAGTGGATTTTCCCCAAGTCCATTTTAATAATGGCTTATGGACTTTTCTTTTAGGAAGCTATCCAAACCTTTTTTTAAACCCCATTAAGCTAATTGCTTTTATTACATTCTCTGGCAACAAATTCCAGAGTTTAATTACACATTGAGTGAAGAAATATTTTCTGATTCATTTTAAATTTACTATTTTGTAGCTTCATTGCGTGCCCCCTAGTCCTTGTATTTTTGGAAAGAGTAAACAAGCAATTCACATCTATCCATTCCACTCCACTCATTATTCTATAGATTTCTATCATATCTACCCTCAGCCATCTTTTCTCCAAGCTGAAGAGCCCTGACTGCTTTATCCTTTCCTTATAGGGAAGTCATCCAATCCCCTTTATCATTTTTGTCACCCTCCTCTGTACCTTTTCTAATTCCACTATATCTCTTTTGAGGAGCAATATAAAGGCATTATAACATCCTCATTTTTGTTTTCCATTCCTTTCTTAATAATACCTAACATTCTATTTGCTTTCTTAGCTGCAGCCGAACACTGAGCAGAGGGTTTCAACGTATCATCAACAATGACACTTAGATCCCTTTCCTGGTTGCTGACTTCTAATATGGAACCATGCATTACATAGCGATAGTTTGGGCTCCTCTTTCCCACATGCTTCACTTTGCACTTGTTCACATTAAACGTCATTTGTCATTTGGATGCCCAGTCTCTCAGTCTCGCAAGGTCCTCTTGTAATTTTTCACAATCCTCATGCGATTTAACAACTTTGAATAACTTTGTGTCATCAGCAAATTTAATTACCTCACTAGTTACTCCCATTTCTAGATAATTTATAAATATGTTAAAGATTAGCGGTCCCAGCACAGACCCCTGGGAAACCCCATTATCTACCCTTCTTCACTGAGAATACTACTACTACTACTATTTAACATTTCTAGAGCGCTACAAAGTGTACGCAGCGCTGTACAAACACAGAAGAAAGACAGTCCCTGCTCAAAGAGCTTACAATCTAATAGACAAAAAGTAAAGCATTTAAATTTAAAATATTTAAGCAGTCAAGCACAAGAGAACAGTCACAGAAGGACAGAAGATGTTGAAGGGTGGTCAGTGTGATTAGGTGTAACTCTGGTTGGAGTAGTGGGAGAAGGTGATAGAAGAATAGAAATGGGTGAGGTAAAGTAATGAGTGGGTTGATAGGGAGGTTATATAAGACATGTCACTCTAGGGGTGGGTGGGTAGAGGGGTAGGGTGGGTGGAAGCAGGAGAAGGTATTCTCTGCAGCCTATCTGTGAGATGGAAAATGCTCTCTGAAGCTGCTGCTATAAGTTGTTAGTTTTCTCTCCCTGAAAGAGATCCAAGCCACACCCATGAAGTTCAAACTGTCAGTGGGGAGGGTGAGGGGAGGAAATGGCAGTGCTTGATGAAAAAGAGAGCTCAGTTTGATAGGAGATATACTATAGGATGTCATTCTGAGGCCAGGCTAAGTCTAAAGCAGGAGAAGGTATTCTCTGCAGCCTATCTGTGAGATGGAAAATGCTCTCTGAAGCTGCTGCTATAAGTTGTTAGTTTTCTCTCCCTGAAAGAGATCCAAGCCACACCCACGAAGTTCAAACTGTCAGTGGGGAGGGTGAGGGGAGGAAATGGCAGTGCTTGATGAAAAAGAGAGCTCAGTTTGATAGGAGATATACTATAGGATGTCATTCTGAGGCCAGGCTAAGTCTAAAGCAGGAGAAGGTATTCTCTGCAGCCTATCTGTGAGATGGAAAATGCTCTCTGAAGCTGCTGCTATAAGTTGTTAGTTTTCAGAATACTGACCATTTAACCCTACTCTCTGATTTCTTTTAATCAGTTTTTAATCCACGATAGAACAACTACCTCCTATCACATGACCCTCTAATTTCCTCTGGAGTCTTTCATGAGGTACTTTGTTAAATGCCTTTTGAAAATCCAGATACACAATATCGACCGGCTCACCTTTATCCACAGGTTTGTTCACCCCTTCAAAGAAATTAATAGATTGGTGAGGCAAGATTTTCCTTCACTAAATCCATGTTGGCTTTGTTTCATTTCATTAACCCATGCTTTTGAATATGCTCTGTAATTTTGTTCTTTATAATAGTCTCTATCATTTTACCCAGTTCAGACGTCAGGCTCACAGATCTATAATTTTCTGGATCACTTCTGTAACCTTTTTTTAAAAATTTGAGTTGCATTGGCCACCATCCAATCTTCCGATACCATACTTGATTTTAAAGATAAATTACATATTACTAACAATAGTTTTGCAAGTTCATTTTTCAATTCTATCAGTACTCTGAGATGAATACCATCTGGTTCAGGCAATTTGCTACTCTTCAATTTGTCAAATTGTGCCATTACATCTTCCAGGTTTATAAAGGTTTCATTCAGTTTCTCTGACTTGTCAGCTTTGAATACCATGTCTGGCACCAGTATCTCTCCCAAATATTCCTCGATGAAGACCGAAGCAAAGAATTCATTTAATCTCTCCACTATGGCTTTGTCTTCTCTGAGTGCCCCTTTTACCCTTCAGTCTAGCGGTCCAATTGATTCTTTTGCCAATTTCTTGCTTTTACTATACCTAAAAAATTTTTTACTATGTGTTTTTCCCTCTGCCTTCCTATCAGCGCTTTGCATTTGACTTGCCATTCCTTATGCTGTTTCTTCTTATTTTCTGATGGATCCTTCTTCCATTTTCTGAAGGATTTTCTTTTAGCTCTATTAGCTTCCTTCACCTCACTTTTTAACCATTCCAGCTGTCGTTTGGTCTTCCTTCATCCTTCTTTAATACATGGAATATATTTGGCCTGGACTTCCAGGATAGTGTTTTTGAACAGCATCCACAAGGAGAATAATCATCCCTGTTTCCTCACAGAATTGGTACTTCCCAATAAAGTCTCTCAAACATAGTCCCAATTCCTGGGACCTCTTCTCTTCTCCATCTATACTTCTTCCCTTAGTACTCTGATCTCATCCCATGGTTTTCAGTATCATCTTTACACTGTTGACTCCCAGATCTACCTCTCCACACCAGAAATCTCAGCTGAAACCCAGGAGGCCAAAGTATCAGCCTGCCTGTCTGACATTGCTGCCTGGATGTCTCAGCGCCATCTGAAACTAAACATGACCAAGACTGAGCTTCTTATCTTTCCCCCTAAACCAACCTCTCCTCCTCCCCCATTCCCTATTTCTGTGGATAACACTCTCATCCTTCCTGTCTCATCAGCTCGTAACCTTGGGGTCATCTTCGACTCCTCCCTCTCCTTCTCTGCACATATTCAACAGACTGCTAAAACCTGTAGTTTCTTTCTCTATAATATCACCCAAATTCGCCCTTTCCTTTCTGAGCACACTACCAGAACCCTCATCCACGCTCTTATCACCTCTCGCTTAGACTATTGCAACTTGCTTCTCACAGGTCTCACACTTAGCCATCTCTCTCCTCTTCAATCTGTTCAAAATTCTGCTGCACGACTAATATTCTGCCAGGGTCCTTATGCTCATATTAGCCCTCTCCTCAAGTCACTTCACAGGCTTCCTATCTGTTTCCGCATACAGTTCAAACTCCTCTTATTGACCTATAAGTGCATTTACTCTGCAGCTCCTCAGTACCTCTCCACTCTCATCTCTCCCTACATTCCTCCCCGGGAACTCCATTTACTGGGTAAATCTCTCTTATCTGCACCCTTCTCCTCCACCGCTAACTCCAGACTCCGTTCCTTTTATCTTGTTGCACCATATGCCTGGAATAGACTTCCTGAGCTGGTACATCAAGCTCCATCTCTGGCCGTCTTCAAATCTAAACTAAAAGCCCACCTTTTTGATGCTGCTTTTAACTCCTAACCCTTATTCACTTGTTCAGAACCCTTATTTTATCATCCTCACCTTAATATTCCCTTATGTCTTATTTGTCCTGTTTGTCTGTCCTAATTAGATTGTAAGCTCTGTCGAGCAGGGACTGTCTCTTCATGCTCAAGTGTACAGCGCTATGTACGTCTAGTAGCGCTATAGAAATGATAAGTAGTAGTAGTAGTAGTAGTAGTAGTAGTAATTCCAGTTGTTTGCCTTTGGCTTGGCTACACTCTTCAATATGCAATAACTTCCTTTATCGTAACCACAGTTCCAATAGCCAAGGGATAATTAGCCTACCTTGGCAGTACCTCACTTGTGATCACACAACCCTGGAATCCCTGGAGGCATAGACTTAAGACTTCTTATCACCAGTGTTGATACCAAACTATGCTAGCAATTCCTACATGGCAATGCCAATGAAGCCCATTCGAAGAATGGGCTTTGTCAGCATTGCTGCACCGGGAATCACTAGCTTGGTTTAGTAAAAGGAGCCTTTAATGTAACTAGTTACCCTACTTTACAAGTTCAAAGTGGCTTACAATTTACATTTCGATGGAGTTACAATAGTGTTGTGCAATGTGTAGAGGGCATCTATAGTTCGTGTGGTTATTCATTGAGTTTTTGAAGAGATAGATTTGAAGAGGAAATGGTAGTGTAGCTTTTCTGTTCAGTTGTAGAGTTTTAGTGATATTTATTCATATAGTTTTTGAAGGGGTAGATTTGAAAGGAAGGCGACAATATCTTTGTGATTAGCTGTGGAATTTTTTTTGAAAAGGTAGATTTTCATTTCTTTTCTGAATTGGAGAAGATTTGTGATGCTTCTTATGGTTTTTGGTATCGAGTTCCACCATTTGGAACCCAGGTAGCTAAATCCCGCTGTGTAGATAGTTTTGTATATGGTGTTTTTGCAGTTGGGTAGATATAGGAATAGGTAGTTTCTGTTTTCTGGGCTGGCATTTCTTGAGGATAGTTCAATCATGTTAAGCCTTTATTTGGATGCCCTTCCAAATAGTATCTTGAAGATTAGGGTGCTCGCTTTGAAAAATATTCTTGCCTTGACTGGTACCCAGTGTAGTGTTTCAAGCAGTGGGTTTGCTCTTCTGTATTTCAATTTCTTGAAAATCAGTCTTGCTGCCGTGTTTTGGACTGTTTACAGTGATTTTAATGTGTTTTCCTTGCACCCTACGTATGCTGCATTGCAGTAGTCTAGTTGCAATAGTATCTTTGATTGGACCAATATCCAGAAAGATTGTCTAAGGAAATGGTCTTATTCTTCTCAGTTTCCATAGTGTTTTGAAGCATTTTGATGTTACTACTTATATTTGATTGTCCAGTGTTAGATGTTTGTCGAGAATGATTCCTAGTATTTTAAGTTGTGTTTCAATGTGGTATGTTTGTTGGCTGATTGTGAATTCTTGGTAGGATGTGGGGTTGTGTGGGCTGGATAGTACTAGGAATTTGGTTTTGTCTCTGTTCAGTTTGAGTTTGAAAGTTTTTGCCCATTCTTCCATGAGGTCCAATTCTTTTTTTATTTTGTCCTGAATGTTTCAGACTGAACATTCCACTTCTTACTAGTGCTGTTGTTGAACACCTTTTTAACTGTGGTGGTTTAATAATTACTTACAAGCACATTCGCATGAGTGACAGTCATTTTCAAAATTTTATTTAAAACAAAGTGGATTGAATTGTAGAGCAGTTGTTGGATAAAAACATTAGCTGTAGTTGTGGTACTTTTACATTTCATTCAAAAAGTATTATATTAGGCAATAACTCTTTTTACTTTCACTTAAGTAAATTTTTTAATGTGTTCCCACGGAAGGTGGTGGAGATGAAAATGGCAACATAATTCAAAAGTGTATGGAATAAACACAAAGGAATCCTTTATAGAAGGCAATGGAACCAAATGAGCTTAGCAGTGATTAGATGGCAACACCAGTAATTGGAAAGCAAAGCTAGACAGATTCAGCTTCAGTAGCTGGAGAACAAGGCCACTGCTAGGTGGACTTCTGCAGTCTGTGTCCTGATTGTGGCTGGACAGATAGACCAGCGTCGGGTAGACTTCTGTGGTCTGTGCCCTGATCATGGCTGGACAGGTTTGGATGGGCTGTGGGGCTCCAATGGTGACTTTGGATGTGGGAGAGAAGGGCCAGTGCTGGGCAGACTTATAGTTTATAGTTTACTTGCACTTAGTATTCTACCCAAGCTAACTTGCAGATCTGGGTGGTTTACAGGCAAAACATAGAAAAATTCAGAAAAGAACTACAATGTTTGATAGGACAGACAGTATTACTCAGCAGGTCTTCTGCGGTCTGTGCCCTGAAAATGGCAGGGACAAAATCAAGATCAAATATTCATATGTAATATCACATCATACCTTATGCTATGAGTTTATCTTGTTGGGCAGATTGGATGGACCATATGGGTCTTTATCTGCCATCATCTTCTATGTTACTGTGCTACTATGTTTTTCACTGTATTTTTCCTTTTACTTAAGTAGTAATATTTATATTTATTTTTGCTTTTACTTAAGTACTTTGACCTAGTACTTTGAACAACACTGCTTATCACACAGGAATGCAAGGGTCTGAGCTAGGACAACTCCTCTTCCCTGGAACTCCCCTCAGGTACTGCAACCAAGCCAGAACTCCTTGGGAGGATCCTTGCTCTGGACTCCTCCTGGAAAACTCTTCCCTCAGGGCCTCTCTGATCCACTTTGCTCCAGAGTATTTAACCATCTCCAGCTTGAGCCCCGCCCTTCTCACTCAGCCTCTGACATGACAGGTTTAGCACCACCTGCCATAAGGTGTCTAAACTGCAACCTCAGTGAGGGAGTATTCTTAGGGACACCTGCCGCCATACCACTCACTCCCTCACAAGGATGTTGCCTCTTGGCTAGGGTCCTCTCCCTAAGGTTTATGCCTTCTTCTGAATTCACTGGTGAGGACTGAAGATTTGGGTGATTCTCAAATATCCTGAAGGATAGATATTCAGCCGGCGGTGATGAGCATTTTTTTTAGCCACCACTGACTTTATCCCCAGATATTCAATGCCGAAGCCATGTCCAGGTACCTGCACTGAATATACTGGTTTATGAGGCCAGCTGTCTCTTATGCACTGCCTAAGCCACACCACGTAAAGACAGGACTGTGTTTTATGCAGTTCGATATGACAGCTTAAGTTATGCAGTTAAGTGCTGAAAATCAACACTTATCCATGTAAATGCAGCCTCTGCCCCTGGACCACCCACAAAATAGCCAGTTTTCACCTTAGCTGCCTGTGGTGATATTCAGAGGTACTAACCAGGGAATAGCCACACACACAAGAGATTTAACCAGCCAGGAGCCATTTCTAGCCAGTAAAATTGCTTTGATTATTGACCCCTGAATTTACAGGGTTTTGATCAAATAGACCAGTATGTCTATCCTTTCAGCTATTTGTAGAATGTGCTGAAAGTCCCTGTTTGTACAGTCCATGTATTTTTCCCCGTAAGTCTTATTCTAAGGTCCAAGAAATCAAGCCAAGTGATCTTAGCCTAACTTAGCCTATATAATAAAAAGCTCCTTCAACGTTCTGAAGCTGAGAAAGTGAAGCCTTGAAGCATCCGTGCTGCTGCTGTATCCATCTCCTGAAATGACATCACGTACTTCCGTGTAAGTAAAGACAAATCACTGGAAGGGAACGCTGCAGAATTGCCAGGCAACAGAACGTGATATCATACGCATGAGGGTGTCGTCGCCCCTCCCTTCTTCCCTCCCTCCATAGGCGCCCGGTATAAGAGGCTTGGAGAGGCTAAGCCTCCCACCTGCTGCAGCAGAATGGATCAGCTGTGGAGTCCTGCTGCTCTGAGGGGATTAAATTGTTGATTTACCTCCATCCTCACAGCAGGAGCTGCAGTGAAAGCCCTCTAGCAGTTGTAGAAATTGGTTTATGGTTTGTTTCCCTTACTGCTGGGAAAACAGGGGGGGTTGGCTGGAGGTGTCCTGGGTTGCCAGGGAGATATTTAAGGAGGATGACTTCCTGACCTGCACTGAGGACAGATAGCAGCAGAACGGATACTGGGCCAGCATGATCAGAAAAAAGTCACCAGACAACAAAGGTAGAAAAGATCATTTTATTTTCATTATAGTGTTTGGAATATGTGCACTTTGAGAATCAGGTGCTCAACATTAAAAGTTTATATGTATTTACTTATTTATGGCATTTTATCCCACATTAAACATGAATTAGGGTGTTTTGTGGCTCTACATGAGAATTGTGATGATATGATCCCTTGTTTCATATTTTTGACGGTCTGCATTTTCCGTATGGGTGGTATATTGGTGTATTAGGTCTGCCCAGTGTAATATTTATGGTACAGTAAGGTTCTGAGTGTGTTTTTGGACAAAGTTGTGCATAGTGTTTTGCAGTTGAGCGATTGTGGTTAGAATATGCTTTGAGCAACCACTTTATTCTTTGACATATGATACATATCTAATATCTAAATTTAATAAAAGGTATTAATTGTGACTTTTATTTTTATTTATTTATTTTTTCTGCATGTTATCAGACAATTATGGATTTAAGCTCCACTCCTGGCCCCACCCCAACCCCGCCCCCTTTAGCCTCCCTAAACAGTTGGGCCACCAACCGCCTATGCCTCCCTCCCTTCCAGTTCCAGGCCCCCTACCTCCAAATTTTAAAAGTCAACTTCACTTACGAAGTTGGGTTTATGGCGGCCGACAGCAGGAGCGGTAACAGGCGTGCAGGCTCGACCCTTCTCTCTCTCACTCAGCTCTGGTCCCGCCCTTGAGGGCGGGACCAGAGCTAAGAGAGAGAGAAGGGCCGAGCTGCACGCCTTTTCCCGCTGTTGCCGGCCGCTGTAAACCCGACTTCGTAAGTGAAGATGACTTTTAAAATTTGGAGGTAGGGGGCCTGGAACTGGAAGGAAGGGAGGGAGGAAGGGAGGGACGACGACACCCTCATGCGTGTGACATCGCGTTCCAAGGGGGGGAACCTGAAACTCGGAGGGAAGGAGGGAGAGATGGGGGAACCTGAAACTCGGAGGGAGGGAGGGGGAACCTGAAACCCAGTCCCCTGGAACTTGGAGAGAGGGAGGGGATGACCCTGGAACTCAAAGGGAGAGAGGGAGGGGATGACCCTGGAACGCGAAGGTAGGACCCTGGAACTCAGAGGGAGGGAGGGAGGACGACCTTGGAACTCGGAGGGAGGGAGGGGATGACCCTGGAACTTGAAGGGATGACCCTGGAACTCGGAGGGAGGGAAGGGGGGGAAGACCCTGGAACTCGGAGAGAGGGAGGGAGGGGGAGGGGACAACCCTGGAACTCGGAGAGCGGGAGGGGGAGGGGGAGGATGACCCTGGAACTTGGAGGGAGGGGGGGACAACCCTGGAACTCGGAGGGAGGGGGGACAACCCTGGAACTCGGAGGGAGAGGGGATGACCCTGGAACCTGGGGGTGGGACCCTGGAACTCGGAGGGAGGGGGACAACCCTGGAATTCGGAGAGAGGGAGGGGGCAACCCTGGAGCTTGGAGGGAGGGAGGGGTAGGACGACCCTGGAACTCAGAGGGAGGGAGGGAGGGGGGGCACTGGAACTGGGAGGAAGGGAGGGAGGGAGGGGGGGGCCCATGGCACACACTCTCATTCTCACAAACACACA
This sequence comes from Microcaecilia unicolor, assembly GCF_901765095.1. Taxonomy (NCBI): domain Eukaryota; kingdom Metazoa; phylum Chordata; class Amphibia; order Gymnophiona; family Siphonopidae; genus Microcaecilia; species Microcaecilia unicolor. The sequence continues at coordinate 168,941,066 of NC_044040.1, forward strand.
CTCTCTCTCTCTCTCACACAGACACATTTGCATCCAGTCTCACTCTCTCTCTGTCACACACACACACTCGCACATTCAATCTCTCTCTCTCTCTCTCACACAGCCACTCTCACACACACTCTCTCAAACATACACACTCCAAGGAAAATCTTGCTAGTGCCCATTTCATTGGTTTCAGAAATGGGCCTTTTTTCCAGTCTTATAATAAGCATGTTATAATTTCCACTTAAGCTTTATCATAACATTAATCCATGTGTTGATGTTCAATTTGCCACCTGGGATCCTTTAGCAAGGTGGTAATACATACATGGGAATACTTTTAAAACAAATAGAAGAACATATTTTTTCACTCAATGAATAGTTAAGCTCTGGAACCTGTTGCTGGAGGATGTGCTAAAAGCAGTTTTATCCTCCAGCAACAAGCAGTTAGCATATCTGGGCTTAAAAAATGTTTGGACAAGTTCCTGAACAAAAAAGGGGGAATTCTGTAAATGGTACTCTATATTTGGTAACAAAAAAAGGCACAGCAGGGCCTTCAAGAACAGTCAAGAGTTCTTTATTCACAAAGACCCAACACAGGCCGTGTTTTGGTGTAACAACATCTGCCTCAGGGGTCCTGATACTTATTTGCTCTGAAGGCTAACGTGAAAAAGGAAAACAAGCTCTTTTAAAATGTCACTAGCAATTCATCAAAGATAGTCTTGACACAGTGATATAGACTGCTACAGTGACCTCTGTCAGCTGTAGAAAAGCGAAATTGGTTCAGCGGCTCGGAGCAGCTTTGATTTTAGAAACACACTGCAGCATTTTTTATTCCTACTATTTACTTGTGCTCGTGTCGTTTTAAGGAACTCATTTTCCTTTTTCACAATAGCCTTGAGAGCAAATAAGTATCAGGACCCCTGAGGCAAGCGTTGTTACACTGAAACATGACCCATGTTGCGTATCTGTGAAAAAAGGACTCTTGATTGTTCCAATCTTGGAGGCCTTATTGTATGTTTGGTTTTTTTTTTACATTTTGTGGTTTTGTACTCCTGAACTCTCTCTTCTGTTACCTACTCTATATTGCTCCAACATTTTGGAATGCGCTTGACATGCTCATGACCATGCCCCCTTTTGAGTTATGCAGTATTAGAGTTAGGCACCATGCTTTATAGAATAGCAGATAGCCAGATGTACCAGAACACCGGTTGCCTCTCTCTCTCTCTCTCTCTCTCTCTCTCTCTCTCTCTGCTTGAATTCAATATGAGCTCTGTATTCTTGTTTTTAAATTCTGCCTCCTCTCAGCAGAAGACTACTTGTCGTGCCTTTCTATACCCTATGCTCCCCCTAGGTCTCTTTGTTCCTCTGCCTCTGGTTCACTCTGGCTACCCCCTCCTTCAATTATTCGCCTCAATGTCACCCACTCTACTTGCTGTCAGCTATGCTGGACCATAGCTCTGCAATTCCCTCCCACCAATCAGTAATTTTCATGTATGTTTTCTCCCCTTTCCTTGGCAGCTTTTATGATTGATTATACACCGCATAGAAGCCAACTCACCCTTTGCAGTACATCAAGCCTCTGTAAATAAATAAATAAACTGTGATAATTAACTTCAATAATTGGTTGTGAGCAATTATTCAATTAACTTGCATGCACATCTTGAACGTGTACATAAATTTGGATGTGCAAATCTAGGGGGAAAGTCCATAAACTGCTATTAAGGTAAACATGGCAAACGCCACTACTTCTCCTTGGGGTTGATAGAATGGAACCTTGCTACTCTTTGGAATCCTGTCAGGTACTTCTTACTTGGATTGGCCACTGTTGGAAGCAGGATACTAGACTAGATGGACCATAGGTCTGACCCAGTAAGACAATTCTTATGTTCTTAAAAAAAGAAAATCGCTAAAGATACTGAGTTCTGTGACAGCTTTGGCAGAAATAAGCATTTAAGTTTCTAAAATGGCTGAAATAACCATTTATGTTTAAGCACATATAGATCTATGTTGCCATTTCATAATATATAGATTCATATGCTTCCATAGAGAGGATTATGTTCATGGTATTTTACATCTATTTTGCTGAAACGAATGTTCATACTACATTGTCACAGGCACACAAACATCCATTTCACCATGTATTTTAAAACCAGCTCTGCATCCACAGATCTTGTTCTAAGATACTGGTGGAACTTCAGACACCCTGACTTGGACTTCTAATTCCGATCAGGTTGTATTTTCTGAAATGCTGCTCAGAACTAGGTGAGGACCTGCTGGAGAACAACAGTGATTTTTCTCCTTTCAGTTGCTATCAGTTTGCAAGTATACTAAAGTGAGAATCGTGGTTGCAAATATATGGGGCTTTCTTCATTGTCTTGGGGCAATTACTAATGCCTCCAAATCTAATCTCCCTGATACTGTTGTTGTGCAGGTTTTTGATTCCTGTATTAGGTCTACATTGGGTAACTGTAAAGATGCATATGATGAAATGGTCTTGATGTTTCTTAAATATTCCTCTGAAAGGGCAAATTGCCTTGGTCACTGGACACTCTTCCATGTTCTGGGTTCTTAAGTGAATACGTCAGCTTCCAAACAGCTGTCATCTGGGATTGACTCCACGTGGTATTTCTGTGTGTTGGTTTGGCCAAAGGGGGATGCACTAGAATCATTTGCTTCCTATGAACTGGCAGAAGACTCAATTGTTGCTGTATCCAGATATATTTATTATGCACCTGGGTGTCACAGACTTGAACAGATGGTCTTGTTGAGGTTGATTGATGTCAGGAAAGATTTAGCTATGTCATTGTTGCCTAGTGGTTAGGAGAGAAGAGAATAGCTGACCCAGCTGATGTGGCTGTCAAGAGGGAAACCAAAACTCAGGTGACATTTTTGTAAACTACAAGGCTTAAATTCTCAGGTCTATCATGCTTATATTCATAGACAGAAGCTGAATATCAAAAGAATATTGAAAGATATGATTTATTGTTATGGAAATGTTTAAAATCATAGTTATATACTTGATAATTGGCCGATTCAATTAATGATAGGACTGGTCAAAATATATCACAACTGTTAACTAAGTCAGTCCACTATATATATATATTTCTCTAAATATCATTCACAGAATCTTCAGCAGTCAGTGTTATCTTATAATATTACTGTATTTTTATAGAATGCCTCAGTGATGTGTGTCGTCTACCACCCTTGCAGGCTTTATGTGGCGACCAATATTAACATCAACCTCTTCATTAGCCCAATTTTTTCTATTATAGGCTACTTAAACTATCATTTATATTTTATATAGATACTTTAGCACTTATCTTATCTGTCGGACTCGGGGGTATCACTGCCCGACATGCATGTTTCGCTTGCAACGGCAAGCTGTCTCAAGGACCTACCCCTGCGAAAGAAAAATATTAAATCAAAATCTATCTCTCCTAGGTGTATGTCTTCACCTAACACCTAGAAGCGGCATACTACCCTATAATTTTCTTAGCTACTTACCCAGTAGTCTTCCTAGCGCCAGCTCCACCATAGTATTTCTTAATAAAGATGGCGGCGGCGTGTTTCAGAATTCTATTTCAACCATTGCTCAATGACGTCAATTGCCCCGCCCCCACAGAGTCTCCTCGGCTTCCCTTTATTAGATCAGAGACCTCCAATCTAGCTCTGCATTTAAGCCCTTAGGTATAACTGTTTGAAGCCAAAATATAAACCACTGTTCTCTGAAATTTAAAATTTTTGCTATAGACCCCCCCTCCCTCCTTCTTTTTATATTTTCCACAATCCTCCATCTCAGATCTTCTATTTTATGCTGTTTCTGCAGCCAATGTTCCACCAAAGGGGCTTGCATATTTTGTGTTGTTATTCTAGATTTATGTTCGTTCAATCTGATTTTAATAGGGCAACTTTAGCCCCCTCAGTAGCTACTCTATATGTTGCTAGACTTGAATCTAAAATATACTCTTCGAGATTCTTCACATCTGTGCAAGTATGGAAACGATTTTTAGACGATGTCTTTTTTATATGGACTGGATCCAAACCGGCTCTTGAAGAATTTCTTAGCTGGTTGAATACTTTAGACTCAAATATCACATTCACAATGGGTGCAAGTAAACAGGCGATAGAATTTTTAGATCTTTGGATCTATAAGGAGAGTGATAAATTATATTCTACTCTTTATATAAAACCTGTAAGTAAGAATACTTTTCTACAATTTGATAGTTTTCATCCTCACCATTTGAAATATAATTTACCGGTAAGCCAATTTTTGCGAGTCAGAAGAGTTTGCTCCACGTTATCGGACTTTAAACAACAAGCTAAAGCATTAAAATCTAGATTTTTAGCTAGAGGATATCCAAAATCCTCTGTAAAGAAAGCTTACACCAGAGCACGGTTTGCCCAACGCCCATTACTACTGCAGGAGGGGAATGAGAAGGGTGAAGAAGGCTTGACGTGTGTCTTGCCTTTTAATCAGATGAGTCAGAGAACGGTACAGTTTATAAAGAACCACTGGCATGTTCTACAACTATACCCGTGCTTTGGGGAATTCCCTGTGATATCTTATACAAAAGGAAAATCTATAGGAGAACATTTAAGTATAAACAAGTTCAAGAGCCTTCCCCCAGATGTATCATCTAGAGGAGGTCAGAAAACATGTGGTCATTGCCAGTGGTGTGATCTGGCAGTGACAGGTGAAGTGTGGATGCCCCCTGCAAAAGATAAGATTTTAAAAAATGATAGAATGACAGACTGCGATAGCAGTGGGGTTGTATATGCGATCATGTGCCCGTGTGAGCTTATATATATTGGTAGGAGTACAAGACCTATTAAAATCAGATTGAATGAACATAAATCTAGAATAACAACACAAAATATGCAAGCCCCTTTGGTGGAACATTGGCTGCAGAAACAGCATAAAATAGAAGATCTGAGATGGAGGATTGTGGAAAATATAGAAAGAAGGAGGGAGGGGGGGTCTATAGCAAAAATTTTTAATTTCAGAGAACAGTGGTTTATATTTTGGCTTCAAACAGTTATACCTAAGGGCTTAAATGCAGAGCTAGATTGGAGGTCTCTGATCTAATAAAGGGAAGCCGAGGAGACTCTGTGGGGGCGGGGCAATTGACGTCATTGAGCAAGGGTTGAAATAGAATTCTGAAACACGCCGCCGCCATCTTTATTAAGAAATACTATGGTGGAGCTGGCGCTAGGAAGACTACTGGGTAAGTAGCTAAGAAAATTATAGGGTAGTATGCCGCTTCTAGGTGTTAGGTGAAGACATACACCTAGGAGAGATAGATTTTGATTTAATATTTTTCTTTCACAGGGGTAGGTCCTTGAGACAGCTTGCCATTGCAAGCGAAACATGCATGTCGGGCAGTGATACCCCCGAGTCCGACAGATAAGATAAGTGCTAAAGTATCTATATAAAATATAAATGATAGTTTAAGTAGCCTATAATAGAAAAAATTGGGCTAATGAAGAGGTTGATGTTAATATTGGTCGCCACATAAAGCCTGCAAGGGTGGTGGACGACACACATCACTGAGGCATTCTATAAAAATACAGTAATATTATAAGATAACACTGACTGCTGAAGATTCTGTGAATGATATTTAGAGAAATATATATATATAGTGGACTGACTTAGTTAACAGTTGTAAAATCATAGTTATGCATGCCTGGATCATTTTCCTTTCTTCTGAAATATATTCATGATGAAAACTTATAGAACATTTAGGGGTCAGTAATGAAAGCCTTTTATTTAAATAAAATAGCACCTTACTAATTGGAATAGAGACTTTGATTATTGTACACCAAACATGTAGATGCATTTTCCGATGTGAAGCTGGATTTGCAGCAGTTCATATGTGCAAATGAACACTTTCAACAAATTTTTTTTTTAATGTGGTATATGATCTAGTTTACCACTAGACTTAATTATCTATGCATAAAGCTATAGACTCTTGATGCAAGCCCTGTTGCTGAAGCACGGTCCATGTTGAGTCAGATCGAAGAATTGTTTATTAAAGATTTCTTGCCTTTCTCATCCACTCCACTGTTGCTCTTTGTCCACCCATGATCTTTTCCATGTCCCCTTTTTCAAATCGCTGTATAAATTTTAGGTACAACTCCCACGCCTCAATGTACACATGTAAAGTTAAATTAGCTTTAGTTAGTGCCAGTAACTGCCTGTTAAGTTAATTATTGGCACCATTTTTAACGACATACAGAATTTGTGAAAAAAATATAGAAATATTCAAAAATTAATTAAGAATTAGAAACCAAAAATTCTAGTTTGCATTCATCTTTCAATACTTTCAAATTAGCTCACGTTCCAAAAATTGCCTTAACAAAGCCCATGATATTACATAGAGTCCACCTATGTTCAATCACAGTATTTGAGTGGATTCAAATACTCTTGGTAATGAAGTGAATTTGATACGTGGGTTTATATGTGAAAAACATGGAGCTGCCAAACGAATTCAAGCGAGAAGCTATCCAATGCCTCAGTCTGGGAGATAGCTATAAGAAAACTTCAATGTGTTTGAACATGTCTTGAGACATTCTCTGGCTCATCGTGGTAAAGTGTAAATAGCTTGACACCACAAGGAGACTGCCTCAATCAGACCACCCTTCAAAGTCAGTAGCTGTGAGTTATGAAAACTGCTGAGGAAGGTCATTGTGAGGCCTAAGATGTTTACTTTAAAAGTAAGGTTCTACAAATCCCAGGCACCAGGACCAGGTTGCCACAGTGATAGAAATTGACCCCTGGTCGCCAAGATTTCATGACCAAGTGGGTTTTATTTTATTTATCACCATCACTGTTGAAACAGGTTATTCTCTTCTGCTTTTGTTGTGTAACTCAGTTGAGCCTCACAATGCTGGAACTCTTGTGCAGTGGCGTTCCTAGTGGGGGGCGGTGGGTGCGGTCCGCCCCGGGTGCACGCCGCTGGAGGGGTGCCGCACGCGCCTGTCCTTCATTCATTCAATGCTCCCTCTGCTCCGGAACATTCCGGGGGGTTCTTTCACGGGGGGTGTCCCTTCGCCGGGGGGGGTTGTGCTGCATCTGGGGGGGGCGCTGCACCCGGGGGCGGGGCACATCGGCGATCCGCCCCGGTTGTCAGCCCCCCTAGGAGCACCACTGCTCTTGTGCCATTCTTGTGTTCTCAACAATTGCAAGATTTGAAGCCACAGCACTAGCTGGGGAGTTCCTGAACCATACTGCTCAAAATAAGAGCTTAGCTGTGCTGTGCAGATAAGTCACCTGTTTCACCAGTGGAAGCATCAGCAGCACTGGTCAGCAAGTGAGGAAGAGGGTACATATTTATTGGTGCTCCTGAGGAGCAGAAAAGAAAGTTGAAACTGTTGGATAGGAGACGGGTTGGGAGAGAGAAGTTGATGAAGGCAGAGGGTGTGAGATGAGATTTAAAACAAGGGGATTGCAATGGATGACTGGATGAGGAAGGTGGGGTATAAGGGAGAAGAAGAAATTGAGGGATGGCAGGATAGGAGCGATAAAAGAAGAGAGAGTGAAAGTGTGCATTGAGAGAAAGACTGAGGAAGGAGAGAGAGATGAGAGAAGGCTGGAGTAGGACAGAGTGGTGGCAGTTGAGAGAGGAGGTTGAGCGTGGACTGAGATAGGGGATAAGAGAGAAAGGTGGGAGACTGAGGAAGGGCAAGGTAGGGAAATGAGAGTTAGAAGACAATAGAGTAGGAGGGGATGAGAAAGAGGGGACTAGTGGGAACCCTTTCCACAACTGATGTGAAACAGAGGCATTCACCTCTGGCACTGGCATGTTGCCGACAGTAAGGTTGAGTAAGGAGGTTGCTTGCTTCTGCCAGTGCTGTACAATGATGGATCCGGAGCCTTGTTTAACTGCTGTATCTCACTGGCTCTCTGACAATCGTCTTGCTCTTAACACATCTAAGACTGTTACTTGGTGGATCTCTGGTCTCTTCTCAAAGCCTTCTTTGGTCCCCTTTCTTTTTGGTTCCCCAGTTCCTACTATTCAGTCCTTTAGGTACCTTGGCATCATCTTAGATTCTGCCCTTTCTTTCAACCTGCAGGTCTCCTTGGTTCTTCAACGCGGGTTCTTTTCTTCACTGCTTCCAATCTATTGCAAAATATTTGAGTTTCTCTGATATGCACACTTTGATTTACGCCTTCGTAATCTCCCACCTTGACTATTCTAATGTTGTCTATTTAGGGCTTCCTGTCTCTCAACTTTGTTGATTACAAACCCTGCAAAATGCCGCTGTACGTTTCCATTGTAAGGCTCACAGAACTGATTCTGCTTCCCCACTTCTAGCATCTCTCTGCTGGCTTCCTGTAAGGTTCCGGTCATGGTTTAAAATTCTATGCATCACCCATAAGATGCTCCATTCTGGTTCCCAATTCTACCTCTCATCCATTGTAATTCCCTATACCCCTGCCCATACCCTTCATTCCCTTGATTCCCATCGCCTGGCCCCAGCTTCACCAAAATTAGCACATTATCTACTTATCATTTCGCATTTTTTCTTAGCACCAAAACTTTGGAACAACCTCCCTCTTGCTTTAAGGTCTGAACTTTCCTTCCCACAATTTAAATTGCTTCTTAAAACATTTTTTTTTACCCTTGCCTTTAGTTTTACTCCTTAGTTAACTTAGTGGTGGGCATTAGGTTTCCTGTGCACAGGAGATTTGTTGTAAGCTTGTGTTGTGTTCGATGATCTTGACCGAATGATTCTCTCCTGTTTATTTTGGAGGTCCTTTCCTATTTTATCTATTCATTTTTTTTTATTGTAAACCACTGCAACCTTTTTGTTAGAAATGGTGGTATAGTAAGCTGGATAATAAACATAAACAGCTAAAAATCAGCTGGTGCTAAACACTGAGATGCCCATTATATTTTTCTAACTACTGTGATTCCCAAAATGGGCTCCATGGGACCCTAGGATTCCTTCAACTCTCTTCAGGGATTCCTCAAGAAATTAGATCATATAATCTGTATGAACATATATATATGTTTGCATAAATTGATGAATGGGAAGCACTGTCCTACTGTATTTCAATTTGAATTGCATTTTTTAAACCACAGAATGTGAGAAATATGTAAAGGATTGAAGACTATCAAAGCACTGTGGCCCTTTTAGTCACAACAGCAATGATATGCAAAGTGAAGCAGCAAAAATCCCAACAGCCAACAAGATTTGCAAACTGTATTGCTTTAATGTGCATATTTTTGCTGCTGTTGCAGCTTGATTTCAATAAATGTTCAATTCTGCTGTATTAAACTTGACAGCATCCTCTTCATTTGACACACCTGGCAAAAGCATAGAACAAAACACTAGAAATGCTTAAAAATTAATGCATATTTTGTGCTGTTTTGCTTCTTGTGGACACATTTCTATGTAATTACAGTTAGATGGATTTGGCATTCGTATCAAGGATGCTCTTCATAGATCACTAGAGATTATCACCTGGATGTGAGAGGGACAGAAGTATGTTTAATTAGATTGAAAAATCCAAATTGATTTTTCAGTGTGGGTCAGAATAGCTAACTTCAAGGGGACATGAACCTGGGAGGAGCATGGGCAGGTCATGAACATGTAAGGTAGTTATGTGCACTGGTTATAGAATACCATCATTTACACATGTAAAGTTAAGTGCATAAATGTAGACTTACACTAGAATTCTAATCTAGAATTTATGCTTAGTTTGCACTGAGTTTGCAATTTATATACAGAGGATGAGGATCATATCAGGATCAGTGACAATGTCTTACAGTAAGACCCCATTATTTGCCCTCTATATCACAGATAAGGCCTATCCTGGAGTCCCTGCTCCTAAGTTTGCCCCTGCATAGTGTGATGTAATAAGGAATAACTCCTCTCTCAGTCAGAGGCAGGAGGATCCACCTTTAGGCAGGAATTATAAAGGGCCTGAACAGCCAGTGCTAAATGTTTTCTTTCACAGGAGTCCAGGAAGTAAGGCGAGGCTGTCTGAATCCACCAAATGGACATAGCTCAGCTAGAGGGCTGCATCTTGTGTGACTAACTCAGCCACTACACACAATAACAGTTCACCCCCAAGCCACAAATACACTTTGAACAAAGAATAAGCAGTACATAGACAAGGGAAGTTGACAGTGAAGAGAAGGAGTCCAACACCAGAGGAACCATTGTACCAGAAGGTTGGTAACCGTCTGCCTATGGGTGAGAGATGAAAAAAAGAGACTTTAATGTGCAGTAGCAGGAGGGACCTGACTCCCAGGTGCATCCCTTCCAACTCTAAGAGATTCAAGTTCTGTATGTGGAGAGGGTCTTGCTTTTCAGGTGCATCTCTAGCCTCCTAGTCCAAGAGTTACTTAAGATGTTGACTGCATCTTTAAACATGTACATGCAGAAAGAACAAGTGGATCTCTGAGAAGCATACTGCCTCCTAGGAGGTATACTCTCTTTGTTAGAGGGTCTTTAGGAGACACTAGTATTTAAAAGTCCAGACTAGGTAATTCATGGTTGGCACACGATACAAGTGCCAGTCCTCAATCCAAAAGGAATTCTCTATCTCTCATGAGAGAATCTGCAGAGAAAGAGAGAGAGAGAGAAGAAGAAGAAGACTCTTATTCCAAGGATTTAAAACAACCTTCTATATTTTGTCTTCTTTATTGTGGAGCCAGAATTAAAGACTGCAGACATTTTATTTTTGAGGGAGCACCTAATAAGGGCGTTGTGTCTCATTTGCCAATTTTGGTTCTTGTCTTTTGTATTTACTCCCATTCAGGATCTGAACTCAGGCTCTCCCTATCCTCCAGGACTCTTTTCATTTTAATCTAGATGCCCTGTTTGATGCCTTTTCTATGTTTTTTTCCTTTATGTTTCAAGTAACAAGCACCCAATGATTTTTCTTTTGCACAACACCTCCAGATGCAGAATAAGAATCCTGATATCTATCTATCTATATGTTTTTTTAAAACATATATAGGGTTTTTTTTTTAATCCAAGCTTTAAGTGCAAATTAAGGAACATCACATGCAGATGAGGGCTTTGCTAGTGCTTGATAAATAGCATAGAATGCTCACACTCTGTATCATTGCAAAATGTCTACAACTTAATATCAGGTAGAATCGGTTTTTCAGGATTTCCCCAATGAATATGCATAAGATCTATTTGCATATAATGAAGGCAGTGCTTGCAAATAGATCTCATGCATATTCATTAGGGAAATCCTAAAAACCTGACTGGGTTGCAGCCCTCGAGGACTGAGCTTGCCCACACCTGAGCTAGGACCTGATACAGGGGTTCTCAATCTAGTCCTCAGGACACACCTAGTCAGTCAGGTTTTCAGGATACCCATAATGAATATGCATGAGATTGATCATTCCTTCTTCCATTCTCCCCTCCCCAACAGCAATATCTACAGAATTCCATCCTCCACCCTCCCTGCAGCAGTGTCCACACTATTTCTATTCCTCCTGCATGTCCATTTTTGGCCAAAAAAAAGGCCTTTTTTGCAGGTGCACTGAAAAATGAACCTGCATGCATCCCATGCACAAGCCTACAACAGCACAGACCATTTTTCAGCACACCTTAGTAAAAGGACCTCTTAGTGCAGAGCTTTCAAATGGTAGTGGCATGCACTACAATTTCTGAGACTTTACTATGCACACCACTACCATGGCCTTGTTTGTATGGGCAAAATTTAATGTGCTGGCAAAACAATTCTTTGCATAGCACATTAAGCAGAGGTTGTGTGAGGACCAGGGCTGGTGTTACTGGGTAGCAACTAGTGTAATTGTCACAGGGAGGACCCCAAGCCTGCCTCAAGCTGAAGGAAGCGTAGCCTGCAGGAGGGCTTTGGGTCCCCATCCCCACTTTCTGTCCTGGATTCCTACATGTCTAACACCAGCCCTAGCTGGTCAGGTTTTCAGGATAGCCATTATGAATATGCATGAGACTGATTTGCATACAATGGAAGCAGTGCATGCAAATTTATCTCATATTCATTGTGTGCATTCTGAAAACCTGACTGGCTATGTGTTTCCCCGAGAACTAGGTTGAGAACTCCTGATATAGAGTAAGAGCCAAAAACTTCTTTGCTAATCTGATTTAAGTAAAGCAACACTTAGAATGGAGATTTCTTTCATTCCTCCTTCCACCCCCACCCCACCCCCAACCCCCACCCCTGCCACAGTAATGTCCACAGAATTGCACCCTCCCTCCCTCCCAATGACAGAATCAGCATCTACTGGGGCATTCCTCCCTCCCTGATTCCGCCAATAGTATGATTAACAGTCAGGTACGCCTACCCCCCACATAGCAAAAATTCTTATTCCTGGGTCCTTCATACCCTTTACATCACAAAGAATCCAATTCCAAAACCAGCTCCTCCTCTTGGAATCAGGGAAAGGATGTTGTAATTGTAGGGATATGCCAGATGAAGGTGGCAGTCATGTTATTTTAATGGGATACTGGCCAGAGATATGTGCATAACTCGTGGAGGGACATAATCAAACGCAAACGCCTATCTCCATGGGCGTTTATCTCGGAGAACGGGTCCATGAAGGGGCGGGCTGAACCGTATTTTCAAAAAAATGGACATTTTTGACCTGGCCGTTTGTTTTTTTTAGCGATAATGGAAACTAAAAACGCCCAGCTCACAAACGTCCTAATCCAAGCCATTTGGTCGTGGGAGGGGCCACGATTCATAGTATACTCGCCCCCCCTGATATGCCAGGACACCAACTGGGCACCCTAGGTCAGTGCGGTGGACTTCAGAAAAAGCTCCCACGTGCATAGCTCCCTTACCACGGGTACTGAGCTCCCAACCCCCCTCCCCCAAAACCCACTACCCACAAATGTACAACACTACCATAGCTCTTAGGGGTGAAGGGAGCACCTACATGTGAGTACAGTGGGTTTTGGAGGCCTCCCATTTACCAACACAATTGTTACACGTGGGGGGGGGGATGGGCCTGGGGCCACCTGGCTGAAGTGCTCTGCGGTACCCACTAAAAGTGCTCCATGGACCTGCATACACACAGGCCTCTAGGACTGGTTGCTGCTATATAACATTGTCGCACCAGTTGACACCTGAAGACTGATCTCTACGAAAACGTCCTTTATTGGAATAACCGCCTTTACTCACAGTTAACTGCAGATCAGAGGTTGTGCCCCATTGGCAACAAGTCTCCCTGGTACTGAGATGAGCAGTAGGTCAGAGCTGGCAGAATGCTGTACCATGCCCTCTTTCAGCCACATTCAAGGGAAGAACTAAGTTCTGTAACATGGCTAACTCAGGAAAGGGAACTAAAACTGGCTTACAAAAATGGCCACTACCGCATGGACTAGAACAGGAAACACAACAGGGCACACTCTGACCCAGTAGGCAGGGGGAAAAGCACCATGGGAGAAGAGCCTACCAACTACCAACATCGTGAGACTGTAACACAAGCTAATGAAGTCACGTAGCCCAATACTCTACACCCACCCCAATGCAATGCTGATGTGACCCTGTAGTGTACCCGAGAGCCACATCTGACCCAGGGAAAGGCTGTGACAGGATCGAACACATTCTGCTGTCATGGAGGTGGGTACAGCATTTGAGGCTGGCATAGAGGCTGGAAAAAAAGTTTTTAAAGTGGGGTTTTTTTTTGGTGGGAGGGGGTTAGTGACCACTGGGGGAGTCCGGGGAGGTCATCCCCGATTCCCTCCAGTGGTCATCTGGGCAGTTGGGGCACTTTTTTGGGACCTGTTGGTGAAAAAAAGGGTCCAAAAAAAGTGACCCAAAATCGCGGTAAAAACGCCTTTTTTTTAAATTATCAGCTACTACTACTACTACTACTTAACATTTCTAGAGCGCTACTAGGGTTACGCAGCGCTGTACAATTTAACAAAGAGAGACAGTCCCTGCTCAAAGAGCTTACAATCTAATAGACAAGTGAACGGTCGGTCCGATAGGGGCAGTCAAATTGGGGCAGTCTGGATTCACTGAACGGTAAGGGTTAGGTGCCGAACGCAGCATTGAAGAGGTGGGCTTTAAGCAAAGACTTGAAGACGGGCAGGGAGGGGGCTTGGCGTAAGGGTTCAGGAAGGTTGTTCCAAGCATAGGGTGAGGCGAGGCAGAATGAGCGGAGCCTGGAGTTGGCGGTGGTGGAGAAGGGTACTGAGAGGAGGGATTTATCCTGTGAACGGAGGTTACAGGCGGGAACGTAAGGGGAGATGAGGGTAGAGAGGTAGTGAGGGGCAGCAGACTGAGTGCATTTGTAGGTAAGAAGGAGAAGCTTGAATTGAATGCGGTATCTGATCGGAAGCCAGTGAAGTGACCTGAGGAGAGGGGTGATATGAGTATATCGGTTCTGGCGGAATATGAGACGTGCAGCAGAGTTCTGAACAGACTGAAGGGGGGATAGATGGCTAAGTGGGAGGCCGGTGAGGAGTAAGTTGCAGTAGTCCAGGCGAGAGGTAATGAGAGCGTGGACGAGAGTTCGGGTGGTGTGTTCAGAGAGGAAAGGGCGAATTTTGCTGATGTTAAAGAGGAAGAAGCGACAGGTCTTGGCTATCTGCTGGATATGCGCAGAGAAGGAGAGAGAGGAGTCAAAGATGACTCCGAGGTTGCGGGCAGATGAGACGGGGAGGATGAGGGTGTTATCAACTGAGATAGAAAGTGGAGGAAGAGGAGAAGTGGGTTTTGGTGGAAAGACAATAAGCTCGGTCTTGGACATGTTCAGTTTCAGGTGGCGGTTGGACATCCAGGCAGCAATGTCGGATAAGCAGGCCGATACCTTTGCCTGGGTCTCCGCTGTGATGTCTGGTGTGGAGAGATACAGTTGGGTGTCATCAGCATAGAGATGATACTGGAAACCATGAGATGAGATCAGGGAGCCCAGGGAAGAGGTGTAGATTGAGAAGAGAAGGGGTCCAAGGACCGATCCCTGGGGAACACCAACAGATAAGGGGATGGGGGTGGAGGAAGATCCATGAGAGTGAACTTTGAAGGTGCGGTGGGAGAGATAGGAGGAGAACCAGGAGAGGACAGAGCCCTGGAACCCAAATGAGGACAGTGTGGCAAGAAGTAAGTCATGATTGACAGTGTCAAAAGCGGCGGATAGATCCAGGAGGATGAGGATGGAGTAGTGGCCTCTGGATTTGGCAAGGAACAGGTCATTACAGACTTTAGAAAGTGCTGTTTCTGTCGAGTGAAGAGGGTGAAAACCGGATTGAAGCGGATCAAGGATGGCATGAGAGGAGAGAAAATCAAGGCAGCGGCTGTGGACTGCGCGCTCAAGTGTCTTGGAGAGGAAGGGTAGGAGGGAGATGGGGCGGTAGTTGGAGGGACAGGTAGGGTCTAGTGATGGTTTTTTGAGGAGTGGCGTGACTACAGCATGCTTGAAGGTGTCATGGACAGTTGCAGTGGAGAGAGAGAGGTTGAGGATATGACAGATGGAGGGGGTGATAGTAGGAGAGATGGTGTTAAGTAAGTTGGTGGGGATGGGATCAGAGGAACAAGTGGTGCATTTTGAGGAGGAAAGAAGGCGGGCGGTTTCCTCCTCGGAGATATCAGGAAAGGAGGAGAAGGAGGTCTGGGTTGGTTGGTTGAGGGAGAGGGTTGAAGGGTGAAGAGGAGGAGGTGGCTTGGTAGTGAACTCAAGGTTGATCTTTTGCACCTTGTCGCGGAAGTAGTCAGCCAGTGATTGAGGAGAGAGTGACGGGGGGGTGGGAGCGGAGGGCACTTTGAGGAGGGAGTTAAGGGTGACGAAGAGACGACGAGGGTTAGAGCTGAGAGAATTAGTCAATTGGGTGTAATAGTCCTGTTTGGCAAGGAATAGTGAGGACTGGAAGGAGGATAGCATGAATTTGTAGTGAAGGAAATCTGAATGGGTGCGAGATTTCCTCCAGAGGCGTTCAGCAGATCGGGCGCAGGAGCGAAGGTAACGGATGCAAGGGGTCAGCCAGGGCTGGGGATTAGTACGCCTTGTGGGACGGGAGGTGGATGGTGCAAGGGTGTCCAGAGCAGAGGAGAGAGTGGCATTGTAAGCGGAGACAGCCTCGTCAACAGACTCAGAGGACATGATGGAGGGGAGGAGATTAGAAATACTAGATGATAAGGTGGGAGGGTCAATAGTCTGGAGATTCCTGGAAGTAGTGGTTAATGTTGGGCGGGGCTGAGGGGGAGGGTGAAGAAGTGTGAAGGTGATCAGGTGATGATCAGAGACAGGAAGAGCTGAGGTGTGGAAATTGGAGGGTGAGCCGGAAGAGGAGAGGATGAGGTCAAGGCAATGGCCATCACGGTGAGTAGGGGTGGTGGAACATAGCTGGAGGTTGAAGGAGGATGTTAGAGTGAGGAACTGAGAAGCGTGAGAGTTGGACAGGTCATCAACGTGTATGTTGAAGTCTCCGAGAATGAGGGATGGAGATGAGGGTTCAAGAAAAACAGAAAGCCAGGCATCGAAGTCGGTGATGAAGGAAGGGAGGGATTTATCAGGGGGGCGGTAAATGACTGCCACTCTGAGTGGCAACGGGTAGAATAGACGGATGGAGTGGACTTCAAAGGATGAGAAGCAGTGAGACTGTGGTAGGAGGAGGGGTTGGAAGCTACAGGAGGGCGAGAGTAGTAACCCGACGCCTCCTCCACGGCCAACTAGGCGGGGAGTATGGGAGAAGAGATAGCCTCCATGGCATAGAGCCGCAACTGAGGCAGAGTCGTCAGGGGAGAGCCAGGTTTCAGTTAGGGCAAGCAGGTGAAGGGAATGAGAGATGAAGAGATCGTGAGTGAAGGGAAGTTTGTTGCAGACCGAGTGGGCATTCCACAGTGCACATGAGAAGGGGAGGGAAGAGGGGGGGAGGAGGGGAATAGATATGAGATTGGAGACATCCCGGAAACGTCTGCATGGATAGGACGAGGACAGGTGTGGGGGACCTGGATTGGGATTGATGTCTCCTGCGGATAGCAGGAGGAGGAGCAAGAGAGTGCGGAGGAGGGTGGGGGAGGTAGGGCGACGAAGGCGACGAAGACGGGATGTGCTTAGGAGGAATGGGGATGGGTTAATGGCAGGAAGGAAGTGTTGAAGGTTGAGAGCTAGGAAGGAGGAGGGGGACAGAAGAGATGGTGAGGTGGTGAGGGACGGGGGTGAGTAGGGTATTGCAGTAGTGAGCAAGATGGGAGAGGACATGGGTGGGCAGTGAGTTCCAGTGGTAGACAGCGGTAGGGGGAGGGGAAAAAGATTAGGAAGGGACAGGGCAAGGAAGAGAATGTGTAAAGGGGCCATAAGTAGTAACTGAGGTGTTACGGGTATATATGTAGTGACTGAGGTGTTAAGCGATAGATAGAACGGCAGAGCTGGATTAGAGGCTTAAAACTGGAATGGTAGGCAGCAGGCAGGTAGGCACTGCCCAGTAAGAACAAGTCACACCCACTATGTTTGAAAAATGTGGGAGGAAAGGAGGTGAAGAGCCTGAACACAGAGACAGAGCAGTTATCTGCAGGCAGATTAGGTTGCTTGGGAGGGTATATAAGAACTATCACCCTAGGGGTGGGTGGGAGGGATCTAAGTCTAAAATGTACAGACAGAGCTGCAGCACAGCCAGTTAATCTGTAAAAAGGTGGATTTCTCAAGAAAAACTGGTATAGAAGGCTACCCCTCTAACAGAGAATCAGGTCACACCCACTAAGTTTGAATTTGTGGGGGAGATTCAGAGACAGAGCTGCTAAGTCTAAAATGTACAGACAGAGCTGCAGCACAGCCAGTTAATCTGTAAAAAGGTGGATTTCTCAAGAAAAACTGGTATAGAAGGCTGCCCCTCTAACAGAGAATCAGGTCACACCCACTAAGTTTGAATTTGTGGGGGAGATTCAGAGACAGAGCTGCTAAGTCTAAAATGTACAGACAGAGCTGCAGCACAGCCAGTTAATCTGTAAAAAGGTGGATTTCTCAAGAAAAACTGGTATAGAAGGCTGCCCCTCTAACAGAGAATCAGGTCACACCCACTAAGTTTGAATTTGTGGGGGAGATTCAGAGACAGAGCTGCTAAGTCTAAAATGTACAGACAGAGCTGCAGCACAGCCAGTTAATCTGTAAAAAGGTGGATTTCTCAAGAAAAACTGGTATAGAAGGCTGCCCCTCTAACAGAGAATCAGGTCACACCCACTAAGTTTGAATTTGTGGGGGAGATTCAGAGACAGAGCTGCTAAGTCTAAAATGTACAGACAGAGCTGCAGCACAGCCAGTTAATCTGTAAAAAGGTGGATTTCTCAAGAAAAACTGGTATAGAAGGCTGCCCCTCTAACAGAGAATCAGGTCACACCCACTAAGTTTGAATTTGTGGGGGAGATTCAGAGACAGAGCTGCTAAGTCTAAAATGTACAGACAGAGCTGCAGCACAGCCAGTTAATCTCTCCTTGGCTGATAACCACGCCCCAGTTCCACCTCCACCACTCCTCCGACATGCCCCCGTCAATTTTATTCGTTTCCGTGATGGAGTGGAGTTGGAAAAGCCCAAAATCGGCTTTCGATTATACCGATTTGGGCGCCTTTGCGAGACAAACATCTATCTCCCGATTTAGGTCACACTATAGGCGTTTTTCTCTTTCGAAAATAAGCTGGATAGTATTCTATAAGTTACCTGTGTAACTGTGAGCCCTGCCCACACTTCCCACTGTGTATGGAGAAGATGCAGATTTAAAGATTAGAAAAAAAAAACTTTATTAAATGGTCATATCTGAAAAAGGAGCATTCTGCAGTCTAGAAAGCATGTATTCCTACAACCTACAAAGAATCTAGTAAAAGCAAAATGTGACCATCTCTGGAAAAAAGTGACTAAAATCTCCAGAAACAAAAAGTGAGGTTTCAATGAATTCTGTTACAGCAAACAATTTATAATTCAACCATCCAAACCCCATCCTTTTATGTGAACAAAATTTAAAAAAAAGTTACAGAAGTTCAAACATGTAACTTTTTCAGACTGTTTATGGACCTATGACATGAAAAAATCAGCCATTCTCAACATTTTGGATCTATTACTTTAGTCACCTTTTCCCAGAGATGGATACAAATGTTACTTTAGCAAAACAATGTAATCTCCTAAGTCCTTGAAAAAGTTAAGAAAGTAAAGTTTTCCCTAGTCCTTTCTAACTTTCCATATTGTGCTGTGGTGCTAAGTCAGTGAGCACAATTAACAGATGCAGGGTATTTTTATTCTTTCACTCAAGGATTCACAGAAATTGCTGGGAATTTTAACACTTGTTTAAAACAGTGTGTGATTCCTCGTGTTGCTCTCAGTGCCAGAAGGGAATCCTACAATAAAGTCTCTAATTAATCTGTGTTGAAAGGTTTTGCATAATTATTTAACATACCTTTCAAAATTAATAATGCTGTAAAATTGGTTTCTGACAGGAGTCAAAGTATAGTTATTAAGTATCTGTGAGAGCAGTAAGGAGGGTAGCAAAGTGGAAGAGTCATTAACCAACCATTGCATTTTCCACTGGTTCATTGGCTCTATATTATACTGCCAACTCCACTGTAGCAAATAGTTTTCTGATTTAGCTTACAGAAACCATACTGTACTTGGAATATTTAATTCATTTTTCAACAATGAAAGCATTGTAAGTCTCAATGTTCGACAAACAAAGAGGTCGAAATCAGGTTATGCAGACAATTTTGACATTAAATCCATTACAGTTGAACTTAAGAGCCAGGTTCTTGACATATTTCTTGATCTTATTCCTAGGAGCCTAGATCCACTAAAGTTCTTTTTGTTCTCAGGAAAGTAAATAGCTGAAAATATTAAGGGGGCATGCAAATCAGAGAAAATATTTCTTCACTCAACGTGTAAGTAAACTCTGGAATTCATTGCCAGATAATAAGTACATAAGTACATAAGTAATGCCATACTGGGAAAAGACCAAGGGTCCATCGAGCCCAGCATCTTGTCCACGACAGCGGCCAATCCAGGCCAAGGGCACCTGGCAAGCTTCCCAAACGTACAAACATTCTATACATGTTATTCCTGGGATTTTGGATTTTTCCAAGTCCGTTTAATAGCGGTTTATGGACTTGTCCTTTAGGAATCCGTCCAACCCCTTTTTAAACTCTGCTAAGCTAACCGCCTTCACCACATTCTCTGGCAACGAATTCCAGAGTTTAATTACACGTTGGGTGAAGAAAAATTTTCTCCGATTTGTTTTAAATTTACTACACTGTAGTTTCATCGCATGCCCCCTAGTCCTAGTATTTTTGGAAAGCGTGAACAGACGCTTCACATCCACCTGTTCCACTCCACTCATTATTTTATATACCTCTATCATGTCTCCCCTCAGCCGTCTCTTCTCCAAGCTGTATAGCCCTAGCCTCCTTAGTCTTTCTTCATAGGGAAGTCGTCCCATCCCCGCTATCATTTTAGTCGCCCTTCGCTGCACCTTTTCCAATTCTACTATATCTTTCTTGAGAATGCGGCAACCAGAATTGAACACAATACTCAAGGTGCGGTCGCACCATGGAGCGATACAACGGCATTATAACATCCTCACACCTGTTTTCCATACCTTTCCTAATAATACCCAACATTCTATTCGCTTTCTTAGCCGCAGCAGCACACTGAGCAGAAGGTTTCAGTGTGTTATCGACGACGACACCCAGATCCCTTTCTTGGTCCGTAACTCCTAACGTGGAACCTTGCATGACGTAGCTATAATTCGGGTTCTTTTTTCCCACATGCATCACCTTGCACTTGCTCACATTAAACATCATCTGCCATTTAGCCGCCCAGTCTCCCAGTCTCGTAAGGTCCTCTTGTAATTTTTCACAATCCTGTCGCGATTTAACGACTTTGAATAACTTTGTGTCATCAGCAAATTTAATTACCTCGCTAGTTACTCCCATCTCTAAATCATTTATAAATATATTAAAAAGCAGCGGTCCTAGCACGGACCCCTGAGGAACCCCACTAACTACCCTTCTCCATTGTGAATACTGCCCATTTAACCCCACTCTATGTTTCCTATCCTTCAACCAGTTTTTAATCCACAATAGGACATTTCCTCCTATCCCATGACCCTCCAATTTCCTCTGTAGCCTTTCATGAGGTACCTTGTCAAACGCCTTTTGAAAATCCAGATACACAATATCAACCGACTCCCCTTTGTCCACATGTTTGTTCACTCCTTCAAAGAATTGAAGTAAATTGGTCAGGCAAGATTTCCCCACACAAAAGCCATGCTGACTTGGTCTTAGTAATCCATGTCCTCGGATGTGCTCTGTAATTTTGTTTTTAATAATAGCCTCTACCATTTTCCCCGGCACCGACGTCAGACTCACCGGTCTATAATTTCCCGGATCTCCCCTGGAGCCTTTTTAAAAAATGGGCGTTACATTGGCCACCTTCCAATCTTCCGGTACCACACTCGATTTTAAGGATAAGTTGCATATCACTAGCAGTAGCTCCGCAAGCTCGTTTTTCAGTTCTATCAGTACTCTAGGATGAATACCATCCGGTCCAGGAGATTTGCTACTCTTCAGTTTGCTGAACTGCCCCATTACGTCCTCCAGGTTTACCGTGAAGTCAGTAAGTTTCTCAGACTCGTCCGCTTGAAATACCATTTCCGACACCGGTATCCCACCCAAATCTTCCTCGGTGAAGACCGAAGCAAAGAATTCATTCAGTCTCTCCGCTACGTCTTTGTCTTCCTTGATCGCCCCTTTTACCCCTCGGTCATCCAGCGGCCCAACCGATTCTTTTGCCGGCTTCCTGCTTTTAATATACCGAAAAAAAATTTTACTAGGTTTTTTTGCCTCTAATGCTATCTTTTTTTCATACTCCCTCTTGGCCTTCTTAATCTGCGCCTTGCATTTGCTTTGACACTCCTTATGCTGTTTCTTGTTATTTTCAGACGGTTCCTTCTTCCATTTTCTGAAGGCGTTTCTTTTAGCCCTAATAGCTTTCTTCACCTCACTTTTCAACCAGGCTGGGTGTCTTTTGGACTTCCGTCTTTCTTTTCTAATTCGCGGAATATGTATGGCCTGGGCCTCCAGGATGGTATTTTTGAACAGCATCCACGCCTGTTGTACAGTTTTTACTCTCTCAGTTGCCCCCCTAAGTTTTTTTTTTACCGTTCTTCTCATTTTATCATAGTCTCCTTTTTTAAAGTTAAACGCTAACGTATTTGACTTTCTGTGTACAGTTACTTCAAGGTCAATGTCAAAACTGATCATATTATGGTCACTGTTATCAAGCGGCCCCAGTACCATAATGTCCCTCACCAGATCATGCGCTCCACTAAGGACCAAGTCTAGAATTTTTCCTTTTCTCGTCGGCTCCTGCACCAGTTGCTCCATAAAGCTGTCCTTGATTTCATCAAGGAATTGTATCTCTGTAGCATGTCCCGATGTTACATTTACCCAGTCTATATTTGGATAATTGAAGTCACCCATTATTATCACATTGCCCATTTTATTCACGTCTCTGATTTCTTTTATCATTTCTGTGTCTACCTGCTCATCCTGGCAAGGCGGACGGTAGTACACTCCTATCACCATTTTTTTCTCTTTTATACATGGAATTTCAACCCACAGTGATTCAAAGGTGTGATTTGTGTCCTGCTGAATTTGTAATCTAATGTAGTAAAAGCAGTTAGTTTAGCGGGATTTAAAAAAGGTTTGGCTAGCTTCCTAAAAGAAAACTTCATAAGTCATTATTAAGATGGACTTTTGGGGAAAATCCACTGCTTATTTCTAGGATAAGCAGCATAAAATGTATTGTTTTGTTCTGGGATCTTACCAGGTACATGTGACCTGGATTGGCCATCGTTGGAAACAGGATGCTGGGCTTGATGGACCTTCGGTCTGTCCCAGTATGAAAACACTTATGTTCTTATGTTCTTAAGGGCTTGTAAAGCAGCAACTGACAGAAAAGGTGATATTCACAAGGTATTCACAAGATTAAGAAAGAAAATATTTGTTACTGCTAATATATTAAAGGAATGCAGGAAGAGCAAGCAGAGGAAAATATCCACAATGTATAATTAATTAATTTATATAATGATTTTGTTTAAATTATTGTTATACTTTTTAATTGAAAATGTGTTTCTTTATTTTGGTTCTAGAACAAAACCCTCACCAGTGTTCTAAGTACAGAAACTCATATATCATTGAAATCTGCCAGAACTCCTCATAGTTAAACGTTCACATCACTTGACACAATCTCCACCTGCCTGCAAAGATGTAATTGAAACAGTACATACCAGCCTCTATGACAGCTTCAGATGTTATAGTCAGTCACATTAGAACAGCAAGCAGGTTCCTGGAACAGCCTAGTGGTCAGTGCAGTGCACTGCAGAAAAGGTGACCCAGGCCCATAGTCCACTCTAAATATTACACTTGTGGTGGAAAGTGTCAGCCCCCCCCCCCACACACACACACACACAAAGAAACAAACACCCCCAAACCTGTTTTACCCACATATAAGTGACTCCTGCAGCTATACGGGCTATTATAGTGATATATTGTTGGGCACAGTAGCTTTTTCATGGGTTTTGAAGGGCTCACCATACAATATAAGGGGGTAATGGTGAGATGTGTAGCTGGGACCTTTTATGTGAAGTCCACTGCAGTGCCGCCTAGGGCGCCCCACTGCTCTGCTGGGATGCCTTTGTGGCCAGTGTACTAGGAAAGCTGGCTCCTCCTACATCCCAATGGATTGATTCTGTTCATATTTCACTTGGACTTTTTTTTTTTTAATGGCCCAAAAAGATAGATGTAATAAGCACAACAACATCTAGGAAATGGTCGTTTAAAAAAAAATAGACATTTTTCTGGTTTGAAAATGGTCATTTTCACTATTTGATTTGTGGACGTTTTCAGCAAAACTTCCAAAGTTGGATTTAGACATCATATCAAAATGCCCCTCCATGTCATGCAATACAGCTTGTTGGCGGCTAGCTGCTAACCACAAATATTCAGCAGGAGATAACTGGTTCAGGTTAGAGATGAACTGAGCAGGTGTGAGAGAGCTAGCATTAGCGGTGAAGTGTGTCTACTGAATAAGCGCTGCTGCAGGCATGACTCAGTCAGTAGAGGTCTTCGACGGGCAAGGCTTAGCATCCCTACCAGTTCAGGTATTTACAGGGCCGTGCCTAGGGTCTGTGGCGCCCCCCTGCAGCCTATCAGTTGGCGCCCCCCCCTGCAGACTATCAGTTGGCGGCGCCCCCCCCCCCCCCCCCCCCCCCCGTGAAAATGATCGCTCACCACTTGCCACACTGACAGGAATTGTCAGCAATATTCTTAGAAAGAAATTGCTATACATTGCAAAATAAGATAGCAGATGTAAATTCTCAAAGTGGACATATTCCAAACACTAAAATGAAAATAAAATGATTTTTTTTCTACCTTTGTTGTCTGGTGACTTTCTTTTTCTGATCATGCTGGCCCAGCATCTGATTCTGCTGCTATCTGTCCTCTTAACTCCGATTCCAGGGCTTCTTTTCCATTTATTTCTTTCCTTTCCTCCTTTCTTCTTCATTTCTGGTCCTCAGCTTCTGCCTATTTTCTTCATCCATGTGCAGTTTTTCTCCTCTCTTCCTTTTCCCTCATTTCATCTCCTTCATCTCTCTTCCCTCCCCTCTATGTCCAGCAATTTCTCCTCTCTCCCTGAGCCCTGCCCTCCCAATCCATGCCCATCCATGCTCCTCTGTCCCCTGCCCCCTCCATTCATCCCTTTCCAGCAATTCCCCTCTCTCCCTGAGCCCTGCCCTCCCAATTCATGCCCATCCATGCTCCTCTGTCCCCTGCCCCCTCCATTCATCCCTATCCAGCAATTCCCCTCTCTCCCTGAGCCCTGCCCTCCCAATCCATGCCCAACCATGCTCCTCTGTCACCTGCCCCCTCCATTCATCCCTATCCAGCAATTCCCCTCTCTCCCTGAGCCCTGCCCTGCAATCCATATCCATCCATGCCCATCTGTCCCCTCCATTCATCCCTATCCAGCAATTCCCCTCTCTCCCTGAGCCCTGCCCTCCCAATCCATGCCCATCCATGCTCCTCTGTCCCCTGCCCCCTCCATTCATCCTTTTTCAGCAATTCCCCTCTCTCCCTTCCATGACCCCCCCTCGCATCCATGCTCCTCTCTCTCCCATGTCCCAGCCTGGCCCGCCCTCTTCTCCCCCCCCTTCGCATCCGTGCTGTCATTTCTCCCCTGCACTCCCGCTCCCATTGTTCAACTGCCCACCCTCTTCTCTCCCCCAACATCCCTTTTCTTTTTTTTTTCTTTTTAAATTTACCTCCGTGGCGGCGGTTCCGGCAGCGCAGCGTCAGGGAAGGAGGCGGCACTCCCGACGTCTAGCCTTCCTTTCGCTGTGTTCCGCCTTCTTCTGACGTCATCCTTGACGTCAGAAGAAGGCGGAACACAGCAAAGGGAAGGCTAGAGACGTCAGGAGCGCCGCCTCCTTCCCTGACGCTGCGCTGCCGGAACCACCGCCACGGAGGTAAATTTAAAAAGAAAAAAAAAGAAAAGGGATGTTGCGGAAGGGCGAGCGAGGTGAGCATGGTGCGGCGGCGCCCCCCAGAGGGAAGCGCCCCCCTGCCATGCTTACCTCGCTTACCGGGTTAGCACGGCCCTGGGTATTTATATCTTAAGGAGCTGAGAGCAGAGACCAGGAGGATGGGAGAGACAATTGCACGCTCACCCACCTAGGGCTAAGGCCCACCCAGAATTGGGTGTCTGGCTATGCCACTGCTTCTTAGCCTTATCATCTCATCTCAGATTTCTGCCAGTTTTTTCTAGAGGGAGTCAACCTACAGACCTCTTTCACATTGAACTGATTTTTCAGTGTGGGTCAGAATAGCTCACTTCAAGGGGGACGTGAACCTGGGAGAGGCATGTGCAGGTCATGGATATTTGAGGTAGTTAAGTGCACAAGTTATAGAATGTTTATGCACCTAAAATTAAGTGCATAAATGTAGACTTACACTAGTAGTGTTCTATTCTAGAACTTGTGCTTAGGGGTAGATTCAATAAATGGCGCCCAAAGTTAGGCTTCGTGATGATCCGTGCTAAGCTAGTCTTGTTTTAAAGGGTGTTCGGTGCACAGCTCCTTTATAGAATACTTTATAGAATTTTGCGCCTAACCTTGGGAGCGAGCACTTATTCCTGCCAAAGGCTGGTGTAAATACTGGCATCCAACTGGGACAGTTAGGCACACAAATCCAGATATTCTATAACAACACACCTAAATTCTGGAAATATCCCTTCCATGGCCATGCTCTCTTTGGAGTTGCATGTTATGAAACGTAGGTGGGGATGTTATAGAATAGGGCATAGGGCAGATCCTCGTGTAATTCCTAATTACTGCCAATTAAGTGCTGGTTAACTCTAATAATTGATTGTTAACTCCGATATTCAGTCAGCAGCAGGCAGCGCAGTTAGCTGCTGACCCCAGATATTCAATGCCAGGCTGTATCCAGTGACTGCATTCAGGACCCCTTTTACCATAGCGGATAAAAGGGAAGTCTCTCTTTCCTGCAGGAAATGGCCATGCAGCAAGTAAAGCACTTGCCGCACAGCAATTTTTTGGGGGAGGGCGCCCTTACCGTCACCCATTGAGGTGGCAGTAAGGGCTCCTGTGCTAACCCAGCAGTATGAAAATAAATACTTTTTTGTAGCGCTGGATATGATGGCTCGCTAGGGGTGGGAAGTACTGCTGGGCTGCTGTGGTAGCCTGGCGGTACTTCCTGTTTAGTGAGCAGTAAGCCCTTGTTGGGCTTACCGTCACTTAGAAAAAGGAGCCCTGAATATCCAGTTTCAGTTTTGTCCACAGCACCTTAAACGGCTAAGCCAATATTCAGCTACCGTAACTACTAAACTTAGTCGGTTAGTACTGAATATTAGTGGTTAGCTGGCTATGCGCTATTTAACAGGCCAGGAGCTGTTCCTGGTCAGTTAAATAGCACTAAATGTATATCAGGCCCACTGCTATAGAATTATTGCTTCATGCAGGATTTTTAACACTCTGGCTATTATTTGTAAACAGTAGCTGCGTGATTTGTTTAGCACAATTTAGTAAAAGGGTCCCAAAGTCAGATTCAAGTCAGCTGCTTTTAGTATTTCTTTTTTTACAGCTTTGGGGTTTTGCTTGTTGCCTGCACTACAACACAAAGCAGATTTTCTAAATTAACACAAAAGCTTTACTTGACTCAAATCCTCATAGCATAATGTTAGTGTAATTTGACCTCCTTATTTCATTTTCAGTTGTATGTTTGCATATTAATGATTTGTTTCTTGTAGTAGTTTCCTGTTGTGCATTTGTTCTCTCTCTCTTTTTTTAAGAATAAAGGAAAATACTTTAAGGATGTTTTAGGTTTGTCAAATTTTCAAGAGATAGTTTGGCCACGGGACCCTTTTATTTAGGCGCATAGGAACCTACATGCATCCAATGTTCATCAAATTGGAGCTACCGCCTGGCTACCACATGCCCCGAGCGGTAATTCCATTTTTGACATGCGTCCAAAACATGTGGTAGAAAATATTTTCTATTTTCTACCATGTGACGCTTACCTGGTGGTAATCGGCAGTTTATGAATGCTGATACTTACCACCCGTTTAGCGCGTGAGACCTTACTGCCAATTCAATGGGTGGTGATAAGGTGTCAGGTCTAAAATGGATGCTCATTGGTTGTAATTTTGCCGCACATCCATTTTTAGCCACAAAAAAAGGCCTTTTTTCCAGGCACACTGAAAAATGGACCTGTGCGCATCAAAAACATGCGCCTACACCAGCGCAGGCCATTTTTCAGCATACCTTAGTAAAAGGTCCCCTAAATGTTATTATAGTTACAAGAAGTTATTGCAGCAAGGTGACCAACAAGATGTGTTGGTGAATGGAGCCTCCTCGGCAGTATTAATTTGACTGCCTTTTTGGAAGACTCCGTGGATACCATCTCTACCAGATCCACTCTTTTGTTCTCCTTTTTGAATGAGGCAGATAAGGCATTGGTTTTGAGATCATATAGCAAGAAAATATCCATTTTATTTTGTGGAAGAACCATTCCGGTTTTCCCTGATGTGTTGCGATCAACACAATTACAGAGGAACGCTTTTTTAGCTCTTAGACAGCGGGTTCTCTCTAAGGGGCCCTTTCACTAAGCCATGTAGGCACCTATGTGCACCCAATGTGTGCCAATTCAGAACTACCACCCAGCTACCGTGTAGCCCAGGCGGTAATTTCATATTTTATGCGTGTCCACTACGTGTGTCGGAAAATATAAGTACAAAAGTATTGCCATACTGGGAAAGACCAATGGTCCATCGAGCCCAGCATCCTGTTTCCAACAGTGGCCAATCCAGGTCACAAATACCTGGCAAGATCCCAAAAATGTACAAAACATTTTATACTGTTTATCCCAGAAATAGTGGATTTTCCCCAAGTCCATTTAATAACGGTCTATGGACTTTTCCTTTTGGAAGCCGTCCAAACCTTTTTTAAACTCCGCTAAGCTATCCGCCTTTACCACATTCTCTGGCAACGAATTCCAGAGTTTAGTTACACATTGAGTGAAGAAACATTTTCTCCAATTCGTTTAAAATTTACTACATTGTAGCTTCATCGCATGCCCCTTAGTCCTAGTATTTTTGGAAAGCGTGAACAGACGTTTCACATCTACCCGTTCAACTCCACTCATTATTTTATAGACGTCTATCATATCTCCCCTCAGCCGCCTTTTCTCCAAGCTGAAGAGCCCTAGCCGGTTTAGCCTTTCCTCATAGGGAAGTTGTCCCATCCCCTTTATCATTTTCGTTGCCCTTCTCTGCACCTTTTCTAATTCCACTATATCTTTTTTGAGATGCGGCGACCAGAATTGAACACAATATTCGAGGTGCAGTCGCACCATGGAGCGATACAAAGGCATTATAACATCCTCATTTTTGTTTTCCATTCCTTTCCTAATAATACCTAACATTCCATTTGCTTTCTTAGCCGCAGCAGCACACTGAGCAGAAGGTTTCAACGTATCATCAACGACGACACCTAGATCCCTTTCTTGGTCCGTGACTCCTAACGTGGAACCTTGCATGACATAGCTATAATTTGGGTTCCTCTTTCCCACATGCATCACTTTGCACTTGCTCACATTAAACGTCATCTGCCATTTAGACGCCCAGTCTTCCAGTTTCGTAAGGTCCGCTTGTAATTTATCACAATCCTCCCGCGATTTAACAACTTTGAATAACTTTGTGTCATCAGCAAAATTAATGACCTCACTCCCATCTCTAGGTCATTTATAAATATGTTAAAAAGCAGTGGTCCCAGCACAGAGCCCCGGGGTACCCCACTAACTACCCTTCTCCATTGAGAATACTGACCATTTAACCCTACTCTATGTTTTCTATCTTTTAACCAGTTTTTAATCCACAATAGAACACTACCTCCTATCCCATGACTCTCCAATATATTTTATTGTTTGGCGTGTGGTGCTAACCAAGCAGTAATTGGCATTGTATATGAGCTGATGATTACCACCTGGTTAATGCATGAGACCTTACTGCTAAGTGAATGGGTGGTGGTAAGGTCTCAGGCCCAAAATGGACGTGCGCCAATTTTCATTTTGCCGCATGTCCATTTTTGGCCAAAAAAAAGATGTCTTTTTTACAGGTGCACTGAAAAATGGACCTGCGTGCATCCAATTCATGCATCTACACCAGTGCAGGCCACTTTTCATCTCACCTTAGTAAAAAGGACCCCTAAGGGAGCTATTTTTTTTCTTGCATTTTCCCTGTAAGTGTATTATCACCTATCAGGGAAAACAATATATATTTTTTTTATCCTGTGCAACTGGAAAAGTTTCTTTTGGATAATTCTTGAAAGGGGTTGGGGTATATATAGGAGTTCAATTGTTGTTTGTAGCCCTTGATGTACAAGATATATTCTTATTAAATTGCTTATTAGATATAGATCCTTTGTAATTGAAGATCGGCTTCTCCACCATTGATGTGGGCTAACTGAGTTTGATGTATTCACTATCTCTTGAACTCCATGTAACATAGTAACATAGTAGATGACGGCATAAAAAGACCTGCACGGTCCATCCAGTCTGCCCAAGATAAACTCATGTGTATACCTTACCTTGATTTGTACCTGTCTTTCTCAGGGCACAGACCGTATAAGTCTGCCCAGCAGTTTTTCCTGCCTCCCAACCACCTGTCCCGCCTGCCATCACCGGCTTCCGGCACAGACCGTATAAAAGTCTGCCCTCCCCTATCCTCGCCTCCCAACCACCAACCACTCTTCCCCCCACCTGCTCTGCCACCCAACTGTAGCTAAGCTTCTGAGGATCCATTCCTTCTGCATAGGATTCCTTTATGCACATCCCACGCATGTAACAGAAGGATACTGTCTGTGAGAGTCACAGAAATTCTTCAATACCAATTTTTTGTCCTTTTAAATTATTTGTTATTTATTTTATTTTGCTAAATTCTCTGTTCCTGTTTATCTGTGTCTGGAAACACATTACCACATTCTAAGCATCTAGTCAGCTAATCAGAAAGAAAAACAACCGAGGTGTTGAAATCCACTAAGCATCATGTTGATGTGCCACACAAAAAGGATAATGAGCATTTCTAGGCATCAAAGTGGTCATTTCGTTCCTAATTTAATGAAGACTAATATGTGGCTGTGATAACATGCAGGAATCACAACAGGCATAACGCAGGACAAGGTACTCTCATTTCTCAGTAGGTGGAAAGATTAAGCATCTCTATGCCAGCGTTGGTGTTTTATTATTTCTGTCATCCACACATGAAAAATTATCTGTAATTTTTGTTTCTTTTTCAGCTGATTAAAAATGTGACCTTAACCATTTTGCTCTAAGATTTTGTAGAAGAAAATGGTATTTTATGAGAAAGTGGTATTTTGATGACATTCCATAACCTCTGGGTTTTTTTTACCCATTGTTAAAACTAAGCAAAGCTTCAATTCTCATTCTTCTTTTTCCAGAGTTTTGAAAAAAATGTGCCCAATATCAAAAGTTTTGCCTGTTTCTTCCACATCCTGATTTAGATGGGGAAAAAAGCAAGGAAATGAATGTTCTCTAATTGTCCTTTTGAGAAGATTTTAATGTTTTTATTAAAGGCTAATTAGACCCCAGGTTCTACTTGAACTTTTAAAAGTGAGTAAGAGATTTTCCTAGGGTAAGCAGGGTATTATCTCCTCCTACATGGGTGATGTCATCGCATGCTGCCTGGGATCAGGATGGTCAGATGTATACAAAGATCTCAGGAGGACTTATACTAAAGCTTAGATTGAGTTATCTGTAGCAAGTCCCATAGGAATAAAATGGGCCCTTCTGCAGATAACTCAAGCTAAGCTTTAGTATAAGACCCCCTTAAATTTTCAAAAGCTTACTAGAGCAGTGTAGTACACATGTTCAAGGCTTCCTGTGTCTGCATTGTCTAATGCAGCTTCTTCCATTTCACTTTTTCCATGAAACCCAGAGCATATGTTCCCACATTGGTTTTGTAGTGAAGTATAGTTTTTATTTTTTTGCCTTCTTGGTTGGGTTGCCCTCTTTCTTTTGCTATCCTTTCCTCTTAAAAACCCGTAGATTTATTTAATTGTTTTTGAAGTTTGTTTGATTTTCAGTACAGCACATTCAGTACCACCATCAGTCAACCTAGTTCTAGTGGTTCCTTTTGAATATCAAGTTATTTGATTTCACTATACCTACTTTTTGCCCATGTCCCAGAAGCAGACAAACTCCAGCAGTGTCATGAAGTGAAACTTCCATGATTTATGCCTGTCATGTCTCAGGCCCAAATACCATATCTCTAGTTGTTTTACCTCCCAAAAGATGATACCTAAGAATCTTTATGGCCATCAACAGCACAAAGAGAAACTCTTCAAGTTATCAAAGTCTGACCAAAGTTTATCAGCTTTGGAAGGCCCAATCCCAGAGGATTATGGAGTTCCACTGGATGCTAGGGATGTATTGAAATCAATAAGATATCTATCCATCTCAATGTCAAACATTCATAAAGACCATTAGGATCAAAGATCATTGAAGTCTCATCAAAAGACATACTAAAAATGTGGATGTTTAATGAATGGGAGGATAAGTATAGCATGATAAATAAAAATACTTCATTAGGGGGAATCCAATATAGTGCATATACTGTAGCAGCTGTCATCCTAATCTGTCCTGCCTTATAAGATTTAAATTTAAGTTAGGGCAGACCTTTTGGGTTCTTTTCAGTCTTCAATGGCTAGATTTGTTTTTCATAATGGTAGATTCTTGTCAGATACATTTGTTATTAATGTAGGAACTGGAGTGACCTCCTCTCATTGCCACTCTCAGACCTGACAATCAAACACTTCCTCCTGGCTCAAAATTCCTTCACATAATTAAGTTGTCAATTGTGCTGAAGGCAATTGAAGTACAGACTGCTGAGAAAGTTACTGGAAAGGATGACTCAGAACCTTCAAAACTCACACTGAAGTGTTCAAAACAGAAAGGTGAAGGTTCTGTATGTTGTTCCCCTCAACGCCCCCCCCCCCCCTCCGATTATTTGTAGATGTGGAGCAGCATCAGCAGGGTTTAGTTCAAATTTCAATTTAAAAAAAAAAAGAAAGAAAGCACAAAAGATGATGCAAAACAAAAAAAAAACAGATGACAAAAGTGATAAAAAGGCAGAAATAAAAACAAGAGCTGAAAGAAATATTCGAGAAAAAAGGACACAAAACATGAAAAAGGAAAAGAAAGAGAAATGATAAAACAGAAAATAAGAAAGTTACAAAGAATGAAAGAAGAAATAAAATAAAGATACTAATGAATAAACAAAGATAAGAAAGGGGATGTGACTTGACATACTACCTTTCTGTAGTTACAATCAAAGCAGTTTATATATTCTATACAGGTACTTATTTATTTATTTATTTATTTATTAGGATTTATTTACCACCTTTTTGGAGGAATTCACTGAAGGTGGTATACAGTAAGAATAAATTGAACATAAGCAATAGACAATTACAGCAGTAAAATATTCAAATAACAATATAAAGTATTGCATAGTACACTACTTACAATTTCAACACATTTGTAACTGGGGCAGTGGAGGGTTAAGGGGCCCTTTTACTAAGGTGCCCTTTTACTAAAGGTAACAGGCTTGTCTCGCAGCAAGTAGGAGCTACCAAAGGCCTAACGTGGCCTCTGGTGGTAGTTCTGCTCCCAGTAATTACAGAAAAATATTTCCACTGGGATAGCATGGGAGCCCTTACCACCACCTCAATGGGTGGTGGTAAGTGCTTCCCCCAAAATGGCCATGGAGTATGTGCAAACGTAACACATGGCCATTTCTTTTTCGGGCTTTTCACCCACTGCAGTAAAAATGGCCTCAGCATGTGGAAAAAACAGCCACAGCTGCTAGCACAGGGCCCCTTTTACTAGAGCTTAGTAAAAGAGCCCCTAAATGACTTGCCCAGATTCACTAGGAGCTGCAATGAGAATCAAATCCAGATACCTAGGATCAAAACCTGACCCACTAACCACTAGGCTATTCCTCCACTCCAGAAGCAAAGAAAAGGAAATGAAGGAAAGTAGTACATTAAGAAACATTACGAAATTGAGAAAGCAAAGGAAATTCCAAGAAGGAAATCAAGACAGATGAAAAAGTAAACAAGAAACAGAAATAACTTCAGACACACAAAGAAATGTTTAAAAAGTGCACCATGAAAAATGAAATCTGCCATTTAAATCAGAAAAGGCAATGGTTTCTGAAGCTGTCAGATAGTGTTAATGTGATGGTAACAAGTGCTGCACTCAATCAGATCATCATTGCTTTTGAATGAAGCCGTCCTGCAATCTAGTGGGAATGTTAAGTGCTTCTAAAAAGGCTAGCAGAAACAGACAGGCTAGAATTCTAAATTCTTGCATTTGGTGATTATAATTATAGAATAAAAATGTAGGTTTTGCATGAGGTCAGCGTGCACTAAGGGGCCCTTTTACTACAGCGAGGCAAGCCCACTGCAGGCTTGCCACGCGGCAATCCAGTACTACCGCAGGTAGTTCCTCCCCCACTGTCATTTCCAACGCATCAGAATTTTGGGAGGGTAGCACGGGTACCCTTACCGCCTCCTAAATAGGTGACGGAAAGGGATTGCCTGGGAAATAGCATATGAGATCGCCATTACAAGAGGTGAGGTCTCCAGATGAATCCATAACGAAACAGGCCCCGTAGGGGCCTCTACCCAGGAGTTCACAGTGCCTATATACAAAAAAGCAGCTGACGATCATTTCAAGCTATTTAGAAGCTAAGTAACATTTTACTATATACAGTTGTCAATTAAAATCACTCATTTTTTAGTTTATTCAACAACGGTGGAAAGGAGGTTTTCAGAAAAATGATGACTTGTTTGACCGATCACATACATAGGAAATAACCAGTTCCAGGAATGTGGTTTGAGGTCCAAATGAAGTCTTTTCCTCCTAATTTTTATCTTTATTTTTACATTTAGATTAAGAAAACATTGAGACGAGTTCAAGATTTGTACTAAGATGCCATATAAGATTTATAGAGGTACTCTACTGCTTGTATATACGGTAATAAGATCCATCGAAGATTTGGTTGTTTGAACTTACTGTATGGCCATTTCCTTTTTTAAAAAACATCGCGACAGCTAAAGAACCAGGTACTGAAGTGGTGTAGTTTAGGTGAGATAGCCAGCGTGAGTGTAAGCTTATAGAATAGGTTCCTATCAGGAGCCCTCTGAGTCATTAATTATACTGGCCCAGTTATAGAATTGCCCCCATATTATCTTATTGAATTAAGCCACCTGAGAAAGTTTGCATCATTTAGTAAGTATTTAAAATTGGTGATGGGTCAAATGGTATAACAGTAGTACTGCATTTTTATACCAGTACTTTTACCCTTCAAACAGTGTAAGAAAATAAGCTGCCTACCCTGTCTCCCTGAGCAAGAAGTCTGACTGTAACTAATTACCGAATGAGCTGCTGAAATTTCATGAGTGGTAGCCCGTCAAATTGCCTCTGGGAGCCTTTAAATTAAACTTCTTGTAAAACACAGTGTCTTTGCCAGAAGTAAGCTAGATTAACTCAACCTATCCTCCTAAAAAGCTGAAAAGTTATTTTATGGTACAGTTAAAATAATTTTTTAAATAATTTATAGTTCAGTAGAGTAAAATAAAACACATAACCTGTAAGCTCTGAGAGAACACTTTATTCTTTCATGCCTCATAGTTCTCCCATATGAGGTTGAATCGGTGTGATTATCATTTTGTGCCATGCATTTTATATTGTATGTAATGTGAACATAATGAGAAGTGTATTATTTACTGTTGTTAATCTCCATTTTATTAACTCTTGAAACCTTAACTATGAGGCAGATTTTCAAAGCAATCTGGTTGCCTAACTCTAGAATTAGGAACGTACTAGTTCAATCCTTTTGAAAATCTATTCCCACAGGTTAGCAACATCTAGTAAAACTAGGAAGTTAGGTTGAGCTGGAATGTTCTAGGGGGGCAGGGGAGGTTGGGTCAGAGGGAGAAATGTAGCCAGTTAACATTGATGCTTTGTGCTAGTCTGCTACGTTTGGCAACAATTCCTGAGCATAAAGTAAGTAGCTTTTGGCCAGATAGTTTTAAGTAAACTTTCTGCCACGCTCTAGCCAGTCCCCTCACAACTCTGTTTAGGGATTTCAGATCCTAATTGTCCTCTCTGTAACACACACACACACATGCCCCAAAAGCACTCTTAAGCCTCTGTCAGCACTCAGGGGTCCTTTTACTAATCCGCATAAGTGTCTATGTGCACCCAATGCACGGCAAAATGGAGTTACCACCTGACTACCGCGTGGCTCTTGCGGTAATTTCATTTTTGGCTCGTGTCCAATACACACATCTGAAAAATATTTTTTATTTTCAAATGTGCGCCAAGTGCCATTTGGCACACAATGGTCATTACTGTCCAGTTACCGCATGAGTCTTTACCACTAGGTCAATGGCTGGCGGTAAGGTCTCAGACACAAAATGGATGCACAGCAATTTTCATTTTGCCGCACGTCCATTTTTGGCAAAAATTAAAAAAGGTCTTTTTTACAGGCGCGCTAAAAAATGAATCATTGCGCACCCAAAACCCAAGCCTACACTACCGCAAGCCATTTTTCAGCACGCCTTTGTAAAAGGACCCCTCAAAACCTCAAATCTATGCCTTTGTAAAAGGACCCCTCAAAACCTCAAAGCTATGTCTTTGTAAAAGGGCCCCTCAAAACCTCAAATCTATCCCCATCCTTGAAACAGTCATGAGACTGTGCTCCCCTCCCCTAATAAAACCTTTCAACCTCCCTAAAATACTGTTGGATATACAACCTTTCCCTCCAACTTGAATCCAAAACACTGGCAATATTCGAGACCCCCCTGGTGAACCCACCCCATACACTCAAAACAAAAGAAGCTTCTTTCCCTCTTCTTTGAGTCTACCTCCATATCCAAAATGAAATGCTTCTTAAGATCTACTACTCACTCACTCTTGGAAAAGGCCTTCTTTACTATTAATCTTCTTATAAAACATTTCACACAAGTTTCACAAATTTATCTCCTGCATATTCACTGTTGATGTCTTGAAAACCGGACTGGATTGCTGTGTTATGAAGTCTGGATTCAGAACCCCTGGTCTAGATTAATGGTTTATTATTGGAGATGGGAATGCAGATTGCTAGGCAATAATATTTCCAGGCTATACTAGGAGGTGATTTTAATTTTATGCCAGATAGGTGTTCTCATTTTCTATTTGTATCCTGCTCTATCAGAAGAGCTCAGAGTGGCTTTCAAAAAATATAACACAAATGTAAAAAGCAAGACATAAACCAGTAAACCCATGAAAAATATAATTAAAATATACACTAAATAGTATCCCATCAATTGGTCCTACCCAGAACTCAGGCTGCTCAATATAAATTTGAGTAACGCCCCCAACAATCCTTCCATGGCCATGCCCCCTTTTCAGCTACATGCGTTAGAATTTACACACACTTTTTTTTAGAATATGCCT
This sequence comes from Microcaecilia unicolor, assembly GCF_901765095.1. Lineage (NCBI taxonomy): Eukaryota > Metazoa > Chordata > Amphibia > Gymnophiona > Siphonopidae > Microcaecilia > Microcaecilia unicolor. Next base: position 168,978,076 of record NC_044040.1, read on the forward strand.
AAAAATAAGCATGTGTAAATTCCAATTATTGCCAATTGGTTATCAGCCAATTGTCATCACTGATTGGCTTGTTATATAGAATCTGGGGGATACTACCTAATTTTGGGGTGAATCTATGATGCTATGAATGATTTCTTTCCTATTCATTATTGCTAATTCTGAATATATGGTCTGTACATCACTTCATCCTGCTTTGCCAGTTTAAGCAGTATACATTTATTTATTTATTTTATTTATTGCATTTGTATCCCACATTTTCCCACCTCTTTGCAGGCTCAATGTGGCTTACAATTCCATCATGATTAGTGGAAATATATAAGAAAATAGACATTTAGTATTGCATAAGGATCTTGGGTAACATGATAATGATAAAGCATGATACATAATACATGATTACATAAATAAATAAATAAATAAATAAAATACAGTTATCATAAATATTATCATAAATAAAGAATGATCATAGTTTGTCCTTGCTCTACCTGCTGTCCACAAAGGGCAGGGACAAATTAACCCCTATAATGTAAAAAAAAAAAAAAACCGAAAATGAGAAGAGGCTGAAATCAGCATGCATGAGCAGACTTGCAAGTGAGCAGCTATAGAAATCCCAAACAGATATACAAACTGCCAAATTTGGAACTGACAGCAGAACGCATGAGCACATCCCGGAGTCAACCACTTTAAGCTACGGTAACTGCATGCTAACACTTAGTGCAGCTTAGCAAAAGGACCCCTGAAAGGCCCTCAATTTTTGTGTAGCCTTAGGAATTGAATTGACGCCAATGAGCAAGTCTATAAAGTACTCGTGAACAGTTATGTACCAATTACATGTAGATATCATTAGAATAATCGCATATACTTTACTTTTTCTCTAACATACTGCATCATTGGAGCTCAGAGCAATTTACATCATTAAGGGGTCCTTTTACTAAGGTGCACTGAAAAATGGCCTAAGGTAGTGTAGACATGTGTTTTGGGCATGAGCAGAATTATTTTTTAGCGCACCTACAAAAAAATGCCTTTTTTTTTTGCCGAAAACGGACATGCGACAAAATGAAAATTGCCACGCATCCATTTTGGGTCTGAGACCTTACCGCAAGCCATTGACCTAGCGGTAAGGTCTCACGTGGTAACTGGGCAGTAATGGTCTACGTGCGTCAAATGCCACTTGACACGCATAGCTGCCGCGCAACAGAAAATAAAAAATATTTTTCAGATGTGCGTAGTGGACGCGCGCCAAAATTGAAATTACCACAAGGTCCAAGCGGTAACCGGGCAGTAACTCCAATTTGGCGCAATTTGAGCGCGCATAAGCGCCCATGCGTCTCAGTAAAAGGGCCCCTAAAAGAGCCAATCAAGCATCTGGAATAACAGCAAATAACCCACAAAATTCATCCCCATGCAGCATCCAATAATAGTTATTCTAACAGTATAACAATCAATTAACCACCATTACATATTTCCCAAATAAATCAATATCAATATCAATTTATTGTTTGTATATCGCCATATCCTCAGAATACATGAGATTTGAATATGTACACCCTGGAGGAGAGGAGAAATAGGGCAGATATGATACATATATTTAAATACCTGAATGATATAAATGAATAACAAACCTCTTCCAAAAATGGAGATACTATGGGGCTCATTTTAGATGTTTTGTTCCACAGTTCATCCAAACTTCAAGAGGGCGTGATGGGAGGTGTTTTGGGTGGGACCTGGACAAGACATGGGCAGCCCCAAAAGATAGATGTTTTTCTACATAAACAAGGTTTCGGAGCAAAGGCAATAATGGCTGTGTATTATCTCAAGAACTAGATGCTCAACACTGTGAAAAAGATTTGTCAGTGTGACTTCAAAATTCTGAATGGGTGATGCCCTTTTATTCTAAGCTGTGGTAAACACTGAAGTGTGCTTATCACAGATTAAAAACCACTATTACAGAGTGCATTTAGGCATCCTGTGGTTGTTTGAGCATCTGCGCACAATTCCCATGCTGGGAGCAGGGTGCCCAGAGCTAATCAGTAAGCGCAGCTACATTGCTGCACACTAACCCATTAGCATATGGTTAGCACATGAGCCCTTAACACATAGAAAATAGGTATAGTTATGGGCTCAAGAGCTAATGGCCATGCCCTAATGGGAAAATTAGCCATTATTGCTAAAATGTGAAATGTGGTTATTTTACAGCCATGCTAAAAGTGGTCTCAACATGTGGAAAACCCACGCACTAGTCATAGCACAGACCACTTTTTAGCAAAGCTTAGTAAAAGCACCCCATTGTTAATTGTATCATTCGAATGATGCTATTTTACTGTATTTTAGCTTGAATATTTTTAATGCGCATAAATGGCTAGGTTGTAACGCTAAAATGTCAGTAGCATCAGCATAGTTTAAGATAATTAAATGTTGATTAATAGTAATATGTAAGTATGATGACTAAATAAGTGCATAAAATTTCTCGCTGAAATTCAAAGCGATTGCTGAGAAAACTGCAAAACACTGTGGGGGTTACTTTTTTTTTGTTTTGCCTCATCCTGTAGGCAGTAACACTGAACACAGGTAGTGTGGTCACCATGCTGGCACTAGCTACTTAGTTTAGGCCACTATCCAGACATTTTTTTCTTTGACCACCGTTGCCTGGCTCCTTTTTTTAATGATATTATTAAGGTGTTTAACAATTTAAACAGTCTAATATTCATCTTTTAAAAATTTACTGATGGCAATGTTATGTGTTAGTTAAGTGTTAACCCTGGGACTCTATCCACCTTAAAATAGAAAGAGAAAAACGCCCATATTCCGACCTAAATCGGGAGATGGACGTCTTTCTCTCGCGGGTGCCCAAATGGGTATAATTGAAAGCCGATTTTGCACGTCTTCAACTGCACTCCATCGCAGGAACGAATAAAGTTGATGGGGCGTGGCAGAGGCGTGGCGAAGGCGGGACTGGAGCGTGGTTATTGGCCGAGGAGAGATGGGCGTCTTTAGCTGATAATCGAAAAAAAGGCGTTTTTACCGCGATTTTGGGTCACTTTTTTTGGACCCTTTTTTTTTCACGAACAAGTCCCAAAAAAGTGCCCCAACTGACCAGATGACCACTGGAGGGAATCGGGGATCACCTGCCCTGACTCCCCCAGTGGTCACTAACCCCCTCCCACCAAAAAAAACCCCACTTTACAAACTTTTTTCCCAGCCTGTATGCCAGCCTCAAATTCCGTACCCACCTCCATGACAGCAGAATGTGTTCTATCCTCTGACAGCCTTTCCCTGGTTCTGATGTGGGTCTCGTGTGAGTGTGACACCTTTTCTGTTAAGGGCACTGCAGAGTCACATCAGCAATGCATTGTGGTGGGTGTAGGGTATTGGGCTCCGTGATTCCACTAGCTTGTGTTAAATGCTCACGATGTTGGTAGTTGGTAGGCTCTACTCCCATGGTGCTTTTCCCTCTGCTTACTGGGTCAGAGTGTGCCCTGTTTTGTTTCCGGTAGTCCATGAGGTAGTGGCCATTTTTGTAAGCCAGTTTTACATCCTGTTCATGTGTTAGCCACGTTATACCACTTAGTTCTTACCTGGAATGTTGCTGAAAGAGGGCATTGTACACTATTCTGCCAGCTCGGACCTACTGCTAATCTCAGTACCAGTGAGACTCGTTGCCAGTGGGGCACAACCTCTGATCTGCAGTTAACTGTGAGTAAATGTGCTTATTCAAATAAAGGACGTTTTCAGCGAGATTAGTCTTCAGGTGTCAACTGGTGTGCCAAGGTTATACAGCAACAACAAGTCCTGTCCCTGGAGCACTTTTAGTGGGTACTGCAGTGCACTTTAGGCAGGCAGACCCAGGCCCATCCCCCCCCCCCCCCACCTGTAACACTTGTGGTGGTAAATGGGAGGCCTCTGAAACCCACTGTACCCACATGTATTTGCCCCCTTCACCCCTAAGAGCTATGGCAGTGTTGTACATTTGTCCCTCCCATGACCAAATGGCTTGGATTAGGACATTTTTGAGTTGGACGTTTTTATTTTCCATTATCGCAAAAAAAACAACCGCCCAGCTCAGAAAGGACCATATCCATGGCATTTGGTCCGTCCAAACCGTATTTTCGAAACAAAAGATGGACGCCCATTTTTTTCAAAAATACGGTCTGTCCCGCTTCTTCACGTACCCGTTTTTGGACATAGACACCCATGGAGATGGGCGTCCGCGTTTGATTATGCCCCTCTATATAGCGCAACTTAAGTTGCACTTGCAAATCTAGTCATATTCTGTATTTGCACATGCAACTTAGGGGCCCTTGTACTAAGATGCGGCTAAAAGTGGCCTGTGCTGATGTAGGTGCATGTTTTCAACATGCAATGGTCCATTTGCTCAGCGTGCCTGGAAAAAAAGAAATTTTTTTGTGCTGGAAAATGGACGTGCGGCAAAATTAAAACCAGTACGCATCCATTTTCAGGCTGAGACTTTACCACCACCCATTGACTTAGCGGAAAGGTCTCACGCGCTAACCAGACAGTAAGTGGCCAGCGCATGTAAACTGCTGATTACCCACACGTAAACTGCCAACTACTGTCAGGTAAGCGCCACGCAGTAGAAAATATTTTCTACCACGTGTTTTGGGCACATGTCAAAAATTGAATTACCGCCCTGGGCACATGGTAGCCAGATAGTTAGACATGTGTAGGTGTGTATGTGCCTTAGTAAAAGAGCCCCTTAATTTCATAACAAGCCAGTCAGTGCTGGAAATTGCCAATCAACAAGCAATTATTGACACTAGTTTGCATTAGAATTTACACGCAGAACTGTCTAAGTGTATTGTATAATATGATGCGCATAAATTCTAAGTTGCATAGTTGGAAAGGGGGTGTGGCCATGGATATGGAATGGACAAGTATGGGTGTTTCTCAAATCTATGCATGTGGTTATAGAATACACCCAGTCCGTGCCTAATTTAGGCGTTGGGTTTACACCAAGTATTACTTGGCATAAATGCCCACAACTAAATTTAGTCACATAGACAGACGCTCGGCGTATTCTATAATCCACACGGAAATTTAGGCTTATTCTATAAAGTATCATTGTGTCTTTTATTACTGTTAGTATTAGTATTAGCCATTTCTTCAGAGAATGAAGACAGAGGAAGGATATTCATGTCCTGCCAAAAACCCCTGAGTGTCTTCTCACCCTCCTATTCCCCACTCCTCTATTCCCTACCCCATCTCTGATTCGACACTGTTTCTCCATTCCCGATCCCTCTCCATCCCTCTAACCCACCAACCCCATCCCTTTCTTTCCCCAATCCTCTCACTGTTTCATTCCCTTGACTTATCTTCACTGTCTCATATTCAGGACCGTGCCTAGGGTCTCCGGCGCCCCCCTGCAGTTGGCCCGCCGGCGCCCCCCCCCCCCCGAAAACGATCGCTACACTACCCACCCTCTTCTCCCCAGATCCTTTTTTTTTGTTTAAATTTACCTCTCCGGTGCGTGGCAGCGTAGCGTTAGTGAGGAGGCGGCGCTCCTCCGCCCCGACGTGTCGTCTTCCCTTCGCTCAGTGTCCCGCCTTCTTCTGATGTCATTTCTGACCTCAGAAGAAGGTGGAACCGAGTGAAGGGAAGAGACTGACACGTCAGGGCGGGGGGAGCGCCGCCTCCTCACTAACGCTACACTGCCACGCGCCGGAGAGGTAAATTTAAACAAAAAAAAAAGGACAAGGATCTGGGGAGAAGAGGGCGAGGTAAGCATGGTGCGGCGGGGCGCCCCCCAGAGGATGGCGCCCTCCTGCCATGCTTACCTCGCTTACCGTGTCGGCAGGGCCCTGCTCATATTTCACTCCCAAATGCCTTCAATTTCTCCCCAATCCCCTCAGCCTCTCCATGATTTCTATTCCAGCTACAATCCCTTTATTCTCTTCCCACCCATGAAATGCCCTCACACACACTCCTCACAGCCCTCTGATACCCTGATTCTGACCCCTCTTCATCTCTGCTCCTCTCACACTCTCCCCTGCACCCTCCAATTCTAGCTTGTGCATGTAAAGAGGACAGCGGTAGCACCGCACCTCAGGTTGTGTGCTCTGTTTTTACTTCAGGCTGAAATATTATGATTTAAAAGGCATAGTTCAAAGCACAATAGTGCTCTGGGCAGCAGAGGAAAATGTAGCCTCAGGGGCCACACTACCATTTTTCTTAAAATTGATATAGGAGGACGGAGGAGGTGGGAGGAGATAGATATGCAGGCTACTGCCTCCATCACTGATGTTAATGTTTCTACCCATTCCTGGTAGCCAGTAACAATCCTATGAGGAACAGGGAATTACAGTACAAGGGCTGCACTCTGCAGCCTTATGTCACCTGTGGACATAAGGACAGTTTGTGAAAGCTGAAGCTCCAATAGACAGTGAAGATGGTGCAATAATTAAGAAAATTCTTATAAATTAATGTAAGGTAAGATTCTGCCACAGAGTAACAAATGAAATAGGTAGATAGAGATTCAACAATTTACTATGTCAGCAACACTTTACAAAAAATGTCATCTTGAACTAAAGATGAACAAAAAAAAAAAGAAAAAGAGGATTAGTTTCCAAAAGCTCCCACAATTACAGCGATAACCCTAAATGTGGGGCTGGCATGACAGCCAAAAGTAATCTCACAGTTCTTAAGAGCGGCAAAAATGATAAAGATAAAATTAGTCAGTAGGATGTATTAATGTAACCATAGAGACTATAGAAGCTCTGGACTGAGCATGGTTGATTAGATGACCTGAATCAAAGAAGAAAATGAGTCAAAAATAAAGTCTTCAGAAAATTGAAGATCGCTCTGTTCTAACACCACACTGTGTGAAGAAAAACATCAGACACGAAGAATGATAATTATCAGAATTGGGCTGATATTGTTAAGCCACATATAAAGAGAAATTTGGTTTTAATAGAGCAGTATCAACATATGGATCACATAGGGCTGGCTTAACCATAAGGCAAACTATTCCGATGCCTAGGGCAGCAGCTTTTGTGAGGCAGCATAGGGCAGCAGCTTCTGTGAGGCAGCATAGAGCAGCAGCACTCAAAGCAAAGCAATAGGTTTTGACAATCAAAAGCAAAGAACTATCAGTGTGCTACCCACAGAGAAGACAAGAGATTTTCATATAACCTATTTACAGTGGTGGAAATAAGTATTTGATCCCTTGCTGATTTTGTAAGTTTGCCCACTGACAAAGACATGAGCAGCCCATAATTGAAGGGTAGGTTATTGGTAACAGTGAGAGATAGCACATCACAAATTAAATCCGGAAAATCACATTGTGGAAAGTATATGAATTTATTTGCATTCTGCAGAGGGAAATAAGTATTTGATCCCCCACCAACCAGTAAGAGATCTGGCCCCTACAGACCAGGTAGATGCTCCAAATCAACTCGTTACCTGCATGACAGACAGCTGTCGGCAATGGTCACCTGTATGAAAGACACCTGTCCACAGACTCAGTGAATCAGTCAGACTCTAACCTCTACAAAATGGCCAAGAGCAAGGAGCTGTCTATGGATGTCAGGGACAAGATCATACACCTGCACAAGGCTGGAATGGGCTACAAAACCATCAGTAAGACGCTGGGCGAGAAGGAGACAACTGTTGGTGCCATAGTAAGAAAATGGAAGAAGTACAAAATGACTGTCAATCGACAAAGATCTGGGGCTCCACGCAAAATCTCACCTCGTGGGGTATCCTTGATCATGAGGAAGGTTAGAAATCAGCCTACAACTACAAGGGGGGAACTTGTCAATGATCTCAAGGCAGCTGGGACCACTGTCACCACGAAAACCATTGGTAACACATTACGACATAACGGATTGCAATCCTGCAGTGCCCGCAAGGTCCCCCTGCTCCGGAAGGCACATGTGACGGCCCGTCTGAAGTTTGCCAGTGAACACCTGGATGATGCCGAGAGTGATTGGGAGAAGGTGCTGTGGTCAGATGAGACAAAAATTGAGCTCTTTGGCATGAACTCAACTCGCCGTGTTTGGAGGAAGAGAAATGCTGCCTATGACCCAAAGAACACCGTCCCCACTGTCAAGCATGGAGGTGGAAATGTTATGTTTTGGGGGTGTTTCTCTGCTAAGGGCACAGGACTACTTCACCGCATCAATGGGAGAATGGATGGGGCCATGTACCGTACAATTCTGAGTGACAACCTCCTTCCCTCCGCCAGGGCCTTAAAAATGGGTCGTGGCTGGGTCTTCCAGCACGACAATGACCCAAAACATACAGCCAAGGCAACAAAGGAGTGGCTCAGGAAGAAGCACATTAGGGTCATGGAGTGGCCTAGCCAGTCACCACACCTTAATCCCATTGAAAACTTATGGAGGGAGCTGAAGCTGCGAGTTGCCAAGCGACAGCCCAGAACTCTTAATGATTTAGAGATGACCTGCAAAGAGGAGTGGACCAAAATTCCTCCTGACATGTGTGCAAACCTCATCATCAACTACAGAAGACGTCTGACCGCTGTGCTTGCCAACAAGGGTTTTGCCACCAAGTATTAGGTCTTGTTTGCCAGAGGGATTAAATACTTATTTCCCTCTGCAGAATGCAAATAAATTCATATACTTTCCACAATGTGATTTTCCGGATTTAATTTGTGATGTGCTATCTCTCACTGTTACCAATAACCTACCCTTCAATTATGGGCTGCTCATGTCTTTGTCAGTGGGCAAACTTACAAAATCAGCAAGGGATCAAATACTTATTTCCACCACTGTACCTGAGTAAAGGGTGCTTATACTAAGGCGCAGACCTCCAGATTCTATAAAGTGTGCTTAGATTTAGGTACTGAAATCGGCACAGATTCTATAACACCGCGAGTAACTTAATTGGCTTAACAAGCTAATGAGCGCTGAGAACAGCACTTAACAAGCAATAATGAGCACTAATTGGCACTGATTAGAATTTAGGCGCAGAACTCGCTAAGCGTATTCTGTAATAATAGGTGCCGAACTTCTAACGTGCAGAGGCAAAAGAGGACATGGTCATGGGCATAGAAATGGGCGTTTCATGGTTGTTCTAAAATTTAGGCACCTAGTTATAGAATATGGCCCAGTGCACCTAAATCTACACGCTGAGATTTACAGTAGGTTTTCGTGCGCATAAATGGATACGTGGAGATATCAGCGTTGAAATATCAACTAAACAAATTCTATGATTGGCACCTAAATCTAGGTGCTGATTATAGAATACACTTAGTTGGCACTGATTTCAGCACTAATTTTTTAGGCGCCATACAGATCTACCCCAGTAGGCCTAACATGGGCCTATTGTGTGCTATAAGGGCACTATCATGTACTGAGGCATCCTACAGTAGTTTTCAGATTAGCATGTGCTAATCTTGCTCTGGGAAATATTTTTTATTTTCCAGCTTGGACTTGAATTTGGTCGTCTTAGACTTGGACGTTTTTGTTTTCGAAAATGGCCGAAAATCAAAGACGTCCAAATCGAAAGACATCCAAATCCAAGGACGTCCATAGTATTTTCGAACACAAAGGTGGACATCCATCTTTTTTCGAAAAAGACCTTCTCCCCATCTCTGAATTTGGACATCTTTGTAAAACGTCCAAATTTACACAGACGGGTTTTTTTTTTCAAAAATGCCCCTCTATGTAACTTTATAAGTCTAAGTGCTTTGAAAATATGCCTCTATACGGTTTACAGTTTCTATTACAGATACTTTGCACTGTCTCTAATGGGCTCGTAATCTATATTGTACCTGGGGCAATGGAGGGCTAAGTGACTTACCTAGAGTCACATGGAGATGCAGAGAGAATTGAACCTGGTTCCCCAGGATCTCAACCCACTGCCAACTCCTCCATATACATGAATGTGCCAATATTTATATAGCTGGCTCAAAAAAAAAAAAAAAACCAAATAGTCAATGTCAAACTCCTGACGGGGTCTGGCATTGAATATTCAGGAATAACCAGGTGAGCTGCAAGCTAAATATCAGGGGGACAGTTTAGAGAACTAATAAAATCAGAACTTTGGAGCAAAGATTTTCCTAATAAATTTTTGACTACCTTATAAGGTTCTTTTGACTATTTTGTGCTGCTGAAATAGAAAACCTGTATCTCGGTGGCTAGTTCCAATGAATGATATCTTTTATTCAGTACTGCTTCTTGAGGCAAACTGGATTTTCTAAATTGGTGCTGAAGTTACTGGCCTAACATTTTCTCTGCCCTGAGCTCTTGTAAGAAGCAATACAAACTCTTTACCTTTCCCCTGGCTCTCAGGTTTACTGGTGCAGTATCGTCCAGGGCAGACAAGAGCTCATTGTTCCAAGCATTTACAAGTTGTTCCACTGAACATGTAAAAAGGATTTGTACATGTTTTCCTATGAGACAGAAGAGATGCTCCTTACCTATTTTATCATGAAAGTTTCTATCTGATAGATTGATACAATTCAGTTCTATCTGATAGATTGATACAATTCAGAAAATAAGAGTAGTTCCATAATTAAGAACTCGATAATCCAATAGTTGGACCATGGAACTGCTTGGAATGACATTGGAGACATCTATGTCATAAAAGCATAATGTAATCATTCACATACCATCCCCCTCCCCCTTCCACAGCCAACAATAGCAACTGACAACAAGACATTTTGAAAAAGCAGGATCACATCTTTATTAAAACGAACACTAATCATTTCTCATTAAGTGTAACAAATAACATGTTGCAATCAGACAGCCCCTGTTGGGAGCCTATTAAGTTCTATAGTATGAATACAGAATGCCATTTGATATAGTTGCTTAACTGTCAACTGCCACCTAGCTAGACAGTGTTTTCCTGGCCACAATGAATGCACAATTAATCTATCTAGGCTCATCAAAGCTTCTGCAGTGATGCTAAGTAGTTTAGGTGCAAGCCTTACTGATTCATGAAAGGAGGCCCATTTAGCTTCTCAGTGTTAATGCTAGAAAGCTGGAGGACCTCTCGAGCCAACCTTCAAATGCACCCACCCTTTCTAGGCTTAAACTAAAAGGGGCTCACAAACTCAAATCCACCACTAGCTAATACTGCTACTCTTCTTATCTTTCACGCCACACCTCAGCTGCAACCCTGGAACCCTGACCCCCAACCTCCACAATGTCCTGAAAAAAACACAACAGGATATCCAAACCAGTATCAGTAAGATGGAGCCTATCAGGATGTAAGGACCTGAGCAATCTGCAGTTATCAAATTATGATTCAAAACCAAACCCCCAGTTCAGAATTCACCCTTTTCCACAAACACTCCACCACTGTTTCATTCAAAGCTCCTCGACGAACTGTCAGAGGAATAATGTACAGGCAAATTAAATGTAGATCGCGAAACTGAGCACTGATCCCTAGCAAATTCTTTTTCATCTACCTGATGAGGTCCACCCCCTGTACAGAAAATAACCATTAGCTCCCCCCCCCCCAGTGAATTAACAATAAATGTGGCACAGCCAACTAATGCCTGGTTCTAAGGCATCCCACAAATGCCCAGCCAATGAATCCTGCTGTACACCGCCTTGGGTGAATCTCTTCATAAAGGCGGTTAATAAATCCCAATAAATAAATAAATAAAAATAAATCCAGAATCCAACTGAAGCAAAACCGAAATGAACTCCCAGACAAGATTTCCTTGCCTACAGTTGAGCTCAAAATACATGAGAATTCCATAAATCTAAACCACAATCTCTTCAATCCAATTAACTAGAAGGAAAACTAAAAGATGGCACAACTCAATAACAAACAAAATCACCAAATGCTAGTGCATATAAGACTTAACACGCAGAGTGCTATCTGCCTATTCTCTGAATATCATCAGGAGATATAACCCTGAGCTACCAAAAATGAGTAACAAATGATAACAGATCAAAAATCTGCTGTCTTCAAAAATGATCTAAGCACAGCAGAAAATTGATATTGCATCAACAGAGATAAATCAGAATGTAACAACCAATAAAACACCCCTCCCCCTCCCACACTCACACATAACCCTACATTTGCTAAATACCCTGGGCATGCACTGGACAAGCAACAGGATCTGGGAAACCTCACAGCACCACCTGAAGCCCTTTATCCAACTGATTAGTTTTTGACTGCCAATGTCAATGCCAATACTAATACAGCTCTTGTTACCCGCTATGTGGGAAGTTCTATATATGGTATCTAAATCAATGCCAACTAAGCATGTTCTATAATTTGTACCTAGATTTAGGTATGGTATATAGAATATGCTTAGTGAATATCTCAGTGCCTAAAATTATGTGCATCCATTTACACTAACGAAAATATGGCATAAGTCTTGGCATGTAGATTTGTGCAAACTGGACCATATTCTATAACTACATGCATAAATTTCAGAACACCCACAAAACGCCCATTTCCCTGCCCATAACCGTGCCCATTTTTGCCTGTGCACATTAGAAGTTCAGCGCACATTATTACAGAATATACTTAGAGAGTTGTGCATGTAAATTCTAATTAGTGCCAATTAGTGCTCATTATTGCTTGTTAAGAGCTTTTATCAACACTGATTAACTTGTTAAACCAATTAAGTTATGTGTGTTGTTTTTAGAATCCACGCTGACTTTGGCTTGGATCTCTAGGCTTGCTATATAGAATTCAGGGGAATATCCCCTAATAAGGGTCCAATGCAGTTTACACATATAATATCAACATCATAAAATTGCATCATCCCAAAGTATCCATACAAAATTGCAGCAGATAAAAACTGCAACCAACATCCCACTAGCAATATAACATAGAATAAAATTCCTAATATTCAAGAATAATGTAAAAATACAAATTCAAGAACTCATAAATACAATATGTTAAACTTTTTATGAAACAGTAAGTAATTACTGTTTCATAAAAAGTTAAAATTTTTTGTGTTTATGAGTTCTTGAATTCTGTTCTAATACAACAAGGCAAAGAATTCCAAAATGATACCGCAGCTAGCGAGAATAGAGTATTAGCCAATTTGGTGAAATGTACCACCTTTAAACAAGGGGATCAAAGCTCCAGATAACTCCGTAAATGAGAAGAGAATAATGGTGGAGAAATAGAAATGAAATCAATCAGTATTTCAGATGTGCCTCCATATAAAATTTGAAATGTCAGATATGCTGCTTTAAACATAATTTATTCGCATACTGGGAGCCAGTGGAATTTTGCAATATAAGAAGAAATGCTGCTAAACTTGCTAAGCCTGAAGATTAATCTAGTTGAAGTGTTCTGGATAAGCTTCAATGTTCTCAAAAGTTCATAAGACAAACCCAGGTAGAGGACATTGCAATAATCGAGATGTGATAATATTAACATCTGGACTAGCAAGGCGAAAGCACCTTGATCAAAATACGGTCAGATTAACCACAATTATTTTAGCCTATATTTTTTTTTCTCCACAGTTGCTTAACTTGTGCTTCATAAATCAGTGCTGAATCCAAGACAATGCCCAAAACACTGGATTTATTTTCCTGTGGTAGGAGTGTTTATCATCTTGCAGCCTAATAGAAGAAGGTATAACAGTGCCTGGGTTTTTGAGCCAAAGAACTTCAGTTTTGCTAGAATTAAGTTCAACATATTATCCAGAGCCCAGTCCTGCTGATTCCAAAGGAAAACTTTGTTGTCATCAAGCCACCCATCATTCACCAAAATAATGTTCTCATCTAAAGCTTTTTGGAGGTTCCACTAACTCACAACACAGAATTTCCAAAAAGGCAAAAGAAAATGCCACATGAAATAATGCTACGTCATAGGGAGAGAAATACAAACTCCTGGCTGCACATCAAATACTACCAAAAAAGGCTCGTGGAGGGGCATAATTGAAGGAAAATGTCTATCTCCATGGGCGTTTATCTCCGAGAACGGGTACGTGAAGGGGCAGACTGAACCGTATTTTCGAAAAAAATAGACGTCCATGTTTTATTCGACAATTTGTGAGCTGGGCGTTTTTGTTTTTCAGTGATAATGGAAAATGAAAGCGCCCAGCTCAAAAACGAATAAATCCAAGGCATTTGTTCGTGGGAGGGGCCAGGATTCGTAGTGCACTGGTCCCCCTCACATGCCAGGACACCAACCGGGCACCCTAGAGGGCACTTTTACAAAAACAAAAAAAAGGTAAAAGAGCTCCCAGGTGCATAGCACCCTTCCCTTGTGTGTTGAGCCCCCCAAATCCCCCTCAAAACCCACTGCCCACAAGTCTACACCATTACTATAGCCCTAAGGGGTGAAGGGGAGCACCTACATGGTGGGTACAGTGGGTGTGGGGGGGTTGGACGACTAAGCATTAAGCAACACAATTGTAACAGGTAGGGGGGATGGGCCTGGGTCCACCTGCCTGAAGTCCACTGCACCCCCTAACAACTGCTCCAGGGACCTGCATATTGCTGCCAGGGAGGTGGGTATGACATTTGAGGGTGAAGATAAAAAGTTGTGAAACATCATGTTTTGTGGTGGGAGGGGGTTAGTGACCACTGGGGGAGTCAGGGGAGGTCATCCCCGATTCCCTCTGGTGGTAATCTGGTCATTTAGGGCACTTTTTGGGGCCTTATTTGTGAAAAAACAGGGTCCAGGAAAAGTGCCCTAAATTCTAGATACAAACGCATACTTTTTTTCCATTATCGGCGAAAGGCTCCCATCTCTCCTCGGCCGATAACCACGCCCCAGTTCCACCTTCGCCATGCCTCTGACACGCCCCTGTCAACTTTGTACGCTTCCGTGATGGAGTGCAGTTGAAAACGTCCAAAATCGGCTTTCCATTATACCGCTTTATTCGTTTTTGTGAGATAAACATCTATCTCCCGATTTGGGTCGAAATCTAGGCGTTTTTCTCTTTCAATTATAAGGTGGATAGTAAATAGGTTGATGAAGTTTACAAACCACAACTGACTGGTGAGAACACAGAAAATCTTGTAACATTTTCTTTACCAAAATAATTCAGTCAGGTCCCACAACTTACAAGAAAAGTCCATATTTGCCAAGGCCACAACAACTAAAGACCTTGACAGGTCAACCTTTGATTCATGCACAAAAAAATCCAACACCTTCTCAGATTAACTAGCCCAATGTGATGCATCTACTAACTGTCAAAAATACCTCCAACCTCTACCATAATATTGCCAAGTGTTGTTAAATAAGGAGCAAGACAACAAGTTTCAAACTAGAGTGGGATGACATTCCAGAGCTCGTCTGGCATCTTCATAGGAGCCTTGTCTGCCTCTAGTACAAGTGAACAAAACTTGGACCACCAAAAACAAGACCAAGCATCTGCTACATTATTATAAAGGTCAGAAATATAATGAACAGTTAATATAACATTCAAATATAAGCAATGCAATATTAGCATGCACAAAACCTCAAGTGCTAATAGACAGTGCAAACACCACTGCCATATTATCTGACCTAATTATCACTTGCCTGTTTCTAAACCTATCACCCCACAACATAGAAAATAGGAAACAATTCAAAAAATGTGACATTATGCATCCAACCCCTATCATTCCACCAAGAAGGCCAAGGCTCAGCACACCAGGAACCTGCAAAATAAATTCCACGATTCATCCCCAAGAAGCATCTGAAAATAGTTGCAAATCTGAATTAGAAATTGAAGAAAATTGCCAAACTGCAACACCATTAAAATCTTCCAAATAATTCTTCCACAACTTCAAATCTCCTTTAACACTCAAGAGAATCCTAACAATATGATGCCTCTGCAAAACACTCCTATTAAGAAAAGATAGCCACCTAATAATGACCTTTCCCATTGGAATTACTCTACATGCAAAATTAAATTAAGTGATCAAAGATCATATTTGCCTAAGTGTTAACTTCAATAGCTTCTACCAACCTTTGTATCTTAGCCAAAGGCAATCAAGACTGCATCAGAATAGAATCAAACTCTATACCTAAAAACAAAGCACTGTAGATAGTCCTTCAGGTTTCTCCAAAAGCACCCTTACCACAAGATTACAATAAACAGACTGCCTTATTCAAAAAAGAATAACATGCTGAACAGCTGTCATCATCTATAAAAGCACCCACTGGCTCCAATAGGATAAGAAAGGCACAATTTCCCAGGCTCCTTCTTAGGCACAATACTAAAAGGGGGAACCACTAATCCCCCTGTTTACTAAGCCACTCTAGTGGCTGCCGTGCTGTAATGCCAACACAACCCATTTAAAGTGAATAGGCTATGTCGGCATTAGCACATGGCAATCACTACCGCAACTTAGTAAACAGGGGGGTAAATAAGGGAAGGAGGCTGAGAAAATGGCCCAGAATTACTATCCTGTTCAAATTCCTTATGCTTATCACTATGGCTGGCACTCAAATTGATCTTGTTTCTTTTTTTTTTAATTCTAGGAGTACATATTGATGGCCAGCTAAGCTTCCAGACACACATTTCAGTCTGAGTCCAAAAAATGCTTCTTTAAAATGAAACAAATTTGTTCAGTACAGTCTCTCCTTGCCCAGAATACATTAAGAAAAGTCTTACAATCATTCATTCTAGGCAGTTAGGATTACTGTAACTCTCTTTTCTCAGGCCCTCAATAAAAGGATATTAAACACTTACAGCCTTTACGAAACACCTCCATTAAATTGCTCTTTGACACCACTCACCGAGATCATGTCACTCCCATTATTGTTTTTAATTTTATTTTCAGCACTTGATATACCATAAGTGATCCCTGAGGCAACTATGAGGTTTACAATTTCTATTAGAGGTACTTTGCACTGTCCCTAATGGGCTCACAATCTAAGGACCCTGTTTACTAAGCCACGTTATAGGCGCATTAGCATCTTTAACGCGTGTTAACCATGTACACACGTTAACTGTGTATGCACCTACAATATCCCTATAGGTGCCTACATGGTTAGCGCGCACTAATTGTAAGCATGTTAAAAATACTAACGCACCTTAGTAAACAGGGCCCTAAGTTGTATATTGTATCTGGGGCAATGGGGGGCTAAGTGACTTCCCCAGGGTCACACAGAGCTGCAGAGGTAATTGAACCTGGTTCCTCAGGATCTCAACCCGCTGCTGACCGTCGGGCAACAGCGGGAAAAGACCACTGGTTAGCATTTATCAGTGAGGATTCCTTAAATACTGATGCTGGTTCATAAGATCTCCTCCTTAGAAACACAGCTTAGACTCCTTACACCTTACATTCCCTTATGATTCCTTCAGTCCTCTGGTCACATCTTGTTGGTATTCCCATCTTTCCAGCAGATTTGTTTCAAAAATATATGCTCTTCAATCTTCTCGATTGTGGAATCATCTCCCCTTGTGTCTTCATGTAGAATTGCCTCTGCCCCAGTTTAAAGCAGAACTAAAAGCACACTTCTTTTCACAATGCTACCTGACTTGTTCAGTTAGGTCACAGACAGACTTCAGCCTTTGACTTCCCTCGCCTAAACAGAATGTGGGCCTTTATGTTGACCCACTCATTTCTTTGAAATCCCTAACTGAAGGTGTTCTATTTGAGACAAGAAAAATCTGTCATGTTTTGCAACAGTTTGAAAGGCTTCCTTTTTATCCAGGCCTTTCAATAAGTTTGCTTAAAGAGAATAACAACAAAACACCTTGCAAATCCTAGGTACAAACTGTATCAAAGTGAAAGAGAAGAACAAATTGGTGGAGGGGTAGTGCTGTATGTTAAGGATGGCACAGAACTAAATGAAAATACAAGTCTAGCAAGAAACAAACTGCAATGTCGAATTTTTATGGATAGAAATTCCATATGTAATGATAGAGTATAGCAATGGGGGTATGCTACTGTTCAATTGACCAGGATGAACAAAGAGATTGTGAAAGACTAACAAAGATTAGATAATCTAATAAAATTGTCAGCATAATAATGAGATTCGATTTACCCCAATATTGATTGGATAAATGTCTCATCAGGACTTGCTAGGAACATAACTTTCCAAGATGTCTCAAATGACAGCTTCATGGGGCAGCTGGTTCTAAAATCAACAGAAGGAACTTCTTTAGTGACAAAATATTCAGAAGGATTTATGTGGTCAGCAGCAGATGCGGACTACAAGTCCTTCTTTCTAAATATTCTCTATATTTAAATGATGAAATTGTATACACTGATACCATTTAGCGGTCATTTTACAAAGGCGTGCTGAAAAATGGCTTGCAGTAGTGTAGGCGCGGGTTTTGGGTGCACACCAAGCCATTTTTAGCGCACCTGTAAAAAAGGCCTTTTTTTGCTCAAAATGGACATGCGGCAAAATCAAAATTGCTGTGCGTCCATTTTGGGTCTGAGACCTTACCGCCAGCCATTGACCTAGCGGTAAAGAATCCAGGTGGTAATGACCTACGTGCATCAAATGCCACTTGGTGTGTGCCCATTAAGCGCACCCGAAAATAAAAACTACTTTTCAGACGCGCTTATCGGGTGTGCACCAAAAATGAAACTACCATAAGAGCTACGCAGTAGTCGGGGAGTAATTCCATTTTGGCACGCATAGGGCACGTGTAAATGCTTACGTGGCTTAGTAAAAGGGCCCCTTACAAATAACATTTATCCATTTAGGAAGAAGCAAGATTAGGCAAATTCTGGGCTCAGATGGAAAGTTATGTTTGAAGTCTGGATGTGTTAATAACAGGTAAAACTTTAATTAAATATGTTACCCATTTAAAGTTATATTTGTATGTTCAGCAATGGCACTTATATATTTAGGACTAAATGGTACCAAATTTGGGTGCCGAAAACAATGTGTGCTGAGCACTGTTCTATAAAAGGTGCTCTGACTTGGGCGCCATTTATAGAATAGCACATAGCAATGGGATCCACACCCAACTTTGAGCGTGAGAATTTATATGAAATAAAACCTGGTATAAATCCTCACCCATAAGTTAGGCATGGATACAGTGAATTCTATAATACTTCGAGCATTCTAAGTGAATGCCCTTGACCCACCCATGCCCCTTCCATGGCCATGCCCTCTTTTCAGTTGTGCTTAGCAAGATGCGTGTGTAAATCTAAAATGCTGCCAATTACTAGCAATAATTGATTGTTATCATCCAATTATTGGCACTAATTGGCTTGTTAGGCAATTAAATTGCACATACAAATTGGGCATATGCCCAAATTTATGTGCACAATTTTGAGCACCATATATAGAATCCGGGGGTTAGGGGTAATTTTATAAAGTAGCACTAACATTTGCATACTGATTGTGTGATAAAAGATTAGAATAATGGCATATTTTCCTGTTAAATGTATGGTGAAATCTGGTAGTGTGAGATATATTTTATATGACCCTAAGCAAGTGCAGTCATTTCTTGATAACAAATTTCCTCAATTTGTAAACCCTAGCTAGTTAGCTTATAATTGTTACTGATAGGGGTTATATTTATTAGGTCTGGATTAGGGTCTTTTTCTTCTCCTTAGGGTTTGAATTATTTAGTTTATTTTTGATTATTCCTTCCAAGTTTTCTGGGGTCCTAGATATTGTGGACTAATAGGAAGGGAGAGTTAATAGATTTGATGTATGGGGGGAGGAGTTTCCCTCTATACTTCTTTTCTTCTATGAATGATGTAATTTTTATTAGCTTTTGTAATTATTCATTTCCTGATTTCTGAGCAAGTGTTTTTCTTTTATTTTGTTAAATTTACTACAAATAAAAAAAAAAGAATAATGGCATATATTCACGAATGTTAATGCCAAAAGTGCACCAAAGCACTTGTCTATAACTATGTGCATACCTCCAATTGCACATAAGGGTCCTTTTACTAAGGTGCGCCGAAAAGTGGCCTGCGCCGGTGTAGATGCATGTATTGGATGTGTGCAGGTTCATTTTCCAGCACACCTGCCAAAAAAGCCTTTTTTTTTGTTGCTGAAAATGAGGAGTGGCCTAGTGGTTAGGGTGGTGGACTTTGGTTCTGGGGAACTGAGGAACTGAGTTCAATTCCACTTCAGGCATAGGCAGCTCCTTGTGACTCTGGGCAAGTCACTTAATCCTCCATTGCCACATTGAGCCTGCCATGAGTGGGAAAGCACGAGGTACAAATGTAACAACAAAAAAATTGGTGCTTATCCATTTTGGGCCTGAGACCTTACCACCCATTGACTTAGCGGTAAGGTCCCACGCAATAACTGGGCGGTTAGCGCCACGTACCAGAAATTTTCCAGTGTGCGTAGTGGGTGCACGTAAAAAATGAAATTACCGCACTCGGTAGTCGGGCAGTAGTTCAAAATTGGCACTCGTTGGGCATGTTTAGGCATCTACGCATCTTAGTAAAAGGGCCCCATAGTTTGCAAGTGGGTATATACATGGGCAGAGGCTAGGCAGAGTGCACGATTATGCAGTTATCATATATTATTATGAGTTTCACACGTATCTCCAGAAAACAGGCACACACATTTATACCACTTTATGACTGCCATAACTGCTTGCACCTAAATGCATATATGAATAGATATCGGTTACACTAACATTCTATAAAGGAAATTAGATGCTTTCCTTTATTGAATATACATCAATACCCCTTACTGACATTGAGGATATGTATGACTTTAAGGGGCCCTTTTACCAATTTTTGTTAAAAAGTGGCCTTAGCCTGTCCTTATACAGGTCTTTTCTGCGCACTAAGGTCATTGTTTTAGAGGCCCTTTTACCAAAGGTTTGATGCATGGCAACAGGCTTGCTGCGTGCCAATCCAGAACTAATGCCGGTAGGTCCCAACCCCACCATGTGCTATTTCTGGCACTATAAAAATATGGGTTACCGCTAGGTTAGCTTGGGAGCCCTTTCTGCCACGTCAGTGGGTGGTGGTAAGTGCTCCCTCCAGAAATGGCCATGTGGCAAGTGGTTCACTTACCACATGGCCATTTCTTTTCTAGCAAAAAAGGCAGCCTTTTACCCACTGAGGTAAAATGGGGCCTCAGCGTGCATCAAAAACACACGCTGATGCTAGCACAGGCCCCCTTTAACCACAGCTTAGTAAAGGACCCCTTAGTGAGGTAAAATGGCTGATTTTTCTATTTTCCTCATTATTGGCTATGAGCTAATTTTTCAAGAAGTACTTGGCCATTAAGTGAGTGAGCATCTTCTTCCACCCATTATGTAGGTGGTAAGGGCTTATGTGCGGCAATGTAGCTGCACTAACAGATTAGTTCAGAACACACCCACTCTCCACCCCAAGACCTGTCCGCAGTACTAAAAAAATTATATATATATATATATATATATATATATATATATATATATATATATATATATATTATTTTACCATTTGGTTAGAGTGTGCACATACAAAAATTACTGCAGGAGGCCTGAGTGTGCCCCACAGTAAGCCCTTTTTTGCTGAGGGTATAAGTGCTTATCGCAGCATAGTAAAAGGATCCCTAAATGAATTTCTTATCATCCTAAACTTATATCGTACTTGTCCAGCTGAATATCTATCTCTAGATCTATTTCTCAGTAGAACTCAGGACCTGGTGCAAAGTGAAGTTGCTTTGCAAATATGGCCAGGATGCAATCAAATCTGACATAATCTCTGGAGGATGGATATTAAATAAAGCAAATATAGTAGCATTTAAAAAGATAGCTAGTTTGCTCATTTGATTATAGTCTGTCTCCATGTTTACTGGGTTATGTGCAAAAGTGTTATATGTATCTTGCAAACCAGAGCGCAGTGTTACTTTTAATTGCATGTTTATGATGTTAGTACTTTCTACCATGCACAGGGTTACAGTCTGAGTTTCTGATAGTTCTCCTTTCAGACAAAACAGAGCCTCAGTCATCATCTTCAAAAACAAGCAGTGGTATAATAGCTTTAATAGTACTCGATAATAATATCACAATGTAACTCAGCTGCACTCTAATTAAACACACTCGGAATGATATAAATGACTTCATGGTACGTACTGTGCTTTGTTTAAACAAACTATTGATTTCATACAAAAAAGGATCTTGCATTCAGTAGACCAAATAAAAAAGTCATACAATCAGCCAAGCTGTACGTTCTCTATCTTTTTACTCCAAAGTGCACATTTCTGCAGTGTCACATAATAACCAAGAGGGGTAATGCTCATGAAAAAGTGGAGGAAAACAGGGACATGCACAAAGAAAAATAAACTAATAGTTTACAACAACAAATACAACAAGTTTTGGCTCATGCCAATCAACAGGGGATCATTACCATTAAAGACTTTTATTTTATATTTAAACAATATCCTGTAATTCCACATATTTACTTTCTTCCCAAAATTCATAAATCGATAAGTTGTCTCCTTGGGCAATCCATAGTGTCTGGTCAAGGTTCAATTTTGGAACCTACTGTTTCAATAAGCAATTTTTTATTTAAAACTATTTGTGGCTCAGGCCCCTTCATATGTAAGAGATTCACAACATTTTTGAATATTTTATCTCAAAAGTAATGATCCCTTACTGTTGGTCACATTGGATGTAAAAGCCTTATATGCACATGTGCCACAGGACCAGGCGGTTAAATTTTCTCATCATTACTTATCTCAAGCATCCCTATCTGGGGACAAGTTAACATTTTTGACATGGATGATTGAGTTGATAGCCACTCAAAACTAGTTCATGTTTGAACAAAGGTTGTACTTATAGGTGAAGGGAGTAGCAATGGGAGTGACAATAGCTCCACCCAAAGCATGTTTATATATGTCACAATTTGAACAAACGTTTGTATATATTTATCATGAATATTCACCAGTACTATTATGGAGATGGTATATTGATGATTTTGTAGTGGTTTAGAAGGGAACATGTAAACAATTAATGAACTTGATTACATATTTAAATAGAGTAGATGCCAACATTTCATTTGATTCTCATATATCTCAGGATCATCTATGAAACATATAAATGACAAGTGACCGACTCACCTGCAAATGCGCAGTACCTGCAAATGCACAGTAGAGACTTCCCTCTCTGTCCCGCCCTCGCGTCAAGACGTGATGACGTCAGAGGGCGGAATAGAGAGGGAAACGGAGTCGGACTGTCAGAAGGCTGCCGCTGCCGCTTGGAAACAAACATCGCGTGCACCAACCTCCACCCTCCCCCAATCCCCGCCGGCACTCCCGCCCCCCTCCAAATCGGGCCCCCTGCACTGACCTGACAGCACCTCTCACCTCCATGTAGAAGCGCTGCAGGCAGCAACAGAGCGCTGCTGCTGCCTGCAGCGCTTTCACACGGAGGTGAGAGGCGCTGTCAGGTCAGTGCAGGGGGCCCGGCACAGAGGGGGGAGGGAGCGCCGGCGAGGAGGGTAGCTGGACATAGGGGGAGGGCAGGGGGAGAGGGCATGGTTGCTGGACATGGGGTGAGAGCAGGGCAGAAGAGGGTTGCTGGACATGGAGGGGGGGAGGATCAGTGGACGGGGTGAGGCCAGGGGAGAGAGGAGGGCTGCTGGACATGGGGGGGAGGGCAGGGGAGAGAGGATGGTTTGCAAAACACAAATCTTGCCCGTTTTAACGGGCTTAACGGCTAGTATAACATATTTGGATATTAAGATCTCTGTATCTGAATTGAATGTATTTTATACTATAGCATACTGTGAGGAATCTGATCGTCACACATTGCTACATTATACTAGTTAACATCCCTGGCATCTTAGAAATAATATCCCTGTTGGCCAGTTTTTGCATATTCAGTATTTATGTTCTGTGGAACAAGAGTTTCGGCATCAAGCTTATGCATTGTCTTATAAGATTTATGGAACGTGGGTATCCACATAAGATTGTACAACAAACTTATAGACAAGCTAAACATGCTCATAGGGAATGGTTGTCTTTTCCTTGTCAACATGAATAGAAGGAAGAAGTAGTCTCTGTACTCTCCTATTCACAATATACTGCAGCCATTTCAGAATCTATTCACATGAACTGGTCAGTTCTTGGTATATATTCTTCTTTGCAATACTATCCTAAAATTGCTTTAGTATGTCACCGCAATCTGCATGAAATGTTGGCTAGCACTCCTATATTATCGGATTTGAATCCAGGTCACTTTAAATGTGCCCGTTGTATCTATTGTGAATGTGTGTGGGGAAACTGCTGTGATTCCAATACCACATAGTTCAAAGATTTTTCATTGTAGACAGAACACCGACTGCAACAGTACTCAGATGGTTTATATAATTAAATGTCCATGTGAACTATATTATATTGGACAAACACGAAGGAGCATAAAACTCTGCATAACTGAGTTTAAGTGGTCTGCTCACCCATAAATAGGAAGCCCCCTTAACTTTACATTGGGAACAATAAGGTCTTCAGTTGAGTGATCTTTGGTTTGCAGTTTTGCTGTATATTCAAGTGCTACGAGGTGGGTATATTCTAGAAGACTGTTACTTATGGAACAGCAGTTCATTTATTTGTGGAACACTATCCAGCTTATAATCAAAAGAGAAAAACGCTTATATTTCGACCCAAATCGGGAGATGGGCGTTTTTCTCGCAAAGGCGCCCAAATCGGTATAATCGAAAGCCGATTTTGGGCATTTCCAACTGCACTCCGTCGCGGAAATGAATAAAGTTGACAGGGGCTTGTCGGAGGTGTGTCAGAGGCGGGACTAGGGCGTGGTTATCAGCCGAGGAGAGATGGGCGTCTGTAGCTGATAATTGAAAAAAAGGCGTTTTTAACCACGATTTTGGGTCACTTTTTTTGGACCCTTTTTTTTCACGAACAGGTCCCAAAAAAGTGCCCCAACTGCCCAGATGACCACTGGAGGGAATCGGGGATGATGTCCCCGGACTCCCCCAGTGGTCACTAACCCCCTCCCACCAAAAAAAAACCACTTTAAAAACTTTCCCAGCTTCTATGCCAGCCTCAAATGCCGTACCCACCTCCATGACAACAGAATGTGTTTGATCCTCTTACAGCCTTTCCCTGGGTCAGATGTGGCTCTCGGGTGCACTAAAGGGTCACATCAGCATTGCATTGTGGCGGGTGTAGGGTATTGGGCTCCGTGATTTCATTAGCTTGTGTTACAGTCTCACGATGTTGGTAGTTGGTAGGCTCTTCTCCCATGGTGCTTTTTCTCCTGCCTACTGGGTCAGAGTGTGCCCTGTTGTGTTTCCTGTTGTAGTCCATGAGGTAGTGGCCATTTTTGTAAGCCAGTTTTAGTTCCCTTTCCTGTGTTAGCCACGTTAGACAACTTAGTTCTTCCCTTGAATGTGGCTGAAAGAGGGCATTGTACAGCGTTCTGCCAGCTCTGACCTACTGCTAATCTCAGTACCAGGGAGACTTGTTGCCAGTGGAGCACAACATCTGATCTGCAGTTAACTGTGAGTAAAGGCGGTTATTCCAATAAAGGACATTTTTGGAGAGATTAGTCTTCAGGTGTCAACTGGTGTGTCAATGTTATATAGCAGCAACCAGTCCTAGAGGCCTGCGTGTATGCAGGTCCCTGGAGCACTTTTAGTTTGTACCGCAGTGCACTTTAGCCAGGCGGACCCAGGCCATCCCCCCCCCCCCCCACCTGTAACATTTGTGCTGGTAAATGGGAGGCCTCCAAAACCCACTGTACCCACATGTAGGTGCCCCCTTCACCCCTAAGAGCTATGGTAGTGTTGTACATTTGTGGGTAGTGGGTTTTGGGGGAGGGGGTTGGGAGCTCAGCACCCGTGGTAAGGGAGCTATGCATGTGGGAGCTTTTTCTGAAGTCCACTACACTGACCTAGGGTGCCCAGTTGGTGTCCTGGCATATCAGGGGGTCCAGTGTACTACGATTCGTGGCCCCTCCCACGACCAAATGGCTCAGATTAGGACATTTTTGAGCTGGGTGTTTTTAGTTTCCATTATCGCTAAAAAAAACAAACACCCAGCTCAAAAACGTCGATTTTTTCGAAAATACGGTTCGGCCCGCCCCTTCATGGACCCGTTCTCGGAGATAAACACCCATGGAGATAGGCGTTTGCATTCGATTATGCCCCTCTCTAGCTCCATTGGGTTTAAAAAAAGAAGTGGAATGGATCATTTCATGTCTTCCTGTTAATGAGGAAATGTATCCGCACACCAGTAATTTGTTGCTTTAAATTCCAGCACATTGATCTGAGGGTGGGTTTGTTAGTTATCCTGAGTGATTTGTGTTGAAGTTCTTCTCCCAGTAAGTGACAATAGACAAGTTATTTAATTTTGTGTTTTAAATTTATTTTGATTATGTTGTTTTTTGTTTGTTTGTTTTGTTATTTGGATAATTTTTTTTCAATATGTAAGTGTACAGTCCATTCTAGTGCACCTTTGATGTGTTCAATTGTAGATTCCTTTCTTCGTGAAGAAGCGTAAAGCGAAACTGGATCTGAGTTGAAGGAAAATTATCCTGAGGGAAGGTTATCCTTTACAAAGTTTCATATATTTCTTTTAATAATCACCAGTGGTTTAAGCTGGCGGCAACTATTTATGATGGTTTAATCTTAAACTGGATGTGGACTTGCTCACAATTTGGAATGCCATCATTGCCCTAACCGAAGGAGGATTAATACGCCAATAAGTGATTCATTTTTTTATTTATTTATGGGGGGGTTTGGCTGTGAGCTGTTATGGAAGACCATTCTTCATTTTCAGGTCATGTGTTAATTATATTGATTGAAATGTCTTTGCAGTATATTTATTGAATGAGAGTTAATTAACAACAATTTATTTCCGTAACAGCATTACCTAAGCAACTCCAACAGTGAAGTAATTGATCATTATTTGGTGGTCGGTTTGGAACATTGATGTGCAATAATGGTTCCATATCCAGTTGTCACCTGTTACACATTATTGGTGTTTACACTGGTGAACTGAGCACATTATATTATAAATTTGTTTATATTTTCTCTCTCTCTCTTTCTCTCTCTCTCTCTCTCTCTCTATATATATATATATATATATATATATATATATATATATATATATATATATGAGATTATGATGTGTTTAGGTATATTTAGTTAAAAGGGTACTTTTTTATTATTATTTTTATTAATGAACTTAAGGTGGCCAAACAGGTAGACAAGGTGCCGATTATAGAATATGTTTAGTTTAGGTGCCATATATAGAATCTCCCCTTAAGTGCATAAACGATGCCTAACATTAGATGCGGGCAAATATGCCAACTGAAAGCAAGTGTAAATGCCGTTGCCTAAGCTAGGCGTCGATCAATTCTACTCTGTAACAATGCATGTAAATTCTGGGAATGCCCCTGGAACACCTCCCGAAACAGACTTCCTCCAACATGAATGGATGTTGATACCTCGGGACGGCTTCATGTTGGAGGAAGAGTGCAGGACCCAGCCTTGGAAATCCCTGAGGAAACTTCCTGTCCCAGATGTTGTGCAAAACTCAGATATTTCCTAATCTCAGTTACTAATTAACACTGCCCCTGATGTAGCCAGTATCTCTGGCGAAACATGACCATGTTGGGCACTGAATGTTGAATTCCTGGGCGCTTTGGATTTGCAAATAAAGGCTGCATTTTTCACAAGGTCTGCCTCTTGCTCTTATCTTCCACGTAGTATTCTTTAACAGCAATTAGGTGCATGATTTCCAATATAGAATTTGCACTTTGCACATAGAATCCTGGTACCTAACTTTAGGTGGCATGCATAGAATTATCTCTGCTGAGATTATAAAATGATTAGTGGTTTGTGTAGTTTTTATTTAGATTTTGCTCACACATTTTTCAATAGTAGCTCAAGGTGAGTTACATTCAGGTTCTCTGGATATTTCTCTGCCCCAGGAGAGCTCACAATCTAAGTTTGTACCTGAGAGAATGGAGGGTTAAGTGACTTGCCCAAGATCACAAGGAGCAGCAATGGGATTTGAACTGACCACTTCTGGATTGCAAGACCAGTACTCTAACCACTAGACCACTCCTCCGCTCCACAGTTTGATTTCTTGAGATACTTTACTTTGGTTCATTCATTAAAAATCCACATTTGTCTGGTGCAGGTGCCATTTTATCATTTTATTTACCATTAAAGAATATCTCAATGTAACAATTATAACAACCACTAAGAAACAGTTTTGTTCTATTTTATCACAAAATTAAATGGTCTAAGGCCAATCAAACAATTTGAGGTGGAACTCTGTTTGTGTAGATCAGAGTTTCCCAAGTCCAGTCCTGGAGTACCCTTCACCTGTCAGGTTTTCAGGATATCCACAATGAATGTGGATGAAAGAGATTTGCATATAATGGAGGCAGTGCATGCAATTCAAGTTCATGTATAT
The DNA here is from genome assembly GCF_901765095.1 of Microcaecilia unicolor. Lineage (NCBI taxonomy): Eukaryota > Metazoa > Chordata > Amphibia > Gymnophiona > Siphonopidae > Microcaecilia > Microcaecilia unicolor. The sequence goes on from NC_044040.1 coordinate 169,006,282, forward strand.
GCACTGTGGATATCCTGATAACCTGACTGACAAGGGGTACTCCAGGACTGGACTTGGAAACATTTGTGTAGATGACAGATAATTTATTTACAGAAAGAATGTTCTCATGTTTCCATTAAAAGTGCTACTGATGTTTTTGCATAAAATGAAGAAAATGAAGATGGTTCAAAATTTCAAATAATTTTGCATAACAAAACTAACAACTTGTAACCTCAGCATCCCAGTTAAGGATGTTTGTTTACTGGAGGTAAATTGTCTCTTCCACAGAAACTGCAAGTACATTATATGAAATGAAAGTACCTTTTTTCAAAATGTACCTTCATTGACTTTAAATATGTGCTTTAGAAATAAAATTTGGAGATGTAGAGAAATAAAAATCCTTTATTCAGTTTTCCTGTATAAGTCGTTGGTGAGGCCCCACCTGGAGTATTGTGTTCAGTTTTGGAGGCCGTATCTTGCTAAGGATGAAACAAGAATTGAAGCGGTGCAAAGAAAAGCTACGAGAATGGTATGAGATTTGCGTTACAAGACATATGAGGAGAGACTTGCTGACCTGAACATGTATACCCTGGAGGAAAGGAGAAACAGGGGTGATATGATACAGACGTTCAAATATTTGAAAGGTATTAATCCGCAAATGAACCTTTTCCGGAGATGGGAAGGCAGTAGAACTAGAGGACATGAAATGAGATTGAAGGGGGGGCAGACTCAAGAAAAATGTCAGGAAGTATTTTTTCATGGAGAGAGTGGTGGATACTTGGAATGCCCTCCCGAGGGAGGTGGTAGAGATGAAAACGGTAACGGAATTCAAACATGCATGGGATAAACATAAAGGAATCCTGTTCAGAAGGAATGGATCCTCAGAAGCTTAGCGGAGATTGGGTGGCAGAGCCGGTGGTGGGAGGCGGGGCTAGTGGTTAGGAGGCAGGGCTAGTGCTGGGCAGACTTCTACGGTCTGTGCCCTGAAAATGGCAGATACAAATCAAGGTAGGGTATACACAAAAAGTAGCACATATGAGTTTATCTTGTTGGGCAGACTGGATGGACCGTGCAGGTCTTTTTCTGCCATCATACATAGGCAGACTTCTGATAACTATCTGTGTGATGGTTTTGAGCTTACTGATATTACCAAAGTCAGATTAATAAAAAGAAGACATATTTATTTAGGTAGAATTTTCAGTGTGTACTTTATAGTTTATGAGGATTCTTATCCCTTTTTTACATTAAATTAGGTTTTTTATCACATTAAAGTGATTGACAGTTCATAATCACCTCAATCATTGGGTGCAAGACGTTGGGAGATGTATGTCTTCTTCCTCCAACTTTATTGGTATTTAAAACATATGGCATAAATACTGGGTAATTCTATAAACTAGGTGCGTAACTTAATTGTCTTAATAAGCCAATCAGCATTTTTAACAGCATTTAACAAGCAATAACAAGCACTAATTGGAAATAATTACAATTTACGCACACAACTCGCTAAGCACATTCTGTAATAAACTGCCTAAATTCTAAAGTGTGCAGTTCAATTCACAGGAGGCATGGTTATGGATGGGAAAATGAGCATTTTGTGGGCATTCCAAAATTTACGTGTGTGGTTATAGAATATGGACCAGTGCATGTAAATCTATGTGCCAGGATTTATGCCAGGTTTTCATTGGTATAAATGGATGTACATAGATTTAGGTGCTATGATATCAAAAGCATATTCCATATACCACACCTAAATCTTATAGAATACGCCTAGTCAAAAATGTATTCTGCATAAATTTTTTAGTTATCATATATAGAATCTGGCCCTAAGCGTTTTACAGCAAGCAATGAACACATACAAAACACAATAATAAAACCATTAACATGAGTTATTAGCAAAAGTCTCATTGCATAAAATGGGCCCTGCAGTAAATAACATGCATTCATTCATAATAGTAAACGTTAATATGGTAGCAAACTATAATAAGTCTAGCCATAAATTATTAGCATTAAATACAATTACACTAGAACTATGCCCAAATTACTCACCTTTGCCATACTTAAATGTGCAATTTGAAAAAGATAGTATTCCTCAGTTTAAGGACTCTGTGATACTCAAAAAATTGCATTAATTTTCCATCCCTCAAGAACAGCTGCCTTTCCTCGTATATGGCATCCCACCAAAGAAAGAAAGAAAGCTGCTAGTTAACACAAAACTATCAATAGTCCCTAGAAGCCAGGCTTGATTAAGCGATGAGGAAGGCATTCCATTTAATCAAAGTCCTGGAAACAGTGAGAAATAATTGGGATTATTAATCAGGTAAATATAGGAGAAAATATCTGAGGATGACGTATTGAGTTGATGGAATGATGAGTGAATCTGTCATATAGGTCGGAACTGTACATGCAGGCAATCTTCGGGCTGCAAAACTAATAGAGAGACTGTTGTTTAAGGAGTACTGAGAAGGTGCTTGTGCAGTGGGCCTACTATAAAAAAGGCTTGCCACAAACAGGCCTGATCGCTCCCAAATGCAGTATGCTCACATCCTGCACATTCTCTTTTTAACATCTGCCAGTTTCTGAATAGGAATGCGGAAACCGCCTTCTACAAATTCCAGCACCTGAAGCTCTTCCACAAAACATTATGCTATGCAGTCAGAGGATCTCCAGAGAAGAGGCATGCAAGTAAACCATGTGAGGTGAACTGTACAGGCTTGGGAAAATGGTCTTTACAAGTGACATGTCAATAACCAGATGGTCTGATGACTTTGAAATTCTATTTTTATGTACCACATTGAGAAAATGCTTGTAAACTGAGAAATCGTGGATCTATTAACATTTTTCACCTGAGAAAGCGAGGAGAGTTCCTTCCTACCAGCAGCAGCACCAAATTCAACATGGCAATGCTGACACTTTAATCTGCACGTCACTTGTTTTGACATTGGTGTGTGTATGCATTACATTGTTTTGTGTCTGTAGTTCCAGAACTATAATTACTTCCTGCTAGTTGTAATTGTGAGTTTCATAGGTCATCCCCTTGAATGTGATCTTTTTCCTCGTGTCTAGGAGAGATCTGCCTAGGTCTGCTTCAGTCCCCTGTCACATGTCTTTTGTCTCATTGGCATGGCCTCTGCTCCTTTGCCTTTTGGGTATTCCCAACTCTTTGTATGCAGAGAAAAAGACAAGGGCCCATCTGTGCCTCAGCTTTGGAAGCAAGTTCTGCTTCTAGATCCTCTCTACCCCCTGTGAAAGCATTGCCTTTTCACAGCTTATCCAACCTTTACACTCTTCAGTAGCTAATTCAGCAGTCCTTCTGCTCTGAAAGTGATGAAGTAAAACAATTCACACAGACTGATTCTGCCTTCTCTGGTTCAACTACACTTTTATGCAGTAAGGGGTCTTTTTACTAAGCTATGGTGAAAGGAGGCCTGCTCTAGCATCAGCATGTGTTTTTGAGGCCCCCTGAGGCCCCCTTTTACCGCAGCAGTAAAAGGCTGTCTTTTTTTCCCAGAAAAGAAATGGTCATGTGATAAGTGGACCACTTACCGCACGGCCATTTCGGGGGGGGGGGGGGGAGCACTTATTACCACCCATTGAGGTAATGGTAAGGGCTCCGGCGCTAACTTGGTGGTCACCGGGCAGCACACAGCACTGCCTGATTACTGCCAGGTAAGCACTGGCGCTACAAAAATAGAAAGTATTTTTGTAGTGCCAGAAATGATGTGCGCTGGGGGTGGGAACTTCTGCTGGACTCCTGCCATGCCAACCCCTTACTAAAAGGGCCCCTAAGTTTGTTTACTTGTATTAAAGAACAGTTGGAAACTAACCCCATGATTCTCTAACTTGGTACCTAAAGTTAGTTGCTAATTGTGTGTGTAACTTATAGAATACTAGCAATTAAGCGCATAACTGCTGAGCGCTGTTCTATAACTTATGCACATAAGTTACTTAGCACATAAGTGCAAGGGGTATACACAAAGCTACCACAGGAGGTCCAATTTTTGAGAGGAAGATCTTAGTTCACACTCCAGCCCTGCCGCATACTGGCTTGGCCCTGCCTGGTTTACCTCATGACTCCACCCCTAATACACCTCAGTCCTATGGCCATTCCAGAAAATATCTTATTTACATCAGTGACAGCAGGGATGAGTAAGAGGAACTGTTTCAGTGTACTCTATTATATCCTTATTCAGCACCTATCCCCCCCCCCCCCCCCAAGGGCGCAACCATGAGGGGGCCTCATCCCCCCCCCCCCCCCAATTTGGACTTAATCCCTCTCCAAAATTATGGTACTAGTTAAATAACCGGTGGAGATACCCAAGCTCTGCCAGCCAGAAAGATTCACTGCCTGAGCCCCCTACTATGCTATTTGAGCAGTGCAGAAGTCAGCAGTGTGCTTCAGTCTCCAATGCTGGCACTCCTATGCATGCTCAGTTCAGGTACTTGAAAATGGAAAATAAGATGATACCTTTTTATTGGACTAGCCTAATACATTTTTTGATTAGCTTTCAAAGGTCATCAATAGAAATCAAACAAATAAAGCATGGAAAAGAAAATAAGATGATACCTTTTTTATTGGGCATAACTTATTTTCTTTTCCATGTTTTATTTTGTTTGATTTCTATTGATAACCTTAAGAGTGGACTAACACGGCTACCACACTCCTCTACTTTCAAAGGTCAAAACCTCCTGCTTCAGGTCAGGTCTGGACAGTATACTGCTATTATGGTATCCTCTTCTGACCTGAGGAAGGAAGAGTTGGTTTCTGAAAGCTAGTCAAAAATGTATTAAAATTAATCCAATATAAAGGTATCACCTTATTTTCCATTTTGTGTTTTATTTGTATTTATTAACATTTATTAACACAGTTATCACATTACTTTATCTTAAATTTAATATAAAATTCTTTTTTCTACCTTTGTTGTCTGGCAATTTTCTTTTTCTAATTCTGTTGGTCCCAGTCTCTGGTTTCTGCTTCCCATTGTCTTCTTTTAAATCTCTTGCCAGAGTTTTCTGTCCATTTGACATTTTTCTCTTTAATTTCCTTCTTTTTACTTCATTTACCTACAGCTTTTCTTCTTTCCCTCACCTTGGTTCTTCTCTATTTTCCTTCCTCTTATTCTCCACTTTCACTAACTATCCTCTCCCCCTATTTGAATCCATTATCTCCCCTCTTTCTCTCCCCACCCTTCCATCCAGCATCTCCCCTTTTTCACTCCCCATCCTTCTATCTAGTGTCTCCCCTCTTTCTCTCCCTTCCCTTTCTTCGAGTGACTCCCCTCTATCTATCCACATCTTTCCAGCATCTTCCCTCTTTCTCTCCCTCCTTCCATCCAATGTCTCCCCTCTTTCTCTATCATTCTAGCTAGCATATCTCCTCTTTCTCTCTCCAGCCTTCTATCCAGTGTCTCCCCTCTTTCTGTCCCCTTCTTTCCAGTGTTTCTCCTCTCTCTCCCCATCCTTCTATCCAGCATTTTCTCTCTCTCTCTTTTCCATCCAACTTCTCATCCTCTATCATTTCTCCTCTCCTTTCTATTCAGTATTTCCTGCCTTTCTCTCCCCCTCCTTTCCCCCTTCCATTCAGCATCCCTCACCTCTCTTTCTCCCTCCTTTCCCCTTCTATCTGGTGTCTTTTCTCCACTGCTTCTTCTCCCCATGAGCAGCAGTGGCAGCAAGCCAAGAAGAAGCAGGCATGGGGCAGCAGTGTTCAGGCATGTGCTATTGGCTCTACTGGTCCTCTGCATTCTCTGACATCAATTCCTCTTCTGGGGCAGAGGACCAGCAGAGCTGATGGCATGTGCTTGAGCACTGTGGCCCCACACCTATTTCTTCTTGGTTTGCCATTGTTGCTGTTCATCGGGAGAAGCAGCAGCAGTGGCAGTGGTGCGATGGTGGCATTGGCTCAGCAAGAGAATTTCCCGCTTTAGCAGGAATACAAGAGATGATCCACCACAGTGGGAGTGTCCTGCTGAAAATGGGAGACTTGGTAGGTCTGCATACATAACGGGAAAGCATGGGTGGACCTTGAACGGGTCTCCCATTTACATGTTAATTTGCCACCACGAAAAGGAGTACTAGATGTGATTTCTTTCCATGCAGGGGAAATCTGTTCAAGACACTTAGGATAAAAAAATAATCTCTATATTATTAAGGTGTGTTACGGCCATAAAGAATATTATTTGCCTCTTAAAACACTAGGTGGCAATGACCTGCTTTATAATATCATAACTCATGATAATACCATGGGATATATATAATGAGATGTAAAGCATGCAAATGCATGCAAAATACCTTATACCTCCTGGGCCACAGCTTAAAGAAGCTGGTGTTAACACATACATTTTCTGCTTCCCACCAAGGCTCCCTAAACAAAACCCCCTACCGAAAGCCCCCCAAAACACACAAACACACACACACACCACTACTAAAGAGCACCCCTATCACAAACCCTCTTCCTGAAGACCCCCATCACAAATCCCCTTGAACAGCCCCACTTTCCCCCAAAGACCTTCTACCCTCCCATAGGCCCTACCACACCTTAATAACTGTCCTCTGTAATAAAATTTATTCAATAGAGGTGATTTAACAAAGAATGCATTCACTTATCCATAACTCATAGAGTAAGGATATTCTTATTCCTTTGGCAACATGGAGGCATATTTTCAAAGCACTTAGCCTTCCAAAGTTCCATAGAAACCTATGGAACTTAGCCTCCCAAAGTGCTTTGAAAATATGCCTACCGTGTCCTAATAAAGTTTTCAAAGAGAACGCCTATACATTTTAAAATAACGTTGTACCAGGAAATCTTGACACATTACACCTTTTTAAAACAGATTCCTCTGAACACCATTGATATAGCTCCTCTTCTCCCCAGATAAAGCACCATGCTGGCACTTGGTTACACTAATAGAAAGAGTAAGTATATCCCTCTTTTCCAAGGACAAGCAGGATATTGAGTCTACACACATGGGTGACATCATCGACAGAACATTTTTGGAAAGCTTTCCAGAGCTTTCTAAAAGCTCCACTCAGCTTGATGTATGAGTCTTTCCCTCATCATCAGCATCTCACAGGGCACTCTTCAATTTCTTTTTGATCATGTTTCCTTCATGTTTCCTTCAGAATGTTGTTCCTTCTCAGCATTGTTTGCTTACATGTCCCTCTTGGCCTCCTTAAACCTCCTTTGCCGCAGGTTCAAACTTAGAGGCCCTTTTACCAAAGGCTATTCAGTCCTAATTCACAGTTAGTGCATGAGAAAAGGCTTACCTCAAAATGCATTAAAACGTTTTGCTGTAATTTCTCTGAGTGCACTAACCCTCTAATTCTATAAAAGTTGCTCAAAATTGTGCGTGCAAATTCGGGTGTGGGCCCAATTTGTGTGTACAGGTTAATTGAATAATGAGCTAATTAGTGCCAATACTTGGCTTTTTAACAGGCTACTATTGGCACTAATTAGATTTAGTTGGAATTTACACACCTAAAATTTACATGCAATCTGAAAAAGGGGGCATGGAAATGGGAGGGTCATGGACATAGCAGGGGCATTCCTAAAATTAATGCACGTTGTTATAGAATAATGGGGATATGCGCCTAATACAGGCACACAGATTTGCACCATGTTTCAGCTGGTGCAAATGATCGTGCCTAAAGTTAGGTGAAATTCCTGGGCCTAAGCACTACTCTATAAACCGCACCTAACTTGAAACATGGCTTATAGAATAGCACTTTTTTGGTGGTCATTTTTTTGGGCACCATATATAGGATTCACCCCTAAATGTGCAACTATATCTTTGAAATATTTTTTGAGGGGGGCATGTCATGGGCAGAGAGTGGACATTCCCGCATTCCTGCAATATTCAGTGAGAGTGTTAGGATTACCTCGTGTTAACTGGATTGGGTTAACACATTATTTTTTTGCCTGAATTTAATGCTGCAGTAAATCTGGGGTAGCGCATAGGAAAGCCCCACATTAGAATGCACCTAGGTCAGATTTCACTGCACCGTAGTAAAAGGGCCCTTTAGATTGTAAGCCTGCCGGGAACAGGAAAATTCCTGAATATGACTTGCCTTACTACTAAAAAGGAGTGAACTAAATCCAATTCCCTTTTCCTTTCAGGTTCTCTGACTGTTCCTGACCTCATTAAGCTGCCAGGTAACATAAATAAACAGGCTTACCCCTGCCATTAATGTCCATCATTGTGTAATAGAGCTCAAACGTCTCAGCTCTTCCATTTTATGCCTTAGGGAGAATCCTATTTTTTCCAATTATCAATCTCTTTTATAAATGTAGGATCCTACTGTAGACACTGGAACCTTGCAAACTAATAATATTGAAACTAATACTTACTCCCCTGTTTACAAAGCCGTGCGGCTATGCCAACGCTGCCCATTCAAAGAATGGACTGTGTCGGCATGACCACACTAGCATATAGAACTAGTACAATACCAGATAATCCATATGGCAACAAACTGCCTACCTTAAGGATTTGACTTTGGGTACAGTAAAAATAACTTGACAGGTCATGAATGACATTTGCTGATAGAAATAATGTTTGGGGGTCATGCGTAGTATGGATGTCATTAGAATCACTTGTTGTTGTTGAATTGCAGTGTAATTATCCTAGCAAGCCCATGACTAACCTGTTGGCATATAAATTAAAGCTGCCTACAGGCAGCGTCTTTTGTTTTCTTTAACTGTTCCAACTTTTTAATTAAAACACACTCATTTTACAAATCTGTCAGCACTCGTTTTTCAACAAATTACACCCCTTGTTCCATACCCTCTACAATGGTTTCTAAGAAGGCAGATGCCTGGGATGTGTACATGAGTATATGTTGTGTATAAATGTGGGTTCCCCTGCACGAGGAAATATATTAGTGAATCACACAGTAGAGCTCTTCTCATGAGGAGATCATTGGTAGTAATAGCTGTGCTAAGTCTAATGCATAAAGGGCCAGCTTTTATATATGGCAACAAAAAAATTGTTGCCAAAATACCATGCTTAGCACTTTTCCATAAGCCTCACCTAAAGTTAGGAGCGGTTTATAGAATACACGTAGCGGCCGTCCCCGCAACTAAAATTTTGGTGTAAATGCCCACATCTTAATAGGTGCAGATCGGGCATATTCTGTAACAGTGCACGTAAATTTCAGGAACTCTCATGACCTGCCCTTGCTCGTCCTATGGCCATGCCCCCTTTTCTGATTCGTGCATTAGGATTTACACGCATCACTTTACAGCTTCATTTTTTCCTTGAAATACTTCCAGCCTAAAATGTCTTTTTCTCTTGAAATGTCTCGAGCCTAAAATGTAATAATGTACTTGATGTACGTTGCGCTGAACTCAGTATGGGAATTCTTGCGACTAATAAGAAATAAAGTAAAAAGAGTATGCTTAGACAGTTGTGCATGTAAATTCTAGTTTGTGCCAATAAATGCTTGCTAGTGGGCAATTATCAGTGCTGATTAGCTTGTTAAACAATTACGTTGCACATGCAAATCGACTATGCACGCTGATTTGCATATGCAACTTTAGCCACCATGTATAGAATCCGGGGGAAAGTTCTTTTAAAACAGATTAAAGTAATGCTTGTATCACCACAGTATGCAGCTGATAGATGTTATATTTTCAAAGTCCTCAGACAAAATGGGTCAGAGTACTTAAAGAATAAATGAGACCTTTACACACCTTTAAGATCTCTAAGGACGTCTCAAAGATCATCACCATCTGTACCTTCATCAAAAGAAATTGTATGATGTGATACCCACCAGCGAGCCTTCTCAGGAGTAGCCCCCACGCTATGGAATTTACTCCCAGAGGGGCTACATGTTACTTGAGACTACCTGTACTTCAGGAAGTAGGTGAAAGCCTGGCTCTTCTTCCAATCCTTTAATACATAGGGTGACTAACTATACACTCATTCTGCACCTGGACTAGTTTGCTACACACACTGTAACTTAGATCTGTTCCTTATCTCTTGCTTAACTTTACAAAGAACTTGCCTTGCGTTTAGCTAATCATCAAATTATCGAGACTGACTCTGTATCATGCATCTTGTTCACATCATATATCTGCTCATGGTCCCTCAGCTATACAGTAAACCGTATTGTAGAAAATCTTTAGCATCTTATCTATGTTAGTTGAATGTTCTAATGCATGTTTATTAGGTGTATCATTAGTATTATGCTAACATTGTATTATATCTCTGGTGTTCTAGTGCTGTTAAATGTGTATATTTTTGATACTGTTTCATGGTAGTTCTATTTTTAGATTTCAATCTACTTTTGTCAAGTTTCCCTCATTTATTGTATTTTTGTTTATTCTTGGTTATTTTACTATTGTTATGCTGTTAACAAAATTGTAAGTTTTATGTTAAACCATACCTGCTGTACACCGCCTTGGGCGAATCTCTTCATAAAGATGGTTAATAAATCCCCCAAATTAAATAAATAAATAAAATATTTATCATCTGTGCTGTATCTTAAGTTTAGATGATTAAAAAATCCTTATACCCTTATGTTATAAAGAATGTAGGCTTGTCTACTCATTTACAGACTTTTGTAAATATGTAATGCTCCTCAGTATGCATTCTTTCTAGCTATACTACTACTTTAAGGGGGAAAAGTGTTAAAGGAAGCAACGTCTACATTGCCCTGTTTGTTTATTAAAATTTGATATACCATTTTCAGCAAACAAAACAGTTTATATAATAAAATAATAAACCGAAAACACTGCTTATTTGTTCAAATAAAAATTGGCTTCTATAGCTTAGAAATTATGATTCAATTGTTTGAAAACAAATTGACACTGTACCCTTTAAAATATGTGTAATCTAATTCAACTTGTAGCAAGATAAATTTGCCATTTTCACTTTAGTGAGAAGTCACAATCAATGAAGTTCTCTTATCTTAACCATAGTGATTCACCATCACCACTTACTTGCTCTTGGGGCTTTATTAAATGAACCTCCTTAGCATATTGTTTCTATATAGACTAGGGCAGAGCAATGATTCAAAATTTTAATCAAAATTAATCGTGGTATTCAAAAATTTAATCACACAATTAATCACACCTCTGACCTGGATGGCTTAGTACTAGCAAATTTCTACTACACAGACTGTGTGGAACTTTTTTTAAACCAGCTGAATATAATGGAAAGTTGCATACACACACTTCCATCCCACAGCACATTGCTGTTCCTCTGCCCCCCCCCCCCCCCCCCCCACACACACACAGGTACCTACCATTCTCTCCTCCTACATCCTTCCTCTATACATACACCCAAGTGTCTCGTCTTCTGCTACTAAATCTGTTACCCTTGATACACAGACACCCATTTCTCTGCTGCTGCCCTCCCCCCCCCCCCCCCCCCCCCAGCACACAGGTCTAGCATCTCTTCCCCTCTCCCCTCATACTTATCTTAACATTTATTTGGCTCTTCAAAGGGTTTCTGGCAGCGATTTCCACATGCTACTTGCAACTGACATTGATGCTTTCCCTCTGTTACGTTATGCCAAGATGAACTAGGATAAGCAGAGGACAGAAAGCAATACTGGACAACAGAGGAGGGTAAAAGAAGCCCTAATTGTCCACCCCTAATATAGACATAATAAGACCACCACCTCACACTGACATCCTGCTTCTGCTGACTTGAGAAATGAAGAACACAGTTGAGAGCATTCATCACATATGATATCACACAACATCACCACTTTGCCTTTAGGCCAGCCTCATTCACCTGTACTGAGAAAACACTAAGCTTTATCAGAGATCATTTATCCAGGAAATCATTTATCCAATGGCTTCATATAGCAGTTTTATCAGACACAGAGAATAAAGGAAAGAGTTACTTAGAAACACAGGCGTTACCACTGGCCTTACCGGCTATAGTGGCGGCCCTGGCTTGAGCACCGCTGGGATAGCAGGGGAGCCCTTACCACCACCTCAATGGGTGGCGGTAAGGTCTCCCTCAGAAATGACCGAGTGGCAGGTGTTAACTATCTCACTGTCATTTCCTTTTTCAGGCTTTTTACCTGCTGCAGTAAAAGGAGTCTTGGCAAGCAACAAATCCACAAATTGACGCTACCACAAGGCTCCTTTTACCGTAGCTTGGGAAAAGGAGACCTTAGTTTATTCAAAGAAATGCATGGGGGGGTGTTCTATTAAAAAAAACAAGACAAAATGTCTTATTTTTGTGAAAAATATTTAAGGAAATTGAAAGGGGGAGAATACTAATGGGGTACATAATCTGAGGGGCTAAAATCACTTTTATTGAGTCTAATCTGTCCCACCAGGTGAGGTATAAGGTGACCATTTCAGGCAAGTAGAAGTAACTTGGGATATAATACAATCCATATTTACTTTAATGTATCTATTATAATGGTTTTAAAAATAAGACCCAAGTATTTTATACTTTCTTGGCACCAACATAAAGGAATGGAGGATATATCTAGTTTCTGACAAAGATTATTCAAGAGCATGAGTTCTGTTTTGGACCAGTTTATTGTATATCCGGAAAGTGATCCAACATTCAATGATTTTAAATACTGCTGGAAGGGATTGGTCTGGACGAGTGAAATATAGGAGCACATCAACTGCCTAGGCCCACAATTTAACAGAAATACCAGCAATACTAATATCTTGTATCTCATTAGAGTTTCTGATTTTCATTAACAATGGTTCTAAAGCAAGTATAAATAATAGAGGGGAAAGAGGGTACCCCTGTCTTGTTCCGTTAGTAGAATTAAAAAGAAGAGGACGGAATGGAGTTAACATTTACTCTGGCAACAGGGTTATGATAAAGGACCTTAACCCTATCAATAAAAGTTTCACCCAAACCAAACAGAAGAAAGAAACTTCCATTCAATATAATCAAAGGCTTTTTTTTTGGCATTCGGGAAAACCACACAGGTCGGTTTCCCTGAATGCCAAGCCCCACAGAGCACATGACAAATATTCTTGTATTATCTGATGAAAGTCTCCCCTTGACAAAACCTTTCTGTGAGGGATGAATAATTGAGGGGATTTCTTTAGCCAGACGATCAGCATAAATCTTTGCATAAATTTTACAGTCATAATTGAGGAGCGAAACAAGTCTGTAATTTTTCATTAAAAGGGGTTCACGTCCAGGTTTAAGCAATATGGTGATAATTGCCTCTGCGACTGAGCCTTTACTATATTTATTAGAAATAATATGGTTATATAATTGAAGTAATTTAGGAGATATATATGATACTGTGTGTTGATAGAATTCTATAGGAAGGCATCGCTTCTGGGAGTTTTCCCTTATTTCAAAGAGAAGATAGCTAAAACAACATCATTAATTGTATTGGACTTATTAAGGCTGTATATAGAAGATTCTGATCATAGATTTATGAATACTATGCAGAAAGTCTAATGTATTTTGCATAGGAGGATTGTATCGAGCTGTATATATCAGCATAATAATTCAAGAAACAGGTAGCGATATCTTTTGCTTTTGTAAGAAGTTGATTGCCATCTTTGATAGCACTAGCACAGTTAGGGGTCCTTTTACAAAGGTGCGCTGAAAAATGGCTTGCGGTAGTGTAGGCACGGGTTTTGGGCGCGGGCCGATCCATTTTTCAGCAAGCCTGTAAAAAAGGCCTTTTTAAAATTTTTGCCAAAAATGGACATGTGGCAAAATGAAAATTGCCGCACGTCCATTTTGGGTCTGAGACCTCACCACCAGCCATTGACCTAGCGGTAAAGACTCACACGGTAACCGGGTGGTAATGACCTATGCGTATCAAATGCCACTTGGCATACATCCGATACGCGCGTCTGAAAATAAAACGCAATGAAATTACCACAAGAGCCACCCGGTAGTCGGGCAGTAACTCCATTTTGGCATGTGTTGGGCATGAGTAGATGCTTACGCAGCTTAATAAAACGGCCCCTTAGCTCTTTTCTTAGCTTTTAGATAGTTGGCAAGTATTCTTTCAGCTTTTCTCATTCCAGAATAATATGTTGCTATACCAATAAGGAGCAAAATACCAACTTCAGCACTTAATATATGATTATATTGAAATTTTAATTGCTGTATTAAGGTATGAATAGCAGAAGATGAGGGAGGTACTAATAATTGTCCTTCCAGGAGCTTGATTTCATGATTCAAATTGGCTAATTCTTTTTTTTCTAATTTTATGCTGATATATAGAGTATTTATGGATTTCACCTCTGATGTAAGCCTTATCCAGCAGTAAGTGTCTGCCAATCTTGTGCTAGAAAATATAAAATATTTTTAGTGGGGAGCGTGTTTAGGAGTGGAAAGTAGACATGCCTTGCGCTAATCGGCAAATCACCATTCACTGCTGATTAGCACGGATTTTGCACAGGAGCCCTTACTGCCTAGTAAATAGGTGGCGGTAAGGGCTCCCATGCTAATGGCCGTGCACTAATTGGGAAATTAGCACGTGACCATTAATGTAAAAAAAATGAAATTGCAGCCATTTTAGCGCTGCGCTAAAAGTAGCCTCAGTGTGTGCAGGTCACTTTTCAGCACAGCTTAGTAAACGGATCCCAGTGACTTCAGCTGCAAAATACATCAGAGACAATTTGTAGCTTTCAAATCTGATTTGTTTCAAGCGTATGCTGTTAAATATCAGTCATAAATAATGAAAACAGTGGTGGTCACAAACTTTTGGCCATGACTGTATATACATGCAAGTGTATAGGAACATGACCCTAAATAAAAGGAAAACGTTTTCCCCCGTTTCAGTGGAGAAAATGGTGTTATAATAAAAGGAAATAAGGAATAAGGCTGTTCTTTCAAACTAAAATGTTCTTAGAGTAATTAATTTAAGAGCTATTGCCTTGAAGTCCAATAGGTTACAGTTTCCATTGTCATCTGATAAATTAATGACATCTTGAGGAGATGGATGTGAGGATGGATGTGCCGGTGACTTGTAGGTAAAAATGGCACTGTGTCTCAGGGTTCTTCAGACTTCTTTATGTACAATGAACAATAGCCAAGAACAAAGGAGATTGCATTAAATTAAAGCCAAATCTCATAGAAAACAGAATAAAGACCAAGACTAGATTAATATGGTGATTTTAATGCATTTTAAAATAAGGCATCAGCTAAAAGCATTAATAGGCAATACCATTAGACCAAGGGCAAGAAAGTCTCATTTATTTTCGTAGTGACTCTGAACTGCTAAAGGTGACTTCCTTAAACTGAGAAACTCGGTTTCCATAGGCGGAGCAGCTGTATGAATCTGGATCTGTTCTGTTTTACAGATAAAATCAATTTCTCACTCTCATATCACTGCTTAATAAAAATGGAGGCACGACATAGTTTGAGATTTTAGGAGTAGCCTAATGGTAAGTGCAATGGCCTGAGAATCAGGTTTGATTCCCACTGCAGCTCCTTGTGACTCTGGGCCAATCACTTAGGGGTCCTTTTACTAAGGTGCGCTGAAAAATGTCTTCCGGTAGTGTAGGCATGGGTTTTGGGTGCACACCGATCCATTTTTCTGTGCGCCTGTAAAAAAGACCTTTTTAAAATTTTTGCCAAAAATGGACGTACAGCAAAATCAAAATTGCCATGTGTCCATTTTGGGTCTGCAACCTTACCACCAGCCATTAATTAACCTAGTGGTAAAGACTCACACGGTAACTGGGCGATAATGACCTATGCGCATGAAATGTCACTTGGCGCGCATCTGCCTTTACGAAGAGATTTACCCAAGGCGGTGTACAGAAGGTACAGTTTAACATAAAACTTACAGTTTTGTTAACAACCTAGCAATAGTAAAATGACCAAGTATAAACATAAAAAGGCTGATATTCAAAGCAATTTAAGTGGGCAGGAACCTCTCCTGCCCGCTTAAATAGCTTCCCGCCACCTAACCTGGGATATTCAGCGGCACTTAACCGGACAGTGCTCCTGAATATCCCCAGAGACCCCCCCGCCCCCCACAACCCGACTACAAACGTAGGGCAGAACTCTATAACCAGAGTTGATTCTTCACAATGACTAATTTGTTTTCAATGGCAATCTACCAGCAGCTTTTCTTAACTGCAGGAAATTAAAACAAAACAAGTTTCTCTCGTATTTTTCGTCAGATTTTCCTTAGGTGGTGGTGATGGCAGAGCTGGATGACCCACTTGGTAAAAATCCAAAGCAGAGGAAAGACTTTTTTTTTTCCTTTCAATAATCAAACAAGACATCAAGTAACAGCTCCCAGAGGCTCCTAGAATACAACGCCAAGATACTTATGCCAATATTGCTAAGCAGCTTGTTTTCTTCTGAAAGCAGAACATATACTCACATGTGAGACCAGTGCTGTACCAAGGGCTGAGGAAGCAGTGCAGCCATACTGGACACAACCATAGAGGTGGCACAAAAATTGCTCCCAGTCCAGTCATCATGCATTAACATAGTAACATAGTAGATGATGGCAGAAAAAGACCTGCACGGTCCATCCAGTCTGCCCAACAAGATAAACTCATTGCAGGTGGCAAAGCAGGTGGAGTTAGAAGGTACCAGCTAGAGTGTCACACAGAACAGAACCATGGCTTAGTACAATTCTGTGTGTTACTTTATTTTCTTGAAAGGTTTATGCATCCGCATTTAGAATTTATATTTATTAAATGGTGGTAGTAAAGAAAAATTAAACATTCCTCATGTAAAATGCATATGTAGTACTGTTTTAACACTGGCACATTATACCGTAAATAAGAGCAATCATGATGATGGCATTTGTGGGAATACAATAAAATCGCCTGATGCATCATTAGAAATTATATCTAATGGAATTTTTCTTTAAGCATTTATTTACGCTCCTCACTCATACATTTCCTCCACATATTATTGTATTGCAATATTGCTTTGGAGTCTCAACTAGTCTTCTGATCCCAAGATCTGCTGAGTTAAACAAAGCTCTAACAAACCCAGCGTCCTGTCTGCATTAGTTACACATGAAACTGTGCATTCTGTAAACTATGTGCATAACTGCATATTCTATAAGTTACGTGCTAAACAAGTTGTGCGCATTCGGCTGGATTCTATAAATGACATGCACATTTCCACACACAAAACTGCACACTATCCTGAGCAGTGGCATAGTGAGACCCAGTATTTTGGATGGGTCCAGAGTTCATTTGGATGGGCCCTTCCACACACCCCTCCCCCCCATCTTCCCAGAGAAATTAAAAAAAATTACAGGTTTTTTTCATCTACCCCGCATTTGACATCTCTCCTCTATCTCCTCCATGGCATCCCTCCTGACTCTGAACCCTATCCTTCACTGGTGTACCTTATAGGGGTCCCTGGTGCCTGTAGTGATTCATTTTTGCTGCTTGTGCTGGCCCCACAGGCTTCCATATGCCACACCCTGCCAGACAGGAAACAGGCAATGACATCAGTGAGGGCAGGATGCGACAGTGGAAGCCTTCAGGGCCGGTATAAGCAGCAAAAATGAATTGCTGCAGGTGCCAGGGATGCCTGTAATGTTCACCGGGGAGGAACGGGATTCAGAAACAGGAGGACAGATACCAGGATGCCGTGGAGGAAAGAGGGAAGAGAGCAGTGTGGGGCTGAACCAGGAATGGGTGGGCCTGTGCCTACCCAGGCCCATCCGTAGCTACGTCACTGATCCTTAGATGTGCACACAACTAAGGGCTTCTTTTAGAAAGCCATGCTAGCAATTCCTGTGTGGCAATAGAGAGGAAGCCTATTCAATTCCTAGGGGCTTCCTCTCATTTGCTGCATGGGAATCACTAGCACATTTTTATAAAAGAAGTCCCTGTCTCATTAGCTCGTAACCTTGGGTCATCTTTGACTCCTCTCTCTCTTTCTCTGAACATATCAAACAGACTGTTAAAACCTGTTGTCTCTTCCTGTGTAATATTACCAAAGTTTGTCTCTTCCTTTCTGAGCATACTACCAAAACCCTTATCCACACACTCTTATTGCCTCTTGCTTGGACTACTGCAACTTGCTTCTCACAGGTCTCTCGTTAAGCCATCGCTCTCTCCTTCAATGTGTTCAAACTTCTACTACAAGACTTACAATCCACCAGTGTTGCTATGCTCATATTAGCCCTCTCCTCAAGTAACTTCATTGGCTCCCTATCCATTTCCACATTACCGCCAGTGTTTATCCGTCGGTAATCAGGCAGTGCTGCCTGGTTACCGCCAGGTTAGCGCGGGAGCACCTCAATGGGCAGCGGTAAGTGCTCTCCCCAACATGACTACACAAACATTTCTGCTGCAGTAAAAGGGGGCCTCAGCACATAACAAAAACACACGTTGATGTCAGTGCAGGCCCCCTTTTACCACAGCTTGTTAAAACTTCATACCCAAAGCAATGGAGGGTTAAGGGGCCCCTTTTACTAAGCCACATAAGCGCCCATGCGCACCCAACGAGCACCAATTCTGAGTTACTGCCTGGCTAATGTGTGGCCCTTGCAGTAATTTCATTTTTGGTGTACGTCCGCTACACGTGTCCAAAAAATATTTTTTTATTTTCTGGCGCACATCAGCTAAGCGCGCCAAGTGGCATTTGACATGCGTAGGTTATTACCGCCTGGTTACCATGTAAGACTTTACCCCTAGATCAATGGCTGGCAGTAAGGTCTCAGACCCAAAATGGACGCGCGGCAATTTTCATTTTGCCGCACATCCATATTCGACAAAAATATTTAAAAGGCATTCTTTGCAGGTGTGCTGAAAAATGATTCTGCGCACACCCAAAACACACGTCTACACTACCACAGGCCATTTTTCAGTGCACCTTAGTAAAAGGACCCTAAGCGACTTGTCCAAAATCACAAAGAGCAGCAGCTACATTTCCGTGTGGTAACCAATCAGTATGTGTTTAGCACGTGACCCCTTAACACCTACAAAATGGGAGGTGGGCTCATGCATTAATCTGTTTTAATGACCATGTGCAAATTCCAAAATTAGCTCATAGCAAATATGTCAAAAATAGTAATTTCAGCCATTTTACCCCAGCGGAAAAATGGCCTTAGCATGTAGGAATGACCTATATAAGGATGCGCAAAGACCACTTTTTACCGCTGTTTGGTAAAGGGC
The DNA here is from genome assembly GCF_901765095.1 of Microcaecilia unicolor. Taxonomy (NCBI): domain Eukaryota; kingdom Metazoa; phylum Chordata; class Amphibia; order Gymnophiona; family Siphonopidae; genus Microcaecilia; species Microcaecilia unicolor. The sequence goes on from NC_044040.1 coordinate 169,025,318, forward strand.
CCCATTCTGTAGTAAAACTGCATTTAATGAAATTTTAAAATTGTTAAATAGAAATCAAACATTTGCGGTCTACAATTTTCAAGAGTTTCCAAAAGATGTTATAATTTTTTACCATTTGAAACTTAATAGAAACTCCAACTGAAAGTGTTTTTTACACTTCGCAAGGGAAACCTTTTGATACCTAACACAATCATTGGTCCTAAGTCATGCAGATTACTGTAACAGAATCTATGCAAGATGCAAAGAACAACTAACAAAAAAACTCCAGACCACCCAAAACATAGCAGCCAGGTTGATATTCAGCAAAACACGCTTCGACAGTGCCAAACCTCTCCGAGAAAAATTACATTGGCTCCCAATCAAAGAGTGGATCATCTTCAAATCTGCACCCTAGTCCACAAAATCATACATGGTGTAGTACCAGGATACATGATTGACCTCATAGACCTACCAATAAGAAACAGACTTGGTTCTGCTAGATCATACCCAAACCTACACTACCCAAATTGCAAAGGAATGAAATACAAAACAATCCATGACCATCTTAGCTTCTGAAAATCACTAAAGACCATCCTGTTTGAAAAGGCATACCCTACTGACTCAACTTAAGTGCCTTGAACCCAGCAACACAATAAATCTGTAATACATGAACCTCTTTGATTATAGCATCTGAATGAACACTGATTAACTTTTCTTTTATGCGATTCTCCTATAGTGTCCGTAACACATGAACCTCAATGATTATAACATCACCTTGTATTTGTTTCTCCATTGACAGCGACTAACGCCTCATGGTACTATGTAAGCCACATTGAGCCTGCAAATAGGTAGGAAAATGTGGGGTACAAATGTAACAAATAAATAAATAAACATCCTTATACTTTTGATGGGTTATTAATAACTTCTAAAACTAGGTGGAGCCTTCCTGGTACCTTGGACTTCCATATGCTGGTGTTGAAAAAAGCTTGTGATGCAAGACTTACATGTCCTTTTACTAAGGCGTGCTAACAGATTTAGCATGTGCTAATGATTAGCGTGCACTAAATAGCATGCCCATAGGAATATAATGGGCATCTTATCATTTAGCATGTGCTAATAATTGAGACTGTATTGCACTTGTGAAGTTTCCTTGATGTCTAAGGGGTCCTTTTACTAAGGCAAGCTAACATATTTATTGCGGACTAATCATTTAGCATGTGTTAATCATTAGTGCGCAATAAATATGTTAGCATGCCTTAGTAAAAGGACCCCTTAGACACCAAGGAAACTTCACAATTGCAATACAGTCTCAATTATCCAACCTTCGGTAATTCAACCATCCAGCATATCCAACAGACCCCCCTCCCCCCCCCCCCCCCCCCCCGATGATATCATCATTGCATTTGTGCTCAAATTGCCTGCCACTCAAATTGTGTTTAAAAGTATGGTGTCCCAAAAAAACCTATTTTTCGGGGTCATTCTCACAGCTGGAATCTGTTCGGGGGTGCTTGCTTCCCATCCCCCACTCTAAATCCATATGCTCCCTTTCCAAGTTCCCCTCAACTCCATTCTACAGAGAAAGCCTTATAGTGTGAACATACCAGCAGCTATGATTGCATGAGAGGAAGGCTTCAGGACATCACAAGGCAGTGTTTCCCTAACTCACTGCTTGCTTCTTTCATTCATCAGAAGGGAGCTTCATGGCCCGTCACTGTTCTCTCATTTCTGGTGGGCTTCTGTATCCTTCTGGCCATGCAGAACAGTCCCCCAGAAGGATGAGGACATGGGAAGAGGGAGAACATATGCACAACCCATCACCAAGCATAAGATGCACCCGCATGCACACTGAGAGAATGGAACTACTACTACTACTACTACTTATCACTTCTATAGCACTACAAGGCATACGCAGCACTGTACACCATATACAAAAAGGCAGTCCCTGCTCAAAGAGCTTACAATCTAAATAAGACAGGTAAACAGACAGAACAACTAAGAGGTAGGGGATTAAAGAGGTGGGGGTACAGGGCAAGTGATTAGAGGTTAGGAGTCAAAAGCAGTGTCAAAGAGATGGGCTTTTAGCCTGGACTTGTGATTGTATGTAGACTGGCACATGCATAAATTGGATCCTATCCTTGCTTTGCCCATCATCTGCCACAGGGACACATATGAACATATACCATAAACATGGGAGGAGTGGCCTAGTGGTTAGAGTGGTGGACTTTGGTCCTGGGGAACTGGGTTCGATTCCCACTGCAGGCACAGGCAGCTCCTTGTGACTCTCGGCAAGTCACTTAACCCTCCATTGCCGCAGGTACAAATAAGTACCTAAGCTGCATTGAGCCTGCCATGAGTGGGAAAGCACAGGGTACAAATTAAAAAAAAAATACAGGCACTATGTTTTCCAATTGTTTTTTTGAATGGAACAGCAGAGAGCACGTCACGTCAGGTGAGGGGTATGGCGCATCAAGCTTTAGCTGAGTGTCTCGGGTGCCCTGCTCACGTACGCTGCACTTGGTGTCTCGGTAGTGGGCTAAAGAACAAATTCCTAAAGGAAAAGGTATAAAAGTCAAGAAATTAATGGACGAAGCATCAGTTTCACCACACATGATCAGTTCTAGCGCTTTTTAAGAAGCACAAAAATGATCATAAGCAGTTTTAGAATAATACTAAATGGGAGAGAGCAGAGAAATTAAGGTCTGGCTATACACATTTGTTAAGGGGTTACATTCTTTTGTTTTCTGTTTTATCCTACTTTTCATTTATCTTACCATGGGCTAGTCCCTTTTAAGTTGGATAATCGAGCTTCTACCGTATTGAGAACTTGGTACACTAACATAGATTGAGTACAATGGGAAGCCCTAAGACAGCTACAAATGAATAAGGATCTAATTATAAATAGAATGGCCAGAGGTAGTTGAAATTTTGCATAAATTCCATCAAGTTATGAACAATGATCCTATGCTGCAATTGTGGCAGTTAATTCTTGACTGTATTATGGAGACTTACAGTAAAAATGTTTGATTAAGAAGGAGACTGAGTTTTTGAATGAACTAGAGAATGACACAGGGACCCTTGGTAACCGCAGGGACAGGGACGGGGACAAAGCCCATGGGGATGGGGCGGGGACAGAGCCTGAGGGGATGGGAACAGATCCTGCAGGGATGGGGCGGGACTTGGTACAGAGCCCATTGGGATGGGGACAAACTTTGTCCCCATGTCATTTTCTACTTTGAAGCCTGTTAATGAACTGGGCTGTTACTTATGTTTGAGTGATACAAATGACAATATTTAGATTTTTTAGAATAACAAGCAAACATGCTGGTCACAACTAGTAAAATCTGCATGGGGATCTTGTACATTCCTGCTAACAGCACATCTTCTATTGTAGGAAGGACTGTGGAAGACAGGAGAGTTAGACTTAATCCCGAGATTGTTCATGACATTCATCCACAGATTAAAAAATCATAACAGTGCTTCATAGGGCATATTTCTCCCCGCTATGGGATACAGAACAGGTTGTATTTTGTACCCCTGGACATTTTAACAGGGTGGATTAGGATTCCCTAGGGTAATAGAAGTCAGCTATTGTTGGGGCTAGAAGGGTAGAGGGTGATTGTGGTGGTAAGGGGTTATTATAGTTGCTCGTTGTTTATAAATGACAAATAGAAAACAATAATAACAACAGTTGCACAGCATATTATTCCTTTATATACTTTAATAAAAAGATTTACATATAAAATCATAAGTGTTCGAGGCTTCTGCAGATCAGGATAGAACCCACTGGGATGCTGTGGGGATGGGGAGAGATCCTACGGGGATGGGGCAGGGACAGAGACAGAGACCCCTAGGTGCGTAAATGCTAGTTTTCTATAACCCGCACACATAACTGCCTGACTTACCTCTGATCTGTCCATGCCCCTCCCTGATCCACGCTTTCCATTGAGTTGCGTGTTCTGGAATTTGAGCATGCAACTCAGAGAATACCGACTAAGGGCAGTTCTTAACAATCTGAAGAAACCGCATGGTAGAACCATTGAATACTCTAGAAATTTGGTTTTGGAACCTTTCTGTCTACATTGTTTTTTGAAGCCTTTGGGAATGAGAGATAAATCATTCATAAAAGACACTTCTCATATATTGAAATTATTGATGGAAATGATTGATGTTTCTGAATAGAAGTGGTTTGTCACCATGGATATTATTTATTTATTAGGATTTATTTACTGAATTTTTGAAGGAATTCACTGAAGGCAGTATACAGTAAGAATAAATTAAACAAAAGCAATAGACACAGCAATAAAAATATTGAAATAACAGTACAAAATATGACATAAGGCCCTGTTTACTAAGCCATGCTGGGTGTCTCTAGTGTTTAGCATGTGCTAATTTCAGCCTGCACTAAAAATGCTAGCACACCTTAGTAAAGAAGGCCATAGTATACTACTTACAATGTCAACACAATACATAATAAAACATTTTAATAGACAGCATATATACCTAAATATCTCAGAAGGAAGCATTCAATACTATTAAAAATGCTTTGATCTCCAAAAGGCAATTGGTAAATCACACTTTAATATATCTACCTCCAAGAAAAGAGTGCTAATTCATTTTGGATAGTTATTTCATTCAATTTTGCTTTATTTTTATTTTAAGCAAACGCAAAACTTGTCTAGTATACCTCACATTTACCATTCAAAATGTAAATGTGTATTTTTCCAGGAAGTAATATAACACATTTGTCGATATCACATTACAGGAAAAAGAAAAGTTCACTAGACATCTGTTGGAAATATTTGAGCTGAAAGGATTGCACTGGCCAGACCTATAGTATTTCCTTTGTGCATTTGAAAATGGTTCTGCTTCCACAAATGTATCTATGACACAAACAATCTCTTTTGGTGAAGCAAAGAACATTTTTCAAATGGTTCAAGTAGCTGACTATACCCATTAAGAACAGAAAGAAAAAAAATGGTGGCAGATGAAAGACTTTCTTACTTTGAGCACTGGCCATTTGGCTTCTGGGTCATTTACTGTATACCTAACAAACATTTCTAGAAAGACAGTTACTGTGACATCCTGTCTTGTCTAGTAATAAACTACCTAAGTCACGCTGTGCTTTTTAAATGAAGCAGATGTAGGCATCATGAAAATATGTTCTCAATAGAAAGTTCTAGAACAAGGGGTCACATTAGAAAGCTCAAACAAGAGGACACAGAGGAAATATTTCTACTACTAATCATTTCTATAGTGCTACTAGACATACGCAGCACTGTACACATTATACACAAGTACTTTCTCTGTCCTTAGGGGGCTCACAATCTAAGTTTTTTTGTTTGTTTGTTTGTTTGTTTGTTTGTACCTGGGGCAATGGAGTGTTAAATAACTTGCCCAAGGTCACAAGGCGCTGCAGTGGAAATCGAACCCAGGTTGCCAAGATCAAAACAAAGACAGCATTTTACCCACTGCGGTAAAAGGGGGTCTCAGCACACACCAAAAGCACACGCTAGCACAGGCCTCCTTTTACCACAGCTTAGTAAAAGGACCCCTAGGTGCATAAATGCTAGTTTTCTATAACCTGCACACATAACTGCCTGACTTACCCCTGATCTGTCCATGCCCCTCCCTGATCCACGCTTTCCATGGAGTTGTATGTTCTGGAATTATTATTATTATTTTATTATTATTTATTGCATTTGTATCCCACATTATCCCACCTCTTTGCAGGCTCAATGTGGCTTACAATTCATCATGGATATTGGAAATAGAAAATATACATTTGGTTTATAGAGGGTTTGGGTTACATGGTGATGAAGTACATGGTTGTATTACAGCAAAAGACGTTATAAGAGCATGCAACTCAGAGAATGTCGACTAAGGGCAGTTACATGTACATAAGTACATAAGCACCGCCACACTGGGAAAGACCAAGGGTCCATCAAGCCCAGCATCCTGTCTCTGACAGCGGCCAATCCAGGCTTCAAAAACCCGGCAACCCACCCCCCCCAAAAAAAAAATTTAATAATGTGGAACTGTCAACTAGGACCAATTAGCTCCAATTAACATCTAAATAATCTATTACGTTACATGCATAACTGTTGTGCATGCAAATTTGAAATTTGAGCACTCAGCTTTCTAGAATTAAGGTGGAGTGCAGTGGAAGCTGGTGTGACTGAGCTGTTCGCTCTAAGGAACAGACGGAACTACCAGGCAAAAAAATAATAATAATTTATTAATGTGATGTGTGTGTGTGTGTGTGTGTGTGTGTGTGTGTAGTAAAGCAAATAGATTGAAGCAAACAACTTTTACTGGTGGTTTAAGTCACTGTTTCCCCAAGTCCAGTCCTGTAGTCCCCCTTGCCAGTCAGGTTTTCAGGATATCCACATTATATGAAAGAGATTTGCATATAATGGAGGCAATGTATGCAAATAAAGTTCTTTCATATTCATTATGGATATCCTGAAAACCTGACTGACAAGGGGTACTCCAGGACTGGACTTAGGAAACACTACTGTAAGTAACCTTCCTTTCACAAAATATTGACAAGTAGATGGAATACTTGTAGATGTGATAAAACAGGCTGCCACTATTCAGCACGCTGAAGTGCTGAAACTATTTTTATACAGTGAGCAGCAAAATGGTAAATAAATTTAATGTGCTGATTTAAATTGAGAACATTGCCCTACACCTGTTCTTCTAAATATAAATAAATCTACCCGATCAGCCTTCACTAGTTAGACATGGGCAAGCCAGTAAGCCAATGAAGGCTTGAGCCTTGCTTGGCTCCGAGTTTGTGGATGAATTTGAGCCAAGGAAAAGCGAAGCCAACAAGAATATTTTGGCATTACTTAGTGACAACAGTCTCAGTGATCTTATATATAGTTTCTTATGTGAATAGCCGGATCTAATACCTTGTTTTATGTTTGACTTCTGGAGCCAAACAGACCCTGATCTTGGCTCTGTCTACACATTTTCTGGCTCGCCCATTCCCAGCAGTACAGAGGTTAAGTGGCTCTAGCTTATGTTAGTTTAAAAAGTTAAAACAGTGATTACATAGAATATGCTTGTTTTTAAAGCAATTCAGACTTATCGCAGTAGGTTCCCAGATGCTGATAAGCTAAGCAGCTTTTGCTTGTTATGACTTTGCCAAGTTCTGGTTTTATTTATTTATTTATTTATTTATTTATTTTAGATCTTAACCATAATGTGTGAGGCATTTTGCAAATCTCATTTAAACAACTTCACACCATCATGCTCAATTGAATTGAGCTAGCATAATCCACAGAGTCCACAGAGATTTCTCAAATACTGGGTAGATAGATAGATAGATAGATAGATAGATAGATAGATAGATAGATAGATAGATAGATAGATAGATAGATAGATAGATAGATAGATAGATAGATAGATAGATAGATAGATAGATAGATACCAAGCATTTTCCTTCTACCTTTTGTGTTTCCAACTCATTTAAAATGGCTTTTACTGGACTACAATACCATGAGCCTTCTTTCACAACTGTCTACAGTTCTTCCCCACTTCTCTTTCATTTCTAAACTTCTTTCCCTTCCAATCTTGAAAAGTTAATGCAGTAAGAATCATCAGTCTAGAAACATAGAAACATGATGGTAAATAAGGGCCAAATGACAACTCCTCCTTTTCCTAAAGGATCCCACATGCCTTTCTTAAATTCTGACACAGTCTTTAATTCTATGACTTCCACTGGGAGGCCATTCCATGCATCCACCAACCTTTCCGTGAAAGAGTATTTTCTTAGATTCTTCCTAAATGTATTTCCTCTTAACTTCATCCTATGCCCTCTCATTCCAGAGTTTTACTTCATTTGAAAAAGTCTCACCTCCCTTACATTAACAACACTGAGGTATGTAAATGTCTCTATCATATCCCTTCTCTCCCACTTCTCGAGATCCAGTAATCACAGTTTGCTTCATGAAAGACTACATACTGAGTCTAGCTGCTATGCTGTCTGGTTGTATGGAACAGCCTCCTGGTGGAGGTGGTGGACACAAAGAAAGCATAGGACAAGAATATAGGATCTCTAAGGAAGAGGAAGAAATTCTAGATGGTATGGATGTGCATCCTGGATAGGCCATATGAAGGGGCATAATCGAACGGGGTCGGCCATCTATAAGGGCAGCCATCTCTAATGACGGCCCCGTTAAGCGACATACCCGACTGTATTATCGAAACAAGATGGCCGGCCAACTTTCGTTTCAATAATACAGTCGGGGCCGGCCAAATCTCAACATTTGGGCCACCCTTAGAGATCGCCGGCGTTAGAGATGGCCGCCATTGGTTTTCGCCGATAATGGAAACTAAGGGCGGCCATCTCAAACCCGGCCAAATCCAAGTCATTTGGTCGTGGGAGGAGCCAGCATTTGTAGTGCACTGGTCCCCCTCACATGCCAGGACACAAACCGGGCACCCTAGGGGACACTGAAGTGGACTTCACAAAATGATCCCAGGTGCATAGCTCCCTTACCTTGGGTGCTGAGCCCCCCTAAACCCCTCCCAAAACCCACTCCCCACAACTGTACAACACTACCATAGCCCTTAGGGATGAAGGGGGGCACCTACATGTGGGTACAGTGGGTTTCGGGTGGGTTTTGGAGGGCTCCCATTTACCACCACAAATGTAACTGGTAGGGGGGATGGGCCTGGGTCCGCCTGCCTGAAGTGCACTGCAGAACCAACTAAAAACTGCTCCAGGGACCTGCATAGTGCTGTAATGGAGCTGGGATTGACATTTGAGGCTGGCATTTGCAAAAAAATGTGTTTTAATTTTTTTTGGGGGGTGGGAGGGGTTGGTGACCACTGGGGGAGTAAGGGGAGGTCATCCCCGATTTCCTCTGGTGGTCATCTGGTCAGTTTGGGCACCTTTTCAAGGCTTGGTCGTGAACAAAAAGGGACCAAGTAAAACCGGCCAAATGCTTGTCAGAGCCGGCTTTCTTTTTTCCATTATCGGCCAAGGCTGGCCATCTCTTAAGCACGCCCCCGTCCCGCCTTCGGTACACTGCCGACACGCCCCCTTGAACTTTAGCCGGCCCTGTGATGGAAAACAGTTGAAGCCGGCCAAAATCGGCTTTTGATTATACCGATTTGGCCGGCCTTAGGAGAAGGCCGGCCATCTCCCGATTTGTGTCGGAAGATGGCCGCCCTTCTCCTTTGAAAATAAGCAGGATGGTCTTTATTTGCTGTCATTGTCCATGGTTCCTTGTATATGCGAAGTGGGTTTTTTAATGCTGCAGAGAAAATAGTAATCTTAGAATTTCATTTGTAGATTTTTAAACTATTTACTAAACATAGATCTTTTTTTAAAGATTGGAAGGGGACTGGCCTTTATTAGATTCATTTCTTTAATACAGTGCACAGAATCCAACTTTTTGAAATGATGGGAATGCTAAACCATATGGACATTACCTCTCCCTGGACACAGTCAATTAATTTACTCAAACATTGGGGGTGCTCAAGAACCCACAGCATCCACAGGCCTGGCTCCATTGATACAGTACTTGTCTATCCTTTTTGTGGTCATGACCCCATGATATCAGCCAAATATAATTATGTGACCACCCCCCCTCCCACACACACACACACTAGAAGTACAGAATAATATTGTACCTATGGAGAGCCCAACCAGATTGGGACCCCAAATGTGGGTTTTGTGACCACATTTGGGATCCTGACCCACAGTTTGGGAAGGTCTGGTTTAATAGGTGCCTGCCCATCACAGCCCAATACCTGCTCACTATCTAAGTCATGTTAGGGCAATTTTTAAAGGTTGTAAGTTTGCAAGCACAATTTCAAATGGAAACCTGAGGTGGGATTTCCCTTTGAAAACCCAGCCTGCTGCAAACAAGTGGGTCCAGTATATCCGCTTCCATCAAAATCTTCTTTAAAACAAGCACAAATATACACGCAGGAAACTGCATAGGGGGTTTTCACAATACAACCCCTGTGTGTACCACTATTCCCTCTAAGCTGAGCGAGAGTTTTCCACCTACAGTCCTGCCAGTGTGGGGGGGTGCTATTTCACTATCACATTTTCAATAGTGAGGGACAGGCAAGCTCTGCAGGGCTCCAGGGAACCTGCCTCTCTCTAGCAATTGAAAACACAATATTGAATCACCACCCCCTACTGGCAGCATTGCAGTTGGAGGACTCCTGTTCAGCTTAGAGGTAATAGTGATGTACACTATCCTCCCACTAACCTAATTGTGCCCCTTTTTAGCCACAAGAAAATGCACTTGCATTTTCACCAGTGAGAGTACTTTTACTTACAGTGGAGACAGAGATTCTCAGTGGGTCTTTTCCTGTTGGTAAAAAAGCTGTTTACCCATTAAAAGAAAATATTGAAAATTGCACTACCTAGGTTCTGGATCTTGAGACTAAAGGGGGAAGTTATCAACACGGGCTACCATTACTACGGGTTATTTACCACTAATCAGGCTATTTTAGCGCAGGGTCCCATTTTATGCAATGAGACCTTGTGCTAAAATAGAATGACTCGTAGTAAAATAACCCATTTACCGGTAGCCCACATCAATAACAACCACCCTAAATCCCATAAAAGGGAACTTGATGGCAATATGCTCCATGGATGTTGATGGAATTTTCAAACTCTGGCCTCTGATCAGATTTTGTTGCTCCATTAAGCTGATGGTAAAAATAAATAAATTCCTAATTGGATCAAAGATACGTTAATAGCCCTTTTTGAAAAATATTCACATTAGAGTCCTCTTCTTGCTTTTGGATCATTATTCCTCCCATCTAGAAAACAGAATTTGAGACTCCTGAGAAAATTTGGGCAGACCCATTGTTGCCAGCAAGATCAAGTTCCCTCAAGTCTTGCTACAAGGACCTTTGTTTCAGTTTCACACCTACAGGAGGGTGCCTTGAGGGAGGGAGTGGTGGTAGGAGGAAACCGTATCATCCAAATACTTGGCCAATTTCTGGTTCTGGTACTGAACATAGGGGGATGGGGTAATTTTGTAAAGAATTTTCTACTTCTATGTTTAAATTGTACAGCGCTGCGTAACCCTAGTAGCGCTTTAGAAATGCTAGTTAGTAGTAGTAGTACATGTAAGGCATATTTTACATGCAGAAATGGCTCTTATAAAACAGGAAGGCCAAATACATTCATACAAGTACACAAGCTGACAAGGATCATGCATACACTGCCTTGGATGAATGTCTTCATAAAGGCAGTTAATAAATCCCAATAAATAGATAAATAGGCACAGTATTGATAGAGCATGGGTGAAGTTGACATATATGCACATATTTTACAAAACACCTGGGTAGTCATATAGAATACGTGCACATATTTACACCTTGTTCAGATATGAACTTGTATGTAAGGACTGTGCTGGGGTTTGTTAAGAGTGCCTAAGTGCCTATTTTATAAAGGCACACACTACAGGCACCTATCCTGCTTATTTTCGAAGGAGAAGGCTGGCCATCTTCCGACACAAATCGGGAGATGGCCAGCCTTCTCCTAAAGCCGGCCAAATCGGTATAATCGAAAGCCGATTTTGGCCGCCTTCAACTGCATTCCATCGCAGGGCCGGCCAAAGTTCAAGGGGGCGTGTCGGCAGTGTACCGAAGGCAGGACAAGGGCATGCTTAAGAGATGGCCGGCCTCGGCCGATAATGGAAAAAAGAAGGCCGGCCCTGACAAGCATTTGGCCGGCTTTACTTGGTCCCTTTTTGTTCACGACCAAGCCTTGAAAAGGAGCCCAAACTGACCGGTTGACCACCGGAGGGAATTGGGGATGACCTCCCCTTATTCCCCCAGTGGTCACCAACCCCCTCCCACCCTAAAAAAAAAAATTAAAACACATTTTTTGCCAGCCTCTATGCCAGCCTCAAATGTAATACCCAGCTCCATGACAGCACTATGCAGGTCCCTGGAGCAGTTTTTAGTGGGTTCTGCAGTGCACTTCAGGCAAGCGGACCCAGGCCCATCCCCCCCTACCGGCTACATTTGTGATAGTAAATGTAAGCCCTCCAAAACCCACCCGAAACCCACTGTACCCACATGTAGGTGCCCCCTTTCATCCCTAAGGGCTATGGTAGTGGTGTACAGTTGTGGTGATGGGTTTTGGGGGGGGGGGGGTTGGGGGACTCAGGACCCAAGGCAAAGGAGCTATGCTTCAGGGATCATTTTGTGAAGTCCACTGCAGTGCCCCCTAGGGTGCCCGGTTGGTGTCCTGGCATGTGAGGGGGAATCAGTGCACTAGGAATGCTGGCTCCTCCCATGACCAAATGGCTTGGATTTGGCCAGGTTTGAGATGGCCATTATTGGCGAAAACCAATGGCGACCATCTATAACACCGGTGACCTCTAAGGGTGGGCCAAATGTTGAGATTTGGCCGGCCCCGACCGTATTATCGAAACGAAAGATGGCCGGCCATCTTGTTTCGATAAGTCGGGTACGCCGCTTAACGGGGCCATCATTATAGATGGCCACCCTTATAGATGGCCGGCCATGTTTGATTATGCCCCTCCACGTTGCCTTCACAAAACAGATGCTCTTTTGGACATTCTACCTAGGTTCCCTATTATAAAATTAGCCCACATCATGTCCTAGACTTACATACAGGCAAGAGGTTATGCACACTGACAATATGGAGGTTGTACAAGCAATTAGCAGACAAACAGCAAAGTGTGCATGGATAATGGAACTGCTCCATGCACTTGTTCTCCAGTTCCTTCATGTGACTATAGCAGTCTCAATCAGGAATATTTAGGAGAGCAACAATGAACTAGCTAATGTTTGTCTTGGCTCCAGTGGGCTCTTTTCAGGTCTTTCACTCCTGAGTTTGACCAATTTTCAAGAAGAATGACTCTTGGCTGCTGAAACACACTCCAGTGAAGATTTCCTGAAATACTTATGCATGTACTTATGCATGCCAAACACCTAGTGGGAATATATGAGGAGAAGGCACAAGGCAAGTATAGACAAGAGTCCCATAAAACATTGGGACTGACAGACTCCTGAATTCTTCTTGGGATGGCAGGGAAGGAGGAGTTAAGATGGCAGATAGACAGTGAACATAGACACGTGGATCACTGTCCTAGTTGAACTGGCTTTTTCTGGACTAAATGATAATGAGCCTTCTTTCACAACAGTCAGGGGTTTTCCCAGTTTTCCCTTCATGTCTAAACTTCTTCCCCCTCCCATCTACCAAATTCAAATTTTGTTTTTGTGTGTTGTGATAGTTTATTTTTATGAATTATGTATGTGATTTCTTTAATCTGTCTAGTATCATAGATAGTGCAGGTTATTACAGTTTTAAATAAATAATTCATTTCTGACAGGGATACATCTTCTCTCGCCCTCTAGGATTGGTGAAGAGATAAGTCTCCCGGTGTCTCAAAGCATACTAGCAAAAATTGATCTGCACTTTAGTAAACCATGAGGCAACCTGAGGACCTGAGACTTGAATTAACATGACATAGCCTTACAATAGGTTGGGACATGTCACGGAATGTTGAGCCACAGGTGAACTTTTACAGAAAGGCATGCCTGTAGGAACTTAGCAACTGGTTCCAGGGCAGTAGGTTAAGTATTCATTCAGTCTCATTAAGAAAGGATCCTAGGCATCTCCAAGGGGGAATAGAAAAGGCCACTAAAATTCAGCAGATGTAGCAAGCTGAAGAGTCAAGGTAGAACTGAAGCAAAGCAAGGACCAAGAAAAACCAAAGTTGTCCAAATGAAATGGCAGGCCAAAGGAGATTTAGGAAGAAATCCTAAGAAGCCTTAGAGCTCGGGCCAAGAAGCAGGGTGCCCCGGCTGCGCGCTCTTTGCCACTTCCTGGCCCAAGCTCTAAGGCTATCCTGTGCGCACACAGTGGACATTTACACGCGAGATGTGTGGGAGCAGCTGGTGGGTGCCGTTGTCTCTCTGGACTCTGTGCTGACTGCCCTGAAGGAACGTGGGAGCCGCCAGATGCAGCCCACCAGACCCTGGGGCACTTGACCTGCATGATTTATATATTGCAGAATCATATTTTGACCCCTGAGGCAGGTGTCATTTGATGCCAAAACACAGCCCGTGTCGGGTCACCTGTCAATAAAGTACTCCTGTTGTCCTAGTCTTGAAGGCCCAGTGTTGCTTTTTTGTTTGTAAAGCGATGTTCTATGCATGTAGGTGGACCATATTGTCCCAGTCCCAATCCCAATTTATTTTTTTTTTTAATTTTTTATTTATAGATTTTCTTTTACATTCATGCATACACATAAACACGGAAATTGGGAACATATACAGTGGGGGAAATAAGTATTTGATCCCTTGCTGATTTTGTAAGTTTGCCCACTGACAAAGACATGAGCAGCCCATAATTGAAGGGTAGGTTATTGGTAACAGTGAGAGATAGCACATCACAAATTAAATCCGGAAAATCACATTGTGGAAAGTATATGAATTTATTTGCATTCTGCAGAGGGAAATAAGTATTTGATCCCCCACCAACCAGTAAGAGATCTGGCCCCTACAGACCAGGTAGATGCTCCAAATCAACTCGTTACCTGCATGACAGACAGCTGTCGGCAATGGTCACCTGTATGAAAGACACCTGTCCACAGACTCAGTGAATCAGTCAGACTCTAACCTCTACAAAATGGCCAAGAGCAAGGAGCTGTCTAAGGATGTCAGGGACAAGATCATACACCTGCACAAGGCTGGAATGGGCTACAAAACCATCAGTAAGACGCTGGGCGAGAAGGAGACAACTGTTGGTGCCATAGTAAGAAAATGGAAGAAGTACAAAATGACTGTCAATCGACAAAGATCTGGGGCTCCACGCAAAATCTCACCTCGTGGGGTATCCTTGATCATGAGGAAGGTTAGAAATCAGCCTACAACTACAAGGGGGGAACTTGTCAATGATCTCAAGGCAGCTGGGACCACTGTCACCACGAAAACCATTGGTAACACATTACGACATAACGGATTGCAATCCTGCAGTGCCCGCAAGGTCCCCCTGCTCCGGAAGGCACATGTGACGGCCCGTCTGAAGTTTGCCAGTGAACACCTGGATGATGCCGAGAGTGATTGGGAGAAGGTGCTGTGGTCAGATGAGACAAAAATTGAGCTCTTTGGCATGAACTCAACTCGCCGTGTTTGGAGGAAGAGAAATGCTGCCTATGACCCAAAGAACACCGTCCCCACTGTCAAGCATGGAGGTGGAAATGTTATGTTTTGGGGGTGTTTCTCTGCTAAGGGCACAGGACTACTTCACCGCATCAATGGGAGAATGGATGGGGCCATGTACAGTACAATTCTGAGTGACAACCTCCTTCCCTCCGCCAGGGCCTTAAAAATGGGTCGTGGCTGGGTCTTCCAGCACGACAATGACCCAAAACATACAGCCAAGGCAACAAAGGAGTGGCTCAGGAAGAAGCACATTAGGGTCATGGAGTGGCCTAGCCAGTCACCAGACCTTAATCCCATTGAAAACTTATGGAGGGAGCTGAAGCTGCGAGTTGCCAAGCGACAGCCCAGAACTCTTAATGATTTAGAGATGATCTGCAAAGAGGAGTGGACCAAAATTCCTCCTGACATGTGTGCAAACCTCATCATCAACTACAGAAGACGTCTGACCGCTGTGCTTGCCAACAAGGGTTTTGCCACCAAGTATTAGGTCTTGTTTGCCAGAGGGATTAAATACTTATTTCCCTCTGCAGAATGCAAATAAATTCATATACTTTCCACAATGTGATTTTCCGGATTTAATTTGTGATGTGCTATCTCTCACTGTTACCAATAACCTACCCTTCAATTATGGGCTGCTCATGTCTTTGTCAGTGGGCAAACTTACAAAATCAGCAAGGGATCAAATACTTATTTCCCCCACTGTATTAATAAGTAAAACTTAACAAGAAAAAATTCAATTTATTTTTATCTCTAGTGGGAAATATAGGATCATTTTTTTTTTTTTTTTTGCATGTCAGGGGTGGCTGCCCTAATCTCAATCCACTTTGGCAACCATGGAATACCAAAACAGCATACTAGAAGGGTGCATTAAATATTCAAGGTTCAAGGTTCAACTTTATTTAATATACCACAAATCACAAAATCTTAAGTGGTTTAAAATGGATAATACAAAAAGAAAGGAGTATCCATAAAAGAAAGAGAGAAGTGAAATGACATATTAGAAAACTAGGTTACAAGGAGCGGGACAAGTGGTTGGAAATAATTAACCCTAATTGAGACAAAAGGAAGGATGGGAACAGGAAGAAAATGGACAAACAAAATGGCAGACAATTTCAAGGGCTGCAGAAATCAAAAATCAATGACTGGATTACAGAGCAAAGTCTTCAGATCTAAAATATGCCCTAAAATGTATAAAAGAATGCTCAATATAAAGATCCAAGGGTATGAGGTTCCACTGGGTAGGGGCAACCATGGAAAAACAGGATGATCTGGCACAGCATAAATGAATGATGAGAAGATGTTGGTTTGAAGAATGCAGAGAGCGAATTAGCACATAAGGAAGAAGTGATCTGAACAGAAACTGTGGTATCCTGGAATGAAGAATTTGATGTGTTAGTGCTAGAATCATAAGTTTGATACGTGATTGGATGGGGAGCCAGTGTTCAGACCTCAGAAGAGAAGTAACAATGTCGTAATGTGATACCAGTCAGAAAAGAATTGCTAGTATGACATGGGAGGGAATTTGCAAAAAGATTATTTCTTTAAATGTCTGAACTGTATACTTTCTGTAATAATGATATGTCTATCATCTCCCACCAAAGCAAAGACTAGTGAAAGTAGATAATGTACATAACTCAGTTTAGAACTGTATGTTAGAAAGGGACTGGGCCAAGTAAAATCTGCAGAGATGCAGTATCAGCTCTCATCTCTGGATTCTGTCCAGAGTAGCTATACAGGAGTCACATTCTGGATATCCATCAGCTGATAAAATTAGCATTGCATCCACCGTGGTAGGTGACATGGAGTTATCTCGTATCTTTTTAGACAGTAAAAATGGGGTATGCGCTAAACAAAGAAGAGAAAAGAACAGCACAGGTCTTCCAAAAGTTGTTCTGGTGGTCCCAAAGCCTGTAGGATTTTCAGGACATCTGTAGTGAAAATACATGAACTAAATTTGCATTTCTTAGGTTTTCGAGGCCACCAGCCAGCTCATTTTCGAAAGTGATCGCCGGCCATCTTCCGATACAAATCGGAAGATGGCCGGCGATCTCCTGAATCCGGCCAAATCGGTATAATCGAAAGCCAATTTTGGCCGGGTTCAACTGCTTTCCGTCACGGAGCCGGCGAAACAAGGGGGCATGTTGGTAGAGTAGTGAAGGCGGGACGGGAGCGTGCTCAC
Source organism: Microcaecilia unicolor (assembly GCF_901765095.1). Lineage (NCBI taxonomy): Eukaryota > Metazoa > Chordata > Amphibia > Gymnophiona > Siphonopidae > Microcaecilia > Microcaecilia unicolor. The sequence continues at coordinate 169,042,659 of NC_044040.1, forward strand.
GAGTTGGCCGGCTTCGCCCAATAATGAAAAAAAGAAAGCCAGGCTTGTAGAGCATTTCGCCGGCTGTACTTGGTCCCTTTTTTTTCACGACCAAGCTTCAAAAAGGAGCCCCAACTGACCAAATGACCACCAGAGGGAATCGGGGATGACCTCCCCTTACTCCCCCAGTGGTCACCAACCCCCTCCCACCCAAAAAAAAAAAACGTTTTTGCCAGCCTCTATGCCAGCCTCAAATGTCCTACCCAGCTCCCTGACAGCAGTATGCAAGTCCCTGGAGCAGTTTTTAGTGGGTGCTGTGCACTTCAGACAGGTGGACCCAGGCCCATCCCCCCCCTACCTGTTACACTTGTGGTGGTAAATGGGACCCCCTCCAACCCCCCCAAAAAAAACCACTGTACCCACATGTAGGTGCCCCCCTTCACCCAGTAGGGCTATGATAATGGTGTAGAGTTGTGGGGAGTGGATTTTGGGGGGGATTTGGGGGGCTCAGCACCCAAGGTAAGGGAGTTATGCACCTGGGAGCTATTTTTATATTTTTAAAAAATTTTTAGAAGTGCCCCCTAAGGTGCCCGGTTGGTGTCCTGGCATGTCAGGGGGACAAGTACACTACAAATGCTGGCTCCTCCCATGACCAAATGCCTTGGATTTCGCCGGGTGTGAGATCGCCGGCATTATTTTCCATTATGGCCGAAAACCGATGCCAGCCATCTCAAACCCAGCGAACTCTGACATTTGGCCAGGCCCAACCGTATTAGCAAAGAAAAAGATGGCCGGCCATCTTTTTTGAAAATACGGTTGGCTCCACCCACTTACAGTGCCGGCCCCAAAGATAGCCGGCCAGCTATTTTGCCAGCGCCGTTCAATTATGCTCCTCCAGGTCACATTAATGAAGCCCTGGTATAAGTGGCTCCTATGCATGTAGAAAAGGAAATATGGTTATTATGAAAAACAGATCTACCCACAGCTCATGCTTAATATATATGAGATTCTGGATCTGAAAACTGCTAGATATCTCCCACATAAATCTATATGCATGATCTTTGCTGGGTGTTTCCAGAACATGGATAGCAGCAACTAGAATATAGGGTAACAAGCGATGAATTTGATATACTGCTTTTCTGTGGGTACAGCCAAAGCAATACATTATATGCAGGTACTTTCTCTGTCCCTACTAAGCTTACAATCTAAGTTATGTCCCTGGGGCAATGGAGAGTTAAGTGACATCCCCAGTGTCTCAAGAAGCTACAGTGGGAATAAAACCCAGTTCCCCAGGTTCTCAGCCCATTGCACTAACCATAAGTTGCACAGCCCCATACCAAGAACAGTGAAAATGTTAAGCAAGGCGCAGTTCCCCCAACGGGTGCAAGGAGCCGCCATTAACATGGCGCTGTGCCCCGACGGGGATGCGCACTAGCCCAAGCGGGGTGCGAGCGGGGCGAGGCGGGCTCATTCCCGCCCCTCAGAGGCACCCCGCTGGGAAGGGTGGGGAAAGAGGAAGGGGTTTAAAACCACTGGACTGAGCCCGGACGTCCTCTTCTGGCGTCCGGGCATCAGTGTGCATAGCCCCATACCAAGAACAGTGAAAATGTTAACTCCTGCCATATTGTCCCCTTTCAAAATAATTAAAATACCAGAAATGCACATGGATTTTGTTTTATCAAATCAGTTCTATAACTATAAAAGTTCACAGCTTTGTAAAATACTTGAACAGTGCAAGTTTATTTTTCCGCTATCACAATTAAATTTATTTGTAACGCTTATACCCCGCGTTTTCCCACTTATTAGCAGGTTCAATGTGGCTTACATAGTATATCAGGTTTACAAAGTGACATAGAAGTTAGCCATTAAAGCTCCCGATTTAGAAGCCCTAATGGCGGACAAGGACTTGAACAATGGTAGCATGGTTCAATGAGGCTCCTGAATGGAATACAACCTATTCAGAAAGGACAGATGACAAAAAGAAAGGAGCAAGGAGTAGCAATCTATGTAAAAAACAATATTAAAGCAGCTGTAATGCTGTTGGTTAAAGAGGAAACCCTGTGGATTGTGTGGGGAAACGGGGCCATCAGTCCTTTTCTATGTTTTTGTAATGAAATCTGAGGTTCAATAAATACATTTTTGAGTTTGATCTTCCTACTTAGACATGCTTCCTGGTACAGTATGAAGTTCATGTCTTCCTGTGCTTAGTTTGTCTGAAACCTGTGCTAGTGTCATGCTAAAATTGTCAAATGTATAAATATACCATAAACAGCTGAAGAGTGACTTCAGTGGAAGGGATTCTGGCAAACAAGGGGTCGGCACAGTCCCTAAAATAAATGGTGCACATTGTACCTTTGAAACATTTAAAATATGAAAGCATTTGAAGTGAAATATCTGGAGCCCAATAGAAAAAAACACCGTAGAAATGAGATTGACTAGCAAAAGAGAGATCTGACATTTTGAAAACTGCTACAGTTTTAAAAGTCAGTCCAACTTCTAGAGAACAGCAGGGCATCTCTACCTTAAGGAAAACAGAAACCTTGTTTCTAAAATGCAATTAAAAAAATGGGGTTAGCATGTTTTAACATAGGATTTTCCTACATGCCAAGCCCATTTTTAATGCAGCAGTAAAATAGTTTTTTTTTTCAGGTTCCACGCCAACTTTTCCATTAGCGGGTGAGACCTATGAAGGATGACATAACATTTTGCTCTAGAATTTTCTGGTATAAAGTAAAAATTCATAGTTCCATTAAGATGTGCACAAAAATATGTGGTTTATATTTTGATCATTTTCAGATTTTTTGGCTGATTTTCAAACTATATTTTCAATTTGTTTCAAATAGCAAAGTGTGCAAAATGTGATTATAAGCATTACAATATTTTAATATGTCTTAGGGGCTCATTTTCACGTTCTATAGTTTACTGTAGAATTTTGTAACTCTAAATGCTTTGAAAATACACCTCTATATCAACTTTATATGCATTAATTTGGATGATATGATTTATATAAAGTTGATAAGGGCCCTGTTTACTAAGCCACGCTAGAGGCCAAAGGTGGAATTAAAATGTTCCAAGGTAATCAGATGAAAGATGAAGTCCAAGCTTTAAAAAACCTCTTTATTCTTCAGTGAATAATCATATAGGTGTACAATCTTGACCTGCCACAGGTCACAGGCGTAAATAATCCTGAACCAACATGAGCCGTGTTTTGACATAAAGCCTCCCTCAGGGGTCAATATCCTGCTTATTTTCAAAGGAGAAGGGCTCCCATCTTCCGACACAAATCGGGAGATGGGCGTCCTTATCCTAAGATCGCCCATATCGGCATAATCGAAAGCCGATTTTGGGCATCCTCAACTGCTTTCCGTCACAGGGACGACCAAAGTTCAAGGGAGCGTGTCGGCAACGTACCGAAGGTGGGACGGGGGCGTGGTTAACAGATGGGCATCCTCGGCAGATAATGGAAAAAAGAAGGGCATCCCTCACGAGCACTTGGCCGATTTTATTTGGTCCATTTTTTGTTGCGACCAAGCCTCAAAGAGGTGCCTGAACTGACCAGATGACCACCGGAGGGAATCAGGGATGACCTCCCCTTACTCCCCCAGTGGTCACTAACCCCCTCCCACCCTAAAAAAAAACTTTAAAAATATTTTTTGCCAGCCTCTATGCCAGCCTCAAATGTAATACCTGGCAGGCGGACCCAGGCCCATCCCCCCTACCTATTACACTTGTGGTGGTAAATGGGAGCCCTTTAAAACCCACCACAAACCCACTGTACCCACATGTAGGTGCCCCCTTCACCCCTTAGGGCTATGGCAGTGTTGTACAGTTGTGGGTAGTGCGTTTTGGGGGGCTCAGCACCCAAGGTAAGGGAGCTATGCACCTGGGAGCAATTTGTGAAGTCCACTGCAGTGCCCCCTAGGGTGCCCGGTTGGTGTCCTGGCATGTCAGGGGGACCAGTGCACTATGAATGCTGGCTCCTCCCACGACCAAATGGCTTGGATTTGGTCGTTTCTGAGATGGGTGTCCTCAGTTTCCATTATAGCCAAAACCGGGGACGACCATCTCTAAGGTCGATCTAAATTTCATGATTTAGGCATCCCCGACCGTATTATCGAAATGAAAGATAGACGTCCATCTTGTTATGATAATACGGGTTGCCCTGCCCCTTTACAGGGCGCCCTTAGAGATGGGCGCCTCCGTTTGATTATCCCCCTCTATATAGTAACATAACATAGTAGATGACAGCAGAAAAAGACCTGCATGGTCCATCCAATCTGCCCAACAAGATAAACTCATATGTGCTACTTTTTGTGTATACCTTACCTTGATTTGTACCTGTCCTTTTCAGGGCACAGACCGTATAAGTCTGCCCAGCACTATCCCCGCCTCCCGCCACCGGCTCTGCCACCCAATCTCGGCTAAGCTCCTTAGGATCCATTCCTTCTGAACAGGATTCCTTTATGTTTATCCCACGCGTGCTTGAATTCTGTTACCGTTTTCATTTCCACCACCTCCCGCGGGAGGGCATTCCAAGCATCCACTACTCTCTCTGTGAAAAAATACTTCCTGACATTTTTCTTGAGTCTGCCCCCCTTCAATCTCATTTCATGTCCTCTCGTTCTACCTTCTTCGCATTTCCGGAAAAGGTTCGTTTGCGGATTCATACTTTTCAAATATTTGAACGTCTGTATCATATGACCCCTGTTTCTCCTTTCTTCCAGAGTATACATGTTCAGGTCATCAAGTCTCTCCTCATACGTCTTGTACCGCAAATCCCTTACCATTCTCGTAGCTTTTCTTTGCACCGCTTCAATTCTTTTTACATCCTTCGCAAGGTACGCCCTCCAAAACTGAACACAATACTCCAGGTGGGGCCTCTATATAGCCTAGCAACCTTCTAGCTACGGCCACCGCCTTGTCACACTGTTTCGTCGCCTTCAGATCCTCAGATACTATCACCCCAAGATCCCTCTCCCTGTCCGTTCCTATCAGACTCTCCCCGCCTAACACATACGTCTCCCGAGGATTTCTATTCCCTAAGTGCATCACTTTGCATTTCTTCGCATTGAATTTTAATTGCCAAACCTTAGACCATTCTTCTAGCTTCCTCAGATCCTTTTTCATGTTTTCCACTCCCTCCCGGGTGTCCACTCTGTTACAGATCTTAGTATCATCCGCAAATAGGCAAACTTTACCTTCTAACCCTTCGGCAATGTCACTCACAAATATATTGAACAGAATCAGTCCCAGCATCGATCCTTGAGGCACACCACTACTCACCTTTCCCTCCTCTGAGCGAATTCCTTTCACCACTACCCTCTGGCTTCTGTCTGTCAACCAGTTTCTAATCCAGTTCACCACTTCGGGTTCTATCTTCAGCCCATCCAGTTTATTTAAGAGCCTCCTGTGGGGAACCGTGTCAAAAGCTTTGCTGAAATCTAAGTAGATTACGTCTATAGCTTGTCCCTGATTCAATTCTCCTGTCACCCAATCAAAGAACTCAATGAGATTCGTTTGGCACGATTTCCCTTTGGAAAAACCATGTTGTCTCGGATCTTGCAACTTATTGGCTTCCAGGAAATTCATTATCCTTTCCTTCAGCATCGCTTCCATTACTTTTCCAATAATCGAAGTGAGTCTTACCGGCCTGTAGTTTCCAGCTTCTTCTCTATCACCACTTTTATGAAGAGGGACCACCTCTGCCGTTCTCCAATCCCTCGGAACCTCTCCCATCTGCAAGGATATATTAAACAAATCTTTAAGAGGACCCGCCAGAACCTCTCTGAGCTCCCTCAATATCCTGGGGTGGATCCCATCCGGTCCCATGGCTTTGTCCACCTTTAGCTTTTCAAGTTGTTCATACACACTCTCTTCCGTGAACGGTGCTCTATCCACTTCTATCTCATTTGTACTTTTTGCAGTCCATCGCGGTCCTTCTCCAGGATTTTCTTCTGTGAAAACAGAATAAAAGTATCTATTTAGCAAATGAAGTACAGACAAGACTTGACTATGCAAAACACCGGACTTGAAATGAATCAAATGTCAGAGTACACCGAAGGTGAGCTCCAAATCAATAATTGATTGACCGAGTGTATATACAAATAATATCCAATGTACAAATAAGACTGATAGCATAGGGGTCCTTTAGCATTTAGCACACCTTAGCAAAAGGATCCCTTAATATGAAAATATCTCAATAGCTAGTTAAATCACTTTGAATATAGATTCCTCTGTGTTCATCAAGTCATTTGTAAAATACTCTGCAAATTGTGAACGTCCAAACTTGGATTATCCTTTTTCTTACATATAGACAGCTTATCATAATTGGGCTTCACTCGTGTTTGGAAGTGACTCTTTGAACATCTATGATTAAAGGGTAGAAGTGTGTGAACTTTAACAATAAAAAGTTTGTGAATGGATTCAAACCCATGGAAGATTACATCTGCACTGACCAAATCAGATAACCCTCTGACACTTGAGCTAACTCAGTATGAAGTCTATATATTCACAGAAGTTTGGTCATTGTCCTCAGTTTTCCCAGTTCACAAATTCCGGTAAACTTAAACCTGATTGAAAATTCACATGATTTATGTTTATATCTCAAGTTTTCCAAACATCTCTAGTACAGGGTATCCATTTACAGGACAGTTGGTAATGTAATCATCTTTAATAAAGTTTTGTATATTTTCAAAATCTACTTCGTGGCTTAAGCATACCTCAGAATCATCATATTAAAAACAAATGTGAACGCAAATGAAAAAAATGACATTGAATAGACTCGCCAGTAAGAGGAAGCTTGGATAGATTTTTTTTTTTAATTTGTGAAACTGTTGAAAAGAAATGTTGCTTTTGTTTCCTTTCAGGTCATGCCTGCTGAATCTCAGACCCCTTTCCTAGCCTCTCCTTAATCTGAACAACAACATCCTGCAACAGACATTCTTTTCCAGTTAGATCCAGCCCCTGTCAATAGCAGAAAAGCTATGGGAGAAGCATCAGCAATTAGCTTTCTGTTTGTCAGGCTGCTGGTATTTTTAGGAAGTGGGTGTTTGGCTTGTCACTTAGTATGCTGAATCCAGGCCATGTGCTGGTTGTCCCCTGACCAGCAGCCCAAGTCACTCTACCAACTGTCGTCCATGCTGGAAGAAAGCAGCCTATGCTGAGGTCGGCAAGCTGATGAAGAATTAACCTCTGCCAGCATTCTCTAATTGAACAGCCATGCAGACATTTGTGAAAAAAATCTGCAATCGCAGAATGTTTATTGCTGGCAGTGAGACCTCTCATAACTAATACATAGATTTACATTGATTGTTGTCTGCTGGGAGGAACAAGCAGTACTGCTTTATAAGCTTGGGTGTCTAGACTATTTCTTTTGCATGCTCTGCATGCCTTCTGTTGTCTGATTTTGAACTTTGCTGTCTGATTTTCAGTAGAAGTTTGAGCTGGGCAGACTCCTTGCATAATGTGAAGCATGCAGCAGTGTGTTATTATTGAAAGTTTAAAGTCATAGAAATGACAAATATATCTTTTCAATACATTTTTTAAATATTTCTTACTAGAAGTCACACTTAACATCTTTCATGCACAGAAGTCTTCCCCCTGATTCTATAAAGGTTGTGCCTGCAAATTTAGGTGTGTTCTATATTTGCGTGTGTAATTTAATAAAATAATGAGTCAATTAGTGCCAATAATTGGCTTTTTAGCAAGCAGTTATTGGCACTAATTTGATTAATTGGGAGTAACGCATGTAAATTTAGGTTTAGGTGCAAGATCCACACCTAAAATTTATGCACCGTCAAAAAAAGGGGTGTGGAAGTGGGAGGATCATGGGCATTTTGAGGCACGTCGGGGGCATGGTTTCGAGTTACACACATAATTACAGAATAATGGTACTCCGTGCATAAATTTAGGCATGGGCATTTGCACTACATTTTCATTGGTGCAAATGGTAATGTCTAAAATTACACGCATCGTAAAAACTTTACCAGCAGAAACAGGAAAATTAGAGACCACATAAGTATTGCCATACTGGGACAGATGAAAGGTCCATCAAGCCCAGCATCCTTTTTCCAACAGTGGCCAATCCAGGTCACAAGCACCTGGCAAGGTCCAAAAACAGTAAAATACATTTTATGCTGCTTTTTCTAGAAATAAGCAGTGGATTTTACCCAAGTCCATTTTAATAATGGTCTATGGACTTTTCCTTTAGGAAGCCATCTAAACCTTTTTTAAACCCCCACTAAGCTAACCACTTCTACTACAATCTCTGGCAACAAATTCCAGAGTTTAACTACACGTTGAGTCAAGAAATATTTTCTCTGATTCATTTTAAATTTACTACTTTGTAGCTTCATTGTGTGCCTCCTAGTCCTAGTATTTTTTGGAAAGAGTAAACAAGCGATTCACGTCTACCTGTTCCATCCACTCATTATTTTATAGACCTCTATCATATCTCCTTTCAGCCACCTTTTCTCCAGGCTGAAGAGCCCTGGCCGCTTTAGCCTTTCCTCATAGGGAAGTCGTCTCAGACCCCTTTATCATTTTTGTCGCCCTTCTCTGTACTTTTTCAAATTCCACTATATCTTTTTTGAGATGCGGTGACCAGAATTGAACACAATTGAGGTGCGGTCGCACCATGGAGCGATACAAAGGCTTTATAATATCCTCATTTTTGTTTTCCATTCCTTTCCTAATAACACCTAACATTCTATTTGCTTTCTTAGCGGCCGCCACACACTGAGCAGAAGGTTTCAACATATCGTCATTGATGACACCTAGATCCCTTTCACGGTCAGTGACTCCTAATATGGAACCTTGCATTACATGACTAAAATTCGGGTTCCTCGTTCCCACATGCATCACTTTGCAATTGCTCACATCAAACGTCATCTGCCATTTAGATGCCCAGTCTCCCAGTCTCCTAAGGTCCTCTTGTAATGTTTCACAATCCTCTTGTGATTTAGCAACTTTGAATACATTTGTGTCGTCAGCAAATTTAATTACCTCACTAGTTACTCCCATCTCCAGATCATTTATAAATACGTTACAGCAAATCCAAGCATACATAAAAAGTCTTCCAATAAAATGCAAAGAAAGTGTCCAAATTTTATTCACCAAAACAAGGAAACTCATCCACATATATTCATATAGGAACTGCAGTGGTAAACATCACTTCCACAGTACAAAATACAGCATCGGTTTTTAAAGCACCTGTGGTCTTTAAAATTTAAAGCACAAGCAATATATTCTCAACACTCAATATTCTCAACCAATGGGACCCATTTCACCAAAAGATATCTAGACGAAATGAAAGTCTTTGCTATATACACAGCAATTGCAAAATTGGTTGCCTGTAAACTTCAAGATCCTGCATTTCATATATGAATATATGTGGATGAGTTTCCTTGTTTTGGTGAATAAAATTTGGGCATTTTCTTTGCATTTTATTTGGATACTTTTTCTGTACGCTAAAATTACATGCAACCTGTCTGCTTAAGCAATTATTCTATAAATTGCACTGAACTTTATGGCTTATAGAATACCCCTTACTCGAGTATTTTTTGGTGACAATCTTTTAGGCACCATATATAGAATCTACCCATGTGTATTTCTACCCTTAATCTATAACTTGCACATGCAAATTTGCATGCTAGTCAATAGAAATCAAACAAAAAAAAACATGGAAAATAAAATAAGATGATACCTTTTTATTGGACATAACTTAATACATTTCTTGATTAGCTTTCGAAGGTTGCCCTTCTTCTTCAGATCGGAAATAAGCAAATGTATTAGCTGACAGTATATATAAGTGAAGCATCCAAGCCTTTTCATTGACAGTCTAACAGGGTGGGTGGGAGGTATGCATGGGGACATCAAAGCATTCAATTGATAGTCTAACAGGATGGGTGTGGGTAGTTGAGGGGAGGGTGATAAACAGAGAAATACAACTTTATGGTTTATAATGGGCTAGAAAACCCAGATCCTTGTTAGGTCCTGTCTGTTGGGTGTCAAAATAGTCAATCATTCTGACTTCAAAGGTCTTACATTCCTGTATTGTTTTAAAGTTACCTTTCAGGAGTCTCACTGTGAAATCACTGGTACAGTGTCCTGGTCCTGTAAAGTGCTGGCCAACAGGGGTGAGAGCCCTACTGGCACCAGTATTGTTCATGTGATGTCTATGTAAATTGAATCTTGTCTTAAGCATCTGGCCTGTTTCTCCAATATAGCATCCTTCGTTACATTTTTTACACTGAATGATATATACCACATTGGAAGATGAGCAAGTGAAAGATTCCTTTATGTTGAATATCTTTCCTTTGTGAATGACTGTGGGGTCCTGTGAAATGTTTTGGCATAGCTTGCAGCTGGATAAATTACAGGGAAGTGTGCCCTTCTGTTCCTTTTCAGTCTGTGTTGGGAGTTTACTTCTGATTAGCTTGTGTTTTAAGTTGGGTGGCTGTTGGAAGGCCAGTACTGGTGGGGATGGGAATATCTCTTTCAGTAATTCATCCTCCTGGAGTATAGGTTGTAGATCTCTTATGATTTTCCTCAGTTTTTCCAACTCTGGGTGGTATGTCACTACAAGGGGGATTCTGTCTGTGGCTTTTTTCTCCTTCTACTGTAGCAGAGTTTCCCTGGGTGTTTTGAGGGAGGAGGCAATATTCTTGGAGATTATTTTGGGGTTGTAGCCTTTCTGTTTGAAGGATGCAGTCAGGCTTTTAAGGTGTTTGTCTCTGTCCCCGGGTCAGAGCAGATACGGTGGTATCTTGTGGCTAGTCAGAAATTGGAATGCGCAAGTTTGTAGAATTAGTGGGTATGCCAATTATGTGTGCCATTTCAGAATAGCCCTTAGGGAGTAATTACCAAGCTGCATTATGGCAATAATCCACATTATTTCCCCATTAACACATATCAAAGGGCTCTAACGCTGGTTTTGGTGCCTTAATGCAGGGATGGTAAATAGCAATGAGTTGCAAAGTATGCAAATGCATGCAAAATACCTCTTTACTATGTAAAATCTATGTATAGAAGAAAGTGGGCTGTTTGACCACAGAAATACAAAACCTGGAGACATGGATCTTAAAAAAACTTGTTTATTGATGAAAACAAGACTCGACACAACCATTGTGTTTCGGCTGTTAGGCCTGCATCAGGAGTCTCGCTCGACGGAGACCGTCTGGGGAACACGCTAAAATGTGCGCGGCGAGGTGTTCCGTGTGGTGGGTCTGTGGCTCTACTGCATTTCCATCTCCTTTAGGACCTTGAGCCTTTTTATCAGAACTGTCGCTTACTGATGCTCCTCCACTTTTCCCGCTTTTGCCACCATCGCCGCCTTTCCCCAGGAGGATGGTGGCAAAGGCGGGAAAGGTGGAGGAGCATCAGGAAGCGACAGTGCTGATAAAAAGGCTCAAGGTCCTAAAGGAGTTGGAGTGACTTGCATTGGGGGTCTCTCTTGGGAGGGACTATGACTTGGAGTGGGGTTTCTGATTAGGGATGTGCTTGGAAGCACTTTAATATCAGTGTGGCTGGTCCCTTTAATATGCGGCCTATAAGCATCAGGCCATGGCTTTCCAGCCTGCTAGTCCCAGGATGGTGTAATAACATTGCTTGTGAGATGGCGTAGAAGCATTTAACACAGGAATCAAAAACCTAGAGTACTGAGGATGATAACTCTCATGTTTTCTGAGCATTGGAGTGAATACATAATCTCCCTGATCTGAATCCATTTTAATCTATTTAAATACAATTTATACTGATCTTCAGTGCACAGATTAGCATGCAGGCTGGAAGGTTTTGTGCATGCTTCACACATTAACATGAACACAAATTCAGCACTGATCGCTCCTAGCGCTGGCATTAGATTTTGAGCATCTGGGCCCCTGTTATAAAACTACTCTCCAAGGGGGTCTTTTATTAAGCAGTGGGAAGCCCAACACGAGCTTACTGTTCGCTAAACCGGAAATACCGCCGGGCTACTGCAACAGCCTGGCAGTAGTTCCCACCCTCAGTGTGCACCATTTCCGGCTGGTGTTTACCCAGTGGTAATCATTGCCCGGTTACCACCACGTTAGCGTGGGAGCCCTTGCCACTACCTGAACGGATGGCGGTAAGTGTTCCCCAAAATGGCCGTGTGACAAGTGATTCACTTGCCTCGTGGCCATTTCTTAAAAAAAAAAAACAGACTTTTACCCACTGCAGTAAAAGGGGGCCTCAGTGCACATCAAAAACTTTTTGTGGCAGCTTAGTAAAAGGACCCCCAAGTTCACAGAGTCAAGGTCCACAATAAAGATGCAAACTGCTGTGTATTATTTTCTCAACAGACCATGTATTCATTATCAATTTAACTCACAATGAGCCTTTCATAGGGAAAGAGGACCTCAATCTCTGCTACAGGTGTGAACAAAGAACTACATAGTCATAGAAAGAAGCGTGAATCAGCTGCCTATCCAGAGGTACTCAGCTGAGTGGAAAGGTGAAAAGGAGAGAGCTACCCAACCAAGAAAGGAAACAGGACAAAAGCACAAATTCAAGCATCTGAAGAAACAGGTACAACAAGGGTCTTTGGGACATCGGGGAGCCCTGCAGCAATCCAAAAGACACCTCTAGAGTCAGGAAAAGGAAGGGAGGTGTCCCAGGAGTGTACACAAGCAAGGGTCTGAAACAGGGGTGTGCTGGTAAATTTTTAACAACAGGCTCTTTCTCCAGACGTAGCCAGCTCTGAAGTTGGAAGGGCCAGGGGTGGCCCGGGGGGGGGGGGGGGGGGGGGTGGAGCAACACTTGCCTCTCTCTCCTCCCTCCCTTCGTGTGGGCACGCTAGGCATACTTTTGCTGGCAGCCAATAAATGGACTGCCACCTCTCCCAATGTCTTGCTCTGAGCAGCATGCTGGAACTTCTCTCACATGCTCGAGAAGTCCCAGCCTGCTGCCCAGAGCTGGAAACATGGAGCAGGGAGCAGCAGCAGTCTATTTACTTGGCTTGCAGGGCTCAGCATCCCCACCAGCAAAGTAAAAGATAATTCAGCAGGGGGCCCAAGCCCACATTTTGGGAGCCAGTTGTTAAAGAAGCCATGGAGGGCCCTGCTTTAACAACCGTCTCCCAAAATTCTTAAAAACTTAACAACCAGTTCTTGCGAGCCTGTGAGAGCCTGCTCCAGCACACCACTGGTCTGAAATCCTTATCCTACCAAGCAAGCTTATGCTGTGAAGCTGCAACCAAACCAGTTTTGCAAGAAAATGTCCCTAGTCAGGATTTTTATTTTAGAACACCAAACACCATATGCAACATCTTCTTGGAACTGTTTGAACTAAACACATTGTGACAATTAAGTTGCAAGCACAAAACAGAATATGACCAGATTTGAGCATGTAATTTAGTTTGCACTATATAGAATTTGGGGGGTTGGTGCCTAATCATACAGACCAAGTTCTAGAACAAGGGTTATAGGGTGTATCTGCAAGGGAGTGTACACATGAGTGGAAACTGAGGGGGACTTCCGCTTAGGCACATATTTTTTAGGATACTGTAAGTTATGGTCATATCTCTGATAGTTAGGTGTGAAATATGGCTGATATAATAAGTGCTTGTGACTAAATTCTAGGCGCGAGTGTACCCTATAAGGATGGTATTCTATAAAGGAAAGGAAGCTCCTGTGTTAGCCCCAATTAAAATTAGTGACAATAATTGTTTGTTAAAATCCAAATTTTTGGCACTAATCCACTCCTACCCTAGCTGAGATAATATTTAGTCATCTCTCAACTTTCTTCAATTTAGTCACCTTATTTTCGAACTCCTTTTACTCTCTTACCTATCTATGTGTTCCATCTTTGCTTACACCCTACACTGTCAATTAAAATGTTCTATTAGGTATTGTGTTGACATTGTAAGTAGTATACTATCAGACTCATTTTCAAAAGAGAAAAACGTCCAAAAAGTGACATAAGTCTGCATTTGGACATTCATCTCACAAAAACGTCCAAATCAGTATTTTCAGAACCTCTTTTTAGATGTTTTTCTCTGAAGTCTGTCAGAAGGACGTCTAACCCTCAAGGAGGCGTGTCAGGGGCGTGTTCAAGGTGGGACTTGGGCGTTCCTAAAACTTGGATGTCTTTCAGCAATAAAGGAACAAAACAAAGATGTCCAAGACTAAGACATTTTGAGCTAGACCTGTTTTTATAAAAAAAAAAAAAAAATAGCTGCAGTGGGACTTGAACCCACTTCCCTAGGATTAAGGTTTGTTGTACTAAGTAACTTCTCTACTCCACACAAGAGGTGCCCCAAATGACCAGATGACCACTGGAGGGAATTGGGGATCACCTCCCCTTACTTCCCCAGTGGTCACTATCCCCCTCCCACCCCAAAAAATGTGATTAAAAATATTACTTGCCAGCTTCTATGCCAGCCTCAGATGTTATACTCAGGTCAATTAGAATAGCATGCAGGTCCCTGGAGTAGTCTAGTAGTGGTGCAGTGCACTGCAGACAGGTGGACCCAGGCTTCTACCTCCACCTACTTGTTACACTTGTGGAGGAAACTACTTGTTACACTTGTGGAGGAAACTGTGAGCCTTCCAAAACACACCACAAACCCACTTTACCCACATATTGGTGCTTCCTTCACCTGTAAGGGCTATGGCAGTGGTACACAGTTGGTGGTAGTGGGTTTTGAGTGGGTTTTGGGGGGCTTAGCAGACAAGGTAAGGAAGCAATGGTGAGATGTGTACCTGGAAGCATTTTATAAAGTCCACTGTAGTGCCCCCAAGGATGCCCTATTGCTTTCCTGGGATGTCACTTTTCCACTATTCTACCTGATGCCAAGCTTTCTATTTTTTTTAATAACATCTGAGCCTTGTTTATCATTAGATTTGGGCTTTGAATTCAGATCTATAGATGAAAAGGAGGTCTCATTACATATATGTAAATACCAGAGTGCTATTTTTACATACTTCATAGCAAGAGTGTACATTCCCTAATTACCTGTCCCAATGCAACTGAAGCTTTTACCTCCTCAGTGCATGTAAATGGTTTCATCCCTGTGTGGATTCTCTGATGCCATGTGATGATTTATTTCCAATCAAAGCTTTTACCACACTCAGGACATGTAAATGGTTTCACTCCTGTGGGTATTCTCTGGTGCATTGTGAGGTTTACCTTCTGACCAAAGCTTTTACCAGACTCTAAACATGCAAATAGTTTCTCTCCCGTGTGGACTTTCTAATGTGCTTTGAAATTTACATTACAACCAAAGCTTTTACCACACTTAGAACATGTGAATGGTTTCACTTTATTGTGGATTTTCTTGTGTATTTTGTACGTTTTTGCATTTGGATGTATTTGTTTGAAAATGGACCAAAAAATAAAAGATCCAAATCACAGAACATTTTTCCAAACAGCATTTTCAAAAGGAAAAGATAGACTTTTTTTTTTTTAAGGAAAATTACCTTTCCTGTTCTGATTTTGGACGTTTTACATTTTTATTTGAATATTTTTATTGCTGTAATTGTCTGTTGCTCATGTTTGATTTTTTTTCTTACTGTACACTGCTTTGAGTGAATGCCTTCAAAAAGGCAGGAAATAAATCCTAATAAATAAATAAATAATTGGCTTGTTATTCTATTAAATTGTGTGCACAAATCATGGTTGCACCTAAATTTACATGTGCAATTTTTGGTGATGTTTATAGAATCAGGGGCACAACTTCTTATAAGTGTGACTGCAGAAATAGCAAAGTTAGCTTTATATGACCGCCGGGCTCCGGGCAGTAATTCTGAATTTTGCGCATGCCGAAAACAGGGTAGAAAATATTTTCTACCGTGTGGCGCTTACCCTGCGATAAATGGCAGTGGATGCATGCTGCTTCCCTACTGCCCGGGTAGCATGTGAAACTTTACCGCTAAGTTAATGAGTGGCTGTAAAGTCTCAGGCCAAAAATGGACATGCGCTGGTTTTTATTTTGCCGCACATCCATTTTCTGGCCCCTTAAAAAAAGACCTTTTTCCAGGACGTGGCAAAAACTGGCCTGGCATGTTCCCAAAAGATGCACTCATACTGCCGGAGACCACTTTTTTGCCATGGCTTAGTAAAATGACCCCTATGTAAAGTTATGCAGGCATAGAATGGATGAAAATACACATCAAGTTATTTGGATAAATTTTCCATATATGTTTTTGTAGTCACCAGTCCATTAAATATCTACTCTAAATTTATACATTAGTCAATAGAGAGTGAAATGACTTGCCCGTGTCTCAAGCAGTGTCTGTGACAGAAGTCTGATTTGAATTCTGGTTTCTCTGATTCACAACCCACTAATCTGCCCACTAGGCTACAGAAAAATGCATCACAACATTGAATTTAATTAACTGAAAAAGGAAGCTTTAAATATTTCTTGTGAAAAACATTGATAAATACTGAATATTAATACTCTCCAAATACACCTAGTAGTCCTTTTTCTAAGCTACAGTACAAAGTGGCCTTAATGTACCCTTGCACTAGCTTTCTCCATGCGCTAAGGCTATTTTTTACCACAAACCAAAAGAAAAAAGCAACACTGGGCCTTCAAGACTAGGACAACAGGAGTACTTTATTAGCCAAAGACCCGACACGGGCCGTGTTTCGGCGCCAACAAGGCGTCTGCCTCAGGGGTCAAATTGTAGATATAACAATCGTACCGAGTTCAAGTTGTAAATGCCTTAGAGACAGCCTGGATAACTTGCATTAATTTCGCTATAGCGCGAAAAAAGGGGGGGCTCCGGTGAAGGAGCCTTCTCCTGTTTGATCCGAAAGGGTAAATGTTCATTTAGTGTCTGATCCTTTTTTCGCGCTATAGCGAAATTAATGCAAGTTATCCAGGCTGTCTCTAAGGCATTTACAACTTGAACTCGGTACGATTGTTATATCTACAATTTGACCCCTGAGGCAGACGCCTTGTTGGCGCCGAAACACGGCCCGTGTCGGGTCTTTGGCTAATAAAGTACTCCTGTTGTCCTAGTCTTGAAGGCCCAGTGTTGCTTTTTTCTTTTGGTTTCTCTGATTGTATACTGTATTACCCTCTCTGTCTGTACTATTTTTTACCACAGTCATAAAAATGGCCTTTTCCTGCAGCAAGGGCTCACATGCAATTCCTGCGCTAACCAGTTAGCATGCAACAATGTAGGTAGAAAAGAGGAGAGACAACAAGAGATGTTTAAATACCTACATGGCATAAATGCACAGGAGGTAAATCTCTTTCAATTGTAAGGAAGCTCTGGAATGAAGGGCAATAGAATAGATTCAGAAACAACCTGAGGAAATACCTTCATGCAATGGTTGGTGAATTAATGGAACAGCCTATAACAGCACGTGTTAATTTTAGGAATGCCCCATCCCACCAATGACCTTCCCATTTCCACACACCCTTTTTCAGATCACGTGTAAAAGACAATTATTGGCGTGAATTAACTTGTTATTCAAATAGATTCTGTGCGCAAAATGGGCATCTGCCCAATTTTCACATACAATTTTGGGTGACTTTTATAGAATTAGGGGGAAAGTGCACATGTTTTATAAAGTACACATGTAAGTCATGATTCCACCCATGTTTTGCACAAACCCCACCCCAGCACATGCCTACATTCGAGTTGTGTGACAGTGCAAGCCTTCTTGTCACTGCACATACTTTTATGCACATACCAGCTGGGATAATTGTATAAACACCTTTGTACTTTTTTTTGGGGGGGGGGGGGGGTTGCCGGGTTCTTGAAGCCTGGATTGGCCACTGTTGGAGACAGGATGCTGGGCTTGATGGACCCTTGGTCTTTTCCCAGTATGGCAGTGCTTATGTACTTATGTAGGTGAATATTACAAAAAACACAAGCAAGTGATCTGCAAGATCCAGAACAACAGGGGAAAAAAGAGCAGACCACATAAAAAGTAAAATGATATTTATTTCCAAATCTTCAAAATAGCAAACAATTTCCTTTGATCAGCCAACATGGCCGTGTTTTTGCCCCGATGCGTAAATCTTTTAGCATGCAACTGAAAAGAGGCATGGCCATAGAAGCAGCATAGGTGGGTCGGGGTGTTCACGAAAGATGTTCACAGTATTGTTGAACTTGGAGGATCTGTACCTAATTTACGCCATGAAGATTTACACCAGGTTTCAACTGGTATAAATCAGGGGCGTAGCCAGACTTCGGCGGGAGGGGGTCCAGAGGCCGAGGTGAGGGGGCACATTTTAGCCGACCACCCCCCCCCACCATTGCCGACCCCGCCGCCGCCACCGCCACCAACTTTGCCCCCCCTCCCGCCGCCAACTTGCCATTGCCTGCCTATGCTGGAGGGGGACCCCAACCCCCGCCAGCCGAGGTCCTCTTCTTCTCGCAAAAAGCTTCCTTCTGTTTCTGACGTCCTGCAGGATGTGTAGGATGTCAGAAACAGAAGGAAGCTTTTTGCGAGAATAAGAGGACCCCGGCTGGCGGGAGTTGGGGTCCCCGCCAGCAAAGGCAGGTGACGGCAAGTTGGCGGCGGGAGGGGGGGCAAAGTTGGTGGCGGCGGCGGGGTCGGCAATGGCAGGGGGAGGTCGGCTAAAATGTGCTACGCCACTGGTATAAATCCTCGCTCCCAAAGTGGGGCATGGATCCCGATACTATGCGCTATTCTATAAATGGCACCCAAAACAGAGCACCATTTATAGAATAGCATTCAGCATTCGTTTTATTCAATGCCCACATATGGGCGCCCTCTAGTCCAAAATATATAAATGCCATGGCTGGTGTTTACAAAATGCTGACTATATTCTTTGAATATTGACCTAATCATTTACAAACTCTTAAAATGAGAAGCCCTAATTCATCATTCTAAAGGTGATAAACCTCCAATTTTATTTTCAGTTCCATTTTAGCCTTTTTAAAGGGAGAATGTAATGGCCTTGGACATGGCTGGCCAAATTTATAAATGATTCATAAATTTTAGGATATTTATGTTATATTTGCTTTTTTCATTTACTTACACAACATTTGAACATTACTATGTGTAACTGAATGTACTCGACTGTGAATAAAGTCATAAATCTCAATTTATATTCCTGCATGAATAAATACAACAATATCAATAATTCAGTGCTTATGGTATCATCAGATATAAACTGACTTCTTATCTTCCAGCATTTGTTCACTCATAAGCAAATATGAATTCTGAGTCATGGGGTTCTTGATTCTGAAAGCCATAGACATTGTTTGGCAGGTCAGTGGTCAGTGTCTCCCCATACGTTTGTTTTGCAGATGCCATAACAAGAATAGACTGCTCTCTGTACCAGAGTTCCTACAGTCATTGCAACTGTTCAGGGTCTGCCCACACTCTTATTCAAGCGCTTCTTTATGGTGTTAATTATATATACAGGCATCATATTGATGTGCTCTTGGAAAATATTTTTAATCAAGCAGATATCTGTATCTTTTTGCCACATTATTTTGGTCATTGATTTCATCTCTTGGTACTTGATGAACCTCTGTCTCTCCAAACACAGTAGAGAAAGCTAGTTGCAATACTGTCCTGCTTTTCTCCTTTCTCATTAAAGATCTATGCACTAAAATTCATACTAAAGCTATTTTAATATGCACACATTAAAAGCTGCTAGCATGCATGCTAAAATACCACTTTGTATGCCATTAACTACACTTTTTTGTGTATGTGCTTAAAGTGCATCCATGCCATTATCAATTACACTCTGGACTGGTGCAAGAGAGTTAAGTGCTTTAGGTGAACTACCAACTTTCCTAACTTCAGTGGATGTAGTAGAACATTCCCTTCTTTGGTGGCAGCAGCTCTGGAACAGCATCCACCCTTCTTTACACTCTTCCCCGCACCCTTCTCTTTCACATGCCCCATCCCTTACTCTGTACTGTAGTGGTCTCCAACACACAGCACCAGCAGTCCATGTTTGTGATCTAAAAGGCCCTGTGAAGCTCCTCTGGGTCGCATGTGCCTGCATGTCATGCGTAGTCACATTGACATGCATGCATTTGCGCATGCGTCAATATGAAGCACCTGCTACCCAGAAGAGCTTCACAGGGCCTTTTCTCTACCCGCCACCCGATGGTGCTGCATCTTCTGGTGAACCAATTTCTTTTTTTTTTTGTTTCAACATGTACTAGTAGAGTAGGAATGCTCCTCAAAGGAGTTTGGGTGGAATGTGGGTGGTTTCATGAGCAGGAATAAATGTTGGCACCCATTTGCTCAGATTTTATGAGCCATGCGAAGGCACTTCATGCCCATCTGAGATCAAACACTTTGGATTGACTGCATCAAGTTGAACCCCCTCATTCCCAGTTAGGCAAAGGCCCATTGAGCTGGAAACATTATTAGTGATTGTGAACCTCATGAGACTTCATGGGTAGAAAGTGAACATTTAAACTTTCACTTTACTAACTTTTCAGCTTTCCAACCCCTTCCTGTCTTTTGGAGATCCTCTGCGCATGTCCCCTGCTTTTCTGTGTTTACATCTCATCCTTGTTTCCACCAGTAGCAAAGAGGAGTCAATACTGAGCTTGTGTTACTTAGGAATCTCAATTATGTTAGTAAGCCAAAATAAAGAGAGTTTTTACAAAACTATATCCTTGTAGAATCAAAATCAATATTTAAAATTACACATGGAAGCCTAAAATCTTAGGGTGGCCCCCGGAGCTTTCTCGAGTCCACTTTGCATCCCTTTACAAGAAAAATGTTGGAGACTACTGCTGTACTGCATAGAATATATTCTAATTATCCCTACTATATCATGCATTTTAAGGAGCCACCTTCAAATTCTCAAAAAAAGCAATGAGCATTAACAAAGATCAATGCATTGCATTTAAAGTCAAGCAACGTATTGACTAATCATTACACAAAATATTTAAGGTTGCCATCTGGTTCTAGATTCATCTGACAGGGTTGATCCAGGGACTTTTAGTTCTTATTTCCCTATTGTATTCCCTAAGAAAAGCAAGACTACAAATCCCTACCTGCAATGGGTTAAACCCAGGACTGGATCAATCCTGTTGGGCAAATCTGGATCCAGTTGTAAACCTTAAAAATGTTGATATCCTACCTGTTTGTTTCATTTCCTGGAAGCCTTTACATACTGCAAACAAACCAGTCATTTCTTTTCTCATATTCTCAATTCCCAGAACAGATTTACCAGCAGTAACAAACTCACAAATCATATCATCATCACATTAGAGTCAATTATAGCAGTTCTTCCAATGTCCCTCTCATCATATATAATTCAATGTATCCCTCTTGAATTCTCCCCTCCTGTTCCTGTGTGTAAAACAAACTTCCATATTGGCCAATTCTCCATTAAGAGGGGAATTTCATCAATGTGAGCTACCATTAAGATGGGTTATTTTACTTTGTTGTGCTATTGCAACAGAGGGTCCCATTTTATGCAAAATAGGGGGAGGGAGTTATCAAGCTGCTTTAAGGCCTTAAGTCCTGTTATTTGCCCCCTTAGCATGACTTCAAGGGCTCTAACACAGCTTGTTTTGCTCTACTGATATGATATTTAGGTCACCACATGTTATATAGTAATGAGATGCATAACATGCAAATACATAGCATTTAGCACTCTTCTATAAACCACACTTACAGTTAGGCACTAGGAACCATGACTACATTTAGGCGTGACCGTTTACACCAATAAAAATCTAGTGTAAATCCCCACATGTAAATTTGGTATGGATCCCGCTAATTCTATATCAACACGCATAAATTTTAGGTATGCCCCTGACTCGAGCATGCCCCTCCCATGGCCATGCCTCCTTTTCAGATCCACATGCTAGAATTTATGCGCTCCCCTTTATAGAATTTGCCTAAAAAGATGAGCATGTAAATTCTAACTATTGCCAATTAGTGCTGATAATTGCTTATTATTGACCAATTATCAGTGCTGATTGGCTCATTAAGCAATTAAGTTGCACATGTAAATTGGACATGTCCAAATTTGTGCATGAAACTCAAAGCACCATATATAGAATCAGGGAGTATGGGTATAAATCTTGGTAAAATAGCGTAGGTTATTTTACTATTCCAGGAGCTGTAGGGCCTATACCATCCCTCCATCACTCCCCCCATGATCAAGCCCCCCACCCCCACTCAAGCCTCTCACCCCGCTAACGGCCTGTCATAAGAACATAAGAATAGCCATACTGGGTCAGACCAATGGACCTTCTATCCCAGCATCCTGGTTCCAACTGTGGCCAATCTAAGTCACAAGCACCTGGCAGAAACCCAAATCAACATTACATTCTACCAATCCCAGAGCAGGCAGTGGCTTCCCCATGTCTGTCTCAATAGCATACTATGGACATTTCCTTTAGGAAATTGTCCAAACATTTTTTAAACCGAGATATGCTAACGACTGTTACCACATTCTCTAGCAACAAGTTCCAGAGCTTAATTATTTGTTGAGTGAAAAAAATATTTTCTCCTATTTGTTTTAAAAGTATTTCCATGTAACTTCACTGAGTGTCCCCTTTTTGAAAGAATAAAAAATTGATTCACTTCTACTCATTCTATGCCACTCAGGATTTTGTAGACCTCAATCATATCTCCTCTCAGCCATCTCTTTTCCAAGCTGGAGAGCCTTAACCTCTTTAGCCTTTCCTCATATTAGAGGAGTTCCATCCCTTTTATCAATTGGTTGCTCTTCTTTGTAACTTTTCTAATTTCCTAATTCTATTATATCTTTTTTGAGATATGGTGACCAAAACTGAATGCAATATTGGGGTGAGGTCACACATGGAGCGATACAAAGGCATAATAGTATTCTTGGTCTTATTTATCATCCCTTTCTTAATAATTCTTAGCATCCTGTTTGTTTGTTTTTTGGCCACTGCCACACACTGGGCAGAAGATTCCAGCGTATTCTCTACAATGTCACCTAGATCTTTTTCTTGGGTGCTGACTCCCAAGGTGGACCCTAGCATCAAGTAACTATGATTTGAATTATTGTTCCCAATGTGCATCACTTTGATTTGTCCACATTAAATTTCATCTGCCATTTGGATGCCCAGGCTTCCAGTTTCCTAAGGTCTTCCTGCAATTTTTCACAGTCCACATGTGTTTTCACAACTTTGAATATTTTTGTGTCATCTGCAAATTTAATCACCTCATTCTGATTTTCAGATCATTTGTAAATAAGCTAAATAGCACCAGTCCCAGTACAGATTCCTGTGGCACTCCACTATTCACCCTCCTCCATTGAGAGAAATTGCCATTTAACCCTAACCTCTGTTTTCTGACCAATAACCAATTTCTAATCCACAACAGAACATTGTCTTCTATCCCATGACTAATTTTCTCAGGAGTCTCTCCTCCATTGAGAGAAATGAGTCCCTCATGAGGAATTTTATCAAAAGCTTTCTGAAAATCTAGATACACTACATCAATCGGCTCAGCTTTATCCACATGTTTATTCACACCTTCAAAGAAATTAAGCAAATTAGCAAGGCAAGACTTCCCTTGGCTGAATCCATGCTGAATCTGTTCCATTAAACCAATTTTATCCATGTGTTCCATAATTATATTCTTTATAATAGTTTTCACTATTTTGTCTGGCACTGAAGTCAGGCTTACCGGTCTGCAATTTTCCAGATCACTCTGGTACCCTTTTTAAAAATCTGTGTCACATTGGCCACCCTCTTATCTTCAGGTACTATGAATGATTTTAACAACAGGTTACAAATCACTAACAGCAGATCAGTAATTTCATGTTTGAGTTCTTTCAATACCCTAGAGTGTATGTCATCCTTAAATCAATGGACTATCACCCGAATTCTATATAGCACGCCTAGAGATCCATCTGAAATCGGTTCGTATTCTACAACGTGCGTAACTTGATTGGCTTAACAAGTTAATCAGCATTGATAACAGCTCTTAACAAGCAATAATAAGCACTAATTGACAGTAATTAGAATTTACACACACAACTTGCTAACCGTATTCTGTAATGAAGTACACTGAACTAACATGCACAGACAAAAAGGGGCATGGCTATGGGTGGGGAAATGGGAATTTTGTGGGCATTCTGAAAATTACATGCATAATTATAGAATATGGCCCAGTGTGTCTACATCTACATGCCTGGATTTATGCCATATTTTAGTTGGTGCAAATGGATGCGTGTAGTTTTAGGCGCTGAGATATCAACTAAATGTATTCTATAATCAGTGCCTAAATCTAGGCACAAATTACAGAATATGGTTAGTCAGCACTGATTTCAGTGCCGATTTTTAGGCGCCATATATAAAATCTCCTCTTATATGGGGAGAAGGCAGTGTTTGTTCCTCTGAAACTCTTTTGTTCCTGATGTTTGTTTTTAATGCCTATTTTTGTGTGTTTTATTGATCTTTTTGAAACTTAATTTTTCCATGTTTTCTTTCATTTTCTCATTAATTTTTAATTTTCTTTTCCCCAAAATAAATAATAATATTTTTTGGCCAATGTCCGCTGTTCTCAATATCTATTGCTCTGATGTCTGTTGCTTCATAGATGGACTGTATAGGCTCTGAAATTTACCATTTTACTTAGGAGAATCTATTGAGGTGAATAAGTAGATAAATACATAAGTATTGCCATAATGGGACGGACTGAAGGTCCATCAAGCCCAGCATCCTGTTTCCAACAGTGGCCAATCCAGGTCACAAGTACATGGCAAAATCCCAAAACAGTACAATACATTTTTAGCTGCTTATCCTAGAAATAAGGAGTGGATTTTCCCCAAGTCCATCTTAATAATGGTTTATGGACTTTTCTTTTAGGAAGCTAGCCAAACCTTTTTTAAACTCCGCTAAGCTAACTGCTTTTACTACATTCTCTGGCAACAAATTCCAGCGTTTAATTACATGTTGAGTGAAGAAATATTTTATCCAATTAGTATTAAATTTACTGTAGCTTCTTTTTGTGCCCCCTAGTCCTGGTATTTTTGGAAAGTAAACAATCGATTCACGTCTACCTGACCATTCCACTTATTATTTTGTAGACCTTTATCATATCTCCTCTCAGCTATCTCTTCTCCAAGCTGAAGAGCCCTAGCTGCTTTAGCTTTTCTTCATAGGGAAGTCATACCATCCCCTTTATCATTTTTGTCACCGTTCTCTGTACCTTTTCTAATTCCACTAAAGCAATACAAAATGGGTGTGGATTAACACAGCACTCCTGCAAAATTACTCCAAAAATCCACTACTGAAAAATAATAAACGTGTAAGGAAAAGGAAGGAAAAAGCCTCAACGAGCTCAAGATCAAAACTGATTCCCAGAGCTGTAAGGATCAAAACAATCTCATACTCATTCATCATTGGCAAGAAACCTTCCAATGTTTATAATTCTGTGATAAATATATTTTTTTCAAACACTTCACAAAAGGATATGTCACTTCCATAGAAACATCAACAAAATCTTGTCATACAAAACCAAAAGCTCAAAAACACTTATCTTTTAAAGAGCTAGCTGGTATACACTGAACTGGAGCCCAACAATCTCTTTATGGACAGAATAGAGTGCCCGGCAGGCCCATCCTAGCTGAGAGTGGGAGGGGAGGGGCTTGTTTTGAGTAGTCAGTGTTTGTGTTACCACCAGTGTGACTTCCTTTTGTTTTGTGTGATTTCTGGTGCTTATTCTGATTGTTTATCCATTAATATTAATAAAAATATGTGATCAACACTGTAATCCTAGTTAAGAGGCTACATGGTGATTTTTTTTTTAAATTTTCAGTATTGTTATAATTTCAGACAAAGGTTTCTATATAGGTTCAGATTTAAGAAAGATTCTTGATTACAACTGGACTAACTGTGGAAAATCTGTGAATACCTGAAAGCCTTAGAAAGAATTGCTATGAGATGGTTCATGTGCAATTTATATAGTTTGAGAGTTTCAGGTCTGCAGAAAGGTTTGCTATTACAATTGTTAAATCTGAAAGTAAAAACATTTTCATAACTACAAAATGAAACTTCCTAGTACCTCTATGCAATGTGAAAGAATGAAAAATGTTCCAGAGATTTCCCATGAAACGTAATGGGTATGCAAAGAATGCATCTTAATAATCCAAGTCTCAGGAGAAATGGTGCAGATGTGGGCCAATACATCATTTGGCTTTAATTGTGAACTAATGAGTTTGTCCCTAGCGTAATCCTTGAAGAGAAAATAGGGAGATGAAGGTATGAGAATGGATAATGTAACAGGGACCATTTATTGGAATTTTTCCATTATTGGTTGTGTGAGAAAATAGGCACAAACCAAAAACTTACAGTCTTACACGAGGAAGTTATCAAGGTATGGTAAAAGGTGAGCTTTTATTACGCCTTGATTTAGCACAGGGAGTCAGTAACCTGTGGTATGACAGTCCAGCAGTTTGCTGACTACCATGATAAAGGAATAACGTTGCTTAAGAGCCAACTCACCAGTTGTTATTCCTTGGCCACATCCTGCAGGGCCTGTGCCATCCTGCCCGAAAACTTCTCCATTCTTCCATCGCATTCCCTCACCTCCTTGAACACTTTCCCCAACCCTGATCAAGCCCCCCACTCCCTAATTAAGCCCCACTCCCAATCAAGCCCCCCAACCCATAGCCAAGATCTCCCACCCTCAATGGGCCTACCATTCATTTCCCTGATGTCTACTGGTCATTGGGCAGGGGTGATCCACAGTCACTCCTGCCCTGTCTGGCACCATCTTCAAAATGGCACTCCTAGCCATAGTCTCATGCTTCTACCACTACTATTGAAACAGGACATTTAAGGAAACCCAATAGAGAGGTTTCAACAATGGTGAAAGAAAGCTAGGAGTATATATGGAGAGAGCAGGGTACAGGATGTACACTATCTCCATCAACTTCAAAGCAGCATATAAATACAAGGAAAAAACACACAATTTGAAGTGTCAGTATACAAATGTTAGAAGCCTAAAAAATAAGATGGGAAAGTTAGAGCATATAGCACTAAATGATGAGGTAGATATAATAGGCATTTCAGAAACCTGGTGGAGATCATGGTGGCCATTTTGAAGGACGAAAAAAGACAAATGGGGTTCACACTCTCCACAAGGACAGAACACAGCAGTAACAGGGTGGAAAGGAACCAATTCCAAGTGATCAGTCACCACAACAGGATAAGATTTTGTGTATCGATTGATAGAGGAGCGTTTTAAAATCTTGGTAAAGATTTGGCATAACATGCAAAACCGAAACAGGTTCAAATTTTTCCATACACAACTAAGCACTCATGGCCAACAAGGCCAAAACACGGGCCATGTTGGGTCCTAATAAAAATTGTGGCCATTTTGAAGGAACAGCCATGACGAGCAGGAGCAAGTGGCATCGTTCTTGCCTGTCCTCTGCTAGAGCACCAGAGATTGGGCAGATAGGCCTGGAAGGTCTGCTGATATTCATATTCAAGGGAGTAGGGGAGGTCTGTTCATGTGCTGGGGGAGCTTGTTCATGTTCTAGAGGCTGGGAGAGAGGGAGGGGCATCAATATCATAGGGGAGTTGGGACTTGTGCAAATACCCTTATGCGGGTCCCAGTATTGAATATCTGGCAATGGTCAGTGCATAAAGAAAACTGCCAACTGAATACTGACCAGTTAATGTCTAAATGTAAGTGCTATTTGCACACTAAAATTATTTTTAGAAACTAGCACTTATATACATGAATGAACATTTGTGCACATAAATGCTAGTTGGGTACTAAGCTCTATTCAATAACTGATGTGCAAAACTTACATAGCACGTAAATGCAAGGCGGCGTACATGTGGGTGGAGCATGAGCAGGGCATAGGCAGGGGGAGATTCTATATATGGAGCCTAAAAAATCTGTGCTGAAATCAGTGCCAACTAAGCGTATTCTCTAATCGGTCCCTAGATTTAGGTGCCAATTATAGAATATGCTTAGTTGATATTTCAGTGCCTAATTCTATGCACATCCATTTACACCAACGAAAATGTGGCGTAAATCTGAGCACATAGATTTAGGCATACTGGGCCATATTCTATAACTAGGCATGTAAATTTCAGAACACCCACCAAACATCCATTCCCCCACCCATAACCATGCCCCTTTTTTGCTTGAGTGCATTAGAAGTTTGGCACTCATCATTACAGAATATGATTAGGAACTTATGCACAGTAATGTCAAAGTTGTCACGTGCTGTTTCCTGCAGTAGAAAAATATTTTTTCTATTTTCTACCATGGCGGGTGTTCCCGGCATTAATCGGCAGCGTGGCCATATCGATGCAGCTTGCATGAGTACCACACATGTAGCACGTGAGCCCTTACCACTAGGTCAATGGGTGGCAGTAAGGGCTCAGGCAGTAATTAACTGCATACTACCTTTAATTCTAGCACATGGCTATTTACTGCCCTCATTTAAAAAAAGCCTTTTTTTCCTAGCCGCTGTAAAAATTGGCCCAGTGTGCCCAAAAAATACGCACCCACACTACTGCAGGCTACCTTTTACTGTGGCTTTGTAAAAGGAACCCAGAGTCACGTGTCTGTGTGAAACCTGCCCATGCCCCACCCATGCTCGGTCCCTTCACAGTTGCATGTTGTGTGGGTTGCGTGCTAAGCTTGTAGAATACTGCTTAATGCCCAACCAGAACTTACTTACATGATTGTTACATTCATGTACATAAGAACTCTTAGAATGCAAATGGTGCTTCACATTTAGGCGTTAAGATTCTTTTCTACCTAGTCCACTACAGAAGAGGAATGATCCCATGACATGTGCTGCTCCAAATGAGATAGAAAGCCTTCAAAACAGAGAAGAAATTGTATTTTATTTGTATTTATTTATTAGGATTTATTTACCGCCTTTTTGAAGGAATTCACTCAAGGCTGTGTACAGCAAAAATAAGTCAAACATAAGCAATAGACAATTTCAGCAGTAAAAATATTCAAACAACAACACAAAGTATGGTGTGGAGAGGCATAATCGAACGGCGCCGGCCAAATAGATCACCGGCGATCTATGTTGGCGGCGGCGCTACAGCTGGCCGGAACCGTATTATCAAAAAAAATGGCTGGCCATCTTTTTTTTTTGATAATACGGTTTAGCCCGGCCAAATGCCTTGGAGTTCGCCGAGTTTGAAATGGCCAGGTTTGTTTTTCAGCGATAATAGAAAAAAATGCCGGCCATCTCCAACCAGGCGAAATCCAAGGCATTTGGTCGTGGGAGGAGCCAGAATTTGTAGCGCACTGGTCCCCCTGACATGCCAGGACACCAGCTGGGCACCCTAGGGGTCAGTGCGGTGGACTTCAGAAAAGCCCCCCACATGCATAGCTCCCTTACTTTGGGTGCTGAGCCCCCCAAACCCCCCCCCCCAAAACCCACTACCCACAAATGTACAACACTACCAAAGCTCTTAGGGGTGAAGGGGGCAACTACATGTGGGTACAGTGGGTTTTGGAGGGCTTCCATTACCAGCACAAGTGTTACAGGTAGGGGGGGATGGGCCTAGTTCCGCCTGCCTTAAGTGCACTGTGGTACCCACTAAAAGTGCTCCAGGGACCTGCATACACACAGGCCTCTAGGACTTGTTGCTGCTGTATAACCTTGGCACACCAGTTGACACCTGAAGACTAATCTCTTTGAAAACGTCCTTTATTTGAATAAGCACGTTTACTCACATTTAACTGCAGAACAGAGGTTGTGCCCCACTGGCAAAGAGTCTCCCTGGTACTGAGATTAGCAGTAGGTCAGAGCTGGCAGAATGGTGTACAATGCCCTCTTTCAGCCACATTCAAGGTAATAACGTTCTCTAACGTGGGTGACACATGAAAGGGATCTAAAACTGGCTTACAAAAATGGCCCCTACCTCATGGACTACCGGAAACAAAACAGGGCACACTCTGACCCAGTTAGCAGGGGGGGGGAAACACCATGGACGTACAGCCCAGTACCCTACACCCACCACAATGCATTGCTGATGTGACTCTGCAGGGCACCTAACAGAAAAGGTGTCACACTCACCCAAGAGCCACATCGCAACCAGGGAAAGGCTGACGGAGGATACAACACATTCTGCTGTCATGGAGGTGGGTACAGCATTTGAGGCTGGCATACAGGCTGGCAAAAAAGTTTTTTAGTTTTATTTTTTTAGTATGGGAGGGGATTGGTGACCACTGGGGGAGTATGGGGAGGTCATCTCCCATTCCCTCCAGTGGTCATCTGGTCATTTGGGGCACCTTTTTGAGGCTTGGTCGTGAAAATAAAAGGACCAAGTAAACCCAGCGATATACTGCTTATCGCCGTTTTTTTTTCCATTATCACCGAAAGCCGGCCATCTGATAGCCATGCCCATGCCCGCCCATGTCCCACCTTTGCTTCGCCGCCGACATGCCCCTTTGAACTTTGGCCGGCAACGCGACGGGAAAGCGGTGATGTTGCCAAAAAAGCAGCTTTTGATTATACCGATTTGGCCGCTTTTCCGATATCACCGGCCATCTCCCGATTTAGGTCTGAAAATGGCCAGCGACCACTTTCGAAAATGAATTGGATAGTATACTATTTACAATGTCAACACAGTACACAATAAACCCTGTTAATAGACAGCACGGGGTGTAAGCAAGGATGGAACATATAGATAAGTAACAGGAGTAAGAAGGAACTAGTTAAAGAGAGTTGCAAATGAGGTCAGACAGATGCTTGAACATTATCTTGGCTAGGGTAGGAGTGGCTAAACATGTCCTGCTATAATATGTGCAGCCGGTGTCATTTACTTCTTCCATTAAAGGCCTGGTTGAAGAGCAAAGCTTTTACCTGCTTCCTGAAGTAGAGGTAGTCTTGTGTTAAGCGAAGCATTTCAGGGAGTGCATTCCAGGGCATGAGGGCTACTCTGGAGAAGGTCACATGCCGTTATCACATCGTGTGATGTCTTTTGGAGAGGATGTGGTTAGGGAAACTCCTTGGGAGGACCTTAGTGACCTTGAAGGTTTGTAGAGGGAGATCCTGTTTTTCAAGTATTCTGGGCCATTTCCTTTATGGGCCTTGAAGGTCAAAAAAGAGAGTTTTAAATTTGGCTCTGTAGTGTACTGGTAGCCGGTGAATTTTAAGCAAAAATGGTGTGATGTGGTCACATCGCTTACAACCTTCTATTAGCCTTGCTGCAGCATTCTGAATCAATTGGAGCTGCTGCAAACTCTTTGTAGTCATACCAGTGTAGAGTGCATACACTACTGAATTTCTTACACAGAAGTTTAAAAAGTACTTATCAGATCAAAACTCAAGCAAGTTGGTCAGTCTGCAATTTGCTGTGTTGCAAAATCTTTTGCACAGTTAGAACCCTTTGTTTCAATAGAACCCTCATTATCCTGTTTTGTGAGGTAATTGTCACCAGATGTTTTCATTATGCTTATGTGATTATACATTGGATCATTAGTATACTACAACTATTTCTTCACATAATGTGAATTCAGATATAATTCATCCTCAGGACCTGAAGTAAACTGAATCTGGTTTTCTTTTTACTACTAGTTCTTGAAGACCCCCAGGATTTAAAATTATTGGATGGATTGATTTAATAGAAGGGGAAATTTACTGGTTTTAAAATCCAGCTATCATTTCCAGACTATTGACTAGATATTGTCTGTATAAAAATAATTATAATATACATATGCATAGAGAACATGGTAAATTAATTTTGCAATAATGTCTTATTTATTGATTCTTGTCTCTAATTCAATGTTTCTCCTATGATCTGTGATCTCAAGTCACATTACAATACAAACAATAGTTAAACCTTGACCATTCTTACAATGTTGTAATGTCATCTTTCATCTCAATACCCCCCTGGCGTGTGTACCCTGTTACAGAGTATCATATCATCCACAGACAGGCAGACCTTCCTTTCTAGACCTTTCGGTGCTCTAGGATTTGGTTCCATTCTTATGCATTTCTTCGTCCAAAGGCATCACTATTTATATTTTGTTCTGTTCAGGTATTTTTCTCAGAATTCAGCATTTCTTTAATCTTATCTCACATTGTGAGTAGTGGTGAAATGTTTGAAATACACTTTAAACACAAACTTCAGATTTGAGTAAGTTTGTTTATGCTGAATAATTTAAAAATACATCTTTGAGGATCTCTAAAAATGTTAGGTGGCTAAATATCTGGAAATGCATCTACATGCTAAGGAAAGAGATGGGGGTGGGGGAGAAAATGGGAAAGAGATGGGGGGGGGGGGAGTTAGCACTATGCTCATTACATTCACTGAGGACGTTTCAGTCAGAATTCATAGGTAGGTCTGCCAAACTTGCACAGAGTAGGTGCCAATAAAGCAGTGATTCAAAACCTGTCCTGAAGGCACCCCAGCCAATCAGGTTTTCAGGATATCTGCAATGAATATTCATTAGATTGATTGGCATGCACTGCTTCCACTGCATGCAAATTTCTCTCATGTATATTTAATGTGGATATCCAGAAAACCTGACTGACCGTATGCAGTTCTGCATTAATTTTTTGCAAGTTCTTGCACAATAACGAAAATTTTAACATGGGACCTGCAGGAAAAAAAAAACCCTATTTTATGGCAGCATTAAAAATGGGTTTAGTCCCACATTAAAAATGCTCTGATCCCATTTTATAATGCAGTTTAGTAAAAGGACCCTTAAAATTAAAAAGTGTCATAGTAACGCAACAAATCTTTATGCTATGAAAAGAAGTAAAAGTTAGAAAAAAAGAGACCAATTTGGTTGTCCAAAGATATTGCTGTGATTTTTTATCTACTTAATTTTATATGTAAACTGTTTTTGTTACTGCAGATAGGTTACATCGTAATTCTATGATTATTGCTCCAGTGTAATTCAATTTTATTGATCTTATATTTCCCTGATGTTCTGTTTATTGTTGTTGTAAATCATTCTGGCCTCTCTGAAAACAGTGGTATAAAAATGATACATAAAATAAAGTAGGAAGTAAACAGATAACCTGCAAAAAAATAAAAGGAAAGTACAAAGGGATCTCAGAAAGAAACAAGCAAAGGGAAAACTGGAAGAAACAAATAAGGTGGTCAGGATAGCAAAGGTGGAAATGGGAGAAAAATTAACTAATATGGTAAAATGAAGTGAGGCAACTAGAAAATATTTGAAACTCTGATGGACGCTCTTCTGGTTCACTATCCAGCTTATAATCGAAAGACAAAAACGCCTATATTGCAACCTAAATCGGGAGATAGACGTTTATCTCCCCAAAATGATTAAATCAATATAATGGAAACCAAAGTTTCAGTGCGTCCATGTCGCTCCTACGTTTACTTAAAAACACCCAAATAAGGGGCGTGTCGGGGGCGTGTTAGGGGCGCTGATACGACGTGGTCATGTACAACGTATAATGGATAGCGAAATGGCTCTGGTTGAGCGAGAAGACGGGTGTAATATGTTGGACCCGAAATAAAAGTGACCAGAGCAAGGGGGAAATTGTCTTTAGACCCATTACCGATTGTGTGTAGTTGGAGAGTGGCGAGATCGTTGGTGGAAGAGCTGAATTGGTGGTTGCAGAGAGAAAGCCGAGCGTGTTGAGTACCTGTGACGTTCGTCTGTGTGCCCTGCCTCTTTTGTGTCCTACCCTTTGACCTTTCCCTACTCCTACTCCTTTGCTCCATCGCCCCCTTCGTGGATGGCTACTAGGTAAGTGGAACATGCATGTACCCATACTATACCTCCTCCACTGGGCAACCCTCCGCCCTGGCTTCTTCCACCTCACTCCACAACCCACTATCCAAATCCCCCCTCCCCCCCTGTACCTGCTCCAAGCAATACACACTCATCTATCTCATTCTGCTTTTCTCCAAAGGTGACCGAGGCTACCCGCAGAGGACATGGCTCATGACCCCCCTGATCCACCCACAACCAGGGGCAGAAGAAACCTACAACAGGAGACATCACAGCAACCGGGGGATCATTGAGCGGACCTTTGGTTTGTTGAAAAAACGGTTCCGCTGTCTGGACCGGTCTGGAGGAGAGCTGCTCTACAGTCCAGAAAAGGTGGCCAAGATCTTTGTGGCGTGCTGCATGTTGCACTATTTGGCCCAGCGCAGAGGACAGCCTCTCCCAGAGGAGCCACAGCCACCACCAGAAGAGGCCCCAGATGAGCAGGAAGAGGAGCCCCCTCCACCCCCAGCCCACAGAGCAGAGCTCAGTGCTTACCAGCTTGGCGTAAGAGCATAGGCGTAGTTTGATTGTTTCATTTGGGGGGGCAAAGAATGGGCGGAGCATATTAGCATATCATTTGCATATATACATATGCAAATGAATATGCTAATATGGAGGAAGGAAATGAAATTTACAGGCAAAATATCACAGATGCACATTTCAAAAAGCTGACACATTTCAATTAATAAATTATGAATAAAATACTTTTATTTACCTTTGTTGTCTGATCATTTAGTTTTTCTATTCGCTTTGATCCCAGTGTCTTCTGTTTTATGCAGTGTCTTCTTTCCAGTAGGCTTCCCTCTGCTCCCCACCCTCGCAGTCCCATCCATCTCTTGCTCCTTCCCTCTGCTCACCATCCCTCCGTCCCATCCATCTTCTGCTCCTTCCCTCTGCTGTGCCTGACCTCTCCCAATCCCATCCATCTCCTGGTCCATCCCTCTGCTCCCCACCCCTCGCAGTCCCATCCATCTCTTGCTCCTTCCCTCTGCTCCCCACCCCTCCCAGTCCCATCCATCTTCTGTTCCTTCCCTCTGCTCACCATCCCTCCGTCCCATCCATCTTCTGCTCCTTCCCTCTGCTGTGCCTGACCTCTCCCAATCCCATCCATCTCCTGGTCCATCCCTCTGCTCCCCACCCCTCGCAGTCCCATCCATCTCTTGCTCCTTCCCTCTGCTCCCCACCCCTCCCAGTCCCATCCATCTTCTGCTCCTTCCCTCTGCTGTGCCTGACCTCTCCCAATCCCATCCATCTCCTGGTCCATCCCTCTGCTCCCCACCCCTCCCAGTCCCATCCATCTCTTGCTCCTTCCCTCTGCTCCCCACCCCTCGCAGTCCCATCCATCTCTTGCTCCTTCCCTCTGCTCCCCACCCCTCCCAGTCCCATCCATCTCCTGCTCCTTCCCTCTGCTCCCCACCCCTCCCAGTCCCATCCATCTCTTGCTCCTTCCCTCTGCTCCCCACCCCTCCCAGTCCCATCCATCTCTTGCTCCTTCCCTCTGCTCCCCACCCCTTCCAGTGCCATCCATCTTCTGTTCCTTCCCTCTGCTCCCCACCCCTCCCAGTCCCATCCATCTCTTGCTCCTTCCCTCTGCTCCCCACCCCTCCCAGTCCCATCCATCTTCTGTTCCTTCCCTCTGCTCACCATCCCTCCGTCCCATCCATCTTCCCTCTGCTCCCCACCCCCCACCCCCCGCGAGGTCCAAGATGGTGACTCCGTTTACCCCCTCTCTTCCTCCCTCCCTCCGGCGCAGGCAGCAGTCTTTTCCAGCGTTCCTGGCAGCGGTAGCGATGTACACGCTGCCTTCGGTCTGCCCCGGAAGATTTCTCTTCAAGTTCCTGTTCCCACCTATGCGGGAACAGGAACTTGAAGAGAAGGCTTCGGGGCAGAGCCAAAGGCAGCGTGTACAATGCTACCGCTGCCAGGAACGCTGGAAAAGACTGCTGCCTGCGCTGGAGGGAGGGAGGAAGAGAGAGAGGTAGACGGACACGCTCCTCTCCGTCCGCTTGGCTTCCCTGCCCTCTCTGTCTGCGTCCCGCCCGAAAGGAAATGACGTCAGAGGAAGGCGGGACGCAGACAGAGAGGGCAGGGAAGCCAGGCGAACGGAGAGGAGCGCGTGCCTGCATGTGGTTTTTTTTTTTTTAAACTAATGGCGTGGCGGCGCCTCACGTCGTTTGGGGGGGCATTGCCCCCCCTCACCCCCCCCCCAGTCTACGCCTATGCGTAAGAGCAAGACAAAGACTCATTGAAACAAGTTTTAGGTGAAAGTAAGTGTACATTTATTTATTTATATTAATTGCATGTGTTCCTGTGTTCACCCCCACCACCACCACCCCTTCCCACCCCCACCACCCCCCCCTCCCACCAACCCTCACCCTACAGCATGTGCCATCACTTTCCCCTTCCCTTCCCCCGTCCCCTCCTACCCCTCCCACGGCCTTCCTTTGCAGCTGGTGCTGCACGGGAAGTCTGTTCACACACTTCTGAGGTGCTGCTCCCAGTGTCCTCCTCCGTATCCCCACAGCAGCCTGCGGCTTCGGCTGCGCTGTGGAAATCTGGCCACCTTGTTGACTGTAGGCTAGCAACAAGAATGGGAGCAGGTTTGGTGGGTGCTGCAGGAGTGGGTGCGGAGGTGGACGATCGCAACGCCCACCTCTTAGCTGGTGGTTGGTGGTCAGTGGAGGAGGAAGTTGATGGCAGGCCCTGCTCCAGCAGCACGGCAGGAGTAGGTGCTGTGACCTGAGGGCGCAGGCGTTCGATGCTCTGCTCCAGCCGTTTGAGTTGCTGGAGCATGTCCTGGTGGGCTAGGTGTTGTGCGTGGAGCACCTCCTGGTGGCCTTCGCGTTGCGCCTGGAGGAGTTCCTGGTGGGCTTGCTGCTGTGCCTCCAGTGCTTGCCACTGCAGGTCTAGTTTCTGCTGCCGGTACTCCTCCAAGCGCACGTTGTGGCGTAGCAACTCTGTGGCCAGCCGCAGGAGTTGCCTCCTTTGGCTGGATGGCCTCTGGCGAGGAGCTGGCCCCCTATATGCGTCCTCCTCCTCCTCACCAAAGTCATCCGGTGCTGGAGGTGCGGCCTCTGCTGGTGGTGCTGGTGGAGGATGAGCCTGTACTGCTGGTTCTGCTGCTGCAGGTGGTGGAGGCAGAGGCTGGACTGGTGCAGGTGGTGGTGGAGGCAGAGGCTGGACGGCTGGTGCAGGTGGTGGAGGCAGAGGCTGGACTGCTGGTGCTGCAGGGGGTGGAGGCAGAGGCTGGACTGCTGGTGCTACAGGGGGTGGAGGCAGAGGCTGGACTGCTGGTGTAGGGCGTTGGCCTTGCAGGCCACTAGGGCCAGCCTCCTCTGAGTCATCACCTGTATAGCACAAGAGTGAGGAACTGTGTTGGTGCAAATAACCCACTTTTGTCTTTCAGCATTCATATACATTGGCATGTCCCCCAACCTGATGACCCAGCAAAGAGATGGTGAGGAGGAATGGAATTGACACCGGTGCGAAAGAGAGAGCCCCACAGGCAGCTGGGTAGAGGTGGTGGACGATCAGCCAAGAGAAGGACACCGCTCACAACGTTGTGGACAAGCTGTTTGTTGTATAATTGTTAAATTGAAGAACATTTCAGCATGTGTTGTGTGACTACTTGTTGGATTATTTGTAGTAAATAATTAGCAGATTTTAGTACACACAGCTTCAGCTTTAGAAATGTTAATTTCTTTCTTCATCTCTCTCTCATTCACCCCTGAATAATTCACTGCTGAGTCACTTTAAAGTTGAAGTAACAAAACATCTGTTTACTCACAGTTTGCAGTTAGATTATAATCAGACAGGCTTATATATACATATTACTATACATTTGTATAATCAGCTCCTTCCATGTGCTTAGATGGTAATGGATGCTCACACCACCATAGATCCTCTCAGGTTAGGAGAGAACATGAGCTCCATGTGCTCCATGTGCTGCATGTGCTGTGTCTAACCCCCACAGGAAGTTGCATAGCTGTGTGACCTCTCTAAGTAATTCACATCAGAGGTCACAGAGTAATCACAGAGAAATAATAGGTGACAGGCAATGCATGTTAAAATACAATACATTCCAACAAACCCCTTCTCATGCATAACTGTCATGCAATTATTTATTCATACAAAGTCCAAGCTTTATACGCAGATTCACAAAATGTTCTCTGGGTAACGGTTTGGTCATGATGTCAGCTGTCATCTCACTGGTGTGACAATAGTGTAGACTGATGACCCCTTCTTTCGCCAACTCTCGCACGTTGTGGTATTTCGTTGCGATGTGCTTGGTGCGTGACTGAACCTTGTCATTCTGTGACAGTCGGATGCAGCTCTGATTATCTTCCATTATCTGGATTGGTCTCTTTTCAGCTATTCCAAAATCCAGCAAAAGTTTTTCAATCCACATCAGTTCTCTGCACGCTTCCGATACGGCCACGTATTCAGCTTCTGTAGAAGACAAACTCACAATACTTTGTTTATGACTGGCCCATGAAATTTGT
Organism: Microcaecilia unicolor; assembly: GCF_901765095.1. NCBI lineage: Eukaryota > Metazoa > Chordata > Amphibia > Gymnophiona > Siphonopidae > Microcaecilia > Microcaecilia unicolor. The sequence goes on from NC_044040.1 coordinate 169,080,788, forward strand.
ACATTTCCATACATAAACACATATCCACTTGTGGATTTATAATCAGAATGATCCCCTGCCCAATCTGAATCACAGTAACATATTAGTTTTGGATTACTATTGGCTGAAATCTTTAATTTACAGTCAATGGTACCCTTTAAATACCTTACCATCCTTTTAACTGCAGTCCAATCTGATTTGGTAGGTGAGCTGACTCTTCTGCTCAAAATTCCTACTGCATTTGCTATATCAGCCCTGTATGTGGTAGCTAGATATAAAAGCTTACCTATGGCTGATCTATATTGGATGTTATCTGGTAAAGGTTCTCTTACTGTTTCATCCTTCAGAAAATCAGTGATCATGGGAGTGCTTACAACTTGGGCATCTTGCATACCTAAACTTTCAATAAGCTCATTTATTTTCTGCTTCTGGCTTAGAAGATAAGAACCATCATTTTGTTTCTCAATTTCTATACCAAGATAGTATGACACATTACCAAGTTCTTTTATCTCAACATTGAGGTTTAAACACTTTACAATGTCCTTGTACTCTTGCTCACTTTTGCTTGCAATGAGCAGATCATCAACAAAAGCTAAAATGTATGCATATTGTCCATTTGTGCACCTAGTGTACAAACATTTATCTGCTTCACCTTGCTTAAATCCTAAATTTGTCAATATTTCATGCAATTTATCATTCCAACATTTTGCACTTTGCTTTAATCCATAAAGACCTTTGTTTAATTTACACACTAGCTGTCTTTGTTTTGTATTTATGAAACCTGTTGGCTGTTCCATGTACAAGTCTTCAGTTATATCTCCGTGAAGAAACGCTGTTTTCACATCAATGTGTTTGACTTGCATGCCTTTTGAGACTGCAATGCTCAGAAGTGTTCTGATTGTCGTGTGTTTCACTACAGGTGCAAACACTTCATCAAAATCTTCTCCATATTTTTGAAGATATCCCTTTGCGACTAATCTTGCTTTATACCTTTCCACTTTTCCTTGTGCATTCCTTTTTAACTTGAATACCCATTTGCATCCTATAGCTTTCTTGCCAGGAGGTAATTTTGTAAGAATCCAAGTATTATTTTTATCCAATGCATCAATTTCTTCTTGTGCAGCTTTATGCCATTCAGCAGCTTCTTCTGCTGGCATTTTCTCAATCTCATCCCATGTTAAGGGCTCTTGAGCTTCTGCTGACTTTGTTAGGTAAGACAGTCTTGGGGGTGGAACACCTTTGTTTTCCCTGGATGAGCGTCTGACAACAGGTTGGTCTGACCTTTCTGCATCCTCTATATCTGAGAGTTCTTCTCCAATTGATTCCCCTTCTCCAACTGTACTGTCTTCTTCAATGATCCTTTCTGTGTCTGCTTCCTCTGCCTGTTCCTCGTTAGATACAGATGAGTTGCTTTCAGACATCTGCCTTGGTATGGCATTTATATACACTGGCATGTCTATTATGGTTCTAGTTTCATATTCTGGATGATAAGGCTCATCTGGGATAATCCAGCCTTTATCAACCCTTTTGTTTTCATCAAAATATGTAACATGTCTTATGCCAACAATGCCAGTTTTCAGATTCAAAATTCTATATCCTTTGTGTCCTGGAGCATAGCCAATTAAAATGCCCCTTTCTGTTGTGGAATCCAGCTTATGCCTTCTTTGCTTTGGTACATGAGCATATGCTGTACTTCCAAATGTTCTTATGTGTGACAGGTTTGGCTTCCTACCATGCCATGTCTCATGTGGTGTGCGCTCAGCGCCTTTAGTTGGCATTCTATTTTGTAGGTACACTGCTGTGAGAATGGCTTCCCCCCATAGTCTTTTAGGGAGATTGCTATCTGACAGCATACATCTGGTCATTTCCACAAGTGACCTAAATTTTCTCTCTGCAACAGAATTTTGCTCTGGTGTATAAGCTACTGTTGTGATATGCTGAATGCCTTCTTGTTCTAGAAATGTGCGCATGCTTTGTGAAATGAACTCACCACCATTGTCGGTCTGAAGAACCTTTGGTTTTCTTTCAAATTTGTTGCTCACCATGGCTACGTATTTCTTCAGCATGTCTGTGACTTGACTTTTCTCTTTCAGCAAATAGGCCACACAATATCTAGAGAAATCATCCAAGAATATCAGCACAAATCTGTTATTTCCCAATGATGGGATATTAAACGGTCCACATAAGTCACTGTGTATTAAGTCCAGTACTTTATTACTCCTATTTCCTGTGTATGCAGGAAATGAGGGTCTCACACCCTTTTGAGTAACACAGTCTATGCATTTCTCCATTTTACCAGCATCTGCACTTATCTGAATGCCGGTGGCCAGTTGCTTACTGTAAAGATCCTGGATCACCTTAGAATCACGATGTCCCAGGCGGCGGTGCCAGATTTCCAGACTACATTTACCATCATTCTTCCTTACTTGCGCCATATGTGAGGCTTCACCTGAAATGCTCAGTTTATAAACATCATTATGCATAAAAGCTTCAGCATACACTTCATCATTTTTAGAGATTGTGCACTTACTGTTTTCAAAATGAATCACAAAACCCTTCTTATCTAATGTAGATACACTAAGCATATTGCAAACTGCTTGGGGAATATACAAGACATCACTTACAGGAATTTCTTTAACTTCATTAGACACTTTGCATTTTAAGAATCCAATTCCTTTTGCTTGGATCTGAGCAGTCCCTGCGTTTGCAGTTTTAAGAATACCTTCCTCTGGACACATTTCCTGAAAGAAATCCTTACAATTGGTTAAATGGCATGTACTCCCTGAATCCAAAATCCAAGTACTTTCATTTGAATTATTATTTACCATAGTCAAAGATTTTTCTGCCATTAGAAAGCCCTTGTGTTTATCTTTGTCCTTCATACATTTCCTGGTTTGAAAATTCTTTAGTTCCATTGGCTTAGGTGAGCTAGAGGGAGTGTTTTGTGTTTCCTTACACCATTTAGATACATGTCCCTCCTTTCCACATGAGTAGCAAATCAGCTTGCCCTTGGGTGGAGTTTTCCCATAGCTCCGCCTTCCTCTGTTCTTTGCCAAGAAATTTGTTTCATTTCTCTCTGACTTGCTTTGAGAACACATCTCCTCAGAATCATTTATTATGCATTCCTGCCTTAGTTTTGATGTTGCCTGTTCAAAAGATTGCCCTTCAATGGCCTCATTTACAGACCTAAAAACATCAAACTTCTTTGATAGTGAGGTAAAAAGAAATGCTCTTTTCAATGCATCACACATGGGAATTCCAGAAAGTTCTAGCTTTTGAAATGAAGACATAAGATGCATAATGTGATCATTACATTTACTTTTATCCCTTAATTTGGTTTCATTCAACTCTGCTAGCCAAATTGGTTGCTGCTTTGCATATGTAGTTGCATACATAGTTCTCAGTTTATATAAAATGTCCTTTGGTGTATCTTTTCCCTCCACTAATATGGCTTGTTTCTCTGAGAGAGCTTCCAAAAGCATGCACTTCACATAATAGTTTGCATTGTCCCATTCAGCCATATTTTCAGCTGTTCTGTCTTGGTCTAAGCATATATGTAATCCTTTTGCTCGAAGGAGACATATGAATCTTAGTTCCCACTGCTGATAATTAAACTCAGTTAATTTAGGCACCTTGAGAGAATAGAACAATGGTGAATTTCCTCCCTCAGCCATTTTCTTAGCCTTCTGTCTGCTGTGTGGGGGGAGAGAGAGACAGACTGAATCTTTCCTTTAAAACTTAAGAGAAAAATGTGGCCTTTTTTTTCTGCCTGGTAATATTTCTCTTCTTTTTCAATTCCTGACCCTGGGCCCATAACCCTTTTGTTGGATTATTTGTAGTAAATAATTAGCAGATTTTAGTACACACAGCTTCAGCTTTAGAAATGTTAATTTCTTTCTTCATCTCTCTCTCATTCACCCCTGAATAATTCACTGCTGAGTCACTTTAAAGTTGAAGTAACAAAACATCTGTTTACTCACAGTTTGCAGTTAGATTATAATCAGACAGGCTTATATATACATATTACTATACATTTGTATAATCAGCTCCTTCCATGTGCTTAGATGGTAATGGATGCTCACACCACCATAGATCCTCTCAGGTTAGGAGAGAACATGAGCTCCATGTGCTCCATGTGCTGCATGTGCTGTGTCTAACCCCCACAGGAAGTTGCATAGCTGTGTGACCTCTCTAAGTAATTCACATCAGAGGTCACAGAGTAATCACAGAGAAATAATAGGTGACAGGCAATGCATGTTAAAATACAATACATTCCAACACTACTGACGTGCTAGACTGCATAGAACTGCTTTATGACCCCCATTACAGGCTCCTTCAGTTGAATGCATGTGGCCCACACTCACTAGAGCACAGAGGTGACAGAAGGAAATAGGCACAGTTTGGTGATGGGAAAATAGGAGGGAGTAGTAGGGAAGGAAGGCCCCCAAAGTTGTGCCACAGTAGTAACCTACACACACCCATAGGAGCCAACTGTAAAGTATTATTGGGGTGCTAAGTCCAGTGCACAAAACTCCTCCCTGCACAGCTACATGATCTTTCCTCAATATTGGGGGTGCTCAAACACCCACAGCACCCACCGAGTCTGCTCCTATAACACACATGAACACTACCACTACTCAAATAGAGCTTACAATTAAATAAAGATGCGCACACAGGACAAGTAAGAGGAAAGCCAATGACAACGGTAGGGATAGGGAGTAAGGGTACAGAGCAAGTGAGTAGGGGTTAGCAGGTCACAACACCATCATAAAGGTAGCCTGTTATTGTACATAAAGACAGCCAGAGACACTTCCCCCCCACCTCCCTCCTCCTGCCCCCCACTCCTCACCTCCCTCCCCCTGGCCCCAACTTCTATAACACAAGTGTACTGCTGCACAACAGATACCCCAACTTCATAATGAAAAACCTACCTGAGTCCTCGGCCCAGCCTGAGGGAGCCAATCCCGTGGATGCCCTCCTGGGGTAGGAGGTAGGAGGGAGTGAACCATCAGCTCCATGGGGGTGAGGTTGGCTGTGTCATGTCCTGGGGGATTCGCCCCCGCCTTCCTCCTGACATCCCTCCTCAGCTTCCGCCACTTTCTCTTACAGTCCTCCACGTCTCTCCCACAATGGTACACAGCATTCAGGCTGTCCCGTACTGCCTCCCATTCCCGCTGCTTCGTGGTTGCAGCCAGCCTCTGCCCTGTGGGAGCAAACAGATTCCGGTGCCGTTGTTGTATCTCCTGCACCAGGAGCTCCACTTCACCGTCGGTAAAATTACCCTTCCGGGTTGGGGGCTGACGTGGCAGCATTGTACCAATGGGGTTTTCAAAAATACGGAGTGGGCGTTTATATAGTCGCCAAGAACGCCCATTGACACGGGGGAATAGGCGTGTCTGATATGGGCGTTTTGTTTTTTTTCAATTATACACATAATTCCTAAGCGTGCCCAGCTCAGATAGTGATTTGGAGCACATGATTTCGATTATGGGTAGATAATTATGGGCGTCCCCACCTGCCTTCCCTTTCTTCATTGCCATCTAACCCGCCATTTCCTGCACTGGGACCTTGCCGGTTGTTCTTAAGAATCGTTTACAGGGTTTTACCCTCACTTATAATAAGGTTTGTGTTTGGCAATGTATGCTTGGGTACACCTGTGTATTTGGGGGGGGGGGGGGTGGGATTATTGCTGGCCCTCAGCCACCACGCCTTCCGTTTCCACTCTTCCACATCCCGTGAGGCTCCCTTACTTTCTCCCGTTCTCTCTGCCTGCTTGTAACAGGCAGTCTATGGGGGCGACGAAATTGCTAAACTCGCCCCAAATCAAGCACCCCTCGGTAAGGGTCATTTCAATGAGGGAGATGTGCAGCTAATGTTCCAGATGATAAAAGGCGCACTACACAGTCTTGAAACAGACGTTCATGGTAAGCTCTCATTTGTCTGCCACCTCTTCTCTTTGTGCTCATAGTCAAGGAGTGTGCATTCACTGTATGTAGTCTGGAGTCAACTCTTAGCTAGCTCTCTTTTCACCAGGTTCCTGTGCACTGTACTGTGGGGTTGGCGGTCCTCAGTGGTGTGGGCCAGCTGTTGGAGCTGCTGTATTGGTTCCCGGTAGGTTCCATCTTCCTTGTTTATGTGGTGAACCCCAGTCCCCATTTATGAAGTGGCCACCCATTCTGAAGGTCCATAGGAGGGGGAGGGGGAATGATATATGCAATGGGTTTGTTTAGCACATTATGGAACACCTTCCTAAATTCCTCCATAGGTAGGGAACAAAAACATTTTTAATAATTGGTAGCCTGGAAAATATGCTCAAGTTGGCTACAGGTACTGCCACTGAGGCCTTAAGACGTGGTGGTGAGGGAGAGGGTTCTGTGTACAGGTCGCAACCCAAAGTACCTGCCGGTGGCTACAGCCTGGTGGCTGCTGTGGCCTTGTGGTTAGAGCACCAGCCTTATAAACACAAGGTTGCCGGTTCAATTCCCACCTAAGGCAAGTCACTTCACTGTCAGTTGGCTCAGGGACAAATTTTGAGACAGACCTGGAATACCTGAATGTAACACACCTTGATCTACTACTGGAGAAAGTGTGATCACAGCTGCGAGCACCATTTTTATTTGTGCCCTTCTGTAACACAAGTATTACATTGCAACTGTGATGAAGTAACCATCCATCTAATGGGTTTCCCATTGTTTCCCCTTTTCTGCTCAGCACTATATACCATAGCTGATGTATTGAATGTGAAAATATGAGCCAGATGTTTGTAGGTCCTTCTTGGGCCCCCCCCCCCACCCCCACCAATGTGGCTTGTGGGTAAGGATGTCTGGCCATCAGACAGCAAACACTGTGTATGTGCTACCTGGGGTTATGTGGACGTGTCTACTTGGGAGATCACACGTGCTACACAATTAATCTCTTATTGATGGCACTCTGTGTTGTGGGTCAGTATGGTGGAGGGGAGGGAGGGAAAGAGGCTGGCTGGCCATTTGTGTTCATGAACACTAATATCTATCCAGCCTCCCCGGCCCACCCCCCCTGCACATATGGCCATGCAGGTTGGAATGAACAGGTGGCCTTCTGTATGGCCAACATTCTCACACATACATCAACTTTCTCATTCACACTGCACATTTCATGCTATGCATATTGCTGCCTGCTTCCTCTCAACTCAACAGCACCATTTGCTTATATGTAATGCACAAGGGAGACAAACACACAGACACCCTGATAGTTAAAGTGTAACAAAAACATTTATTTCCCCCCCCCACCCCACCCCTACAAAACAACCCCAGACAATGCCCTCCTCCCCCCCCCCCACAACTCCCCACAACCCCAACAAATCCCTCCCTCCTCCACTCAGAACCCCAACAATTCCCTCCCCCCTCCACACAGAACCCAACAATTCCCCCCTCCACACAGAACCCCAACAATTCCCTCCCCCACACACAGAACCCCAACAATTCCCTCCCCCTCCACACAGAACCCCAACAATTCCCTCCCCCCACACACAGAGCCCCAACAATTCCCTCCCCCCCTCCCCACACCCCCAACAATCCCCCCCCCCAATTTAAGTCAAGGGCGGGCATGCCCTCTGAGTAAGGCCCTCTGTAGCAGGGCAATGAGCAGCCCCAGCAGTACCCTTAGTGGGCCCTGGAGCTGCTCATTGCCCTGCCGTAGGGCTCGACCTCCTGCAGCAGCTGGTGCTGGCCATCTACCAGCTGCTGCAGGAGGCGCATCATGGCACCTGCGCCTAGGGCTGCTGGAGGTGGGCCACGGGCTGGAGCTGGCCCAGGGGACAGAGCAGACCCAGGGAAAGGCGGTGGGGCAGGTGATGGAGCTCCTGCAGGGGATGGGGATGGCCGAGGGGAGGGAGAGGGCTCTGCTGGTGGTACAGGTGGGGAGGGGGCCTCCATATAGTCCTCATCTAATATGAGGACCCCCTCCTCCGAGCCCGACGACTCTTCCTCCTCCGTCTCCTGTGCTGGCGCCGCCGCTTCCTCCTCCTCCTCCTCCAGGTGGCTTTCCTGGCCTGGATCCTGCTCCTGCTCCTCCTCCTCCTGCAGGTGGTGGCCCTCTTCATCAGCGCACTCGGCTTGCTGCTGGTGGAGCCCTGTGTATGTAAAAGGAGTGTGATTGAGATCAGCACATACAACATGGCTTGCATAGTGCAGTAGCTGGGTGGCCTGAGGCGGGGGATGGGCCACGGTGTGATAAGGCGTGGCCTATGCCCATGGGGAATGAGCTGCATCAGATGACATGACAAAGAACCCTGGAACCTCCTCTGACACACACCACACAGGATATGTTGCCATACCACATTCATTGCTGACCAGCATGTTTGCATTGTGAGGTGCGACAAGGGGTTGATGGGCAGTTGTTGTTGGTTTTATTGGTGGGGGGGGGGGGCAGTGGGAAGGGTGTTGAGCACAAAACTTTTATGTGAGATAGGCCATGACATCCACTAAAAGAAGGGCCTCAGGCAGGTCTACCAGGACACTCTAATCAGCCACCCCAGAAAGGGGAATAGTAAAGTGAGGCATATCATCTCATTCATCTCAGGGGGATGGTCAGAAGTTGCAGCCACACTCATGGGAGGACCCCTGCAACCTGCATCCTTGATCTGGGACAGATATGTTATTACTTACTAGTTGGCTATTAGCCACATGGGAATTGATATTGTACAGCACATTCGCATTATTCAAGACGTGTATTTACAAATCTGTACAGGTGTCCTGTTTTTTAATACTTACGCCGAGCCCTGAGGTGCCGTCGCACGGCCCGGATGAGGTCGGGCCTCTCCCGCCTCACATGGCGGAACCACCTCCTCAGGGACTCAAGGTCCCGGTGCACTCCAAAGCGTCTGTAAGATATAAGTTTGTAGAGCAGGGGTCAGGGGGGATGGTCCTTTTTGTCCTCTGCACACATTGATTTGTTATTCAAATAGCAGAGAGAGAGGGTCAACAGTGTTGGGGGGGGGACCACCTCCATTGGTACTGAATCATAGGAGCCCCCTTTTTACCATTTTGGGGGGGTGCAACCCCCAGTGGAGATTATCCCTCCCTCCATACATACAAGGCATTTATTTTATATTGGGGGTGCTCAAGCACCCACAGCAGCCACCGAGTTGGTTCCTATGCAGATGATGCCATAGAGGTGGCCATGAGGCCAGAAAGTACCGTTTGTATGCATTATAATGTATGCTTGTAAAACTACTTTATATGTGTTATCATTACCATGTTATAAAGTATGGTATACGTTTAATTGGTATCATGATTCCACTATTCGGATGTGTTGTAAGCCACATAGAGGCTGCAAAGAGGGGTTGGAAATGTGGCCTTCACAGGCAAGAAATACATAAATAACGAAATACATTCTTGTAGGGATGTGGGAATGGTCGTCCTTTCAATAACATACATTTTATTAGTGATTGTGCATGTTCCTATATTACTCATTATCCTTGCATGCACACTCCAGTTACTGGTGGTAACATTGATGACGGAGCTGTTATATGTGTAGGTACAGGAGGGGGGGTGGCCCATAACCTTACCTTTCAAGCCTGTCCCTAATGCGGGACCAGGCTCGCATGGCCTGGAACCTGGGGGGCAGGTGGTGATGCTGGACGAAGAGCCTGTGCCGGTGCCTTAGGCACAGGCGCACCAGCAGCAGGCTCTCCTCCTGGCCGAAGTTCGGCTCACGTCGCTGCGCCATTTTTCCACGTGTTGGAAAACAAGTGCCTTATATAGACGACCTTGCGTGAGGGACGTCGTTTCATGCACAGCTCCATATATGGATGACCATCCCATATATGGCCCTATCAGCACGTGGACGCCGTCGTAAGCATAGACGTCTTTGACGTGCACATGACTGGTTATGTGTGTGGAACGTGCCTTATATAGATGAGTATGAAGCACCCCACCCGACCCTTTTCACATATACACAATATGCATATAGCTACATGTTCAGTAGGTGTACAGTGCATGCAGGTCCGGACATGCAGATGGGCACATATGAGGAAAATATGGGTGGAGCAGCATGATTTTTCTGTAGTTGACGCATATACGCATTCCTCATATTTTCCCATACCTGGATGGCCAGAACAACATGTACTGTACTTGCGGTACACCTATGTACATTCTTTTACACACTTTCTGATTTGGTCGTTTGCGCTCCTCATTTGATTGTTTTGCTACAGGGATAATCGATTATCGAAAAACGCCCATACTATTTTTCGATTTTACATGTCTAATTTTGGACGGTTTCTTAAGAACGTCCTAATTTGTACTTGGACGACCTTTCGATTATGCCCCTCCACAGACAATAAAAATAGAACCATGCTGTTGATGATTGCTTTCAAAATGTATGTCCATATACTGTTCTAGGAATACTGTTAATAGGGCAAAGACAGAGCAGGATTAAGGCATAAGCATGCTAGGCATTTGCCTAGGGCCCAATGTTTAAGAAGGGCCTTCTCAAATGTGCTAATTCAATGGCTCAAAGGGCAATTTTTAGTCTCCGTAAGCCAAGTTGCTTACAGGCCCTTTTACTAAGCTTGCGTAAGTGTCTACACGCACCCAACATACGCCAAAATGAAATTACCACCCAGCTACCGCGTGACTCTTGCAGTAATTTCATTTTTGGCATGTGTTCGATACGCAATTTGAAAAATAATTTTTATTTTCGGACAGACGTATCGGACGCATGCCAAGTGGCATTTGACATGCGTAGTTCATTACCACCCTGTTACCATGTGAGACTTTACTGCTAGCTCAATGGCTGGCGGTAAGGTCTCAGGCCCAAAATGGATGCACAGCAATTTTCATTTTGCCGCACGTCCATTTTTGGCGAAAATTTTAAAAAGACATTTTGCCGCACGTCCATTTTTGGTGAAAATTTTTAAAAGGCATTTTTTGCAGGTGTGCTGAAAAATGAATCTGCGCGCGGCCAAAATACACATTTACACTGCCGCAGGCCATTTTTCAGTGCACCTTAGTAAAAGGGACTCTTGCAGGCAGAATATCAGGCCCTACTCCTCGGATTCTCTCGGATTCTATATAGTGCGCTTAGATTTAGGTGCCAAAATTGGCGTGGATTCTATAACACCATGTGTAACTTAATTGGCTTAACAAGCTAATGAGCGCACTTATCAGTAGATAATAGCACTTAACAAGCAATAATGAGCACTAATTGGCACTGATTAGAATTTAGGTGCAAACCTCGTTAAGCGTATTCTGTAACGATGTGCACCAAACTTCTAACATGCAGAGGCGAAAAGGGGACATGGCTATGGGCATTCCAAAATTTAGGCCCCTAGTTACAGAATATGGCCCAGTGCGCCTAAAATCTACACGCTGAGATTTACACCAGGTTTTCGTTGGCGTAAATGGATGCACGCAGATATCAGCGCTGAAATATCAACTAAGTATATTCTATAATCAGCGCCTAAATCTAAGTGCCAATTATAGAATACGCTTAGTCAGCACTGATTTAAGCGCCAATATTTTAGGCGACATATATAGAATCTCCTCCTAAATGTGTACTTGCATATGTTATAAAATATATGATTATATTGCAAATTCATCTACATATACACTCCTATATAGTAGATGCAAGGCGGCATGAGAACCATCATCACTAGGTACTGACTTAGGGTCCTTTTCCTAAGCTGCAGTAAGCAATAACACATGCATACCGCAGCTTATAAAGGTCTACAAGCACCAAGATGGAGGTGAAAATAGCAGACCAGACAAAAGTGGTCTGTTGATGGATCTATTAATCAACTACAACACATGGAAGATTAAAAACCAGTGCCCAGGGTTTCTAGTAAAGAGCCAATAGCAGAGATTATGGGTCACCAGGATGAGTATGTAGGGATTTGTGGATCTATGAAGAATATAAATACTTGGAGTGATGGGCGGGAAAGTCTATTTCTTTGACAATTAAAAAACTACCTGTTTGCTAGTTTCACCTCCTAGTTCTGACCAGGTCCTAAAATATCATGCAATAACCTTACAAGATCAATGCAAATACATGTGGAGGGGCATTTTCGATATGACATCTAAGTCAGACTTTGGACGTTTTGCACTAAACTTCCAAAACCTGAATAGAAAATATGGCCATTTTCAAAACCGCAGAATGTCTTTTTTTTTTTTTCTTCAAAAATACTGTTTGTAACAAGGTTTTGTGCTCTATGCGTTTATCTTTTCAGGCCATTTAAAAAAAAAAAAAGGACAACTGAAAAACTTATAAAATCAAGCCAATAGGATATAGGAGGGCCCAGCATTTTTAGCAGACTGGTCCCCAGACATTCCAGGAGAGCAATGGGGTCATCTAGGGAGCACTGCTGTGGACTTCATATAAATGCTCCCAGACACACATCTCACTGTTGCTCCCATATCTTGTCTGATGAGTCCTTCAAAATCCACTACCCCCAACTGTACACCACTGTAATAGTCCTTATGGATGAAGGGGGCACCTATATGTGGGTACAGTGGGTTTCTTGTGAGTTTTGGAGGGCTCACAATTTCTACCACAAGTGTAACAGGTAGGGAGAGGTATGGGCCTGGGTTCACCTGTCTACAGTGCGCTGCACCCACCACTCCACTACTCCTGGGTCCTGGCTATAACATCTGAGGTTGTCATAGAGGCTTGTAAGTACTATTTTTATTCACAATTTTTGGAGGGTGGGAGGGGGTCAGTAACCACTGGGGGAGTAAGGGAGTCATCCTTGATTCCCTCCAGTGCTCATGTAGGCCACCGTTTTGTGCCTTATTCATTATAAAAACAGGTCTAGACCAAAACATTGAGGTTTTCATTTTATTCCATTATGGCTGTGAAACGTCCAAGTGTTAAGCATGCCCTAAGCCTGCCCTAGTCCCGCCTTTGAAATGCCCCCAACATACCCCCTTGTGATTTAGATGCATTGCAGATGAAATGCATAGATGCACATCTGCAAAATAGTTTTCAAAAATATTGATTGGATGTTTTGAGAAGAAATCCATCCAAATGGTGCTTTATGGCACTTTTTGGATGTTTTTCCTCTTTCAAAAATGAGCCCCAAAGACTTAGTCACACAATCATCAGAGTGTTTTTTATAATTTTGGGTAGTCACATTTACTGTCAATGTTCACTCAAGTTTTGAAAATAAATGTGACTATCCAAAATTATAAAATCACTCTTCCAAGACTGTGTGACTGCCCAATTTGTTATGTTAGAATTTTATCATGGTGGAATATAACCTGTATGGAGTGGCAGGTGCTGCTCTGGTCACTTTATTGGGCAGACTAGATGGATCATATGGGTGTTTATCTGCCATCATATACTATGTTACTATTTGGGAATTTGAGATATGATAGAGGTCTATAAAATAATGAGCGGAATTGAACTGGTAGAAGTGAAGCGTCTGTTAACGCTTTCCAAAAATACTAGGACTAGGGGGCATGCGATGAAGCTACAATGTAGTAAATTTTAAACGAATCGGAGAAAATCTTTCTTCACTCAACGTGTAATTAAACTCTGGAATTCGTTACCAGTGAATGTGGTAAAGGCGGTTGACTTAGCAGAGTTTTAAAAAGGTTTGGACGGCTTCCTAAAGGAAAAGTCCATAGACCATTATTAAATGGACTTGGAGTAGAGAGGTGTGGTAGCCGTGTTAGTCCACTCTTAAAGGTTATCAATAGAAATCAAACAAAATAAAACATGGAAAAGAAAATAAGATGATACCTTTTTTATTGGACATAACTTAATACATTTCTTGATTAGCTTTTGAAGGTTGCCCTTCTTCCTCAGAACGGAAATAAGCAAATGTAGTAGCAGATACTATATATGAGAGAAACATCAAAGCATTACTTTGACAGTCTGACAGAGTAGGGGGGCGGGGGTATGCATGGGGATATCAAAGCATTTCATTGATATTCTAACAGAATGGGTGTTGGTAGGTGAGAGGAGGGTAATAAACAAAGAAATATTCAAGAATGATTGAATATTTTGACACCCAACAAACAGGACTTAATAAGGATCTGGGTTTTCTAACTCATTATAAAACATAAAGCTGTATTTCTCTGTTTATTTCTCTGTTTATTACCCTCCTCTCACCTACCAACACCCATTCTGTTAGAATATCAATGAAATGCTTTGATGTCCCCATGCATACCCCCACCCTCCCACTCTGTCAAACTGTCAAAGTAATGCTTTGATGTTTCTCTCATATATACTATCTGCTACCACATTTGCTTATTTCCGATCTGAGGAAGAAGGGCAACCTTCGAAAGCTAATCAAGAAATGTATTAAGTTATGTCCAATAAAAAAGGTATCATCTAATTTTCTTTTCCATGTTTTATTTTGTTTGATTTCTATTGATGGACTTGGAGAAAATCCACTATTTCTGGGATAGGCAGTATAAAATGTTTTGCACTTTTTTGGGATCTTGCCAGGTATTTGTGACCTGGAATGGCCACTCTTGGAAACAGGATGCTGGGCTTGATGGACCTTTGGTCTGTCCCAGTATGGCAACACTTATGTACTTATGTAATTTCATAAAATTACATCGCGTAAGTTTGTTTTCATGTGCCTATTTTAAATCAATTTTATAAAGTGTTCCTACTTGTCTATATATATATATATATATATATATATATATATATATATATATATATATATATATATATATATAATAGCCTAAGTGATTGAAGTCATACCTATATTGCAGGTGTGGACATTTCTACCTGCCCTGGAGGTAATATAAATGTCTGTTTCTATCATTTTTGTGCACATGTATAAATGAGTGGATTTTATAATCTATGCACGTGCATGTATCCTTTGCCCATGCGACATTCAAACTCTACCCCTGTGCATGCCTACCAGCAAAGTTCACACCACCATGTCAAAGAACATACCATAATCAACAAAAAAGAGCAGAAAGCCCAGATCAGAAATACACTTTTTACCAGTTTGGTGAAATTTGGATTTTACATCAGCTGGTGTTCATTTGCCCCTGAGGCAGCCATTTTGGTGAAATATGGCCATGTTGGGCGTGTTTGTATAAACCTGGGAGCTAAAGTAGGAAAACTGCATCTTTGACACGGTCTGCTTTTTTTGTTGATTACATATTGGATCTATAGATCATTTGCCTTGTTGCTTTACACTGGTCAGTATTCTATAAGAGGCGAATTATACATGTGCGTGGCCACATTCATACAAAAATGACTCTATGAAATAATCCCCTTAATACAGAAGTTTTGCAGTTAGTGTGCATTAATTTTGGTGATTAACATGTTGTAACTATTAAAACTTACTTTGCTTTAATAAAGAGAGCTTTATATGAGTCCAAAATTGCTATAGTTAAACTCTTCATAGTGGATAACTCTTTCAATAATAGAAAATAAACTTTATTTACACAAGTTTGCTTATTAGATGGTCTGAAGCCATAAATTAGAAGTCACAGAAGAGCGCAATCAGTCCTAACGCAAAGGCCAGAAGAAAGAGCAGCAATGTGACTTGCATAAAAGTTGAATGTTACATTTTCAACCAAATAAAAGTCCTGGTTTAATCTTGAAAGATACTGTTAAAAGTTTTTCTTTTAAAACCTTAAGGGCCCTTTTACTAAAGTGCAGTGAAATATGGGCTTTAACACATTTTCTTGCAGGACTTTCATAAGTGCTAAGCCCAGATTTAATGCAGCACTTAAGGGGGGATTTTTAAACATATATTAATGCAGGTCATGTGCTAATGTTGTCAAAAGTGCATGGCACATGTATACAGCTATTCAGGATTGCTTACATCTCCTATTTCAAAGGTACTAGTTGCTCCAGTGTTATTCAGTTAATGTGTACTAATCAGAACACACTATTTATTTATTAGGATTTATTTACCACCTTTTTGAAGGAATTCACTCAAGGCGGTGTACAGTAAGAATAGATCAAACATGAGCAGGAGGCAATTAAAGCAGTAAAAATATTGAAACAATACAAAGTATGGCATGGTATACTACTTGCAAATTAAAAACTATTTGGGAACTAACTAACTTTCGTAAATCCTTGAAGACCCACCTTTTCAACAAGGCATACCACAAAGAGCAGCAGCTGTAAATGTGACACTTCTCCACCTTACCTATATCAGAACAGTCTTTATTATAAATGCTTGTTCAAACTCTTTATTATGCTATTCACGCTCTTTATGCAACACTGATTGTTATCTTCCAATCTCTACCTACCAATAACGATACATTGTAAGCCACATTGAGCCTGCAAATAGGTGGGAAAATGTGGGATACAAATGCAATAAATAATAACAATATAAAAGGCGGTAAATAAATCCTAATTACTAAATAAATATATGGATAACATGGGACTGGCCACTCTCCACCCATGACACATTCCTCCAAAAAATATTTCTAAAAATTGGATAACATGCTAGTTACAGGCACAAACAGCTTTAATACATTCTACAGTAGTCTGTTAGGATGTGCTAACCACGTGTTAAGTGCTTAGGAGTGAATTCTGTATTTATGGCACTGCAAAATCAGTATTCTATAAGACAGGTGCACTTTATAGAATAGCGCTAACACCCAGGAACTGCACCTAACTGAGACATGGTGCAAATGTATATACCTAAATTAGGTGTGTATCCCCCCTTTTTCTATAACAATGCAAATGTCATACCCAGCTCCCTGACAGCAGTATGCAGGTCCCTGGAGCAGTTTTTAATGGGTGCAGTGCACTTCAGGTAGGCAGACCCAAGTCCACCCCCCCCCTACCTGTTACACTTGTGGTGCTAAGTGTTGAGCCCTACAACCCCCCCCCCCCAAAAAAAAACCCACTTTGCCCACATGTAGGTGCCCCCCTTTGCCCATAAGGGCTATAGTAAGGGTGTAGAGTTGTGGGGAGTGGGTTTGGGGGGGATTTGGGGGGCTCAGCACCCAAGGTAAGGGAGCTATGCACCTGGGAGCTATTTGTATATATTTTTTTTAATTTTTAGAAGTGCCCCCTAGGGTGCCTGGTTGGTGTCCTGGCATGTCAGGAGGACCAGTGCACTACAAATGCTGGCTCCTCCCACAACCAAATGCCTTGGATTTCACCGGGTTTGAGATGGCCGGCATTTTTTTCTATTATCAATGAAAAACAAAACCAGTGATCTCAAACCCAGCGACCTCTGGCATTTGGCCGGCCTAAACCGTATTATCGAATAAAAAGATGGACGGCCATCTTTTTCAAAAATACGGTTCTGGCCAGCTGTTGCGCTGCCACCAAAATAGATCGCTGGTGACCTATTTTGCCGGCAATGTTAGATTATGCCCCTCCATGTGACTTGTGAAGGGAATTAGCTCTAAAGTATGTTGCGCATACATAGTAACATAGTAACATAGTAAATGACAGCAGATAAAGACCTGTACGGTCTGGTCCATCCAGCCTGCCCAACAAGATGCATCTGCAAAAAAGGTGTCCCCCCCACACTTCTCTCAGCAACATTGTTGGTCAGCCCCTCTGCCTCACTGTCCTGTTTTATTTTTATCAGCTCACTGACCTGTATGTTTTTTGTTTGTTTTTTGTTTTTTTCTTCATTGTTCCATATTATATGCTGTTATATGTTTTCATAAATATTATGTTGCTTTAAAATCAATAAAATTAAAAAAAAAAGTTAATTATTTGTGCTAATTAGCATATTATTTAATTAAATTGTGTGAGCAGATTGAGTACATGGTCAAATTTGCACACACAATTTTTGGCAACATTTATAGAATTAGGGGGGGGTTAATGCTCTTTTGTAAAATGGTCCATTACTATTTAATATTATGCTGTGTTATTTCATTTAAAATATGGTTTGGAATCTAAAAAAGAATCTGAAGAAAAGTACAGATATAAGGATTTCACTTTTCTTTCCCAAGTGGTGGAAGTAAGTTCATTAAATTTGACCTTGCTGTCAACCTTCAGGCCTGATACCCCCCATCATTACATACTTTACAAGTATTCCTTATTCTTTCACTATCTTAAATTATACCAAACTAAATTGGTGTCAGACAGTCAGATTGATGGATAGCTGTGAAAAGGCCACTCTGTTATTCTGCTGTCTGTCAGGAATCTTCCTAATTAATGCATCCAAACCATTTTAAAGTTTTTAAACATTTTATTGTTTCCTGTAACTTTAAGAGACAGGATGTGTGCTATAAAACTCAGAGGTTCATTCAAGCCATAAAGGGGTAATTTGAGAAAATCATTTTCACAAATGTGTGGCAATATACACCAGTAAACTGCTCTTATAAAACGTACCAGGCATAAAAGTACAAGCAAATGCATGATGTGTATCCTTTTACTGTAAGCCGGGAATCTGGTCTGGGTGGAATGTGGATAACTTTCACAAGTACAAGTCTAAATCCCTGGTTACTTTCTGCACATGTATTAATTTGCTTCTTGAACTTATTGTAATTTGTGTTATATTCTGTGCATTATTATGTTTTATTCAATTTATTGTTTATTAGTAAGCCACATTGAACTTGAGTCTATTTCAGGCTAATGTGGGGTATAAATGTTATGAATAAATAACTAAATAAATAAACATTCACAAGTACAAACATTGATTATAATAATCTATGCATATACTTGTGAATTTTACACACAAACATGTACACCCGGTGTTACATAGGCAACGGCACTCATTTTCAAAGCAGATGGACATCTCAAAATGGCCAAAAAAAGTCTATCTAGAAAAAACATCCACATCATGATTTTTGAAAGGCAGAACTTGGACATTTTACACTGTAGTTCATCCAAACAGCTAGAAGGTATATTGAAGGCGTGACTTGGGTGGACAAGATCGGGCACAAATTAGGACAGCTTTCAGCAATAATGGAACAGGAAGAAACATCCAAGACAAAAAAAGAAGGGTGTTTTTATCTAGACCTGTTTCAATCACATCCAGGGTACAAAGAAATGCCCTGACTGAGCAGTTGACCACTGGAGGAATGAAGGCAAGACCCTTCCTTAATCTCCCTTTTATACAAATTATGCCAGACAGAAGTTTTTGTGCCTGCTTTTCTGGCGCTCATATTTTGGATATTTCATTTTGGAAAATGGCTGTTCATTTTGGATGAAGCACAAGGACATCCTTTCCACACATATTTTGAACAGGAAATCCCAACACCAATATAAGCTTATGGAATTATTAATGTCAAAATTCCGAGCTAATTCCACAAAGTCCACACTACCCAACTGATATTATATATCTATTTTAATTAGGAGGAGGAGAAGACTTCAGCAGTAACGTTGCCTTAATTTTTATAGCATACAGTGATTGCCATTGTAAGTCATAAAAACCTCCACCTCCTTTAATATTCTCATCTTTTTTTTGCAATCTTTCAACTTTTTTTTCTTAATATTTATATTACAATAACTACAGAATTTCAACTTAACTGTTAATGCTGCACGCTACGGAGCTTCTCTGTTTCACTTGATTGCTTTGTCAGTAGCCGCCTTCTATATCTCAGCGCTAAGCCATATTTCATCTGGAGATTTAAATCACAAACACTATAAAATATTAAAAATATTCAGTTGGACTAATTAAAATGGTCCTGCAGCAAAACTTCACTACATAAGCTTACAGAATGGCATATCTTTGCCACCTTATACTCTGCAGTTCCTGTTATTACTTATATGACACAGTGACAGTGTTTTAATTTCACTGTCCCCTCAATTATGTCAATCACAACTCAAATCTGAGTAACTCCTCCTTCTGATGATCTTGAAAAGTTAATTACTACATCTGTGCCTGATATTCATCACTCAACTAACTCACTATGAAATACTTATTTAAAAGCTACTTGTTTTAAAGAAATGCTCTCCAATCTATATTAACATTTAATCCCACTGGTTCTAAAACTTTTTAATTTAAATATCCGCTTTTGTTCTCATTGTAGAAATAGTTTCTCTCTTCTCTCCCCCCCCCCCCCCCCCCCCCTCATTTGTTTGCAATAATCTGATCTATAAACGCTATTCTGCTGGTTCTCAGCAGTTCTTGCTTGTGTGGGTTAATGTTTCCAAATCTCTTTTGGTGCACCCACGCAGTTTTCGGTGTCTTTCCATTGATCTGAGACTACCTCTATCAAAGAGAAGACAAATTTGAAAATCATCAACATTAATAGACCCCTGATGCAGGCTGTTTCACTGAAACACAGACCGTGTCGGGTCTGTTCAATAAAATGTTGAGTTGATGCCCCTACTCTTGAAGGCTCCTGGTGCTTTTTGGTTTCCACCCATATTATAACATACACCACATAAGTGCTGTTACAGTCAGTGTGATGTCTAAGTTTATACACCATATTATCAACAGGATTTTTTAACTCCGCTATTTCCATAGTTACTTGGCACGTTTTGCAATTGCCACATTTCTAGTGTCCAATAGATTTCACACTCTCTTTTGCTGTGTGTCCTCTGTGTTGATCTTGTTGTATAATTCTTTTAAGTTTTGTCCCCTGGAGTATGTCAGTCAAATTTCTTGATCATAAAATAATGGATGTGACTGCATTGTCCTCCAGTGATTTTTAATAATAGATGACACTTTAACTAAGCCTGTAGTGTACTTTATTACTTAAGTATTTACATCTATATCTGTGCTATTTGAACTGTGTGACTATAACAATAGTACCCTATGGTTAAATTTTGCTTGTTTGTTAGCTTGGTTTAAAGCATTCTCTGGATAACATCTATATTTCAATTTTTCCATGAATTGTTTAGTCTGATTTTTTTAAACCTTCTTTCTCTGTACAGATACATCTAAAACGTAATAGTTGGGAAAATGGAAGGCTTCTCTTTAATGCTATCAGATGACAGCTATAAAATTGAGCATTGTATTTCTATCCGTGGGCTTAAAATTAACCATCGTTTTAAATGGTACTTGAGAACGGCATAATAAACTTAATGTTAAAATCCCTAGTATTTAACCAATCAAAAATTCTTGCAGTACCATTTATGAATGATTAGAATCCATTTGTGATTTTGTAACTAAGTTCTTTCAAAATGTAACATGTACAAACACGCTACCAATGGAGTGAAGGTTGTCCCCATAGTGATACCTTTCTTCTGTACATATAAATTATCATTAAACATAAATAAAATTCTCCTATAAAGCAAACTTAGCTAATTTCAATAGAAAATCCTTGGGTATTTGATGAGGTCTTTCAAGTTGTTCCAATGCCCAATGGAGAACTTCTAAACATTTATCCTGCCATAAGGACATATATAAAGAGGTTATATCCATACTGTCCATCACACAAGGTATCACCTTTGACGAAATGTCTTGTAAGATGTTCAGAAAATGCATTGTATTGGGAATGTATCACTTTGTTCAACAAGTGGTTTTAAAAAATAATCAAATCAATAAAAATGCCCCACTCCAAAAAATATATATATCTAAGATAATCAAAAATAGCTGTTAATAATCCAAAAAAATAGGAAGGAAATCCTCAAAGAGCTCCAAGTCTAGCTGATTTATAGAGCTGCGATGATCAAAAATGATCTGATCTTCTTCATAGACAAAAACCTTCCATATATCAAAAATGTCCAAAACAACACCAAAAAAGTGTTAAACTTCAATATAATCCAACTTCCACAGTGTCCACATACTGCAGTACTATGTTTATAACAAGCTCGCTTATTTTGAACAGATACACTTAGCTTAGAAGGCATCTCATAGACCAGCTTCTCAATTACCCCTAGACCAACAGTGGCCAGCGTTTCGCATAGTCGCACTTCTCATTGCTGCATCAGGGTCCAGAAAACTGGGGATTCTTTATAGTGCTATAACTTCTAGCTGCTTACACATGGCTCTAGCTTATGCTGAAAAAAATATCTTCAAAGATAACTACCTAACAAATGTTTCTAAATCCACTTGAAATTGAAAAAAAAAATGGAATTGATTACTAGGTACAAAGGATATACCCTTAGATAACAAGTTGTATTCTGTTGTTGTTAATTGTCTTGTCGATAAATTAATCACTATTGCTTCCTCTTGTTCTGGGATCTCATATTCGGGTGATTTGTTTGTTGTCTTCTGTTTGATCTGCCGCCCCTTTCTCATCTGTGAGTGTGTCTTTTTTCTAAAACATCTTCATCACTGTCACTTCCGCTAGAGGAACTAAATGATGATTCTGATCCCGTCATAGATTTCTGTCTCTTCTTTTCATCTGGCTCATACATCCATCTATACACGCTATTGCTACTATAGTCCTTTGCATCTCTTTCAATTTTTTTAAATTTGGGGGGGGGGGGGTCCAGGGTTTAAATTTCCAACCTTGACCTTGTTGTAACACATCTCATAGAGCTAATGTTTTGAATGCAGCTAATAAAGGATCCAATTTACCCGGCAGGGTCCAAGATGATTTTGATTTTACCACTGATCTATCATATTCCAATTCTGTATCTGAAAAAATATCTTCAAAGATAACTTCCTAAAATATTTTTCTAAATCCATTTGAAATTGAAAAACAATTGAGCTGATTACTAGGTACAAAGGATAAACCCTCAGATAACAAGTTGTATTCTGTTGTTGTTAATTGCCTTATCAACAAATTAATTAGTATTGCTTCCTTATACATGTTTGTACATGTTATATTTCAAAATAACTTTTGGTTACAAAATCGTAAATGGATTCTATTCATTCATAAATAGTAATACTATATAGGCTATGTTTTTTCTTATGGAGAGGAGGTCAACAACTGGGATGTTAACATTAAACGTTTACTAAGCAGTTCTCAAGTACCAGAATAAGCTTTTCAGATGTGGATGTTGAACATCTTAGTAGCAACACATTTAAAACCACAGTTTAATTTAAACTACATACAGAAACACAATGCTCAGTTTTGATAGCTGTCATCCGACAGCATTAAAGAGAGGCCTTCCATTTTCCCAACTATTATGTTTTAGAAGTATTTGTATGGAGAAAGAAGATTTTAAAAATCAGGCAAAACAATTATTTGACATTGGGTGGTAGTTAAAAATCAAGAAATCCTGATTCTGAATTAGGTCAATCTTTGGTTGTCTGTGAAAACAGAACACCAAAGTATTATAAATTTCAACAGGAAACATCTTATTACATCTTTGAGGTGATTTTCTTTTTAGTTGAGCTGGACTTTGGTGTACACTAGACAACAAAATTCTACAAAAGAACCACACTCAACTAAACACCTTTTAGATACATTGTAGTCTGAAAGAGTAAGATAAAACTATTCCACATATTCCATAATAACACATGGAAAATGAGAGAATGTAGAGGGTTAGATTTCACAGAATAAAGGCTAGCTGATTTTACTTACAGGTCAGCCGTAGGAAAGGGGAGTAACTTTGGTAGGTCTTTCTCATTTCTGCCAGATACCAAAACTCCTAACAGCGAAGGCTGACTGAAAAGCATTTTGTCACTAAGGAGGCAATTATATAAAGCAGGCACCAAAATTTAGGCACCAAGTAAATGCATAAAGGACCAATATACAAGCATATACATGTATATCTGTGCACAAACACACATAAAAGCTCAAATTCCAGTTGCTATTCTATAAAAAGGTCCCTAAATATGATGGTATACACCTATGTTGGGGCATGGGCAGGGTGCACAGTTACACATGTAAAATTTACAGTACTTTAATTTAAACACTTGCTTTTGCAATGTGGTAGCAAACATTTACACCAGTTGCAAAGCTGGCATAAAACCTTGTCTCATTTTTACACATGTATCTAACCTATTACACTTAAAAGATACACTTAAAAGATCTTTATATATTTACTGGTGACAACTTTTCCTTCTATAGACTTCAGCCCTTCAAAACAGCATCATTTTCTTCCTCTTCAGGGAATGTAATAGGACACAATAGATTGTGCATGAATTTTTATCAGATTTTCAATTATGATGTCATATAAGGCAAAGGACATGCATCAGAGAGCATTTATTTGAAAGGATTTTTTAACCAGATTTTTAGTATCCACAGTATCCAACGTTTTATGCAGAGTAAAAAAAACATACATAAAGCACATATGAAACACAGTAACCCAGTAAAATGATGGCAAATAAAGACCCACGTAGTCAATCCAGTCTGCCAACAAGGTGGTACAAGATGCACCTGTCACTCTGTGCAGGTTACACTACTTCATGACTGAACACTGACATCACAACTAGGCCTTTGGCAATTTCTTTCGATGCCTATCACATACAGGCAGTTCTATGTGATGTGACAATATCACAACACCACACCATAAAGACACATTCATTATCGATATTGATTAAACCAAAAATCCAACCATCTTGCTATTCAACATTTTAGTCTTTAATTTCTACCTCAAGATATCTTTCTCTCCCCCACAGAGATATACAACTCTTAAGAGATCTATACATACTGAATCCCACAAAAAACACAGTTTGCTGGATTACCGGCCTTAACCCTACATTATCTCTTACTCCTCTTTTCTTTGATTCAGATTCAGAAGTTGCTCAATCTGTGACATTATTAGTTTCTCTTGCTTTGACAATTGATAAAGACTGGTTACTCAGAGTATTTTTCAAACACCAAGAAAAATGTTTTCTTAACAACTAAATGTGTATGTTTCCAGAGAAATACAAAGAAGGATGATACAATTCCCGTTCTTAATACCCACAGTTATTCAAATGGGAGTTTAATTTTTTTAAAAGTTCCCTTGTAAATGTGTTGTTAAATATGTTTTCTTTGATACTATGCAATTGTCTTACCTTTATATCTACCAAGGGAGTTATGGGGGATGGGGATAGAACTTTGTCACCAAACACACCTGTCATGGAAGCTCTCCTGGTTTAGAGACTTTAGTCAATCACCTTTGCTGTAATGGTATTAATCTTTTTTTTGTTGTTGTTGTTGTTGTTGTTGTTATTTCTTTCACATTTCTGAAACTGGATCTCCCAATTGGAGGACTGGAGATTGGTAAAGTTTCTTATTAATGTTTCTTCTGTACAAGTGAATACTTGGCTCGATTATGTTGAAATTCTCAATAAAAATAAAAGTGAAAAAAATTAAGTGAAAAATATTAGTCCATTTATCTTCTTAAGTGACGTGGAGGGGCATAATCAAACGGGGACACCCATCTCTAAGGGCGCCCATCTCTAAGGATGACCCCATAAAGGGGCGGGGCTACTTGTATTATCGAAACAAGATGGACGTCCATCTTTCGTTTCGATAATACGGTCGGGGACGCCCAAATCATGAAATGTAGGTCGACCTTAGAGATGGTCGTCCCTGGCTTTTGGCGATAATGGAAAGTGAGGACACCCATCTCAGAAATGACCAAATCCAAGCCATTTGGCTGTGGGAGGAGCCAGCATTCATAGTGCACTGGTCCCGCTAACTGAATGGAAAAAGCCCTTCCCATACCGGGCATGCATGAAGGAAATTGCATGCAAATGAGCTGCTTGCACTTCCTAGTTAGTAATAATTTGGTTAACAGTAAAGTAACACCTTAACCATAGGACCTGCTTATAACGTTCCTCTTAAATGGTCAAATATTGTGCATTTAATTAGGAGCCAGGTTAGGGGAGGAGCAATGGTGGCGCTTTATATATATTGCAGCAATATCCAGCTGATAAACTGATAAACTATGTATCTAAGTTAGGCCTGCCTAATAGTAGGCCTAAATTAAATGGATAGAGGTGCTGAATATACATATTAAATTGAGTGCCAGTACCAGCACTTAAATTAATTCAATGACTGTACCAGCTCAATGTAGAGCCCATTCATCAATTTAGTTAGAAACATATGGCATGAATCATTCTTGATCTCAGAATCATAAATAAATGCTGGATGGTGAAGCTTTCCTAGCTGTCAGGTCCTTCAAAGCTCCAGAGCTCCTTCGTCAACTCTTTGCACCATTGGCACTTTATGTTCCAGATGACTGC
The DNA here is from genome assembly GCF_901765095.1 of Microcaecilia unicolor. Lineage (NCBI taxonomy): Eukaryota > Metazoa > Chordata > Amphibia > Gymnophiona > Siphonopidae > Microcaecilia > Microcaecilia unicolor. The sequence goes on from NC_044040.1 coordinate 169,106,661, forward strand.
TTGGCCCATCAGCTGTATAAGGGAGGTACAGGTAGGTCGCAAGCAAATGGCAAATACATGGCATTGCAGTTGGCTGAACAGAGCACCAGAGTGAGGAAGTGGCCTAGTGGTTAGGATGGTGGACTTTGGTCCTGGGCAACTGAGGAACTGAATTCGATTCCCACTTCAGGCACAGGCAGTTCCTTGTGACTCTGGGCAAGTCACTTAACCCTCCATTGCCCCATGTAAGCTGCATTGAGCCTGCCATGAGTGGGAAAAACGTGGGGTACAAATGTAACAAAAAAAAAAGTTAGCTAGTGGTTATAACAGCAGGCTGTGACCTAGGAACACAATGGTTTTCATCCCACACCTCCCACTGCTAGTCCTTGTATTGTAAGAGGAGTGTTTTCGATAGGATCAAAAAATAACGTGAGTGGATTGTATTTTCAAACCTAAGAAGCATATTTCAGAGGGATAATACGCTAGCACTTTCCCCTTTGAAATTTGGTGCAAAGTTCATAGACGGATCTTGCAGCAAAGCTGACTGTTTTGAAAATTGTTCTCAATCTATTCATAGTCAAACTGCTGAAGTAGTTATGCAGTATATACAGTAAGATACAAGTTTCTCTTTCCTTCATCTAAAGACTACTTCTTTTTTAATCACGCCTACTTCAGCTGGTGATATATCTCCTCAGGGTACTGCAGTTCAGAGACCACTTAAAACGTTTTAGGTTTCTGTAAGCAAGCTTACAGCTTACACAAGTAAATATGGACTGCTTACAAGCATAAAATTGATTTATGTATGTAGGTTATTTTAACGAGAGTTAGTTCTACATACTTGTTGTTTCACACTAATGCCCTCAACCCCAGGATCAACTGCACATACATTTATCTTGCACTAAATGCAATTTATTATGACATTAAAGAGGTCATTCAGAAATATTTAAATTTTTTGCCTTGCATTACCCTGTCTTGCATATCCTGTAAGCTGTGAGGTAGCAGGTAAATTGGTGGGTTCTAGATGGGGGGGAAAAAAACATTGAAGAATCAGGATCATGCAAAACCTTTCCTCATTTTAGGCAGGTAGCATTCTGCTCTAAGCACTCTGTTTCAATTCATGCAGAGCTATTTGTTGAAACATTAGATTTGTGCTACCATTTCTTTCAAGCAGAAAAGAAGTGACCTCTTTTGTGATTCGAACTTTGGCCTAGTCACTCCAGGGTCCAGTCTCCATGCAGACGAGCAGCACTGTTTTCAGAATGCAGTCTGCAAGATGTTTGAACAACAAAGCCAGAAGAAAAGCACAGACAAAACAAGAACTTGGATCCCCTGTTTTGAGTCAGCCTCAGCATGAGATAATAACTACCCTGCCACAGAAAAAAAAAAAAAAAAAACAGGCAAGGAATGTTAAGTGGGCATCAGAGGAAAGAGCTGGTAAACTGAAGGCCTCTTCTCCCTTCTTACTATCCTGTATGTGCTTTAAGTACAAAGCGATCACAAGAATGCCAAATATATAAGCATCAAGGTGTAGGTGTACAAAAGCAGAGGTAATTCCAAATGATCCTTTCCTAAGGTCATGGGGCAGTGTAGCAGGATTTCAGCAGCCTAAGCAAATATTTTAAGGTAGAATTTACATTTCTAAAAGGTGAGTACTGCTATTCCACAGAAAAGGGCTTTTATAACAGTGTCTGCCCTAAATCAAGGAAAGGTATGCACATACTACCAGTATGCATGGTTAGAGCAGCAGACTGAGAATCAGGGAAACCAGCATTCAAACCTCACTGATGCTCCCTCTAATCTTGGACAAATCACTTAACCCTCCATTGTATCAGGTACAAACTTAGATTGTGAGCCATTAAAGGAGTGCCTGCCCCCCCCCCCCCCCCTCTCCCATGCACACACACACACTTTGGGCACCAGCCCCTTCTAGAACTGCAGCACCCCTTTACCTTTGCTGGCAAAAATGTTGAGGCTCCGCCAGTCAAATAAACACATTGCCACAGCTCCCCTCCTCCTCACACTGCTTCCTTTCTGCTGTGAGTATGCACATGCTCAGAGTAGAAAGGAAGCAATGTGAGCAGGAGGGGACTGGCGGCACTGTATTTTTGACTGACAGGGGCTCAGCATCCCCACCAAAGCTATGGTTAGCTCGCACAAGGGGAGAGGGAAAGGGGAGAGAGAGGAATGTGTTGCCCACCTAGTCCATCCCTGGGCACTCCCAAAACTGCAGGGCTGAATGTAACTTGCTTTGAGCTACTAGTACTAGCAAAGGTGTGAACTAAATCTAAATCTCCTTCCTTTTACCCACTGTGATCAGGGGCATACCTAGGGCTAGAGGTTTGCACTTCTAGGCCACTGTTCTCTCTAAGCTGAGCAGGAGTCCTCCATCTACAGTCCTGCCAGTGGAGGGTGCTGTTTCACTCTCACATTTTCAATAGTGAGGGAACCTGCCTCTCTCTAGCCATTGAAAAACACAATATTGAAACACCACCTCCCACTGGCAGCAATGTAGTTGGAGGACGGACATCCGCTCAGCTTAGAGGGAAAAGTGTTCTAGGCCTACTTTTGAAAAGTCACACATATGTTTGTAATTTTTCATAGAAAAGCAGCACATACCAAATAGCAGATAAGAATATAAGAGCATAAGATGTAAATGTTTGCAACATAGTTTTCCTGGGATTTATTTTTCTCTCAAAATTTCACATGTAATTTGTCTTTGAAACTCCTACAAACTCCACATAGGAAAAAGTAAACATGCATTTTTCACTATTCTGGCAGTTATAAAATTACCCTATAATAATCAGAATCAATAAATAACTTTGATTATAAATTACAAGGGACAAAAACCGGAGCTAGTAATAAGTGTAAACTTGTATCAACACAACAGTTACTAAAAGATGTATTTGAATCCAGACAGGCACCTTAAAAGAAACAAACCATTGACATTATTGAATGGCTACAAGGTAAAACATGGCCTTTTGTCCCTTGTAATTTACAAAGTACAAACAAGGGGGCCCTTTCGCCAAGTGCGTGTTTTTGTGGTGCGCCAAGGCCCCATATACCTCAGAGGGTAAAAAGGTTGAAAAAAGAAATGGCCGCATGCTAAGTTCATACTTGCCGCGTGGCCATTTCGGGAAGAGCACTTACCGCCACCCATTCAGGTGGCAGTAAGGGCTCCCATGCTAACCCAGTGGTAACCCCAAGAGTAAAAATTTGGAAATACATTTCTGTAGTGCCGGAAATAGTGCACGTTGTGGTGGAATTATCACCGTCTTCCGCGGTAACCCAGCGGTAGTTCCAGATTGCTGCATGGCAAGCCTATTGCCACTTACCAGCCTTTTAGTTAAAGGGCCCCAAAGTTATTTCTTGTTGCAGTGATGTCACTCGTGATAAGTGGAGCTTGAATACCTGCTGCCAGGCGGAGAGAGACACCGAAGTCCCATTATGTATCTGTCATGCAACACTTCAGATTTCATGTGCAGCTTTAGCAAACAGCCAACACATAATGGTAGCTCACAAACCCCTGAAGCTGGGCACAAAACTCAGCAAGTCGGGTCTCTGGGACCGTGCAGGTGCACATTTTTTCCTTTACTGCATGAATAGAAAGCTGGTCTTTTCAATAAGTGCTTTTGACTTTTTGACTGCTTTTTACCAGCTTGAAGTTTTAACGCACCGAAATGGAGTAGAAACAACTTTTTATCAGCTGGAAGTTTTAATGCACTTTCATTGATAACATAAGTTTGAGTGTATGATCACAGCTTGGGGAAAATTCTACATATGGTGCTGAACGTTAAGTGCTACTTCTGACCCAAATTATCAGTGCAAAAAATGCTTTCTAACAGATGCAAGGCACCAAAATGGGGGGAAAATGGCAGTAGAATTTTCCCCAAGCTGTGATCGTACACTCAAACTTATGTTATCAATGAAAGTGCATTAAAACTTCAAGCTGATAAAAAGTAGTCAAAAAGTCAAAAACACTTATCTGAAAAGACCAGCACCAAAATGGGGGGAAAATGGCAGTAGAATTTTCCCCAAGCTGTGATCGTACACTCAAACTTATGTTATCAATGAAAGTGCATTAAAACTTCAAGCTGATAAAAAGTAGTCAAAAAGTCAAAAACACTTATCTGAAAAGACCAGCTCTCTATTCATGCAGTAATGGAAAAAACATGCACCTGTATGGTCCCAGAGACCCAACTTGCTGAGTTTTGTGTCCTGCTTCGGAGGTTTGTGAGCTACCATAATATGCTGGCTGTTTGCTAAAGCTGCACATGAAATCTCAAGTGTTGCATGACAGATACATAATGGGACTTCAGTGTCTCTCTCCACCTGGCAGCAGGTATTCAAGCTCCACTTATCATGAGTGACATCACTGCAACGAGAAATAACTTTGGGGCCCTTTTACTAAAAGGTTGATAAGCGGCAATAGGCTTACCATGCACCAATCCGGAACTACCGCTGGCTTACCGCAGTAGACAGCAGTGGGATAGCTACGTGGGGCCAGGGCCTGGGCCCCCGTAGATTTAGCCCTGGACCCCCCTGCCGATGACCCTCTCCACCCCCATCCCGCCGCCAACCCGCCGTCACCTACCTTTGCTGGCTGGGGACCCCAGCCCCCACCAGCTGAGGTCCTCTTCTTCCGGCGCAAAGCTTTGTTCTGTTTCTGACGTCCTGCATAGAAGAAGAGGACCTTGGCTGGTGGGGGTTGGGGTCCCCCAGCAGCCTAAGTAGGCAACGGTGGGTTGGTGGCGGGAGGGGGGCACGAAAGGGTCATCGGCAGGGGAGGTCAAGGTTGATGCTAGTGGTGGCAGCGGGTCGGCAATGGCAGTGCCGGGGGGGGGGGGGGCTAAAATGTGCCCCCCCAAAGTCTGGCTATGCCCCTGGTAGACAGTAATAATTCCACCCCAGCATGTGTGCGCCATTTTGCCACTGGGTTAGCACAGAAGTCCTCACTGCCACCTCAATGAGTTATAGAATAAGCACTTACATGAATGGTGTCACAAATTGCCATTCATACAGGCTAGGCGCTATTCTATAATATTGGCATACTATTTTAGATTTTTTTCTCACACCTTTTTCAGTAGTAGCTCAAGGTGAGTTACATTCTGGTACACTGGATATTTCTCTGTTCCAGGAGGGCTCACAATCTAAGTTTGTACCTGAGGCAATGGAGGGTTAAGTGACTTGCCCAAGATCACAAGGAGTAGCAGTGGGATTTGAACCAGCCACCTCTGGATTGCAAGACCGGTGCTCTAACCACTAGGCCACTCCTCCACTCACATGGCCCATAATAGTAAATGTGCTATACCAGTGGGCAGAGCATGGGCCTGTCATGGCACGCACCTTATAGAATAGTATCAGATGCACACATTGCAAGGTTCACTTAGAAAACAAAGGCTCATGTTTACTAGTAAATGGGTTTAGTGCATGCTGCATGTTAAGCCCTTTTCTAGTGCGCCTAGGAAATAGAGCAAGTTCCAATATTTCTTTTCTATTTCATATTTCTAATGTTCACATTAGCACCCATAACCTGAAATAAATTGACGGGAGAGCACCTACCACTTCCTATTTAGGAGATGCTAAGGGCTTCCCCATTATAGATGCACTAACCAGTTTGTATGTGGTAATCAGAAAGCGCTGGCTGGATAGCGTGTCCATGCCCATTCTTCACCCCAACATGCCCCCTCCAGAAAATAAATACAAAATATAAATACCACATGCAAGCTTATTACATACCACAACTTGCTTTAATGCAATTTATGGTTAGCATTTTGACGCACGCTTAACGCCCTTTAGTAAACATACGCCTATATGTTCTCCTTCCCAACTCTATTGTTTTTTAAATTTATACTATAAAGTTTTGTTATCAAAGAAGAAAGGATGGTAGGGAAAGAGGCAACCTTATTTCTCATTATAGAAATGCATTGGCCAACATTCAGAGCAATCAGAGGAAAGTAGTGGAAAGCTTTCATCTGTGTTTTATGCAGTCCATTTACTAGATCAATAAAAAGAATACACATGAGCATGGTTAGGGTATCATTCAGACAGCAAAAAGCAATTAGTTAACTGAAAGCTATATAGTTTACATTTTCTAGATTTTTTTCACAACTGCTTACATTGCAACCTCTGAAACATATATTTGATCTGCCTGAAAGGGTAAGCATTTACCTTAAGTTGGAACACATGAATGTACGACTAAGCTAGACCCATGAAACAAGGAAGAGAAATTATGTGCACATTACAACATGAAAGTTTAATAACTTTTCCAACAAAAAATGTATTTAGGGGGAAATTCTATATATGGCGCCTTAAAAATCGGTGCCATAAAACCATGCAGTTAGTGTGATTCTATAAACTATGCCTAAAGTTAGGTGTAGTTTATAGAATACGCTCATGTGCCATTCTTGTGACTAAAATTTAGGCACACTCATTTAGGCCAGCTAAAGCTAGGCCTAAATACCTGCACCTAAGTTAGGCACAGAACAGATGTATTCTACAGTGCACATTGTTTTTTGAAACGCACACAACCCGCTCATTCCACGCCCATGGCCACACCCCCTTTTTGACTGTGCACATTCAAATTTACATGCACCGCATTATAGAATACACCTAGAAAGTTATGCACGTAAATTCTAATTCAAGCCAGTTAGTGCCGCTAATTGTTTGTTAAGTACCTATTATCAGCACTGATTGGCTTGTCAACTAAGTTGTGGATGTAATTTGGCCATGTAGCCAAATTAGCATGCACAACTTAAGTTGTCATATATAGAATTGGGGGGGAGGGGTTAGTGAAATGTGCAGTGGAACACAAATCTGAGCAATGCTAACTTATTTTCCCTGACAGCTATTGCGTACATACCCCTGGATTATATATATATATATATATATATATATATATATATATATATATATATATATATATATACATGGTGCCCAAAATTTGACATGGATTCAAGATTTGTGCACAAATAGGTTAGCGAGCCATTAACTATCAATTAATTGACCTTATCATTCAATTATTGAAGTTAATTGGCACTAATTTGGATTTGTGTGCACATCTACCTTCACGCTATTCTAGAATCTCAGATGCCTAAATCTTATAACATGCAACTCAGAAGGGGGTGTGGCCAGAGGAGGGGCATAGGTGGTGTGCAGTGTTATAGAGTAGCAGCATTTATGTGCCAAAATGACATGAATTGGGCACCAGCATCTGTTTCACCTGGCGTAAATACTGACATCAGGAATCAGTTCTAAGCACTATTCTATAAAGTTCACTCATCCCAGAGCGTCTTTTATAGAATAGTGTTTAGTAACATGGTAACATAGTAGATGACGGCAGAAAAAGACCTGCACGGTCCATCCAGTCTGCCCAACAAGATAAACTCATATGTGCTACTTTTTGTGTATACCTTACCTTGATTTGTATCTGTCATTTTCAGGGCACAGACTGTATAAGTCTGCCCAGCACTATCCCTGCCTCCCAACCACCACCACCGGCTCTGCCACCCAATCTCAGCTAAGCTTCTGACGATCCATTCCCTCGGAACAGGATTCCTTTATGTTTATCCCATGCATGTTTGAATTCCGTTACCATTTTCCTCGCCACCACTTCCCGAGATTTTTTCCAGTGCCAATTTCTGAGCGCCATTCATAGAATTCCCCCCTTAGTAATTAACTGATTGCAAAATTTTTTTAATGAAATTCTTTATTTCAAATTTAGTCACCGTTTTCACTTCACACCTCCCTGCTTTTCATTAGTCTTTATCAACCATCACTCACAAAAGAGACTGGAGGTGGCTTAGTAAAACAGTTACTACCATTACCCAAACAACCTTACAATGCATGCTTCTCCCAGAAATATCTTTCTTTACCACCACATTCATTCCCCTTAACATCACCCACAGGTGAAATCTCTACTGTAAATAGTAGAGTATCTATTTACAATAAAGATGTTTATTTGTTAGCGCAGATTTGATTTGTGAGTGTGTCGTAAAATTCAGTGTTTGCTAAATCAATTTAATGCATATTAACCTATGAATTTAATGTGCATTAATTAACAAACAAATATGTGAATCAAACCAAAAAAGTTCAAAGATTGGGGGGAAAAGTCTAAGCATGACCCCAAAAAGAACCAACATGCAAGTTGGTGCATACTGAAGGCCATCTTTGCCTTTATAGAGAAAATAACCCCTAGTGGTAATACTGTGAAACTACCACTAGGGGTCACTAGCGCCATTTTGCCTGGACCACCACTAGACCCCCAAGTACAACGTAGGCCTAGGGGACCTACAGGTGGGTGCGAGGGGGGAATTCTGGAGGGAGGGGATCTTCCATCTGGGGTGCTCTTGACGGGGGAACTTGAATGGAGGCCTTGTTTGTGGGGGGTCTAATTTGGAGGCATTTGACTGGGGGGCCTTGTTTGGGGGAGTACTTGAATGGGGGAGCCCTTCCAGAGGTAAGTATGAGATTGAGAATGGTATGCATATGAAGCAGCTAATTTAAAATGTGGCTGGTCCCTTTAAGATGCAGCCCAAGAGCATTGGGTCATGGCTTTGCAGTCCTGTTCTCCCTAGCTTTTGGCTGGGATTATTTTTCCAGCTATAACATAGCTTTCAGCATTCACTGCAAGATGCATTATAGAAATTACATATTAGTGAGGTGTTTGCAAGCATTGCATGTTTCGCATCTCGTTATTATGCACAATGGGGTAACCATAACAACACTGTATTATGACAGCACAACCTGCGTTACAGCCTTTACCACATGTTAAGGGGCAAATAATGTGGGTTAGTGTCCTAATGCATCATAATAACTACCCCCTCAATCACTTTGCAGGAGACCCAGAATAGTTTTGTGGAACCCTCACAGTTAGAAAAGATTCTTTCTAAGCATTCAGTAGCTTAACTTAGGTTAACAAAGGGGGTGATTCTGATTCAGTTATATTTTAGGTCTATATTGAGACAGGGGAAATTGTATCTTCCTTCTGTCTGAGTTTGCCTATGATAATTTTTGCTTTTTTTTTTTTTTGTAAAGGTCCTGTAGCTCCTCGTTATTGGAACCAGTTATGTTATTTTTATTTCTTGTTTCTGATATATTGATTTTGATATTGTTTCTTGAGGGGCCATTTTACTAAGCCGCAGTAGGCTCTACACGCATGCAGCGCGTACCAAAATAGGCTACCGCCAGGCCAGTGCGCCCTCCTGGTGGTAATTTCAGATTTGGGGCAAGCCCATAATACCTGCATGGTATTCCGGAGGCCCATTGTTACCTCAGGCTCTTTTCCTGTCCCATTAAAAAAAATAAATAAATAAAAATTTGTACATGTGGTAAAAACTGGCCCAGCGCGTCCAATACACTTGCCTACTCTACCGCAGGCCACTTTTTACCACAGCTTAGTAAAAGGGCTCCTGCATTTCTTATTCTACTATTGAATACAGTAACTTTTTGAAAAAGAAGCCATTTATGCATGTAAATACATGTAAATGAGTAGACACCCACCATTTACATGTGTTATAAAGAATTATCCCAAACGGGCCAGATTTACTCCTACAGGTACTGCTGTCCTCAAAAGACCTTCAAAAACAAACAATTTCATGTATAAATATTTGATCAGAAGTTTTTTCCCCCTCTTCCTTTAGAACTGCAAGTATATGCCAAGAATTCACACTATAGTAAATACATTACAACATTTTTTAAAAAAAACATAAAACCTGCTTGAAAAATGGTTCTACAATGCACAGAATATCTGTGGTTTCTCATGATTAACCATTTTCAGTTGACTAGCATTGTTCTCCTGTAACCAGTGAACACATTAGGAAAAGACAGATGTTTAAAATGTCTTGCATCTATTATGTCAAAGTGAACAAAAAATGTGCCCAACTTCTTTTATCCACTGAAGCAAGATAAATTTAGATCCTTGCATTGTATTTCAGTTCTTTAATGGGCAATTATATCATTTCAATTTGAAATACAATATAGCTATTTGTCAGTTCAATAACAGTGGTCTTAGACGAGACTACATCAGTCTGACTATTCTTCAGGATGTCGTTTGAAGTAGAAAGGGGATATCTTAATTAATAGTAGGCTGCTTTGGAACTTGTAAAGCACAAGATTATAAACAATTAAATAACGATTTAACAGGTAAAGCAAGAACGAGAGTATGCATCATGCATGTGATTGTAAAGATACTATGCATGCTTTTAAACATTTGCTTCTTTCTCAAACAAGGTATCCTCGGTTTAGATTTAACTATTTGTAGCTGGCTATTAATAGAAATAGAACAAAATAAAACATGGAAAAGAAAATAAGATGATACCTTTTTTATTAGACATAACTTAATACATTTTTTGATTAGCTTTCGAAGGTAGCCCTTCTTCGTCAGATCGAAAATAAGCAAATATTTCTATTGATTACCTTTAAAAGTGGACTAACGGCTACCACATCTCTCTACTCTAGCTAGCTATTGTATCTGTGTCATTCATTGAAACTGTTGTAATGAAATGCTCTTTGTAACAAAGGACAGGCAATACTTTATCATTAAATTCAACTAAACTTTGAGTATCTATGGCTTAAACCCATTAAAACAAAAAAGTTGACTCTAGTATCCCCCTGTTGACAATTAACAAAGAACCCAATTCAACCCTTCTCTGGCGGCTGAATGACAGAAAATATTTGGAGTTTTGCCAAACAGCAGCTGTCATACAAGGAGATACTGAAGAGATGGCAGCACAAAAATATATCTGTTATAGCTTAAAATAAAAGTTATTCAGCACAGGAGGAGTGGCAACCAATTAGCGCCAAATGCCCATCAGCAGAGTTACGCACCGGGGGAAATTCTTTATATGGCGCCTTAAAAATTGGTGCCGTAAAACTACATGGTTAACTTGATTCTATAAACTATGCCTAAAGTTAGGCATAGTTTATAGAATACGCTCATGTGCCATTCATGTACCTAAAATTTAGGTGCACCCAATTTAGGTGCACCCAATTAGGTCACCAAAAACCAGGCCTAAATACCTGCACCTAAGTTAGACACAGATCGGGTGTATTCTATAATAGTGCGTCCATGGCCACGCCTCCTTTTTAACTGTGAACATTAGAATTTATGCGCACCGCATTATAGAATATGCCTAGAAAGTTGAGTGTGTACATTCTAATTAAAGCCAATTAGTGCCACTAATTGTTAAGTACCAATTATCAGTGCTGATTGGCTTGTAAATCAATTAAATTGAGTGTGCAATTTGGCCATGTGTCCAAATTAGTGCACACAATTTAAGGCGCCATATATACAATTTGGGGGCAAATCTGTTACAGAATACTACTTTAAGCCTGCAGTTATGCAGACCATATATCTATGGTTGGCATAAATGGTGGTACTTAAATACAGAGAAGAATGGAGTGGAAAATGGACCAGGGACTCCAGAGAACACAAGGGCAATCTGGATACTTGAGATGATTTATTGATCAAAGACCCGACGCAGTACTGTGTTTTGGCCGGTGACCTGCTACAGGGGTCTAAGAACTATAACATATAAACTATCCATGAAGTTCATGTAAGGTTAGTCAGAATGCCCCTGATACGCCCATTCCCCCTACCACATGCAACTGCTGATTAGTGTCAATTAGTGCTTGTTAATGCCAATTATTGTTACTTAACTCCAATTAAGTGCTAGTTTTGTATCAATTAGCTAATTATATTATGCACATAACTGACCATATTCTACAACTGAGTGTGCAACTGTACACCTAACTTTAGGTGAATTTGGGGGGAAATGTATATTGTTCCATGTGTAAATCTATTTTATCAGTTTTACAAACTTTCTTGTGACTGGATATCTTATTTTGTTCTCTTTCTGTAGCTTTCAATTACTTTTTCTGAGCCCTATATCAGCACTGGAGCAAACCCAGGACCTGCTCAACCTGTCCCTAATGACTTTGAGTACCTACTACAGGCAGACAAAAGAATTATAAATGAGAAAGATTTGGTGTGTTTAAGTGGTTAGATCAATAAACACCTCAAATTTTGTCTACTGCTTAACTCCCCACATGTCCTTCAACAAGACCAAGGGTGACCACACTCCTTGAGGACCACCCAGTTGGGTTTTCAAGATTTCTATAATAAATATGCATAAGATAGATTTGCATGCTCTGCTTCTGCTTCCATTGTATGCAAATATACCTAATGCATATTCATTGTGGAAATCTTGAAAAACCAACTGAGTTGTGGCCCTTGAGGACCATGGTTACCCACCCCTGAACAAGATACTTTCTGTGTGATTTATCATGGGCAGTGTCCCTTGGAAAAAGAACGCAAGAAGGCCTTTGTTGAATCAGGCCCTGTAGTCATAGGAGCCAACTTTTCAAAATTATTGGGGGTGCTAAGCCCAGTGGAAATAACCCCTCCCTGGACACATACAAGGAATTTTCTCAATATTGGGGGTGCTCAAGCACCCACAGAGTCAGCTCCTAAGCCTGTAGTTCCTTAAGCCTTAGATGGCAAGGCTATCAAGGCTGAGTATGAACAGCAACATTGTTCTATCACCCCCACCTCCACTGGAAGCTTTCAGGCAGTTTGTGTAGCAGAAAGAAACTCCCTATGCATCCTGCCCCAGAATAAATGTTTCTGAGATATTAACTTATAAAGTAATGTGTAGCCCTCTTACTAAAGCTTAGTGCATGCTAACAAAATTAGCGTGTGCTAAATGCTAAGAAGCCCATTTTATACCTATTGGCTTTTTAGCATTTAGCTTGCGCTAATTCTGTTAGTGCACAATAAGCTTTAGGAAAAGGGTCTCTTGGAATCCTGTTTGCACACAGGGCACAGTAGGAGTAAATAATACAAATACTGATTATAGCCACTGTAAGACACAAAAGTGCAAATCTGGAATAAAAGTTTGCCTGTTTCTATGGTTGCCAAGTCCATCCAGTTCAGGTTTTGCCTCTTGCATCTGTGGAATTGTGGTCATTGTTTCTCTGGAAACTGCACCAACCTGTCAGGGTTCCACCTCTTTCTCATGTCTGTTCTTTTGTTCCTTCTTCTACCTGTCCTCATATGCACCCATCTTTTTGTTTATCTCACAACTAAAGTGATTGCTTTCACCTATATATTTAAAAGCAAACTTGACAAAAGTAATCCCTGGAGGACCTCAGAGTTAAATAGTTAGAGACAAAGCATTAAGTACATTTCGTAACAATGCACACTATTTATGTATGTTCCTGTTAAGACTAACATTGATATATATCCTTGTGGTATTTAAGATGAGCATTTCTAAATGTAGCTTCAAGACGTAATATTTTATCAGTGGTACACTGCAAATACCTAGAATGAAAGGTAGAGAATTCCATCTTGAGAAGAGTTCATATCATACACAGCATTATTAATATTAGTTAGTAAGTTAAGATTTCTTATATCCCACCCATCCAAAGATCTCTCCTCCTCAAAATGAACTACCTGTTCCTCTGAATCCCATTCTTACCCATCTTCTTAACACCATCTCTCCTACTCTCACCCCTTTTATCTGTCATATCCTCAATCTCTCTCTTTCCACTGCGACCATTCCTTATGCCTTCAAACATGCTGTCATCACACCGCTCCTGAAGAAACCTTCACTTGACCCTACCTGTCCTTCCAACTATTGGCCCATCTCCCTCTTCCCCTTCCTTTCCAAGTTACTTGAACGCACCCGTTCACCGCCGCTGTCTTGACTTTTTCTCATCTCATGCTGTTCTTGACCCACTCCAATCTGGCTTTCGCCCTCTTCATTCAACTGAAACTGCACTTAACTAAAGTTTCCAATGACCTGTTCCTGGCCAAATCCAAAGGTCTCTATTCTATCCTCATCCTTCTCAATCTATCCGTTGTTTTTGACACGGTTGATCACAGCCTACTCCTTGATATGCTGTCCTCATTTGGATTCCAGGGCTCTGTTCTTTCCTGGTTCTCCTCCTACCTCTCGCTTTGCACCTTTAGTGTACACTCTGGTGGATAATCTTCCACTTCTATCCCACTACCAATCAGTGTACCTCAGGGTTCTGTTCTCGGTCCTCTCCTGTTCTTCATCTATACTTCTTCCCTTGGCTCTCTAAATATCATCCCATGGCTTTCAATACCATCTCTATGCTGATGACTCCCAAATCTACCTCTACCCCCGAAATCTCAACCAGCATCCAGACCAATGTCTCAGCCTGTCTATCTGATATCGCTGCCTGGATGTCTCAACGACATCTGAAACTTAACATGGCCAAAACCGAGCTTCTCATCTTTCCCCCTAAACCTACCTCTCCTCTCCCCCTTTTCTCTATTTCAGTGGATGGCACTCTCATTCTCCCTGTCTCATCAACTCGTAACCTTGGGGTCATCTTTGACTCCTCTCTCTCCTTCTCTGCTCACATTCAGCAGATTGCCAAAACATCCACAAAATCCATCCCTTCATTCCTGAGCACTCTACCAGAACCCTTATCCACACTCTTTATCACCTCTCGTCTTGATTATTGTAACCTGCTTCTCACCGGCCTCTGTCTTAGCCATCTCTCTCCTCTTCAATCAATCCAAAACTCTGCTGCTTGACTCATTTTCCGCCAAAGTCGCTATGCCCACATTAGCCCTCTCCTTAAGTTGCTTCACTGGGTCCCTATCCGTTTCCATATTCAATTCAAACTTCTCCTATTGACCTATAAGTGCATTCACTCTGCCGCTCCCCAGTGCCTCTCCACTCGTGTCTCCCCCTATGTCCCCCCCTTGAGTACTCCGTTCTGTAGATAAATCTCTCTTATCTGTCCCTTTCTCCTCTACTGCTAATTCAAGACTCCATTCCTTTTATCTCGCTGCACCTCACGCCTGGAATAGACTTCCCAAGTCTGTACGTCTAACTCCGTCTTTGGCTGTTTTCAAGTCCAAACTCAAAACCCACCTCTTTGCCACTGCATTTGACTCCTAACTCACTTGCCCTGTCCTTTATCCTCATCTCTTTATTCCCTACCCTTAATTGTTCTGTCTGTTTACCTGTCTTATCTAGAATGTAAGCTCTTTGAGCAGGGACTGAACAGGAATCCTGTTCAGAAGGAATGGATCCTAGGAGCTTAGCCGAGATTGGGTGGCAGAGCCAGTGGCGGGAGGCGGGGATGGTGCTGGGCAGACTTATACGGTCTGTGCCAGAACCGGTGGTGAGAGGCGGGGCTGGTGGTTGGGAGGCAGGGATAGTGCTGGGCAGACTTATACGGTCTGTGCCCTGAAAAGGACAGGTACAAATCACGGTAAGGTATACACAAAAAGTAGCATATATGAGTTTATCTTGTTGGGCAGACTGGATGGACCATGCAGGTCTTTTTCTGCCATCATCTATTATGTTATCTGAGCGGCTTATAAAGTTCCATACATAATAAAATAAACATGTACGTATAAACTACAATAGATATAAAATCAGCATCATACATTTAAGAATAAGCTTGCTGTCTTCATCACAGCTAATTTTGACTTGTTTTAACTCCATTAATTTGGATCCTACCCAACATTTCCTATCAGCTGAATAGGAATCTTCTACTCACATTTCTGCTGGTAAAAGATGGTGTTTCAATATCACATTTTCAATTGCAAGGGACAAGCAAATTCTGCAGTACTCCCAGAGAACCTCACAGTTGAAAATGTGATATTGAAACACCACCCCACAAGAAGAAATGCAGGCAGAGGACTTCTGCACAGCTTCGAGGAAATGTTGGTCATGCCCAAGGACCTGGGAATTCTAGAGATATCTATGTGAATATTATTAATCATTTATATTGCACTGCATATTGAACAGATATGTTATGTACTCCTTGAATCTTACAATCTATTCAAAATTGACAGACAAGACATATATCAAGAAATAAAAAGCTTTGGCCTAAAACAGCAAGAGTGAGAATGAGAAGACATCAACATAACACAACAGTCGCTCAGTCGCCTACTTTTAAAAACAGATCCGGGGTAATCCGGAAAATTACAGACTGGTAAGACTAAACAATAGTAAGAGGATTACCATACAGGACTCCAAGATACAAGGTCACCAAACATATAAAGAGGAATCCAATAAAATTTATATGGAAATATGATGTTTGATTTTAACAAAATATTTCTAAAAAGCAAGGAAAAGACCTCAAAATGCCCGACCGCTTACTTTCAGTTTTCGGCGGCTTTAACTGGGGGTGTGGTGTTCATCACTGGTCATAAAAACCTTGCTTGGAAAGAATTATTTTAACTTTTAATCTATTTTCAAATTTATTTCCAAAAAGATTTTAGCAATTTTGCTCTTTTTTACAAAAACGTTTTTTTAAATATATTGACAATATCAATGCTAACTTCAAAATTTATTTAGTATATAAAAACCTTCACTGATTCTCATGAAGTGCTATAAAGCAGCTTTACAAAAATAAAGTAAAGTCGAGCAATGCTTTCTCTGTCGAAGCATAGCCCTTGAAAAAGCCTACAAGCGAAACGGATGGGGCCACCGTCGGGCAACAGATAAGTGCTCGACTTTACTTTATTTTGTTAAATATTTTGTTAAAATCAAACATCATATTTCCATATAAATTTTATTGGATTCCTCTTTATATGTTTGGAGACTGGTAAGACTGACATCAGTGATAAGCAAAATAGTGGAAACTATTATAAAAAATAAAATCACTGAACACATAGACAAACATGGCTTAATGGGACAGAGTCAACATGGATTCAGCCAAAGGAAGTCTTGCCTCACTAATTTGCTTCATTTCTTTGAATGTGTGAATAAGCATATGGATAAAGGTAAGCCATTAGAAATAGTGTGTCTAGATTTTCAGAAAGCATTTGACAAGGTCCCTCATGAGATAATAATGAGAAAATGAATGAGAAAATTAAAAATCCATGGGATAAGAAATTGGTCAATGGATAGAAAACGGAGGATAGGGTTAAATGGCCAATTCTCAAAGTAGATAAGGGTGAATAGTGGAGTGCCCCAGTGATCTGTACTGGGACCAGTGCAATTGAACATATTTATTAATGATCTGGAAATGGGAATGACAAGTGAGGAAATGACACAAAACTATTCAATGTTGTTAAAAACTGCAGAAATATAATAAAATATCAGTCAAATAAGTATGTATTTTACGAACCCTCACAACTCTCCTCTTTTCTGGCTGCAAAAGGGACTGAGGGAGAAGTTAGATCATAACTCTAAGTAATAGTAATGTGGTATCAGTATGAGCTTCCGACATAGTGCTTTTACCTAAAAAAATCTTTTTTGTTTAATTTTTCCATAGTTGAATATTTTGAATCTCTGTAGAGTGGACTTTAGTAAACTCGCTGTGATGAAATTACCTAATTAAGGATTTTCCTCTTTGTGAATAATAGCAAACAGTATTTGTTTAATTTCTTGACAAGTGTGTATTTGCTTGTTTTATATTTATAAATTGATAAATAAATAAATAAAAATTAAAAAAAAACTGCAGAAAGACCTTAGGAAGTTGAAAGACTGGGCAGCCAAACAGCAGATGCGATTTAATGTGGACAAGTACGAAGTGATGCACATTGGGAAGAATAATCCAAATCATAGTTATTTGATGCTAGGTTCCACCCTAGGAGTCAGCACCCAAGAAAAACATCTAGGTGTCATTGTGGACAATACACTGAAATCTTATGCCCAGTGTGTGGTGGTGGCCAAAAAAGCAAACAGAATGCTAGGATTTATTAGGAAAGGGATAGAAAATAAGACAAAGAATGCTATAATGCCTCTGTATTGCTCCATGGTGCAACCACCCCTTGAACATTGTGTGCAATTCTGGTCACCATATCTTAAAAAAGATAACAGAATTTAACAAATTCAAAGGGCAACCAAAATGATTAAGGAGATGGAACTCCTCTCATATGAGGAAATGCTTAAGAGTTTAAGGCTCTTCAGCTTGGAAAAGAGATGACTGAGCAGGAATATGTTAGAGGTCAACCAAATGCTGAATGATGTTGAATGGGAAAATGTTAATCAATTTTTTACTTTTTCTAAAAGTACAAAGACTAGCGAACACTCAAGGAAGTTACATGGTACTACTTTTAAAATGAACTGGAGGAAATATTTTTTCACTCAACGAGTAGTTAAGCTCTGGAACTGATTGCCAGAGGATGTGGTATCAGCGGTTAATGTATCTGGGTTTAAAAAAGATTTGGGCATGTTCTTGGAGGAAAAGTCCATAGTCTGCAATTGAGATAGACATGAGGAAAGCCACTGCTTATCCCTAGAATTAGTAGTATGAACCTTGCTACTATTTAGGATTCTATCAGGTACTTGTGACCTCAATTGGCCACTGTTGGAAGCAGGATACTGGGCTAGATGGACCATTGGTCTGACCCACTATGGCTATTCTTATGTTCTCTCTCATGTTCAGATATTCCCAGAACAGTTTGTGAGTGGAGCTCCTAACCAGTGGTTATCTAGTTAGCGACAATATTCAGACCTCTAATCTGACAGGTAAAGTTAGGATGCCAAAAGACTATCTGGTTATTGATCTGAATATCTCCACTAACAGGATGGCACAACTGGTCAGCACCAGCTGGATAACCAATGGCAGCTACTTTCTGGATATTGCTACTAAATATTCAGACATTTTCCCCCACAGCCGTGGTTGATGTTTTAAAAAAAAGCTGACCACCACAGTTCAGTATCAGGGAGTAAATTTAGGGGGTCTTTTACAAAGCGGTGGTAAGCCCAAAACGGGCTTATCACTCGCTAATACAGAAATACCGCCAGCCCAACATGGCCACCAGTGCTAGTTCTGGCTGGAGCGTTTGCCATTTCTGGTGCTCCAGAAATTTATTTTCTGTAGCGTGGCGCTAACCCAGCAGTAATCAGGCATCGTCACATGTTGTCCAGTTACTGCCAGGTTACTGCGGGAACCCTTACCACCACCTCAGTGGGTGGTGGTAAGTACTCCCCTCCGCATAGCCACATGGTAAGGGTTATCTTACCGCGTGGCAATTTGGGGGGGGGGGGGGCATTTTACCTGCCACTACCGCAGAGCCCTTTTTCCCACAGCTTAGTAAAAGAACCTTTAACTATATAGCCCCCAGGATTCATAACAGCTATCTTCATTGTTTCTTCAGCCTCAGTCAACCTCCACTCATTACTCTGTTCAAATTAAAGTATGAATGGAGCTGGAACAGCTGATGAATGGACTAAAGAAAGGAAATGATTTAACAATGAAAGAGTCTTCCTAACAGAAGTAATATAGCTTATATTCCAAGAGTGGAAAATGCAATTACAATATAGTTATAGCTGGAAATGAAAGGATAACTAGTGATGATTAGAACAGAATTAGTCAAAGAGCAATCATCTAGTTAATATTGTGAAACATTCAGGCAGTTCTGCAGCATATGCTGTAAGACTTTGCTTTTCATGCGTTCTGTTCAATCTCAATTCATTTGGAAATAATTATTAACAATTTCTTCACCCAAACCTACATATTTCACATCTATATTGCTAGAAACATAAGTAAAAGTTCCAGTCTGAATAGAATTTCCTGCAACGCGTGGCTATGTCCTTGGAAGGTAAAAGCATATTATGCTGTAAGTTTTGAATGCACATTCATACGGAGATGATTCATAAAATGAGTAATTTGATAAAATCTTCCATTTTCACTCCCATCTGCCCTACTCCCACATTACTCTCAGTGTGTCTCTTCCCACTCATTAATAACAGCTCTTTCTTCCCACACGCTATCAACACCTGACTATATATTCGCACTGCAATCTCTAGTCTTATTTAATGAATCAAATACAAAGATTTGTATGGCACTTTTTTTCTGAATAAATCCCACTGAGTCACATGTTGGTCTTTCAAAGTTTTCTTTTCACTTGCGGGCTGATAAAACAAGTGTGAGTGCCGTGCCTTCACACAGTCTGTGCATCTAATTGGATTTTAATGATCACGATGGAGTGTTTCTCCCACTATCCAGTCATGAATTCTACTCAAGAAAAAAATGGCTTTAGCATACCACAGATCATGCATCAAGGAATTCCTTGATAAAATCTGAAGGTTAGGTTAGGTTAATTTTATTTAATATACCGCTTTTCCTTGACATGCAAACCAGAGTGATTTACAATATCAACAATGTTTAACAATAAAGAAAAGAACAACAATATTAAATAGGGTAGCAGTCACACAAAGAACAGTAACAATATATATCTCGTTTATAAGATGATTTTGACATCTAATTGTCTACTTTCTCATTGTAAGTTATTAACTTACCCTTCTATCAGAATAGTTCATTCTACTTCTTTTTTAAGACTAGGTTTTCGATTCTGTCTTAAATGTACTATATAAAAGTATACATGATAGTTCTTTCGCTTATCAGGCTTGTAAAGGGCAAAGGCAGAGTACGGACGCACAAAACTCAAAGTACTGGATTTCAGACATACTGATTTTGATAAAATGGGGGAAATACCTGAAGAAGGAGCTGTTAATGTGGGAAGGCGTAGGAGATGTGGAACATCAGTGGTCAAAGCTAAAGGCTGCTATAAATATGGCAACTGATCTTTATGTGAGGAAAGGAAACAAAAACAAGAGAAGCAGGAAACCTATATGGTTCTCCAAACAAGTAGCTGAAAAAATAAGAGCAAAAGAGGCTTTGTTCAAGAAATACAAAAGAATGCAATGAAAGGATCATGGAATAGATTATCGGATTAAACTTAAAGAAGCGAAGAGGGTAATACGGCTAGTGAAAGTGTGAGCGGAAGAAAGAATGGCTAAAGTTGTAAAGAGATGTGACAAGACCTTTTTCAGATATCTTGGAGAAAGGAGAAAAGATAGGAATAGAATTGTGAGACTGAAAGATAATGAGAATAGCTATGTAGAGAGTGATGAAGATAAAGCGAACGTGCTAAATAATTATTTCTCTTCTGTGTTCACAAAGGAAAATCCTGGAGAAGGACCGCAGTCGGCTGCCAAGGGAACATCTGGGAATGGAGTTGATACTGTGCCATTAATGGAAGAAAGAGTTTATAAACAGCTTGAGAATCTGAAGGGGACAAAGCTATGGGGCCAGATGGGATACATCCCAGGATACTGAAAGAACTCAAGAGAGATACTGGCGGGACCTCTTAAAGAGAGATGGGAGAGGTTCCGCAGGATTGGAGACAAGCAGATGTGGACCCTCTTCACAAAAGTGAAGACAGGGAAGAAGTGGAAAACTACAGACCGGTAAGTCTCACATTGGTGGTAGGAAAAATAATGGAGTCACTGCTGAAAGAAAGGATAGTTAACTTTCTAGAAGCCAACAGGTTACAGGACCCAAGGCAACATGGCTTTACCAAAGGAAAATCCTGCCAAATGAATCTTATTGACTTCTTTGACTGGGTGACCAAAGAGCTGGATGAAGGACATGCGCTAGATGTAATCTACTTGGATTGCAGCAAAGCCTTTGATAAGGTCCCCCACAGAAGACTTGTGAATAAGCTGAAAGGTTTGAACCTAGGACCGAAAGTGGTGAACTAGATAGGAAACTGGTTGACTGACAGGTGGGAGGGTGGTGGTAAATGGAATCTGCTCGGCGGAAAGGAAGGTGAGCAGTGGAGTTCCTCAGCGGTCGGTGCTGGGGCCTATTCTGTTTAATTTATTTGTGGGAGATATTTCTGAAGGGTTGGAAGGAAAGGTTTGCCTTTTTGCGGATGACAGAAAAATAGTCAATAGAGTAGATACCCTGGAGGGAGTAGACACAATGAGAAGAGATTTCCGAATGTTAGAAGAATGGTCGATGTTCTGGCAGTTAAAATTTAATATTGGCACTAGCTTTATCTGGGGTAGCTGATAGTTCCAGTTTCACAGTTACTAATGTATTAATTTCTTATTGAAACCTTATTTTTCTGTTTTTTATTTGCTCTTATTGTGTAAATCATAAAACTTTTTTTTACAAAGAATTACTTTCTAAATATTGTGCAGTGCTCAGTTTTCACCTATTACATCGGCTTTTGCTGTTCTTTGTAATAGTATGTGTCACGCTTCACACGAAACACTGGATAGTGAGCCCTTGGGCTACTGCTAAGGAGCGGCAGCGGCAGGAGGAACACCCACCGGGAACAAGGCAGAACCCAGACAGACCGGTACCCTCCGGACTGGAGCAGCAGGACCAGAACAGAAGCCACAGCAGAGAGCAGGAAGATAGTCCACAAACACAGCAGAGCCGTGAGCAGGCAAATAAAGGCAAGGTCCAGGTCCAGGCAAAGGTTCAAAGGCAGGCGGCAAGCAAAGTCAAAGTCCAGGCAAAGGTTCAAAGGCAGGTGGCAAGCAAAGTCAAAGTCCAGGTCCAGGCAAAGGTTCAAAGGCAGAGAAAGGCAGAAACTGAAAGTAGCAAGGAAGCACAGCAACAATCAATCGCAGAAGACATACCTCTGAAGATCTCTGTTGCAAGGCAAACTAGGAAAGCTTCCAGGTGGTTAATAAAGGCAAACAGCCAGGGAGGTCACCAGGTACGGAAACTGCTTAGTTCCAAAAAGTCTCAAGACCAACTGGCAGGCTAGAAAATCCGGACCGGACCGCACCGGCATGACTTCTGGAACCGGGAAAACCACAGACAGTCCATTGCGACCACCAGGTCTGACCACCAGGGGGCGAGATGAATGAGAGCATAACACAGGGGCACAGTCATAACAGTGTGCATCAGACACCATGGCACTGCAGCCCTCCCTACCTCCATACAGTATTGCTTTATGATTCAATATTATTAATACTATACAGCATTTAGTTGAACCACTTTTATTATTCTATTCACTTATCTTAGGGCTGTGGCCTTCTTTCATGATAATGAAGCTGCATCAATGTTTCCGGTGTAACAGTTGAGTGCGTATTGTGCTCGTGAAGTCCCTAGTTACTATGTGATACTCGTTATTTTTCTTCTTCAATTCATTAAACTTGTTCTTTGGTTCTCAACACTAGCTGTGTTTCGCTGATGTTATTGCATCCTCAGGAGAACTTTATGCCTATGCAAAAGATTTATTTATTATTCTTCTCCTTGTTTCTTAAACTTACCGAGCTTTACTTCACACTTTACATTTTCACCTCTACAAAAGATTAAATTTAATCCTCATTCTTTTTACCATTCTTCCAAAACATACTTTATCATTCAAGTTTTTGGCGTACCTGGCATGGAGCATCAATCCTTCCAAGATTACCCAAAAAACGCCAGCGCATGCGCTCTGTATTTGTACACGTCAATGATGACGTGTTGCCCTTTAATTCAATCATGTATTCACTCAATCTCCCGGTTTAGACCAAACGGTATCACCGTGTTCCAATGAAATATGAGTTGTTGTTCCTTTTGCAGTAATCTCTTTGCTATGTCACCCCCATCTGGTAGATGGATCTGCACTAATACTACTTATTTTAAATCCTGCAACTCATGATTCAACTCTGCCCAGTGATCCACTAAGGGGGCTTCCTTTTTTTTTATTCTTAAATTGCTGATGTGCTCTGCTATTCTTTGTTTTATCTTTCTGGTTGTGTATCCTATATCCCACTTTTTGCAGGGACAAATAATTCCGTACACTACTTGAGTTGACTCACAGTTAGTCATTGTTGTGATCCAGAAAGGCTTCCCCGTTACCTTGGAGGAAAGGAGAAACAGGGGTGACATGATACAGACGTTCAAATATTTGAAAGATATTAATCCGCAAACAAACCTTTTCCGCAGATGGGAAGGCGGTAGAACTAGAGGACATGAATTGAGGTTGAAGGGGGGCAGACTCAGGAGTAATGTCAGGAAGTATTTTTTTCACAGAGAGAGTGATGGATATGTGGAATGCCCTCCCACGGGAGGTGGTGGAGATGAAAATAGTAATGGAATTCAAACATGCATGGGATAAACACAAAGGAATCCTGTTTAGAAGGAATGGATCCACGGAATCTTAGCGGAGATTGGGTAGTGACGCCGGTAATTGGGAAGCAAAACCGGTGCTGGGCAGACTTCTACACTCTACGCCCTGATCGTGTCTGAATAGATATGGATGGACTGGAGTGTAAATTTTAAGGAGCTTCGACGTTAGCTTCAGAACGTTTAGTACAAGAAGAGTACTGGGGAGACTTCTATGGTCTGTGCCCTGGGAATGGCAAGGACAAATCAAACTCGGGTATACAAATAAAGTATCGCATACCATGTAAAATGAGCTTATCTTGTTGGGCAGACTGGATGGACCGTGCAGGTCTTTATCTGCCATTATTTACTATGTTACTATGTTGTAAGATTTGGAATATTATTCCTGTCATTATTCAAACAATGCTAAACTAAAGTTTAGGAAGTCTTTGAAGTCCTACTTGTTTGATAGATTTTTTTTAAATGTTATTAATTTAGGGCCCTGTTTACTAAGGTGCGCTAGCATTTTTAACGTGCACTAATGCTAGAGACACCCTTGGAATATATGGGTGTCTCTAGCATTAGTGTGCACTAAAAATGCTAGTGCACCTACAGCGCGGCTTAGTAAACAGGGCCCTTAGTGTATCTTTTTGTAAACTGCTTTGATTCCTTGGTTGGTTTAAGTGGTATATAGGTAACGGAATAGGATAGATAGATAGATAGATAGATAGATAGATAGATAGATAGATAGATAGATAGATAGATAGATAGATAGATAGATAGATAGATATCAGTCCAGTCCCTAGGCCCACACCTGTCAACCAAATGACATCTGGAAATAATGGGCCTTCAGCAACTCTTTGAATCTAATCATAGATTCTTGAGCATGAAAGTCCTTTGGTAACTGGTTCCATAAACCACAGAGCCAAAAAAAAAACAGAAAGCATTCTGGTAGTATCCAACCATACTAGAGCTGGAGAAGAGAGTACAAGACGATATTCTTGTAGTGAACATAGCATACGTGAAGTCTGATAAGGATTAACCAACAAGGACAAATAGCCAGTAGTATGTTGACAAAGAGCCCAATAAGTTAGGAACAAAATTTAAAATTGTAATAGTATATTATTGGTAACCAATGTAAGCAGGCTAGCAAAGGGTTCACCCGATTGAAACAGCGAGCCTGACACAGAAAATGCACGGCAGTGTTTTGTAAAGTCTGCAGCACTTAAGTCTGTGTCTTGGAACACCTGCATAAATAACATTACAACTATACTTGTACCTGACCAACCCACAAGTCACTAACAGTTAGTGCAGCAGCTGGGGATCAAGGTTCAATTCCCACTGCAGCTCCTTCTGACTCTGGGCAAGTCACTTAACCCTCCTATATCACAGGTACAAAATAAGTACCTGTATATAATATGTAAACTGCTTTGACTGTAACCACAGAAAGGTGGTATATCAAATCCCATCTCCCCATTTTCTATGGGACCCCTTGCCAGTTCAGGGTTTCCTGCCCTCTGACCCTTTGAGTGACCTATCAGAAAAGAGTTTCTCAGTCAATGAGCTCTTGCTATGCTCTGAGGAGAGTTAGGCTATCACTAGCAAGGAACAAGGATTTTCTGGAAAATATTAACTTCCACAATGACAGAGAGGTATGCAGTGCTATATTCAAGCCGAAGAGCTTTGACATGTCTTTCCAAATATTTTTTACAAGTCTGATAACTCAAGCTCCTACTTCTCATTAGGTGCCTGTGCTAAATGAAACACATGGGGCATATGGCACATCCTTAAATATTCTAAGCGATACTAAAAGGAGTTTTTTTTTACGGGTTTTAATTAATACAGAAGGCATTGTACAACAAGAACCAGGTTGCATGCATAAGAGATATAGCACAGATAGTCTCAGAGAGATAATTTTCTTAATACTATATAGCACTTTGAATCAATTTACACACTAAATATGTTCACAACATCAAGCTCTTATTAGCATCAGATGCAGCAATAGAAGCAAAGATGAGTGAATTTTCCATAAGAATTAAAGAATTATAAAGGTTTAAAAGATGAGCAGGTTTCACAAAGCTACGACTGAAGACTTAAGGATTAGCACAACATTAAAAAAAAAAAAATTAAACATGAGTAGCCATACTGGGTCAGATCAATGGTCCATCTAACCCAGTATCCTGTTTTCAAAACAGTGGCCAAGCCAGGTCACAAGTACCTGGCAGAAACCAAAATTGTTGCAACATTCTATACTACAAATCTCAGGGCAAGCAGTTGCTTCCTCATGTCTATCTCAACAGCAGAATGTGGACATTTCCTCCAGGAATTTGTCCAAACCTTTTTTAAACCCAGATATGCTAACCACTGTTACCACATCCTCTGGGAACGAGTTCCAGAGCTTAACTATTCATTGAGAGAAAAAATATTTCTTCTTATTTGTTTTAAAAGTGTTTCCAAGTAACTTCTTCGAGTGTCCCATATTCTTTGTACTTTTGGAACGAGTAAAAAATTGATTTACTTCTACTCGATCTACACCACTCAGGATTTTGTAGACCTCAATCATATCTCCCCTCATTCATCTCTTTCCCAAGCTGAACAGCCCTAACTTCTTTAGCCTTTCCTCATATGATAAGAATTCCATCCCCTTTATCATTTTGGTCGCTCTTCTTTGAACCTTTTCTAATTCTGCTATATCTTTTCTGAAATACGATGACCAGAACTGAATGAAATATTCAAGGTGAGGTAACACCATGGAGTGATACAAATGCATTATAATACTCTTGGTCTTATTTCGCATCCCTTTCCTAATAATTCCTAGCATCCAGTTTGTTTGTTTTTGGCTGCCGCCACACACTAGGCAGAATATTTCAACATATTGTCTACAACGACACCTAGATCTTTTTCTTGAGTGCTGACCTCCAAGGTGGGCCCTAGCATCAGGTAACTATGATTTTGATTATTCTTTCCAAAGTGCATCACCTTGCATTTGTCCACATTAAATTCCATTTGCCATTCGGATGTCCAGTCTTCCAATTTCCTAAGGTCTTTCTGCAATATTCCACAGTCTGCACATGTTCTAACAGTCTTTAATAGTTTTGAATCATCTGTAAATTTAATCACCTCACTCACCATTCTGATTTCCATATCATTTATAAATATGTTAAATAGCACCTGTCCCAGTACAGATTCCTGTGGCACTCCACTGTTCACCCTCCTCTATTGAAAGAAATGAGTCTCTCATGAGGTATTTAAGATACACTTCTTTTTTCCTCTAATCCTGTATTATTAAGAACCTATGATAATATTCTATTCCCTTTGTAGAGTAGTGGACTTGCTAGTGCCATTTGGGTCCTTTCCTTACTGGGACGTTTGAGGTTCTGTGTGTAAGTATTTTTGTACTATCTTCAATTTAAAAGTAGTGGAAATTTTGGGGAAATCCATTGCATAGTATATTAGATTCAAACTGTTTTTTGAATAGAATTTGATATCAGGAGTTTGAATTCCCTCTTTTTTGTAATATTGGGATACACTACATCAACCAGCTCACCTTTATCCACATGTTTATTCATGCTGTCAATGAAATGAAACAAATTGGTGAGGCAAGACTTCCTTTGGCTGAACCCATGCTGACTCTGTCCCATTAAACCATGTTTGTCTATGTGTTCCATAATTTCATTCTTTATAATAGTTTCTACTATTTTGCCCAGCATCAACATCAGGCTTACCAATCTGTAATTTCCCGGATCACTCCTAGAACCTTCTTTAAAAATCCACATCACATTGGCCACCCTCCAATCTTCAGGTACTGTGGATGATTTTAACCACAGGTTACATATTACTAACAGCAGATCAGCAGTTTCATGCTTTAGTTCTTTGAGTACCCTTGTATGTATGCCGTCTGGTCCAAGTGATTTAATACTCTTTAATTTGTCAGTTTGACTCAGTACATCTTCCAGGTTCACTGAAATTTCTTTCAGTTCCTCTGCATCATCACCCTTGAATACCATTTCCGGTACAGGCAGATCTCTTACATCTTCTTCCGGAAAGACAGAAGCAAAGAATTCATTAAGTTTCTCTGCTATGGCCTTGTCCTTCCTGAGCACCCCTTTTGCTCCTAGTGATCTAACAGTCCCACGGATTCCCTCGCTGACTTTCTGCTTCTGATGTATCTGAAAAAGTTGTTACTGTGAGTTTTAGCCTCTGCGGCAAGTTTCTCTTCATATTCTCTTTTAGCCTTCTTTATCAGTGCTTTGCATCTGACTTGCCAGTGCTTATATTGCTTCTTGTTTTCTTCATTGGGGTCCTTTTTCCAGTCTTTGAAGGACAGTCTTTTGGCTCTAATGGCCTATTTTACTTCACCTTTTAACCATGATGTCTGTTGTTTTCTCTTATTTCCACATTTGCAAATACATGGAATGCATCTGAACTACGCTTCCAAGATGGTATTTTTCAATAACGCCCACACCTGATCTACTTTGAATCATTTGCCTAATCAAACATTTTCCCAGTATATTCTCTTATGAAAACACCCTTGCTAAAAAAAAAAAAAAAAAGTGGCATTGACTCCCAATTGCAAGTCACATTCAGTTGAAGATCTTGATATTAGCCCATTGTGATTTGTATACAAAAACCCCAGCTTACTTAAATTCAGTCTTCATTTCTTACTACAGTACAGTCTCAATTATCCACCCTTCGCTAATCCAACCATCCAGCATATCCAACAGACCCCCGGAGATGTCACACAGCTTCTATTTCTGTTTTCTGAACATGGGACCCTACTTTTGCCGCAAAACAGCACCACGGTGAGCCGGGATCCTGCTTTTACTGCCTTTGTTTCTGCATTGTTTGAGGGTTACCATTGTTTTCTATATTATCCGACTTTTCATTCCTCTGACAATGGGTCGGTCCCATTTAGGTCAGATAATCGAGACTTTACTGTATGATTATATTTATTGTACATTTTATATATCACCTTTCTGCTGTCTAACCAAAGCGGTTTACAAATCAATTATGCTTACTAAGAAACAGTTATAACTTGAGTAAAGGAAGATGATCCCCTCCAAAAAGAAGAACAGAGCTCCATAACCATGCCCCCCAATGTCCTGCCTATTCATTTTGTTGCCTGAGATCATCGCAGCCACATTTACGAACTGTTCCAAGAGAGACTAGAATAAGATTGGATTCTTTTTTGCAAAACCATTTTTAGGGGTCCTTTTTCTAAGATGCACTTAGAAATGGGCTTAGCTTGTTTTAGCATAGGACTTTCATGTGTACTAACCCCTGGTTTCTAAATAGGTTACCAAAAATGTGGGCACCCAAATTTGGGCACACTGGGCATGCAAATTAATTAGTTAACAAGGCATTAACTATCAATTATTGATGCAGAGGACGCCTAAATAGAAAGAGGATGGAAACATAACATGGCTATTGGGCAAGAGTAGTGGGAACTGAGGCTGATGATGAACATACTTCTATGGTCTATCTCCCACAAATAGCAAAAGACTGAAAGAAGATTCGGCAACTCCAGAATTGGGGGAACCGAGGCCAAGGCTGGTCAGACTTCTACAGTCTATGCCCCACAAATGGCAAAACACAGGTAAAGCTTTGGCAACTTCAGTGTTGTAGATCACTTTACTGTTACATGCTGCGAGTGAGTGTGTGCAGCTTGGGGAGAGGGGAAGACATCTTGACTGATAAGTTGAATACTATCAGAAATACTTGGGGATGATATGTGGTGGTAACCAAAACTACATCATTTTTGACTGTCTATATGGTTGGCATGGTAGAGGCATGACAACCAACATTTAAGCATGGGTGACTAGGGCCCACAGAGTGGCGGGCGTGGCTCTGGCCACCTTGTTGGGCAGACTGGATAAGCTGTGTGGGTCTTCATCTGCCATCATTTATTGTATTACTGTGTTATTGTGTTACAAGAACAGCTTTCACAAGACCCAATACATCAGTGGCAGGCACTTCTGTATTGTCCAGAGTGGAATGGAGCCCCAATTTGAACAGCAAAGTTTTGCTCCACCTATGATTTCTTGGAATCTTCCATGTCTGTAGGGCATGCTGGGACCTGACTTGGCTGAGGACCATGGAACTGTGAGACCCAATTCGTCAGCAGTGGTGCCATTTTCTTCTAGTCCTGTTGATCATTTGACATAATCTGTAGCTACCCCAGAATCTGGAGCAATTGGAACTTCAATGCTTGGATTATCAGAAGTAGCTGGAGTACAACATGGGGATCAGCAAGAGGAATTATTGGGCTCTTCATTGAGTCAGAGATTAGATATTACTCTATTGCAACCAGGTGTTGGAGACCATCTGGACTGCAGTTGAGACCCTGCATAAGGTTTAAGTTAGCTCTAATTCTTCAGGAATTTCCTCCTCTTGAGATTCTGGTCACTTGGATTGGTGTCCAGAAGAAAACTGCAGATTTGGAAGCTTCTTTTTCACAGAATAAAGAAGTACAATGTCAATTGCTGCAGAATAAGATGCTGTTGGTTCATAAGATTGAAATAGATTATTGAATTTTCCTTGTCTCAAATTTAGTTCACCCAATGATACTTTTCATAGTTTTCATACACAAATTTAATTTCCCCAGACTCAGGATTATCCAAGGCCATCAGGACTTGCCCGTTTCCTCTTGACAATCTGCACAATCAGTGGCTATGGTGGCAGAGGAACTTTTATCTGATAGCTTGAATCTGTCAGCTCTTCTGGAGCAATCACAAGATAAGATCTATAGAGCTACTTTACTGATTTCATTTGTATTTATACAAGATAGGAAAGCATTGCTTCAGCTATATATTATAAATCTTCTAGTATCCCGTTATAGAATTACCTCTCACATTATATAGGATTCACAATTTATAGGAGGCCTCGTACTCTTTTTTTTTAAATAAGTATTAAAATATGTCTCATAATAAACAGCCCTATTAGTAGCAGCATGTCATCCATTACCAATAACCAGCAAGTTATTTTCATCTACGCTTGCCTTGCTTCCATAGAAACCTCTGTTATTAACAGATATATACAATACTTTTTTGCCAAGATTATTTGGAAAGATTTCCAAAAGAACTAGTATAACAAATGAGAGGCTATAACTGACTCCACAGACAGAGCAGCAAACAAACCACAAAATATTTCTATCCTTAATCCTATCCTATGGCAATTGGGTAGTAAATTTGTAAAATGTTAAAGAGTATATTTTACTGTTAGCCCCAATTATTAGTAATTAGGTCTCATTGTATAAAATGGGAGCTGTGCTAAAATAGCAAAAGTTAGTGGTGAAACAAATGTCAGAACAGTAGCCTATATTTATTTATTTATTTATGAACATTTATACCCCACATAAGGAACAGGGTAAGAAGGAAAAGGGAAAGGGAAGAGAGACCAAGATGGACGGTGGTAATCCAGATGCTGAGGTGGACCAGAGTGGTACGAACAGTTCTTGGCAAGGCAATTCACAATTGGGAACTGTAGCAATACCCAGTAAGCGCAGACAAAGTGCAGAAGAAACAGCAGTATGTGGCCTGGAGAGTGGTAGTGGTCACCAGAGGCAGTTCATATGCCAGTTCAAAGAGGCCTTCTGACAGCAGGTGAAACCACAGATCTCACAATGTAGAGGTTTCTCGCCTGTATGAATCATTCTATGCACAGCAAGGTTATGGGAGCTCTTGAAGGCGCGGGCACAATATTCACATATGTAAACCCCTATATTGATAACTAAACTCCTTTTTTCAATTTTAGCAGATGAAAAATGGTCTTATTACAAACTAAAACCTCTTATAGAATATTAATGAAGGACAACAGTCAATAATTGACATTAAATGGCACATCCTCCCTAGGTGCTGTTCTATAATATTCGTACCTAAATTTTATATCTCAAAACTCCAAAGGGGCATGGCCATGGGAGGACCATGGGTGGATCAGGGGATGTTTTAGAAGTTAGATGTGATGTTGCAGAATACTATAAAATGTGTGCCTAACTGCTGTAAATTGGACACCAACAACTATACCAGGTTTTGGTAAGCATAAATGCTGGCACCCAAAGTTAGGTGCAAAATCCGCACTAAGCTAGTATTCTATAAAGGGTGCTCTGGGTGAATTCTATAAATTGTGTCTAAAAAATTGGTGCCAAAAAAACACTTAAGCACTATTCTAGAAGCCATGTTTAAAGTTAGGTGTGGTTTATAGAATAGCGCTTAAGCGCAGAGGAGGAACATAAATTTACATGCGTCCATTTGCACCAACTAAAACATGGTGCAAATACTATCGCCTAAATTTACGTGTGGAACCCCCTTATTCTATAATTGCATGTGTAACTCAAGCCCATGCTCCACCCCAAAATGCCCATGAGACAGACATGGGAAAGCCACTGCTTGTCCTGGGATTGGTAGTATGGAATGTTGTTACAAATTGAGTTTCTGCCATGTGACCTGGCTTGATCACTGTTGGAAACAGAATACTAGGCTAGATAAACTAATGATCTGACCTAGCATGGCTATTCTTATGTTCTGCATCCTCTTTTCTCGGACGCGCCTAGAATTTAGGCACCAATCATGTGCCTAAATTTATGCATGTATATTCAAGTTTTCAAGTTTCCAAGTTTATTTCAATCTTCCTACCCCACAAGTCATAATAATATATCTATGCGGCTTACAATTCTAAAATTCAGGAGGAGAAACGTGAAAATAGAGAGAAAAAAATAGGAAAAGCAGCACAGGGAGGTAGAAATGGTACTGCAATAAAAGAAAAGAAAAGAGGGGTAAAAAGCAGGGACAGAGGGAAGGGTAGTAATTTGTTAATTGATTTCAATTAGTGCCAATAATTCCTTGTTAAAAAGCCAATTATTGGCGCTAATGGGCTCAATTATTAAATTGAATGCGCAAATTGGCCACATGCTCAAAGTTGCGTGTGTGCAATTTGGGGGGACTTTTATAGAATCAGGGGGTTTGCATGGAGTGCCCTTTATAAAATACCAGCTTAGCACAGATCTTACCAATACCTAGCTTTAGGCACTGAATTCTGCCCCATACTTACATATATTCTAGTAGTCTAAACATTTACATGCGTAACATGTGCATAAATATTAGTACCCAGTTGATAGGACTGTCCTTCACATGATTTGTTTTCTACTGCATGGCATGGTGGAATGGCTGGAGGTTTTCTTGTGCTCAAGTTCTTGAGGTAATTTAGAGCCCTGTTTACAAAGCTGCGCTAGCGGCTGGTGGTGCGTTACTGCCGACACAGCCCATTCACTTTGAATGGGCTGTGTCAGCAATGACACACGGCTTTGTAAGAAGGGGGGTTTAATATGTAGGTACATAATGAGTACAAAAGGGGCTAAATATTCCTTTTTATCACAAATTTAAATAACATTACTCATTACTATTATACTCTTTTTACACAACTTTTTTCCTTTTTCCTGCAGAAAATCTTGCAAGAAATGTAACTATAAATTTAAGGCCCCGATTACCAAAACAAATTAAAATTTTGTGGCTGTTGCACCTTAATTACCAAAATTAAAGTGCAGTAACTGCACAGACTCCAGGTTAACTGTTCGGGATTTGTATCTTCCCATATGGTTAATGCACTGAAAAAAAGCGAAGCCAAAAAGAGAGGGTATCAAATTTTTCTTGTTCTAATGCAGTGAAAATGCATGTGACATGTGCTAACTATGCTGCAGATATAAAGAATACAATCAATGTCACCTATTGAGGTGAACATATATGAGAGAGATCTACACGTACTGCTCTTTTCATGCACATTCGTGGTGGATATCCTGAAAACCTGACTGACAAGTGGGATACCCTAGGACCGGCTCAAGAAATATTTACCTTCATGGTCTCAAAGGGCCAAACTTTATGTTGGTCTATTAAAAGTTATCACAACCTGCAGTTTCCTTTAGGACCAAAATTATTATTAGAATTCTACATGATAAGATTGTATAGAACATTTAAAAAAAATTTAACAAGTTTTTATTGATTTTTAAGTAATAACATTCATCACATATACTTTGAATCAGATTAGCAAGAGTATTATTAGTGTGGTCAATGCAGAGAATCAGACCATTGATGAGTATTGAATGTGCTATAATAGGATTTCAGCAAAGCTTTTGACATCTCATATAGGAGACTAATAAATAAACGGAGCAATCTGGGAGCAGGCCCCAGGGAGGCTGACTGAGCTAAAAACTGATTGAGCGAGGGACAACAGAGAGTGATTGGTTAAGAGCAATCACTCCTATCATGGAGCAATTATCAGTGGCCGCCTCAGGGATGGAAGCTCAGAATGTTTGTCTTTATTTTTACTAATGAATGAAAAGACCTGCAACAGAGTGGAAGTGACCAAAGAAAGCTCTAAGGATGAGCATGTATTTGACAGATAAGATTCAGTACAAAGAAGGGCAGAGTCAGATGTACACAGGGGATGAGAGATGGCAGATGGTATATAATGGCTCTTTGTTCATGCCTTAGATAGTCTTTACTAACTTTAATTTAAATGTAAAGGGAAGACCTAGGCTTTTCCCTCCAAATCTCTGCCCCTGTGCAGGTCATGGATGTCAATCTGCAGCCCAGATAGGTTCCTCGGCATTCGCTGGAGAAGAAATGCCCTTGGTGTTTCCAGCAGCAAAAGATTGAAGTCAGTATCTTCAGGCTCAGAAATACCTCTTAGCCCAAATAATTGGGTTCATCATTGTGGAATAAATCTGGGAGGTTTGCCTTTTGGTTCCTCTCTATGGTGTTCACTGATGATACTGGGGCAGCAGGAGGGAATGATAGCAGAGGAGGAACCAGCGGAGCCGAGAGCCACAAGGCTGCTCCCAGCACCCCAGGAGGTAAGAGCAATGCGGGGGGGGGGGGGGGGGGGTTGAGGTGATGTGCTGGGGGTAGGGACTACACAATTGATTAACATCCAATTATTGACTGTTAATAGCTCATTAACCTATTAAGTTTCACATGCATTTCAGGATCACGCTCAAATTTTGGTACACAAATGCAATCTTTATAGAATCAATGTACATCTGACTGATATTAAAAGACGTTTAAAGGGACATTTTCGATATGACGTCCAAGTCTAAATGTAAACATTTTGGTGAAAGCATCTAAAATTCTCATCCTGAACATAGCAATTTTTAAACCAGAAAAACATCAATTTTTTTGTTTCAAAAATCGCTATTGCCAGATGTTTTTGTGCTCAGTACATATGTATTTTTAGGTATCATTTTTTAAAAAAGTATTAAAGAAAAATGCATTAAAAAGCCATAGGAATGACTATGAGGCTTATTTTTGAAATAGAAGGGCACCTACAGTATCTTCCGACACAAATCAGGAGATGGGCGTCCTTCTCTCAGGGTTGCCCAAATCGGCATAATCGAAAGCCGATTTTTTGGTGTGCTCAACTGCTTTCCGTCACGGGGACGACCAAAGTTCACGGGGGCATGTCGGCACCATAGCGAATGCGGGACTGGGGCATGATTAAGAGATGGGCGTCCTTGGCCAATAATGGAAAAAAGAAGGGCGTCCCTGACGAGCACATGACCGACTTTACTTGGTCCATTTTTTCTTGTGACCAAGCCTCAAAAAGGTGCTCGAACTGACCAAATGACCACCAGAGGGAATTGGGGATGACCACCCCTTACTCCCCCAGTGGTCACCAACCCCCTCCCACCCTAAAAAAAAACTTGAAAAACAAATTTTGCCAGCCTCCATGCCAGCCTCAAGTGTCATACCCAGCTCCATGACAGCAGTATGCAGGTACCTGGAGCAGTTTTAGTGGGTGCAGTGCACTTCAGGCAGGTGGACCCAGGCCCATCCCCCCCTACCTGTTACACTTGTGGTGGTAAATGTGAGCCCTCCAAAACCCACCCGAAACCCACTGTACCTATATGTAGGTACCCCCTTCACCCCTTAGGGCTATGGTAGTGGTGTACAGTTGTGGGGAGTGGGGTTTGGGGGGCTCAGCACCCAAAGAAAAGGTGCTATGCACCTGGGAGCAATTTCTGAAGTCCACTGCAGTGCCTCCTAGGGTGCCCGGTTGGTGTCCTGGCATGTCAGGGGGACCAGTGCACTATGAATTCCGGCTCCTCCCATGACCAAAGGGCTTGGATTTGGTTGTTTTTGAGATGGGCGTCCTCGGTTTCCATTATGGCCAAAAACCAAGGACGACCATCTCTAAGGTCGACCATCTCAAAATTTAGGTTGACCATCTCTAAGGTCGACCTAAATGTTGAGATTTGGGCATCCCCGACCATATTATCAAAACGAAAGATGGACGCCCATCTTGTTTTGATAATACAGGTTTCCCCGCCCCTTCGCAGGGCCGTCCTGCGAGGATGCCCTCATGAAAACTTGGGCGCCCCATTCGATTATGCCCCTCCACGTGGCACCATTCCTAGTAAACTGGTCACACAGACATCCCAGCAGAGCAGAGGGGCAGCCTAGTGGTCAATGCAGTGAACTTCAGATAAAGAAACCCAGGTACAAATCCCATCTTAACACCCTTATTTTGTATTGTGAGACTTCCAGGAACACCTAACAACCTACTGTACCTAACTGTACACCAGTACAAAAACCCTCAGGTCTGCAGGTGTCCCCTATCTATAGCTACAGTTCATATTTGGGGGGTTTTGGAAGGCTTACAATTTCCATCAGAAGTGTACTAGGTAGAGTGGGATATGGACCTGGGTCCCTTTCTCTACAGACTACTGCACTGACCACTAGCCTACTCCTGGGGACCAGCTTGCTGCTCTAAAAGGAATGACCATACTATTTGAAGCTGTCACACAGCCTGCTATGTACTGTCTC
Source organism: Microcaecilia unicolor (assembly GCF_901765095.1). NCBI lineage: Eukaryota > Metazoa > Chordata > Amphibia > Gymnophiona > Siphonopidae > Microcaecilia > Microcaecilia unicolor. Next base: position 169,143,290 of record NC_044040.1, read on the forward strand.
TGTCACATGTTTGGGAGGTGGGAGGGGTCAATGACCATTGGGGGATTAGGTGGGGGGAGTCATGCCTTAATCCCTCCAGTGGTCAGTTAGAATACATTTTATGACTTAGTCATGATTAAAACAGATCCAAATAAAAACATCCCAATTTTTGACCTAGACATTTTTATCTTGTTTCATTATCCCGAGAAAACATCTAAATTCTGGGTCCATCCAAATCCTGCTGAAACCATGCTCCCAACACATACACACACCCTTTACAATTTAGACGAACTGCAGAAAAAACCATCTCATATCTGAGTTTCAAAAATTGCAACATGGCCTTTTTTTTCCTGAGAAACATCCATCTGGCGCTTTGTGCCACTTTTTGAGATGTTTTTCTCTTTTGACAATGAGCATGTTTAATCCCAAAGGCATGCCATACTTGCTCCATGGTATTGGACATAAAATTACTCCCTTGGTCAGTAATCACTTCGTGGTGAAATCCCACTTGGCAAAACATTTTTACAAACCCCTAACCAATATTCCTTGTGGTAATAGCACGCAAGGAAATGGCCCAGGGGAAATGAGTAGAATAATCCACCATCACCAGGATGTATTGAAATCCTCGCTTACTCTTATCTAAAGGCCCTATAATGTAAACTCTGATTCGACTAATGGGCTCTTCCACTATGGGAAGGGGGACTAAAGGAGCTTTAATCGACATACTATGGGACACCAATTGACATTGGGGGCAGGAGGAACAAAATTGTTGCACATCCCTTTAGAGTCCTGTTAGTAAAATCGATTCTGTATTTGAGAAACCGTATTATTTAGCCCCTTATGTCCTGCTAAAGGATGGTCATGGGCTAATTCCAGTATAGTGTGTCTGAAGCCCTTAAGGATTACTAATTGGGAAATCAATCCTTCCCCTTCCTGTTCCCCAGATTCCCTAAAAAGCAACCCTTTATGTTCTTTAAACCAGGAAAATGCTTCTACTTGACCTTCCACTCTCTCAAAGGCGTATTTGAGGGTGGAATCCTGCCTTTGTTTCCCTGTGAAGTTAGGGAACTTCCCTATCACCTCCTCTGGTATCCAAGGCATTTCTTTACTGCATTGGAGGTCTTTTAAGGCCTCCCCGCTTTCTTTCCTTTCCCTCCTTTTTTCTGCCCTTAGCTTAGGCTGGTCTTGGGTTCTTCTATAACCCCGGGCTCCTCAAAAGGGAATATTTCATAGAGACTTTCCTCTAATGATGCTGGATCAACCTCTCCTTCTACCTTGGCCCTCGTATTTGCTAAAATTACCCTGGCCCCCAAGGCTTGACTTAATCCCCTCCAGTCTTAGCCCAATACTACCTCATAAGGGGATCTTCCTACTACCACCGTTTCTAAATTGTAAAGATGGCCTTCCCACCTGTAGGGGATACAAGGTAGCTGCCCCATGGACACATTTCACAACTACCCCTCCCCGATATCAGCTTTCACCTTCTGTTAAATTTTCTTTTATTTTACTCGGTAGCTTCTTAGTTATAAGGGATTGATTAGCTCCTGAATCTAATAAAGCTTTAGACGGGTAGCCTTCTACACATAATTCTTCTATGTAAGGCCTATAACCTCCCTTTGTCCCTCCCTACTTACCTAGAAGGCAATCTTTCTGGAGGCAATTCCTTTGAATATGCCCCTTTTACCCACATTTAAAACAGGGCCAATCCCTATTTCTTCCCCTGGGTTTCTAGGAATAACGGGGTTTCCTTCCATCTTTACATCCCTCCCCGCCCCTTTTTCTTGTTCGCCCATCTTAAGGGCTCTGTGGGTCAAGGGGGTTTCTTTGGGCGTCTTAGCTGCCCTACTTTTCATGAGAGATACATATTTGACCACTTTAAAATAACATTCAGACACTCGCTCAGCATCGCCAAGGTTACTAACTCCCTGTTTTAGCAGCCAGTCCCTTAACTCTTGATGGATGGCATTGAGAAATTGTTCCAGGACTAATTCTGATATTATCTGGGGAACTGTTTTTCCCTGGGGTTCTAACAACTTGTTAACTAGGTCCTGAAGGCATTGTACTAAAGCCTTTGGGCATTCTTTAGGTTGTAAAGAAGCTGCCCAAAAAGCTCTCCTATAATAGTTTCTAATCAAACCCAATCTGTCCTTAATAGCTGTTTGTACATTTCCATAGTTCTGTGCCTGTTCATTAGTCAGAGCTCTATATGCATTCAAGACTTCCCCAATAAGACAGGGGGCTAATCTATAGGCCCATTTGTTCTCCGGCCAGCCTGATGCCTGAGCCACCCTCTCAAAAGTTATCAAGAAGGTTTCTGGATCATCAGTGTCCATCATTTTACATAAAACACAGTTCCGTCTCCAAGCGGCCCTACCACGCTCCCAATAGCCGTGGTTGCTCCCCCATGCCTTAGAATCTCAGAGTCTTTCTTTCTGAATTCGCCCTCCAGGTGGTGTTCAAGCAGTTCTAGCAAAGGATGGTGTTGCCTCTGGACTGCCTGCACCGCCTGCTGGAGGGTCTTATTCTCCTCTTGAAACAGCTGCATTACCTCCATCATCCAACTCACTGACTCGGTTGGATCCATCCAGGAATACCTGAAAGAAACAAAAAAATAATCACCAAGTGAAGTACTTTTCTCTTGGTACCCAGCTATGACCTGCTGTGTAGGCCTTTCTCCACCTCCCCCAAGCCTTGTCAAACCCAGCCTTGGTCCCGCTAGATACCTCTTACCTTAGAAGTCTGCTGGAAAATGCCTGGATGCTGGGGTGGCACAAGCCCAGATTCTCTGATCAGCGATTTGCTTCCCTGAAGGGACAACTCTTTTGTTCTCCTTGCTCATCTTGTGTGGCTCTTCGGACCCCACTCCTAGTACCAAGTTGTGGCATGCTCCCTGCAAGGCAGGAAAAGCACTACCAGACTCCCTCAGGATCACTCTTCCCTATCCACATAGAAGACAGAAAGGCTCTACCCTGAAAAATCCTCCTCTTTCAATACAGAGAGGCTCTCCTTCTCCTTCGAGGTGTTAGAGAGCTAGACCTTCCTTCCACAAAAAGAAATCCACAGGGACTATGTCTAACACTCAAAAACCCTGCTCTTTGTTCACACACAGTGTATCTTAGCAGTCCCCTTTTCATTTAGGGTTAGCAATCCTTTTAACTCCTTTTCTCAACAGGGATAACAGGACAGGTACCTTGTTAATTGTTTCTTTCCTTTTTAATCTTGGAGAAGGAAGAACAACCATCTCAATGTTTATGAAAGAAGAAAGTAAAGCTGCATGCAAATTAGTTCCAAATGAATCAATGACTTCAAACCCTTCCTCATCCCCCCCCCACACACACACACACACACACACACACACACACACCCTGCTCAGGCCCAATTTATAGAAGCTGGTTCCCAGCAGTATTAGCAAAGTCTTTCAGCAGTGCATCAAAAAAAACTCTTCTTATAGTTTATCTTTCTCTTCAACACAGTCACGCATTTCAAGGAACCAACACAAAAACACTTTAACAAAATGCCTTCCCTCCCCCTTTAGAGTTCAGCCCTCTTTCTCAGCAAGCCTAGGGCTCAACAACTGGCAGGCCCAACCTTTTTCCACACCACAGAAGACTTAGATTGCAATGTGACCCACTCCACTTCTGCTAGTAAAAGGGACTTCACATAAGAAAGGAAAAAGAAAGGTATTCTTTTTCTTCATAGTTAAACATTTGCTTCCTGTTTAGCAACACTGCTGACTGCTACCTTTCACCAGTTGTTAAAAGTACTGAACCTGAACCTCCATCTCTTCCCTGGGATCTCTAGGGACGAATAACTCTTCATCATAAGTTCTGGTTCCCACAGATCTGGCATACTACTCCACCTTCATGGGATCCACCAAGTCTAACTCACTAGGAGATTTTATACCACCTAGCTCCTTCCTTGGGAACCTCTCCTCTTTGAACCAGCCCCACCTGGTCCTTGCTATATCTCCTCTCCTCCTCCAGTAGTCTACATCCTCCCTCAGCTTACATGCATCCCAGTGCCCTCTACTGGGAAAGTCCTTCATTACATTGAATTTCTCTTTTGTTTTTCTGCCTTGAAATAAGAGGGAAAACTGGTGGGGCTATGGGGATTTCTTCCTTTTCATTTATTATTATTTATTTGTTACATTTTCAGGTGCTTTTTGGCTAGGATCAGGCGACCCTCAGGGGGAGGAATGCTGGCTTTGGCCTAACCCCTGGTAAGCCTTTCCTCAGCTGAGAGGTGCCCAGCTCTACCACCGGCTGCCTTTCAGGTGCTGTGGAGGACTTGCAGCTCATCTGCATATCCTTACAGCCTTCTCCGGGGTGACACCCAGGTCCACTCCGATCCACTCAGGGCCTCCGCTCTAGGTGCCATGCACTGGGGCATTTTTCTCTTTACATCTAATCTTCTTCCCAGTTGCTAAAGTACCTCAGTCATTTAAGGCCCCTATTCACATTCTCTTCCTAGCCCTGTCCCTTCCTAATCTTTTCCCTCACCCCCTACCTCTCTCCGCTACAGGAACTCACTGCCCATCCATCGACTTCATCACCTCACCTTCTCTCCTACCCTCTTCCTCCCTCTTGGCTTTTAATCTCCGCCTCTTTCTTCCCTACATTTTGCCTTCCCCATTCCACCTAAATACCTCTCGTCTTCGACGCCTTCATGGCCACACCTCTCCTACTCTCCTCCGCTCTCTTTTACTCTTTTCCTCAGCTGAGAGGTGCCCAGCTCTACCACCGGCTGCCTTTCAGGTGCTGTGGAGGACTTGCAGCTCATCTGCATATCCTTACAGCCTTCTCCGGGGTGACACCCAGGTCCACTCCGATCCACTCAGGGCCTCCGCTCTAGGTGCCGTGCACTGGGGCATTTTTCTCTTTACATCTAATCTTCTTCCCAGTTGCTAAAGTACCTCAGTCATTTAAGGCCCCTATTCACATTCTCTTCCTAGCCCTGTCCCTTCCTAATCTTTTCCCTCACCCCCTACCTCTCTCCGCTACAGGAACTCACTGCCCATCCATCGATTTCATCACCTCACCTTCTCTCCTACCCTCTTCCTCCCTCTTGGCTTTTAATCTCCGCCTCTTTCTTCCCTACATTTTGCCTTCCCCATTCCACCTAAATACCTCTCGTCTTTGACGCCTTCATGGCCACACCTCTCCTACTCTCCTCCGCTCTCTTTTACTCCTTCTCTTACTCTCAGCCGGTGACATCAATCCCAATCCTGGCCCCCCTCACCAACTATTATCCCAACTCTACAGATCTCACCGCGACCTCTCTAACCTCATCTCTATTTCTCTACTCCCCTCCTCTTCTCTGCCCTTCTCTTGCACCCTATGGAATGCCCGCTCTATCTGTAACAAACTCGCCTATATCCAGGACCTCTTTATCTCGCGTCACCTCCATCTGCTCGCCATAACAGAAACCTGGCTCTGCCCTGATGACTCTGCTTCAGTCGCAGCCCTGTGCCATGGCGGTTATCTATTTTCACATACTCCTCGCCCTGCTGGCCGTGGGGGCGGTGTTGGACTACTTCTCTCTCCCTCCTCCAGATTTCAACCCCTTCTTCCACCTCAATCTCACTGTTTTTCCTCCTTTGAAGTCCACTCTATCCACCTTTTCTCTCCTCTGCCTCTTCGAATAGCAGTCATTTATCGTCCCCCTGATAAGTCCCTTTCATCCTTTCTCAGTGACTTTGACGCCTGGCTTGCCTTCTTCCATGATCCTTCCTCCCCCTCTCTCATCCTTGGTGACTTTAATATTCCTGCTAATGATCCTTCCAACTCTTATATTTCCAAGTTACTCGCTTTAACGTCCTTTAATCTCCAACTATGCTCCACCTCCCCCACTCATCAAAATGGTCACTGTCTTGATCTCATCTTCTCCTCCAACTGTTCACCCTCTAGTTTCCTTGTCTCTGATCTTCCCTCCTCTGATCACCATCTTATAACTTTCACACTTAAATCTCCTCCCTCCCAGTCCCGTCCTATCTTATCTAATTTATCTAGGAATCTTCACGATATTGACCCTTCATCTCTATCCTCCCATGTTTCAAACCTCCTCTCTACTGTGGCACCATCCATGTCTGTCAACGAGGCTGTTTCTTCTTACAACAATACTCTATCCTCTGCCTTAGACACTCTTGCACCTTTGATGACCCGCCCTGTAAGGCGTACAAAACCTCAACCTTGGCTGACTTCTAATATCCGCTACCTACGTTCCTGTACCTGCGCCGCCGAATGCCTCTGGTGGAAATCTCGGGCCCTTGCTGATTTCTTACACTCCCCCTTCATTATCTCCTCAGACCCTTGCTGAATTCTTTCACAACAAGGTTCAAAAGATAAACCTTGCTTTCTCTACCTCATCACCTCTCCCTCCACTAGTCCGTTCCCCTCTCTCTCCTTCCCCTCATTCCCTTTCCTCCTTTCCTGAAGTTACTATTGAGGAAACTACACTTCTCCTTTCTTCCTCAAAATGTACCACCTGTTCCTCTGATCCCATTCCCACCCACCTTCTTAATGCCATCTCTCCTGCTCTTATTCCTTTTATCTGTCACATTCTCAACCTCTCACTTTCCACTGCGACTGTCCCTGCTACCTTTAAACATGCTGTGGTCACACCTCTCCTTAAGAAGCCTTCACTCGACCCTACTTGTCCCTCTAATTACCGACCCATCTCCCTCCTTCCTTTTCTCTCCAAATTACTTGAGCGTGCTGTTCACCGCCGCTGCCTTGATTTTCTCTCCTCACATGCTATTCTTGACCCACTACAATCTGGTTTTCGCCCTCTCCACTCAACCGAAACTGCGCATACTAAAGTCTCCAATGACCTATTACTGGCTAAATCCAGAGGTCAATATTCCATCCTCATTCTTCTTGATCTTTCTGCTGCTTTTCACACTGTCGATCACAGCATACTTCTCGATACCCTGTCCTCACTTGGATTCCAGGGCTCTGTCCTTTCCTGGTTCTCTTCCTACCTCTCCCTCCGCACCTTTAGTGTTCACTCTGGTGGATCCTCTTCTACTTCTATCCCTCTGCCTGTCGGCGTACCTCAGGGTTCTGTTCTTGGTCCCCTCCTCTTTTCTATCTACACTTCTTCCCTTGGCTCATTAATCTCATCCCATGGCTTTTCCTACCATCTCTATGCTGATGACTCCCAAATCTACCTTTCTACCCCTGATATCTCACCTTGCATCCAAACCAAAGTTTCAGCGTGCTTGTCTGACATTGCTGTCTGGATGTCTCAACGCCACCTGAAATTAAATATGACCAAAACCGAGCTTCTCATTTTCCCCCCCAAACCCACCTCCCCACTCCCCCCGTTTTCTATTTCTGTTGATGGCTCTCTCATTCTCCCTGTCTCCTCAGCTCGAAACCTTGGGGTCATCTTTGACTCTTCTCTCTCCTTCTCTGCTCATATCCAGCAGATTGCCAAGACCTGTCATTTCTTTCTTTACAACATCCGTAAAATCCGCCCCTTTCTTTCCGAGCACTCTACCAAAACCCTCATCCACACCCTTGTCACCTCTCGTTTAGACTACTGCAATCTGCTTCTTGCTGGCCTCCCACTTAGTCACCTCTCCCCTCTCCAGTCGGTTCAAAACTCTGCTGCCCGTCTCATCTTCCGCCAGGGTCGCTTTACTCATACTACCCCTCTCCTCAAGACCCTTCACTGGCTCCCTATCCGTTTTCGCATCCTGTTCAAACTTCTTCTACTAACCTATAAATGTACTCACTCTGCTGCTCCCCAGTATCTCTCCACACTCGTCCTTCCCTACACCCCTTCCCGTGCACTCCGCTCCTTGGATAAATCCTTCTTATCTGTTCCCTTCTCCACTACTGCCAACTCCAGACTTCGCGCCTTCTGTCTCGCTGCACCCTACGCCTGGAATAAACTTCCTGAGCCCCTACATCTTGCCCCATCCTTGGCCACCTTTAAATCTAGACTGAAAGCCCACCTCTTTAACATTGCTTTTGACTCGTAACCACTTGTAACTACTCGCCTCCACCTACCCTCCTCTCTTCCTTCCCGTTCACATTAATTGATTTGATTTGCTTACTTTATTTATTTTTTGTCTATTAGATTGTAAGCTGTTTGAGCAGGGACTGTCTTTCTTCTATGTTTGTGCAGCGCTGCGTACGCCTTGTAGCGCTATAGAAATGCTAAATAGTAGTAATAGTAGTAGTAGTATATCCCACATTTTCCCACCTATTTGCAGGCTCAATGTGGCTTACATAATACCGCAGAGGCGTTCGCTGACTCCGGTGTGAACAAATACAAAGTGATGATGTGGTAAAATAAGATTCATGTGGAACGGACACATTAAGGAATCGTAAAGCGTAAGAATTGCGGTATGTCCATTACATACTTTAGTTTTGCAGTGTTGTAGAGTTCAGGCATTTAAGTTGGGTCGGTAGGATAAGCCTTTTGAAACAGGTTAGTTTTTACTGATTTCCGGAAGTTTAGGTGGCCATATGTTGTTTTCAAGGCTTTTAGTAGTGCATTCCACAGTTGTGTGCATATGTAGGAGAAGCTGGATGCATAAGTTAATTTGTATTTAAGTCCTTTGCAGCTTGGGTAGTGGAGATTTAGATATGTTCATGATGATTCAGATATATTTCTGGTTGGTAGGTCTATGAGGTCTGTCATGTATCCCGGGGCTTCGCCGAAAATGATTTTATGAACCAGGGTGCAGATCTTGAAAGCAATACGTTTTTTGATTGGGAGCCAGTGTAGTTTTTCACAGAGGGGTTTTGAGCTATCAAATCGTGTTTTTCCAAATATAAGCCTGGCTGCCGTGTTTTGGGCGGTCTGGAGTTTCTTTAAGGTTTGTTCTTTGCATCCCGCATAAATTCCATTGCAGTAGTCTAACCAGCTTATAATCGAACGAGAAAAACGCCCAAGTTCCGACCTAAATCGGGAGATGGGCGTTTATCTCACAAAAACGAATAAAGCGGTATAATCGAAAGCCGATTTTGGACGTTTTCAACTGCACTCCGTCGCGGATGCGGACAAAGTTGATGGGGGCGTGTCAGAGGTGTGGCGAAGGCGGAACTGGGGCGTGGTTATCTGCCGAACAGAGATGGGCGCATTTCACAGATAATGGGACAAAAGTATGTGTTTTTAGCTAGAATTTAGGGCACTTTTCCTGGACCCTGTTTTTTCACGAATAAGGCCCCAAAAAGTGCCCTAAATGACCAGATGACCACTGGAGGGAATCGGGGATGACCTCCCCTGACTCCCCCAGTGGTCATAAACCCCCTCCCACCTCAAAAAATGATGTTTCACAACTTTTTATTTTGACCCTCAAATGTCATACCCACCTCCCTGGCAGCAGTATGCAGGTCCCTGGAGCAGTTGTTAGGGGGTGCAGTGGACTTCAGGCAGGTGGACCCAGGCCCATCCCCCCCCTACCTGTTACAATTGTGCTGCTTAATGCTTAGTCGTCCAACCCCCCCCCCCCCCCCGAACCCACTGTACCCACATGTAGGTGCCCCCCTTCACTCCTTAGGGCTATAGTAATGGTGTAGACTTGTGGGCAGTGGGTTTTGAGGGGATTTGGGGGGCTCTACACACAAGGGAAGGGTGCTATGCACCTGGGAGCTCTTTTACCTTTTGTTCTGTTTTTGTAAAAGTGCCCCCTAGGGTGCCTGGTTGGTGTCCTGGCATGTTAGGGGGACCAGTGCACTACGACTCCTGGCCCCTCCCACGAACAAATGCCTTGGATTTATTCGTTTTTGAGCTGGGCGATTTCATTGTCCATTATCGCTGAAAAGCAAAAACGCCCAGCTCACAACTTGGCGAATAAAACATGGACGTCTAATTTTTTCGAAAATACGCTTGGGTCCGCCCCTTCACGGACCCATTCTCGGAGATAAACGCCCATGGAGATAGGCGTTTCTGTTCGATTATGCCCCTCTAAGTGACTTAGTACCATTGATTGTATCAAGTTGCGAAATATTTTCCTCAGGAAGAATGGTTTCACTCATTTGAGTTTCCACATTGAGTGGAACATTTTCTTTGTTGTGGATTTCACTTGGCTCTCTAGTGTTAAGTTACAGTCCAGTATGACGCCAAGGATTTTCAGGCTGTCTGAGATAGGGAGGGTATGATCTGGGGTGCTGATACTTGAGGGGTTGTCCACACTGTATTGGGAGGAGAGAATGAGACAGTGTGTTTTTCTTTATTGAGTTTTAGTTGAAATGCATTTGCCCAAGAGGCCATGATGTTCATGCTGAGCTTGATTTCATTGGTGATTTCTATCAGATCGTGTTTGTAAGGGATGTATATTATGACATCATCTGCGTAGATGAAAGGGTTAAGGCCTTGGTTGGATAGAGACTTGGCTAGTGGGATCATCATTAGGTTGAAGAGGGTCGGTGATAGTGGTGATCCTTGAGGTACTCCACAGTCTGCTTTCCACAGTGATGATATGCTTGAGTTTAAATTCACCTGATATGTTCTTGTGGTTAGGAAACCCTTGATCCAACTAAGTATATTTCCACCAATTCCAAAGTAATCTAGTAGTTTTAGTAATATATTATGGTTTACCATGTCGAATGCACTAGACATGTTGAATTGGAGGAGAAGGATGCTTTTGCCTGTTGCTATTTCCCGCTTGAATTTGGCTAGGAGGGTAATTAGTACTGTTTCTCTGCTGTGGAGGGGGCGGAATCCTGATTGTGATTCATGTAGTATTGAGAATTTGTTTATGTACTCAGTAAGTGGTTTGGTTACCATGCTTTCCATTAGTTTGATTACCAGTGGGGTGGATGCTACTGGATGGTAGTTGGTGATGTCGTTTGCTTTTTTCTTGATGTCTTTTGGTAATGGGGTGAGTAGGATGTTGCCATTTTCCTTAGGGAAGAGGCCTTGCTGTAACATGTAATTTAGGTGGGATGTGAGGTCAGCTATGAAGCAGTCAGGGGCAGATTTTATTAGGTAGCTGGGACAGGAATCAAGTTTACAGTGGGTGTTGGAGAATCTGCTAATTGCCTGGGTAACTGTTTCGACAGCGAGTGGAGCGAAGTTTGACCAGGTTCGGTCTGCTGGGTATTCTCCAAGTGTTGGGTCCAGACCATTGAGGAAGCTTTCGATATCGGTATTGTCTTGAGGTAGTGTGTTGTATAGGTTTACAATTTTTTCATTGAATACTTAGTGAGTTTGTCTGCCGATGGGCTGTCTGTATTGGTTTTAGTGACCAAGGTGGTGTCTATGAGTTTGTTTACGAGTTGGTATAACTTCTTCGTATCTTTGTAGTCTGTCCCTATTTTGGCTTTATAGTATGATATTTTGGACTGTCTTATTGCATATTTGTATTTTCTTTGTGTTTGCTTCCATGTATTGAATGTATGTTCATCTTTTATTTTTTTCATGCTCATTCAGATTTTCTGGTTTGTGTTTTTAGTTTTTTCAGATCATTGTTGAACCATGGTATCGAGTTGTGTCTGCGTGAGGTTCATGTTCATAAGGGTGCTATTTCATCTAGTATGCTTTTGCATCTTTTGTCCCATTCTATGAGGTAGTATGTGGAGTCCGTTTTTGCTGTCCAATCATTATTGTATATCTGTTGCCAGAATGTTTCCGTGTCTACTTGGCCTCTTGTGCTGTAGGTGTGTTCTTGTATGTGGTAGGAGTCCTTCTTCCGCCAGTTTAGGGATAGGTTTAGTTTGTAGTGATCAGTCCATGGTATTTCTGTCCATTTAATATCTGTTATTGTTAGGTTCTGGTCTGTTGACAGTTTGTGTGAGATGAGGTCGAGTGTGTGCCCTTTGATGTGGGTTGCTTGCATTTGTGGCCATTTGAGATCCCATAAGTGGAGGAATTCCTTGCAATCTTGTGCGTTGATTGAGTTTGGGTCTTCTAGGTGAAGGTTAATGTCTCCTAGTACTAGTATATTGGAGGTGGTTGCACAAGTGTTTGAAATAAAGTCCATGAAGTTAGTCTGGGCTTCGTTCCAATTACCTGGTGGTCTGTAAAACAAGACACAGTTCAAGTGATCGCGTAGGGCTTTGTTGTGGATTCTGATTGAGGCAATTTCAAGTTGAGGTGTGATAGACCCGGCAGTGATTTCAATGGTAAAGTGGGATTGGTAGATTAATGCTATGCCTCCGCCTCTCTTTTCCTTTCTGGTCCAGTGTATGATTTTGTATCCTGGACGGCATAGGTCTAGGATTATAGGGTCCTTTTGACCATGGATCCGGGTTTCAGTGATGAATAGTAGATTCCAGGTTCCCTCTTAAACCACCCACTTTGGACTCAGGCCAATCTAAATTGTACATCTGGTTATGCCAGTGCTTCAAGGACAAAGAACAAGGCAAACAGCGCAGTGCTCATTAACTTTTGAAGTCTTGAGTTTAACACTACTTCTGGAAAAACTGAAAACTGGGATCTTGCAATGGACTTATTGCTTATTCTTTAGGTGCACAGATGTGACCTTTTGAAAGAGTAAAATTGCAGGCATTGCTGAGAATACTCAAAGAAAGAGAAAGTCATTTTGGTTTAGACTGGATATATTGCAGATAGAAGCTGTTTTCTTTTTAAAATATCCATATAAGTGTGCAATCAAAAATCAGCTAATTAGGAATAGTCTAAGATTTCTCTAGCTGAAAGAATGAAATGTGTTGTCTCCTCTTACAATCTGAATAATAGTTTTTGCCAGGAGTTATTGCATTTATCCTCTTTTTCCCTTTTTTTTTTTTAATTGCTTTTAATGTGACTTTTTTAGACCTCTCTCATAAGGTGACTGCTTATGAATAATTTTGGATACCTTTTTCCCCCCTGATGTTCAGAATATTACTTCAGTAATTCTTGTTGATAATGTGCATTTATTTTCTGTTCCAAGTGTTTTACTTGGATGTTTATTTGAAATCAATAAAGCAAAAAGAAAAAAGTGCAGTTATACACTTCTGATTCAGAAACCCAAGGAAGAGGTACATGGTGGGGAGAGGTATCAATATAAGCATAATTAGAAGAGAGGCCTTGGGGTGATCATATCCAATAATATCAAGTTTGCAAACAGTGCAAGATGATGGCCGAAGCCAAGGTTCTTCCAGAGAGGTGTGGCCAGGGCTTGTAATCTCTTTCAATTAACAAAGAAAAGCCTTCAGGACTGGAACAAACAAGAGTTCTTTATTGAAAAGAGCTGGCATGGACCATGTTTCAGCGTGTGTATGCCTGCTTCAGGGGTCAAATATAATTTGAACCCTTGAGATGGCAATTCCAACTCATCAGCCAGCAAAAACCTAGTGTGGCTGCATTATCCTCTGTCCTTGGAGAATATGGATTTTTAGATTGTGATCTACATCAGAGGTATAGCCAGACCTCGAAGTGGGGAGGTCCAGAGCCCAAAGAGAGGGGGCACATTTTGGGGAGCAATCTGGCCTGGCTATGTGGTATCTGGGGGGGGGCAACAGCAGTGGCAGCAGTGCCTTGGGGTTGGGCAGTGTCCTGGGGAGGACGGCGGCAGCAGCAGTCCTGCTCTGGGCCCGGCTCAGTCTCTCAGGCCCTCATGATCCAAAGCCCCATGCTATTCCGAACAGCGCTCTAAAAATAGTGCTGGAACAGCGCAGGGCTTTTCTGCATCGATGATCAAAGATAATGCATGCAAATCTAAGCAGCACAATTATCTTTGATTATCATGTAGAAGTGCGAGCGAATTGTGCCGAGCATGCGCTCAGCGCAATCCTCCCGCACTTGTTTGACAGGTCTGGGCTGTCAAAAGCCCAAACCTGTCAAACAGCCTGCCCTGAGGCCCGAACAACGGGGGCTGGAGGTCCGGTGGGTCTCCAGTCCCCCTCTAAGCCCCCCAAAAATGTCATGGCCGCCGCCGGCCAAACCCTCTCCCACCCTCCCACCCTCCCACCCAGCGATGGGGGGGGCTGGAGGTCCGGTGGACCTCCAGTCCCCCCAACGATCCCACCCCTCCATTTTCAGGGAGGGCTGGAGATCCGGTGGGTCTCCAGCACCCCCCCAAACCCCCAGAAATTGTGCAGTGGCCGCCTCCGGCCAAGCACTCTCCCACCTTCCCACCCAACGACGGGGGGGGGGGCTAGAGGACCAGTGGACCTCCAGCCCACCCCAACCCCTCCCCCCCCCAGCGTTCTCCTTTCAATCCCTGGTGGTCCCTGGTGACAACCCCCCTCCCGGTCCCCCTACCTTTCATTGGAGGTAGGGGGGCCTGCCTCCCTCCTCTTCCAGTCAATGCCGCAAAATGGCGGCACCCAGCCCCACCCATTGCATCCTGGGATGCGCTGGGCGGGGCTACAGACCATGTAATGGTTACTGGCATTGATCCTGAAGAGGTAAAGCACTAGGACATTTTATCTTCCTGCTAAGACTGGCTCTCCTTTTCACATACAGGCTCCCCAGATTCTATTATGTCACCAAAAGCTGGGTACCCAAATATAGGTGCACAGGACAGATGCACATGCAAATTAATTTGTGAACAAGACATTAATAATCAATAATTGGAATTAATTGGTAACAATTTGTATTTATGCACGCATCTGCCCTAGTTACTGTTCTATAATATCCGTGCCTAAATTTTCTAGGGGCGTGGCCAACAGAGGGGTATGGGCAGATCAGGGGGCCTTCCTAGAGGTTAGGCTCAGTGTTATATAATACTGTGATTTGCACGCTCAACTACCGAAAATTTGGCGTTAGCATTTACACCAGGTTTCAGCATGCGTAAATGCTGGTACCTAAAGTTAGATGCGAAATCCACGTGAAGCTAGTATTCTATAAAGGGAGCTCAGCAAGGCGCACTCTTTACAGAATACTAGTATAGCACAGATCTTCCTGGTACCTAACTGTGGGCACCATTTACTTAATCCGGCCTCTCACGCACAATGCAAATTACTGAGCATGTTTGAAAAACAAGGGAATTAGGCATCCCATTGGAAACCTGAAGTGTTCCAGAGTCCTCTGAAATAGAGGACCATCCCAGAAAATGTGGCCAGCTAGTTACTTTTTACTGAACATGGTCTCCTGGATAGCTTTTCCTGCAGGACTGTATCATTCCCTTGGAAAATGTGTTGCTGACATTCCCATGTGTAAGCATTTGCTTTTCCTATTCTGGAAAAGTCCTGTAGCGGTTTTCTCAGACTCAGGGAAAAGGTGATTTTGAAAAGTAGACTCTATTGGAGCCGTCTGAGTGCCACTATCTGGGGTTCCGTATTAGATATATTTTTTTCATCCAGCTGCAGCTGCTGCCGAGGGGCCCTATTTGCAAATGAAAGGGAAATTCACAGATTGCTTGGATGACTCATTCCAAGTTTACTGGGTGGTTCACACGCCTGCCGGAACAGGAAGGCTCTTATTGAGCTGAATTGTTTTCCTGAATGCTTTTCTGAAGAGCAGCAAAAGGAAATATTACAGTTTGGCAGGCCGCCATCAGGCTGCCTGGTACTACAGTGCTCTGAATGCAAAGTAGAGCTCATTCAAGGCAATCAGATCCTTTGAACTCCACTTATTGCAGTCCCCGTTTCAAAGGGGCTGCTGGCCGTGATTAGTATAGGAAACTGAAAAGATAACAGTGACATTTTATTTTCCTATTTTTCTTTTATATTCAAAAGTTCTAGCAGTTGTTTTAACATCACCCTTGTTTGTGACTGCTAGCTGACACCTAGGACTGCCTGAGTCTATACATATGGCTCCATTTCACATTCTCCTCCTAGTACTGTCCCTTCCTATTCTACTCCTCCACCCGAAACCACTATGCACTACAATTATACATTGCCCTTTTGTTCATTATACTACCTCACCATCTCTCTTGTCCTCCCTCCCTCCCTCCTTGCTTTCTGCCTTCAACACTTCATCCCTTCCATTTTACCTTCCCCATTCTATCTGAACTCATCTCGCCTTCGTCGCCTTCATTGCCACTCTTCTCCTACTCTCCTCCGTACTCTCTTACTCCTTCTTCTTCTTCTCTCTGCCGGAGACATCAATCCTAATCCTGGTCCCCCCCCCCCCCCCCCCCCCACCAACCCTCATCCTATTTGTACAGGTTGCACCGTGACCTCTCCAATCTCATCTCTATTCCTCTTCCCCCCCCCCCCCCCCCCTCTTCTCTGCCCTTCTCATGCGCCCTATGGAATGCCTGCTCCATCTGCAACAAACTTCCTTATATCCATGACCTTTTTATCACTCGTAGCCTCCATCTGCTCGTGATAACTGAAACTTGGCTCTGCCCTGATGACTCTGCTTCAGTCGCATCCCTCTGCCATGGTGGTTATCTCTTCTCCTATACTCCTCGCCCTATTGGCCGTGGTGGTGGTGTTGGTCTATTACTCTCGCCCTCTTCCAAATTTCAATCTCTTCCACCACCTCAGTCTCTCTGTTTTTCTTCCTTTGAAGTCCACTCCGTCCGCCTATTCACTCCTTTGCCTCTTCAAATAGCAGTTATTTATCGTCCCCCTGATAAATCCCTTTCATGCTTTCTCAGCGACTTTGATGCTTGGCTTTCCTTCTTTCATGATCCTTCCTCCCCCTCCCTCATCCTTGGTGACTTTAACATTCATGTTAATGATCCCTCCAACTCTTACGTCTCTCAGTTCCTCACCTTAACATCCTCCTTCAATCTTCAACTATGCTCCACTTCCCCTACCCACCAAAATGGTCACTGTCTTAATCTTATATTTTCCTATAACTGCTCTCCCTCCAATTGCTCTACCTCCAATCTTCCCTTTTCTGACCATCATCTAATAACCTTTACACTTAAACTTCCTCCCACCCAATCCCGTTCAATCTGAACCAATTAATCTAGGAATCTCCAGGCCATTGACCCTACTACCCTATCCTCCAATGTCTTGAACCTCTTCTCTATCACTACACCATCCAAATCTGTCAATGATGCCGTCTCTTCCTACAATACCATTCTATCCTCTGGCTTAGACACTCTTGCACCTCTCATGCCCCGTCCTATAAGACGTACCAAACCCCAGCCCTGACTAACCCCTAAAATCCACTACCTTCGTTCCTGTACCCGTTCCGCCGAACGCCTCTGGCTGAAATCTCATGCCCTTGCTGACTTCTCACACTTCAAATTCATGTTGACCTCCTTCCAATCTGCTCTGTTGCTTGCCAAACAGGACTACTACATCCAGCTGACTACTCTCGGCTCAAACCCTCGACTTTTCTTCGCCACACTAAACTCTCTCCTCAAGGTGCCTCCACCCCCAACTCCCCACTCACTAACTCCTCAAACCCTAGCTGAGTTCTTCCACAACAAGGTTCAGAAGATTAACCTCGAATTCTCTACCAAACCACTCTCGTTCTCCCTGTCTCATCAGCTCGTAACCTTGGGGTCATCTTTGACTCCTCTCTCTCCTCCTCTGCTCACATTCAGCAGATTACCAAAACCTGCCGTTTCTTTCTCTATAACATCAGCAAAATCCGTCCCTTCATCTCTGAACACTCTACCAAAACCCTTATCCACACTCTTATCACCTCTTGTCTTGATGATTGTAACCTACTACTCACCGGCCTCCCTCTTAGCCATCTCTCTCCTCTTCAATCAATCCAAAACTCTGCTGCGCGACTCATTTTCTGCCAAAGTCGCTATGCCCACATTAGCCCTCTCCTTAAATCACTTCACTGGCTCCCTATCCGTTTGCGTATTCAATTCATACTTCTCCTATTGACCTAAAAGTGCATTCACTCTGCTGCTCCCCAGTACCTCTCCACTCTTGTCTCCCCCTATGTTCCCCTTCGAGTACTCCGTTCTGTAGATATATCTCTCTTATCCGTCCTTTTCTCCTCTACTGCTAATTCAAGACTCCGTTCCTTTTATTTCGCTGCACCTCATGCCTGGAATAGACTTCCAGAGCCTGTACGTCTAGCCCCGTCTTTAGCCGTTTTCAAGTCCAAACTCAAAACCCACCTCTTTACCACTGCTTTTGACTCCTAACTCACTTACCCTGTCCTTTATCCTCACCTCTTTATTCCATTACCCTTAATTGTTTTGTCTGTTTACCTGTCTTATCTAGATTGTAAGCTCTTTGAGCAGGGACTTTCTTCTGTGTATGGTGTACAGCGCTGCGTATGCCTTGTAGCGCTATAGAAATAAGTAGATAGATAGATAGATAGATAGATAGATAGATAGATAGATAGATAGATAGATAGATAGATAGATAGATAGATAGATAGATAGATGATAAGATCTACAAGCAGACACTATATCAGGATAACTCTACTCAATATCTATCCAAACCAGCTCAGCACTATTCAAATATTGCCAGGGTAGCCCAGGGGCAGAGTTGGGTGGAGACCAGTATTATCCAGGTAACAGCAATTTTCAGCGCTGCTAACTGGATAACTATTTGGATCATTTAAGACAGCAAAAAGGCTTGTCCTAAATCTATCTGGATAAGCAGTCTGGATAGCAGCTCAATATTGCCACTCTCCCAATAGTGCTGGCACCTCACCACTCTATCTCAGCAACAGCCACTATCTGGATGCTACCACTAAATTTATGTGTTTGTTTGTTTGTTTGTTTTGCCCATGACAACCAGTGTTTAATAAATAAGCGCTGATGGTCACACTCTCAATATCAGGGGGTTAGAGTATACTATGGGGGAAAATTACTAAGCTGTAGTAGAATTTGGCAGTTTAACCAAGGGAGTCACTAACCTGCTCTCATGTACTTACCACAAGTTAGCGATTTCATCAATACAGAACTAATGCAGCTTGCGGTGAACTTTGGAAGCTGTGTCATTCTAGGAAAAATAATACCAACTCAAAACTGGCAATATTTGTCCTGCCCTGGAGGATTGGGCAGCTAACTCATGGCCTGATGCTCCAAGGGAACATCTCTTAAAGGGGTTCCTCTTAGTTAAATCCCTTAGTTAAACAATAGGAATGCTCCAGTGGTCCCTGTCTCTTCTTCCCCTTCTCTTTCCTCCCACCCAGAGATCCCCACCCCAGAAAACACATAATATGTGGTCAATGCAAGCTCCAATCCTACTTCTGTAAGCCATCCCTGGACCCCCAACCACATCTGTAGGCCTCACAGACATCCCTGGATCCCCACCCCCATTCGCAGATTCCTACCCCATCCACCTGTATGCCCCATCAGGCCTACCTTAACTAGTTATTGGTCCAGGGGTCACCAGCCAGTAGTAATCCACGGATGCTCCTGCCCCTGCCTGCACCAGGTTTAAAATAGTGCTCTGACCTCTAGCAGTGGTACTGCAAGCATACCACCAGGGGTCAGTTGTGGGGATCTGGGATGTTGGGTGGGGGATCGCCAGACCATATTTATTATGAAACCAAGCAAGCCTTTTTAGGAAAGGTTCTCTGGGAGCACTGGGTCATGAGCTGGCAGTCTATTAGTTCTGGAAAGAAAATTAATTTCAACATTGGGTTGGCATTATTTTTCCTGAATAACACAGTCTGAAAAGTTAATCGCAGGTTGCATTATTTGATTTACATAATAACGAGGTGCTTTGCATGTATTTGCATGATTTGCATCTCATTATTATGGATCCCAGAGTAACTAAAACAGGTGGTACAGTAATATAATGCACAATATTGCCATTTAATGCCTTAACACACATTAATAATTGCCACTAAATTGATTTAATGCCTGTTATCCTATGAACTGATGCACAGTAAGTCAATTACAATGCATTAAACAGTTTTAAAGTACATTAAAGAAATGTTTATTAAAATGAATGGGGGGGGTGTAATAAACTGGAAAAAAATACATTTGAAAATCAGGAAAAAAGACCACACAAACTGAAAATGAACTAAACGTTTTCACCCTATGAACATCCCTAGAATGCTATACATCTATTATCTGATTTACTGAGGATTCTTGCCTCATAGATGCATAAAAAATCCTTTATACATCCAGAACTAAAAACTATAAAAAAAAGTCTCCTATCCTAAGATCTTTTACATTGATCAATGGTCAACTGCCATTGCTAATACATATAGAGTATTCAGAAGTCTTTGATTTTCAAACAAGTAGGTTGGAAACTGAGAATTCATACAACGCATGAGTATACAATACTCCTCTGGATTTGGTGCCCAAATTTGGGCACTGATTCAAGAATATCCATGCAACTTAATTGGATAATAAGCCATTAATGAGCAATAATTGGAGGCAAACAACCAATTATTGATGTTAATTGGCACCAATTAGGATTTGCGCATGCATCTGGATGCATGGTATTCCATAATACTGGGCACCCAAATCCCATAGCATGCAACCCAAAAGGGAACATGGCCACAGGAGGGGCATGGGAGGGTCAGGGGCATTCCAAAATGTTGGGCACAGTATTATAGAATATGGGGGATCTGTGCCCACCTTACACACCAGGATTTATACCAGGGTTCAACTGGCATAAGTCTGGAACCCAGAGTTGGGCACAAACATTGACATTAAGGGGGAAATTCTATATATGGCATCTGAAAAAATTCTCTAAAGTATGCCAAATGTTTATAGAATAGACTTAAATTTCCACACGGTATATAGAATATGCCAAGTATCTCTCCACGTGAGTAAATGTAGTCACAGCCATTTACACCAAATAAAACCTGGTGTAAATATCTGCACCTAAATTACACGCTGAGCAGGTATATTCTATAACAGTGCACATAGTTTTCAGAATGCCCACAACACGCCCATTTCCCTACCCACTGCCATGCCTCTTTTTGGATGTATGCATTTGAATTTAGGCGCAGTGCGTTATAGAATACACTTAGCAAATTACACAGGGATGGAGTAGCCTAGTGGTTAGGGTGGTGGACTTTGGTCCTGAGGAGCTGAGTTCAATTCCCAGCACAGGCAGCTCCTTGTGACTCTGGGCAAGTCACTTAACCCTCCATTGCCTACCACATTGAGCCTGCTGTGAGTGGGAAAGCACAGGGTACAAATACAACAAAAATATTTTTTTGCCAATTAGAGCTATAATTGCTTGTTAAGCACTGTTATCAATGCTGGTTGGCTTGTTAAGCCAATTATTTATGCACATTGTTATAGAATATGCTTGGATTTCAGCGCAGAATGCTGGATGCGATATATAGAATCCAGGGATAAGTGTTATTATATAAAGAATAGCACTTAGCACTTGTCACAAAATGCCTAGCCCCCCACCTGGGGTTACTCCATGACCACTTAGAGGGGCTATCCCCAGCACAGCTCAGGTCCGCCTGCACCAGCCACTTCTGCTCTACACTAGCACCCTTCTCCCACCAACTGGGTCCCAACCGCCTCTGGGCAAGTCTCCCACTCTCAAATTATCCCCAGTGATTTCTATGTTACTGGGGGTCACACTCCCAGTGGTTCCACAGTTCCCAGAAAGCACTCACAGACCCAACACACAAACCACCAGGATTCTTTATCAGTCCAGACAGCAGAGGCAACAAACTGAAAATGGTTTATTATCTTAAAAATATTGAACAATGAACAGAAAAAGTGCAATCAGCAAACAACAGGTAACCGAAATATGGATGAATTAAAAAACTATCTAAACATTTATTTACTAACTAATTAGTACCTAGGAAGATCAGGACATATAACTGCTCACCGAGACTCGGCAAAGAGATCCTACTCTCTTTTCTTTAAGACTGGTGAAAAAGCCAGTAAAATCCAAATGAAATGAACTCCTGGGACAATCAGAGACCAGAACAACAATCTTTGAAAGTATACTGCAGACTGCCTTTCCAAAAGAAAGGCAGCCTTAGGACCCTGTTTACTAAGCCACGCTGTAGGTGTGCAAACTTTTTAGCGCACGCTAAAAGTTAGCATGCGATAATGATAAAGACACCTCTAGTGTGCACTAATTTTTAGCGTGTACTAAAAAGTTTGCACGCCTACAGTGCGGCTTAGTAAACAGGACCCTTAGTTCTATTGCAGCAGCTTCAAAACATAAACATGCACCACCTGCTGGCCAAACTAGAGAAATACACTTCAGGAAATAACTAAGGCAGTTTTACAGGCTTAAAACACACTGTCCTGTCACAGCGCTGATTTTTTTCTGGCACTGAATCTTGAGCACCATTTACAGAGTTCTTTCCAGTATATCTACCAGCTTAAGTAAAAAATGTCCTTAATAAACACAAAACATTTTAATGTTGAGATGATTTGTCAGGTCCAGAAACTTATGTTTCAAAACTTTTTATTGATGACAAATCACAGTGATACTCAGAGCCGCTGAGACACAAAATTGGGCCTGGGGAAAACAATCTTCAGGATCTCGCCATTGCCCCACCACCACCACCACTGCTGCTTCCCCCCTCTTGCCACAGCCACCCCCTCTTGCAGCAGTGAACCAGAGAGTGCTCTGCAGTCTACAGGTCCTTCTTCCTGCCACATCCCGCCTCCTGTGAAGTAACTTCCTGTTTTCATATAGGATGTATGCGGCAGGAAGAAGGACCTGTGGCCGGCAGAGTTGTTTCTTTTGATCGCTGGCACCAGGCCCTCCTTAGAGGCTGGGCCTGAGGAATCCTCCCCCCTCACCCCCACCCCCATCAGCCCTGGTGATACTGAGATTCAAATAGCAAAGCATACATAAGAAAGACGGCATGATAATGTCTGTCATCAAACTTTTAATAATTTGTACCCCCACAAACTCTACCCAAAACCCACCCCTACCCTCTAGTTTAGTTATGGGAAACAATTTTTATGCAACCAAATAAATAACTGCTGTAAGTACACAAACACAAGGTTGTAGAGTGCAATATTGCACGCAAGCACACAGGTCCACAGATTTAGCATTCATTCTCTTTAGCAGTGAAAACATTCCATCACACACACAAAAAAAGAAAATATATTTTAAAAGACCAAAAAAATGCTTCTTTTTATTTATCACTGTATTTTCAGCCAGTCTTATTGCTGCAGTAAAAACTTCTTACATAGTCCTATTCTGCAACTTTACCCTCTCCAACACTTCTTGCCAGCATCAATCTCATCTACACAAATACTGCAATTAATCAATTAAAATGGAAAAGGAGCTGGTAATTGGTCATAGAGCAGGCTTGAAGACGTGAACTGACTTTCATTGCCCAAGTCATTCTTCTAGCCTATAAAAAATGTAAAAGAAAAAAATGCATGTACCTAAGTACATAAGTATTGCCACACTGGAACAGACCAAAGGTCCATCAAGTCCAGCAACCTGTTTCCAACAGTAGCCAATCCAGGTCACAAATACCTGGCAAGATCCCAAAAACGTTCAATACATTTTATGCTGCTTATCCCATAAATAAGCAGTGGATTTTCCCCAAGTCATTTTAATAATGGTCAATGGACTTTTCCTTTAAGAAGCCATCCAATCCTTTGTTAAACCCCACTAAGCTAACCGCCTTTACCATGTTCTCTGGCAACGAATTCCAGAGTTTAATTACACATCGAGTGAAGAAAATTTTTCTCTGATTCGTTTTAATTTTACTACTTTGTAGCTTCATCGCGTGCCCCCTAGTATTTTTGGAAAGAGTAAACAAACGATTCATGTCTACCTATTCCAATCCATTCATTCTTTTATAGACCTCTATCATATCATATCATATCATATGTCAATAGCTGTTATCTATTTCAAGATTTTTATAGGTCATAAGAACAGCCATACTGGGCCAGACCAATTGTCCATCTAGCCCAGTATCCTGCTTCTAACCACAGCCAATCCAAGTCACAAGTACATGGCAGAAACCCAATTAGCAGCAACATTCCATGTTACCAATCCCGCCGCATGCAGTGGCTTCCCCCATGTCCATCTCAATAACAGACTATAGACTTTTCCACTAGGATCTTGTCCAAACCTTTTTTGAACCCAGATACACTATTTGCTGTTACCACATCTTCCAGCAGCAAGTTCCAGAGTTTAACTATTTTCTAATTCCATTGTATCTTTTTTGAGATATGGCGACCAGAATTGCATGCAATACGCAAGGTGAGGTCACACCAGGGAGTGACACAGAAGCATTATAATATTCTCAATCTTATTCTGCATCTCTTTCCTAATAATTTCTAGCATCCTGTTTGCTTTTTTGGCCGCTGCCACACACTGGGTAGAAGATTTCAGCATATTGTCTACAATGACACCTACATTTCTTTCTTGAGTTCTGACTCCTCAGTTGGACCCTAGCATCGGGTAACTATGATTCAGATTATTCTTCCCAATGTACATCACTTTGCATTTGTCCACATTGACTTTAATCTGCCATTTGGATGCCCAATCTTTCAGTTTCCTAAGGTCTTCCTGCAATTTTTCACAACCCGCCTGTGTTTGGACAACTTTGAATAGTTTTGTCTCATCTGGAACTTTAATCACCTCACTTGCCATTCTGTTTTCCAGATCATTTATAAATATATTAAATAGCACCAGTCCCAATGCCTTCAAAGAAATGAAGCAAATTAGTGAGACAAGACTTTCCTTGGCTGAACCCATGCTGACTCTGTCCCATTAAACCATGTTTGTCTATATGTTCCGTAACTTTATTCTTTATAATAGTTTCCACTATGTTCCCTAGCACTGAAGTCAGGCTTACTGGTCTGTAATTTCCCAGATCACCCGTGGAGCCCTTTTTAAAAATTGGCCTTACATTGCCACCCTCCAATCTTCAGGTACTATGAACGATTTTAATGACAGATTACAGATCACTAACAACAGATCAGAAATTGCATGTTTGAGTTCTTTCAGTATACTGGGGTGTATGCCATTCAGTCCAGGTGATTTATCACTCTTTAACTTGTCAATTAGGCTCAGTACGTCATCCAGGTGCACCGAGATTTCTTTCAGTTCCTCCGCATCGTCCAGGTAGATCTCTTGCATCTTTGTCTGTAAAAACCAAAGCAAAGAATTCATTCAATCTCTCCACTATAGTTTTGTGCTCTGAGTGTCCCATAGATTTCCTCACAGGCTTTCTGCATGAGACACTTTTCAAAACTGTTCAAGGAGGTGCAAAATCATCAAATTTCTTTCCCCATTGGTTTTGCACCATTTCTCAAAAGGAAAGAGCATGAGCATATTTTATCTTTGAAAATTACTGAAGGAAATACTAAATAATGAAGAAGATTCAACTTCCACCGATGGTAGACCTACATAGACAGAAGCAAAGGAACCAGCAAACCAAGAGATACAAAATTCAAATTAAATCTTTATAGATCCAGAAGGAAATAATTACCCACAGAGATTTGCACCTGCTTTTTCTGTGGATTCTTTTCCTGACTAATCTTGCTCTGGGAATGCCACTGCAAACACGTGACACTTGTTGTGGAACAACATGCACTGTTTTACCCTAGGAGTCCCTTTACAAAAGGGTGTTAAGCACTTAACTCATAGTTAATGCACAGAAACAGGCTACTTAGCCATGGCGGGAGCTGTCCTCCTCATTTTGGGCTTGGAGCCCTCCAAACTGCAGTAACTTGAATGGCTGGCAGAGATGCTCAAGCTCTGCCAGCTAATGAACTCTGCAGCCTGACCCCCCCCCCCCCCCCCAGTGCAAAAAAGTCAGCAGTGTGTTTTCCAACTGCCAACACCAGCATTCCTCATGCATGCTCTGTTTGTGTGACTGAGCATGCACAAGGAGTGCGGATGACAGCAGCTGGAAATCATGCCACTGACTTCGCATCCGGGAAGGTTCAGGAAGTGGAGCTCTTCAGCTGGCAGGGCTTAGGCATCTCCACCAGCAGAGGTAACATTTTTAATGGCAGGTAGAGGGAGCAGAAAGGAATGAATGGTCCCCCAGTTCACTCTGGGGGCCCCTAAAAATGGGCTACTGACTATGTCCCCTTTTCACACGTTAAGCCACATGTTACTGCATTTTTCAGGATTTTTCTATTTGGTGGCATGATGGGCTGAAAGTGGATGTGAATGTTAGCCAGCTAGTACATTACACTTACCGCGAGCAAACCAGCCAACACATAGTTAATGCAGGACCACTTACCACTTCCTAAATAGCAGGTGCTAAGTGCGTCTGTGTTAACAGAGCATTGGTCCCATGAGTTAACGGCAACATTAATACATGGTCTATACATAAGAATACTGGGAACACACCTCCTTGATGCAGCATTAGTTTGGGGCTTGGCATGTATAAAATCCTACGTTAGAGCACATTAAGCCCAAAGCTTAATACACTTTATTAAAAGGACCCCTAAAGTAAGCAATTTTCAAAAATCCTTTTAGCCAAGTACATAGTCAGTTACATAAGTGGATGACTTTTGAACCTTTCACTGATAATAGCGGATATGAGAATTCATATCTCCAAAAGATAATCTGCTCAATATTCAAAACAATTTCACCAGTCAGAAATAGCCACTGAATGGTTAAATCCCTTGTTCAGAGCCATCCACTAATTTTCAGCAGCTGCAGTTGAAAATTAGCCCTAAATGAAAACCAGCTATTTTGTGGATGTTCCAGAGACGATATTCAGCCAGCATAACCATATAAATGGAACCACATAAAACACAGTCCTACCTTTATGCAGTAATCCATGGCCAGTTAACTTCTGAATATCGACAACCAGCTCTGCGTTAGCCAGCGCCATATAAACCGGGGCCACGGGAGCGTGGCCCCCCCTGCTTTCACCTCCCGCCCCACTGACCCTCCCCTGCCACATTCGACCCCCCCCCCCCCGCCACCACCAACCCTCCCCCACCACCACCGTCAGGTACCTTTGCTGGTGGGGGTCCCCAAGCCCCGCCAGCCGAAGTCCTCTTCAGCGCCGGTCTCCGAGTCCGGCGCGTTGCTGATCTGGATTCTGTTTCTGTGAGTCATGACATCCTGCGGGAGGGGGGGTCGAAAGGGACAGGGGAAGGGGCGGCGGCGGCGCTGGGGGGGTCAAAAGTGGCGGGGGGGTCGGCGGCGCCAGGGGGAGCTAAAATGTGCCCCCTCACCTCGGGCTTTGGACCCCCCTCCCACCGAAGTCTGGCTACACTCCTGAACTAGACATTCAGTGTCAAAGACTGGATATGGCCTGGCATTGAATATCCAGGAACAACACCAGTGGGCATCAACAAAACACTCACTTCCACCAGCTAAATATGTACCTGGTGCCTTCAATCAATGCAGGACGTCAATAAACTTTATTATTTTTTTTTTTTAAGTCCAAGAATTTTATTGGTTTTAGAAAAAGACAAACAATTTATCAAGCAATAACATCAAGTAATAACATCAACTGTAACACAGAATTCAAACTTACTTTTTTATTTATTTGGGATTTATTAACTGCCTTTATGAAGAGATTCGCCCAAGGCAGTGTAATGTTATGCCTAAGATTACATACACTGCCCCCAATATTCAGTGCTATTTAACTGTCCAGGAACAGCCATGAGCTAATATTCGGCGCATTATCAGCTAAGTTTGGCAGCTAAATCAGGCCACCAAAATAGCAGGCCTATATTTGGCCCGTTTAAACCTAACCAGCCAGTGCTGAATATTGGCTTGGCTAGTTAAGTTTAAACCGGATATTCAATACCAGTCACTGGAAATGGCCCAGCATTGAAAATCTGGGCTCACCGATGACCGCGGGAGTTAGCCAGGTTGCCTCCCACGATCTGAATACTGGCCCCATAGAGACCAGTTTATTAAACTATGATATATTTCAGAGAGGAGGAGTACAGTAGTGCAACAAAATACATGGAACAATGCAACATTTTTGGCATTTTGACATTTTTTTTTTTTTTCATGAAAATCATGAACATCACCCTCTGCGAAAAATTTACAAATTTGGGCCCATCTTTACAGCATGCTTTCCAAAGTTTAGTGCAGCCTGCCAGAGAAACCCAGCTGCTAAGACAGACCCAGCTGCACATAGTCGTCTTTCTGGTGAAAAGTCTAGCTACCAGCTTTGAAGTCTGATATGTATGACATATAAAGGGAGGAGGGAAGTTCATTTGTCTAAAGGAAGCTAAGTAAAGTGAAGCATTGGGAGAATGAGAATCCTCCTCAAGGTCACACAGGATCACAGGAGAGCAGGATTTTAGGGATTTGCACAGAGCAAGAAATTTAGGTTCATTTTCAGTTCACAGTTTTGGACTTTTTCTTGTTTTATTCAATTCACAGACACATTTTAATTAAATAAATTTAAACATATATTAGAACTTATTAGCACTCTTTAATTCATAGGTTTAGATGCACTAAATTTTTTAAGCAGCACCAACAAACTGAATGTGTACTCATAAATGCATATCCCTACAGGATTTACAAGTGTGAACCTCAGCAAGTATTCTGACCTAAAGGACACTGATCTAACATCATCTCATAGGTCTGACTGTCACACTTACAAGGAGCAAGTTTCAAACTGTCTGTCTGGAGTAGAACAAAAATCATATATAACAGTTTAGACAGGCTTTGCACCAGTTTTGAAAGGGAAAGTAATTTTGCTTTAAAAACTGCCTCTAGTACAAAGCATGTGTGATCACTTGCACCACCAAAAATCACAGGAAAAGACCTAGCGTTTCTGATGCCCTCCTCCACCCCCCAAAAAAAAAAAACTTCCCCTCTCCTAGCCCTCTGTGCCTAGCAGAAGGCAGTAGAATTACAGGACATGAATTAAGGTTGAATGAGGGCAGACTCAGGAAAAATGTCAGGAAGTATTTTTCACGGAGAGGGTGGTGGATGCTTGGAATGCCCTCCCATGGGAGGTGGTGGAGATGAAAACGGTAACGGAATGTAAAAATGCATGGGATAAACACAAAAGAATCCTGTTCAGAAGGAACGGATCCACAGAAGCTTAGCAAAGATTGGGTAGCAACACCAGTAATTGGAAAGCAAAGCTAGTGCTGGGCAGACTTGTACAGTCTGTGCCTGAAAAAGGCAAGGACAAATCAAGGTCAGATACACGTATAAAGTAGCACATACAATGAGTTTATCTTGTTGGGAAGACTGGATGGACCGTACAGGTCTTTATCTGCTGTCATCTACTATGTTACTATCTGTCTTTCTGTTCCCTGTCCCCCATGTCCATGTCCCCATTCCCCACTCCCCACCAGACCTGCTGCTACAATCCTACCTCCACCCTGGTCAGAAAAAAAAGAGAAAAGCAGCATGATGCAGGGCCTTCCAGCACAGACCCGTGATCCTGTACTGCTGTGTCCCACCCCTTCTGACCATTTCTTGTTAGAGTGGAAGGGAGGCAGCAGGGCTTCAACATGGACCAGGCGCTCCTCAAGTGTCAGCATCCGCCTGACACAGCACCGGCAAAGTCATAGGTGCTGACAATGTTACCATATATACAGTATATAACCTTCAAAAAGAACATTCATGACATCTTACAAAAGGCAAAACTTGGCTTAATTTCGATGGAAACCTAGGCCTCAGAATCCAAACTAAAGCTAAATAAAGAAAAAACTAAATTCATGGTCACTACCACCTATTTGACCAAAATGACTACAACAGTTTCACAACTGAGAACACTTCATTCCCCATTAACAATAATCTGAAAATTCTAGGTATAATTATAGACAAACATTTAACATTTGATACTCAGGTTTCTTCAATAAAAATAGATCTTTCAGGTCTCTTTGGAAACTAAAAAGGATCAGACCATATTTCTCATCAAAAACAATCATTGGTACAATCATTAACATTATTGTAATGCCATATATGCTAGTTTTAAAGCATACCTGTTGGAAAAAAAACTCGAAACAGCTCAAAACACTGCAGCCAGGTTAATATACAAAATCTCTCATTTTGAAAGTGCCTCCCCTTTATTAATCAAATTACACTGGCTTCTCATCAAATCGAGAATCACCTTCAAATTATGTACCTAATTTATCTTTCAAATCCTAAATGGCAAAGCTCCAGAGTATATGGTACAATTAATAAACTTACCTCAAAAGCATGCTAAATATGAGGCAAGAAACTATCTTAGACTACACCTTCCAAATTGCAAAAAAAAAAGTGATCTACAAAACTGTCCACTCTGCAGACTTCACTTACCTAGGAACCAAATGGTAGAATGCCTTACCATACAGGAATATACTAGATTCCGCAAAATCCTCAAATCATTCCTATTCAAACAAACCCTCACAAAGAACAACCATATCTCAAACAACTAATTATTACCTGAATTACCTTCTCTTTGCTTCATGTACAATTTCTCATTCACAGCAGATTTTCTAAATGTTAAACATCCATAGCTATCCCAGTATGTTTATGATACTGTATTGTAAAATTGGATTCTTACAACAAAGTACTTCCTTATGCATTATTCTATGTTATGTATTCTATACTGTTTATTGTAAGCCACATTGAACTCAAACCTGTTTGGGATAATGTGGAATATAATGTCACAAATAATAATAATAATAATATGGAAACCTCTTGTGGGTCAAATGTGGCTCATGGATCAGAGTTTGATCACCTCTGGTCTAAAACTGAACATATTCCTCACTTTTTCATTATCATTGTTGTTTGAATTTGCAAAGATATAATGGTGCCCAATTTCAAGAGGAAAGCTTTTGGCTAGCTCTGGTTTCTTTGGGGACCAACGACTCAGATGCCTTTTGCTACCAGTAGCGTTGATTTCCAGTGGAGAGAAAGGGATGTAACCAGCAAAATGCAAGAGGATATAAGTTCAAAACCCCGGGACTGGGCAATTTTTCCTCCTGGACCTGCATCTCATCTTGTCATATTTATAGCTCACAGGAAGAACCTGAGGAAAAATGAAAAGTGAGCCACTGCTGTTTCAATACATCTTTTCTAAGGTGATAAATGTGATTGAGAAAACCACTAGAAACACCCCCTCCCCCACCCCGCTCTCCATATTAAGCAGATTGGGTAGTAAACTCTTGCACAAAATCTTAAATATAGACAACAATTTTAGCTTGTTTGCAGATGCTGTATTTGCCTGGTATTGCTTTAAACATTTTATTTTTTTTTAAGAAATTAAACCTAAGGAGCTATGAGGGCTATCAAATTCTATTCTCTATCCACCTGGTAGTAGTTTGCCCTATAGTTATCCTGCTAGAATATTTCCTAAATAGCTACTGTGAAACAATATTCTCATGTCAGGAATTTATTGATCTCGAAGAAAATGAACAATAATCCCAGGGGTCTCCGGGACGATCTGTTACTCTGTAAGACAACAGTTTCTTTCTGGTCTCTGAACAGCAATCAGACATAATCTGAGAAACAATCAGTCCTCCCTGAAAGGTATTCTTCCCTTACCCTTCCACACATAAATATATCTATTCCTGAGAAAATCCTTAGATATGTGGCTTAGACTTTATTCCCAGGAAGTTTAGTCCTCAGATTTATAGCTCTATTCAGGGAAACTCATGACCTTCGTATCAGGGACTAGGGTAATTGCAATATTTCTCCTGTTGAATGTAGCATCTGGGGACTAACTCTCTCCAGAGTCTTTATAGGTTTTCACTTAAAATAGTTTTTTTTTCATTGCTTCATTTCAGAATGAGATGATTCTATTCTCCTGTACCAATAATTTTGTAGCAAAAACTTGCTTCCCTTGTCTTCTTATTTTGGCCTGCGCTGTTTTCATCCCTAGCGTATGGTGCTGGAGTATGATGAGGAAAATAAATGTTTTGTAGCTAGATAATTTGGTCTTTCTATCCTTTCCCAAGAAGAGATAGCTGACCCTATATTCAAAATATGGACAGTGGTAGCTGCAAGTCGGATAGGTGCCTGTGAATATTCAGCAGTTCTATCTATAGTACTGCTGAAAAATATGCTGTCTCAGCACTATCCATATACCCCCTCGTTCCATAACTTGGCACCTAAATTTAAACCCTGATATCCAAAATAATCAGAACAAAGTGAACTCCACAGATCACCACGACCAAGGAACAAGCAGAGATGACCAAGATACAACAAAGGACAACCACAGAAGTCACAAAGATGATTTATTTAAAAACAGACTTGACATAGCCATGCTTTGGCATATGCCTGCGTCAGGGGTCCTCAATTTTCTGATGGTCCGATACTCAACTGGCAGTGATCAGTGTTTCAGCTTGGAAAAGAGATGGTAGAAGGGAGATATGATTGAGGTCTACAAAATCCTGAGTGGTGTAGAACGAGTAGAAGTAAATCGATTTTTTTACTCGTTCCAAAAGTAAAAAGACTAGGGGACACTCAAGGAAGTTAAATGGAAATACTTTTAAAACGAATACTTAAGTTCTGGAACTTTTTGCCGGAGGATGTGGCAACAGCGGTTAGTGTATCTGGGTTTAAAAAAAGGTTTGGACAAATTCCTGGAAGAAAAGTCCATAGTCTGCTATTGATACAGACATGAGGAAGCAACTGCTTGTCCTGGGATTTCTATGGAGTGTTGCCACAATTTGGGTTCCTGCCAGGTACTTGTGACCTGATTTGGCCACTACTTGTAAAACAGGATACTGGGCTAGATGGACCATTGGTCTGACTCAGTATGACTACTCTTATGTTCTAAACTTTACAAGACGATGGGGGAGTGAAAGAGGTGAGGGAACAGTGCCAGACCCACAGGGAAGGGAAGGGAAGAGAGTAGGGGACAGGGGCGTAGCTACGGGTGGGCCTGGATGGGCCCAGGCCCACCCAGTTTTGTCTCAGGTCCATCCTCACCTTCTCCCACCCCCGCCGTAGCGCTGCCTCCTCTCCTGCACTTCACGGTCTCTGTCTCCCACCCTCGCGGCAGCGCTTTCAATTTGCTATCAGCGCTGCCTGCCTGACAGCTGACAGATGCGGCGTGACGGCCTCCTGCTCCGGGGCCTTCCCTCTGCCGCGTTGATTCAACTTCCTGTTTACACAGGGCGGATTGCACGCGGCAGAGGGAAGGTCCCGGAGCAGGATGTCGTCGCGCCGCATCTGTCAGCTGTCAGGCAGGCCGATAGAGCGCTGCCGTGGGGGTGGGAGACAGAGACCATGAAGTGCAGGAGAGGAGGCAGCGCCACGGTGGGAGAAGGTGAGTGGAGGCAGCGTCGATAACTTTAAATGTGCTGGACAGACGCGCGCGTGTGTGTGTGGGGGGGGGGGTTGAAGTGCCCACCCATCCAACCTGCTGGCCCACTCAAAAATTGTCTTCTGGCTACGCCACTGGTAGGGGAGAGACTGTACCGAGGGGTTTAACCTGTAGACCAGGTGAGGTCAGAGGCTAGGTATTTTAGAGTCCTTAATCGCCGGTGCCCTGTGCCAGAGACACACCTGGTCCAAATGTTAAGCCGGCCCTCTCCATCTACTTCCATGGATAGTCAACCACTATCCAGATAGCTAGACAGATAAAAAGCTGCCCTTAATTTTATCCATGTGACTATCTGGATAGCAGGTGAAGTTCCCCACTGTCTGTAGATTTAGTACCAGCCCCGATCACTTCTGTGGATAGTGGTGCTGAATATACATGGACAAATGCTATAGCGTTTCAATACTGACCTGACTAATTTTAGGGGAACTTGCATTGACTTAGACTTGGTGTACTGTAATATGCAAAACTTCTTTTTTCCTATTCACAGAAATCCTGTACAGTATGCGTCTTTAGATCCTTTTTATAAATACAGTTGGCTGTATATTTTGCTATCTAACAAAATTTGAAACTGTGATAAATAATGTCTCTTTAGACATTTCCTGTTGCTAAATACAATGCAGTCTTTCGCAAACATGCTAATATGTTATAAACACTGCAGCACATTTTCCGAATTCCTTGATGTTTTGTTATTATTCACAAGCTATGTGAGCTGCAGTTTTACGTGATACCATGTCAGCAGAAACACTTCCTTGAATTGCAGCCTTGTATTCAATTAGAAACCATGTGTTGGTCAATCTATAACCTTCAAAAGCATCTATTGTTTTCTGTATGGACAGGCAGGGCTCAAAATCTGTGAGCAGATACAGTAGTTGTTTAATTTTTTTTTTCATCTGCATTTCTTTGCTGGATGAAATTGTTTTTTGCACACAAAGCTCCGAGGGCAGGCATCACCCCATCTACAGAAGAGTTCCTTCATGTTTGTTCAGCATTTGAATTATACAAAAGTAATAGCATCTAGGGCCAGATGACAGACTTATCGACCTACCAAGCAGAAGTGCCTCCAATTCAACACGATCATATCTAAACCTACATTACCCAAGCTGTAAAGGTCTTAAATACAAATGTACCTATGCATCCAGCTTCTCCTACATAAGCACACAATTGTGGAATTACTAAGGTGGGAATGATAAAACAAACATGGATACTGAGAGACTGTGGATGTTTTTCAAGGTGCTGTGCTCAAACAAATGATGATGGACCCCATGAGGGAAGGGGTGAAGCTGGATTTAGTATCTAATATTCAGGTAGGTGCCCACCTGGACAGTAGTGATAATAACACAGTATGTTTTAATGTAAAAGCTACAGTAGAGTGCAGACACATAAAACTCAAAGTCCTGGATTTCAAACAATCTGGTGATTTAACCAGCCAGAAATGGCTTCTGGCTGGTTAAATCACTTGTTCAGGGCTAACTGGTCATATTCAGCAGCAATTAACTAGATAGAGGGGCATAATCAAACGGGGACGACCATCTCTAAGGGCGTCCATCTCTAAGGACGTTCCGGCGAAGGGGCGGGGAAACCCGTATTATCGAAATAAGATAGCCGACCATCTTTCATTTCGATAATGCGATCGGTGATGCCCAAATCTCAACATTTAGGTCGACCTTAGAGATGGTCATCCTTAGAGATGTTCGTCCCCGGTTTTCAGCGATAATGGAAACCGAGGACGCCCATCTCAGAAATGACCAAATCCAAGCCATTTGGTCATGGGAGGAGCCAGCATTCGTAGTGCACTGGTCCTCCTCACATGCCAGGACACCAACTGGGCACCCTAGGGGGCAGTGCAGTGGACTTCACAAATTGCTCCCAGGTGCATAGCTCCCTTACCTTGGGTGCTGAGCCCCCCAACCCCCCCCCAAACCCACTCCCCACAACTGTACACCACTACCATAGCCCTAAGGGGTGAAGGGGGGCACCTACATGTGGGTACAGTGGGTTTTGAAGGGCTCACATTTACCATCACTAGTGTAACAGGTGAGGGGGGGATGGGCCTGGGTCCACCTGCCTGAAGTGCACTGCACCCACTAAAAACTGCTCCAGGGACCTGCATACTGCTGTGATGGAGCTGGGTATGACATTTGAGGCTGGCATAGAGGCTGAAAAAAAATGTTTTTTAATTTTTTTTTTAGGGTGGGAGGGGGTCGGTGATCACTGGGGGAGTAAGGGGAGGTCATCCCCGATTCCCTCTGGTGGTCATCTGGTCAGTTTGGGCACCTTTTCGAGGCTTGGTCGTGAAAAAAAAGGGACCAAGTAAAGTCGACCAAATGCTCATGAGGGATGCCCTTCTTTTTTCCAGTATCGGCCAAGGATGCCCATCTCTTAACCACGCCCCCATCCCGCCTTTGGTATACTGCCGACATGCCCCCATGAACTTTGGTCATCCCCGCGATTATGCCGATTTGGGCGACCTCGGAAGAAGGACACCCATCTCCCGATTTGTGTCGGAAGATGGGCGTCCTTCCCTTTCGAAAATAAGCTAGATAGTGTCACTAAAAATGTCCAGTTAGTGCTCAACTCGAAAATGGCTATTTTGGAGGCATTCCAGGGATGAAGTCAGATCTTGGCCAGTTAAGTGCCAATATTAAGCACTTAAGTGGCCATGGTAACTGCATAAATAGGACTGCATAAAAGTCAGTTCTGTCTTTATGCGGTTGATCATTGCTGGTTAAGTGCAGAATATTGCACTTAAGGGTTATGTTTTCACTGGCTCCATAAACCCAGAAATGAATGTTGAAGTCCGGACATGGTCTGGCACTGAATTTCTGGGAATAATGCCGGAGGTGGTCGGAAACATTCTGATCACCGCTGGCTGAACATCAGGTCCTCTGATTTTAGTAAAATGCAGAAGTACCTGAAGAAAGAGCTCGCAGGACTGGAGAAAATAAGAGAAGTGGAAAGACAGTGGATCAAGCTGAAAGAAGCAATAAAATAGTAACAGATTTTTATGTAAGGAAGGTAAATACAAGCAAGAGAAAAAGAAAACTAATATGGTTCTCCAAAGAAAAGGCTGAACAAATAAAGACAAAAGAAGTAGCCTTCAAAAAATACAGAGGAACACAAGTGAATTCCTTCAAAAAGGTAGTAAATAAATCCTAATAAATAAATAAAGAAGAGGAATAAAAAAAATACCAGATAAAACTCAAAGGAATAAAAGAAGGAAATACAGCTGGCAAAAGCATGGGCAGAAGAAAAATGTCTAGAGAAGTAAAGAGAGATGACAAGACTTTTTTCAGGTATGTCGGGAAAAGGAGGAACCCTGAGAAACTCTATGTGGAGAGTGTTGAGGAAAAAGCAAATATGCTAAAGAAATACTTCTGTTCTGTACTCACAGATGAAAATTCTGGAGAAGGACCACAGTCAGCTGATAAAGGTATATATGAGAATGGAGTAAAAATATAAAATATAAAAAGACTAGTAAAAAAGCCCCGTTTCTGATGCAAATGAAACGGGGGCTAGCAATGTTTTCTTCTGTGTGCATGTGGGAGTGTGTGTGTCCCTGCCCTCTGGCCTCTCTCCCCTCCCCCCTCTGAGTCCTTCACTGTTACAGAGCCAGCGATTTGATTTCGTGCTCTGCTGTTTTCCTTCACTGACTGTGTTACAGAGAGGGCGGGGCAGACACTCATAGGGAAACCGGATATCTCGCCCCCTTCACACTTCCGGCTGGAGGCTTCATAGAACGTTGGTGTTGCTTTTTATATAGAGAGATATAGCACCATTCATGGAAGAAAGCATTTCTGAACAACTTGAAAATTGAAAATAGACAAAGCCATGAGGCTGGATGAGATACATCCTAGGATATTGAGGGAGTCAGAGAGATTCTAGTGAGTTGACTTCAAGTTTTGTTTAAAACATCCTTGGAAATGGGAGAAGTTAGGATTTGAGCAGAGCAGGTGTGGTCCCTTTTTTTGAAAATGGTAACAGTGAAAAATGGGAAATTACAGGCCAGCAAGTCTTACCTTGGTGATTGGAAAATTAGTGGAGGCACTGCTAAAGGAAAGCATAGTGAACTTTCTTGTATCCAATAGGTTGCAAGATTCAAGGCAACATGGTTTTTACCACAGGAAGATTATTTCAAATGAATCTGATTGATTTCTTTGACTGGGTTACCAGAGAACTAGATTGAGGACACACTCTAGATGTAGTCTACTTGGATTTCAGCAAAGCCTTTGATGCAGTTCCTCACAGTAGGCTATGAATAAACTAAAGTTAGGACCTGAGGTGGTGAACTGGATTAGAAACTGGTTGACTGACAGAGGAGAGAGTGGTAGTAAATGGAATTCACTCATAGGAGTGACCTGGCTTCACTTGCCACACGGCCATTTCTTTAAAAAAGGGAGCCTCAGCAAATGTCAAAAACATGTACTGATGCCAGCACAGGTTCCCTTTTGCCAAAGCCTAGTAAAAGGATCCCTCTATACTGAAGAGACTTAAAGTAAATTCATTGATTCAGAACATCAATTTTGGATTGGTCTGCCTTATTGACTACATGGAGAACACAGCATGTGTGGACTAACTGCTGACATCCTCCGGTGTCTGTCGGTCCCAGCTCTGGTCCAGTACCAATACATTTATTATGTAAGCTGTCCCCCTCCCCCCATACAGTATCCAGGCATACACAAGGGATACTCCCTTACACATGTATAGATTGCACACACGTGTAAATGGTGATTTTAGAAAGCTATTACTTACCAGTGGAGAGGGTGTGGTGGGCCAAAACTCTATATGTGTATTTCCCATTTTACAAAAGGAAAACAAGTTGTATGCAAATCTATCCACTGGATATTTATTAGGTATAGCATGCAAAATTGCACTTGCAAGTTAAAGAACAATGTCAGTTACAGGTATAACATTTAATTAATTAGCTGTTATTTGGCATTAACCACCAAAAATTATCTATAATTACTGTTAATTAGCATTACTTGAACATAAGAACATATGCAATAATTCACACATTCATCTAACACAGCTTAGTAAAGAAGGGACTTACCTTACAAACCAACTGGAAAAAAGAATATGAATTTGTATTCTTTCATATGAACCAGCCCTTCTATTTAGAACCCTTATATAGTTTCTCAAAAAGA
The DNA here is from genome assembly GCF_901765095.1 of Microcaecilia unicolor. NCBI lineage: Eukaryota > Metazoa > Chordata > Amphibia > Gymnophiona > Siphonopidae > Microcaecilia > Microcaecilia unicolor. The sequence goes on from NC_044040.1 coordinate 169,181,311, forward strand.
GTGTATCATTAGCAATTCCAGAGGACCTCTATAATAGACGTCTTGTTTATCTCACTGCACCTCACGCCTGGAATAGACTTCCCGAGCCTGTATGTCTAGCCCCGTCTTTGGCCGTTTTCAAATCAAAACTCAAAACCCACTTCTTTACCACTGCTTTTGACTCCTAACTTACTTGCCCTGTCCCTTATCTTCACCTCTCTATTCCCTTACCCTTAATTGTTCTGTCTGTGTACTGTCTTATCTAGATTGTAAGCTCTTCGAGAAGGGACTGTCTGTGTGTATGGTGTACAGCGCTGCGTATGCCTTGTAGCGCTATATAAATGATAAGTAGTAGTAGTAGTAAAAGCCTTACCAACAATTTTTCCTGAGATGTTTTCTTTCTCTTGGGTTTTTTTGGTATTGTTTTATTGACAAAGTATGGGGGAAATGGGAGGGACAGTGTAATCTTTTAGTGAACCAGTTGTCTGCTGTGTTAATATAAAACCAGCACCCAGTTATTTTAGTGTGTCTTAAATAAGCAAATTAGCAGCTACAGAGTAATGAAATAGCCTTGAAAGATTATTTCCAGCATGGCAAACATTCCTATTCAGACTAAAGGAGAATTAAAAATCCTGAATAATAATTGCAAGCTGAGAATTGACTCAGGAATTAATTTCATTACTCTCTGACAATTCTGAAATATGGATCTCTGGTCAAACTCCACGACAGACTAGCAGAGGATGTGAAGAAAGTGTAAGAGTGAATAATTGTAAACTTTGTTCAATTTGGCCAAGCTAGCCCTGTGTGAAATTTTTTTTCTTTTTGAGGACCAATTGTTTTTGCAGATTTTGAGGGTAGCAATGGGAGCAACATTTGCTCCTACCATTGCCACTCTTTTTATGGCAAAGTTTGAGAAGGATTGGCTCCCTGATTCCCCCTTTCGTGATAATGTTTTTTTGTGTTGAAGATACATTGGCTACATTTTTTTTTTGTTTTGGAGGGGAGATCTTCATGCCTTGGTTATTTGGTTAAATCAGCGGAATCCAGCACTCCAATTCACTTCCACCTGTTCTGAAGAACATGTATGTTTTTTGGATGTAGAGATTTATTTATTTATTTATTTATTTATTGCATTTGTATCCCACATTTTCCCACCTATTTGCAGGCTCAATGTGGCTTACATAGTACCGTGATGGCGATCGCCAATTCCGGTATGAGAAATACAGAGTGGTATTGCGTTAAAGTTCAAGAGTGGTATAGTAAATTAAGTAGAGGAGTTGAGTTTTGTCCAGTTCCATTATAGGTTTTGTTGTGTTGCATGTTTCTGGTGTTTAAGTTGGATCGTTTTGGTATGCCTTTTTTTGAACAATTTGGTCTTTAGTGATTTCCAGAAGTTTGTTAGGTCATGCATTGTTTTTGTGACGTTTGGTAATGCATTCCATAGTTGCGTGCTTATGTAGGAGAAGCTGGATGCGTAGGTTGATTTATATTTTAGTCCTTTGCAGCATGGGTAGTGAAGATTTAAGTATGTGCGTGTTGTCCTTTTTGTGTTTCTGGTTGGTAAGTCTATGAGGTCTGCCATGTATATCGGGGTCTCCCCATGAATAGTTTTATGGACCAGGGTGCAAATTTTGAACGCTATTCATTCTTTGATTGGGAGCCAGATTACACAGATGGGAGCCAAGTTTAATACCCGAGTGTATAAGAAACTCACGGACCACAATACGATGCTTTCTTTTGACAGTCACTCTAGACGTTTAAAGGAAAGTTTGCCTTACTCGCAGTTTTTGTGTTTCAGGTGGATCTGCACAGATAAATCTGTCTTTAAGAAGCAGGCACATGAGCTTTCTGCTGGTTTACGGTTAAGGGGTTATTCTGATCAGGTTTTCAGTACAAAACTTTGCAGCCACCACTCAGTTTTTACAATGTTGCCTCATCTTCATAGCCCTTAATTTTTCCTTGCAACTCAAGCTTCTATGTACATCTGAATTGCAGTGTGAAAAGGCACTTCTTAGTCATTGATCAGAGCTGTTTGGAGCTGGCTTTATAATTACTTGTATTGTGTGAGAGTGAATGAAATTACTGCAGCCAAGCTTCCTAGTCTTCCATCTGCTGCAGACAGATGAGGTTAGGCTACTAAATGTAACCAATTCCCAGGTGGAGTGCACGATGCAGCTCCAGGGACCTAAAGATAGCTGCTTGGAAAGGGAGTCCTCTCCTTACCTTCAGGTGGGGGTCCTGAGGGGCAGGTGAAAGACTGCTCTTCAAGGCCATAGTTCACTGGATGTACACTCCACACTCCCAGTGCCACACCTCATCTTCCTCAGAGCACATGACCACTTGAACAAACCGTATTCTCCACACCAGAAGACTATGGGCCAAATTCTATATATTGCACCTGAAAAATCGACGCCAAATAAAGACACACAGCATGATTCTATAAAGAGTGCGCGCAACGTAATTGAACAGCAAGCTAATCAACATTGATAATTGGGAGAAAACAATCAAATTATCAGCACTAATTGGAAATACTTAGGATTTAGGCGCATATCCAATTCTATAACGGATCGCACCTAAATCCTATCGCACGTAACAATTTGGGGGCATCCCTGGGGGCATTCCCGGATTTTATATGCATTGATACAGAATCACACCTAAGTGCGCCTAACTTAGGCGTCAGTATTTAGGCCTTCTATTGCAGCCGCCTATAGTTAGGTGCACCTTAGTGCTAAGCGCAATTCTATAGAATCATTATAAAATCTTACTAAGCACATCACATGATCAGCACTGATTTTTAGGCGCTACTTATATTTACCCCATGTATAAATCTTTTTTAAAAAACCTAGGAATCGATATTCAGCACCATGAACTGGGCAGGATGATAGAAGGATCAGTGAGTGTGATGTTGGAGAAAACCCTATTTGAAGTGGCTGAATGGCGACAGCAGAATAGGCTAGTTTTAAATCTAAAACAGAGATAATGTTCAAAGAGAAGTTTGATGAGATGCTGATTATATAATTACCCCTTAATGAGATTTTAGTTCATGTGAGTCCTGTCACCAGTGTGGTATTGAAGAGGTATCACCACAGACAGTCGGTGTGGAGTCTAAAGACAGTTGGTGTGCGATCGCCATTACAGCATAATGTAAGCCACATTGAGCCTGCAAATAGGTGGGAAAATGTGGGATACAAATGCTGCAAAAATAAATAAATAAATAAATAAATAAAATAAGGTGGAGCAAGGTTGGAGTGGGGCTAGAACACAAAGGGATGAGGTGTAGCAGGGCAAGTTAAAATCCTTGAGGATGTCAGGGGAGACACTTATGTAGCACAACAGCGAAGATGCCTAAGAACAATGGACGACGCTCATAAACTGCGGGTTCACACTCGAAGCTCTATTGTTTGCAATAGCTTTTGTTTTGGCGCCCCTGGCGCATCAATTTGTTGGAATATACAGACAACGAAAAATATCTTCAGTGGATGATCTTATTTGATACAAGAGACTCCTGATGCAGGCCTAGTTGGCTGAAACACAGCTGTGTCGAGTCTCCACCATCTTTAATAAACAGTTTTTATCTGGAGCGCCATCTATTGCTCTTAGTCATTTTTGCTGTTGTGCTACATACTGTATACTGTATACTGGATCAGGCGACCCTCAGGGGGAGGAATGCTGGCTTCGGCCTAACCCCTGGTAAGCCTTTCCTCAGCTGAGAGGTGCCCAGCTCTACCACCGGCTGCCTTTCAGGTGCTGTGGAGGACTTGCAGCTCATCTGCATATCCTTACAGCATTCTCCGGGGTGACACCCAGGTCCACTCCAATCCACTCAGGGCCTCCGCTCTAGGTGCCGCGCGCCTAACGGCGTGCGGGGCATTTTTCTCTTTACATCTAATCTTCTTCCCAGTTGCTAAAGTACTTCAGTCATTTATGGCCCCTATTCACATTCTCTTCCTAGCCCTGTCCCTTCCTAATCTTTTCCCTCACCTCCTACCTCTCTCCGCTACAGGAACTCACTGCCCATCCATTGACTTCATCACCTCACCTTCTCTCCTACCCTCTTCCTCCCTCTTGGCTTTTAATCTCCGCCTCTTTCTTCCGTCCATTTTGCCTTCCCCATTCCACCTAAATACCTCTCACCTTCGACGCCTTCGTGGCCACACCTCTCCTACTCTCCTCCGCTCTCTTTTACTCCTTCTCTTACTCTCAGCCGGTGACATCAATCCCAATCCTGGCCCCCCTCACCAACTATTATCCCAACTCTACAGATCTCACCGCGGCCTCTCTAACCTCATCTCTATTTCTCTACTCCCCTCCTCTTCTCTGCCCTTCTCTTGCGCCCTATGGAATGCCCGCTCTATCTGTAACAAACTCCCCTATATCCAGGACCTCTTTATCTCGCGTCACCTCCATCTGCTCGCTATAACTGAAACCTGGCTCTGCCCTGATGACTCTGCTTCAGTCGCAGCCCTGTGCCATGGCGGTTATCTATTTTCACATACTCCTCGCCCTGCTGGCCGTGGGGGCGGTGTTGGACTACTTCTCTCTCCCTCCTCCAGATTTCAACCCCTTCTTCCACCTCAATCTCACTGTTTTTCCTCCTTTGAAGTCCACTCTATCCGCCTTTTCTCTCCTCTGCCTCTTCGAATAGCGGTCATTTATCGTCCCCCTGATAAGTCCCTTTCATCCTTTCTCAGTGACTTTGACGCCTGGCTTGCCTTCTTCCATGATCCTTCCTCCCCCTCTCTCATCCTTGGTGACTTTAATATTCCTGCTAATGATCCTTCCAACTCCTATATTTCCAAGTTACTCGCTTTAACGTCGTCCTTTAATCTCCAACTATGCTCCACCTCCCCCACTCATCAAAATGGTCACTGTCTTGATCTCATCTTCTCCTCCAACTGTTCACCTTCTAGTTTCCTTGCCTCTGATCATCCCTCCTCTGATCACCATCTTATAACTTTCACACTTAAATCTCCTCCCTCCCAGTCCCGTCCTATCCTATCTAATTTATCTAGGAATCTTCACGATATTGACCCTTCATCTCTATCCTCCCATGTTTCAAACCTCCTCTCTACTGTGGCACCATCCACGTCTGTCAACGAGGCTGTTTCTTCTTACAACAATACTCTATCCTCTGCCTTAGACACTCTTGCACCTTTGATGACCCACCCTGTAAGGCGTACAAAACCCCAACCTTGGCTGACTTCTAATATCCGCTACCTACGTTCCTGTGCCCGCTCCGCCAAACGCCTCTGGCGGAAATCTCGGGCCCTTGCTGATTTCTTACACTTTAAGTTCATGCTGACCTCCTTCCAATCTGCTCCTTTACGTGCCAAACAGGATTATTATATCCAACTGACCAACTCTCTTGGCTCTAATCCTCAACTTCTCTTCACCACATTGAACTCTCTCCTCAAGGTGCCCCCTCCCCCAACTCCCCCTTCATTATCTCCTCAGACCCTTGCTGAATTCTTTCACAACAAGGTTCAAAAGATAAACCTTGCTTTCTCTACCTCACCAGCTCTCCCTCCACTAGTCCGTTCCCCTCTCTCTCCTTCCCCTCATTCCCTTTCCTCCTTTCCTGAAGTTACTATTGAGGAAACTACACTTCTCCTTTCTTCCTCAAAATGTACCACCTGTTCCTCTGATCCCATTCCCACCCACCTTCTTAATGCCATCTCTCCTGCTCTTATTCCTTTTATCTGTTACATTCTCAACCTCTCACTTTCCACTGCGACTGTCCCTGCTGCCTTTAAACATGCTGTGGTCACACCTCTCCTTAAGAAGCCTTCACTCAACCCCCCTACTTGTCCCTCTAATTACCGACCCATCTCCCTCCCTCCTTCCTTTTCTCTCCAAATTACTTGAACGTGCTGTTCACCGCCGCTGCCTTGATTTTCTCTCCTCACATGCTATTCTTGACCCACTACAATCTGGTTTTCGCCCTCTCCACTCAACCGAAACTGTGCTTACTAAAGTCTCCAATGTCCTATTACTTGCTAAATCCAGAGGTCAATATTCCATCCTCATTCTTCTTGATCTTTCCGCTGCTTTTGACACTGTCGATCACAGCATACTCCTCGATACCCTGTCCTCACTTGGATTCCAGGGCTCTGTCCTTTCCTGGTTCTGTTCCTACCTCTCCCTCCGAACCTTTAGTGTTCACTCTGGTGGATCCTCTTCTACTTCTTTCCCTCTGCCTGTCGGCGTACCTCAGGGTTCTGTTCTTGGTCCCCTCCTCTTTTCTATTTACACTTCTTTCCTTGGTTCATTAATCTCATCCCATGGCTTTTCCTACCATCTCTATGCTGATGACTCCCAAATCTACCTTTCTACCCCGATATCTCACCTTGCATCCAAACCAAAGTTTCAGCGTGCTTGTCTGACATTGCTGTCTGGATGTCTCAATGCCACCTGAAATTAAATATGACCAAAACCGAGCTTCTCATTTTCCCCCCTAAACCCACCTCCCCGCTCCCCCCGTTTCTATTTCTGTTGATGGCTCTCTCATTCTCCCTGTCTCCTCAGCTCGAAACCTTGGGGTCATCTTTGACTCTTCTCTCTCCTTCTCTGCTCATATCCAGCAGATTGCCAAGACCTGTCGTTTCTTTCTTTACAACATCCGTAAAATCCGCCCCTTTCTTTCCGAGCACTCTACCAAAACCCTCATCCACACCCTTGTCACCTCTCGTTTAGACTACTGCAATCTGCTTCTTGCTGGCCTCCCACTTAGTCACCTCTCCCCTCTCCAGTCAGTTCAAAACTCTGCTGCCCATCTCATCTTCCGCCAGGGTCACTTTACTCATACTACCCCTCTCCTCAAGACCCTTCACTGGCTCCCTATCCATTTTCGCATCCTGTTCAAACTTCTTCTACTAACCTATAAATGTACTCACTCTGCTGCTCCCCAGTATCTCTCCACACTCGTCCTTCCCTACACCCCTTCCCGTGCACTCCGCTCCATGGATAAATCCTTCTTATCTGTTCCCTTCTCCACTACTGCCAACTCCAGACTTCGCGCCTTCTGTCTCGCTGCACCCTACCCCTGGAATAAACTTCCTGAGCCCCTATGTCTTGCCCCATCCCTGGCCACCTTTAAGTCTAGACTGAAAGCCTACCTCTTTAACATTGCTTTTGACTCATAACCACTTGTAACTACTCGCCTCCACCTACCCTCCTCTCTTCCTTCCCGTTCACATTAATTGATTTGATTTGCTTACTTTATTTATTTTTTGTCTATTAGATTGTAAGCTCTTTGAGCAGGGACTGTCTTTCTTCTATGTTTGTGCAGCGCTGCGTATGCCTTGTAGCGCTATAGAAATGCTAAATAGTAGTAGTAGTAGTACTTTTGCAGAGATTTGTTTCTTCTGGGGGAGACACTTATGCCAGCAGTAAATGGACATTAGGGGCATTTTTAAATACAGCAGTGAAGAATCGCGTCACTGTGTCACTCAGGTGGAGTTGCACTAGCTGCCCCCTCCATACCTCTGTTACTGATGGTAATCCGTATGCCAAATGAATACACTCCAGGGAATTAGGTGCCATAAAAAAATCTAATCAATGCACCAAAATAGTTTAACATATTAATCAGAACAATATTTACAGTATTCTGAAAATATAGGCAGGTACTTTAACACTTGGCTCCCAGTCAGCCCCATTCCCCTACTCCAGTATCTTCCTGTTGGCCATGGAAACAGTGATGTTCAGCAGCACTGTAACAGAATCCTGTGGTTAGTAGCAACTGTAAAGTGATTTGCCTATCAATGTTTTTGGTAGGTTTCCAAATGACCAACAGACTCCAGATTTGTTGGCCTTTAGTTTATTGTTGAATTACAAAACATGTTTGGAATATATATTAGATGTAACTCATGGTTAGAGCAACAAACTGAGAACCAGGGAAGACAGGATTCAAATCCCACTGCAACTCCTTGAAATCTTGGACAAGTGACTTAACCCTCCATTTATTAATGGAATTTTGTAAGTCCAAGTGCTTTGAAAATACGCCTCAATGTAACTTTGTAGGTCTATGTGCTTTGGGTAAAATAAATGATACCAGTTGAAGACTTTCGCTCTCTGGTTCAGTCTTTGATTCTCTCAAAATCAGATTACTGCAATTGTTTGTATTTAGGGATTTCTATTTCTGTTCTTAAACCGTTGCAGCAAGTGCAAAATGCAACGGCAACACTGGTCACCAGAGTCTCATAATTTGAGTATATAACTTCTGTACTGAACAGCCTGTACTGGTTGCCAGTTGTATTTTGAGTACAGTTTAAGATTTTGCTAATCATTTTTAACATACTAAAAAGGAGTGTTCCTTAATATTTGTTTATTGTACTGAAAAAATACCAAACAATCAGATCTTTACATTCTGTGGGATCAGGGTTATTGGAATTACTAAATTTGTATAAGGTTCATTGTAAAGAAACAAGAAAACATGTCATCTCCCTATCAGGACCCAAAATGGGTCTTCTACTAAGCCACAGTAGCATTTTTACCTCACAGTAGAAATCAGCTGGCGGTAAATGCCGGAGACGCCCATTATATTCCTATGGGATCTCAGCGTTTACCACAGCTTAGTAAAAGCCCCACAAAGAGTAGAATGCACTGCCATCACATATTAGATTTACTAAGTGGCAGTACGTACTACTGCATGCTTCCTGCACACCCTGCAGTAGTTCAGGCATCTGGGCACACTTTCCCGGCGCTAAAAAAAAACTTTTTATTTAAAGATGGCCTCCAGAGCATGACGTGATGCTGGCTGCTCTTACTCACCTCATTATTTCTTCTACTACTCCTTTGATCTTCTGGGATAGCTGCGATGGAAAAGCAGCGGGGAAAAGTGAAAGGGAACTTTGCCAGTCCCCCCTCAGGCTTCCCAGGTTCCGATAACCCAGTTTGCTGTTGCTTTGCCTTCTCGAGATGAGGAAGGAGGTGTTCTTGTTGGATCATGAGAAGGAGATCTCCCTGTCCTTGAGAAGGCAGTTTCACTCAGCCCGCCTGCCTGAACTCCATCACAACTGGCAGCAACAAGCTCACCGGTGCGAGTATTTTACCCCAGTTGTCGTGAGTAAGGGATCTAGCTACAATTGCCATGACTGAATGTTGCCAAGCGCCGCTGGGGACAGATGATGGTCGGATGCCGCAGAAGGTTCCAAGCACAGGAGGAGTGCTGGCATTTGCTGGCCTGGTCGATGCAGGAGAAAATATGTCTTCCAGTTTTCTTGGCATTTTATTTATTTATTACATCTGTACCCCGCTCTTTCCCCACACACAGCAGGTCCAGTGCGGCTTACATAGTAAAAGAAAGCATCTTACATGGTAAAGAATACAGTAAAAACAAGGAAATGTAGGAACAGTATTATAAATTGTGATGATCATAACTACTTACATTATGAAAGGCATTACAAAGGACATGTGAAAAGAACGTAATGAACTAGAATATGGAAGTTGCTCCATGTAAGCCGCATTGAGCCTGCCATGAGTGGGAAAGTGCAGGGTACAAATGTAACAAAAAAAAAAGGTAGACAAGGATATGATAGGTGAAAGGGAAGGAGAATGGGAGGAAAATGGTAAAGGATGGAGGGAAGAAGATGAGGGATTGAGTATAACATTGGGGTCAGAGTAAGCGTCGACGTCTTAGCAGGAGTATCATAGGTGATCTGGTGGAATTAAGCTGGTCCATTAGGGTAAACTTGCTTGAAAAAATGGGACTTTAACATTTTCCTAAGTAGAGGAGTGTGGTAGCCGTGTTAGTCCACTCTTAAGGTTATCAATAGAAATCAAACAAAATAAAACATGGAAAAGAAAATAAGATGATACCTTTTTTATTGGACATAACTTAATACATTTCTTGATTAGCTTTCGAAGGTTGCCCTTCTTCGTCAGATCGGAAATAAGCAAATGTGCTAGCTGACAGTGTATATAAGTGAAAACATTCAAGCATTACTATAACATTTTCCTGAAAGGTAATTAGTTATTAATAGCTCGGATGGGTCTTGGGAGAGCATTCCAAAGTTGACTACCCAGAAAGGAGAAACTGGATGCATAGTATGTTTTGTACTTGACACCTTTGCAGTTTGGGAGGTGTAGATTGAGGTATGTTCGCGATGACATTGTTCTATTTCTAATTGGGAGGTCAATCAGGTTGTTCATATAACTGGGGGATTCTCCTGATATGATCTTATGGATAATTGTATGGACCTTGAAGTATATTCTCTCTTTGATGAGGAGCCAGTGAAGCCTTTCTTGAAGGGGTGAGGCGTTTTCAAATCTTGACTTTCCAAATATAAGTCTGGCTGCTGTATTCTGGGCAGTCTGGAGACTTTTCAGGACTTGGGATTTACATCCAAGGAAAACACTGTTGCAATAATCAACCTGAGTGATGACTGTGGATTGAACCAGGCTTCAGAAAGTGTTCAATGGAAGATAGGATTTCACTCGCTTCAGGATCCACATCATATTAAACATTTTCTTTGTGATCAGCTTAACGTGGTTATTGAAGGATAGATTGGTTTGGTGCAAGACTTGACATCAGGTCTAGTGACTTTGGACTCAATCTGGAGAGCTATTGTTATATTGGACCAAAATGTGAGTAAAAATTTGAAACAAGTTGAGACTGGCTTGACAACTTTAGCCGAAAACTGCCCATATGAGAAGAAAATGCTAAGTCCATAACATCTAAAGTAAATAAAGTGGAGGAGAATTTGAAGGAAACTCAACTGGTGCAAAGTAGAATTTTTAAAGACTGTTTAATGCTACATTTGAAATATGAACAATTGGAAAATAATATGAGGAAGTTTAATTTGAGATTCTTAAACTTCCCTAAGGTATTAGTTATGACACCTAGAGATTTGCTGAAAAAATACTTAATTGATATTCTTAAACTACCTCCAGAGGTTATCCCTCCAAATAGTAAGGTTTATTATTTGCCGTCAAAGAAACAGACTTCTATGGGACAACATCAAATTGGGGACTTAGTGCCAGTATCTCCAGATAGTTTGAATGTATCGGATTTGCTGGAAATATCATTAGCCTCCCAAATGAAATTCCCAAAAATTTCTCTGGTACGAATATACACTCACTCTCAAACAACAAACCAGAGATGATCTTATGGAGAAATGTGAAAGGTTTGACCACTGGAAACTCTAGAACAAATTTTTGTAAGTAAAGGAGAAGTTCTCAGAGTGTTAACTCACCCAAGCAAAGCAAAATGAGTTCCGCTTCTAAGGGTGGACAAGTTTCTCGATCATTGAACGTCTCCAAGTGCTTTTTAATTTTCTCGTGAGCAAACCGAAACCAGTGCTCTCATTTAAATAGTGATATGCCCTACACCTGAGGGAAAATTTGAATATTTAATTACGAAGTCAATCCTGTCACATTCTCCATCAACCTCATGCATACTATACACAACACTCATGCACTCAATTCGCAACACTCACTGGCTCAATCATGCCACTTTATTCAGTTCTAGTAATGTAAAGCTGCTTTAGGCTCTAGGCTCTCTATATACCTATAAAACTTTGAATCGTAAGAGCAGAGCCCAATACTATCTTCAAATCCAATTTAATCTGGTATACTATAGTGTACTTTAAACATTATCAAAGCTCTGTGGAGATACTTGAATGACTTATCTGCTCCCTTGTACTCATATGCTAACGCTAATGAACTCTTTTATGTTATAGAGAACTTTCATGCGTAGGTACAAATATATAACAAATGCTTGAAAGAACAACTAACCCCCAAGTCTTTTCAAATATATTCGAAGATGTATAATATACACTCCCAGACAAAAATGTATATTTGCGCTCTATGCGTGTCAAACTCTTCGTCAACTTGACTTTGCATGTGTGTGTATTATCTTTTTTATATCATTCATTAATAACTTGAACAATAAACAATGGGAAAAATAGATATGTTCCAAATTTTACAGCCATGCTAAAAGCAGCCTCAGTGCACAGGGAAACCCATGTGCTAATCATAGCGCAGGCCACCTTTCAGCGCAGCTTAGTAAAAGGGCCACAAACTGAGATAGAGAAATTTTTTTTTTAAATCATTCAAAGGACATCTGTTTGTTCTGGCTTTTGGGAGATGTGTTTTGTGATGTATTTTATATTATGATATTGTTTATTTTGGAGATTGTATGTATGTTTTATTGTGATCTGCACTGGAAAAATGTGGCCTATAAATAGTGAAATAAATAAATGTATGTGCACAAGAGGCATGTAAAATGTAGGAATCTAGTTTATAGACAAAAAAGAGCAACACTGGGCTTTCACTGTTTAGCGGTGCACAGGAGAAGGCTTTTTGCTAGAGCCTGTTTTTTTGCGTTACAGCGGATATCCTAAACAATACTTTAATGCTTTGATGCACTTGACCTACATTATTAATATACTTCAGTATCAATACTCTGACCCTTGAGGCAGGCGTCATTTGGTGCCGAAACACGGCCCGTGTCGGGTCACCTGTTAATAAAGTATTCCTGTTGTCCTAGACTTGAAGGCCCAGTGTTGCTCTTTTTGTCTGTATACTTTGGTTGTATGCTGTTTTACCCTCTCTGTACGGAATCTAGTTTATAGAAATGCCCAAAAGGGTAATTCTCAATAGATCACATAAAGTTAGGCTCCAGGAAGATAAGGTATTGAGGGCCAAATTCTATAAATGGCACCTTAAAAATTGACACACAAAAAAAAAAAACACGTGGTTAGCATGATTATATAAACTACACCTAAAGTTAGACGTAGTTTACAGAATATGAGTATGCACTGTTCCTGCGACTAAAATTTAGGCACACCCATGTAGATCACCTAAAACCAGGCTTAAATACTTAAACCTAATTTAGATGCAGATCGGGTATATTCTATAACAGTGTGCATAGTTTTTTTGAAATACCCACAACCCACCAATTCCACGCCCATGGCCACACCCCTTTTTGACTGTACATTAGAATTTACATGCACCACGTTATAGAATATGCCTAGAAAGTTATACACATAAATTTTAATTAAAGCCAATTAGTGCTGCTAATTGGTTGCTAAGTACCAACTATCAGCGCTGATTGGCTTGTTAATCAATTAAGTTGTATACGCAATTTGGCCATGTGGCCAAATTAGCGCACACAACTTAAGGTGTGGCCATGGGCGTGGAATTGGTGGGTTGTGGGTATTTCAAAAAACTATGCACACTGTTATAGAATATACCCGATCTGCACCTAAATTAGGAGGGTTGGCGGTGGGAGGGGAGGTCGAGAGGGTCGTTGGCAGGGGGGGGGTCAAAGTTGGTGGTGGTGGTGGCAGCAGCGGCGGTCGGCAATGGCAGGGGGGTTGGCGGAACTAGGGGGGACTAAAATGTGCCCCCTCACCTCAGGCTTTGGACCCCTCTCCCGCCGAAGTCTGGCTACGCCCCTGGTTTAACCATACTGGCAGATGAGACCTTGTGCTACAGTTTGTGAAAAATTGAATTTCGCAGTTCATTGAGAAAACCCCTTGAATCAGATAGTTTTGCTGGAATACCTGCATCAGGATAGAGGCTTCATGGAATGAGACAGAAGTGTCACGGAATGGTGCATTCTTGGATTATGCAATATGGATTGTTGACATTTTTGAATATTATCATCACCTTCAGGTAAGTTCAAGGTACTCATTTTGTATAGAAGTAATTAAATATTCACTTACAGTTTACATGTGCCAGATCTAAAAAAAACTATATAGCTGAGGCAGAATGGAATATGTAACATAAGGCTTCATTTAGACATAAATTTCTCCCATTTGTTGTTTATGAGGCAAAAGATGTCAAAAATTAGACCTATGATGTTGTGTTTATGAAACTGCTTAGTGTGTGTCTGCAACAGTTACTGAGCTACCTCTGCTCCACAGTCTTGAGAAATCATTGAAGCAAAAGAGTTTTGAGCTGATTATGTTGATGTACTGTTTCAATGTGCTGACAAACTTGTCCAAAACCTTAGCCTTCCTTTTAACGATCCTTCAAGTACAATGGTTTGGTACACCAATGTACCCAACTGTGTCCAAGCGTAAAGTGTTGTGTTGTACCAGTGTAACAGTTTTATGACACTAAAAGGACTAACTCCAGAGCAGATGGCATTTCAAGCATTACACAGTCTGCCCAACTCTATCCTTAATAGCTTGGCACTTCTATGCTGTTGAAACAGCTTGATCAACTTGCAAGGGTATGAGTAGCTGTCTTTTTAAACAAAGAATGAGAACAGCTTTCATTTCAGAGAGAGGAAAAAGTGGTTTAGAAATTGTTTAAACAAGATACATCAGGGCACCTAATGGAAAAAGAAAGCACTATGCCCAAGTGATTTTCTCCAGGCACCCAAGGGATAACTCTTTGAAATAGACAGGTCTATTACTGTGACATGTAGCAGCTTCCTTTTATGGTGAAAAATTTTTTATCTTTGATTGATTGATTATTTATTTATTAAAGCATTTATTAACCACCCTATCACTTAGGGGTCATTTTACTAAAGGGTTGGCGTGCGGCAACAGGGTGGCGGTAAGTGCTCCCCTCCTCCTCCCCTCCCCCTCCCCCGCAAAATGGCCGCGAGGTAAGTGGTTCACTTAGGCACGGGCACAGTTTATGCAGAGTGAAAACCCAGTTCCAAAGCAGTTCTGCCACCAAGACCCTGACGCAGCAGACGAAACGCTGGCCACTGTTGGCTTGAGGCAAGGGGAGAGAAGGAACGAGTTGGAATCGTTGAATTTCCTAGTGCAAGCAGTTGCAAGCAGCTTCAAAAGATAAGTGTTCTTTTGAACCATATATATTCACTGTACCACCGTGTCGAGTAGCTTTCTTGAGCACCACAGTGAGACATAAATCTTTAACAATCTATATTTAGATATCTGTGTGAAGGAGAGTAGAATACCACACAATTTCAAAGGTTTTTGGCCTATGATGAACAGAGGGTCAGTATAGATCCGTTTTAGCTCCGATAGATGACCATAATCTAGGAGCTCTGTGAGGCCTTTTTTCCTTCTTAATTACAGAACAGTGCTACGGTTGAATACCTTTAATTCTTTAAGTAGCGGAAATTAATATGAGTGACAGTATCTAAAGATTATATATTTCCACATCCTATATCTATATATATCACTTACAGCACAGCCATTTCTTTTCCAGCAAAAAAGACAGCCTTTTACCCACTGCAGTAAAAGGGGGTCTCAGCGCGCATCAAAAGCATGGTAAAAGGACTCCTTAGGTAGTTATTTTAGAAGCTGTATTTCTGTTCTGGATGTCTGAAAGCCAGCATTTAGATGTCTATATTGCCTGGATTTCCATATTCAGATTTTATAAAACCAGGATATGGACATCTAAAATTGCTGGACAGCCATATGGTAAGTGGGTGTGGTCTGGGCATGTTTTGGATGGGGCTAGGGAGCAGCCAAAAGATAGACACCCAAATCTGATTGCAGAAGGAGAAGGGATGTTCATGTCAAAAAATATGGACACCCAGTAGGTATTTTTCAGTTCCTAGAGAGTTCAAGAAAGAAAGAAAGAAAGAAAGAAAGAAAGAAAGAAAGAAAGAAAGAAAGAAAGAAAGAAAGAAAGAAAGAAAGAAAGAAAGAAAGAAAGAGCAACAATGGGATTCAAACTCTGATTCTGGTTCTCACCTGTCTGTTCTAACTATTAGGCTACTCCTCCACATGGATGCCGCCCTGGCCATTTTAAAATATGGATGTTCCTATGCTGCCACATAGTTGCTTTTGTCCTTTGTTTTGCCCCATTCATAGTTTGGACATTTCAGTTTGTAAAATAGAATTCATGCTGGTCATAGCCAGCACTTGGACATCTATGTATCATGTATTTTATAACAGGCTGAATGTCAATAGATCCTGCTCTAAAATACATGACAAATGGGCATCCATATCTAACGTACAGACTTGGATGTCCTTATTCTGAGTTGGACGTCCTTTTTACAATTCTGCTCCACAATTTCAAGGTGGGGTACAAGTAAACATATACAATAAACACACACAGTTGCAATAAAAAGAAAAAAAACACAGCAGGTTGTCAAATGCCTATTTAAAAAAGTTAGCCTTACGAAATGCAGATACATTGCACATATGCAGCACAGAAAGAAGAGTGTTCCATAAAATAGGGCATATAAATAGAACACCTGTGATCTTGTCAGCTGCTTTCTACCAGCATGAACCACAAGAAAAGCATAAGTATCATAAAAACAGGATTGAATTGGTCTAAGAGAAGAATAAGTCTGTAACAGAAAAAAAATGATCAGGCAATTCAGACTTTGTAATTTTAGAAATAAAAAGCAATATTATAACTAATTCAACATTCAATGGGGAGCCTCAACTGATGCAACATCTTGCAAAAAAAAAAAAAAAAACAACAGACAGAATCACTGCATTCACTTGATGCAAAAAGAACAGAGTGGAGTCCAAAAGGACCCCAAGATAACATACCTCCAGTCTCAACCAGTGCCTCCACTCCCTGCAGGTTAAAGCAGGCACATTTAATTGCGTGCCATGATTTCTACAGAAAGCCACAAGGAAAAGTTGAGACAAGCAAAAATAGAGGAAGAATGGACACCCTTATCAGTTGAAGAAGGAGCATATTACATAATCCATTAGCTTAGGGGTCCTTTTATGAAGCTGTGGCAAAAGGGGGCCTGCGCTGGCCTCTGTGCATATTTTTGACGTGTGCCGAGGACCCCTTTTACCATAGCAGGTAAAAGGCAGGGTTTGTTTTTTTTTGTTTTTAAATAGATGTGCGGCAAGTGAAGCACTTGCCCTGCGCCCATTTTGGGTGGAAGCACTTACCGCCACCTATTGAGGTGGCGGTAAGGGCTCCCGCGCTACCCCAGCGGTAACCGAGCAGCGCACAACACTGCCCAATTACCACTGGGTACACAGAAATGGCGCACACAGGGGATGAGAACTACCACTGGGCTGCTGCGGTAGCCTGGTGGTACTTCCCTTTTAGTGCAAGGAGGCGTGGACCTGGAAGGGGCATGGAGAAGTCAGGGGCATGCCTAACACACGCACAAGTTAAAGAATACAATCAGTTATGCGCCTAACTGACAACAGCTACACATGAGCATTTACATCCGCCTTTGAGCTTCTGTAAGTTAGGCACGTAACTTAGGACTTAGGTGAATTTTAAGAATTATCCACATTATGATCATTGGCTACTGATCAAAGGGGCTGCAAATAAATGTTAAACAAAAGTACTGAGAGGGCTGATCCCTATGGAACATCACTACAGACAGAACAGCAGGAGGAGGTAGGAGAAAATCGCTCCCAACCAGTCAAGTAGGAATAGAACCAATAGAGAACTATAGAACCAATACCAATAGATTGCAAGCGCCATAGCAAAAGGTCATGGAAAACAGTATCAAAAGCTGAAGATGGGTCCAAAACAATCAATACAAACCCTGCTCTGATTTCATCCAAACTACAAAATAATCTATCGAGTAAGGTAATCCACAGAGACTTAACGCTATGCTGCGGGCAGAAGTCATGCTGCTGTAGATTTATTCTTTAAAGGGTGCCAATCCCGGAATGCCTATTATAGAATAGCGTTCTGCGCCGATTTTATTCAGCGCCAAATTTTGAGCACTAGTAGTAGTAGTAGTAGTAGGGAGTAATTCTGTAAAGACCTACCTAGATTTAAGTGTTAAGAACATGCATAAATGCTGGTATTCTAGCCATTTTAGTGCATAAATTACCTTTTCCTGTAAATTTGTACCTAGGTGCAATGATATGTGCTTTGCAGGGTTTTCAGTGTACGCAGATTTATCTCATGCAAAGTCATTGCGATAATCCTAAAAACCCAACTGACTAGATATGCATTCAGGAGAAGGTTGAGAAACACAGAAATATGGGCATTATGTTACTAGAGACGGGCTGAACTCACTGAATAACTGAAACAGTTCACTCCTGAATCCAACCCGCCACTGATGAAAGAGTTTGCATCAGCTCCTATCTTCTAAATATACTGGACTTAACTAGTCTAGATACCACAAACCATCTCTTTCATTCTACACATTATGCAGCCTTGATCCAAAGAAATAAAGGGGGTAATATTCAGCTCATGGTAATCCGTGTGTGATTTTTAAATGCTGGTTGCCGAAGGCTTTTTATATCTGGCTATTCTGCACTGGGCTGTACCCAGATATCAGTGTTAAACCTTTCAGGTATTTGGCAGACACTGGCATTTATCAGACCAGTACCTGGATAGCTATGCAGATAAAGTTAAGATATATCACATTTACAAGTAGGATTAAAGTATAGTTACGGTGACTAAATAAGGAAGAAAGCTTTATTAGAAACAATACCCGACGTGGCCACGTTTCGCCCTCGGGCTGCGTCAGGGGTAAAACTAAAAAGGAGAAAACAAAATGTACCCCTTTAAATAAAGCTAAAATTCATCAGAGCTTGCCGCTTAGTTATATTATAGCAGGAAGTTCCTAACTAAGCGGCAAGCTCTGATGAATTTTAGCTTTATTTAAAGGGGTACATTTTGTTTTCTACTTTTTTACTTTTACCCCTGACGCAGCCTGAGGGCGAAACGTGGTCACTTCGGGTATTGTTTCTAATAAAGCTTTCTTCCTTATTTTGTTTTTTTGTGTTTGCTACATAGTCTGCTTTCTTGTTTGTGTACTTGATAGCAGTAAGCAGATTTTTTGTCTTTTTGTTACTTTTTTTAGTTACGGTGACGGGCATTGAATATCCGGTTTATTTTTGGCCGGTGTAAACTTAACCAGCCAGGCCAATATTCAGCACTGGCTGGTTAAGTAAAAACCAGCCAAAGATAGAACTACTATTTCAGCTGCCTGACTTGGCTGTCAAACTTAGCCGGTGATGGGCTGAATATTAGTGGATAGCTGGTTATATCGCAAGATATAACCGTTTAGCCACTAAGCACTGACCAGGAACATTCAACAGGAGATATCCAGCTATCTCCCACTGAATATTCGCTAATAGCCAGTTAAGCACTATTTAACTGGCCAGGAGCCATTCTTGGCTATTATAAAGCGTTGAATATGAAGAACTGTGTTTTATTGAAAACTAGTAAGAAAGGCCCGTTTCTGAGGCCAATGAAACGGGCGCTAGCAAGGCGCTTTCCTTACCATCCCCCTCCCCTCGTTGTTGGACTTACCCTCCGTGGTTATCACGGCGGATCAGCTGTTCGGACAGCACTCCGTGGGGGGTGGTGGAGGGTCTGCGTAGGTGACTGTCGGTGTGCGTCGGGTGGGGGGGGGTGGAGTGTCGGAGGGCGGTGGAACTGGGGATTCGTTGAGTGTCATAGCCCCGCCTTGTACGTCATCATGTTGTGACACGAGGGCGGGGCAAGCACTCATGGTGGAAAACTGATCTGGACCATGACAACTTAACTTGGAATGCTGGGTAACTTTGCCTCATAGAACGTTGGCAGTGTGTTTTATATAGAGAGATATGGTGGTAAGAACAGCAACACTATGCAAGTTCCATATGAATTTTAACTAAGGTGACCAGATAGCTCCTTAAGGGTCAGGCAGATCCATTCAATGTTTTATTCCATTACATTCATAGAGATGTAGTCCCACAACTGGAGATAAGACCAGGACTGGATCAACCTATCCCTTATGACATGAAGATATCTGGTTACCATAACTACATTGCTAATTATAGATATACACTATTAGATTCTGTGAGATCTCTGAGATCATTTATCTTATAGATATTATCAGGTAGACATTAGAGCTAAGCAAGAATGGATGGACAATAACAGATTGGGTTATTTGACCTTTGCCTTCACAGCAAGCCACTTCTTGTGGTGGCATCAAAAAATAGAAAGGAGAATGGAAAAGATGAATCTGCATAATTTTTCATTTAGTGATGATACATGTGAGGTCACCAAAGGGAAACAAATAATAATTCATAACTCTCCATCAAGCAAACCAAGCTTATCTTGCACCTTAATGGTAAAATCTGTTTACTGTCATGTTTCTCATCTATAAAACATGAGAGCTACATTCCTTAAGATTGAATGGAGCACAACAGGGTGCCAGAATGCTATTTAACAAAAATCAAACTAAGAAACATGTTCACTAAGACAAGACTAGGCAGGACTTAGAATACCAAAGGATGGATACATCAATATCTTTCCACATAAAGCACTGCTAGCTAAGGCAATTTAGTTTAGAGATGTTAACAGCATGATTAGAGGGTAAGGGCTTGATATTAGAAGTGATTTAGGGGTCCTTTTACTAAGCCACGGTAAAAAGTGGCCTGCGGTAGTGTGAGCGCATCTTTTGGGCGTCAGCTGGGCCATCTTTTACCGCTTCTAGGGAAAAGGTCCTTCTTTTTAAGGGGCCGGAAAATGGACATGCACTAAAATTGAAACCAGTGTGCGGCCATTTTCAGCCCGAGACCTTACCATCGCCCATTGACCTAGCGGTAAGGTCTCACGCGCTACCCATGTAGTAAGCATGTAGTGTGCGCCAACTGCTATTTACCACCAGGTAAGTGACCTGCAATAGAAAACAGAAAATTATTTTCTACCACGGGATTTGGTGCACGCCAAATTCAGAATTACCATCCTGCTCACGTGCTAGCTTGGCAGTAGTGCTGATTTGGCACACGCTGTATGCACTTAGGCCTTCCCACACCTTTGTAAAAGGGCCCCTTAAATAGCCAGGAGAGGCTCCTGGCTGTTTAAGTTGCTTGTGCAGGGCTATCCAGGGATATTCAATGGCACTTAAGTGGATAGTGCTACTAAATATGCCCCTAACCACCTATGCCGAAACCAGCTAATTTGTGGGCAGTCCAGGGGCGGAGTTAGGGCAGAGTGGAAACTTAAGCAATTAGTGGCAATTTTCAGGCTGCCAACCGGCTAAGACAGTGGTTCCCAAATCTGGTCCTGGAGGCTCCCCAACCAATCAGGTTTTCAGGATACCCACAAAGAATATTCATGAGATAGATCTGCATGCAGTGAAGGTAGTGCGTGCAAATCTCTCTTTTGAATTTCATTGTGGTTATCCTGTAAACCTGACTGGCTGGGGTGCTTC
The DNA here is from genome assembly GCF_901765095.1 of Microcaecilia unicolor. Taxonomy (NCBI): domain Eukaryota; kingdom Metazoa; phylum Chordata; class Amphibia; order Gymnophiona; family Siphonopidae; genus Microcaecilia; species Microcaecilia unicolor. The sequence continues at coordinate 169,202,312 of NC_044040.1, forward strand.
CAAGACTAGGTTTGGGAACCAGTGGGCTAAGTAACCACATAAAGCTAGGACAGCAAAACAGATGTCCTAACTTTATGTGAGAGTTAACCAGGCACCAGCCTGCATATTATCCGGTGCCTGGTTAAGCTCTGGGTTGGCAGTCATACCTGGATAGTCAATGCCACGCATGCCCCAGCATTCAATATCCAGGGTTAGTTCACCCAGCAGCTGGAAGAGGCTTGCCAACCGCTTATCATTGCAGGCTGACTATTGGGCCCTAATTTCATAAAAGGATGCCATGGATAGGTGCCAAGAGGCACCTATGTTGGCAGTATTTCATAAAGCAAAATAGGTGCCTGCTTTTCTTTATAAAATAATAGCTTAAGTCGCCTAAGACACACTGATATCGCAGGCACAGATGTTTACACCAGTCCTAGTGTGGGCATAAATATCCCCACATATATTTTCAAAAAACTAACAGGCAAATGATCTGCAATATCCAGAACAACAGAAAAAAGCAGACCACATAAAAAATAAAATGATATTTGCTTCCAAGTCATCAAAACAGCAAACAATTTCCTTTAATCGTCCAACATGGTCTTGTTTCACCCTACAAGGACTGCATCAGGGGCTAAACAAATAACCAGCAGGAGCAGTCCAATGTTTTCCGGTTACTGCAATACCGCACAAGTACTTAGCAAGAGGTTTGCTTTTACAAGGCACACAGGCTGCTTTCAAATATAAGTTCACATGTAATGTATAGTATTTTATAATCCATGCACATACTTGCAGGCACCACCCATGCTCTGCTCAAACTTTGCCCATGCGGATTTCCATTGGTAAAGTATGCGCCTTGATGCCAAAGTGCACACTAGTATGCAGTCTGTATTATGGGGTCCTTTAACAAAGCGGCAGTTGGGTTACCGCACGTGTACAGCTCGTCAAATTGACACTACCAACCAGGTAGCGTACCCACCCGGCAGTAATGTCAAAGTTGGCACTTGTTTCTACCGCAGGGAACATTCCCAGCAGTAATTGGCAGCGCGGCCACATTGGCGTACGCTGCATGAGTACCGCACATGTAGAACATGAGCCCTAGAACATTACCGCTAGGTCAATGGGTGTCAGTAAGGGCTCAGGCTGTAAATAGCCACATGATACCTTTAATTCTACTGCACAGCCAAGTACTGCCCCCATTGAAATAAAACCTTCTTTTCCAGCAGTGGTGGCCCAGCGCACGCCAAAAACACGCAACCACACTACCAGAGGCCACTTTTCACTGTGGCTTAATAAAAGGACCCCTCTATGAGGTCATTTAGGGCTAGATCCAATAAATGGCGCCCAAAGTTAGGCATCAGGATGATCGGCGCTATTCTATAAAGGGTGTCCTGCATGAGTATGCTTTTCACGCCGAAGTTTGAGTGTGAGCTCTTATGTCCGACAAATGCTGGCGTCCAATGCAGGTATTCTATAACATTCTACCTAAAACCTGGGAATGCCCCTGGCCTGACCATGCCCCTCCCATGGCCACAGCACCATTTGAGTTGTGTTATGTACCATGAAATTTAGGTGCACGTATTATAGAATATGGCATAGGGCAGATCTCTGTGTAACTCCTAATTACTGCCAATTAGTGCTTCTTAACTCCAGTAATTAATTGTTAGTACCTAATTGCTAATTACCTTATGCGTGGATATAGGATTTGCACTCAGATTTGGGTAACCTGGGGGTTAGTGCATATACTACCAGATTCTATATATCATGCCTAGCGTTCCGTGCCAAAATCCAGGCATATTCTATAAGAACGCGCATAACTTAATTGACTTAACAAGCTAATCAGTGTCAGTTCTAATTAGATTGTAAGCTCTGTTGAGTAGGGACTGTCTCTTCATGTTCAAGTGTACAGCGCTGCGTACGTCTAGTAGCTCTATAGAAAACATAAGTAGTAGTAGTACTTAAACAATAAGGAGCACTGATTTGGTAATAATTAGAATTTACGTGCAGAAATAACTAAGTGTATTCTGTAATGCAGTGTGCCTAAATTCTAGTGTGCTCAGGCAAAAAGGAGCATGGTTATGGACAGGGAAATGGGCGCTCCAAAATTTACATGCACTGTTATAGAATATGGCCATCTTCATGCCGGGATTTACATTAGTGTAAATGGAAGCGCATAGTTTTAGGCGCTATCATATCAACTAAGCATATTTCATATACTGCACCTAAATCTAGGCACAGTTTGTAGAATATGCTTAGGCAGAAATGTTTTCTGCACAGATTTTTAAGGCAACATATATAGAATCTGGCCCATAATGATTTTATTTATTTATTTATTTATTGCATTTGTATCCCACATTTTCCCACCGTATGGCAGGTTCAATGTGGCTTACATATTGCTAAAAAGGCGGTTACAAAATTTAGATTTGTAGAAGTCTAGTACATAATACAGAAGTACAATAAATGCTTAGGTTGATATATTAGCATATTGTGAGAGAGGTTAATATTATTGTTTTCAATTTCTGAACTTTTCATGATGTATGGTTAACGTGTGAGATTTTACCGCTAGGTCAATAGGTGGCGGTAAGGTCTCAGGCCCAAAATGGACACACAACAATTTTTATTTTGCCACACATCCATTTTCGGCTAAAAAAAAAAGGCCTTTTTTGCAGGTGCACTGAAAAATGGACCTGCGCAAGTCCAATATATGCATCTACACCAGCGCAGCCCACTTTTCGGTACACCTTAGTAAGAGGACCCTTCAGTCTCTAACCAGATAAACTGAATAAATTTAGGATAGCAAAATGGATAGATTGTAAGCTCTTTGAGCAGGGACTGTCTTTCTTCTATGTTTGTGCAGCGCTGCGTATGCCTTGTAGCGCTATAGAAATGCTAAATAGTAGTAGTAGTAGTAATGTCCTAACTTTATCTGGTTAGCAGTCTGAATAGTACTGCTAAATCAAACAGCACTTCTTGGTCTGCTCAGAAACCATATATAGCCACACTGGGACAGACCCTAGGTCCATCAAGCCCAAGATCCTGTTTCCAACAGTGGCTAATCCAGGTCACATGTACATGGCAAGATCCCAGAACATTGCTGCTTATCCTAGAAGTAAGCAGTGGATTTTCCCAAGTCCATCTTAATAATGGCTTATAGACTTTTCTTATCCAAACCTTTTTATTCAACCCTGCTAAGATAACTGCTTTTACCACATTCTCTGGTAATGAATTCCAAAGTTTAATTACTCATTGAGTGAAGAAATGTTTTCCCCAACCTGTTTTAAATTTAAACATTGATTGGTATCCAAGTTGCAGACCTGAATGACTGTTTTTATTATAACCACAGTGGCCAGCATTTTGCTTAAACACTGACCACCACAGTTCAATATTGCCCACTTTATTTCTTCCTCTTTGTTCGTACTCCCCTTAAAAAAAAACAGAAACTCTAATGCAGTTTTCATTATGAGCTTCTTTGGAAAACTATAATCTTATGTTCAATTTAGGGGTTTTATTGTTGCCAGCTAATAATTGAACCTAATACAGAATGAATGTAAGTGCTGGTCTGCAATCTATTTGATTTTAAGCGTCTACAGGACAATCATAGCCTTCTCAGCTTTATATGTTATTATGTGTATTGATGTATGATGTACTCTGATATTTCTCTTAAACACTGCGGGACCATTGTTTTGAAATCAGATGGTGGGAAGGTGTATGTAGCCTTTGATCTATAATACTTCAGTAGAGGGGCTGGAAACGTTTAATAAACATTATTGTCTGTCTGCCAAGAAAGCAAACCACAAACCATGCACTATAATACCTTTTATTGCAGGCTTCTAATGATGCTGGGAAAGCAATTTCTTTTCTCCCATGGAGCACTGCATGTATCAGCAATTGGTTAATTATATTTTGTGTCCTCATCTGTCCCTTCATGTTGAAGTTTGCTTCTATCTCTCTTTGAGTCCAGGGACATAACAGATTACCTAGCTCTTTGGGACAGAAGCAGGAGACTAGGTGTTGGATTCGGAACATGTACATTTAGAGTTGGTAGCTGGGATACAACCTAATGGGTTAATATTCAAAAAAGGGTACATAGGTGTCCTCTATGTCTAAATTGGGTTTTAGCTGGATAAAACTACCCATGTAAATACTGGACCCTTGAACTTGCCAACTTGTGAAATTCAGATCATAAGCTACACAAATTTGGGGGCCCTTTTACTAACATGCACTAAAATCTATATAAGGCATGGCGAGTAGCGCCTGTTAAATGGTGAGCACTGCCAAGTTATGCATGCTACATAATGATAATGAGCCAACTGGTAATGATAATGAGCCAATTGGTCATGATAATTGGCCAATAACCACCAATTGCCATTACTAATTGGCAATAATTGGAATTTACACGCGCTTCTTTTTAGGCATATTCTGAAAAGAAGGGCACGTAAATTCCAATGTGCATAGCTGAAAAGGGGGCATGGCCATGGAGGAGTGTAGACATGTCAGGGGTGTCAATCACATTTACACACGTTGTTATAGAATTTAGGGGAATACGTGTACATTTCTACGCAAATACTTACGCCAGGTTTTCAGTGGCATAAATGGCTGTGCCTTAATGTAAACGTATTCCCCTGGCCTCGTACTGTAGTTTATAGAATAGCACTACGCGTATTATTCTAATGCGCCTACATTTATTTTATTTTATTTATTTCTGACTTGAAGTACCACCTTTAGCTGGCAAGGCAGGACAAAGTGATTTACAATCTAAAATTACATAAAAACAAATAGAAAAAGAACTACAATTCATGAAAGGACAGAAATCATTCATACCAGGTCAGACAATAGTTTCCAGAGATAATATTCAAAACAGGACACAGTAGACTGGAATCCCTGGGTACTCCCTTCCCCAATCATGTTTTGTAGGCCTGGTTGAAAAGCCTTATATAGAATCCGACCCTAGTCACGTGCTATTTATTTTTTCACATGTATTTTTTTGGAGGGGGCATGGCATGGGCAGGGAATGGACAACATGGACTTAACACGGGAGCCCTTAGCACCTCCTAAATAGGATGCAGTAGTGCTCCCACATTATTTTTTTGCAAGTACCATATGTTAATGGAAAAATTAGCATTAGAACTGAAAAACTAAAAATAGAAAATGCCTTATTTTACTGCCACAATAAAAATGGGCTTAGTGTGGGAAGTCCTGGTTTAGGACACGTTAAGCCCACTTTTTTCCACGTCTTAGGAAAAGGGCCCCTTTGGTTCCTAATAAGGAGGCTGGGTCAGAGGCATTTCTGCAGTGGGTTGTAACATTCAGCTAGTGTGAGCAATTTTCAGTGTAAAGTGGCTAGAATTAGTTTGGTAGCCCTAGACATGTGAATGACAGACAAAAACTTACCTGCACAGACTTTAAGCAGTCAGATTTAATATTTAATCATAGAACTATCTAGGTAAATGCATCTGAAATTTTGTATAAATAAGTAGGTAAATATATCCTGTTTTCTTTCCTGCTCAGTTGGTCTTTCAATATTGACAGCTCAGCATAACTATGCAGACTGGAAGGGATGACTGGTATTTATTTATTAACCTCTACTGTGTTATTGTGACATCAGACGTGCAACCTAAACTTCTGTAGAGCATGTAGATTTAAAAAATAATAATAATGTTTAGGCTTGTGCATGCAAAATTACAATAATATATTATAAAAGACTAACCAAATATAGAGCCTTTTGTGCAATACATATATCCCTGGATTATATAAATGGTGCCCAAAGTTGCACACGCAAACTGGGGCATGCACCCAATCTACACATGCAATTTAATTGAGTAACAAGCTGATTAACACCAATAATTGGGTGCTAACAATCAATTATTGGCATTAATTGGCAACAATTTGGATTTGTCTGCACATCTTGCTATGTGCTATTCTATAAAGATGCATGAACAAATCTTTTAGCATATAAAAAAGAGGTGTGGCCATAGGAGGGGCATGGGTGGGTCGGGGTGTTCATTAAAGATGTGCGCAGTATTAGAGAATAGGACGGATTCACACCTAATTTACATATGAGGATTTATATAAGGTTTCAGTTGATATAGATCCTCATGCCCAACGCACTATACCCTGCTGCCCAAACTTCGCTGGCTACCCATCAAGGAACACATAACCGTCAAGATCTGCACACTGACTCACAGGATTATCTTTGGCCTCGCACCGGAATACATGACAAACCTAATAGATCCACCTATGCGCAACACAATCGAAGGCACAAGAACCTACCTCACCCTACACTTCCCTAGAGTCCAAGTCCTAAAATACAAATCTGCATACTCAACCAGCTTCACATACATCTGTCCCAAAATTTGGAACACAATACCGAAACTCCTTAAATGCACGACCAATTACATAACCTTCTGAAAACACCTGAAGCCCACTTCTTCAGACAGTCTTTCTTCGAAAATCACGCACAGACTAACTAACCAACAACTACAACACACCACGAAACCCAAGCACTAAATGGAATTGAATGAACGACACGCGTAAACCCCTACCGAAAATGGTACTTGTCAATCTGTATTAAACTATATTAACCTGTAAGCCACATTGAACCGACAACCTGATTGAAAAATGTGGGCTACAAATGCAGAAATAAAACAATAAAATAAATGGTACCCAAACTCAGAGTTATAGAATAGCAGTCAATGTGCATTTTTTTTTGGCATCCAAATTTAGGCACCATTTACTAAATGTAGTCCATAGTGTCATGAAAAATATAGGATGTCTATAATAGTGCATCTATATTTAGATGCATAGAGGGCACTTATGTAGCACCAATTCTATAAATGAAAGTAGGCGCCTACTTTCATAGTAACATAGTAGATGACGGCAGAGAAAGACCTGTACGGTCCATCCGGTCTGCCCAACAAGATAAACTCATATGTGCTGCTTTATGTGTATACCTGACTTTGATATGTATCTGCCATTATCTGCCATTTTCAGGGCATAGACCGTAGAAGTCTGCCCAGCAGTAGCCCCGCCTCCCAACCATTAGCCCCGCCTCCCCCACCAGCTCTGCCACCCAATCTCGGCTAAGCTTCTGAGGATCCATTCCTTCCTAACAGGATTCCTTTATGTTTATCCCATGCATTTTTGAATTCCGTTACTGTTTTCATCTCCATCACCTCCCACGGGAGGGCATTCCAAGTATCCACCACTCTCTCCATGAAAAAATACTTCCTGACATTTTTCTTGAGTCTGCCCCCTTCAATCTCATTTACTGCCTTCCCATCATTTGCGGATTAATACCTTTCAAATCTTTCAAGTATGAAAGATGAGCTTAACAGACTATATACGTGCATGTGCATTTAGGTACAAGCATTTAAGCCAGCCATAGAGCTCACGCCTACCTTCCAGTGATATCAGATACAAGCATAAGTCCCTGAATTGTATAAATCAAAGAAATTTTGAGGGAGAAAAGCATTCATATTCAACCACAAATACAAAAACATTATTCAGCATCAAACAGCAGATTCATGTATAATTACCAAAATGCAGAAACAGTTTTCTTTTCAAAAGTTTTTTTAAACTGCTTAAGGTCAGAGCATCGCCGAAGCTGGTCAGATACTTCATTCCACAAGGAGATTCCAGCTGACACAAAAGCCGAAGCTACCTTCACTAGTCCATTTTCTATTCTTTTTTTTTTTTCTTTCATTAATTAAAATATTGCTTTTTTGTAGGTAAATATCCACTTGTTTCCTTCAGTGCTATAAAAATATTTTTATTTTGTAGCACCTGTTTGTACCCGGTGGTAATCGGGCAGTGCCGCATGCTGCCCAGTTACCGCCAGGTTAGCGCGGGAGCCCTTACTGCCACCTCAGTGGGTGGCGGTAAGGGCTCCCTCCCGAAATGGCCATGCGGCAAATGCTTCACTTCCCACACAGCCATTTCCTAAAAGAAAGATCTACCTTTTATCCAGTGCGATAAAAGGGGGCCTCGGCGAGCATCAAAAACACGCGCCAATGCCAGCGCAGGCCCCCTTTTGCCGCAGCTTTGTAAAAGGGGCTCTTAGAATACTGTTTAGTACCCAACTAGAACTTATGCACATAAATCTAACAGTCACGCGCCTAAATGCTAGTATTCTATAACTTCTGTGAACACATACCGCCAAATTATAGAACGAGAGGGTAAGCCTTTCCATTCCACCAGAAGGAACAATTATTAAGAAATAATTTGAATTAGTCAAAGGCTGATATCTACCTCCTGTAACTGAGGAATTAGATGCTGGTCAGCCAGATCAAATATAGCACTCATATCTAACGAGAACAAAATGGCTTCTCTATCGATCCAAATTAATAACCCTCTCATTCATCAAACTCATGAATGCTGATTCAGTGCTATATCCTGTACAAAAGCCAGACTGTCAAGGTCGAAAGACATTGGTTTTCTCTAGGAAGTCAGAAAGTTGGAGGGGGACTGCCTTCTCTACAACTTTAGAAACAAATAGAAGATTGAACAATGTCAAGATTATGTGGAATACAAATATTATGATAAATAAACATAGGCCTATAGTGAGACCTACTTCTGGATCAAGATTGGATTTCTTCAAAAGGGATCTCAACCTTCCAGGCATCAGAAAAAAATTAAATCGTGAGCTAAGCTAGTATCAACAAAGGAAAGGAACAGAGGAGAGTGGACAACCTTAAAGAGAAATTCTTAACTGATCTTGCTGTCAGTGGGTCAGTTGAAGAAGTTAATGAGTTCACTGTGGTCAAAATCTTGTCTATGGAACCTACAGTCAGTGCATTAAAGGTCTTCAGAGAGCTCGTCAGGCTTGAACAAGAAAAAGAATAATGGCTGAAAACATTTAAGATGAAAAGTTCTTCCTGAATATCTGTGACCTCCTGGCAAAAACCATCATCAGGAGACAGATAGAAGCCTCATTATCAAGTGACAAAGAAGGCTAAGAGAGATAAAGAATTAAATGAAAAAGTAGTCTTGAATTATTTTTACATCTATGAAAGAGAGTGGAATAGTATTATGCATGTTCAGCTTCTGCCCTTTTCTTATAAGTTTTCAAGGACTCTTGATGCAAACGTTGGAGCTGAAACGCGGCCCATGTAGAATCCATATCAACTCACTTTGTTAGCATAGACAAATAAAGGACATTTTAATATTGGTTTCACCCTTCCACTTTTGTTTGGTCATTCCCACTGCCTTTCTGCTTTTGCTGTAATATTCCTTTTTAGCAGCATGAATGGCTGATTTGTTGCTTGAGTGACGGTCCTTACAAATAAGAAGGTTATGAAGGGATTTATGTTTGTGTCAAACCTGTTCAGCATGCCACATCTGTCTCTTAAGTCATAGGCCTTCCTGATACCATGATTACAAATTTTGAGGCAGCACAGGCTGTTCCTTCAATGGTGCAAGTTTATCCAGTGCTGCCCCCAAGTGGGAGCTCCAGATGATTAAAGAAAATGAATCCAATGGATTCATGAGGACAACTGAGCGAGATCTATGCTGTATAGTTTCCAAAATAATTTGGTTCCATTTGTCTGCTTAACAGTTTTACAGGGCAGCACAATAGTGAACTAGATAAAAAGGTGATCAAACCAAGAGACCACCATTGACTTAAGGCTGTCTCTAAGCAGTACCCCACCTTATATGTAGGTAAATCAATGGCTTGTTGAAAACCTAGACCTACCATCAAAGCAAAAAAATCTACATCTATAGATTTATTCAGTGTGTCTGCATAGGCGAGAGGTTAGAGAAGCAAATTAAGATCTCAATTACTCAAGATTAGCAATGATGATCTGGTCTGTGATGCTGGAAGGTGATACACTAGCAAGATTTTAAAGGGACAAAGACCCATGGCCTGGATCAACAGAGCTTCCTAAGCTTTGGGAACATGAAGAGGTAGAATGTATAGGGATAGTGGGATAATGTTCTCTAGATTGGAAAAAGAAGAAAAACTGTTAGGGGACAGCTTGGGATAGCACCAAGGGTTCAGCTTCAAGTCACATTTCTCTAAAGCAGACACTTTGCAAATTATATATACCTTGGAGGAGGGAGGTCTCCTAGAAGGAGAGCATCACCCTAGTGAAGTAGGAAGTACTCCTGTAGCCAGGACCTGCCCACCAGGGGATGTACTATCCTCTCGCACCGAGTATATGTCTCCAAGTGCTGCCCAGGAGAGAAAGGTTAGGACAGCTGTTGTAGTTGGCGATTCGATCATTAGGCATATAAATAGCTGGGTGGCTGGTGGACGTGAGAATCGCCTGGTGACTTGCCTGCCTGGTGCAAAGATGGCGGACCTCCCGCGTAACCTAGATAGGATTTTAGATAGTGCTGGGGAGGAGCCGGCTGTCTTGGTACATGTGGGTACCAATGACATAGGAAAATGTGGGAGAGATGTTCTGGAAGCCAAATTTAGGCTCTTAGGTAGAAAGCTCAAATCCAGATCCTCTAGGGTAGCATTTTCTGAAATGCTACCTGTTCCATGCGCAGGGCCCAAGAAACAGGCAGAGCTCTGGAGTCTCAGTGCGTGGATGAGATGATGGCGCAGGGAGGAGGGTTTTAGATTTGTTAGGAACTGGGCAACATTCTGGGGAAGGGGGAGCCTATTCCGAAAGGATGGGCTCCACCTTATCTAGGGTGGGACCAGGCTGCTGGCATCGGCATTTAAAAAGGAGATAGAGCAGCTTTTAAACTAGAAACGGGGGAAGGCCGACAGTCGCTCAAAAGCGCATGGTTCAGGATAAGGTATCTTTCAAAGATATCACCAAAACAGGGAAGATAGGGTATCCTGATAGTGAGGTTGCAAAGGAGACCGTAGTAGATCAGGAGGGGCAGAATCAAACGGGGCACCCAAGTTTTCCTGGGCCGTCCTCGCAGGACAGCTCCGTGAAGGGGCGGGGAAACCTGCTTGATGGACCTTTGGTCTTTCCCAGTATGGCAATACTTATGTACTTATATGCTTTAGCAGTTTTGGACTTTGAAAAGTGAATGTTAGTTAAACCAAACTGACAGGAATAATTCCTAGCAGGAACAGAACTACCCTCTGCAGGCTTCCATGAAAGATGTGCAGGGAGACCTGGAGTTAAGTAACAAGGGCCAGATTAAAAGGATGGATGTAAACATGCATGACTTTGGAATTAGGCAAGGAAGAAATTTAAGTCAGGACTAAAAACATGGCTATTTAGGCAAGCCTTTGAATTAAAGAACTGCTCAAAATATTTGACTATTTTGTTGATCTATAGATTCCTATGTCATGCACCAAGGAGCTTGCAATCGGGGTATTGTTTTATTCCTTAAATTCATAGGGGCACAGCCAGACGCCCAAATTTAGGCAGGCCTGAGCCCAAAGTAGGTATGCAAGAGACCCCCCCCCCCCCCCCACCAGCATCTTTCCCTCACCTCCCCCCAGGCGATTGGAGTCTCTGAACTCCACTCCTCCACCCCCCCCCCCCCCCCCCGGGTACTTTTTACATCTTTCAGTTCTTTTCTGGCAGTGAGCGGTGACTCATACCTGCTGCTTGTGCTGGTCCAAATCCTTCCCTCTGATGCAACTTCCTGATCCCATGAGTCACTGCTCCCTGCCAGCAAAGAACTGAAGGATGTAAAAAGTACTGAAGGAGGGGAGGGAAAGATACTGAGGGGCAGATGCACTAAAGCTAAATGAGCCTTTAATGACTCTCCAACGAGGAAAATTTGATCCGTTGCATGCATCAAAGGGCTTTTACCGAGGAAGCCAGCAGCTAACGAAAACGGAATGGAGATGAGCAATTAGTGTGAAAACCCCATTGAAACGACATGCACTAACCTTTTCCGATTGCCTTTACGCAGGAAAAAGGCAGGAAAACTAACGACAGGTCTGGACCACTCGTTAGGACAGCTCTGTGCCAGGAAAAATCATTAAGAGAAAAAATAAACAAACTTTGAGCCAATCCCAGCGCATTAGCAGAGCTAAAAGCGCTGTGATTGGTCCAAAGGACGTCAGAAAAACATAAATAAATAAAAATAAAAAAAAAGGGTCGGGAGGGGGCAAGGGCGCTCATCAGGAGCGTCCTGTACGGACGGCCTTGCCCCCCCCCCCCCGCTGCTCCCCACTTTCCGCCGCTCCCCCACCCCGAAAAAGCAAAATTCGAGCAGCCCCTGCCCCCCGCCCTTCCTCACTACTCTCTCACCTCAGCTCCGCCTCCCGACATCCTCCGTCCTGTGCCCCGCCCCCTTTTGGGGTCGTCGCCGCCATTCGTCTTCAACTGGTGGGGTTTGGGGATCCCCACCAGCCTCATCACAACTGTTTCGCTGCTGAGTATACCCGAGTTCAAAGTTGGTGGGGCCTGTGCCTACCTGGGCCTAGCCATGGCTAAGCCACTGAGTTTCCTAGTGTATTTTTGTTTATATTGTTGTTCTAAATAATCCCCTCCCTTATTGTCTTCCCACTACAGACCTGTTTGTTGGTCAAATTATTGTACTGTTTAAAAACATTTTACTATGTAACCGCTCTGATATGGTAAATGAACGGCAGTATAACAAATGTTTCAAAAACATAAATAAATGACTTAATTTTACACTTCAAGTCATCTAGAAACATGAGTGAAGGTTAGGGTGATGGTATTCCCACAACACCAGGATAAGCATAAAATAATTATTTGCAGTTTGACCCCTAGTGATAGTACCACAAGTAAACTGCTAAGGGTCAAGAAGCACCATTTTGAAGTCAGCAGCTTACAAGGGCATGAATGACTGGAATCTGGGATCTCCCCTGTACCCCTCCCACCAAGGAAGACCCTCTAGTATATGTTAGGAGTTATGTCTGTTCAAAGGCCCGCTATCATTGCATAGCTGCGGGCATGCAATGTTCCTGCCTGAAGCAGCACTAAGGGCTTCTTTTACAAAGCTGCACTAGCGATTCCCACGCAGCAAATGAGATGAAGCCCATAGGAACTGAATGGGATTCCTTTCATTTGCCACAGCGAGAATCGGTGGCGCAGCTTTGTAAAAGAGGCCCTAAATAGACATTACCGTGGTAGCTACTAACCTGCAAAACTGAGGTACCACTGCAGCATAGCAACTACTGGCTTTAGTGTGATACATCAGAACAGGGGCATAGCCAGACTTCGGTGGGAGGGGAGGTCCAGAGCACGAGATGAGGGAGCACATTTTAGCCCCCCCAGGTGCCGCCGCCAACCCCCCCACCCCGCCATTGCCAACCCCGCCGCCACCAACAACTTTGCCCCCCCTGCCGACGACCCTCTCGACCCCCCCTCCCGCCGCCAACCCGCCGTCGCCTGCCTTTGCTGGCGGGGGACCCCAACCCCCACCAGCCGAGGTCCTCTTCTTCCCGCAAAAGGCTTCCTTCTGTTTCTGACATCCTGCACGTTGTACGTGAAACAGAAGGAAGCCTTTTGCGGGAAGAAGAGGACCTCGGCTGGCGGGGGTTGGGGTCCCCCGCCAGCAAAGGCAGGCTACGGCGGGTTGGCGATGGGAGGTGGGGTCGAGAGGCGGGAGGGGGGGTCGAGAGGGTCATTGGCAGGGGGGTCCAGGGCCAAATCTACGGGGGCCCAGGCCCGCCTGGCCCCACGTAGCTAAGTCACTGCATCAGAATGAAAGATTAAATAAGGTGAATTGAAGAGAAGAGCCAGGAAAGCATTCTCAGAAATATGTATTTGCAGCAGTATGTCAGAGTCAAGGAGAATTTTAAGGTCTGGGCAGTCACTTGATTTGCCAGGTGAATGGGGGCTTCAGCCAAGAGGGTTGGGAAGCAGAAGCAAACTGTGGGGCCCTTTTACTAAACCACAGTAAAAAGTGGCCTGCAGTAGTGTAGGTACATGTATTGGGCGCGCGCCGGGTCGATTTTTACCGCATCTACAAAAAAAGGGCTTTTTTTTTTTTTAATGGGATGGGGAAAGGGCCTGCGGTAAAAATAAAACCAGCGTGTGCCCAAAATGGGCCTGAGCCCTTAACGCCACCCATTGATCTAGCGGTAAAGGCTCATGTCCTACATGAGCGGTGAGCAGTCGGCGCATGCCAAGTGCCGATTACTGCCAGAACTGACGCACGTGGGAGGAAATAAATAAATAATTCATCCACGCGTTATGGGTGCGTGCCAAATCTGCAATTACCACCAGGAGAGCGCGCTGGCCTGGCGGTAGTCTCATTTGGGTGCATGCTGCACGCGCAGAGATCCTAACGCGGCTTAGTAAAAAGGCCCCTTTGGTTGACTAATGGGTTTGCACAGACTAAACAGGACAATGAGAAACAACAATATAGCAGATAAAAAAAGCAGCATTTGAAAATACGAAGGTGCATGATTTTTGACTTTGTTATTGTCTATTTTTTTACTCTCAGATACATTTATGTATATTTTCCCTATCCGGGGTTATTTGGATGTACATACCTATAAAATGCATAAATAAAAAAGAAAAACAATAAAAATATTTTGGAAATAAAAGATCTACAATGTGTTCTGAAATAACTATATAGTACAAATGTTGGCAGAAGGATATCAATAGTTCTTTAGTATTATAAATACTGTATATAACAATTTCCTCTGTACCACATTTCCTGAAGAAGTCAAAACAAAGAAAAAAATAATCATGATGCTCCATTAAGCAATAATTATTGTGAGCTTACTCAATGAATATGGTAACCAAGGCAACCAAACAATAGTATAAGAATAATGCTTGTAGAAACCAGCAGTTTGATACTCACATAAATATGAGGTAGAGAAATGGAAAGGCCGTTTGAGTTAAACAGCGAAAAGTACAACAAAATCTGTTGGCTGTCTAGAAGAGAAGCAGAAAAATCAAATATTATTGAAACAGCGTCTGAGGTTTTTCGCCTGGTAGCCACTACAGTTGACAATGTGGCAGGTCAGAATATAAACAGAGAGGAACTGGGCTACCATAAACTGTTTTGCTCAGTTTCCAAAGCTAAGTTATGCCTATAAATAGATATTGCTCTTTCATTATATGTAAAAAGTCCATCACAGAGTGTACTGTTAGTATTACAGCTGCTTGGAATTTTGTTTCGCTTTAATCTCATGAAGATAAAGGGTGAGTCATGACAGAACACAATTCAAAGATGAAACTGAAGTGATAGTAGTTAAATCTGGTCGTGGAAAACAGCCTTTCCACAGGGTATGGGTCATATCTATGTGAGAGGTCCAAAAGATCACCTATAGGCAACATAGAGGGGGGATAATCATACAGGGGCGCCCATCTCTAAGGACAACCCTGTAAAGGGGCGGGGCAACCCGTATTATCGAAACAAGATGGACGTCCATCTTTTGTTTTGATAATACGGTCGGGGACGCCCAAATCATGAAATTTAGGTCGACCTTAGAGGTGGTCGTCCCCAGGTTTCGGCGATAATGGAAAGCGAGGACGCCCATCTCAGAAACGACCAAATCCAAGCCATTTGGTCGTGGGAGGAGCCAGCATTCGAGGTCCAAACCTAAAAGAAATCCTTAATCTAATTTTATAAGAATTGCCTCTCTGTGATCTAATAACCAAAGCCCCATATTAATAAGGGGGCCCTTTTACTAAGCCACGCAAGCATCTACGCGCGCCCAATGTGCGCCAAAATTGAGTTACCGCGCATCAACCGCATGGCTGTTGTGGTAATTTCATTTTTGGCGTGCGTCCGATATGTGCATCCTAATAATAATTTTTATTTTCGGACACATGTATCAGACACGCGCCAAGTACGATTTGATGCACGTAAGTCATTACCGCCTGGTTACCACGTGAGTCTTTACCACTAGCTCAATGGCTGGCGGTAAGGTCTCAGACCTAAAATGGATGCGTCAATATTCATTTTACAACCGTGCTGAAAAATGGATCGACATGCGCCCAAAACCTGCGCCTACACTACCACAAGCCATTTTCAGCGCACCTTAGTAAAAGGACCTCTTGGACATCAAATAGATGACTCATTGAACAAAAGATGAGTGCAAACCAGCATCATACCTCACCACTTCAACAGCACATTAAAAACTTCTAACACACAGCCACCAACACCAACAAAAAGTCAATTTGCACAGTTGCATGAACAGCCATTGTGGCCCAATAAAACCATTTTAAAAAGCGCTGCTTGTAAAGGGTAAATTTTTCACTCATTCAAAAAGTACAAAGACCAGGGGACACTCAATGAAATTGTAGAGAAATACTTTTAAGCAAATAGGAGGACATATTTTTTCACTCAAAGAGTAGTTAGGCTCTGGAGCTTGTTGCCAAATGATGTGGTAATGGTGGTTAGTGTATTTGTGTTTGGACAAGCTTTGGACAAGTTCCTGGAGGAAAAGTCCATAGTCTGTTATTGAAATGTACATGGGGAGGCTGCTGCTTGCCCGGGAATGTTGCTACTGGTTGGGTTTCTGCCAGGTATTTGTGACCTGGATTGGCCACTGCTGGAGACAAGATACTGGGCTAGATGGACCATTGGTCTGACCCAGTATGGCTTTTCTTATGTTCTTATATCATGGATTTGATATACCACCTTTCTGTGGTATAACCAAAGTGATTACATTTATTATATGCAGGTACTTTCTCTGTCCCTAGTGAGTTTATGATCTAAGTTTTTGTACCTGGGGCAACGGAGGATTAAGTGGCTTGTCCAGGATCACAAAGAACCACAGTGAGAATCAAACCCAGTTCCCCAGGTTTTCTGCTCACTGATTAACTATTAGGCTGCTCCTCCAGTCCTGGATAACTACCTGATTAACTTAGCACAGTTTTGTTTTGCTGTCCTAATATTTGTTGGAATTATTTTTTGAGGGGGTATGTCAGGGATGGAGAGTGGGGTTGAGAGCCCCTTCCCTATACTAGTCACCAGGGTTTAGGATCCTCAAAAAGCCAGATCTAGACATCAACAGAAGTGGATGGTATTTCAAAAAATAATAGTGCTTACTTTGTTATTCGTGTTTATATTACAAAGATTTAGTTGAAGTTTTACATTTAGTTGACCATAATATTTGCAGGATGTGTCAGGACAATTATGTCACTGAATGCAGCTGCTAAACGCCTCAAAACAAAACCAGAAAGACAGGAATTGAGGGCCTCGCAAAACAACAGAGGCAAGCTATCCCATTAAGGCTCATTTTCTAAACCCCATAGTATAAACTAACATAGTACTCTATTTATATTTCTTCACCAGAGTACTAATCTTCTCTCCATCTTGTAAACATTAAGGCCATCTGAATCCTCCATTTTGTTTGAGTCCCTTACCTGTGAACACATCTGTGCACACACAGGCATGTAGAAAAGAGCAGCCTGCCTAGTAAATCACTAATCTGCCTCAAGTGTTTACCTAGCATCTTCTCTTTCATGCTCATTCAAAGTGTGCACCTGTGATGTCTTCTTCACTTTAAAATGCAGCCCATACTTGTTAAATTTTATCCCTCCTTCCCAAGTCGTTAATCATCGCCCTGCGCAGATATCCTTCCCACTCGAGGCTTTAGAGCGCATTCCTGGCATTTTCATGGAGTGATGTCAAAGCATAAGGGGAGCAAAGACAAGGACGGGTCAAGAGTTCCCTTTTCAATTGCTTCTTTTCTTCAAAGCTATGCACATGGCAGATAATCTTGGGTTTCAAAAGAAAGGGGCATCTTTGTGCTTATGGATCCACCGAGTTCCACATCAGGATTTTTGCATAGCTAACTCTGGCTGTTAACAAAGAATAACCAAAAGACTGGGGCAGAGGCATTATCTTAGCTCCCTCCTAAGAAATGTGAAGAAGTGAATTTGTGCTGCTTAATGTTTGATACTCTGGCTTAAAGAGGTAATCTTTCCATGGAGGCCCCTGGGAAAACACCAGCAGCTTGCACTAAGAGCCGCAGTCTATTCTTTGCTTAGAAAGAGGAAACTTGAGGGGGAAAAAAGCAGTCTGTAAGATATATTTTGATTTTAGTTTTAACTACTCTCATTTGCCTACCCGGACATAAGAAACTACCTACTAGGTCAGTCCAAAGGTCCATCTAGCCCAGCATCCTGTTTCCAATGGTGGCCAATTGAGACCACAAGTATGTGGCTGGGGCTTTATGCAGGTCTACCTTGATAACGGTTTCTGCATTTTTTTCTAGGAATTTGTCCAAACCTTTTTTTAAACCCACCTATGCTAACTGCTTTTACCGCATCCTCCCCCAATGAATTTCAGAGCTTAACTGTGCACTGAGTGCAATAACACTTTCTTAGATTTTGCTTTTTTTTTGTGGTGGGGGGGGGGGTATTTTGAAATATATATTTCAAAAAAGAGATACAACAAAAATAAACAAAGTCCGCTCATGAAGGCTAGGAAGTATCAATTAAAAAAAAAACTCAACCGAAGGAATTCAGAATACCTAACATTCACCAAAAATCCACCTATATATTTAGTCTCATCTATCCTCCTCTCAATCTGCATTCTCTGCAAAAACAAAATCTACAAATGAGTAGGCTCAAAATAAACATGTCGCACACTTTGAAAAATAATCAGGCATTTGCAGGGAAAATGTAAAAAAAAAAATGCACCCATTTCCAATGCCCTAGACTTCAAATTCAGATTTTCCTTTTGATGCAGGTGTGTTGACCATTCCACATCCAGAAATATCTGGATGCTTGACCTCAAAACTTCATTTCCTTCTTATGAAAGTAATTATTTAAAAGAAAAGTTTTTCCTGCTCTGATGACAGGGTCACTAGCAAAGTGTAATGGATAGAAATACTATCTTGAGACGTCTCAAGAAAATTTGTTAAGTTATGGCATTCACTGGAGATTTTCTAAACTAGTAATAATTTAGAATAATTATGGAATCAGCAATATCACCAAGCAATACTCTCTTCCAGTATTTTCGAAGCAAAATGTCCCCAGATAAAAGGAGGCAAACAGGAAAATTCAAAAACTTTAAAGTCTATGACGTTATGATTTTCAAGATATTCTGACAATGGATCGTTAAATCGCCTTTTCTAAAAGAGCTAGCTGCAGCCTGGTGTTTAGCATTCTGAGATTCACAGTCCTATGTTCATTGTTCCAATTTTCAAATCAATTTCTCTTAACTTGTCCACCATCTGATTGGAGAAGGAACCTAATTGAGGAGTTGAAGGCTTGAGTCATTCTTCAGTTCTAGAAACAACCATTCAAATATATTGGAAATGAAACATCTAGCTTAGGTCCGTTGTCTGTACTTTTAATGTTCGGACAGGAAATTGGAATGGGCAAAGATACAGATGCAACCTGAACTGATTCTAATGAAACAATATTAGCTGAATATACCCCTGGAGATGAGCATAAACCATTTGGAGCCACTCCTACTACTCCAGTGGGAAGAAATGATTTAGGAGGTGAGAAAGAATGACCCCCTGAACTCAAAGAGGTTCCCCAAACAGAAAGGTCACTCTATAAAGAAGAGGTAGCAACCTGTATTAGATGATTATCCATGGAGCCAATCACCTTATAGGGCTCATTTTTAAAGCACTTTGACTAAGTCTAAGTGCTTTGAAAATACGCCTTCTTGTGTACTAGAAGTCTCAGAAATCTTCCCTTAGCCTTGTTCCTAGTACTGATATTCATAACACAAGGAGGAGTACCTGAGATTCCTGGTTTTTGGCTCCTTTGGCTCCTCTGAGCTCCAAAGGGGCTCCAAAGGAGCCTGGCGTGCTCCTTTGGGATGGCCTTGCAGTCACGTGTCACAGGCTTGGCATGCTTTTAAAAGTTTTCTGGTGGCAATGCCACCATCCAGCAACCCGGTCCCCGCACAACACAGGCAGCAGTCCTGGATAGTCCAGGCAGGCATTTTCTCCTCCTCAGCCTCAAATCTCACCAGACATGGCACTTTTTCGAAGATCTTCTAGCAGTGGCACCACTGATGATGTCAGATGCCACTGCCCAGCAATTCGGTCTCCACAGAACATAGGCAGAACTTATGGATGGTCCAAGCAGGCACTTTCTCCTCCTCAACCCCAAATCTCTGATTTGTTTTAAATGTACATTCATGGCATGTACATTCATGGCATGTCTCCAAGTCTTTGTACTTCTTGAAAAACTAAACAATCTATTTTCATTTACCTATTCCACCTGCATTCAAGATTTTATAGACCTCTGTCATATCTCCCCTCAGCTGTATTTTCTCCAAATTGAAAAGCTACAACTTCCCTAACCTTTCCATCCCCTTCTCTATAATTCTCTGAATTCAAGGTAAAAAATGACACAGGGACAAAGTTTATCTCCATCCCCCATTGTTGCAAGCTTTGTCCCTGTCCCCGCCCCATCCTCACAAGCTCTGCCCCGGCCCCTGCAAGCTCTGTCAGATTCCATATGCACAAGCTTCAAACAGTTATGATTTTATGTTTAAATCATTTTATTAAAGTATTAAAAGAAACAATATTCAGTATCGAAATACGGTTGGGGCCGGCTAAATCTCAACATTTAGGTCAAATGTTGAGATCGCCGGGTTTAGAGATGGCCGGCTTCGGTTTTCAGCCATAATGGAAACCGGGCCCGGCCATCTCAAACCCGGCAAAATGCAAGGCATTTGGTCGTGGGAGGAGCCAGCATTTGTAGTGCACTGGCCCCCCTGACATGCCAGGACACCAACCAGGCACCCTAGGGGGCACCTCTAAAAATTAAAAATAAAAATAGATCCCAGGTGCATAGCTCCCTTACCTTGGGTGCTGAGCAAAAAAAATCCCCACCCCAAAACCCATTCCCCACAACTCTATACCATAGCCCTAAGGGGTGAAGGGGGGCACCTACATGTGGGTACAGTGGGTTTTGGAGGGCTCAACATTAACCACCACAAGTGTAACAGGTAGGGGGGGGATGGGCCTGGGTCCACCTGCCTGAAGTGCACTGCACCCACTAAATACTGCTCCATGGACCTGTATACTGCTGTCAGGGAGCTGGGTATGACATTTGAGGCTGGCATACAGGCTGGGAAAAAAGATTTTTTGGGTGGGAGAGGGTTGGTGACCACTGGGGGGGAGTAAGGGGAGGTGATCCCCAATTCCCTCCGGTGGTCATCTGGTCAATTGGGGCACTTTTTTGTGACTTGGACCTAAAAATAAATGGACCAAGTGCAGCTGGCGAAATGCTCGTCTGAGCCGGCCATCTTTTTTCCATTATGGGGAGAAGCCAACCATCTCGTAACTACGCCCCCGCTCCGCCCCATCCCACCTTCTGTACCCTGCCTTGAAGGTTGGTCAGCTCCGCGACGGAAAGCAGTTGGCGCCAGCCAAAATCAGCTTTTGATTATACCGATTTGGCCGGGATCAGGAGATCGCCGGCCATCTCCCAATTTGTGTCAGAAGATGGCCAGCGATCTCCTTCGAAAATGAGCTGGATATGTAGCATGATATGAGTTAATTGTCAGAATTATTGATTTTGCTGGATCAGATCTAAATCATATAAAAGATGCAGCTGCAAAGATTTTACTTTCCATCCCCCCTGGAAAACTACTGAGAACAGAAATTAGCTGGGTGGTTACCTAAAGCCATCAAAACATCTACTACCCTTAACAAAAGACTACATCTCAAGTTCCTCTTTTCCTCCCCCCCTGGAAGATTGAACAAAGCTTGGCTGGGTGTGAATATCAACACAATAAAGCTTGAAGATGGAACAGCAGACAGAGAGACTGGAGATGTGTGAAACTCCACCTATTAAAGACAAAAGACTCAGAATGAAACATAAACAGAAAGCCATTTGCTACAATAAACCATTTGCCAGCAGAAGCCCAGACCTAGGACCATGATCCTCTGCAAATTATCCAGGACTCAGTGCACCTAGGGCCATGCTCCTCTGCAAATTACCCAGGACTCAGTACACCTAGGACCATGCTCTGGAAACTACATTACCCAGAATTCAGTTACCCCTAAGTTTTTCATAGGAACATTATAAAAACCAGGAACACACACAGTTAGGGGGACACTTCGCTCTGCTCTGCTCTTCTCTTCTCTTCTCTTCCCCACCCCCACCACCGGCTGCTGTAAGGATCTCTGGACTCCTGTTACCTTCTTCAACAAAGATTTTGTAAGTTAACTTATGATTTATGATTCAGATCTGTTATCTTGTAGAAAATTTCTCCTGTAGCAAGATCCTTAAAACTACTTCATTTGTAACCTTATTACATTACCTGTATTGTAAATAAACCGTTTTAAATTTGAATATATGGCCTTTTATGTTCTGAGCGCATGTTCTTAAACCTTGCAGTGCAGGTTAATGTAACTCAACAAATATAATATTTAATTCCCCCTTATTCTTGCAATTGTAAATCTTATTACCTTATAGGTAATTGGTGGAGAATAGAATCAAAATATATCTTAAAACTTAGAAATACGGCACATGTTGCGACCACATGCTCTGAGCAATTCCCTCTATTCTTAAATATTTTATTAGAACTGTTACACATTCTGTTCCTATAGAGAAATATAATATATAAAATATTTTATTTCAACTCAAATAATATTTAAAGTAACGGATAGTCTCAATTCCCTATTCTAATCAGGCTTCAACATGGCTTCTTTTCAGAAAGTTTATATTCTCAATTCAAAAACAACCAAAGATGTCAACTTTTCAAAATTATTGGGTGTGCTAGGCTCAATTAAAATTATCCTTCCCTTGACAGAGTGCTCAATATTGGGGGTGCTCAACTACCTATATACAGAGCTGGTACCTATGTGCTCCCAGCAGTGCAAACATTTCCAGCATAAACAATCCAGTCAAGGGTCCTTATTAGGCTTTCTAAAATACAATTTTAAAAATAAAAACAACCCCAGAAACACACAGGTTTTCTCTCTCTCTCTCTCTCTCTCTCTCTCTCTCTCTCTCTGCTAAAGCCTTTTCCCTTTTAGACTACAGAGTAAACAACTTGTTTTGCCACCATCCACAGCACTGAAACAAACTAAAAAAAGATGCTACCAAACTCCCACCAGTATTCAGAGAGTTTCCTTATTTCTCACACAATGAGCAGTAAAAAAACAGATGCAACAAAAACAAATTCTACAGACCAGCACACTCCTGCTCATCCCCAAACTGTGGATTTCTTTGGCTCCTCATTCTTCCCATTGCACCTCTTGGTGTATGCAAAGTTCATCTTCATTAGGCTGGGAAAATCATCCTCTTTGACTGCACATACAGATCTCTATACCCAGTGGAGGGGGAGGGACCTTCTTTTACCTTGGAACTATTAATGAGTTCAGATGAATCTGTTCCAGCTCTACCTACCACCATCTCCCTAGCCTCACCCCATGGACTCATGGGAGATTAATCCCTAACTGGTAGCCATTTTAGAACAAAGGCCCCACCTTTCGTTTCTCTGTCCTTAAGAGGGGATTGGCTACTGGGCTCTGACTCACTTATAAGATGATTCTTTTTTATATTGTATGGCCTGTGCAACACTGGTTCTGGTCTGCTTCCTGGTTCCTCACCACCATTCCTCATTCATTTCCTCCTACATTATGTTTTCTCCTATGTTATCTTTCTGAATTCCCTAAAAACAGGGTCTTCTCTCATCCCTTCCCAAGTCCTCTTCCCCTTAACTTTATCATAAGTTCTTTATTCATCTTCCTCTACCCAATAACAATAAGGGATGTGCATTCATTTATTGTTATTTATTTATTAGGATTTATTTACCACCTTTTTGAAAGAATTCACTCAAGGCAATGTACAGTAAGAATAAATCAAACATAAGCAATAATTACTGCAGTACAAATATTCAAATTTTTGAATAAAAATATTCAAATTTGAAACATTTTCCAAGTTATTTTATATCTTTTGTTGTTGTTGTTGTTGTTGTTGTTGTTGTTGTTCTTGTTGTCCAAAACAGGAAACCCCTTCTTGTGTCATAAATAGAGTTCAGTCTTCTAAAAGAGTGCACAATATTGGGAAATTGTGTATACTATTTGCAAAGAGTATGCATAGTAACATAGTAGATGACGGCAGAAAAAGACCTGCACAGTCCATCCAGTCTGCCCAAGAAATGTGCCACTTTTTTGTGTATACCTTACCTTGATTTGTACCTGTCTTTTTCAGGGCACAGACCGTACACGTCTGCCCAGCATTATCCCCGCCTCCCACCATTGGCTCTGGCACAGACCGTATAAGTCTGCCCGGTACTATCCCCACCTCCCAACCACCAGACCCGCCTCCCACTACCGGCTCTGTTATCCAATCTCGGCTAAGCTCCTGAGGATCCATTTCTTCTGAACAGGATTCCTTTATGTTTATCCCACGCATGTTTGAATTCCGTTACCGTTTTCATCTCCACCACCTCCCGTGGGAGGGCATTTCAAGCATCCACCACTCTCTCTGTGAAAAAATACTTCCTGACATTTTTCTTGAGTCTGCCCCCCTTCAATCTCATTTCATGTCCTCTCGTTCTACCGCCTTCGTATCTCCGGAAAAGGTTCGTTTGCGGATTAATATCTTTCAAATATTTGAACGTCTGTATCATATCACCCCTGTTTCTCCTTTCCTCCAGGGTATACTGTACATGTTCAGGTCAGCAAGTCTCTCCTCATATGTCTTGTAACACAAATCCCATACCATTCTTGTAGCTTTTCTTTGCACCGCTTCGATTCTTTTTACATCCTTAGCAAGATACGGCCTCTAAAACTGAACACAATACTCCAGATGGGACCTCACCAATGACTTATACAGCGGCATCAACACTTCCTTTCTTCTGCTGGTCACACCTCTCTCTATACAGCCTAGCAATCTTCTAGCTACAGCCACCGCCTTGTCACACTGTTTCATCGCCTTCAGATCCTCAGATACTATCACCCCAAGATCCCTCTCCCCGTCCGTACCTATCAGACTCTCACCGCCCAACACATACTTCTCCCGTGGATTTCTATTCTCTAAGTGCATCACTTTGCATTTCTTGGCATTGAATTTTGAAGGTTTCAGAAGAGTTCTCATTTCTTCCCTGATAGTGTGTGAATACACACATTATGAGGAAAGTGTGTGCACTCTTTCACATAGTACACAATAGTGTACACTATCTCCCAATAATATGCACTGTTTCAGAGGATAGTGCACTGTTTCAAAATAGTATTAACAATATTTTTCCCAAAACAAAAACATTTTTAAAAACAAACAAAACAAAAATCTCATAAGCAATATGGAAAACTAAACAAAATGATTAATTTAGGGCTGCACACTCGTAATAACCAGTTTACAGTTTACTTTATTTGCTATACCGCTTGGCTTAAATACATAAGTTCACAGTGTTTTACATTCCAATAAAACCATAAAATCAATCCAGAAAAGAATGCTATTAAAAATAGTACAGAACCACACACACCAAAGAAACATCAACTGAACCAGTTCACTTCCCCCTCTTCCTCCCTCCATTCCAGGGTCCTCTCTCTCCTTCTCCTTGACTTCTGCACCCCATCACTGATCCTCACTTTCTCTCTCTCTCTCTCTCTCTCTCTCTCTCTCTCTCTCTCTCTCTCTCTCTCTCTCTCTCTCATGCCCTCCTCTACATCCACTGCCCTTCCTTTCTCTGCCCTCCATCCTAAGTTTGATCATCTGTCAACCCTCAGTCTCCAGAAAACTCTCACAACCCTTTCCCATCCCTAGTAGGCTCTCCCACATTCCCTTTCCTAACTTCTGGAAGGCTCTCCCTGCATTATCTTTACAGTTTCCAGACTGCAATCAAACAGAAGCAGCTAATAATGCTACCCTGATTCATACATTTGGCTTTTGTAAATTAAAGTCATCTGAATGTGTTGTTGCCCCCCAGTATATGCACTGGAATTGCCAAATTATTTCTGAGAAGAACAAGTGTGTTATGTTGGAATACTCAGCTAACCCCTGACGCAGGTGTATTGCCGAAAAACGGCCCATGTTGAGTCCTCCAATAAAGTGTGTTCCTTTACACCAATTCTTTGGGCTTGTGCTACTTTTTGCCGTGCTTTGTTCACTGTGCCTTCAGTGCCCTCTTTACTGTTACTACAACAACACTGACCGCTGTGGCTGAATGTTGA
The DNA here is from genome assembly GCF_901765095.1 of Microcaecilia unicolor. Classification (NCBI taxonomy): domain Eukaryota; kingdom Metazoa; phylum Chordata; class Amphibia; order Gymnophiona; family Siphonopidae; genus Microcaecilia; species Microcaecilia unicolor. Next base: position 169,228,242 of record NC_044040.1, read on the forward strand.
CCCTAATGGAGATTTTCATAAAATGTAATGTATAAATAAGCTATTGAAAACAAGTGACAGCTATATTAAGTTAGTCCAGTTAAAATGTATTACAAACAACTTGTTTATTGGCCTTTTTTTCCAATGTAATGGTAATTCTCACAGTTAGAAAGAAATAATGCATATGAAGGGTTTTCCCCATCTTGTGTCTAAAGGAAAAATGATTAGTTGATCTGAACCAAAGTCACAGGTGTCTTACAATAGCATTCCTGTTTATCAAAGGTCACCTCCTAACACTGAGTAGACAACTCTGGTCTCCTTTATATGTCTTAAGATCTGAGCTATTCAAGAACAGCAATATATCACTTTATTCATATTTGTCAAATTTTTCAGGATAATTGCTCATTATACTTTAGGTCATTTACTTTAGAACTATTAACAACAAGAAGTGATATTATTAGTGAGGTATGCTCTTTAGTCTTACATTTTAATCCTAAATTGACTAGACTTTTGAAAAATCAGCCCCTTGTTTTCAATGAAGAAGTTTCTACCTTGGTTTTGTTTCCAGTTTAAAGAAATACATAGAAGATACACAGGGGCATGCATGGAAAGTTTTACTTCACTTCATTTCATTTTTTGTTTTTGTTTTGTTTGCTATCTATTTTATTCATTTTGATCATATAGGGGTCAATAATCCAACAAATTTAGTTTTTGAGGATGGCCAGCAAACACATAATTTGCTTATGTATGTACTTTAGAAAGTTATACAGATTGTATCATGCTGTTTAAATCACTAAATTGCCTGTGACTTCCAGGTAGCAGGACCAGTTTTGTGGAATTCATTGCCTTTTACACTCAGGGCTATTATTGAGACTGAAACTTGTTGAAAACAGCTCAAGTCTTTTTTTATTTCAGACAGCATTTGCATATCTCCTCGCCTAATGTTAGATATGGTAATATAGATGCATAGCTGCTTTTCCAATATCATTGAAGGTCTAATATTTTTGATAGATGGCTCTTTGGTTGATCTAGCTTGACCATTATTTTAATGGGCAACTTTTGTGGCATTTCATGCAATTGAATAGGTTTGTTCAACTTAAGTTGTATATCGGCAGCAAAATGGCAAGATTTATGTCTTTGTACAATTTGTATAGTCTCTGTCTTTTAATGTAATGAACATAAGACAACAGCCAACATCTAGAGGGTAATTCTATAAGGAGCTACGTAGTTGTGTTACAAGAAATTACAAGAAATTATTTATTTTGGGGAAAGAGCTCGAGAGCACTCGCTACTGTTTATAATTTAAGAGCAGGTGCTGTATTTATAAGTTTTAGGATATTAATTTCTCCACCAATCACCAAAGGTGATAATTGCAATAAACTAAATAAATTAAGTATATATATATTCAGAACACAAGGAGACCGTATTTTTAGCTTCAAAAAGATTGATTTAATATACAATTGCACATGAGAGGTAGGTTTTAAGAGATCTTTACAGGCAATCTGTGCATAAAATAGAACAAAGTAGCAGGTAGGTTAACTTACAAGTCCTTGTTACAAGCATGCTGTGGTCCAGCTGATTGATGAGCACATGTTGAGGGGCAAGGCATCAGCAGACCCCAAAGAGAGCAGCAGGTCCCAAGAGGAGGCAGGTTTCAAGAGAGGCAGGTCTCAAGAGGGCTTCTGCAGTGAATGGATCTGAGTTGCTTGCAGCTGAAGAGAAATCTGAGTTGCTGGCAGTTGATGAGAATCTGACTCTTGGGAAACAGCTTGTCCTTTTATATCTCGCAAGCTGCAGGAGGATATGCCATGTGGATCTTTGTCCTGGTTTCCACACGACCCTTGGGCATTTGCAAAGCATTGTGGTATCTTGGTCTCATGTCTGCACACGACCCCTGAGTGGTCTCATGTCTTATGATATCACGAGACTTACAGTCTGGATTTCTTTTGATGTCCTGCTCAGTCTCTGGGGCAGATACTGTACACATTACAAGTCCTTCCTTTTGCACATGTCTGAAAGCTGATGGAGGGGGCAGATATACCTTTGACAAGCAATGTCCTGTTTATGCTTCCTCTGAGTTCTTTGTTTTATTCAGGTGCCCACCTTAGTCCATCTTTTGTTAGGTGGGAGGGCAGAGGAAGCTCTTTTGTGTTTGTTAAGTGTTTGTACTTAACTATCCTTGCTATCAGAAGTTCCCAGAAAAAGGAATGGAGAGAGAGGGGCTTGAAATGAACCTATTCTCTCTTCTGCAGTGTCAAATATATATTTTTAAAAGATACACAAATATATTGGTGTATATATAATCCAGCAAATATGCTACATATTTCAGTAATAAACTGATACCATTACAGTTGCAGGTTGCAAGAAGCCACATAAACGGCAGTATTCTAGTGATTTTACTAGACCAGTGCTAGAATTATCTAGCGCTGGTCCACTGGAACTTCCCTTCTTACTTTCTCCTCCTTCAAACCAACCTTTCTCTCTCAAGTCTTTCTTGGCGTGAATGACCTTGCCATCCTATTATTAAATGGCATTCCTTTTTTATTCTATGCGTAGTCTGTGTACCACTCTGCTCTGTTTGCCAGTTGAGTGGTATAGAAAATATTAATAAAGTCTTAACTAAACTAAACTCTGACCTCTTATAAAATATCGACTAGTGGAAAAGTATGCAACATGATTTGGCATTGTGTACTTTGCTGGTGAATGAGTGCATAGGTGGAATTTTGGCATAATGTAGGCAAGGCCCACAGGTATGAGTATAAATTCTAGAATATTATGATTTGCACATGTTCTATCACACACCTAGGCACCAGCATGTACACCAGCTACAGGGCTTGTGTAAATGATTGTGCCTTACATTTATACACATTCTCAGCCATTACCAGCACCTTTAACGAGTGCCCTATTATAGAGTTACCCTCCCAATGTTCAGAAAGGCCTACTTGATAACTTGATATGAGATCTACCAATCTACCAATCTCTAGCCCACAAAGCCATTCTAAATGTTTCCACCAATCCTGTAGACATACTGTAACTTTTTTTAGTACAAGTATTTTTATTTATTATTAAATATAAAACAGAACAACATTAGAAAAAATACAACAACGAATCAGGAATTCTTGATACAAAGCATCATCAACAATAAAGTTAGGGATTAGTGTAGAATGTCAATCAAATCTTAACAGTCAATATTGATGACTATCATTTGCACTTTGAGTTGGAATGTCTTGTTTGAGGATGAAGGAGATTCAAAGAGGTTGGTTTTTAATATAGTTGTCCAACGAAGATCCACTTTGGAGACATGCAGTGTCATTCCCAGTTTATCAGCCAGTGAGAGTTCAATTTTATGCATTTGTAGGATCGTATGCCACCAAAAATGAATGTTTAGTTTAGAGTTATCTTTCCAGTTAGAGAGAACAGACTTAATAGCAGTAATCAAAAGAATATCTAGTAGCTTCATTTGTTTGCTATCCAGCTTCCCTTCAAATAGCATAGAACCAAAAATTATAAGCTTAGGTGACAATGAAACTGTAATTGAGAGTATAGAGGAAATAGTGCTCCATACATTATTCCAGAATAAAAAAAAATTGGTGACATTCATATAACAAGTACAACAAAGTACCTGGATGGATCTTTCAAGACCAGCACAAGTTATTAGGGAAAGACCCTCTACTGCTAGCTTTTGGGGTGTCCAGAGGGGTCGATGATGGAAAAAGAGATTGAATATAGCTAGCTGATGAGATAGAACAACTAAGTTTTGACCAGAAAAAGGTCCATTGTTTTAGAGAGAGGGACAATTGAGTTTTAGACTGTGATAGCGGTTTCTGCAAATCTATGAGGAATAGGGGTGCCAGATTCAAGAGCTTGATAAAATGAAGAAAGGTGAGGAGTCAAAATATTTTTAAATATATGATACAATTCACTGGGCAGACAATCCGGTCCAGGGGCTTTTTTAGATTTTAGCTATGCAATGGCCCTGATAATTTTTTGGGTAGTAATTGTTTTTTATAGGAGATGAGCATTGGTTTAGGAACCAGAAGGTAACTGAACAAAAAAAGTCCCACGAGACAAGCAATAATGCACAGGGAAGTGGGAACAGAGGAAGGCCAGACAAACCTTAGGAACGGTACAATTAAAATTTATTGCTTAAAATATGAATAAAAGTAACATAAAATCAATGCTCAAAAACAATATGTATAAAACAAAACACAATGAAATAAATATACTAAAGGTATACAGAAATATATGTTCAAAGTAATGTCAATACTCAAGACTCGATACAGCACAGTGTTTCGGCATGTGACATGCCTGCCTAGGAGTCTGACAATGAGTTATGTCAAGGAAATATCAAGGAGGTCTATAAAAAGACCATACATGTGTAAAACTGATGCACAAAATGGAAAACAGTAGTGTCAAAAAAAGCAAAGGTTCCAAAAGTACAACATAGCAGCGTATGTGGCTATGTGGGATGATAAAAGTTTTTGAGAAAGGAAGTCTTGAGGAACCATAAGATACCTCAGATTGATATGAATTGGTATAAAATTCTTGGAATGCTCCTAATAATCAGTAGTAGATGTTAGGAATCGGTTGTTATGATTAATTAGCAGGATTTGCAATTTGAAATGCTTTCTTTTAAGAAAATTTGCAAGCATGGTATCAGAATTATTATTTTCAGAGTAGTGTATTCTTTTTTGCAAAAATAATTTATGGCCAGCCTTAAACTCCAGATCTTATTATATATATATTTATACCTATAAATGTCATTTAAAATAGTTGGGTCTTGTTTGAGATGCTATTGCTGTTCAAGTTGTTTAATAGTATGTTTCAGACTAGTTAGTTGCTTATGCCTTTCTTTTGCTTGGTGCGCAGAAATTGAGATGAATTCTCCTCAAAGCAAGGCTTTGAAAGCCTCCCATAGGGTAATATGATTAGTAACTGAGTCTGTATTGATATCAAAGAAGTCAGAAATAAATTTGTTTCATTCCTTTAGCATATTCTTCTACCATTAATAATTAGGTGTTTAATCTCCATGATTGATTTTTTTGTGGAAGTGAGAGTGTGTAAATTAATGGATATAGAGATAGCTGATGATCTGTCAGAGTCATGGGTTCTACTGTGGCGAAGTGGGTAACTTGAAGAAGAGAAGAGGAGATCAGGAAATATTCTATTTTGCAAAAGCTATAATGAGGAGAGGAGAAAAAAAGTGTAGTCTCTAGTATCAGAATAGAGTTGTCTCCAGGGACCTAATACGTAGTAATAGTCAATAATGGATTGGAGGATAGATCAGGCTTTAGGGACATGATAAATGGTCTTAGATTGTCTATCAATCCAGGTGTCTAATGGCATATTAAAGTCTCCTGCCATGATTAGGGAGCAGGGTCACATCCAGCAATTATTTTCAGCAACATTCATGAAGAAATCAGATGAATCCTGGTTTGGAGCATATATGTTTCATAATAGTAACTCCTGATATGATTAAGTGAATATTTACTTTCAGCAAGATCCTCCTTCCTTCATTGTCTTTTAATTTCTGTTTGATTTGAATAATAATATTTTTATGAAAAATAATGGCCACACCATTCTTTTTCCTGAGAGATGGGGAAGCAACAACTAATCTGCATCAGTTGGTGTTTTTAATAAAATAATTTATTTCAGAATTATGGGTCTCTTGGAGGCAAACAATCTGGGCATTCATTTTTTTGAGAGAGAGAGTGAGAGAGGGTTTTTTTTCCTTTTAATAGAATGTTGCAGACCATGGACATTCCGTGACACTTTTAATTTTTGTCAATTGAGACATTGATAAGGTATATAACAGTGTAGTAAAAGATCTTGTACTGGATATTCAAATATATTAGACTGGTGTGATGGGTATAAGAACTCAGTGGGACATCGCAAAAAGTAAGCAGTATGTATATGCGTAAGAGAACGCTTTGCATTATCAAACAAACCATAAAGTAACTTTGGGCCCCTTTTACCAAGCTGGTAAAAAGGTAGTCTTTCTTTTCTGCAAGAAATGGCCATGTGGCAAGTAAAGCACTTGCCGTGTAGCAATTTTGGGGGGAGCCTTTACCGCCACCCATTGAGGTGGTGGTAAGGGCTCCCACGCTAACCCAGCGGTAACCGGGCAGCGCATGACACTGCCTGATTACCACCAAGTACACCCCGGTGCTACAAAATCTAATATATTTTTGTAGCACCATGTCACACCTTCAAAGCTGGAACTAGGCTCATGAGCCCCTGGACCACTGCCAAGGAGCGGCAGGGGCAGGCAAAACCACCCCACACCAGAGGCAAGGCAGAACTCTGACAGTGAGACTTCACCTGCACTTAGCCGCCTTTCCCCAGGAGCTGAGCCCCTGGCTCTAGGCGGCCGGCAGGACTTACTGGACAGGGCCGGGACTGGATATCAGCTAGGCACCACAGGGACTAAGAGTCAGAGGGGAAAGGAATGAACAAGGGCAAAAAGGCAGGAAACTGGGCTAGGACTCACCGACAGACAATACAACACAAGGCAAGGAGTGGACAAGCTAGGGGACAGATACTGAAAGCTGCAAGCAGCCACTAACACAGGAAACAAGCACGGACAGACAAGGGCCAGAACTAGAAGCTGCAAGCAGCCACGGAAGACAGACACTAAGAACTACACAAAGAACTGCAAACCAGGAACAAGACTAAGAAACAAACAATAGCCCTAAACTAAACTACACACAGACTAACTAGAAATCAAACAAGAGTCAATACAGTAAAACCGGATCAGGTAGACATGCACACAGCACACCGACAAACCTCAGGGCCTTAGGCGATGCAAAGGCAGAGCAGAGAGTTTCAAAATGGCTAATAAGCCCAGCAGCAGCTGAGGCTCAGATGCAGCAATCACCAGGCAACCACGGGTGCTGTGTAGGTTCAAACAAAACAAGCAAGTCTGGCAGCCCGGAAGATCCGGACCGGACTGGCCTGAAATCTGGAATGGATGACAGTAACCAGACATTCCATTGCAGCCACCAGGTCTGCCCACCAGGTGGCGAGAAGAAGGAGAGCACGAAACATGGGCACAACCATGACACACCAGATATGATGGCACACTGGGGGTGGGAAGTACCGCTGGGCTGCTGTGGTAGACCAGGACTACTTCCTGTTTAGCGAGTGGTAAGCCTGTGTTGGGCTTACCGCCACTTTGTAAAAGGGACCCTTAAACACATGGTAATAGCCTTAAGGGCTCAGCCTTATAATCTGTTATGATGGAAGCGGAGAGAAGCAAAATAGTTGCTCTTCAATGGAGAGAAAAAAATACTCCCTATGTTACAGTATGGGGCTCATTTTCAAAGCACTTGGACTTACAAAGTTCCATAAGTTACTATGAGGGACATTTCTGATATGATGTCTAAGTCCGACTTTGGACATTTTGCACAAAATGTCCAAAATCTGAATAAGAAAGAAGGTCATTTTCAAAAATACCGTTTTGAACAATGTTTTGTGCTTTGTACGTTTTTTTTTACCATTTTTGAAAAAAAAAATCCAAATGAAAAACGTACAAAGTCAAGCCATTGGGATATAGGAAGGGCCAGCATTTTTAGTAGACTAGTCCCCCAGACATCCCAAGAGAGCAATGGGCACCCTAGGGGGCACTGCAGTGGACTTCAAATAAATGTTCTCAGATACACATCTTACCGTTGCTCCCTTATCTTGTCTGCTGAGCCCCCCCGAAAACCCACTACCTCCAACTGCACACCACTACAATGGCCCTTATGGGTGAAGGGGGCACCAATATGTGGGTACAGTGGGTTTCTGGTTTATGGAGGGCTCACAGTTTCCACTACAAGTGTAACAGGTAGGGGGAGGTAAAGGGCTGGGTCCATCTGTCTGCAGTGCACTGCGGCCACCACTAGACTACTCCAGGGACCTGCATGCTGTTCTAATGGACCTGATCCAGGTCAATCTTTGTTGAACTTTATAGGCTATTTTTTAAAAAAGGGATGACAAGATTCTTTACCGTTTATGTTTCTTATTTTTTAGGTAAGAAAGCCCAGTTACCTTTTTGTAAGATGAACTTAGTATATCTGTAACAAGCTATCAAAAAATTATCTTTCTCTTCATCAGATCAATGAAGAAACAATGCAGTTACACTGGTATTAAATAGTATAGAATAATTTAGATCTAAGGTACTTAAAGGAAAATATAGGATTGCAGAAAAACAGCACCCACTTGAAATTAGGATGATCAAACACTTTGAAACTAACCCAGAAGGTTCCAATAGAGTTATTGACATTACCAGATAAAGGGCCTCCTCATTTTACTGAGCTGTAATAGCATATGCAGACAGCCTGAAGCCTAAGAATAACTTATGACTGTTAGATATAGACAGCTTTACCCCTAGTGGTAGTACAGTGAGACTACCACTGGGGGTCAACCAGTGTCATTTTCATGCTGGCTGCCTAGGGGGCAGGAACATGTGAAAATTACTCAGTCCAACCACTAGACACCAGGGATTGCATTGGTGGATCTGGAGTATTTTCAGAGAGTATAGAGAGGTTCTCCACAAAGGTGGACTGGCATTATTTTTCCACCAATAATGCAGCTTGTGAAGTTAAATGCAAGCTGCGTTATTCAATTTACATAATAATGAGGCGTTTTGCATTCAGTTGCATATTTTGGGGCCCTTTTACTAAGCCACATAGGTGCCTATGCATGCCTAACAAGCTCCAATTTGGAGCTGCCACCTGGCTACCACATTCATTTTTTATGCACGTCTGCTACATGTACCAGAAAATATATTTTATTTTCCGGCAAGCGGTGAAAATTGGACGGTAACTCCAATTTGACGCGTGTAGGCAATTACCGCACGGTTAACACGAGAGACTTACCGCTAAGTCAATGGCTGGCGGTAAGGTCTCAGTCCCACAGTGGACGCGTGGCAATTTTTATTTTGCCGCACGTCCATTTTCGGCAAACATTTTAAAAAGGCATTTTTGCAGGTGATCTGAAACCTGCATCTACAATACCGCAGTTCATTTTTCAGCACACCTTAATAAAAGGACCCCTTTGTATCTTATTATTTAGTTCATGTTGTAAAATAATATACTTTAAGGTAAAACAACATACAGTTTGCCATTTAACACGTTATGTGGCAAAAATCGTGTTATTCATTTAGCGCATGTTAGTAAGTTCCCCTCATATGTGTGGAGAGTAATTTTATAAAGCAGTTTCACGCCAAAAATGTGGCTTTCGGCTTATAAATGGACAGTTACAAAATTAGTGGCAAAGACAGTGGGATGTGAACCAGATACTCGGGGTACAAATCAAGGAAACTTCAAATTTTTGAATAAAACAATATTTATTGATAAAATACTCGACAAAGCACTGTGTTTCAGCCAAGGGCCTGCCTCAGGAGTCTTACTATTAGATCTGAAGGATGAAACCATCCAATAGTAGATGTGCCAATCAATATAGAAAATCAGTGGACTTTACAAAGACCTTTAGAGAAAAAAAATCACATTGGACAATAATCGTGCCTTCTGAAAATGCATCAGTGAGTGGAACCCTGTTGCTTTGAACACTCTTTTATAAGATAAGTCACTGTTTATGGCTACCAGTATTGAAGCATTGCATAGAGCTTTGAATGGTTGGATGGGAGTTTTTTTCTACCTGTGAGGTTATTACCCATCAAATCCTATAATATAAATTATATAGGGGGTTCTGATGCTTTTCCTCCCATTTTTACAGTTTTACCATCTATCTTTATGCAAAAATAGTCAAGATTAAGTTGATCTAATTGTTACTTGTCAGTCATTTGTTTTACAGAAAAGTATATGTTATAGTATAGTATATTATTGAGATATTGCCATAGCAGTATTATCCAGATAGTACTGCTGAATATATTTCTCTGAAACATTTATTCATAAATGTTTTAAAATATTGCCCCCCCTCCCCTTTTAGCTCTGAAATCTGCTGGAAAATTAGAGAATTGTAAGGATTTTGCCACATTGCCTCATTATTGCATTCAATTAATTGTATTAATTTTGTTTGAGTTGGCATTTGTATCCTTTTTTAGTCAGGGCTATCCAGTTCAAGGTGGATTACAATCAAATACCTACATCAATGTATAAACGAAAAGACTGGAGTAGATGCACTGCAAAGCAATGGGATTTCCTTTCTTTCCAAAGTGTTTCTATTATAGCTGCCCTGTGAGGCACTAGAAAAGGGCTGAAGAATGTTTAGCTGGTGAAGAATAAAAAGATGAGAGGAAACATAAATGGAAAGGAGGTTTAGCTCATCAAAGTTACACTCTCCATATGATAGGCGTTGAAATGTGTTTGCTGAATCTTGCTGAATTTCTTGCCATGACGTGGTCCAGGAAAATCCTCAGTAGTCGCCCCATTTAATGAAATACAGGCTGATCTATTGCAGATGACCAAGCTGTCAGTCAAATTCATATTTTGCATGATCTCTATGGCAGGCATTTAATATATATTGCCTTTCATCTCATCGTACCTCTTTCAGCTTCTGGGACTCCTTAGCTTCTCCTTGCTTTTTGATGCTTTGCAATTTCACACTTATTCTTCTGTGCTTTCAGCTCAATCAGAAACAGAACTGGGATCTGATATCATAAGGCTTCATTCACTAATATCCAGGGATTTCCACCTTCTATTTTATTTCACAACTAGATTGTCCTAGTCATTGCAACGACTGTTCTCTGCTAGAGACCATGTGCTATGGCTTCTTCCAGGACCCTTTCACTGTTCTTTTTGTAAGGGGTTCTATGCAGTGCACTATAAATATCAAATTGAACAGAATATTCATAGAACAAGATGGTTAATCTGTCAATAAGTACATTTCTGTAGCTTTCATGAGAACGTGAAGGTCTATTTGTTTTTTTTGTTTTTAGGATTGCCATATTTCAAAAACAATATAACGGAATTAGAAAAAGTTCAAAGAAGAGCGATCAAAATGCTGGGCTCGATGGACCCTTGGTCTTTCCCCAGTGTGGCATTACTTATGTACTTATGTAATGATAAAGGGGATGGAACTACTCTCAAATGAGGAAAGTCTATAGAGGTTAGGGCTTTTCAGCTTGGAAAATAGATGGCTGAGGGGAGATATGAGTCAGGTCTGAGGGGTGTAGAATGGGTAAAAATGAATTGATTTTTTTCACTCTTTGAAAAAGTATAAAGACTTTAAAAACAAATAGGAGGAAATATTTTTTCACTCAATGAATAGTAAAGATCTGAAACTCATTGCCAGAGGATGTAGTTACAGTGGTTAGCATGTCTGGTTTTAAAAAAGGTTTGGACAAGTTCCTGGAGGAAAGGTTCATATTCGAGATAGATATAGGGAAAGCCACTACTTGCCCTGGGATTTGTAGCATGGAATGTTGCTACTATTTGGGTTTCGGCCAGGTACTTGTGACCTGGATTGGCCACTGTTGAAAACAGGATACTGGGCTAGAGGGACTCCTGCATTGTTTCTATTGAAAATGTGGTAATGAAACAGCACCACCTACTGGCAGGACTATAGGTGGAGGATTCCTGCTTAGCTTAGAGGTAACAGTGGCAGCACATTTTTAAAGTTATTTATTTATATTCCTCTTTAACCAAAGCAGATCACAAAGCAAAACATACATCTTTAAAAATATACAACAAAAAAATAACAACTACAGCACAGATACATCTGCTGCCATCTTTCTGCTAAACAGTCCTCATATAATAAAGCCTAATAAATAAAATAATAAATAAATAAATAAATACCCCATAAAGACAAGTATTCCCTTTGATTGAACTTTGCACTTGCCTTAAGTAGTGAATTCCTTCAAAACAAATCACCCTTCAATCTGTTTAAAAGTAACAATATGTGACAATGATCTAAAAATAGGAAGATGATTCCATTCAATGGGTCCAAACACGGAAAATGTACTTTGCCTCGTTGCCTCAGAATTCATTTTATTCAAAGCTGTACTTGAAAGGTGTGTGGCTCCCATTGATCTCAAGATCTTGCTGATTCATAAACTTGCGAAACTTTTAACAGCTAAGAAACTGCTTCCAGGTCTGGGCACTCGCATTGAAATCTGGATCTGATTGGACTGTTACTGGCTGCCCAGACTTATGCAGATCTCAGCTAATATTCAGCTGGGACCTGCATAAAATATTTTTTCAGTTCCTGGCTGAATATCATTTTCTTTCTCCCCCCTGCTGATTCTGATCTCCTTTAATTCATGACCTCACCTCAAACAGACCTCCCTCTCAAACCTCCCCCAAGATCAGACCCCCCTTCCCAAACTCCCCAGAGATCAGAACCCCATCCTGAATCCCCCCCAAAGAGCAGACCACTCCTCCTGAACCCCTCTCCTCACGTACCCACCTGCCACATTACATCCCTGGTGGTCCAGTGAGGTAACCTGGGCAGGAGCGAGCCCCTCACTCCTGTCCCTAGCAGCTCCATCTGATAGAATGGCTGTTGCAAGCTTTAGCAGTAGTCTCATGGTACTACTGCTAGAGGTCAGCCTTCCATATGTGCCTGCTTAAATTGCTTTGAATATTGGGTCTAGTATTTCCCCCTAAGGGAAAAAACTAGGGCTGCATTTCGATTAAAATTTTTAATCACAACCGCCGTGCGATTAAAGTCAGGGCATAGTTGACTGTTCATGGGGGGACGCATTTCCTCTACCTCCTCACCCCCCCCCCCCCACATTAGATATCATATCTTTGCTGGTGGGGGATGCTGAAGCCAGTCGAACAAATCCACTGCCAAAGTGTCCCCCTTCCTCCTTGTGCTGCCTCAGGAGCGAGGAAGTTAGCAGGGTGCCTCCAGTCGCTGATGCCGGCACTCCCCAAGCATGTTCAGTTCATGCACAAACTGAGCATACTTGGGGAATGCAAGTGTTGGTGGCTGGGGGCACCCCATTGACTTCTTCCCTCCTGAGACAGTATAAGGAGGAAGGGGGTGACTCAGGCAGTGGATTTCTTTGGCCGGCGGGGCTTCAGCTACCCCACAAGCCATATACAGATGGGTTGCTTTAGTACAGTAGTTATGAACTCTGTCCTCAGGGTGTACTTAGCCAGTCAGTTTTCAGGATCTCTATAATGGATATACATGAAATAGATTTGCATACAATGGAGGTAGTGCAACAAATCTACAGTATCTCACGCGTAAACTTTGTAGTATGACTCCACTTGGATTAAATTAAGACTATTTGACTCAATTTCTCCTGCAAAGATGATCATGTTATGCATTTGTATTGTGATTTATTTATGCAATAATAGCATAGCTTGTTATATGAGCAGAAGGTTATGAATATTTATGAAGACATTCATATACTGTGATGTACTCCATCACACATATGAGTGAAAGTGAGGCTCTGAGAAAAAAATGAAAAAATCTTAATAGTTTATATAATGTGAGCCTGTGCATGTATATTTCAATTTGAATGGGACTTATTTGAACTATATGGAACATTTCTGGATTAATGATAACCTTTTCACCCCGAAGATGGCTCCATGCCTCTTTCTGAAATAATAAATTATAAATGACCCTGAGATCCAATCTGCACTAGATCCAACCTTCTAAACTATCAAGGCATATTAAGGACTAAATATTGCACGATGGGATACCCGCAAGCGAGCCTTCTCTGGCGTAGCCCCCACACTGTGGAATGCATTCCCTGAAAGGCTCCGCTTAACACAAGACTATCTCTACTTCAGGAAGCAGGTGAAAGCTTGACTCTTCAACCAAGCCTTTAATGGAAGAAGTAACTAATCTTGTTAGTCTCACTCACACACGCAAGGATTGACTCAGGCTGCACATACTGCAGTAGGACATGTTTATCCACTCCTAGCCTAACTGAGATAATATTTAACCATCTCTCTGACCTCATGTGCAACTTTCTTCAAATCAGTCACCTTACTTTCAATTTGATTGGAAGGCCCGAGTCGACGTCAAGACGTCAAGACGAGAAGAAGGAAGGAGATTTGATTTTTTTTTACAAACAGGGCACGAGGCGCTGCCTGCGACGCTGCTTCGCCGGTTTTAACAGGACTGAGGTGGGGAAGGACTAAGGAGAGGGGTGAAAGGGACTCGGGTGGGGGTGTTCAGAGGGGAGAAGGGGACTGGGGTGGGGGTCTCAGACAGGGGAGGGGAGAAGGGGACTGGGGTGGGGATCTCAGAGGGGAGAAGGGGAGGGGAGAAGGGGACTGGGGTGGGGGTGTTCAGAGGGGAGAAGGGGACTGGGGTGGGGGTCTCAGAGGGGAAAAGGGGTGGGGAGAAGGGGACTGGTGTGGGGATCTCAGACAGGGGAGGGGGAGGGGAGAAGGGGACTGGGGTGGGGATCTCAGAGGGGAGAAGGGGACTGGGGTAGGGATCTCAGAGGGGCGAAGGGGAGGGGAGAAGGGGACTGGGATGGGGGTGTTCAGAGGAGAGAAGGGGACTGGGGTGGGGGGTCTCAGACAGGGGAGGGGAGAAGGGGACTGTGGTGGGGATCTCAGAGGGGAGAAGGGGAGGGGAGAAGGGGACTGGGGTGGGGGTGTTCAGAGGGGAGAAGGGGGCTGGAACTGGGGGCTGAAAAAAGGGGCAGAGAGAGAGAGGGGACAGATCCTAGATGGAAGGGGGGCGAGAGGGAGGGCAGACCCTGGATGGATGGGAGAGGGAGGGCAAATGGTGGATTGAAGGGGCAGAGAGAAAGGGCAGGCAGTGGATGGAAGGGATGGCAGAGAGGGCAGACACTGGATGGCAGAGAGAGAGAGAGTGAAGACAGATGCTGGATGGAAGGAAGACGGTGAAAAGAAGATGAGGAAAGCAGAAACCAGAGACAACAAACTGTAAATAAAATATATTTTTTTATTTTCTTTGCTTTAGGATAAAGTATTGTAGATGTGTTAAATGTTTATAATAGAACATGTAAATAAGGTAATCTTTTTATTGGACTAATTTTAATACATTTTGACTAACTTTCGGAGAACAAAACCCCCTTCCTCAGGTCAGGATAGGATACTGTAACAGCACTATACTGTACTGACCCGAGGACGGAGGTTTTGGCCTCTGAAAGCTAAATGTATTAGTCCAATAAAATGGTATTATTTTACTTTCTATATTTGTTTTATTTCTATTTGTTAATTTGTAAACTGGTGATTGGTACTTGTTAGTTTTTTTTTTCAAATTTACATCTGCTGTCTTTATATTTTGCACAGTACTAGGGGACAGTTTCTGTTTCTGTGGTGTTGCATTGTATGCAGAGTCTGGCATTGGGGGTTCAGTTTAATTTTTGTCTAATTAGAAAGTTTATGATTACTTATTCTATAGTGGATTAGGGTGTATCTGTGTTTGTGAAAAAGACATGGCTTTCAGTTGGCATTGACTGTGCAGGATCTACGATCTGTACTATTCTGTCTGGTTTCGTTTTACAATAGGTGAATTGATGTTCTAGTGCTCACTGTAGTGTTTAAGATGCTTTCCTTTTCCTTGTGTGACTCGTAGAAATGACTGCTTATGGTATGGTAGAATTGCTCTATAGGTCCTGAGTGTTTTGTATTCTCAGCATGCCTAGTACTGGATTGGGGGGGGGGGGTGTTAAAAAATGACCGGCCCCGGGTGTCAAGTACCCTAGGTACGCCACTGCACACTGTATATACATTTTAAAGTTCCCACATATGCCCCCTCTTCTCCCTGGGAGTCTGACTACTGAGGAAAACCAGCAGAGGAGGAAGCATCAGGTAAGGAGTGTTGCTCACTGATTCTTGGGTTAGGAAGAATAGACAAGAGCAGTGCTGGCTCTTGTCTACCCTATCCAACTCTTCTTTCCTCCAGCAGTTGACTTTGAACATCTGTCCCTTTGTTTTTGTTTTCTCTGTTCTGCGTTTTTTTTTCCCCATAGGAATATATCACCAGGTTTATAATAGGAGTTCATGGGATAATAGGTTTCCAAATATAGAGAAACTTGCAAAAATGTGTCTCTTCCATATATAGATGGGTTGCTTTAGTACAGTAGTTATGAACCCTGTCCTCAGGGTCTACCTGTACCTGAGGACAGGTACACCCTGAGGACAGAAAACTCTCCAACTGAGTGCATCAAAGAAGACATATAATTCCTTCCTTCCTTCCCAGCCTATCAAACATTTACAGGAGTACCTAAAAAAAACAAAAAAAAGATAGAAAGAACCTGAGCTTTCAAAGCAAGAAATTGTTTTCTCCTAAGCTGGGTGGTACTAGACTATCAGGTAAGATATGTATCCTTTGGCCACAAAATAAAACTTTCTTATTGTTAAAGTAAGTTTTTAGAACAAATATTTTATGCAAATTGAATGCAAAAACAAACAAGAAGAGTGGTCCAAGTCTTAATCTCATCATTAGAACTTTCAAGAAAATTAGTCAAATCTAAACTTGATTCAACCAAAGTATGAAGGCCATCAACCTTCCCTTCAGTAGGATGAGAAACATAAAGGCATATTTTCAAAGCACGTAGACATGGAGGGACATAATCGAACGCGAACGCCCATCTCCATGGACGTCTATCTCCGAGGATGGGTACGCGAAGGGGCGGGCCAGACTGTATTTTCGTAAAAAATGCACTGCACCCACTAACAACTGCTCCAGGGACCTGCATACTGCTGTGATGGATCTGGGTATGACATTTGAGGCTGGCATACAGGCTGGAAAAAAATAGTTTTTAGAGTTCTTTTTTTTTTTGGTGGGAGGGGGTTAGTGACCACTGGGAGAGTCAGGGGAGGTCATCTCCGATTCCCTCCGGTGGTCATCTGGCCAGTTGGGGCACTTTTTGGGGACTTGTTTGTGAGAAAAAAGTGTCCAGAAAAAGTGACCCAAAATCTCGCTTCTGGCGCCCTTCTTTTTTCGATTATCGGCCGAGGGCACCCATCTCTCCTCGCCCGATAAACATGCCCCAGTCCCGCCTTCACCACGCCTCCGACACGCCCCCATCAACTTTGTCTGTTCCCGCGACAGATTGCAGTTGGAGATGCCCAAAATCGGCTTTCGATTATACCGATTTGGGCGCCCACGGGAGAAAGACACCCATCTCCCGATTTGGGTCCAAATGTGGGCGTTTTTCTCTTTCGAAAATAAGCTGGTTAGTAACCTATAGAACTCTGGTGCTTTGAAATGAGCCCCATAGTAATAAGTCTAAGTGCTTTGAAAATGAGCCCTATAGTAACATTAAGAAATCAAAATCTCAATTTTAACACCTCCTTAAAATACTGTTCAGCAAAATTTCAGAGGACAACAGTTGTTGTCCTCTGAAATTTTGCTGAAGCAGTATTTTAAGGAGGTCTTGTTTGAGGAAAATTCAAGAACCCCAGGTTTTTGAAGTGCAGCAAATTTTCAAGCTTCTCTATTCCAAAGTGAACAGAAAGGCTATCTTTAATCTCCAATGCTCCAACTGCCTGGAGGTTAGCAAAATTAACATGTGGTAACGCAGTTAAAGGGGCCCAGAATGTGTTAGTTTAATCAACAAGGACTAAGAATATTGATGAAGAGCAAAGGGTAGTTTCTATTGTGCTTTATATATTTCATGGTTTTTTTTTTATTAGGTGTTTTTCTTTCACTTTTTGTTGGTCCTCCCCTACTTCTGTTTTCTATTTTTTTTTTTTTTTACTGGGGGACTTTTTCTCCTTTTTGATGCTTGCTCTTATTTTTGATTAATTTAACATAGGGGGGCCTTTTACTAAGGTGAGGTAGCATTTTCAGTTTCCACTAAAAATTAGCAGACGCTAAACGCTGAGATTCCCATTATATTCCTATGGGTATCTCAGCGTTTAACACCAGCTGATTTTTAGTGCAAGCTAAAAACGTTAGCACACCTTAGTAAAAGGCCCCCATATTTTGGAAGAAAGCCATATTTCTATACATAGATATCTTCTTTACGGAGATTTCCAGACAATGGGGCTGGTTTATCCACATTGCCAGCACCCACCTTGTAATGCAACATGAAAATAGCCTGCATTTACTGAAGGAATGTCAATGCCAGATTGAGTGAGCACCTGGCTCCAGTTCCTCAGGAGCAGGAAAGCAAGTTCTGTTGTTTTAACTCCTGTTTCAAAGCAGATTCTGGAGTTTCTCAGCATGAAGGGCTTTGAAGCAGAAGTTGAAAAGCAAGACTGACTCACCTGCTCTTTATGACCCAGAACCAGCAGCAAATCTCTAACAATACCTAATAGCTCTCAGGTGTGAGATCAAGCCTATGAATCATGGCAGATCAAGGCAGTTCTCAGGACAGAAGGAGAGGCTAGTTGTTAGGGAGCACATTGTGGTAGGATTGGGGTTATTGTCAGTGAACTGTCAGACTTTGAAAAGAGCTTGTACCCCTATAGAATATGAAAAGTGAGGGCTCTTAACAATTCCATAATTGTGAAATTCAATCCAGATATTATATGAAAGCCAGTCAAAGTGAAACTGGGTTGTAATTACTTAGGTTTCAGATGACATCATAATCTACTTGAACTCAACTCCAGTGGTAATCATGTAAGCCCCGCCCCTCCTGAAAATTTAACCTCCGAACAAGGAAGTCTGAGTGCCTCTTTAATGTAGTCGAGCCAGGCACTCAGGAAATTTCTCAGGAACAGAGGGAGCAACACAAAAAAAAAATATCAGATCAAGATGGAAATGTTTTTTTTAAGAGAATTTTTATTTAAACAAAAGAAACTTCAGCTCAAATAATAAGAATTCACTAATGACTCTATTCACAGAAACATTCTAACACCTAAAATTCTGTGTTTAAATTTCCTAATACCCCCTATTTTCAATTACCTAATAAAAAAACATTCACAAGGTTTAACAACAGAAAATTCTAACGTTTGTTTTCTATTCCCTCCCCAGGTTTCTTTGTCCAGAAAAATATCAATATCAGATAAGTATCTCTTCAATTAAATTAGCTTAGTAATGGTGTACTGTCAAGAATTGATCCTTTGTTTATTTTTCTTTCCAGGTTCCTCTTCAGACGGATCTCAGGTAAGTATATATTCTACAATTCTGTCCTCTTCATTCTCTCTTACTTTTGTGATACTCAAAAGGATACTTTTTCTAAGTTTGACTGTGTCAGCTTTCTTTCTTTTCTTTCTCCGTGGACGGTGGGTACCATTTGATGAGTTGTCACGTTGATCCCTGGCCAGGGACTGTACCTACTATCCTAAGCTTTTAATTAAATCAATAATAGAAAACCCTAATCCCTGACTGATAGGCAATAACCCATTTTCATCAAACTTTAAACACTTTCCTAACTAGCTGTCCCTTTAAAAAAAAAACATATAATTGAGTTTCCCTATTCTGTCCCTCCCACCATTAATTAAAAAAAAAAACCATTAAGTGAATGTGAAGCTCTACCTAGAATCACTGGAAGCATAAACTTCTTTAAAAGTAAAATTGCTTCCAATTTTTTATATACCTCTGTCCCCTCAATATAGTGTACAAATACCTTTTTCTTCAAAGAATTGTGTTCCACAATTCTAATGAAACTTCTCAGCTTAAATACTCCTTATCAAATTAAACAGACTTTAATCCTATCAGCACTTATGTTAATATATGAAATAAGCGCTTTATCAAACTAAAAACCTACTTTGTCAGTTTATAACTAATATTATTACACTAACAGGATTTAGATGCAACTCATATTTTGTTTTCTCAAACTGTCAGGTAACCCAGTCTCTCACTAAAGCCCTTTATCCGCGTCTGGCTTTTTAATACTAGTTAATACTAACAGGCACTCACTTCACATTCAACCATTACCTTCCCAACCCTCTCAAATCTTTTTTTTTTTTAACAGATTTTCACTAAAGCTAGAGACAGACAGCTAACATATGTCTGCTCTGCTCTATCCTTACCTCCCAACTGCCTAACAGTAACATTTGGAACTCTGTCTATGTCATACATAGCACAAGCCCAGCACAAGCCTTTGCACTGCTCACTGTCTCCACATCAGATCCAGAAGGAGCCAGGTAATTTTTTTAAACTTTAACCCATAGGGTTACATTCATGATGTCACCTTTACCCCTCACTCTAATTATTGCTGTGTAAATTCACAGTTCCCTATCAATTACATGAAATATTACATGTTAGAAACAAACATTTTTATTTATTGGGATTTATTAACCGCCTTTTTGAAGAGATTCACCCAAGGCGGTGTACAGTAGGTACAGTTTAACACCAAATTTACAATTTTGTTAACAGCATAACAAAAGTAAAATGTACAAGCATATAAACAAAAATACATTAAAACAGGAAAACTTGACAACAGCAAATTGAAACCTTATAATAAGACTACCATGAAACAGGATAAAAAATATACACATTTAACAGCACTGAAATTCAAATAACAGAGATATAATACAATGCAAGCATAATAGTGATGGAATAACTAATAAGCATACAATTAGAATATTCAAATAACATTGCTATAATATAACAGGGATCTCAGTAAGCTTACTTCACTCTCCTTGATACAACACTCCGCTCTTGATCATTCTACTTTTTCCTGCTTGCCACTTGACAGTCAGGTGGAGCAGTGGAACATTTCACTCTCTAATGCACTTGATAGCATTTCATCTCTTCAGGAGCGAATACCTGCCATCTCCCAATGCAAAAGACATCCATGGTACATCTTTTATCTAAGTATCTTGAAATGCCAGCTAAGGCAGGCTGAGCGACGGTGGAAGCATCACCAGACTCAAAGCAATCTCTCTCCTTACAACGCAGCTGCTTCATCCTATAAGACAACTCACCTCTCTGCCAAACAGAGCTACTAAACTGATAAAATATCCAAAGCACCTTACACTGCTATCCTGTATGGCATCCTCAAAGTTTTGCTAGGAAATGAATGTTAGAGACTGGTCAGTAGTTTTTGAGCTTGTCCTGGTCAAGTGAGCTCTTTTTCAGTAAGAGGTGCACCGCAGCTCTTTTTAATGTTGTTGGCAGCTGCCCTTCCACAAGAGAGGTGTTAACAATTTTTGTGCCCCTTCAACGAGGCCTATGCTTGCTCATTGTACTATCTTTGCTGGACAGGGATCAAGAGGGCAGGTTGTAGGCTGTAGGCCTTTCAGGAGTTTTTCAAGAACTTCCTCTGTGACCTGGTTGAATGAGTCCCAAATGGATGTGCATGGTGAGGAATAGGGAGTGTTCTCTTCATTAGCTGGTGGGAGCTTTGATGTGACTGTCTTTAGATCTTGATTTAGACCTTTAATTGTGTTGGCAAAGTATGTGGCAAAATCATTGCTGGTTAGTTGTGACTGGCAAGGCTGGTTCTGTTTTGGGGGTTTGTAGTAGGCTTTCTACTGTTTTAAATAGTTGTTTGGTTGAATTTGCAGCTTGTTCTATATATTGAAAGAAATATTTTTTTTGACTGTTAAAGCCAGGCAATGAGATTTTTGCCATTTTCTTTCACGTTGACGTCCTGGATGCTTAAAGACCTGTAGTTCTGGGAAGAACCATGGGGAACATTTGTTTATAGAGCATGGGACCTTCTTTAGAGGGGCCATTTTTTCTAATGCCATTGCTAAAACATAAAATAAGAAGCCCAAGACATGGACCTGCAAGACAATTTTCAAAGGGAAGCTCCCTTAGGAGTTTCCTTTTTAAAATCTAGTAGCAGCTGGTGCTATGGGGATTTTCTTAGCCTGCACATTTTACAAAGTGAACGGAGTAACAACCCACACTTGCATTGTTTTGCCCTATTTTCACCCCAAGTACTGCTCCCTTAGATTAGACCGATAGAACTACAGGTCCTTAAGCATCAAGGACGTCAGTGTGAAAGAAAATGGTGAAAATCTCACTTAGAGGAAGAAAGGCTCAACTGTAAGAAACACACGGCAATGTACCGCCAGGCTTTAACAACAGCCAAAAATCAATATTTCTCTCAACATATAGAACAAGCTGCAAATTCAACCAAGCCTATTGCAAACCCCAAAACAGAATCAGCCTTGCAAGTCACAACTAACCAACAATGATTTTGTCATATATTTTGCCAACAAAATAGATAGATAGATAGATAGATAGATAGATAGATAGATAGATAGATAGATAGATAGATAGATAGATAGCTAGCTAGCTAGCTAGAGAGACATATTGTTACATACAATAGACCCACTCAAGAAGGGTAAGGAAGATGGCTTTCTTAAAGCTTTATTATTTTGTAGCTAGTATGTTTCATTGATCTGCATTTTATTTATTTGCAAGTAGAGGAGTGTGGTAGCCATGTTAGTCCACTCTTAAGGTTATCAATAGAAATCAACAAAATAAAACATGGAAAAGAAAATAAGATGATACCTCCAAGAGTTTGTTCATTTGCTTTTTCATGCGGCTGTATGCAGTATGTTATGTCCAATAAAAAAGGTATCATCTTATTTTCTTTTCCATGTTTTGTTTGATTTCTATTGATTTATTTGCAACAAATTTAATATACCAGTCATCCAGAGAGCCCTTCCCTTGTGGACCTAAGTTTTTCTTTAAGCTCAAAACTGAGAGTCTCATTTACAAAATATTAAGGCCATGAAGCATGAATAGAGTTGTGTTTAGACACCATCCTGTCGATTTTTATAGTTCTCTATTTTCTTTATTTTTAGAATTGTACAGCACTGTGATCTGTGAGTTAGTTAATGACGGTATAACAAACCCAAATAAACTATAGCTATAAACTATAACTATAATCTCAGATCACAATTGTTTTAAACCGTGTCTATTTGGAAAATGCACAACATGGCAGCATACCAAAGGTCTGCCTGCCAAAGACGTTCCCAGTATGCAGTGTGCTGTTCATATCTGTCTCTCTAGACTTTGCGGCCTCCTTATAGAAAGCACTTTACAGCAAAAGCTAAACTGTCTTTTTGAAAATCCTACAACCCCTTGGCAATAATCACTGTTTATCTCTCCAAAGCACTGCATTGTGTATCTGAAAGTGTGCCAAAGTCGACAATCAGCAATCACATTTGTACTAAAGCAAATTTTCTCTATACTCTTTCATCTTAACCCAAGGCCTGACTCCACTTTGGAAGTCACTGAATGAATTCAGAAGAACTACAGTTGTACTTTCACCTACTGCTTAAAAAGAATCAAATTTCAGATTTCACACAACAGTGAAGAGGCTAAGACAACTTCAAAGCCCTCCTGCATGACAGAAAAGTACAAATATACACATTAGGCTCACGGCAACACATGCAAACCAAACTAGTTGAATTAGTCCATTATCTTCCTTAACTGCTGCACAACAATAATGTGTAACACGTATTGTTGCTGTCTTACTTTGGAGTTAGGGATTATATTTTGTAATGTTTTTAAGTATTGAATTTGTTTGATTGAGGGGTCTTGTGTGAGTAATTGTTTTTTTAGTTATTTATTGTTTTAGTAAATATGAGGAACATTTTTGAAAAGACGTCCAGGTCAGAATAGAAACATTCAGTTCATAATGTCCAAAATGGATATCTATATGTATAATCACATGTATTTGGATGGATGTCGGTGTGCTGAGGAAGTCCAACATGAACAGCCATTTTACAAACTGGAGCATCCAACCAATGTTGGGCAGTAATATATTACTAATAGGTTCATTTTCGAAACAGAAAAATATCTAAAAAGTGGCATAAAACAGTATTTGGATGTTTTTCTCACAAACACGTCCAAATCAGTATTTTCAAAACCCATTTCTAGACATTTTTCTATGAAGTCAGTCAGAAGTACGTCCAAATATCAAGGGGGCTTATCAGGGGTGTGTTCAGGTGGGGACATGGGTGTTCCTAAGACTTAGATGTTTTTCAGCCATAATGGAACAAAACAAAAAAATCCAGGACTAAAACTAAGACGTTTTGAGCTAGACCTGGTTTTAGAAAGAATAATGCACAAAAAGGTGCCCTAAATAACCAGATGACCACTAGAGGGAATCATGGATGACCTCCCCTTATTCCCCCAGCGGTCACTAACCCCCTCCCACCCCCCAAAAATGTGATGAAAAACTTGCCAGCCTCAGATGTTATAATCAGGTCATTAGAACAGCATGCAGGTCCCTGGAGTAGTCTAGTGTTGGGTGCCGTGCACTGCAGACAGGTGGACCCAGGCTTCTACCTCCCCCTACCTGGTACACTTGTGGAGGAAACTGTGAGCCCTCCAAAACTCACCAGAAACCCACTGTAACCACATATAGGTGCCCCCTTCAGAGGGCTATGGTAGTGGTATACAGTTGGGGGTAGTGGGTTTTGGGGGGCTCAGCACATAAGGTAAGGGAGCAATGATGAGATGTGTACCTGGGGGCATGTTATGAAGCCTACTGCAGTGCCCCCTAAGGTGCTCTATTGCTGTCCTGGGATGTCAGGGAGATAAATCTACTAAAAATGCTGGCTCCACCTACATCCCAATGGCTTGATTTTGTGCATTTTGCATTTGGACGGGGTTTTTTTTTCGAAAATGGACCAAAAAATAAAACGTCCAAATCACAAAACGTTTTCACAACCGTATTTTTGAAAACAAAATATAGACATTTTTCACTTGCGAAAATGACCTTCTTTCCTATTTGGATTTGGGACGTTTTTCACAAAACATCCAAACTCGGACTTAGATGTCATATCGAAAATGCCCCTCCATGTAACATATTACCGGTAATATATTACTTTCGTGCCAATATAATGAAATCACTCGAATCATTAATCTTTCTACTAACAAATAATGTGATGGAGCATTTTCGATATGATCTCCAAATGGCGAATAAGTGTTTATCAGAAAACATGTAAAAACTTAAATCCAAAATTTGAAAATACACAACAAAAAGTGTTTTGAAAGAAGACATACCGAAAACATCATATACGTTTCCGCCAATCGAAAATACAGTACGCAAAACGTGCAATGGAGGTACTGGTCCCCGCATTGAGAAAATATCTGCGGTAAAACATGCATATGTACTTCTGCACATGGAAGAACATAACCTCAGTGGGCACAGTCATGTCTCTGCGTAGGGAACCCAATTTCACTATCCCAGAGACAGCGCTCCTGGTTCTTCTGTGCTTCCGGCATAGTAACATAGTAGATGACAGCAGAAAAAGACCTGCCTGGTCCATCCAGTCTGCCCAACAAGATAAACTCATATGTGTATACCTTACCTTGATTTGTACCTTTCTCAGGGCACAGACCGTACAAGTCTGCCCAGCAGTATTTCCCGCCTCCCAACCACCAGGCCCGCCTCCCATCACTGGCTCTGGCACAGACCATATAACTCTGCCCTCCAATATCCTCGCCTCCCAACCACCAACCCCTCTTCCCCCACCTGCTCCGCCACCCAATTTCGGCTAAGCTTCTGAGGATCCATTCCTACTGCGCAGGATTCCTTTATGCATATCCCACGCATGTTTGAATTCCGTTACCGTTTTCATCTCCACCACCTCCCGCGGGAGGGCATTCCAAGCATCCACCACCCTCTCCGTGAAAAAATACTTCCTGACATCTTTCCTGAGTCTACCCCCCTTCAATCTCATTTCATGTCCTCTCGTTCTACCGCTTTCCCATCTCCGGAAAAGATTTGTTTGCAGATTAATACCTTTCAAGTATTTGAACGTCTGTATCATATCACCCCTGTTCCTCCTTTCCTCCAGGGTATACATGTTCAGGTCAGCAAGTCTCTGCTCATACGTCTTGGAACACAAATCCCATACCATTCTCGTAGCTTTTCTTTGAACCGCTTCCATTTTTTTAACATCCTTCGTAAGGTACGGCCTCCAAAACTGAACACAATACTCCAGGTGGGGCCTCACCAACAACTTGTACAGGGGCATCAACACTTCCTTTCTTCTGCTGATCACACCTCTCTCTATACAGCCTAGCAACCTTCTCGCTACGGCCACCGCCTTGTCATACTGTTTCGTCGCCTTCAGATCCTCAGATACTATCACCCCAAGATCCCTCTCCCCCTCAGTACCTATCAGACTCTCACCGCCTAACACATAAGTCTCTCGTGGGTTTCTACTCCCTAAATGCATCCTCATTTTTGTTTTCCATTCCTTTCCTAATAATACCTAACATTCTATTTGCTTTCTTAGCCGCCACAGCACACTGAGCAGAAGGTTTCAACAAATCATCGACGACAACTAGATCCCTTTCTTGGTCTGTGACTCCTAACGTGGAACCTTGCATGACGTAGCTATAATTCGGGTTCCTCTTTCCCACATGCATCACTTTGCACTTGCTCACATTAAACGTCATCTGCCATTTAGTGGAGTGGAGAAGTGGCCTAGTAGTTAGAACAACGGTCTTGAAATCCAGAGGTGGCCAGTCCAAATCCCACTGCTACTCCTTGTGATCTTGGGCAAGTCACTTAACCCTCCATTGCCTCAGATACAAACTTAGATTGTGAGCCCTCCTGGGACAGCGAAATATCCAGTGTACCTGAATGTAACTCACCTTGAGCTACTACTGAAAAAGGTGAGCAAAATCCAAATAAATTTAGACGCCCAGTCTCGTAAGGTCCTCTTGTAATTTTTCACAATCCTCCCCCTTTTTAACGACTTTGAATAACTTTGTGTCATCAGCAAAATTTAATTACCTCACTAGTTACTCCCATCTCTAGGTCATTTATAAATAAGTTAAAAAGCAGCGGTCCCAGCACAGACCCCTGGGGAACCCCACTAACTACCCTTCTCCATTGAGAATACTGACCATTTAACCCTATATTTAAACACCAGCACTACCTCCCCCCTAAAACATCTCCATGAGGACATGGAGAAGCATCACAGGCACCCTGGCAAGGTGAGTATACAGCATTAACACCCCCCACCCCCCCAGGATCACAGCACCACTTTGGTGCAAGCATCTTATTTAGGTAGGGTCATATGCACTGAGGTACCTTTGTTGTTGCAATACATGTTATTGCTTTTTCATGAGAAAGAAAAAAAAGATATTGCTGAAATCAGAATGTACAGAATATCCAATTACAAATAATATGGGGCCTTCTCTCCACTAACCATGCAATGCTAAAATGCAAAAATGAAGGGCTGCACATATATGCCCCTTTCCGCCCCCCACCCCACCCCACCCCACCCCCACACACACACATATACACATCCTGTCCCATGCTTACATACATTGAACCACACAAAGGCACATCTGATTTAGCCCACTACCCATCCCCACTTCCCAGCAACAATGCACATGCTCCACAGAAAGGCCACCATGCTACCCTTTCCAGCTTATTTTCGAAAGAGAAAAACACCTATAGTGCGACCTAAATCGGGAGATAGACGTTTGTCTCGCAAAGGCGCCCAAATCGGTATAATTGAAAGCCGATTTTGGGCGTTTCCAACTGCACTCCATCGCGGAAACAAATAAAGTTGACGGGGGATGTCGGAGGCATGGTGGAGGCGGAACTGGGGTGTGGTTATCAGCCGAGGAGAGATGGGCGTCTTTAGCTGATAATCGAAAAAAAAAAGGCATTTTTACCGTGATTTTGGGTCACTTTTTTTGGACCCTTTTTTTTCACGAACAAGTCCCAAAAAAGTGCCCCTACTGCCCAGATGACCACTGGAGGGAATCGGGGATGACCTCCCCGGACTCCCCCAGTGGTCACTAACCCCCTCCCACCAAAAAAAAACCACTTTAAAAACTTTTTTCCCAGCCTCTATGCCAGCCTCAAATGCCGTACCCACCTCCATGACAGCAGAATGTGTTCGATCCTGTCACAGCCTTTCCCTGGGTCAGATGTAGCTCTCGGGTGCAGTACAGGGTCACATCAGCATTGCATTGTGGTGGGTGTAGGGTATTGGGCTCCGTGATTTCATTAGCTTGTGTTACAGTCTCACAATGTTGGTAGTTGGTAGGCTCTTCTCCCATGGTGCTTTTCCCCCTGCCTACTAGGTTAGAGTGTGCCCTGTTGTGTTTCCTGTTCTAGTCCATGCGGTAGTGGCCATTTTTGTAAGCCAGTTTTAGTTCCCTTTCCTGTGTTAGCCACGTTAGACAACTTAGTTCTTCCCTTGAATGTGGCTAAATGAGGGCATTCTACAGCATTCTGCCAGTTCTGACCTACTGCTCATCTCAGTACCAGGGAGACTCGCTGCCAGTGGGGCACAACCTCTGATCTGCAGTTAACTGTGAGTAAAGGCGGTTATTCCAATAAAGGACATTTTCGTAGAGATTAGTCTTCAGGTGTCAACTGGTGTGCCAAGGTTATATAGCAGCAACCAGTCCTAGAGGCCTGCGTGTATGCAGGTCCCTGGAGCACTTTTAGTGGGTACCGCAGTGCACTTCAGCCAGGTGGCCCCAGGCCCATCCCCCCCCCCCACCTGTAACACTTGTGCTGGTAAATGGGAGGCCTCCAAAACCCACTGTACCCACATGTAGGTGCCCCCTTCACCCCTAAGAGCTATGGTAGTGTTGTACATTTGTGGGTTTTGGGGGAGGGGGGTTGTGTGTTCAGCACCCTTGGTAAGGGAGCTATGCATGTGGGAGCTTTTTCTGAAGTCCACCGCACTGACATAGGGTGCCCAGTTGGTGTCCTGGCATATCAAGGGGCGAGTGTACTATGAATCGTGGCCCCTCCCACGACCAAATGGCTCGGATTAGGACGTTTTTGAGCTGGGCATTTTTAGTTTCCATTATCGCTAAAAAAAACAAACGCCCAGCACAAAAACATCCATTTTTTCGAAAATATGGTTTGGCCCGCCCCTTCACTGACCCGTTCTCGGAGATAAACGCCCATGGAGATAGGCGTTTCCGTTCGATTATGCCCCTCCACGTCTCCATGGCCACCTCAGCTCACATAGTATTTGCGCCTGTGCAATGCATACCCACTTCCTCATCCCCTACCCCACCCCCAATCTGCTTGTTGCTAGATGTCAAAGGCTATGTGAGGAGCATGGCACATGTTATCAAAAATAATAATATATGTGACATCAAGAAGGCCCATCATCTGAATCCTGTCTCCACCAACTTATGTTTTGCAGACGCTTCGGGATACACCAGGACCTTGAGTTGCTCTGGCGCTGGTACACGCATGTCCAGAGAGAAGACCCCGCCCTAATCTGGCACATGAGGGAGAGCTTCAGGGCACAATGTAACTACCACAGACATTGTACCACAGACATTGTCCCTGATCAAAGCCTGGGAATACAGCTGCCCACAACCCCCATATCTACTAGAATGTGTTGCAGCCAACCCCAACCTATGAGATGACATAGGAAGGAAGGGGGAGGGGGAAAGCTCTTTGGAAAGAATCCTCCATTGACCAATAAAAAAAGTGCCCAGAATTTCACACACACCTACCTAGCACATTGCAGCCACTATGGCAGGGGAAATAAAATAGTAACCCCAAACACCCACAGTGAGAATCAAACCCATGTTCCCTGCATTCAGGACACACACCCCTAACCCCTACACCAGATATGTATTTGAAAAATGAGCGTTCAAGGAGAACAATACACTGAGCACAAAGGGTCATCACAGCATCAGTTGCCCCCCAGATGGATGGTCTTTCATGCCCCCTAACCCACACTCATTGGATATACATTGTTAACTCCAAAGATCGGTATGCCCTGCCAGGTCCTGGGAGCAGGTTGTCACCTCAGTTGGTGAGGAGATGGCCCAGACAAATGTCTGTGAGACATATGCAGGGAATGTGGCCAGTGCATGCACATGTCTCTCTGACAGATTCCCGGGCCAACTCCTCATCAACTGAGGGAGTGGTCTGCCCCCAGGACATGGCAGGGCAATATTTAGTCTCTAGACTCAGCTCTGGAAGGTTCCCACTTCCAGATGTCCTACGGCCATGGGCTCAATCTGTATCCCTCTGAGGATTAGGGAAAGCTTTTGAATGTGAAATGAACAAAGGAGATTATCTTCTAATGTAGCTACAGTTACCTAGACATCAGAATACAAAACAGGTCACCGAAACAGCATTGTGAGTCACAGTATATAGTAAGTGACGGCAGATAAAGAACTGAATGGTCCATCCAGTCTGCCCAACAGTCATATTCATTATCAATTCAAGATTAAATCAACAATGAGCATGGTATTATATACCTGATCATGGTTTTTCTTTGGTGTTTATGGGACATAGACTGTAGAAGTCCGCCCAGCTCTGTCCTTGTGTTGCAGCTACTGGAGTTGCCTTCAAAGCCCAGTCCAGCCTATCCGAATCCGTCTTGTCATTTGAGGACACAAACCCATAAAATTCTGCCCGGCACTGTCCTCATGTTACAGAGTTTCTCTCAAAGCTCTCTCCAGCCCATCCTACAACCAGATTGCTATATGCGGGACTCAGATTATACAAGACAGCCCAACACTGGCCTTAGTTGATACAGCCAGAGTTGCCATCTAAGCACCACTTGACATGCAAACACATATGCAACCCTTTAAGTTTTGTTTTATTATACCATTCATTTTCTAATTAGAGATCCTCTGTGTTTATCCCATGCCTTTTTGAATTCCACCACAGTTTTTTTTTCTCCACCAGGGCTTTCCAGACATCAACCACCTTCTCCATCTACATCACCATTGCACTCTGTAGCCCTCTGTCCCCTGGGGGTTCACAATCTACCCATTATCCTATATTGATGCCGCCAACAGATATCTGCTCTGAGGGAAAGCTGGGGTTGATGGGGCTGCATAAACATTGGTGCAAACCTGGCATGCTGGTTTCCCAGTTCAGCTCTATACTGGAGGCTGGAACCAAGGACATGATGCTATAAAATTAGAACCGGAACAGGGTATTTCTGCGGGAGGATTGTGC
Source organism: Microcaecilia unicolor (assembly GCF_901765095.1). Classification (NCBI taxonomy): domain Eukaryota; kingdom Metazoa; phylum Chordata; class Amphibia; order Gymnophiona; family Siphonopidae; genus Microcaecilia; species Microcaecilia unicolor. The sequence goes on from NC_044040.1 coordinate 169,258,897, forward strand.
CTGGGTATGCGCCCAAGGCACAATCCTCCTGCAGAAGTTGTTTGACAGGTTCAGGCTGTCAAAAAAAAAGCCTGGACCTGTCAAACTTAACCTGACATGAGGGCTGGACCTCCAGAAACCATTACTCCACCACACACCCCTATAGCAAAACAAAATACCTGGTGCTCCAGTGGGACCCCAGCTGTAGCACCCCAACCAAATCCAGGCCCCCACCCCCCCCCCCCGGGCACCGACATGGGGGGCTGGAGGTCCAGTGGAACCCTAGCTATAGCCCCCCCAGCCAACCCAAACCCCACCCCACATAACTTAAGGTAGGAGGAGGGAGAAGCACTCCCTCCTCCTGCGAGCACCGATTTCAATATGACAGCACTCTGCTCTGCCCGGAGCATCATGGGATGTGCTGGGCAGAGCTTCCCTACCATATAAAGGAGAAACTTTCTTATATGGTAGTGAAGCCCCACCCAAAGCATCCCTTGATGAACCGAGCAGGACAGGGCACCACCATTAGATCCCTCTTCATTAACGCAGCCCTGTGGTCAAGCACTTGAGATGCAGGGGGGAGCTTCTCTGATTGTGTGGGGGGGTTGGGGTTTGGGTTTGGGTTGGTTGGGGGGGGCTACACCTAACATGTGGTTGCCTGCACTTATACCAGCCATAGAGCTGGTATAAATGAACAGTGACGCACATAACTTACAAAATTTGTAAGTTAGGTGCATGAGTGGGAACCTCACCTTTGTCCTGCCCATACCCAGCCCATCTCTATCTTTCAAATAGACACTATGCAAGATAGGTGTGTATTTACAGAATATCAATTAGGAGGAATATTGGCATATATGATCATATGTGCTGGCATATGCATGCCTAAGCTGATTTGCTAAACATTTACCTGCATAACACACACACACACACAAATATTAGCACTACTTTTTGGATCTCTCTTTTAACCAAGTGCCCTAGAGGTTCACTGGTCTTTTCCTCACTCCTCTTTGTCATGAATGAATGCTGCTTTCCTATCTACTATAATAAAACTCACCCTCAATGTTCTGAAGACAACATTCTCAAGTCACTCAGTCACTCCCTGAAGGGTTCGTCAGTTCATGGTGGTGAAGCCACAACACTGACCATGTCTCTCTGCCCCGCCCTCGCATGACGGACCAATCAGAAAAAACACCCTAACGTTCTGAAACACAAAGGACCATCACAAAACCGTTACCAGGCAACGCAAGATGGACCTATCAGAGGAAACTACATGGCAATAAGGGAGGAGCATTCACCAGCAGAACGGCTCATTATCTGTGCAGCACGTAGAGCACAGAACCACCGCTGGAACAAGAGAAGAATATTCCTGCTGTGGGTATGTGCAAAAATAGACCGGGGGGGGGGGGGGAGAAAATTTTAAATGCCTAAAGCTGGTACTGAAGAGTGCCAGAGGGCCTATAGCACAGACTATATTTGGGATCGCTTGACGTGGATTCGGTGGAGCCGGAGAACAGCGTGCCCCTCACCATCTGGGACGTGGGCGAACAGGAAAAGCTGCGGCCCAGCTGGAAGGATTACCCGCGACCCAGCCAGCAGCAAACAGCAACCAAGGAAGGGGGAGGAGTAGGGAAACACGCGGAGCGTGTTTCCCTACTCCTTCTCTGCCTAGGAATCGCTGGAGACTGGCTGCCAAACTAACAAAACAACCGCACACCAACGCACCACCTCCATCATTCGAAAGGCATCCACTCTTACTTCAACAGAAATGCAAACTAATAATAAAAAACAAACAAAAAATACCCGGTTTCTCACACAGCTGCAGGTAACTCCCCACCCCTTCCTCTTCCCCTTTTGCCGACGCGGCCAAGGACGTGCCCAACCATCCCCAGCCTCAGGCAAGCCGTCTCCCACCTCGGGGATTCCCCGAGCACCCAGAAAAAGATGGCGCTGCTTCCCACAGCGCATAAATGTTCCAGCATTCCCCTACAGCCAGTCTGAAATGGACCGAACATACCGGATCACCCCCCGATGGCCCGAGACCGTGCTCCTCTCCCTTCCGCCAACTTAAAACAACCATCCCCATCCTCAGGCCAGCCGTCTCCCACCTCCAGGATGCCCAGAACCCCAGCCCAATGGAAAAAGACGGCGCTGCTTCCCACAGTACATTTCTCTTCCAGCGTTCCCCTACAGCAGCACTGAAACTGCCAAAAAATACTGACAGACCAAGAACGTGCTCCTCTACCTTCCGCCCATCTAAAACAACACTGCTGCCTCAGCACAACACAAAAAAAAAAACCTGGAAAAAACAATCCACCATTCAGCAAAGGCTGACCCCCCTACAACCACATTCACATTTCACCAACAGAAAGACCCTCCTCCACAAACTTCCTTGACAGACAAAACCACACACACACACAATACAACAGAAACACACCCTCAAAGCCACACACCAATCCATCCCACTTTGCCAGCACAGCACAGCACATCCCCCAACCCCCCACCCCCCAAAAAATAAAAAGACACACATCAACAACCTGCACACACACCCCACACTCACACACTCACACACACACAAAATAACTCTGTGACACATACACACACAAAAAAAAAGCCACATGCTAGCGCCCGTTTCATTGGTTTCGGAAATGGGCCTTTTTTACTAGTTTTATTATAAACTGCTTTGTCCTACTGGTTAGAAAAAGCAATATATTAAGCCCCTCCAATAAACATAAACATAATAGGATCCAAGATAGACCATCTGCCAGTGCTAGAAGGCAGAGGCATCATCTTTATTTATGTGCTTACTAGTAAAAAAGGCCCGTTTCTGACACAAATGAAACGGGCCCTAGCAAGGTTTTCCTTGGAGTGTGCATGTTTGAGAGAGTGTATGTGAGAGTGACTGTGTGTGAGAGAGAGAGTGAATGTGCGAGTGTGTGTGTATGAGAGAGAGAGAGTGAGTCTGGGTGCAAGTGTGTCTGTGAGAGAGAGAGAGTGTGTGTGTGTGAGAATGAGAGTATGTGCAAGTGCGTATGTGAGACACAGTGTGAGAGAGTGAGTGTATTTCACACAGATACAGTGTGTGCGAGAGAGAGAGTGTGTGTGAGAGACAAACTCTCTGTGAGACTGAGTGTTTGAGACCAAGAGAGTGTGTGAGTGACTGTGTGACACATAGAGAGTGAATGTGATACAGTGTGAGACATAGAGTGAGAGAAAGACATTGACTGTGAGAGAGAGAGACTGTGTGAGAGAGAGAGTGTATGTGTGACAGAGATACCTCCCCACCTCTCTGGTGTCAGGCCCCCCCCCCCCCCCTCTCTCTCTGGTGTCTGAGCGTTACTGTGCAGGACGCTGAACTCGTGCTTCAAGGAACTGACCAATCCTATTTAATAGAACGCACCTCCAACATTCTGAAGCCGAGAAACATCTTGTAGTTGGTCACTTCTGCTTGTGACGAACCTGGAAGTACGTGATGTCAATTCAGGAGATGGATACAGAGAGCAGGAAAGCCTCAGCCATGCAGTCAGCTTCAGAATGTTGGAGGTGCGTTTTATTATATAGGATTTGTTTGGTCCTAGCTCCATCCCAGACAGCAGTATCAAAGCACCACTGTGGTCTAGCAACTCTGCCATGGCCCTGGGTAGGTCTCAATAAGTGTGGGGGGTTTAGGTTTGGGAGAAAGTAGGGCTCAGGGAGGCTCAGGGAGGCCACCTCTGTTGTAGCCAGGGTGGGGTTTTGGTGTGGGGCGGATTGGCTCTGAATGGGGGGGCCAGAGCGGGATTGGATATCACAGTGGGAAGGACGGGAGAATGATCAGACATAATAAGGGGGAGGTTGGGTGACAGCAATATGAACATCTATGTCGATGTGGAGCGTCTGTTTACGCTTTCCAAAAATACTAGGACGAGGGGGCATGCGATGAAGCTGCAGTGTAGTAAATTTAAAACGAATCGGAGCAAATATTTCTTCACTCAACGCGTAGTTAAACTCTGGAATTCGATGCCAGAAAAAGTGGTTAAGGCGGTTAACTTAGCGGACTTCAAAAAAAGGTTGGATGGCTTCCTGGAGGAAAAGGCCATAGAATGTTATTGTATGGACAAGGGAATAATACACTATTTCTAGAAGGGGCGGGACAAATTGCTTGTTCTTTTGGCTGCTGTCGGTGACAGGGTGCTGGGCTTGATGGACCCTTGGTCTGTCCCAGCATGGCGATGCTTATGTACTTATGTTGCTATTGCACAACACAGAGGTTCATGTACTGTGAAATGGATCTCTATGCCTGCTGCTTCACCATCCATGTTTTGGATGCTTGTTTCTAAGTGGCTGTTCCTGCTGCACATAGATGGTCATTTCACCTCAGCAGATCTTATTAGAAAATAAAAGGGAAAATTCAAACATTCTGACTTGGACTTCTGATTTCTTTTCTGAACACTCTTTGTAAAATGCCATTCAAGGACAACTTGCAAGTGACCTAAAATACAAGGGAAAGAGTAAGTGAGAGAGAAAGACGGATTAAATTGGAAAAGAGAGATGATATGCATGTTGACTAGATAACATATGCATAAACGTATGCCAAAACTGTACTTCAAAAGGCAACTGCTGTCAAGCCTGAGGTCGAACAAGGCACAAAACTTTAGCTACACTAGGAAAATAGAATAAAGTGGTTAGGATTCTCTGAGTGTTATCTCAAAAACCTAAAACAAAAGGGGAGGGGGGTCCATTCAATCTAGTTTTTCCTTATCGTTTCCCCAAGGATCAAAAGGCTTTAAAGTGTCAAAATCTCTCCCATAGGAAGCAATGGGAAGGGATGTGGCTGGTTGTAGCAGTGCACTGACCTGGACTTAATGCCAGATTTGAGCAGGAGTACATGGGTCTGAGGGCTGCCAGAGATGAACACAAGATATACATTTCATTTGAGTGACTAATGTACAGTATGCGGCCAGGGCATTAATAGAGCCTGGATGGAGGATCCTCCTCCTGCATGCTCTGAATATCTTTTCTTGGGCTGTGGTAAATATTTTCACTTTTTTTGTGGAATACCCGTTTTTTACAACAGTTGTTATTTTAGTGCTTTTCCACTGTTCATCCTCCAAAAAGACTTTTAGGGTGTGTGAAGCCTTAAATGACTTGGTGTGAAGGGACAGGATTTGCTTGGTATGTGACTAGTAAGCATAATAAAAAGAACAAGAGAGGATCTCTGAGTTCTGTGGTTTTGTACCGTTGGACTGCATACAAGCTCCGCTCCCCTTTCTGGCCCCTTACAGTGTAGTGTGAGCTGCAGCTAGAGTTGGAAATAAATCTGCAACAGAAAGTGACCAAATGCAGAATGCCCATACAGGAAGAATTTTGGCACTAATGCCTTGCCTTGTCTTGTCTTGACCTGGAGAAGTAAGCATTCAAGTGGGTCTGTATATATCAATTACCTGTGTGAAAGACAGATGGAAAGCACGAGATAAATCAAGAAAGCCGTCTCTGAACTGACGGGAAATCCTTTCCTTTCATTCTTAAGCTGTATGTTTTTTCTTTCAGTCAGTTGGAATAAGTTATCAACGTGGGCTACTGTTAAGATGTTATTGAATAAAATGGGGCCTGTGCTAAAATAACACATCTTAAAAGTAGCCATTGTTGATAACTTCCCCCCTTAGTGTGAAGAGTTTCACAGATCTCTGGTAACCAGAGCTGATATTGTGTTGTCATCATGCCTCATTCCACCAATGCCTAAGAGTTTCAACCTTATCAATGATGTCACAATGGCTTGATTGTCCTATACTTGACTCACTTTTATTATATACACTCTTCAATAAAAACTGAAAGATTATAAATATATATATAGCAGTGACTTTGATTTCTAGGGACTTTTCTTTTAAGGGAGGACATTATCAAGGTGAGCTACTGTTAAGAACTGTTATTTTAACATTTACCTCAGTTATTAGTAACTAGATCTCACTGCATAAAATGGACCTGTGATAAAATAGCACATCTTAACGGTAGCCCACATTAATAACTGCCCCCTTAGGCACCTACTTGCCAAAGTCTCTTTCATACCTTGTTTCTGTTAGTGAACAGACAGGAGAAAAGGTGTGGAAAGTGAGACATTAGTAAACTAAAAAGAAATGCTAGAGGCAACAAACTGAAATTGGACTTAATTCTCTGGAGGGCACAAAAGTTAATTAATAATCCAGTTGGGCTAATATTCAAAGGGAGGTTTGCACTGGTCACTGTGTGGCCAACACATAATTCCCTTAATCCATAGATTTTCAAAAAATTTATGGATAATATTGGACCATTTAAATTGCTAAACAGCTGGACCTTATTGGTAAATTTGTGGGCCAGGTTAGGGAAGGAGTGAAGGCAGGCCAAAAAATTAGCTGTTTCCATTATTCAGCTCCTAAACAGGCTCCCCACCCCACCCTCGATAGTCAGCACTATTTAACCAGCTAGAACAGCTGCTAACCAGTTAAATAGCACTTAAGCAGTTATCTGCCGATATTCAGTGGGACCACACAAAACAAAGAGTAACTACATAGGCACCATGTTACATGCAGTGCCTGACAACATGGGAGTACCTGCACTACTAGACAGGCAACAATCCATAATGTTTGGCAACAACTCATCACCACCATGGACACTGACCTGCGAGGTACCACAAGGATCAATACTGTCACCTATTCTGTTCAATATCTACCTCAAGGCACTAGCTGAGCTGATTTGGTCAATGGACAGCTCCATTTGATTCAGAATGCAGCAGCAAGACTCATAGAAGGTTGCAAGCGATGTGACCACATCACACCATTTTTGCAAAAACTTCATTGGCTACCAGTACAATACAGGGCTAAATTTAAAACTCTATGTCTGATCTTCAAGGCTCTGAAAGGAAATGACCCTGAGTTCCTGAAAAAATAAGATGATCCTCCACACACCGCCAAGGACACTAAGGTCCTCCCAAGGACTTTCACTAACCACACACTCTCCAAAAGACATTACATGATGTGATACCCGCAAACGAGCCTTCTTTGGAGTAGCCCCTACACTCTGGAATACACTGCCTGAAAGGATCCGCTTAATACAAGACTATCTCTATTTCAGGAAGCAGGTGAAAGCTTGGCTCTTCAACCAGACCTTTAATGGAAGAAGTAACTAACTTGCTAGTCTCACTCACACACACGAGTGACTCGGGCTGCACATACTGCAGCAGGACATGTTTATCCACTCCTTCCCTAGCTAATATTTAACCATCTCTCTGACCTCTTGTGCAACTTTATTTAAATCAATCCTCACTCCAACATGTAAGGACCAACCCAATCCCCTTCCTGGTATATAAGGACCCTCTGATTCCCCCCCAATATATAAGGACCCCTCTGATCCATCCAATGACATGTAAAAATACCCCCAATTGCAATCTTGTGGGTAAATCCCATCCCCAGCATCAAATGCCTGCCTCTCCAGACCCCTACCCTCCACAACTCCTCCCTGGTACTTGCTTAGGGCCTCATTGGTAATTCAGGGGGACCCAGGCAGTAGTGATCACTCTCTGCTGCCTCCTGGGTCAGCGCCATCATCTAAAATAGTGCCAATGACCCTGATAATAGTCTCATAAGAACATAAGAGTAGCCATACTGGGTCAGACCAATGGTCCATCTAGCCTAGTATCCTGTTTTCCAAACAGTGGCCAAGCTAGGTCACAAGTATCAGGCAGAAACCTAATTAGCAACAACATTCCACTGAAGACTAAACTAGGCCCTGCAGTGTCTGCTAGAGGCTATCCGTTAATGCTGTAGTACAAAGTTCAAGTTTTAAAACTAGGGAAGAAAGAGTATGGAGACTAGTTGATAAAGTTTGCTTTTTATATTTTTATTCTGCCTATCAATAGCCTACAATTCCTCCTTTAAACCCCAATCTTTAAGTTCCCAAAGCACAGAGCAGAATAAAGCTCACTTACCAGAGAAATGTCCTCTTCTCTCACAACTTCTCAGAAAGAAAGTTAATGGGGACCTTTCCTTTTTATATAGTTTTGAATCTAAGGGGACTGCTTTAAACAGACCCTTTCAAGCTAACTCGGTATTCAGATTGCCCTTAATAACCTTTGCAAAGGTACCTGGCGGCGGCAGCGGCGGGAGGGGGGGTCCAAAGTAGAGGGGGCCAGGGCTTAATCTGTGGGGGCCCATGCCCACTGTTGCTCCACCAAGCTACGCCCTTGGTTTGAAGGTTGGAGGCAACTTCCTTTGAGATGTGACTCAGCACCTTTGGTTGGTTAACATGGGTGGCCATAGTAACAAAGCTCACCTTTCTTCTGAATGCACCGCCTATTTATTAAAAGAAGAAATGATCTCATGCTTTACCATCTTTGTGATGTCTCAGCAATGTATTTCAATGTGTTGTGTATTTCATTATACAATCTGCTACCAATATGCTATTCTTTTTATCTGCACAATCTATTAACTTAAACAGAACCAGCTATGTTTGAGACACATACTTAGGGAGAGATCAGGAATTGTAAGAAGATCAATGGCATTGGATATTTCAGCCGAGATTTTACTGTCTTGAGTTTTATTGTGGTTTCATTTCTCTTCTCTTTTTGTTTTATTCAGTTTTGTGCAGCTAATATGAAATAGTATGCATTATTTCATGTAAGCACTTTATTTAGTATGCACAGTAAATGAAATAGCAGATGAAACCAAATGAAAAAGCATACCAGTAATGCTAGTGACTCTCCCAACATCAGCTTCCTAGTTAATAGAAAATATAGGCTTTTCCCTACGACTTCACTCCATGCTTCCCCAGGAGTATCCTTCCTATTCCTATTGAAATCCAATAAACCTGTCTGGTAGAATCTGAGTTACTCCTGTTTTCTGGCCAACCAGGAGCACCCTTTTAGGCGCTAGAGAGGGATCCCTGCCAATCAGAACTGCACTTCTGTAGCAGCTCAGCCACATGAAGAAACTGTGGCTGAGTTCAGAGAAGTACAGCTGCTCTCCGGAGTTTCGGGGCCGGGCCACTGGCCTGCAGCAGTGGTGAACGAAAACGGCGTCAGCATGACATGTCACTGAATATGATCCAGTTTCCACAAGTCGACTCTCAGCCCAGCTGCTCTGTGTTGGCCCATTTTCTTACCCCCCTCCCCCCGAAGGAGCCAGGAACTGAACTCCAACAGAACTGGATGGCATGAACTGGTAATTGGTAAGTAAGCAGACAGAGACAGATCTATTAAGTTCTGGTTCATGTCTTTCATTCCACAGGTTTATTTCAGAACCCAAGAAAACTAGATGCTTTGTGAACTCCTAGACCTAGCCAACCTTGGTCCTGTTGTGTGGCTGTATCCTGTATCGTATGTGTATTGTATTGGGATGGGTTCTTTAATAAACCTGAGGAATGAAAGACCTGAGCCAGGGTTGTTTTTACATGTTTTATGGAAGCGGACTCACCAGAGATCATAAATAAAAAAATTTTAAAACACTTATCAGGGGTGGAGCTAGGCAGGGGCAGGGCTAGGCAAGGGGCCCCTACCAAACTGGTCTGCACAGGGCGCTGCAATTGCTAAGACCAGCCCTGTGGCCCAGCATTGAATATTCAGGTTTAATGCCAGAAGCAGACAGCAAAATCGCTGCCCGCTGCCAGCTGAACATCGGGCTGTATAAATTTAACAGAACATAAGAATAGCCATACTGAGTCAGACCAATGGCCCATCTAGCCCAGTATCCTGCTTTCAAAAGTGGCCAATCCAGGTCACAAGTACTTGACAGAATCCCAAATAGTAGCAACATTCCAGAATCCCAAATAGCAACAACATTCCATGATACCAATCCCAGGGCAAGCGGTGGCTTCCCATATGTCTATCTCAATAGCAGACTATGGACTTTCCTCTTTATCAACTGGTCCATGACAACTGAACACATTTTTTCCTAGAAATCTTTCATTCTACTATTTTTAGGGATGGTTTGATTCCTGTGAACTCTTGAGTTTGAAGCTAGAACATCCTTCTCTTTCTCTCTCGCTCTTCTGAAGACTATAGCCATCTGAAACTAAACATGACCAAGACTGAGCTTCTCATCTTTCCCCCTAAACCAACCTCTCCTCCTCCCCCATTCTCTATTTCTGTGGATAACACTCTCATCCTTCCTGTTTCATCTGCTCGTAACCTTGGGGTCATCTCCGACTCCTCCCTCTCCTTCTCTGCACATATTCAGCAGACTGCTAAAACCTGACGTTTCTTTCTCTATAATATCACCAAAATTCGCCCTTTCCTTTCTGAGCACACTACTAGAACCCTCATCCACACTCTTATCACCTCTTGCGTAGACTATTGCAACTTGCTTCTCATAGGTCTCCCTCTTAGTCATCTCTCTCCTCTTCAATCTGTACAAAATTCTGCTGCACGACTAATATTTCGCCAGTGTCGTTATGCTCATATTAGCCCTCTTCTCAAGTCACTTCACTGGCTTTCTATCTGTTTCCGTATACAGTTCAAACTCCTCTTATTGACCTATAAGTGCATTTACTCTGCAGTACCGCTCCACTCTCATCTCTCCCTACATTCCTCCCCGGGAACTCCGTTCACTGGGTAAATCTCTCTTATCTGCACCCTTCTCCTCTACTGCTAACTCCAGACTCCGTTCCTTTTATCTTGCTGCACCATATGCCTGGAATAGACTTCCTGAGCCAGTACGTCAAGCTCCATCTCTGGCCGTCTTCAAATCTAAGCTAAAAGCCCACCTTTTTGATGCTGCTTTTAACTCCTAACCCTTATTCACTTCTTCAGAACCTTTATTTTATCATCCTCACTTTAATTTTCCCTTATCTCTTGTTTGTCCTGTTTGTCTGTCCTAATTAGATTGTAAGCTCTGTCGAGCAGGGACTGTCTCTTCATGTTCAAGTGTACAGCGCTGCGTACGTCTAGTAGCGCTTTAGAATTGATAAGTAGTAGTAGTAGTATAGCTGTCAAAAGCACTTTCGGTCCAAAGTGCAGGCAATGTTTCGGCTTTAATCAGACTCTTTCATGAGAATTTCCAGAGCAGATTGAAGTCCTGCCTTCTACAATGAGAAGAGATCAGCCTGACCTCCTTTGTAAAAATTAAGGGCAGGGCATTCTTTTATACTCTCTGAGCATACAAGCAAGTTATTGGAAATGTTTACAAATGTGCAATCATTCTTCAACAGTAGCACAGAAAGACAAATCTGAATTCTGTGTTTGAAAACACATGGTACACAGAAGCCCTGTGTTTCTCAGGAAACTCCTCCACATACCTTTTTTTAGAATGACCCTTGCTCCAGTGTGTATCAGGCATTATCAACTTGACTGTGATACCCAAAAATCTCATATCCTTTCCCTCAAATGCAGTCACTCACTGGACATCATGAACAATAAGAGTTTGGGCAGAGGTAATGATCTAACCATGCTGTCGTCAAGGTATTTGCCTGAGCAAAAGTCATGAAGCTAAAAGTATCTGCATCCACTTTGATCACAACATGTAAATGTGACCCGCTGAGCAAAAAGGTACTACTACTACTACTATTTATCATTTCTATAGCGCTACAAGGCATACGCAGCGCTGTACCAAAGGTGGGGCATAATCCTGCCAAATTTCAGCCTCAGGTATGGACTAAATACATTTATCAATAAAAAAAATGTAATTATTAATTTGGATTTTGCTCACACCTTTTTCAGCAGTAGCTCAAGGTGAGTTACATTCAGGTGCACTGGGTATTTCACTGTCCCTGGAGGGTTCATTATCTAATTTTTTTACCGGAGGCAATGAAGGGTTAAGTGACTTGTCCAAGATCACAAGTTGCAGCAGTGGGATTTGAATTGGGTAGCTCTGGATATCAAGGCTGGTGCCCTAACCACTAGGCTACTCCTCCACTCCACTGCAGGAATCCCATACCCCACTTTAGGTACCTTGGGCACTTGCAGTTTTTAGGTTATAGAACATGAAAAACATCAAAGTTGTGAAAAAAAATTGCATAGCCCCATTCTACTGACCCTATAATACACAAAACTTTCACAAATGAAAGTTGCCCCTCCAAACTTTTATAGCCTTTATTTCTGTTTTTTGCAGTGGCGTAGCTACGTGGGGCCTGAGAGGGCCTGGGCCCCCATAGATTTGGCCCTGGCCCCCTCCTGACGATCCCCTTGAACCCCCCCTCCCGCCACCAACTCTCCCCCACTGCCATTGCCGCCCGCCCCGCCGCCGCATCAGATACCTTTTTTGCAGCCGAAGAGAGTCTTCTTCAGCGCCGGAGTAGCGCCTTCATTCAACGAAGTTCCTGTGATCAGCTGTTTTGACGCCTTACATCTACACCGTGCATGTAGCCCCATGCAGGACGTAAGGCGTCAAAACAGCTGATCGCAGGAACTTCGTTGAACGAAGGTGCTACTCGGGCGCTGAACAAGACTCTCTTCGGCTGCAAAAAAGGTATCTGATGCGGCGGCGGGGTGGGCGGCAATGGCGGGGGAGAGTTGGTGGCGGGAGGGGGGGTTCAAGTCTTGAATGGCATGCTGTTAATAAGCAGGGGGGTCCAAAGTGGCGGCGGCAGTGGCGGCGTTTGGGTGGATGGGGAGGCAGCTAAACAGTGCCCCCCCACCTTGGGCTCTAGCCCCCCCCCGGTGAGGTCTGGCTATGCCCCTGGTTTTTTGTAACCCCATTTTTGGTACCTTTTCACTCAGTGGATCACAAATTTTAGAGCTGGGCTATCAGTAGCAATGGCATATGAAATATCAATGACATATCCTATGTCTTTGCTTGTCATTACCAAATGAATATGAGCAGGAAAAACATGATATTTAGTGTTTTGTTGTATGCTGATAATAGCGTGCACTCTTTGAAAATAGTGCACACTTACTCCCTATGAAATGCGTATGCAAATTAATTGGCTAATAACCCAATTAACATCAATAATCGGGCACTAACAACCAATTATTGACGTTCACTGGCACCCCTCAAAGGCTGTGTTGTCATTGTTTCCAAGTTTCTTTATTTCTTGATATACCGCTGTAGGGCATATGCGGTTTACAATCATCCTAAACAAGAGAGCCCAAAGTTTTAAAATAGAAGGAAATATTTTTTTCACTCAACAAATAATTAAGTTCTGGAACTCTTTGCTGGAGGATGTGGTAACAGCGGTTAGTGCATCTGGGTTTTAAAAAAGGTTTGGACAAGTTCCTGGAGGAAAAGTTCATAGTCTGCTATTGAGACAGACATGGGGAAGCTACTGCTTGCCCTGTGATACTGGGCTACATGGGCCATTGGTCTGACCCAGTATGGCTATTCTTATGTTCTTAAATCCAACTAAATAAATAAATAAATAAAACAAGGCATGGAGCCTAACTCTACTTGTATACATTGACAGCAGTGACAGGGTGTGACCATGGCACACCGTTACAGAATACTGCCTCAGAGCATCTAACTTGAATCGACACTATGCAAGATTCTATAAAGGGTGTGTGCCCTTTATAGAATCACACTTAGGGCTGATTTTTTTTCCAGTGCCACATTTAAGTGCCATTTATAGAATGCCCCTCTTGTGGAAAGAGGGAGCAGTATTTCAGAAAGGGGGAAAGGGAATTGGGGCTTGATATACTGCCATTCTGAGGTTTTTGCAACTACATTCAAAGCAGTTTACATATATATTCAGGTACTTATTTTGTATCAGGGACAATGGAGGGTTAAGTGACTTGCCCACAGTCCCAAGGAGCTGCAGTGGGAATCAAACTCAGTTCCCCAGGATCAAAGTCCACTGCACTAACCACTAGGCTACTCCTCCACTGCAAAAAAAAAGAGGGAGCACCATTATACATGCATAAATTAGTGCTCATGCACAAACTGGAGAAAAGAGTGCATCTTTTTTCTGAAATAGTGCACCCACTTTCCATGACAAAATAGCCAGAAAACCCCAAATAAAATGAAAATTCCAGTAAACAACACAAAATTAACATTTTCTGGTTGCTCATCCCTTGTAGCTATGAATTAAACATGGCATTTAAATGAATGGTCGAAATCCATCTGCAGCATAGCTTCATAGAATTCAATGCAAACGTATGGCATTGTCAAAATGACGAACAACTCTACAAATACCTACTAGGGCTGACATCTCTTTTAACTGCAGGCTTGAACTGAAACAGAAGCCTAATTAGAGAAAATCAAAGCAACTGAGCAAGAACCATCTTTCTCTGATATTGTTCATAGTCATGGAAACTAGAGAGGTATCTCTCATGAACCCATCAATAAGGTCATCTCAAGAAGATACGTGGAGGGGCATAATGGAACAGAAACGCCTTTCTCCATGGGCGTTAATCTCCGAGAACGGGTCCGTGAAGGGGCGGACCGAACCGTATTATCGATAAAAAATAGATGCCCATGTTTTATTCGCCAATGTGTGAGCTGGGCGTTTTTGCTTTTCAGCGATAATGGAAAAGGAAAGTGCCCAGCTCAAAAACGAATAAATCCAAGGCATTTGTTCGTGGGAGGGGCCAGGATTCGTAGTGCACTGGTCCCCCTCACATGCCAGGACACCAACCGGGCACCCTAGGGGGCACTTTTACAAAAACAAAAAAACAGGTAAAAGAGCTCCCAGGTGCATAGCACCCTTCCATTGTGTGTTGAGCCCCCCAAATCCCCCTCAAAACCCACTGCCCACAAGTCTACACCATTACTATAGCCCTAAGGGGTGAAGAGGGGCACCTACATGTGGGTACAGTGGGTTTGGGGGGGTTGGACGACTAATAAGCATTAAGCAGCACAATTGTAACAGGTAGGGGGGATGGGCCTGGGTCCACCTGCCTGACGTCCACTGCACCCCCTAACAACTGCTCCAGGGACCTGCATACTGCTGCCTGGGAGGAGGGTATGACATTTGAGGGTGAAAATAAAAAGTTGTGAAACATCATTTTTTTGTGGTGGGAGGGGGTTAGTGACCACTGGGGGAGTCAGGGGAGGTCATCCCCGATTCCCTCTGGGGGTAATCTGGTCATTTAGGGCACTTTTTGGGGCCTTATTCGTGAAAAAACAGGGTCCAGGAAAAGTGCCCTAAATTCTAGCTACAAACGCATCCATTATCGGCGAAGGGCGCCCATCTCTGTTCGGGTGATAACCACGCCCCAGTTCCGCCTTTGACACGCCTTTGACACGCCCCCGTCCACTTTGTCCGCATCCGCGACGGAGTGCAGTTGAAAGCGTCCCAAATTCGGCTTTTGATTATACCGCGTTATTCGTTTTTGTGAGATAAACGCCCATCTCCCGATTTAGGTCGGAACTTGGGCGTTTTTCTCGTTCGATTATAAGCTGGATACTGTGCAGCACACACTCACTTCCCAGACAGTCTTCCTTAAAAAAAAAATAAAAAAAAACAACCGGCAGCAGTGCCATCAATCAGCCAACACCTTCATTCACAGTTGCTTCCTGATGCTATTTTTTTTATTTAGATTTTGCTCACACCTTTTTCAGAAGCAGCTCAAGGTGAGGTAGAGTGAGGTACACTGGATATTTCTCTGTCCCAGGAAGGCTCACAGTCTAAGTTTGGACCTGAGACAATGGAGGGTTAAGTGACTTGCCCAAGATCACAAGGAGCAGCAGTGGGATTTGAGCTGGCCACCTCTGGATTGCAAGACTGGTGCTCTAACCACTAGGCCACTCCTAATACTCATTAAACATGAAGGACTTGCTCACATCTCACATCTTTTCCTGCTGTAGCATGGATATTATCAGGTGATACTTCTCACAATAACCAAAAACCCATTTCCAGGGATAAAGAGTACCTGCAAGGAACTTCACATTCTAGGAAAAGTGAATGGGTTGTGTAGGCATTGGCTTTGTAAAAAAAAAGGGGGGGGGGGTTTTAAGGAATAAAAAAGGGGGGGAAATTGAGGTGGAACCTTGACCTCACTGTCTTCTCTCTACCTTCAAACTAAAATTCTTCCCTGGCTTCCCCTGGTAACTTACCCCCCATCTGTGGCGCCTTCAGGATCCCAGTCACTTCTTGCCCTGCTATTTCAGACTTTTGAAACAGCATCAATTGACCCAATTTTGGTGCCATTTTATTGTAAGTCAGTTATTGAAAATGGTGTCAACCTTAGGCCAGCTGGCACCATTTTGAAATAAAACCAAAGTGGCAAGAGCAACTGGGGACTCCTGCTGCTGAAGACTGCACAGATGGGGTAAGATTCTGGGGGAGATACAGGGAGAGACCTGAGGAAGCCTGGAGGTACTTGGTTTGTTTGTTTATTTTGATAGGGCACTTTTTTTAGCAACAGGGGACTGGTTGCTACACCTATGCAAAAAGAAAATGAAAGCATTTTTGCCTAAGCGTATTCTATAAGATTTAGGCACGGTATATAAAATATGCTTGGTAGATATCCCAGCGCCTAAAACTATGTGTATCCACTTACACCAATGAAAATGTGGTGTAAATCCCTGCACGTTGATTTACGTGGACTGGGCCATATTCTATAACAACGTGTGTAAATTTGGGAATGCCCATGATAAGCCCATTTCCCCGTCCATAACCACGTCCCTTTTTTGATGTGCGCATTTGAATTTAGGTGTAGCAAGTAACAGCATATGCTTAGTGAGTTCTGCACGTAAATTCTAATTATTGCCAATTAGTGCTCATTATTGCTTGTTAAGTGCCGTTAATGATTCTGATTGGCTTGTTAAGTCAATTAAGTTATGCACATTGTTATGGAATACACTTAGATTTTGGGGCACAATGCTTGGCATGATATATAGAATCCGGCAGAAAATGCACACGCATACACATGCAGATGATTTGGAAATAATTCCATAAGGCATGCTCCACATTCTTTCCCCCAATTTTCTTTGATGTAAATTTTACTATGAACTTTATAGCTTTTGTAATGGTTGTTACGTACAATGACAACGACTGAAACATGTAATTTGCTATTGGTTGCTCTGTGTATAGGCTCCTAGTAGTAGAGAAATATAGCAATACCTGTTACCTTAGAACAGGGGTGGGCAACCTCAGTCCTCAAGGGCTGCAACCCAGTTGGGTTTTCAGGCTGGCCCAATGAATATGCATGAGATCTGTTTTCCTACAATGGAGGCAGTGCATACAAATAGATTTCATGCATGTTTGTTGGGGAAATCCTGAAAATCTGACTAGGATGTGGTCCTCGAGGACAGAGTTTGCCCATCCCTACCTTAGAATAATAGCACCCTGTGGCTAAAATGTAAAATTCATCCTTTGAAATCTATGGACAGTGATATATTGTTATTTTTTCCAAACCAACAGAATTTGCAATGTTTCATGCAAACTCTCTCTCCTGTCTCCCACCCAGGTCAGTGACAAACAAATACACACACGTCTGTGTACACACGCAAACATGCAGAGGGGTTGGAAAGAATTCCATGAACCATGCTATGCATGCTTTCCTGACTTGTAATAACAAAATGAAATAAAACAATTAATTTTGTTGAAATTTCCTGTTTCATTTCAAACAAAAGTACACCCCTACGTGACCCTTTTACTATAATGCATTAAAATAAATATGCTTAGCATATTTTAACACGGACTTTCCTGCCTGCTAAGCCCATTTATAATGAGGCAGTAAAATACGACTTTTTCTATTTTTCTTTTTGCAGGTCCTAGGCTAATTTGCCAATTAGTATGTGAGACCTGCAAAAGATTAATGTGGGGGCACTTAACACCTATTTACTCTTCACCCTAACCCAGCATTAACCAGTTAGCACATGCTAATCCTAATGCTCTATCTGGCTAATGCTTTCACACCCATTCTCCACTCATGACACATCCTCTGTTAAAAATATCTTTAAAAATAAGTAATGCCGGCTTAACACATGCAAACAAGCAAAACTTAGTGCACTTTAATAAAAGTTCCACTAACCATTTTACCCACGTACAGGGTGAGTAGTTTTCACAGAGCCGATTTGCGCGGGTAAATGGCTTTTAAAAATTGCCCTCCTGTTGTATTAATAAACATGCTATCCAACAGATGAACAGATAAGATCACTATTAAGCTCAAGAAGTGGTTTCTCTGAGATAGGATTGAGGTGCATAAGGGAACACGGTGCTTGCACTGTTACTGCAGATTGCTCATATATTAAAAAATAAGGATCGTTCTTAAGTCAGTGTGTTAAATATTCAGAAAGCTTGCCAGCAATAAAGTCTGGATGCTTATGCCAAATGGTTAGGATTCATGAATCATTAAAATGAGTATCAGAATCCTCTGCTATGACGGGGTCATGAAATAGGGCAACACAATTCATAGCAAAAAAAAAATCAGTTTACTTTTCAGGTGGTGACAGATTCATTACACACAACTGTATTTAATTCATGGGTGGGCTGGGGCTTAAAAGAGGAAAAGCTCCTGTTTATATATCTATCTATACCTTTAACATATATGCATCCAGTATGAATCAAGTTTGCTTCCCTGCAGTTTAATGGGTAAGAGATGTTTTCATTTGTCTGTTTAGTAAATGAGCACATTTATAACCTTCCTTTCCATTGCTTACCCTGGCGTTTCTCTGACCCCATTATGACAGGTTCAAAGAGACAAAACAGCCAACACAATCTACAAAGTTCCAGGTTCGTTGCATGGCAGAGCTGTGTATTTATACCAGGGGTGGGAAACGTTTATACACAGAATAAGGTGTGAGCAAATCCAAATACATAAAAGGCTGCATAAATGTCCATGCTATCCCTGGCGGGCTGCAACATTATGCAATATTGGAACTGGAAATGTGCAGACTTCCATAGACTTTTTGTAATAGATAAATAAGTATGTATGTAAGGGAAATAAGATGGCTGAGGGGAGATAACATAGAGGTATATAAAATACTGAGTAGAGTGGAACAGGTAGACGTGAATCGCTTGTTTACTCTTTCCAAAAATACTAGGATTAGGGGGCATGCAGTGAAGCTACAAAGTAGTAAATTTAAAACAAATCAGAGAAAATATTTATTCACTGAATGTGTACTTAAACTCTGGAATTCGTTGCCAGAGAATGTGGTAAAAGCAATTAGCTTGGGGGGAGGAGGGGGTATAAAAAGTTTGAATAGATTCCTAATGTCCCTAAGCCATTATTAAAATGGGCTTGGGAAAATCCACTGCTTATTTCTGGGATAAGCAGCATAAAATGTATTGTACTGTTTTGGGATCTTGCCTGGATCTTGCTTGGATTGACCACTGCTGGAAACAGGATACTGGTCTCGATGGACCTTTGGTCTGACCCAGTATGGCAACATTTATGTACTAACTATAAACAATGGCATAAACTGAAAATATTTGTGAATTACAGTATTTAAAATTATCAGAGCTCTGCTAAACTGTTTTCTGTGTATACTTCCCATGGTCTCATGGGCTGCATAAAAAAATTCATGGTGGATTGCTCACCCCTGATTTATACCCTAAATCAATGTTTGCACTTGCAGGGGACTTGATTGGAAATCCCTTCTTTGAAGGATATTATTAGCAATGGGCAACCAGAAAGCTGCTCACCCCTGATTTATACCCTAAATCAATGTTTGCACTTGCAGGGGACTTGATTGGAAATCCCTTCTTTGAAGGATATTATTAGCAATGGGCAACCAGAAAGCTTTTGCTTTGTAGAAACAAATGTCATTAAGAGCACGCACTATACTCATCCTATCAGGAAAGAACACAAGCTATATGCAAATAGTAGACAGTCTTAATTTATTTATTTAGATGTTGCTCACACCTTTTTCAGTAGTAGCTCAAGGTGAGTTACATTCAGCTACACTGGATATTTCTCTGGCTCACAATCTAAGTTTGTACCTGAGGCAATGGAGGGTTAAGTGACTTGCCCAAGATCACAAAGAGCAGCAGTGAGATTTGAACCAGTCACCTCAGGATTGCAAGACTGGTGCTTTAATCACTAGGCCACCCCTCCACTCAAGAACACTCCATGTAGAATCACCAATAATAGCAACATTCCATGTAGAATCTCACATAGTAGCAATGGAATCTCAAATAGTAGCAATGTTCGATGTTCCACTGCACTAATCACTAGGCTACTCCTCCACTAGCAACATTCCGTATAGAAGCCTGCCCTTGCAGATCAGCTGCGCAGGCTTCTGTTTCTGTGAGTCTGACGTCCTGGATAGTAGCAACAGAATCTCAAATAATATGTTTGGATTTTGCTCACACTGTTTTCAGTAGTAGCTCAAGGTGAGTTATATTCAGGTACTCTGGGATTTGAACCAGCCACCTCTGGATTGCAAGACTGGTGCTCTAACCACTAGGCCACTCCTCCAATTGGGCAAATTGGTGACAATCAATGATTGGCATTAGCAAGCACTTAATTGCCAGTCATTAGGAGTTACATGTTAATCTACCCTAGTCCCTATTCTATAACATGCACGCCTAATTTTCATAATGCAAAACTCCAAAGAGGGTATGGCCATGGGAGGGGCATGGGCAGGTCGGGTGCATTCCCAGAACTACATACTACTACTACTACTACTTAGCATTTCTATAGAGCTACTAGGGTTACGCAGCGCTGTACAAGTTAAAACAAGGGAAGGACAGTCCCTGCTCAAGAGAGCTTACAATCTAAAGGATAGTAGATGACAGCAGAAAAAGACCTGCACAGTCCATCCAGTCTGCCCAACAAAATAAACTCACATGTGCCATTTTTTGTGTATACCTTACCTTGATTTGTACCTGTCTTTTTTCAGGGCACAGACATTATAAGTCTGCCCAGCACTATCCCCGCCCCCAACCACCCGCCCCACCTCCCACCACCGGCTCTGGCACAGACCATATAAGTCTGCCCAGCACTATCCCCGCCTTCCAACCACCAGCCCCGCCTCCCACCACTGGCTCTGGCACAGACCGTATAAGTCTGCCCAGCACTATCCCCGCCTCCCAACCACCCGCCCCACCTCCCACCACCGGCTCTGGCACAGACCATATAAGTCTGCCCAGCACTATCCCCGCCTTCCAACCACCAGCCCCGCCTCCCACCACCGGCTCTGGCACAGACCGTATAAGTCTGCCCAGCACTATCCCCATCTCCTAACCACCAGTTAAAAGATGAATTGGTGCACAGGCCCAGTTACTTAACATATAATAACATCCCAGCACTTAGTCCACACATACTATAAACATACACCAAGTGAAGATTTTTGGTTACGCCATTCTACTGAATGGCATATGCACTATATAAAATTTATTCCAGTATTTTTGGCCCACTTCTAGTTAGAGTGTATTTAAACCACAGGATGTTCCAGAGTTCAACCTGAGTAAGTCACAAGCCATAAGACAACTGTCCTGTCTGTAGCAGTGAAACCAGAAAAACTAATCTGTCAATAATTCAGTCCAATAATGTCAGGCATATATAAAGAACCTAGAGCCAGATATACTAAGCATTATTCCTAGAGACAGCTGGGCTATTTTATAAAGCTTTTTCCTTATAGGAAATGGCTTTTCTAAAACTGCATAGCCAAATACACACGGTGTGTAAATGTTCCTGGAAGCAGAGTCTGGGAACAGCCAGGGCAGAGTTGCAATGTACACACTTACTTCATAAAATACAGGAGTACAAGCACACATTAACACTTTTGGAGCAAGTGTAAAATGCGTGTGAGTGAATGCGTGTGCTATTGGGGATAGTTTTGAAAGACTATTTTAGAAAAGGCCTATAAGCACCTATGCTGCCTTTATAAAAAAAAAAAAAGAGTAGGTATAAAGAATGCTTATATTTCCAAGCTTGTCATTAGCTGGACACGGGCATTTGCACCAGCCTTTGGCAGACAGAAATGCTTGCACCCTAAGTTATACGTGAAATACACGCTAAGCTAGTATTCTATAAATGGCATTCCACATGCAACAGCCTTTACATAATTTGCATTTAGCACGGATCATCATGACATCTAACTTTGGACAACCTATATGGTTTATGGTTTATTAAAGTTTGCTATACCACCAAAGTTAGCTCACAGGTCTCAGCTGTTTACAATAAGTAATATCAAAAAGTTTTAAATAGAAAGGAACTACAATTTGGATAGGAAAGACAGCACAGCTTAGCATGAGGCAATTCACTATTTAAGTATAGAGTAGGAGGAAACATAGGCAAACCCATGAAAACTACAGAAAGCTAAGGTCATATATTATATTACTACAGTATCCTACCAAGCCTTTAGCTCAGGTTTAAAAGGTTTGAATGAAAACTCTGCTCAGATATGGAGGGGGAGTGAGTTCCAGAGAGAGGAAGCAGCAAAGAAAAAGGTGTGATTCCCGGTGAACTCCAATTCAGCAAGCAAACATAGGACCTGGTAGTGCAAGTCTGTGGTCATTCAAAGAACGAATTCCCCAATATGTGTGCATAGTGTGCACTCTTAGCGGCAGACAACATTCATTTCAAACAACAGCCCATCCCCAGAAATTCAATCCTTGAGATCGATGAACTGATGCTTCTGATGGTTATTCCAGATTTGTAGAATGTGCTATCCAGATATATTTAGGGGTCCTTTTACTGAGGTGCACTGAAAAATGACTTGCGGTAGTGTAGGTGCGGGTTTTGGGCACGTGCTGGTCCATTTTTTTAACATGCCTATAAAAGAGGCCTTTTTGCCAAAAATGGACGTGCAGCAAAACCAAAATTGCCACGCATCCATTTTGGGTCTGAGACCTTACCGCCAGCCATTAACCTAGTGGTAAAGAATCTGGGCAGTAATGACCTACGTGCATCAAATGCCACTTGGCACATGTCCATTACGCGCGCCCCAAAATAAAAAATATTTTTCAGATGCGTGCCAAAAACGAAATTACCGCAAGAGCCATGCAGTAGTTGGGCAGTAACTCCATTTTGGCGCACGTTGGGTGCATGAAGACGCTTACTCAGCTTAGTAAAAGGGCCCCTATATTCGTGAAGACATTGGTGGGATTTAGGCTTCTTCTTAAGACCTGGGTGTTTTAAGCTTGTCATGCTGATTCTGTTTTTCTGTTCATCCACATATGTAGCAGATGGGAGTGTAGTAAATATAATTTTATCCGTGGGATGAGTGTGATCTTTATTGGATTTAGAGTTCCTGTGAGTTGGATTACCAAATTTTATGTTATGCCATTTTGTTTATTGGTCGTATTTACTGTTACTATGTAACATATGTGAGCCGTGTTGATTGTGCTCAGAAAAGCTGCCTATAAATTCTGCTAAATAAATAAAATATGTCTTCCAGAGAGGACATAAGCCAGAAAACTGAAGCAATGGGAGAGAAACAGAAAAAAATGAATAAAGCTTTAAGAAACAAGTTGTAAAGTGCACCACACAGTCTGACAAAGGCACAGTTACAATTCCTGCGTGTCCAGGGCAATTCTGTAACAGGGCCAGTGGCGTAGGAAGGGGGGGCGGTGGGGCGGTCCGCCCCGGGTACACGCCACTGGGGGGGTGTAATCTCCGTTGGTTCCTTGCTCCCTCTGCCCCGGAACATTCCTGTTCCGGGGCAGAGGGAGCAAGGAACCAACGGAGACGACACCCCCCCAGTGGCGTGTACCCGGGGCGGACCGCCCCACTGCCCCCCTTCCTACGCCACTGGCCCTGTTACTTCCTGTTCCGGGGCAGAGAGAGCAAGGAACCAATGGAGCCGACGCAGCTCCCAGCGACGTGGACTCGGGGGCGGATCGGCCCTCCCGCCCGCCCCTCGCTTCTAAACTAAGATCGCTTCTAATCTAAGATCGCTTCTAAACTAAGTAAGAATGCACTCCAGGGGAGGGTGCCGAGGGGGGGGCACCGTGCTGCACCCGGGGGGGGTGCGCAGCGGCGACCTGCCCCGGGTGTCAGCCGCCCTCGCTACAGCACTGAACAGGGCACCTACATTTGCTGTTACTTTCACAAGTAATAATACACTTACATACATTAGTGCAGCAAAGCAGCTAAGTGCTATTCTTGAAGGATGTGCATAAGTGGCACAGGGCTAGATTTTATATATGGTGCCTGAAACTTTTGCGTGGAAAAAAATACACCTAGGCATATTCTGTATAGTATGTCTAAACTTTATAGAGTAGGCTTAAATTTTCACTTAGTATATAGAATATGCCAAGCACCTCTCCACATGACCAAGTCTTGTCGCTGCCATTTACGCCATGTTTTACTTGGCGCAAATCCCGACACCTAAATTAGGCACAGAGCGGGTGTATTCTATAACAATGCACATAAATTTTAGAAACACCCATGCTCCACCCACGGCTATGCCCCCTTTTCAGTATGCAACTCAGAATTTACATGCACCACATTACAGAATACACTTAGCAAGTTGTGTGCGTAAAACTTAAATGCCATTGATCATTATTAAATTTTGGGATTTTGCCAGGTTCTTGGGGCCTGGATTGGCCGCTGTCGGAGACGGAGTGCTGGGCTTGATGGACCTTTGGTCTTTTCCCAGCGTAGCAGTGCTTCTGTACTTATGTACTTATGTGCCAATAAGTGCAGATAATTGCTTGTTGACATCCAATTAACAGCGCTGATTAGCTAAACAATTAAGTTACACTCATTGTTATAGAATATGCTTCGAATTCCACATGGAAATTAAGGTGTGATACATAGAATCCCGGGGATAGAGTGTAAATGCAAGGGTGCATTCACATGGGTGAGGCATGGGAGGAGCAAGGGCCACATTTAGGCACTTGAGCTACATTGAGTATATGGCTGCTATAACTGATGACACCTAGATTTTAGGCAACCCAATATGGAATCCAGGTGAGGTTGTAGAATAGGCATTCACTGAATTGCATCAGGGCACCTAAAAGGAGGCACCTACTTATCAAACTACCCCCTTAGAGTGTGGTATATGTGAGAGCTGTGTTAGTGGCTGATTGTAGAGCAGGTGTGAGAGTGTGCATGTGTCTGTGGATGTGGGTAGTGAATACACATGGATGTTTGTACAGGAGGTATCAGTGGAAAGATGTGAGTGTGTGTGTAGGTAGGAGGAGATGACATAAGGCATGTGTTTTGGGTGATGAATGTGGATGAGTTGGAGGTCAGGAGTGCATGTGTATGTGGGAGCAGTAAGGGTGAGGGAGGGTGTTATGTAAGTATGTGAGAGCAGAGCTGGGTGATGAGCAGCAGGATGGAGAGGCTGAAGTATGTGGGGCCCTTGTGTGTAAGTACAGAGACACGTTGCACACTCTTCTCCTCCATGCTCTTCCTCTTTTCTTGCCTCCTCTCAAACTCCCTTTGTCTGCTCCTCCTCTTGGCTCATCTTCCTTCTTCACAGCCTCTTCCTCCTCCCCTTCTCTTCACTTATCCTCCTCCTAGCCCTCTACCCTCCCCTCCTCGGATCATCTACCACTTCCCCCTCTTCCATTCTCCCTCTTCTAGCCTACCCAACCTCCCTCCTCAGCCACTATTATCTATTTCAAACTGCATCTTGTTCGCTCCTCTTCTGCCACGTGTCGCTTCACTCTGTGCTGTTGGCATGCTCTCTCCTTTTATGTTGTTGAGAGTTGGATCCCCATAGGCACACCACCACTTAAGCTGTCATACTCCCTCTTCTGCTTCTGTGCCAGTTACTATTGAGTCCCTAACAGCACACAGAGGGGCATTTTTGATATGACGTCTAAGTCCGACTTTGGATGTTTTGCAAAAAACGACCAAAATCTGAATAGCAAAGAAGTTAATTTTCAAAAAAAGAAAAATGTCTATCTTTTTTTTCGAAAATACTGTTTAGAACAAGGTTTTGTAATTTCCACATCTTGATTTTTGGTCCATTTAAAAAAAAAAAAAAAAAAGTCCAAGTGCAAAACGCACAAAATCATGCCATTAGGATGTAGGAGAAGCCAGCATTTTTACTAGGCTGAGCCCCCTGGAATCCCAAGAAAGCAAAAGAGCACCCTAGGGGCTTTGCAGTGGACTTCATAAAATGCTCCTAGGTACACATCTCACCATTGCTCACTTACCTTGTCTGCTGAGCCCCCCAACCCGCTACCCTCAACTATATACCACTAACATAGCACATACAGTTGAAGGGGGCACCAATGTGTGGGTACAGTGGGTTTCTGGTGAGTTTTGGAGGGCTCACAGTTTCATCCACAAGTGTAACAGGTAGGGAGAGGTGGAAGCTTGGGTCTACCTGTCTGCAGTGTACTGCACCACTACTAGACTAGTCCAGGGACCTGCATGCTATTCTAACGGACCTGAGTATAACATCTGAGGGTGGCATAGAGGCTGTAAAGTAATGTTTTTCATCACATTATTTTGGGTGGGAGGGGTTTAGTGACCACTGGGGGAATAAGGGGAGGTCATCCCTGATTCCCTCCAGTGGTCATCTGGTTATTTAGGGCACCTTTTTGTGACTTATTCATTATAAAAATAGGTCTAGCTCAAAACATCTAAGTTTTAGTCCTGGACGGTTTTGTTTTGTTCCATTATGGCTGAAAAACGTCTAAGTCTTAGGAACGCCCAAGTCCCGCCCCTCACACACACCCTTGAGATTTGGACGCACTTCTGATGGACTTCATAGAAAAACATCTAAAAGTAGGTTTTGAAAATGCTGATTTGGACATTTTTGTGAGACCCAGGTCCATCCCCCCCTTTACCTGTTATACTTGTGGTAGTAAATATTGAGCTCTCTAACCCCCCCCCAAAACCCACTGTACCCACATCTAGATGCCCCCCTTCATCCCTAAGGGCTATGGTAGTGGTGTACAGTTGTGGGGAGTGGGTTTTGGGGGGCTCAGCACACAAGGTAAGGGAGCTATGCACCTGGGAGCTATTTTTGAAGTCCACTGCAGTGCCTCCTAGGGTGCCCGGTTGGTGTCCTGGCATGTCAGGGGGACCAGTGCACTACAAATGCTGGCCCCTCCTATGACCAAGTGGCTTGGATTTGGCCGGGTCTGAGATGGCCGGCTTCAGTTTCCATTATGGGTGAAAACCAAAGCCGGCCATCTCAAACCCGGCGATCTCAACATTTATGTCGAGATTTGGCCGGCCCCAACCGTATTATCGAAAAAAAAGATGGCCGGTCATCTTTTTCGAAAATACGGTTGGCTCCGCCCATTTTCGGAGCCGGCCCCGGAGATGGCCACCCATAGAGATGGCCGGCCCCATTCGATTATGCCCCTCCACGGCATCTATACATACTCAGTGGCGTACCAAGGGGGGGGCGGTGAGGGCGGTCCACCCCGGGTGCACGCCGCTGGGGGGTGCCGCGGCGCGTGCCTGCTCTGAGTTCGCTGACTTCGCGCGTTCGCTGCAGCTCCCTCTGCCCTGGAACAGGTTACTTCCTGTTCCGGGTCAGAGGGAGCTCCAGCGAACACGCAAAGTCAGGGAACTCTGAGCAGGCGCGTGCCTCGGCACCCCCCCCAGTGGCGTGCACCCGGGGGGGTTCCGTGCTGCATCGGGGGGGTGCTGCACCCGGGGGGTCCGCACTGCATCGGGGGGGTGCTGCACCCGGGGGGGCAGGGCGCCGCCCCGGGTGTCCGCCCCCCTAGGAACGCCACTGTACATACATTCAGTTGCCTTGGAGGGCAGTTTTCAAGCAGGCCAAATTACCTGAGCAATTGGCTTTGAAAGTTGACTTTAAAGAGTTTGGTGTCAAAAGCAAGATAATAAACAAATGATTTGTACTACTTGCCTGAAAGATTGAAATTTTTTATTTTTTTTCCTGCATTTACAAAAATGCTAAATCCAGAAGCAACAACAGCATAATTTTTCTCTAAGGAATAAAGCAACATTTAATTTTGAATGGGGTGGGGGCCCTACAAAGCATGGATTATTTAAATTTGGTGGCATCTGGGAGCATGGCATCTGCAGACTGCAGATCTCCCTTGGTAGGTCTGGTCTTTGACATTCTTGGCCAGAAAGGAGTCAGACTGTGCCTATCAATTAGAGAGATGGAGAAGAAGCTGTGAGAACTAAAAGGCTATTGCTGTGATTTAAGATATTACCTTTGGTTATTTAATCATAATCTATGTTATGTCATCTAGAAGTCAATTTAAAAAGTCAAGCTAAGGCCAACAACTGTCTGAAGCCAATAGGTAACAAAAAAAAAACTTTATTAGATTGACATTAGTCCTGGGTTTTATAAGGTAACTCAATCAAGGAAAGCATTTCCTCAGACTCCTTTTTTTAAGCCTCAAGGGGTATTTCAGCATGGCTGCCAAGGTGGATTCCAGCAGCACTAGAGCAACTGTCAACTTCTCCCCATTCAGCTCTCGGCAGAACCTGGCCTGAGGTCAGATGAAAGTACAGTTAAGCCTGTCTAAAGGAATGCCTGATTTAAGAAGAGAGCTACTACAAGAAAGCATTTATTGCCCATCAATTTGTACAAATCCTACATTTATGCTTCTGGCATCTTGAATGAAAGTATGACAGAAACTTGAATGGACAAAAAGAACATGCACACACTCTATCAAATGGTGATGTATAATTGTTTTCTTGCTTGTGAGAATTCATCCATTCAGCAAGAGCAATGCTTTCATATTCTCAGTCCCATCTATGAGATTACATAGTGAATCAATGTGCTACTTTACTTTACTTTAATTTTTCTCTTATGAATAGCTAGCATACTCCATCTTTGCAGCTCAAAATGATTTACATCATTAAGAGAACAACTCTAATATTGGGAATTACAGCTAATAACTCATACAGATTCATGCTCATACCATATCCATAAACAATTATTCTAACAGTACTCTATCAATCAATTAAACTCCATTACAAGCTTCCCAAATAAACAGGACTAAAACATCCTGTAACTAGAGATACATCTTATTTAGCCACCAAATATGGAATGGTAGCTGAGTGTATGAGTTTATAATTTACCCCTCTTGGATTAGGGAACACCAGTTTCATATAGGTTCCTATTATTCTTTGCTTTAATAATAATAAAACTTTATTTATAACCTGCATATCTAAAGCATTCTATGCGGGGAACAAAAAAGAACATACAAAGTTAAAATACAAAAATACAGGTCACACTACAATAGTTCAGTATCATCTATTTAAACATAAAAATCAAAATCAACAGTTGATTTGGCCATATGCCTGAGCAAACAAATAGGTCTTTAAGTCTTTCCTAAACTGACCAATGGAATGCAAGGAGTGAAGCTCTATGGGAAAAGTGTTCCATAATTTAGGACCACAAACATAGGGTTTTTTTTACTAAGGTGCGCTCATGTTTTTAGCGTGTGCTAAAAATAGACACGCACTAAATGTTAGAGACGCTAATGCATTCCAATGGGCATCTCTAACGTTTAGCTCGCGCCCAATTTTAGTGCATGCTAAAAACATGAGCGTGCCTTAGTAAAAGACCCCCATAAAAAATAAAGGAACTATATTACTCCAAATGAATCTTCCAAAATGATGGAACCTGGAAGAGCACAAAGGTTGATATAGCAGCTAAGAGTGGAGAGGAGAGTGGAGGAGACACTGCCATTTAATACATGTTAAGATTTTAAACTCAATATGATACCTAAAAAGTAACCAATGTAAGGACCTCAGTATAGGAATAATATGATCATAATGAGTTCTTCTAGTAATAACCCTTGCTATAGTTTTGTACAACTTGCAATGCTCCCAAAGAATCTTTTGAAATACCCATACAGTAATCCAGCAAGGGACAGACTACAGACTGGACAACCTTTCTAAAATTGTCCTCTGTAACAAAAGATATGATGCATCTGATAATTCTAAGTTTTCAAAAAACCTTTGAAATTAAATTTTGAACTTGCTTCTTCATTGATAAAGGTGTATTTAATTGGACACCCAAATTTCTAATTTCTCTTAATATCAGAATTTCCACAGTATTAAAACTAAATACCATTAGACAATCTACATTTCTGAGAAGTTCTGAGAGAAGAAGATATCTCTGTGGGTAAGTGACATTATTTTATTCTGAGTTTGTTAACTTAAAGATTGGAGTTTAAAAGAGGAATTCTAGGATATTGACAAACACAATTAGAATTTTAAATAAAAAAAAAACCAAGCAAATTTTATTAGCTCTTCTTCATACTTTTTTCCCCATAGTTTTCAAACTTGAAGTTTCTGCCACAGCAGGGTATTTGTGACCTGGATTGGCCACTGTTGGAAACAGGATGCTGAGCTTGATGAACCTTTGGTCTGGCCCACTGTGGCAATACTTATGTACTTACTAATAGTTCCTGACAGGAAAAGGATTTGCATTTTTGAGACATTCATTTTTAGCTGGTTACCAACCATCCACTGATTAATTTTTGTAAGACACAACCTCAGTTTAACAATTGCTTCTTCGTAAGAGACGTCAACTGGTAGTAAGAGTTGAATATCATCAGCGAACAGCTTATATTGCACTCCAAGCATTTTAATAGCACACACAATGGAATAAGGAAAAGATTAAGCAATACTAAGGATAAACATGATCCCTGAGGGACTCCTGTTGGACATGGATTAAATCTGGGTTTAGCGCATGGTTAGGTCCCACATTAAAATGCTTTAAGCCTAGATTTTATCACACTTTAGTAAAAGGGCCCCTTAGAGATCCAAGTATCTAAATTTGTGTGAAAACCCTTCTAATATTTACGCACCAAGAATTTTCTTTTTTTAATGACATGGTGTGCTTGCAAAGCTCTTATGCAACAGTGTCCATAAAGAATTCTTGCACTAGTTCAATATAAAGAATCATAAAATCAAAATCCTACTTACTTAAAAAAGCAACTGTTCAGCCAATTTTATTACATGATTCTTTTTTTTTTTTTTGGATATTAAGCACTTTTGCCTTAGCTAATGTTCCTATTATTCTTCTCCATAATGCTTCAAAAATCACCACAATCTACAGAAGGGGATCACATTTGCACTGTGAGAACTAAAATTTATTTTATACCATCATATTATATTAGTATAACTACAAGAAACAGAGAAGCAGAGAAAAATGAAGGCAAATAAAGACCATATGGTCATGCGTGGGATGCAAGGATGGGGTTAGCTTGAATTCACATACAATTTTCATCTCCACCACCTCCACTGAGAGGCCATTCCACACATTCACCACCCTTTCCATGAAAAAGTATTTCCCTAGATTACTCCTGTCTGTCCCCTTTCACCTTCATCCTATGCCTCTTCATTCCAGAGCTTCCTTTCAACTGAAAGAGATTAATCTCCTGTGCATTTATGCCACAGAGGAAATTAAATGTCTCTATCATATCTCAACTCGTACTGCCTTTTTTCCAAAATATATATATTGAGATCTTTGTCCCCATACACTTTATGACAAAAACTGATGACCATTTTAGTACCTGTCTTCTGGACCGACTCCATCCTGTTTATATCTTTTTGAAGGTTTGGTCTCCACAACTGTACCCAGTACTCTAAGGGACCTTTTTACCAAGCTGTGGTAAAAGGGGCCCTGTGGTAGTATCGGCACATGGATTTGCCGAGTGCTGAGGCCCCTTTTACTGCAGTGGGTTTTTTTTATTTAAAAAGGAAATGGCTGTCTGGTAATCACCAGAAATGGTGCGCAGTGGGGCCGGCAGTACTGTCGGCTCCTGCGACAGGCTGGCAGTAGTGCTGGATTGGCGTGCACCAACACCACGGTAACTCTTCCGCAGTGGTGTAAAAGGGCCCTTAAATGAGATCTTAGCAAAAAAATATACAGAGGAATTATCACCTCATTTTCCCTGATGGTCATTCCTCTCCCTTTGTACCCAAGCATCCTTCTGGCTTTTGCTATTACCTTTTCTGTTTGGCCACTGCTATTTCATGCACAAAAGTACTTCACCACCTAAACTTTACTGCTCCCTCAGGTTTTTGTAGCCCAAATGCATGACTGTATTTTTTAGCATTAAATCTTGGCAAAGCTTGAGTGGTCCAGAATTTGGCGGCTATGTCCCTCTTCATGTTATCCACACTATCAGGGGTGTCTATTCTATTTCAAAATTTGGTATCATCTGCAAAGAGGCAATCAGACTGCCTTTCCGCAATATCACTTAAAAAAATGTTATAAAGAACCGGACCAAGAACTGATCCACATGGCACACCACTTATAATGTTCCTTTCCTCCAAGTGAGCTCCATTTACCACTGCCTTTTGACACTGTCCACTCAGCCAGTTCCTAACCTAGTCAGTCACTTTCCCCCGGATTCTATATATCGTGCCGAGATTTCTGTGCGGAAATCGAAGCGTATTCCATAACAATGCGCATAACTTTAATTAGTTAACAAGCTAATCAGTGCTGATAATTGAATGTTAGCAAGCAATTATCAGCACTAATTGTTGTTAATTAGAATTTATGCGTACTATAAGCATATTCTGCAAAGTAGTACATGTAAATTCTAATGTGCACTGCTGAAAAGGGGGCATGACTACAGGCATGGAATGGGCGGGTCACAGACATTCTGGAAAACTACTCGCAGGGTTATAGAATACACCTGCTCTATGCCTTAGGCATCAGCATTTCCATCAAATTTTACTTGGCGTAAATGGCTATGCCTAGAAGTTAGGTGCTTTGAAAACATATTTACTTATTACCCTTTATCAGCAACTCTTTAATGTGGGCTATAATATATTTTGAATTTGAACTCAGCTAGATATTGGGAAGCAATTTGGCCCAAAAGTTCATATCAGATTTATATTATTCATAGAATACTATCCGCCTTATTTTTGAAAGAGAAAGACACCCATATTTCGACCCAAATCAGGAGATGGGCATCTTTCTCCCGTGGGCGCCCAAATCGGTATAATCGAAAGCCGATTTTGGGTGTCTTCAACTGCAGTCTGTCGCGGAAATGGCCAAAGTGGACGGGGGCGTGTCGGAGGTGTGGTGAAGGCAGGACTGGGGCGTGTTTATCAGCTGAGGAGAGATGGGCGTCCTTGGCCGATAATCGAAAAAAGAAAGGCATTTTTAGCGCGAATTTGGGTCACCTTTTTTTGGACCCTTTTTTTCCACGAATAAGTCCCAAAAAAGTGCCCTAAATGACCAGATGACCACCAGAGGGAATTGGGGATGACCACCTCTGACTCCCCCAGTGGTCACTAACCTCCTCCCACCCAAAAAAAACAACTTTAAAAACTTTTTTCCAGCCTGTATGCCAGCCTCAAATGTCATACCCAGCTCCATCACAGCAGTATGCAGGTCCCTGGAGCAGTTGTTAGTGGGTGCAGTAGACGTCAGCCAGGTGGGCCCAGGCCCATCCCCCCCCCCCCCACCTGTTACACTTGTGGTGGTAAATGGGAGCCCTCCAAACCGCCCCAAAACCCACTGTACCCACATCTAGGTGCCCCCCTTCAGCCATAAGTGCTATGGTAATGGTGTAGAGTTGTGGGGAGTGGGGTTTGGGGGGATTTGGGGGGCTCAGCACCCAAGGGAAGGGAGCTATTGACTTCAGATGTAGTTAATTTTTTTTTATTGTTACAAGTGCGCCCTAGGGTGCCCGGTTGGTATCCTGGCATGTGATGGGGACCAGTGACTGTCCTTCTATGTTAAATTGTACAGCGCTGCGTAACCCTAGTAGCGCTTTAGAAATGTCAAGTAGTAGTAGTAGTAGCAGTGCACTACGAATCCTGGCCCCTCCCACGACCCAATGCCTTGGATTTGGTCGTTTTTGAGCTAGACACCTTCAGTTTCCATTATCGCTGAAAAACGAAACTGCCCAGCTCAAATCCACACAAATCCGATGCATTTGGCTGGCACAAACCCTATTATCGGAAAAAAGATGGACGCCCATTTTTTCCGAAAATACGGTTTGTCCTGCCCCTTCATGTACCCATTCTCAGAGATAGACACCCATGGAGATGGGTGCTCGCGTTCGATTATGCCCCTCAAAGCTTATTTTCTTTCACACTTTCTATTATTCTTGGGAATCCTTTCAAGAGAGTGTACGAATACGTTATGTGTACATTTTCACCACCCCATTTACCACTTAACTCAACCCAACTTTTTCTTATCTAGAAAATGAGCAGAGGTGATTCACAAATCAAGATTTATCAAAACAGAGAAGCATGGTTTGAAAGCTCTCTGGCAATTTTGATTTAACTGTGCTTTGCAATTTTAAAATAAAGGGGTTGATATTCATAAGAGTTTAACTGAGTTACAAGCA
Source organism: Microcaecilia unicolor (assembly GCF_901765095.1). Taxonomy (NCBI): domain Eukaryota; kingdom Metazoa; phylum Chordata; class Amphibia; order Gymnophiona; family Siphonopidae; genus Microcaecilia; species Microcaecilia unicolor. The sequence continues at coordinate 169,292,869 of NC_044040.1, forward strand.
AAATCTGTTGAACTATTATAAAGAACAAAATTACTGAACAGATAGACAAATGTGGTTTAATGGGACACAGTCAACATAGATTCAGCCAAGGGAAGTCTTGCATCACCAATTTTCTGCACTTTTTTTTGAAGGCCTGAATAAACATGGGGATAAAGGTGAGCCAGCTTGAATATGTATATCTAGATTTTCCAAAAGCTTTTGTCAAAGTCCATCATGAGAGACTTCAAAAAAATGAAAAAGCCATGGGATAGGATGCAATGTTCTATTGTGGATTGGGAACTGATTAAAAGACGGAAACCAAGGGTAGGGTTAAATGACCAGTTCTCTAAATAGAGAAAAGTGAATAGAGGAGTGCCACAAGGTTCTGCATATATACCTATTTAGAAATGATCTGGAAATGGGAATGAGTGAACTGATCAATTTTGTAGATGACACAAAACAATTGTTAGATCACATGTAGACTGTACAAAATTGCAGGAGACTTTGGGAGGGTGGAAGACTGGGATTCCACATTAACGCAGTAAATATTGGTAGATAAAGACCTGCATGGTCCATCCAGTCTGCCCATTAAGGTGGCCAGAGTTGAACCTGGCGCTCTGCACAGGTTTTGCTTCTTGGTTAAATACTAGTATACTATCAGGCTTATTTTCGAAAAAGAAGGACACCCATCTTCCGACACAAATCGGGAGACGGGCGTCCTTCTCTCAGGGTCGCCCAAATTGGCATAATCGAAAGTCGATTTTGGGCATCCTCAACTACTTCCCGTCGCAGGGATGACCAAAGTTAATGGGGGCATGTCAGCACCATAGCGAAGGTGGGACTGGGGCGTGATTAGGAGATGGGCGTCCTTGGCCGATAATGGAAAAAAGAAGGGCGTCCCTGACGAGTACTTGGCTGACTTTACTTGGTCCATTTTTTCTTGCGACCAAGCCTCAAAAAGGTGCCCGAACTGACCAGATGACCACCGGAGGGAACTGGGGATGACCTCCCCTTACTCCCCCAGTGGTCACCAACCCCCTCCCACCCTAAAAAAACCTTTAAAAACATTTTTGCCAGCCTCTATGCCAGCCTCAAATGTTATACCCAGCTCCATCACAGCAGTGTGCAGGTCCCTGGAGCAATTTTAGTGAGTGCAGTGCACTTCAGCCAGGCGGACCCAGGCCCACCCCCCCTACCTGTTACACTTGTGGTGGTAAATGTGAGCCCTCCAAAACCCACCCAAAACCCACTGTACCCACATGTAGGGGCTCCCCTTCACCCCTTAGGGCTATGGTAGTGGTGTACAGTTGTCGGGAGTGGGTTTTGGGGGGCTCAGCACCCAAGGTAAAGGAGCTATGCACCTGGGAGCAATTTCTGAAGTCCACTGCAGTGCCCCCTAGGGTGCCTGGTTGGTGTCCTGGCATATCAGGAGGACCAGTGCACTACGAATTATAGCTCCTCCCACAACCAAAGGGCTTGGATTTGGTCATTTTTTGAGATGGGCATCCTCGGTTTCCATTATGGCTGAAACCCGGGGACGACCATCTCTAAGGTCGACCATCTCAACATTTAGGTCGACCATCTCTAAGGTCGTCTTAAATGTTGAGATTTGGGCGTCCCTGACCGTATTATCAAAACGAAAGATGGATGTCCATCTTGTTTCGATAATATGGGTTTCCCCGCCTCTTCGCCGGGACGTCCTTAGAGATGGGCGCCCTTAGAGATGGTCATCCCCGTTCGATTATGCCCCTTTATCTCCATCTCTCTCTACCAACTTGGGGGCATAGTCCATAGAAGTATGCTCAGCACTGGTCCTACTTCACAACTATCAGAGTTGCTATTGAAGCCTACCCCAGCCTCAATCCGGATCTGGTTTTGCCATTTATGAGACCCAGACCATAGAAGTCTGCCCGTCGTTGGTCTTACTTCACAACCTCTGGAGCTACCATCAAAGCTCACTCTAGTTATGAGTTCATTTAAGTTTTGCTTTAATTGGATTCCATCCTTTTTTCTATATAGTGTTCCTCTATGTTTATCTCATGCATTCTTGAACTCCATCACCAAAGAGTGGAATTTGAACTTGGGTCCCTTTGCTCATAGCCCACTGCACTAACCACTAGGCTACTCCTCTGACTTAAATTTCATCTGCTATTTGGACAAGAGAAACGTCATGCACATTGGGAAGAATAACCCAAATTACGGTAGGTTCTACATTAGGAGTCATCATAAAAAAGATCTAGGTGTCGTGTGGACAATATATTTAAATCTTCTGCTCAGGGTGCTGCAGAGACCAATAAAGCAAACAGAATGTTAGGAATTAGTGGGAAAGGAAGAGAATATCATAATGCCTCTGTATTGCTCCATGGTCAGACTGCACCTTGAGTACCGTATGCTGTTCTAGTTGTTGCATCTCAAAACATATATAGTGGAACTGAAAAATGCACAATGATTAAGGGGATGGAACAACTCTCATATGAGGAAAGGTTAGGGCTCTTCAGCTGAGAAGAAACCCTGAATGAAGTGGAACGAGTAAATGTGAATCAATTGTTCTTTTATAAAGTACAATGAGTAGGGGACACTACATGAAGTTAACATAGTCGCACATTTAAAACAAATAGGAGAAAATAGTTTTCACTCAATGTATAGTTAAATTCTCAAATTCATTGTTGGAGCAAGTGTCAAAAGCAGTTAATGTAGCTGGGTTTAAAAAAGGTTTGGACAATTCCTAGAGGAAAAGTCCATAAACCATTCTCAAGAGAGACCTGGGGTTACATAGCATCAAATTTTGCTACTTTTTGGGACTCTTGTCAGGTACTTGTGACCTAGACTAGCCACTGTTGCAAACAGGATACTGGACTAGATGGACCCTTGGTCTAACCCAGTAGGGCAACTGTTACATTTTTATAATTTTACATTTTAAGTAATGTTTCTAAAGAGCAAAGATTCATGTAGGCTCTAAAGATTTAAAAAGGAAAAGCTGGGTTATTTAATCCTGCCTGTTTACCACCTGCAGAATGCATTAAACATGTTTATTATAAATGACTTATTTATTTAGATTTTGCTCACACCTTTTTCAGTAGTAGCTCAAGATGAGTTACATTCAGGTACTCTGGATGTTTCTCTGTCCCAGGAGGGCTCACAATCTAAGTTTGTACCTGAGGCAATGGAGGGTTAAGTGACTTGCCCAAGATCACGAGCAGCAGTGGGTTTTGAAGCTGCAACCTCTGGATTGCAAGACTGGTGCACTAACCACTAGGCCTGAAAGTACTCTGTCCTTTAAAAATATTACTTGCTGAAGTATGCCAGTTGCACCTAAACAAGCCTCTAAATACTATGCCACTCTGCGTGTGATGTGAAAGGGAAAGTCGCCTTGCTGGCGTCGGACCTTCCCTCGCTGTGTCCTGCCGTCTTCTGAGGTAACTTCCTATTTCCTCGAGGGCGGGACACAGCGAGGGAAAGCCCGACGCCAGCGAGGTGATTTTCCCTTTCACAGCACACGCAGGGCAGACGCGAGGCGCTGCCTGCGTCGCTGCATGGATTTTTAAAAAAAAGGCAGGGTGGTGGCAGAAGAGGGCTCTGTTGGCTCTCATCGGGGGGGGGGGCTCAGATGGGAGAGAGGGAGCTCAGAGGGGAGAAGAGGATTGGGGAGGGGTGGGGGAGCTCAGAGGGGAGAAGGGGATTGGGGAGTGTGGGGAAGCTCAGAAGGGTGCTCAGAGGGGAGAAGGGGACTGGGGAGGGGTGCGGGAGCTCAGAGGGGAGAAGGGGATTGGGGAGGGGAGAAGGGTTCTGAAGCTGGAACTGGGGTCTGACAAGGGGGCAGCAGGGAAATGGGTCCATGCCTGGGGCAGGTGGGAGAATGGGTCTGGGGCTGAAAAGGGGGGATGCAAGACATGTGGTGGACAAAGGGGGCTGGAACTGGGGGCTGAAAAGGAGGGTAGTTGGGATAAGGGGGCTAGTACTAGAACTGGGGGCTGAAAAGAGGAGGAAGAGAGAGAGGGGACAGACCCTGGATGGAAGGGGGGAGCGTGAGTGAGGGCAGACCTTGGATGGATGGGAGAGGGAGGGCAGACGGATTGAAGGAGCAGAGAGAAAGGGCAGATGGTGGGTGGAAGGGGGAGAGAGAAAAAGGGGAGACTGGGGCAACGGTGGATGGAAGGGGCAGAGATAGAGGGCAGATGTTGATGGAAGGAGGAGAGAGAGATGGCAGACTGGGGCAGATGGTGGATGGAAGGGGCAGAAATAGAGGGCAGATGTGGATGGAAGGGGCAGAGAGAGAGAGAGAGGGCAGACAGTGGATGGAAGGGACATTAGAGAGGGCAGACACTGGATGGCAGAGAGAGAGAGCGAAGACAGATGCTGGATGGAAGGAAGACAGTGAAAAGAAGATGAGGAAAGCAGAAACCAGAGACAACAAACTGTAAATAAAATATATATTTTTATTTTTTTGCTTTAGGATATAGTATTGTAGCTATGTTAATAAATGTTTATAAATAGAACATGTAAATAAGGTAATCTTTTTATTGGACTAATTTTAATACATTTTGACTTAACTTTCAGAGAACAAAACTCCCTTCCTCAGGTCAGGATAGGATACTGTAACAGCACTATACTGTATTGACCTGAGGAAGGAGATTTTGGCCTCTGGAAGCTAAATGTATTAGTCCAATAAAATGGTATTATTTTATTTTCTGTATTTGTTTTATTTCTATTTATTAATTTGTAAAGTGGTGATTGGTATTTGTTAGTTTTTTCAAATTTACATCTGCTGTCTTTATATTTTGCACAGTACTAGGGGACATTTTCTGTTTCTGTGGTGTTGCATTGTATGCAGAGTCTGGCATCGGGGGTTCAGTTTAATTTTTGTCTAAATAGAAAGTTTATGATTACTTATTCTATAGTGGCTTAGGGTGTATCTGTGTTTGTGAAAAAGACATGGCTTTCAGTTGGCATTGACTGTGCAGGATCGACGATCTGTACAAATCTGTTTTCGTTTTACAATAGGTGAATTGATGTTCTAGTGCTCACTGTAGTGTTTAAGATGCTTTCCTTTTCCTTGTGTGACTCGTACAAATTACTGCTTATGGTATGGTAGAATTGCTCTATAGGTCCTGAGTGTTTTGTATTCTCGGTATGCCTAGTACTGGATTTGGGGGGGTGTTAAAAAATGACCGGCCCCGGGTGTCAACTACCCTAGCTACGCCGCTGCACATCACCAAGCAAGCAGGAGGGAATTCTATAAATAGTGCTCGAGTGGGCATCAGAAAGGGAAAGGGAATGGGACTTAATATACTGCCTTTCTGTGGTTTTTTTTAACTACATTCAAAGCAGTTTACATATATTCAGGTACTTATTTTGTACCTTGGACAATGGAGAGTTAAGTGACTTGCCCAGAGTCACAAGGAGCTACAGTGGGACTTGAACCCAGTTTCCCAGGATCAAAGTCTGCTGCACTAACCACTAGACTGCAAAGAGGTGGGATAATATGGGATACAAATGCAACAAATAAATAAACAAATAAATAGACTTCTCCTCCACTACTCCAAAGATTGGTGCTAAGCTGATTCTCTTGGCATCACACTTACTTCTGCTAAAAGCTGGCATAATTCCTGGTGCCCAAGTTGTGTGCCCTGACCCATTATTGTATAACACTGTGTGCAACTTTTTGGAATACCCCTGACCCATCTGTGACATGCTCAATTTTGGGTTGCACGCTATGGGATTTATGTGCCCAGCATTATAGAAGAGTGCACAGACAAATGCATGCACAAATCTTAATTGGTGCCAATTTAACATCAATAACTGGTTAGCATTCAATTACTGATAGTTAACTGTTCATTGGCCAATTAAGTTGGTGGAAGAGGGGGACTTGAGGGAGAGTGGGAAATAAGGAGAGAAGCCAAATTGAGGGAGAGAAGGATGAAGGGAGGGAAGTAGAGGGAGAATAGAGAGGGAGAGTGATAATAGACCTGGGGTGGAGAGGATGACGGGAAGAAAAAGTCAGAGGTGTTAGACTCAGGGGGGGAGGGCTAGGAGAGAGGGAAGTGAAAGAGATAGGGCACCTGGGGGTAGAGGAGAGGAAGGGAGAGACAGTTGGACCTGAAGGTGAGAGAAAGGGAGATGCTGGGCCTTTAATCAGTCTACTACTACTATAAATACTGGACCACCAAACAACTAAACATCTTATTCACACAAAACTATTTTTTAAATATATTTTTTGAACCTCAGTAGCGTCACACAGGGTCAATATACAGCACCCTCTGTGATTTACATGCTCACTTCTTCATCGGTTCTTTACAAATCTCTTGAATTACTTTTTATATACTCATTGCAGAGGCATAGCCAGACCTGAAGGTGGGAGGGGGTCAGAGCCCAAAGTGGGAGGCACATTTTGATCCACAACCCCGCTGCCGCTCCCCTCCTCCGCCCCCACCCACTGCCACTACTGTACATATCTTGGCTGGCGGGGGTCCCCAACCCCTGCTAGCTGAAGCACCACCACCGCACGTACCTTGGCTGGTGGGGGTCTACAACTTCCGCCAGCTGAAGCCTTCATCCAGTGCTGGTCTCCAGCACTGCAGTTTTACTACAACGAGCAAGCCACAGGGTAGGGTAGGGGCCTTAGAGACCTGGCTCCCTCCTTTGGGCATAGGTCCCCCCTCCAAAGCTGCAGTGGCTAGTGGGGTAGCTCAAGCCCTGCTAGCGAAAGAAATCTGCTGCCTGAGTCACCCCCTTCCTCCTCGTACTGCCTCAGGAGCAAGGAAGTCTGTGGGGTTCCTCCAGCCACCAACGCTTGCACTCCCCAAGCATGCTCAGATTGTGTATGAACTAAGCATGTTTGGAGAGTTCTGGCATTGGCGGCTGGAGGAACCCCACTGATTTCCTCGCCCCTGAGGCAGCACAAGCAGAAAGGGGACTGCTTTGGCAGCGGATTTCTTTTGACTGGCGGGGCTTCGAGATCCCCACCAGCAAAGGTATGACGTCTAATATGTGAGGGGGGGGGGGGAAACGTGTGTTCCCCTCCTGTGCCCCCCCAATGGACTGCTGTCCATGCTCCGCCTTTAATCTCGCAATTAAATTGCGATTGAAAATTTTAATCAAAATGAAGCCCTAATATAAAATACTGCAGAGAACACAGAGGTTAGAAGGTGTGGCTTCTCTTAAAGGAAAGAAGAAAACAATGGGGATCATTTTTGAAAGAGAAAAATGTCCAAAAGGTGTCAAAAAGCACCATTTGGACAGATTCTTCTCAAAATGTCCAAACTGGTATTTTTGTAACCTATTTTGCAGACGTTTATCTATGCATTTAATCTGAAATGTGTCTAAATCACAAGGGGGAGTGTTGGGAGCGTTTTGAAGGCGGGCTTAGGGCCTGCCTAACACTTGGATGTTTTACAGATATAATGGAACAAAATGAAAATGTCAAGGGCGAAAACTTCAACATTTTGATCTAAACCAAAAGGTGCCCTAAATGACCACTGGAGGGAATCAGGGATGACCCCCCCCCCTTATTCATCTTGTGGTCACTGACTCCCCTCCCACCCCAAAAATATGTGAATAAAAATAGAACTCAATAGCCTCTGTGACAGCCTCAGATGTTATAGCCAGGTTCATTAGAACAGCATGCAGGTCCCTGGAGTAGTGTAGTGGTGGGTGCAGTGCACTGTAGACAGGTGGACTTCATCCTACCTGTTACACTTGTGGTGGAAACTGTGAGCCCTCCAAAACTCACCAGAAACCCACTGTACCCACATGTAAGTGTCCCCTTCACCCATAAGGGCTACTGTAGTGGTGTACAGTTTGGGGTAGTGGGTTTTGGAGGGCTCAGCAGACAAGATAAGCGAGCAACGATGAGACATGTACCTGGCAGCGTTTACATGAAGTCCACAGCAGTGTCCCCTAGGATGTTCCATTGCTCTCCTGGGATGGCTGGGGGACCAGTCTGCTAAAAATGCTGGCCCCTCCTACATCCCAATGGCTTGATTTGCTACGTTTTTCACTTGTTACAAACAGTATTTTTTTTTAAGACATTTTGCAGTTATGAAAATGGCTATATTTTCTATTCAGATTTTAGACATTTAGCGCAAAACATCTACAGTCCAACTTAGACGTCATATCGAAAATGCCCCTCCACGTCCATAAAAGTTCAAATACATTAACATAATGGGCCCTCTTATCTCATGTACTTTTCTATACTTAAGGCTCATAGCAAAGAGGTGGGGTGGACACATCAAATTTCGGTCCAGTGCAAAAATTGTTCCAGTTTTTCTCTGATGGTTTTTATTCAACAATTTCAACAAGCTGGGAAAAGATCTGCTGTACCAAGCCTGCTGTACAAATCAATTGGTGTCAGGCTGCAGACTCAAACATCTTAGTTTCATGCCTACAAAAGTTAACTTGACTTACCCTCCCCTCTCCCACCCCTGAAACTGAACACCAAAAAGCAATGCCCCAAAATGGTGAAGCCCACTGCTGCATCTACCAGACTGCAAGCCATGACATGACAGTGCCATGTTCATATTCGGCCAATAATGACTATGGGGTCCTTTTACTGTGGCGCACTAGAAAGTGGACGGCGCTGCAACTTGAGTTTTTGATTTCAGCCAAAATTAGGTGATGAGTTTTGGGTGCAGTTTCAGTCGAAAACTTTCAGACAGTTTCGGCGGCAGCTTTGGCAGGTCGCTACAGAGAGGCGATGGAAAAGTAAAAATTCTGTACTTACTACTTACCAGAAATAAAGGGATTTTTCAGGATGATTAACAGAAAATCCAAGCCACCATACATCCAGATCCTCCTATATATTGTAATAATTACACATATTTTATATTTGCATGTGTGTCTGGGCACAACCCAAAGGCAGGGATGCTTACAGCACAAAAGGGCAAATCTATAAATTGGCACCTAAAGACAGGCACCAATTGTGCGTGTAAGTTACAGAATAGTAGTGTTTATGCCCATGATTGGCACCTCAATTTGGCATTTATACATATAAGTTCTAGGTGCTATTCTATAACATACACTACAAAATCACTTAGCGCTAGATCCTATATAGGGCACCAAAAAAAAAAAAACGGCGCAGAAAAAAAGCACTATGCTGCATTTAAACTTAGGCACAGTTTATAGAAAAGCACCCAGGAATCATGCCTAACTTTAGGCATGGCCATTTGCATCAACTGAAATGTGCTGCCAAATGTATGCCTCGAATTATGCACGTATTCCCTTTATTCTATAATAATGCGTATTCATTTTAGGCACACCCCTGTTACACCTATAATCCTCCCATTTCCGTGCCCCCTTTTTCAGACTGCACATAAATTTTAGGTGTGGATTCCACACTTAAATTTACACGTGTAAATGCCAATTAAATCTAATTATTGTCAATAATTGCTTGTTTAAAAGCCAATTATTGGCATTAATTGGCTCATTATTCAATTAAATTATATATGCAAATTGGGAACATGCCCAAATTTGTGCGCACAATTTTTGATGACTTTTATAGAATTGGGGAGTTAGTATGTAAGTCTGAGGTGGTGCACACATCAACTGAGAGTGGATGGGTCATAGGCGTGTCTTTAAGTTATGCGCACTTCAGAGCATACTTAAGCACCAATAGTTATGACTGTCATTGACTTAGCTTTAACTCTTGGTGCCTACCAATGCCAACTTATGCTTGTATTCTATAACAGAATCTTGGTGCCCAGATACCGTTACAGAATTGGTGCTAAGTGCATGGCATTGGGGCACTTAAATCTTGGCATCAAGAACAATGAAACACCTGGAGGTCAATTCAAGCTTGTTAAAGGGCACATATACCTCATCCTGTCTTGTTCTCCAAAGCCAAACCAGCCAAACTAGAACAATTCAACCTTTGAGAATGAAGAAAGGTGAACAACAGCACTGCAATTAATAGCATAGTTCACAGTATTATCAACTAACACTGCATATTTTTCCCATAACTTAATTTCTTACAGGTATCTGTATTGTAAGTGGAATAAAACTTCAGGTTCTATTCCCACAAAAATTCACTGAGCTTTTTAAGTCATTTGTATGTAGTCTCGTGCAGTATTCAGGCAGCATGCAGTACTACCTACTAATAATGGCCAGAGGCAGGCATAAACTAAGACATAAAGGGGCCCTTTTACTAAGCCGCGTAGGTGCCTACGCGCACCCAACATACGCCAATTTGGAGCTACCGCCCGGCTACCATGTGGCCCGTGTGGTAATTTCATTTTTTACACGCGTTCGCTATGCGTTCCAAAAAATATATTTTATTTTCTGGTGCATGGTGAAAATCGAGCGGTAACTCTGACGACGCACATAGGCAATTACTGCACAGTGAGAGACCTTACTGTTAAGTCAATGGCTGGTGGTAAGGTCTCAGACCCAAAATGGATGTGCGGCAATGTTTATTTTGCCACACGTCCATTTTCAGCAAAATTTTTAAAAAAAGGCATTTTTTGCAGGCGCGCTGAAAAATGGATCTGTGCGGGCCTACACTAACGCAGGCCATTTTTCAGCACACCTTAGTAAAACGACCCCTAGGTATGACTATGTAAAACTGATTTTGTTGACCATTTGAATTCAGTTTTAATATTGCCCTCTTGAAAAAAAAAAAGAAAAGAGAACAGACGCATACATAACGAACTGCCTTCAGGAAATGCTATTTTCAAGGCAAAGTTGATTCCTTTCCAATAAAATGTGTTAACCCTGCAAAAGAAATTGAGCAATATTGTTTCCTACAGAAAAGGACATTGCTTTCCTTCCAGCTCTCAACCTGTCCCTCTCACTAGGACCGTTTAACATTTCAGAAACAAGCACTCTCTGAGAAAGCTTGACATTTGACCTGCTAGGAAGCCCAATGAAGGCTTAGCCCGGTAAGGCTCAGCACTTGTTTACAGCTCTGTGGTATAAATTGTCAGCTTGGCAGCTAATCAAGCATGAGCGTAGAAAGCCTCTAATGCTGCTGGGTGCAAGCTACTAGCATCACACCAGTCCATTTCATCTGCTTTCACTAGTCGAGTTTAGCCTGCTCTTTAGCTGCCCACTCCATTTGTATTAACTGATTTCAACTTTGTAGGCCTCTTTCACATGGAAGGCCAGAAAATGTATGCAGCTTTATTGCAAATAAATTGTAGGGGGAAAATGAGGCAGGATCAAATTATTTTCTCTGAAGTTTTATGAATTGCTTCCATAGGTTTCTAGCCACATTAAAATCTATTTCCAAACTGTGTTCTGCATTAATAACATTGACTTTTGAATAACTGCATGTTAATCTAGATGCATATGCATCCTTTCACATTTATTGCTGGATGTCCTTTTGTTGGAGGGTTCAAGTCACGATGATATGGCAGGTTTCTTACAACACACGTTGTTGCATCAACCAATATCTTGGTTTGATACTGTGCAATGTGATACAGGACCCCTGATGAAGGCTTGATAGCTGAAACACGGCCTGTGTAGCTAGCATCTGCTGTTCAATAGACATCACATGCTATTTGTTTTAATGTAATTCATCTGACAAGACTTGGAGAAATTGTTCCTGGGGCATCTGTCTGGTCATTCCCACTCTTGTTGTGTCTCCTATTGGACTTTTGTGGAATTTTTTGTTTGTTTGTTTTGTTTTTTGGACTGCATATTAATAACAATAATGAAATACCATATTATGTTTGATTACAAGCATATGCAATTCTAAGTAATGGTACGTCACAATGCAAATCAAAATAGCTCAGTTCTTTGTTAATGCTTGGGATTTATCATTTATAGGTTCAAATATTCTATAGTTAGTATTTACATTGTACAAGCTTCCTCTTGAGGGGCTCTTCAACTTTTGGTATTCAATAAATACAAAACCAAATAAGCAAGATCTTAAAATTCAAGGCAGAAAAGAATTACTACTGGTTACTTAGAAGCCCTCTAATACAGAGTACAGTAAATGATTTAGTGTCTGCTGACAATCAATATGACAGATGTTTCCACCATATAATTTTTATGTACATCTGACAATAGGATGATAACTGCCTGAGAACTGAGAAAATGAATGTTTATTTACACATGGAATATGACAAAATACCTATACTTCAAAACTTATCGCGTATATAGATAGTTCTATTTGCAAGTGAACAAATAATGTTGGCTAAATTTTAGTCTGCATGTACAGAAAATGTAGCTGTATCTGTAACTTCTTCAATGAAAACATTTCTAGACAAACCATATCATGGACTGCCTACTGAGTTCTGTTTTTCTATTTGTTTGATAATTCATTCATAAAGAAACGTGACTGTTTACAGTTCTTGAGATTTTTGTTTCTACTAAGTCACTCCCATTACCCAAAACCCATGGATGCAGCACTATTGATATCATGTAAACCATAGATGCAACTACATTAGCCTCGAGGACAGACACAGGGGATCCAATATTCAGCTGGAGGTGCTCAACATCATGTCAGGAAATTCAATGCTGGGCCACATCTGGGCATCAACGTTGAATTTCCAGGTTTGCAGAGCTGGCTAAAGCATAGCTGGTTAAGGGGCCCTTTTACTAAGCAGTGGTAAGCCCACCGCTGGCTTACGGTATGGTAATCCATAACTACCACCGGCTCATTGAAGGCGCTGGTGGTAGCTCCACCCCCAGCGCATGGCATTTCCAGCACTAGGGAAAGTAGGTCACTGTTTTTTTTATTGCAGCAGTTACCGCTGGGTTAGCATGGGAGCCCTTCCCACCACCTCAATGGGTGGCGGTAAGTGCTCCCCCCCCCCCCCCCACCTATGGCCACATGGTAAGTCTAATCTTACTGCGTGGCCATATCTTTCTTCAGCCTTTTTACCTACTGCTGAAATAAGGGCTTCAGTGCGTGGCATAAAATGGCTGCTGCTAGTGCAGGGCCCCCTTTTACTGCAGCTTAATAAAATGGCCCCTAAGTGTAATATTCAGCACTTAACCGGCTATGAGGCACTGCATAAGGACAGAATCGCATAAATTGAGTCCTATTACATTTATTTTGCTCACACTTTTTCAGCAGTAGTTCAAGGTGAGTTACATTCAGGTACCCTGGGTATTTTCTGTGTCCCTGGAGGACTCACAATCTAAGTTTGTATCTGAGGCAATGGAGGGTTGTGACTTGCTCAAATCATAAGAAGCTGCAGTGGGATTTGAACTGGCCACTTCTAGTTGTCAAGATCAGTGCTTTAACCACTAGGCCACTCCTCCACTCCTGAATATTAGCAAGTATCTGGCCAAGTGTTGACTCCACCTCTGGAGTGCCCCCAAAATAGCTGGTTTTCAGTTAGGTGCTACGAAGACATTTTGAATAGCACTAACTGGGTAGGTGCTGCTGAAAATGACCACTTAGCCCCCAAACAGGAGATTTAACCAGCCAGGAGCCATTTCTGGCTGGTTAAATCACTTTGAAATCAACCAGAAGAAGTTCTAAACAAGCAAAGCTCCAGTCCCAGAGAGATGCATGTATCTTTCTCTGGTGAGTGTGGCCAAATCTTCATATTCCCTCGAGCTGAGTGGAAACACAAATACTTCAATGTGAAGAATAGGCAAGAGTTAAAGTTATAAAAGGAAATTTTGGCTCAGATACAGAAAGCTAAAACCCCACATATCTATGCATTCAAAAACCCAACCTGCAAAAAACAAACACAGAAAAGACAACTGCCACCATCTTATCAGAAAAAAAAAGGTAAACAGTCTCTAGTTTATTACGTATATAAAGATTTCCAGAATTTACAAACATCCACATTGCTCATTCCAGGGAGAGTTCTGATTTGAAGAATTTATCCAAGTTTCACTTTTTTTTTTCCTTGTTTGTTTATTTTTACAATATTTACAATGGAAGACTTTGATTTTGGGTTGGTTTTTTTTTTTTCTTTTCCATTTCATGTTCCTGGGCAAATGACAAGTTCAAGTTGTTGACGTGAGTACCATACACAGTAAGTTTATCTTCAGTTTAGTGAATGGAGCCTATCACCTTACAGAAGAGGTAATAAAAATTGTTTGTTGGAAAGAGCTCACTTCAAGGTCAAGATTGTTACGAGTGACAATTATCAGTAAATAGGGCTGAACAAGCAAGGCCTTACAGGCCTATATTGTATTATTTTTCTGAATTACAATCTTAAAACAAGAATAGTATTACTACTCTATTCTCATTAGCCTTTTTAAACAAATTTCCCACTCTGTTTACAACAGAACATAGTATACCTCAGTTCCACATCAACAAAGATGTGCTGTAGCAAAGTCATTTTTTTAATTAGAAAAAGTACATGTAGAAATTAAAAAAAACCCCTATGTTAAATATTTAATACTCTCCAGCCAACATTATTAACAGCTTTGTACGCAATAATTTACAACAATGATGTGTATTGTTTCTTTTTTTTTTTTTCAGCAGCAAATGAAGTTGAATGCTTTGTGTAAAATGTGCTAGTACTATCCATTCTCACCATGAGATGTTGGTGGGAATATCACCAGTACACTGAGACCTGCTGAGTCCTTATGGTAAAAGGTAGAAACAGACTCATTCAGGTATCACAGTGTTTTTTGCTTGGCACAACACAGACCCTGGGATTCTATATATCGCGCCTTAATTTCTGTAGGGAAATCAAAGCGTATTTTACAACAGTGCGCGTAACTTAATTGGTTAACTAGCTAATCAGCGCTGTCAATTGGATGTTAACAAGAAATTATCAGAACTAATTGGCATTATGATTTATGCGCACAACTCGCTAAGTGTATTGTGTAACGTGGTGCGCTTAGATTCTAAGTCGCATAGTTGAAAAGGGAGCGTGGCCATAGGTGGGGTGTAGGCCTTTCTAAAATCTATGCGCTTTGTTATAGAATACACCCGCTCTGCGCCTAATTCAGGCATCGGGATTTACGACAAGTAAAACATGGCATACATGGCCGTGACTAAATTTGGTCGCATGGAGAGGTGCTTGGTTTATTCTATATACTGTGCGGAAATTTAAGCCTATTCTATAAAATAGAGGCATGCTTTAGACAATATGCCCAGGCGTATTTTTTTACGCGCAGAATTTTCAGGTGCCATATATAGAATTTAGCCCAGAATGTGCAATTCAGTCAACTAACTCCTGAGGTCTGTGCGTCAAGTAAACAGAACTGAGCCCGATACATCGTACCATCTACTGAGGAAGATGTGAGGTCATAGTCGTGCTGTACGAAAAAGAGAGTCCAGAGATGCATGAGTTCATAGCGGTATTTTGTTGAGGTTGTAGAGTCATCATTCTGAAATGTAAAAAGAAACAAACAAACAAAAATAAAAAAGGTTAGCAAGATTCAGAAAAAAATTGCTTAAAATTACATAACGATTCTAATTTTCAGGCAACATAAAAACTTCATTGGCTACCAGTACAATACAGGGCTAAATTTAAAACTCTATGTCTGATCTTCAAGGCCCTGAAAGGAAATGGCCCCGAGTATCTGAAGAATAGGATGATCCTCCACACACCGCCAAGGACACTAAGGTCCTCCCAAGGTCTTTAACTAATTACACCCTCTCCAAAAGACATTACACGATGTGATACCCGCAAGCGAGCCTTCTCCGGAGTAGCCCCCACACTCTGGAATGCATTGCCTGAAAGGCTCCGCTTAACACAAGACTACCTCTACTTCAGGAAGCAGGTGAAAGCTTGGCTCTTCAACCAAGCCTTTAACGGAAGAAGTAACTAACTTGTTAGTCTCACTCACACACACAAGGATTGACTTGGGCTGCACATACTGCAGCAGGACATGTTTATCCACTCCTACCCTAGCTGAGATAATATTTAACCATCTCTCTGACCTCACATGCAACTTTCTTCAAATCAATCACCTTACTTTCAAATTCTTCCTACTTTCTTACTCATCTATATGTTACAACTTTGCCTTACCCTTCACTACCAATTATAATGTTCTAGTACATATTGTGTTGTCATTGCAAGTAGTATACCATGCCATACTTTGTATTGTTCGAATATTTTTACTGCTCTAATTGCCTCCTGCTCATGTTTGATCTATTCTTACTGTACACCACCTTGAGTGAATTCCTTCAAAAAGGCGGTAAATAAATCCTAATAAATAATAAATAAAGGTGGATTTATATAAACTCACACAGAGCTCACCTCTTAACAACTATAATGCACAGGACCTACAGACTGAGACAGAGCTATGACTGTTGCCTATTCCCTTTGTTCCTCTCTCTGAAGAGATGTCAATAGATGTCTTGCTACTCAGGCATATAAAGCGAATGCTACATACCTGTAGAAGGTATTCTCCGAGGACAGCAGACTGATTGTTCTCACTGATGGGTGACGTCCACGGCAGCCCCTCCAATCGGAAACTTCACTAGCAAAGTCCTTTGCTAGCCCTCGCGCGCCCGCGCGCACCGCGCATGCGCGGCCGTCTTCCCGCCCGAAACCGGCTCGAGCCGGCCAGTCTAGTATGTAGCAAGACAATACAGTTCAAGGGAAGACACAACTCCAAAGGGGAGGCGGGCGGGTTTGTGAGAACAATCAGCCTGCTGTCCTCGGAGAATACCTTCTACAGGTATGTAGCATTCGCTTTCTCCGAGGACAAGCAGGCTGCTTGTTCTCACTGATGGGGTATCCCTAGCCCCCAGGCTCACTCAAAACAACAACATTGGTCAATTGGGCCTCGCAACGGCGAGGACATAACTGAGATTGACCTAAAAAATTTACCAACTAACTGAGAGTGTAGCCTGGAACAGAACAAACAGGGCCCTCGGGGGGTGGAGTTGGATCCTAAAGCCCAAACAGGTTCTGAAGAACTGACTGCCCGAACCGACTGTCGCGTCGGGTATCCTGCTGCAGGCAGTAATGAGATGTGAATGTGTGGACAGATGACCACGTCGCAGCTTTGCAAATTTCTTCAATGGAGGCTGACTTCAAGTGGGCTACCGACGCAGCCATGGCTCTAACATTATGAGCCGTGACATGACCCTCAAGAGCCAGCCCCGCCTGGGCGTAAGTGAAGGAAATGCAATCTGCTAGCCAATTGGATATGGTGCGTTTCCCTACAGCCACTCCCCTCCTATTGGGGTCAAAAGAAACAAACAATTGGGCGGACTGTCTGTGGGGCTGTGTCCGCTCCAGATAGAAGGCCAATGCTCTCTTGCAGTCCAATGTGTGCAGCTGACGTTCAGCAGGGCAGGAATGAGGACGGGGAAAGAATGTTGGCAAGACAATTGACTGGTTCAGATGGAACTCCGACACAACCTTTGGCAGAAACTTAGGGTGAGTGCGGAGGACTACTCTGTTATGAAGAAATTTGGTGTAAGGGGCCTGGGCTACCAGGGCCTGAAGCTCACTGACTCTACGAGCTGAAGTAACTGCCACCAAGAAAATGACCTTCCAGGTCAAGTACTTCAGATGGCAGGAGTTCAGTGGCTCAAAAGGAGGTTTCATCAGCTGGGTGAGAACGACATTGAGATCCCATGACACTGTAGGAGGTTTGACAGGGGGCTTTGACAGAAGCAAACCTCTCATGAAGCGAACAACTAAAGGCTGTCCTGAGATCGGCTTACCTTCCACTTGGTAATGGTATGCACTGATTGCACTAAGGTGAACCCTTACGGAGTTGGTCTTGAGACCAGACTCAGACAAGTGCAGAAGGTATTCAAGCAGGGTCTGTGTAGGACAAGAGCGAGGGTCTAGGGCCTTACTCTCACACCAGACGGCAAACCTCCTCCAATGAAAGAAGTAGCTTCTCTTAGTGGAGTCTTTTCTGGAAGCAAGCAAGATGCGGGAGACACCCTCCGTCAGACCCAAAGAGGCAAAGTCTACGCCTTCAACATCCAGGCCGTGAGAGCCAGAGACTGGAGGTTGGGATGCAGAAGAGCCCCTTCGTCCTGCGTGATGAGGGTCGGAAAACACTCCAATCTCCACGGTTCTTCGGAGGATAATTCCAGAAGAAGAGGGAACCAGATCTGACGCGGCCAAAAAGGAGCAATCAGAATCATGGTGCCTCGGTCTTGCTTGAGTTTCAGCAAAGTCTTCCCCACCAGAGGGATGGGAGGATAAGCATACAGCAGACCTTCCCCCCAATCCAGGAGGAAGGCATCCGACGCCAGTCTGCCGTGGGCCTGAAGCCTGGAACAGAACTGAGGGATCTTGTGGTTCACTTGAGATGCGAAGAGATCCACCAGGGGGGTGCCCCACGCCTGGAAGATCTGTCGCACTACACGGGAATTGAGCGACCACTCGTGAGGTTGCATAATCCTGCTCAACCTGTCGGCCAGACTGTTGTTTACGCCTGCCAGATATGTGGCTTGGAGCACCATGCCTTGACGGCGAGCCCAGAGCCACATGCTGACGGCTTCCTGACACAGGGGGCGAGATCCGGTGCCCCCCTGCTTGTTGACATAGTACATGGCAACCTGATTGTCTGTCTGAATTTGGATAATTTGGTGGGACAGCCGATCTCTGAAAGCCTTCAGAGCGTTCCAGATCGCTCGCAACTCCAGAAGATTGATCTGTAGATCGCGTTCTTGGAGGGACCAGCTTCCTTGGGTGTGAAGCCCATCGACATGAGCTCTCCATCCCAGGAGAGACGCATCCGTGGTCAGCACTTTTTGTGGCTGAGGAATTTGGAAGGGACGTCCCAGAGTCAAATTGGAGCAAATCGTCCACCAATACAGGGATTCGAGAAAACTCGTGGACAGGTGGATCACGTCCTCTAGTCCCCCAGCGGCCTGATACCACTGGGAGGCTAGGGTCCATTGAGCAGATCTCATGTGAAGGCGGGCCATGGGAGTCACATGAACTGTGGAGGCCATGTGGCCCAACAATCTCAACATCTGCCGAGCTGTGATCTGCTGGGACGCTCGCACCCGCGAGACGAGGGACAACAAGTTGTTGGCCCTCGCCTCTGGGAGATAGGCGCGAGCCGTCCGAGAATCCAGCAGGGCTCCGATGAATTCGAGTTTCTGCACTGGGAGAAGATGGGACTTTGGGTAATTTATCACAAACCCCAGTAGCTCCAGGAGGCGAATAGTCATCTGCATGGACTGCAGGGCTCCTGCCTCGGATGTGTTCTTCACCAGCCAATCGTCGAGATATGGGAACACGTGCACCCCCAGCCTGCGAAGCGCCGCTGCTACCACAGCTAGGCACTTTGTGAACACCCTGGGCGCGGAGGCGAGCCCAAAGGGTAGCACACAGTACTGGAAGTGGCGTGTGCCCAGCTGAAATCGCAGATACTGTCTGTGAGCTGGCAGTATCGGGATGTGTGTGTAGGCATCCTTCAAGTCCAGAGAGCATAGCCAATCGTTTTGCTGAATCATGGGGAGAAGGGTGCCCAGGGAAAGCATCCTGAACTTTTCTTTTACGAGATATTTGTTCAGGGCCCTTAGGTCTAGGATGGGACGCATCCCCCCTGTTTTCTTTTCCACAAGGAAGTACCTGGAATAGAATCCCAGCCCTTCTTGCCCGGATGGCACGGGCTCGACCACATTGGCGCTGAGAAGGGCGGAGAGTTCCTCTGCAAGTACCTGCTTGTGCTGGAAGCTGTAGGACTGAGCTCCCGGAGGACAATTTGGAGGTTTTGAGGCCAAATTGAGGGTGTATCCTTGCCGGACTATTTGGAGAACCCACTGATCGGAGGTTATGAGAGGCCACCTTTGGTGAAAAGCTTTCAACCTCCCTCCGACAGGCAGGTCGCCCGGCACTGACACTTGGATGTCGGCTATGCTCTGCTGGAGCCAGTCAAAAGCTCGCCCCTTGCTTTTGCTGGGGAGCCGCGGGGCCTTGCTGAGGCGCACGCTGCTGACGAGAGCGAGCGCGCTGGGGCTTAGCCTGGGCCGCAGGCTGTCGGGAAGGAGGATTGTACCTACGCTTGCCAGAAGTATAGGGAACAGTCTTCCTTCCCCCGAAAAATCGTCTACCTGTAGAGGTAGAAGCTGAAGGCTGCCGGCGGGCGAACTTGTCGAATGCGGTGTCCCGCTGGTGGAGAGACTCTACCACCTGTTCGACTTTTTCGCCAAAAATGTTATCCGCACGGCAAGGCGAGTCCGCAATCCGCTGCTGGAGTCTATTCTCCAGGTCGGCGGCACGCAGCCATGAGAGCCTGCGCATCACCACACCTTGAGCAGCGGCCCTGGACGCAACATCAAAAGTGTCATAAACTCCTCTGGCCAGGAATTTTCTGCACGCCTTCAGCTGCCTGACCACCTCCTGAAAAGGCTTGGCTTGCTCAGGGGGAAGAGCATCAACCAAGCCCGCCAACTGCCGCACATTGTTCCGCATGTGTATGCTCGTGTAGAGCTGGTAGGACTGGATCTTGGACACGAGCATAGAGGAATGGTAGGCCTTCCTCCCAAAGGAGTCTAAGGTTCTAGCGTCCTTGCCCGGGGGCGCCGAAGCATGTTCCCTAGAACTCTTAGCCTTCTTTAGGGCCAAATCCACAACTCCAGAGTCATGAGGCAACTGAGTGCGCATCAGCTCTGGGTCCCCATGGATCCGGTACTGGGACTCGATCTTCTTGGGAATGTGGGGATTAGTTAATGGCTTGGTCCAGTTCGCAAGCAATGTCTTCTTCAGGACATGGTGCAAGGGAACAGTGGACGCTTCCTTAGGTGGAGAAGGATAGTCCAGGAGCTCAAACATTTCAGCCCTGGGCTCGTCCTCCACAACCACCGGGAAGGGGATGGCCGTAGACATCTCCCGGACAAAGGAAGCGAAAGACAGACTCTCGGGAGGAGAAAGCTGTCTCTCAGGAGAGGGAGTGGGATCAGACGGAAGACCCTCAGACTCCTCGTCAGAGAAATATCTGGGATCTTCCTCTTCCTCCCACGAGGCCTCACCCTCGGTGTCAGACACAAGTTCCCGGACCTGTGTCTGCAACCTCGCCCTGCTCGACTCCGTGGAACCCCGTCCACGATGGGGGCGTCGAGAGGTAGACTCCCTTGCCCGCATCGGCGAAGCTCCCTCCGCCGACGTGGTCGGGGAGCCTTCCTGGGAGGTGGCCGCGGTCGGCACCGCACGCGGTACCGACGTCGGGGACCTCAACCTGGGCGATGGGCCAGCCGGCGCCACGCTCGACGGTACCGGAGGCGCAAGCACCGCCGGTACCGGAGGGGTAGGGCGCAACAGCTCTCCCAGAATCTCTGGGAGAACGGCCCGGAGGCTCTCGTTTAGAGTGGCTGCAGAGAAAGGCTGAGAGGTCGATGCAGGCGTCGACGTCAGTACCTGTTCCGGGCGTGGAGGCTGTTCCGGGCTGTCCAGAGCGGAGCGCATCGACACCTCTTGAACAGAGGGTGAGCGGTCCTCTCGGTGCCGATGCCTGCTGGGTGCCGAATCCCTCGGCGACCCAGAGCTCTCGGTGCCGACACGGGGAGGAGACCGGTGTCGATGCTTCTTCGATTTCTTCCGAAGCATGTCACCGGAGCTCCCCGGCACCGACGAGGAGGACGTCGAATCCATCCGTCGCTTCCTCGGGGCCGAGACTGAAGAAGGTCGATCTCGGGGGGGCTGTACCGCAGGAGCCCTCAGGGTAGGCGGAGACCCACCCGAGGGCTCACCGCCACCAGCAGGGGAATGGACAGCCCTCACCTGCACTCCACCCGATGCACCACCGTCCGACGACATCAGCAGACGAGGTCCTGGTACCACCGACGTCGATGCAGCTATCCGATGTCTCGGCGCCGATGCAGAGGCCCGATGCCTCGATGCACTCGATGCAGGGGCGGCCGAGGAAGATGGTCTGGACGCTGACGACGTCGATGCACTCGAAGATCCCGGTGCCGATGCCGACGAAGAGCCCGAGAACAACACGTTCCACTGGGCTAGTCTCGCTACCTGAGTCCGCCTTTGAAGCAGGGAACACAGACTGCAGTTCTGAGGGCGGTGCTCGGCCCCCAGACACTGAAGACACGACGAGTGTCGATCAGTGAGCGAGATAACCCGGGCGCACTGGGTGCACTTCTTGAAGCCGCTGGAAGGCTTCGATGTCATGGGCGGAAAAATCACGCCGGCGAAATCAAAATCCGAAATGGCGAAATTGGAAGCACCAAAATTTAGAGGGAGAAAAATCTCGACCGAGGCCAAAAAGAGGCCTACCCCGACGACGAAAGAAAACTTACCGGGGCAAAAAGCTGGAAGTACGGGGAGGATTTACACGAAACCCGGCGGGGGGTTTCCGGAGCACTTCCCGACTAAGAGAAAACTTTCCCGAAGGAAAAAAACACGCTCAAAATAAATTGGACGCGCGAGGTCGACTTTCCGGGGCTCGACACGGCGAAAACACGACCGTACCGAGTGCGGACAAAAGAAGACTGGCCGGCTCGAGCCGGTTTCGGGCGGGAAGACGGCCGCGCATGCGCGGTGCGCGCGGGCGCGCGAGGGCTAGCAAAGGACTTTGCTAGTGAAGTTTCCGATTGGAGGGGCTGCCGTGGATGTCACCCATCAGTGAGAACAAGCAGCCTGCTTGTCCTCGGAGAAAAGCCACAATAAATTTGGAGTTACATACCCAGGACCAGATTCAGTAAATGGCACTCAAGTTTAGGTGCCGTAAAAAATCCATGCTATGGGTTGAATTCTATATATGGTGCCAAACTGAAAAAAGCGCTATTCTATAAACCATACTTAAAGTTAGGCGTGGTTTACAGAACAGTGTTTATGGCCAGGGGCTGTGCGTAAATTTAGGTACCACTATTTGCACCAATGAAAAGGTGGTACAAATGCATGCGCCTAAATTTAAGCGTGGAGCCCCAATATTCTATAATTACGCATCTAACTCAAAACCACACCCCTGATCCACCCATGACCCTTCCATTTCCATGCCCGGTTTTTTGGGCCATGTGTAATATTTAGGAGAGGGTGCACATAAGTTCTAATTAAATCTAATTAGGAACAATAATTGCTTGTTAAAAAGTCAAATATTGGCACTAATTGGCTCATTATGTAATTAAATTCCATGCAAGAATTGCGCGTGTGCCCAAATTTGCACGCACAATTTTACAGAATTTGCTATTCTATAAAGCAGTGTTTCCCAAGTCCGGTCTTGGAGTACCCCTTGCCAGTCAGGTTTTCAGGATATCCACAATGAATATGCATGAAAGAGATTTGCGTATAATGGAGGCAGTGTATGCAAATCAAGTTCATGCAATTCACTGTGGATATCCTGAAAACCTGACTGGGAAGGGGTACTCCAGGACTGGACTTGGGGAAACTGCTATAAAGGGTGCTCCAGGCTGAGTACCCTTTAAAGAATAGCACTTAGATCCGATTCCCTCACCCAACTTTTGGCATGAGGACTTACACCGGCTGAAATTTAGTGTAAAATCCTGGCGCGTAAGTTGGGTGCACAGCCCCGGTATTTTATAACACTATATCTAAATATTTGGAACCCCTCATCACCCACCCATGCCACGTTTTGGGTTGTGTGTGAGAGACTGAACATACAACATTATAGAATAGCGCATGGACAAATGAGTATATAAATCCAAATTAGTGTCATTTATTGCCAATTAACTCCAATACACACGCATTTGGGTTCCGTGCCTAAATTTGGGTGACGTATACAGAATCCAAGAATAAGGGGGCAATATCAAGTGAAAAGACATCGACATAAATGATAGAGATATGAGTATTTTCAGCTGATTTATCCATATACATTGGACCAGTAAATATATGCACTAAATAAATAAATACAGATAAGTTATCAATATAAAGTCAGGATTGCTATTTATATGGTCCACTTATCCAGCAGTGGCTAAATATTGCCGCTCTCTGGACAAATATAAGCCCTGTCCTGGAACTCTCCAGCCCTGCGTTGCAGATACATTTTGGTAGTTTATCACTTTACAATGGACAAAACTTATATGTTTAACAGCCTAGAAATGTTAAAGAAAAGCAATTATGAAGTCAGCAAGCGGTGTTGACTGCATAAGTGCTTTTGAGTAACCGACCTTATGCTATGTAGATGTAATCATACTGAAACACAGAGGAAGACAACCATCAAACAGGAAGATTCTTAGGGGACTTCTTATCATCTCAGGCCAGACATCACAACAGTTAATGTACATGTCTAACAGCTGTCTTCTTACCCTAAAGTTCTTTCTGTATAAGTTTTCATAAAGGTTTTAAACTAATTTCTATACACAGTAGAAAAATAGTGACCTACCAGAAGCAATATTTGTTACTGAAGATCATTGCCTCCCTTGAAGATAATGCTTTCCCACCACATCACTAGTTATATGTTCATGGGGTGTTTGGTGTCTATGCTAAGAACGTTCTGGAACAGATAAGCTCAATACATTTTTCACTACAGATGTTCCACAAGCTGAAAAGTCCTTCTATTCTGTGTCCTAAATTGCCCAAGAAACAGGATTTACTTTGTGTGGTCCCTGCCACTGAAAGAAAAGTCTATCTCAGTAAATCCTTTGAGGTAGGCTTGGAAGCTCTCTGGAGAGCTCTCTCGCAGATTTCTTATTTACTTTTAACTTTTTCTTCAACTCACATTTCAAATGACCAAAATATTCACACAGAATTTGCACAGTTTGATGCTTCTCAATGGCTGGATTTAAAACTAGGTAGTAATGCCACACTGTGTTAAAGAAGAAATGACAACAACACTGCCTGCTTTAAACAGAGGGGGGAACAAACTGCGCATGGTTTGCCTTCCATTTCATATTTGGCTCTTTTCCAACATGGCTGAATGATTATCTTTGTGTAGGAACAAACTGTACTGCAGTAGTATGGTCACATGTTCAGACCTGCATAGGGTATGCATGATGGAAGAGATGGAACAGGAATCTATAGCTCTGTTAAAAGCCTTCATATCTTGTCATTTTCAGCTCTTCTAAATAAAGCTACCTATAATGTCAAGACTGCATTGTGCTGCTTATCCAAACTTCCATTTCTCAGCTAACAGTCACCTGGGCTGAACTTTATTACAAAGCACTTTCCCCCACAGACAATACCACAAATGTTACTGAGGCTCTGGAAGGAGGCAGTGGTAAGTGGATGCCTCAAATACGATACCAGCATGGAATGTTGCCCCTATTGCTTCAGTGAAGACAGACAGGATGGAAATGTCAAGCTGAAGAATTCTGGGAAGCGTGCAAACAGCAGTCGCTCATGTGAGCACCGAAAACACTACCAAGAGATTACATTTCTCCTGCAGAAACAGATCGTTGTCCATAGCCTGGTGTACAATATTTTGGACCTCTTGACTTGAGAGAGTTTTACTAGGGTAAAGTTTAGAGTACGAAACAATGCCAGACAGTTTTCTGACTCAAGAAGACAATGAAAGTATTTGTGAGAGAAAACTCTGGAGTCATCTCAGGGCCCAAGCTCTTAGAAATTAGACTTTGCCTAGAAGGTTAATTCTTTTGCTGGCTTCTGATGTAACAATCATATGACTGCCCTCTAGCCTAATAGTAGTGTTAAATCAGGGGTGGGCAACCACAGCCCTCGAGGGTCACAATCCAGCCGGGTTTTCAAGATTTCCACAATGAATATGCACGAGATCGATTTGCATAAAATAGCAGCAGTACATGCAAATCAATCTTATGCATATTTATTGTGGAAATCTTGAAAATCTGACTGGATTGTAACCCTTAAGGATTGTGGTTGCCCACCCTTATGTTAAATCTATTCAGATTCTATAAACACATGCAGGTAATCAATTGGTCTACCAGAATAAAAGTCATCTTTTTCATCATGAGTTAAAGAAAAGATCTTTGTGTGTCAATGTGCAGCAAGCTACAGCTTTCATCCATTTCTGAGTGTCTACAAAATATAACACATAGAAATGATTTATAGTAGTAGTAGTAACTAAACCAAGCCACCATTTTATCAGCATATCGATACCCAACCTCAAGTTAAAGTGCTTTTTTTCATCATATTATTAACAAATAATATAATACTGCTCTGGAGAACAGACTGTACCTCTGTGGTTTAGGAAATTACAAACGTTCTAACATTAGATCTCTTCCATTCCCACTAATACACTCAACATTTTATTTCCTTCTTGAACTTGTAATATACTTACACTGTAAGTAAGTTCACACATTTGTATCAGAACTTCTGAATATTTTTCTTTTAGGCCCTTTTCTACTAATCTGCATTACATTTTTGCAGTTACCTCACACCAGTGCCAAAAGTAACAGAGGAGCTATTTAGTTAATATGTGTTAACTGTTCAGGCTGAGAAAAAAAAAACCACTTACCACATTTAGGGGTCCTTTTAGTAAAGCGCAGAAGGGGCCTACTGTGAACTAAAATGGCACTACCACGGGACGCACCAAAGCATCCTGTGGTAGTTTCCTGCTCAGCAAGCGCTAATCCCACACTGGAAAATATTTTTTATTTTCCAGGGCGGGCGGCATTTCCATGGGCGGAAAGAAGGTGTGCCTGCACTAATCGGGTGGAGCAGGAACATTACCGTGCGTTACCCAATTAGAACAGGAGTAGGCTGGGAGCCCTTACTGCCTCCCAAATAGGTGGCGGTAAGGGCTCCCATGGTAATGGCCATGCGCTAATGGGGAAGTTAGCGTGTGGCCATGACAAAAAAAGAAATATGTGAGGTGGCCATTTTGCCGCCGCACTAAAAGTGGTTGCAACGCGCAGAAAACCCACGCGCTGACACCAGCACTGGGCACTTTTTAGTACAGCTTGGTAAAGGTAACCCTAACTGCACTGCAGATAAAGCAGATGCATATAATACTTCTCATTGAACTGACGTTAACTTTTCCATGTTACCTGCTACACTGAAAGTTAACAAGAGGCTTTGTATCATGTGTTACGTGTATGGCACAATCGCTGGTCATTCCCCATTTGTCAGTTAACGCTTGCTAAGCCACTGCATTAGGTGTGGGTGTGTGCTAAAAGCACATGTTAATTCCTACAGCAACCTCTATCGCATTTTAGTACAGGATGGCCTTAAAGCAGTGCATCTATTCTTACTGTACACCGCCTTGAGTGAATTCCTTCAAAAAGGCGGTAAATAAATCCTAATAAATAAATATATAATCTGAATAGTTCGTTGGTCTCACTTGGAAAATTACAAGAACTTGTAATTTCTATGTGGAAAGCTCAATATAAAAATGTATTGAAATAAAGCTTAAAATACAGAGAAGTACAATGAATCTAATATAAGCCTCCAAGAGCTGCATATTTCCTGCAATACAACATTTAGCTATGAGGCCCTTGGAATATGAAGATACCTAAAAATGAAGCCTAATGGCAGATAAGGACCATAAAGCCCATGAGCATCCTTTTGCAATAAGATAGACCACTGTTCATCTCAGGCTTTCCCTTCATTCTTTGGAATAAAAAAATAAATATTTTATGATTCCTATGCGCATTTAGTTTATCATCCGAGTCAACAAAATTATTGCTTATGATTATGCACAATATAAAATACAGAACCACAATACAAAAGAGCAAATTAGAACAAGTTATAAACTATTACATCAAAGCATCATAAATTGCAAGTTAAACCATGGCTGACTGCACCTATCAGCTACTTAAGCTGGGAACACGTGCCAAAAGAAGCATGGGCCTGAAATTCAGCTGGCAGCATACAGCAATTTTTTTTTTGTCTGTCATTGGTGCTAAAACCAGAAATTCAATGCCAGGCATTGCGTGGGCTTTGGCATTGAATTTCCGTTTTTTTAAAAGACAGCACATGCCCAGTTAAGTTTATCCACTCCTACCCTAGCTAACATTTGATCATCTTTCTGAGCTCATGTGCAACTTTCTTGAAATGAATTCCTTTAGGGGCACTTCTACAAAGGCGCGCTGAAAAATGGCCTATGGTAGTGTAGACGCGTATTTTGGGTGTGCGCAGAATAATTTTTCAGCGCACCTGTAAAAAAAAGCCTTAAAGTTTTCCTGAAAATGGACATGTGGCAAAATGAAAATTGCCGTGTGTCCATTTTGAGTCTGAGACCTTACCACCAGCCACTGACCTAGCGGTAAGGTCTCACGCGGTAACCGGGCAGTAATGGTCTACGTGCGTAAAAGAATGGATACTGCCCGATTACTACCCGCGCGCCAGAAAATATAAATATTTTCCAGTGTGCGTAGCAGACGCGCATCAAAGATCAAATTACCGCAAGGGCCATGCAGTAGCTGGGTGGTAACTCAAAACTGATGCGGATTGGACACGCAAAGGTTTCTACACAGCTTAGTAAAAGGGCCCCATATTTTCTAACTCCTCTTACTTTCTTACCTATCTATATGCTCCTTCTATGCTTATACCCTACGCTGTCTATTAAAATGTTTGAATACGTAGCGTGTTGACATTGTAAGTAGTGTACTATGCCATACTTTGTATTGTTATTTGAATATTTTTACTGCTCTTTGTCTATTGCTTATGTTTGATTTATTCTTAAAGTGCACTGCCTTGAGTGAATTCTTTCAAAAAGGTGGTAAACAAATCCTAATAAATAATATTCAGACTTTTAAGCGGCCATGGGCTAGGGCATATTTTTATTTATTTATTTCCAAAACTTTTTAAGCTGCTTTAATTAACCAGCAGAGCAAAGCAGTGAACAGGCCAAAACAAACAGAGAAAAGAACTCCATTAAAGCATAGGAAGTGTCACAATCACACTAAGGGTTAAGAAAAACAACTCCATTTCAACATGGGAAACAATCACACAAAATCAACTAAGAGAGGAAAGGTAAAGGTAGGAAGGGAAGGATCAAACAGGGGTAGGATAACAAAGGAATGTGTAGCTGGTGCTTAACAATTAGATAATCTCATTGAACGCATGTTGAAAGAGCCAAGTTTTTAAATTCAGCTTTAAAACTCTTAAAAGAGCTATTACTGCAGAGGGTGAGAGAGAGAAAGAAACATGCCCTACGTTGTGTGGATACTAAGGGTCCCTTTTACCAAGCTGTGTGAAAAGGGGGCCGGCGCCGGCGCATGTTTTACACGTGCGCCAAGGCCCCTTTTTACCGGAGCTGGTAAAAGGGAAGTCTCGCCTTCCTGCAGGAAATGGCCATGGCAAGTAAAGCACTTGCCACGCAGCCATTTCAGGGGGAGCACTTATCGCCACCCATTGAGGTGGCGGTAAGGGCTCCCACGTTAACCCGGCGGTTACTGGGCAGCGTGCAGCACTGCCCAATTACCACTAGGTACACTCCGGCGCTACAAAAAGAAATACATTTTTGTAGCGCTGGAAATGACAGTGTGCTAGAGGTTGGAAGTACTGCCGGGCTACTGTGGTAGCCTGGCGGTACTTCCTGTATAGCGAGCGGTAAGCCCGTGTTGGGCTTACCACCGCTTAGTAAAAGGACCTCTAAGTAAGCTAACCTTGGATTAGGTAATACCAACCAATGGTCATTTATTGGGTCCTAGTAGAGCAATAGGGAATGGTCACGCAAGAAAGATAATCAGAAAAACCAGTTTGAAGAGTCTTAAAACTAAGTAAGTAATTCAACTTTATACATAATCTGTTGTTACTTTTAAGTCAGCCAATGGTATTTTTTCAACAATGGTGAAGTATGGTCATCTATTTATGTGGTCCTATTTATATGGTAAACATGGCCGCTTAGCTCTGAATACTGGAAGCTAACCAGATTCCGCCCCTGGTGTAGCTGGCTTCCACTTTGGCACTAACTGGACATTTTCAGTGCTTAAGTGCTGCTGAAAATGACCGGATAGCTGCATGCAAGCGAATTAACCAGTCGGCGGCAGTTCACGGCCAGTTAACCTACTTTACATATCAGCCAACACGTCTTTTTACCAAGACTTCCTAAATTTACTCCTGAATCTACCTATGCTGAGCTTCATATCATGGAATTTTTTTTTTTTACATTTCCTTTTAACTAATAAAGGTTTACCTACTGTGCACCTTTGAGGTATTTATACCTTTGAGGTATTTATACATTTATGTCAGATTCTCTCTCTTCCTCTCTTCTTCTACACATTTGGGTTCTTAATTATCATCTCAGAGGGGGTTTTTTTTGTGCTGACTCTGCACCATCTCTACTTCATCTATATCCTTTTAAATATATGACCTTCAGAACTTGACACAATGGACTACTAGATCCTATATATGGTGCCTGAAAAATCAGTGCCGAAAATATTTCTGCCTAGGCTTAGTCTGTAAACCACAACCACATTTAGGTGCGGAGTATAGAACATGCCTAGTGGCCATGCCTGTGCCTAACTCTAGGAACGTCCATTTATATCAAGTAAAACTTGGTGTAAACACTGGTGCCTAAGTTAGACGCAGCGCAGGTATTTTCTATAACTCTGCATGTAGGTTTTTCAAACATCCATGGTCCGCCCATTCCATGTTCCCTTTCTGGTAGTGCATTGGAATTTAAGTGCACCACTTTCCAGAATATGCCTAGCAAGTGGGCAGGAGAGGCTTCTGCCCACTTAAATTGCTTGGGGCTGCCCAACTGCTGATATTCACCAGCACTTAACTGGTCAGTGCTGCTGAATAACAGCTCTGAATACCCAACAAAAAAAAGTGGGCAGGTCTGGGGTGATTCAAGTGGCACCGTTGGGGAGGAGGTGGCGGTTATTTGGGTGGTGGCAATATTCAGTGAAAACACAAAACAGCGAAGAAGACTCAAAATAACTATAAGTTCGCCGCTCCAAATAAAAATCCAAAGTTTATTGATCCTTAAACAAGACTCGACACAGTTATGTTTCGACCTACAAGGCCTGCATCAGGAGTTTTCTTGATCTGATCTAGCAATTCTTGTATTCTTCATGCAAATATTGATCTTGTGATGGAGCCAGTGGCGTAGCCACAGGTGGGCCTGGGCCCATCCACTTAGGGCTCAGGCCCACCCAACAGCAGCACATATTTAGTGCTAGCTAGTGGGGATCCCAAGTTCTGCCAGCTGAAGACCTTCCCCTGATGGTGCTGAAAACACTGCTCTCCACTTCAGCAGTCTAAGCTTCCTAAGCTGCTGATACTGGCCTCATCGCATTGGGGGGGGGGGGGGGGGGAGGAGAACACTTGGTGCTCACCCACTTCTTGACTAGGCCCACCCAAAATCTGCTGTCTGGCTATGCCCCTGGATGGAGCTGCAGCGTCTCTTACATCAGGCTGAAGTAGTGCTCTGAATAGCTTTCTAATCTTGAGTCAAAACCCGGATCCATATTTTGACTCAAGATTAGAAAGCTATTCAGAGCACTACTTCAGCCTGATGTAAGAGACGCTGCAGCTCCATCACAAGATCAACATTTGCATGAAGAATACAAGAATTGCTAGATCAGATCAAGTAGACTCCTGTTGCAGGCCTTGTAGGCTGAAACATAGCTGTGTCGAGTCTTGTTCAAGGATCAATAAACGTTGGATTTTTATTTGGAGCGTCGTCTTTATATTTATTTTTAGTCTTCTTCGCTGTTTTGTGTTTTCATATACCTTTTTGCGAAGGATTGTTTCTTCTGTTTTTGCATCGGCAATATTCAGTGCCAGCACCTGCTTAGCTAAGTATGTGAATTTAGGAGAGCTCAAAAACTGTCCTAAGTTCACCCACTTAGCTATGTGGGCCCTGGCACTGGAGATCAGTCGGGACCCACATAAATGCAAAACCCTTAGAAGGCCCTCTGATCTTTTCTCCAAAATGAAAGCCCTAATCCCTGCCCCTTCCACCCAATCATGCAACATGCTCTCCCCCATCCTTCTAACATGCAGGATAACCCCACACACACACACACGAGCCTACCTGCATATCCCTGGTGGTCCAGCAGTGGGGGTAGGAGGAATGAAGCTCAAGTACTGCAAGGCTGCTGCACGAGGTTGCGGCAGCCAAATCTGAATGACAGCCACTAGAAGTAGGAGCAAGTGGGCTTCACTCCTGCTCTTACTGCACCAAGGGTATATTAGAAGGTTGAGGGGAGAATGTTGCATGATCGGGGGAAGGGGTGGAGACTGAGGCCTCCCATCTCAGGGGGGGAGAGCAGACGGATCAGAGGGCTCCATGTGGGGGGGGGGGGGGGGGGATTAGAAGGCCTTTTAAGAGTTTTGCAATTATGTAGGTCCCAGCAGATTTTTAGCTGAGGCCTGCATAACTGTGTTATATAGGCCCCAACTGAATATTGGCCGGGACCCGCACAAGCTCTGCTGGCCAGTCCCACTGAACTTAGCACTGGATATTCAATGCCTGTGCCCACACATCGCCCAGCACTGAATATCCGGGGCCAATTTAGCCGGCCACTGTTGGCATTTTTAAAAAATGCTTGAGTTCCGCCGGCTGAATATCTCTGCTCCATGGTCTTATCTACCTTCATTTTCATCTATTTCTGTTTGCTATTATATTCTGTGTTCCTAAGTGTCCGGTGAGTGGGGCATATTCTTTAGCAATGGCACAGTAGTTCATGCTACTGCAGCGGGCCCCACCACTTCCTTTTCAACTCTGAAATATTCAAAGGATTTTATCTAGCTTTCTATGTCACAGTTGACAATACTGATCTAAGATTAGATAAATGAATTCTATGGTCAGCAACACATCCTATAAATACTACGCTCTGGATAACAACAAAATGTGCTATTATGAAAAACATTTCAAGGATCTAATGTTCAAGGAAATCCTGGTACTTATTTTTCATTTGGTCCTTAAGATGTTATTTACCAGTGATTCACAGTACTCTGCTGACTAGACAGGTTTTGCAATAGCTAACCAAACCAAGAATTTCAATATTTTTAGGTAAATTAACTTATAACATATCTATTTCATCAAATTTCCAAAGAATCATTAACTGTGACTATTTGAGAACTTAGAAACAATCTTTTAAAATCACTATCAGGCTACAATGTTATTGGGTCTTGCATGGAGGCAGCTAACTGATGACATGTCTTACTACAGTCCAAATCCACTGAAACTATAGAGCTTTACTATCAATCCTTGAGCACCAACAGGTTAAAAGCATTTATACAACATACACACACACACACACACACACACTTTGTTTATTTTCTTAACCACACACACACACTTTGTTTATTTTCTTAACCACCCTTTCAACATCACCAAGAGAATTTATAATAGACTTAGCTCTTCATCTTTGAGAATACTTCAAAGTGGAGTGGAGGCGGGACCTAGTGGTTAGAGTGGTGGACTTTGGTCCTGGGGAACTGGGTTCAATTCTCACTGCAGGCACAGGCAGTTCCTTGTGACTCTGGGCAAGTCACTTAATCCTCCATTGCCCCAGGTACAAATAAGTACCTAAGCCGCATTGAGCCTGCCATGAGTGGGAAAAAAGCGCGGGGTACAAATTTAAAAAAAAATGTACAATATAAAAACTATAATCATAAGAAGGGTTAGGGTAGGAAAGAAGGTAATGTAGGAATATATCAAGTGTGGCAGATGGTCACCAATCTTCACCATGCTATATTAGGGGCCAAATGCTAGATTAAAAAAAAAAGTTTTAAGGTCCTGCTTAAATTTTGGGAGGGACTCAAACTTCCTCAAATACAGCAGTAAAGAATTTCATAGAACTGGGGCCTGAAAGAAAAACGTCACGTCTCATGCAACTTCATAACGAAAGGAGGGAAAATATGAAGTAGAGTTTGATTTTGACACAGCAAGACACAAGAGGAAGTGTATGGTGGCATGCCTGAAAGATATTCTAGTTCACCAATATGAAGATCCTTGTAAGTAAATTGAATTTTATTCTATAAGTTATTGAAATCAGTGCTCTGTGTGCATAGAAATGGCATTGCATAGTCATATTACTTAGTGCAATGAAGCAGCTGTTTGTCCTGTTTGTCCTAATTAGATTGTAAGCTCTGTCGAGCAGGGACTGTCTCGTCATGTTCAAGTGTACAGAGCTGCGTACGTCTAGTAGCGCTTTAGAAATGATAAGTAGTAGTAGTAGTCTTTGGGATTCCGGAATCTTGCTATTATTTGGGTTCCAGAATCTTGCTACTCTTTGGGACTCTGCACAGAAGCTTACTACTCTTTGGGATTCCGGAATCTTGCTTCTCTTTGTCCTTATCCCTTGTTTGTCCTGTTTCTCTGTCCTAATTAGATTGTAAGCTCTGTCGAGTAGGGACTGTCTCTTCATGTTCAAGTGTACAGCGCTGTGTACGTCTAGTAGCGCTTTAGAAATGATAAGTAGTAGTAGTAGTCTTTGGGATTCCGGAATCTTGCTATTATTTGGGTTCCGGAATCTTGCTACTCTTTCGGACTCTGAAGCTTGCTACTCTCTGGAATTCCGGAATCTTGCTACCCTTTGTCCTTATCCCTTGTTTGTCCTGTTTCTCTGTCCTAATGAGATTGTAAGCTCTGTCGAGCAGGGACTGTCTCTTCATGTTCAAGTGTACAGCGCTGCGTACGTCTAGTAGTGCTATAGAAATAATAAGTAGTAGAATTAGCTGGAAATATTTTCAAAGATGAAGAACTAAGTCTATTATAAAGAAAGTTACAATAATCCATGAGCCAGTGTGCAGAGTTCACAGGGATCCAGAAGAAACTATCATGTGTATAAATGGCATAGGGCACAGAAGAATGACTGAATAATAGTTTATATATGAGACTCAAACCATAACTTGGCATCAAAGTAGAACCCTAGTATTTTAAGAGGAGAGAATAAAGATATTTAATGGCCTGAGATAGCTGGAGCAAAGATTAGTATTAAATCAGCCAAACCAATCAAAGCCATACAGACAGACAAACATACAAACACAAATGTATATACACAAACACAAGCACCCATACAGACATGTGTGAAGCGACGTTGGAAATTATTCCAAGAGGAATAGTTTTTATGCTCCCCCCCCCCCCCCCCCCCCGAACATGAAAATCGGGCAAGTGACTGACTATGTACTGTGAGGTTTGGACTTAATGGCGGGTCTCTTTCTTAGAAAGTCCCACAACCTTCCAGTTTGAATATACAACTTTTGATCCCCTTTTCACACGCGGAGAGGCAATTCCGATATGACATCTAAGTCTGGCTTTGGAAGTTTTGCACAAAACATCCAAAATCCGAATAGGAAAGAAGGTCATTTTCAAAAAAGAAAAACGTCTATCTTTTTTTTTTTTTTAAATACTGTTTGAACAAGGTTTTGCACTTTGGACGTTTTGTTTTTTGGTCCATTTAAAAAAAAAAAGTGCAAAACATAGAGATTCATTGCATTGGGATGTAGGAGGAGCCAGCATTTTTAGTAGCTTGGTCCCCCAGATATCCCAGGAGAGCAATGGGGCACCCTAGAGGGCACGCCTGTGCACTTCACAAAATGCTCCTAGGTACACATCTCATTGTTGCTCCCTTATCGTGTTCCCTGAGCACTCCAAAACCCACTACCCCCCACTGTACACCACTACAATAGCCCTTATGAGTGAACGGGTATCTATCTGTGGGTACAGTAGGGTTTTGGTGACTTTGGAAGGGGTCACAGTTTCTACCACAAGTGTGACAGGTAGAGGGAGATAGGAACCTGAGTTCTCCACTCCATAGTGCACTGCACCGACCACTACACTACTACAGGGACCTGAATGCTGCTCTAATAGACCTGACTTTAAAATCTGCAGCTGAATTTGTCAATAATAGCCACTCACTATTGTTTACATTAGCCTGTGAGCGACTACCACCACCTATTTTGTAGGCCATAGGGATTCATGTGCTAAACCTGCGCTAATCAGTTTGCATGCAGTATTGTATCTGCATAAGTACATAAGTATTGTCATGCTGGGGAAAACCAAAGGTCCATCAAGCCCAGCATCCTGTTTCCAACAGTGGCCAATCCAGGTCACAAATACCTGGCAAGATCCCAAAAAAGTACAAAACATTTTATACCACTTATCTCAGAAATAGTGGATTTCCCCCAAGTCCATTTAATAATGGTCTATGGACTTTTCCTTTAGGAAGTCTAAACTCCGCTAAGCTAACTGCCTTTACCACATTCTCTGGCAACGAATTCCAGAGTTCCAGGGAGGTCTTCTAAAAGGAGAGTAGCTGGAAGTAATCCTGTAGCCAGAACTAGGCCACCAAGGGATGCAACTTCCTCTCGCACCGAGGATGAGTCTCCAGGAGCTACTGCCCAGGAGGAAAGGGGTAGGATGGCCGTTGAAGTTGGAGATTTGATTAGTAGGCATGTAGATAGCTAACTGATTACTGCAGAACACACCCATTCCCTTCCCCCAAGACACACCCCTGCACCAAAAAAATATTTTTTTAGTGCTTGCACACTGCCTTATCCTCTCATCTCAATACAACACAAATATACCCACAAAATTAGTCACCCAGGACCACGCCCTCCCCGTTTCAGATAGCCTGAAAATCCTTGGTGTCACAATCGCCTAAAACCTTACACTCGAGACCCAAGTTAACTCTACAATCAAGAAAATATTCCACTCAATGTGGAAACTTAAACACGTGAAACCATTCTTCCCGAGGGCAACTTTCCGTAACCTGTTACAATCAATGGTACTAAGCCATGCTGACTATTGCAATGGACTTTATGCGGGATGTAAACAACAACTCATAAAGAAACTACAGACTGCTCAAAACACAGCAGCCAGGCTTATATTTGGAAAATCGCGATTCGACAGCACCAAACCCCTACGAGAAAACTGCACTGGCTCCCAATCATAGAACATATTACTTTCAAAATCTGCACCCTGGTCCACAAGATTATCTATGGCGAAGCCCCAGGTTACATGACTGATCTCATAGACCTACCAACCAGAAACACAATTAGAACATCACGAACATACCTAAATCTTCACCACCCTAGCTGCAAGGGACTCAAGTACAAATCAATTTACGGATCCAGCTTCTCCTATATAAGCCATAAAGCCATAAAGAAAACGCAGGACCACCTCAACTTCCGGAAATCACTAAAGACCGATCTGTTCAAGATCCGGCTCTTTGTTCAGTAAAATATGCTTCGACAAGGCAGTTTTGATGATGCGTTCTCTGGGCCCAGGTGCATTGTTAGTGAAGGCTGACATTGAATCAACTTTTCGGTTACTCCCTATGCACCTTCAGTCTTTTCGTTTGTTGGGTTTTAAGTTTGAAGGTCAATTTTATTTTGATAGATGTCTTCCTTATAGGGTGCTCAATTTCTTGTTCTTATTTTGAGACTTTTGAGACATTTGTGCATTAGGTTACTGAACAAAGAGAAGGTTTGGAATCTCTGATACATTATTTGGATGACTTTTTATTTGGGGATCGTGCAGGGTCTGGTGACTGTAAACATTTGGTGGCCTCATTTTGTGCTGTAGCTGCAGAGTTTGGCATTCCACTGGCTATCGAAAAATATGAAGGGCTATGTACTAAGTTAATCTTTCTTGCACTGGAATTAGATTCTGTAAAAATGGAGTCATGTTTGCCAGCGCAAAAGTGTTTGATTGCGGTCGACTGTGGAGGCAACTATGGGGAGAAAGAAACTGACATTAAAAGAAATTCAGTCGCTGGTAGGTCTTTTGCTTTTTGCTATCAGGATTATTCCAATGGGGAGAATTTTCATGCATCATCTTCCTCTGTTAACAAAGGGGTGTGAGGAAACCTTATTATAAGGTACGCATTCCTAAATAACTGCGGGAAGATTTCATTTTGTGGGGATCCTTTTTAAAAGACTTTAATGATGTTCAAGTTTGGCCTATGGCGTCTATTCCCAGAGTGGTTTTAGGTTGTATTTTCAGGGTAGTTGGGCTGCTGGAGAATGGTCGGATTGGTGGAAAAGGAAGGGATGGTGTCAGAATATAGAATTTTTGGAGTTGTTTTCAGCGTGGGTGGCCATCATGATATAGGGACATCGACTGCAAGATAGGCGTGTGGTGGTGTATTCAGATAATAGGGCTGTAGTTGAAGTTGTGAATAAAAGTCAGCTCACTGTCCCCTTTGTTGGTAGAATTGTTGAGATTGATGATTTTATGTATTCAAGAGCGAAGCATGTCCCAGGTTTGGATAATGGAATCGCTAACTCTATCTTGTTTTCAGTGGTCCCAATTTCGAGCGTTGGTGCCAGAGGCTGAGGAGTTCCCAACTTCCAGAAGTCCTGTGGGAAAGATGCAAGCAGTTTTGGAAGATTTATTGAAGAACGCATTGGCTGCGAATACTTGGAGATGCTATGCAGATGGGTGGAGGCATTTCCTAGAT
Organism: Microcaecilia unicolor; assembly: GCF_901765095.1. Taxonomy (NCBI): domain Eukaryota; kingdom Metazoa; phylum Chordata; class Amphibia; order Gymnophiona; family Siphonopidae; genus Microcaecilia; species Microcaecilia unicolor. The sequence goes on from NC_044040.1 coordinate 169,330,880, forward strand.
GTTAGTGCTCTGGGGACCGATAGGTTGGTTTTTTTTTTACTATTCCAGAATCTAGTGTACTTCAGTTCCTAGTAAATGCTCATTTGAGAGGTTTGTTGCTGAGTATGGTGAATCATTCATTAGGTGCTATATCATTTATTTAGAAGATGTGTAGTTTTTGCGATCCTTTTTTGGTAAAAAAAAGTTACTGAGTGGTTATGCAAGAAGTGGTGTCTAGGAAGAAGTTGATGCGTTTGCCAATTTCATATGATCTTTTGATACACTTATTGGAGGGTTTTTCTGGAGCGTGTTTTTCACTGTTTGAAGTTATTTTATTTTCTGTAGCATTTGTTACAATTTTCTTTGGGGCATTACGGGTGGGGGAATTAGTTGTGGATTCAAAGAGTTTTGGGAGCGACTGGGTTGTTGGAAAAAGTGTGGTTTTAGGTAAGAAAGAGATGTATTTGCATATCAGACGTTCAAAGTGTGATCAATTGGAGAAAGGTAGGTGGTTATGTTTGAGGCGGAGTACTGCTTTAATCTCTTGTCCAGTTAGTTGGGCAGAAAGATATTGGCCTTCAGGTAATTTATACTGGCTTGTGTATCTGTTCCGAAATCCATTAACTCATTATCCACAATTCCAGGAATAACATGTATAGAATGTTTGTACGTTTGGGAAGCTCGCCAGGTGCCCTTGGCCTGGATTGGCCGCTGTCATGGACAGGATGCTGGGCTCAATGGACCCTTGGTCTTTTCCCAGTGTGGCATTACTTATGTATCAGTTTATTGCTGTGTTGAAGGCTGTTCTTGTTGCTGTGGGATGTATCTGAAGTCATTATGGCTCCCATTATTTTAGAACTGATACGGCTTCTGAGTTGGTTGCTACAGGGGGCTCTATTGCGTTTATCAAAAGAGTGGGTAGGTGGGCTTCTGACAGTTATAAAAGTTATATTAAAGATATTGTTTCTTCATTTATCTTTTCACTTTAGCTTATATCCTGCGCTTATTACCTGTTGAGATCTGCATCTGACTGTGTGGCAACTCCTTCGTATTTTGGGCAGGAAAGTGGGCCGCTGAGTCTCCGTGAGCAACACATCTTGGCCTTCCCTCTTCAAGAAGTTTCCATTCAGTGGTTGAGATAGTGTGAGATGCTCTGGGAACAGATGATGCCACAGCTGCTGGATTCACAGCGTTTTTCTTAACCAGATGTTATTTAAATTCATTGGGGGAGGGGGTTAATGATTTATGTAGAATTAAGGGGAGTGATTTAATTCACAGAATGAAGACAGATCTGATTGTTATAATTTGTAAATTTCCTTGTTAACTGTTTGGTCACAAATAATTTGGGGCAGAGAAGGTTAAAGCTATTGAGCGTTTGAGGAAGCATGTGCATGGTGATTTGTCTAGATTTATGGCAAATGAAGGTGGGTTGGTGATTTCATATGAATTGTTAACAACTGATTGTCCAGGGCTATTATCGGGGTGATGGTGTGCATCTATCAGATGTTGGGTTACACAAATGTTTGAGTACCATTCAAGGATTTAATTCAAGTTTTGGAAGGTGCTGATTGGCTGGGGGACGGCCATATTGGTTGGGAAAGTGGGAGTAATTACATTGGAAGTTGTGGGGAATGGTGATAATTTCGAGGGCGATACCGCATTAAGCCAAGGCGAGGTCTTAGCAACACCACAAGGCTCGCTTGAATATAAATTTAGTATTTGATTTTCTGTGGAAAAATTAATTGGGAATAGGGGTTAGGTCGTTACTGACTAGCCTCACTGTTAAGGGTAAAAAGGGTTGGTGGAAGCCATCCGGTTAGTAAGGAATTGTGTTGCATATTTATTTATTGTGGTTGTTTACATAAGAGCCATTTGCTTGTTGCGTAAATGATTTATATATTTGTTAAAGTGACAAGTATTGTGTGAATGCCAAGGTTAAACCCTCTGAACATTCTGAGCAGATTAGCACCAATGCTAGTCCAGCGCTGCTGTGGGACAGATTCTATATTTGGAGCCAAAAAAATCGGCACAGATGGAAAACACGCTTATGCATATTCTATAAACCATGCCTAAAGTTAGGTGTGGTATACAGAATACGTGTAGTGCCGTCCACACAACTACAATGAAAAGCAGGTGTATTCTATAACACTGCACGTAAATTTTAGGAATGGCTACAACCCACCCATGCTCCTCCCATGGCCAGGCACACTTTTTGAGATCCACGAGGTAGCACTTACGTGGACTACTTTATAGAATACACTTAGCGAGTAGTGAGAATAAATTATAATTAGTGCCAATTAGTTCAGATAACTTCTTGTTAACATCCAATTATAGGCTCTGATTGTTAACCAATTGAGTTGCCCGCGCAAATCAGAATACACCCCAAATTTTAACGTGCAAATCAGAATACACCCAGATTTGCACGTGCAACTCTAGTGACACTATACAGAATTTGCAGGTAATTGGCTCTAATGCCAGCATTAGCTTCTGAGCATTGGTCCACCTGATGCCTTTCTACAAAATGCTTGTGGTGGCCTTTTTTTTGAGGGGGGAGGGATGAGGAGTGGAGAAGCAGGAGGATAAAAAGTGTCCAGTGCCAGACTTTATACTTAAGTCATGGTCTGGATACTCCATTGTTTCTTATCAACCAGCATCAATGTTTCCCTAACAACCTAGAGTATGTACCACAAGACAAGTGTTTTAATAATGGGTGCTGGGGCTTCAGCAAGCTGAGGTAATGACTATTAACATCACTGCTGGCAGCCTGAGAAAAGGGAAAATCTGGGTTTAATCTATTTCCTATTTACCATTGACTTAAGTTAAAGTCCCCAAACATACTGCATGTGGTTGACTGTAAGGAAGAGTTTGCTAATACAAGAAAAATGAACTGCAGCCAAACAAGCATCCACAGGGAGGGCTATTTTATAACAGGGTGCCCAGGCTGCAAAGGCATAGAGATGCATATGTTGTGCCTGTTTTAAAAAGGCCAAACACCACCCAAAATACCCGTGGGCTTTGCACCAATGCAGGCAGATTTGAAAGCTGCCCCCATTCTCCAAAGTAACAACTTCCCAACTTCTTGGCTATTTTGATTCCACTTTTAATTCCTTCTCCATTTTGTCCTAATTTGTTTTATTTCTTGTATTCTCACATGTTTCCACAGTTGCATTCTGTGAAACATTTCCCTCAGATCCCTGAGCTACATTCATGATTTATGTCTATTTCTACAGCCTTGGGAAAACCATGAAAGTGGACAGAACACCAAAATCCCACGGAGAAAAACACACCAAGATGACGAGTGGGAACTGGATCAGGTTCTCCAAAACAGACCAAGGACTCTCAATATGAAATTAAAAACTTTGAGGACAACTCGACATTGTATCATGTTTCGGCACATGCGTGCCTGCTTCAGGAGTCTTGATGAATATGTTTGACAACCACAAGTATTTTCAGTGAGGTAGCTTTTAGAGTATAAACATAAAATGGTCTTTAAAAAGACCACTCGTGGGTGTGAGGAGCTATGTCACTTGTAAATGCCTTTGAGAGTACCCATTCTCTTCAACCCATGAGGCAGGCATAGACACACCGAAACACGGCCTGTGTCGGGTCTTTACAATAAAGGACTCTCATTTGTTCCAGTCTCGTAGGCCCTTGTGTGCTTTCTTGGTTTCATCTGTGTCTCTGTACTCTGGAGCCCTCTCTTCTGTCACCTGAGTAGGAAGAACTTTCAGGAACTTGAAATATTAATGATAAAACCCATAACAGTGACATGGATCCTTAATAATTGTTCTAACTGTTTTATACTGTGTTTAACTGGTCTGTTCTGAACATTGCTTTCTGTAGAGGTCATTACTACTATGATGGTTTTATACTGCTTTAGTTCATTATAAGTATGACTATGTAGATGTGTAGAGGTTCCTGAAGTTTCCATGGTCTTGGCAGATGCTAACACTCTAGAAGGACCAATTTAGCAACTGGAAAATATGGATAAGAGAATGCCTGTTTCACAACAAAGCAACAGGACAGCAGGAACCATTACTCCATGGCATCTATGGAGCTAAAATGGCGCATTATCTGGTCTCACTGAACCTTGCTGGCGCACACTCTGCACAGAGATTTACCTCAACAGAAAATTCCAAATTCAGCACAACTGGCCAAGGTTTTAACGAGGCTCTTTGAAAACACAGCAATGTAAATAAATGCTGCAGTGAAGTTACCAGCAATATACAGGAGGAAATCATTCATCTAAGGCACCTGAAAAGTGTTTCTTTTTTTATCTTTGTATTGTAGAATAAGCAAAGCTAATCAGGGCTTCTACTATGTTAATTCTCACAAGAGAGCAAAAGCCTCTTGATGAGAAACACCTTACCAGAAGTCACAGGCTGGAAACATTCGATAACATTTTATTTAGCATATAATCCAAATTCTTTCCTTCTTAGAAACTCTATTTAACAAAATGCTAACATTACAAATTTCTGTACCACATGAAATAAAAAAGGACCTTGTCAAACCAAAATGCAGCAGTAGGCCAATGTTCTTTTCTCATACAGTAGGAATGAGTCACTTGCCTAACTTGGCTACTAAAAACACCCTCAATCAAAAATATTAACTTTCCCTGGTATAAGTATTTCTTTTCTTTTGGTTTTTCTCTTGCTCTCTTTTCTTTAACTTTTATTTTTTTCATAGTTTCTTTAAATAAAAAGGGAAATGTTAAATAAGGTAACATGCTATCTGCAAAAATATCTCATTTCTGGAAGCCATTCTTAAGCTCTCCATCCTCCCCCAAATTCTAGAAATGGTGTAGAGCGTCCTTTATAGAATACTGTCTTATCATGATCATAATGGTGCCTAACCTTGAGCAGAATCCGTGGGGGAACAGGAAGCTATTCTCTAGGGGTTGCAATGAAGATCAGAGAGAGTAGAGGGTGACACAAGACTCTCAAGCAGGGACAATTCAAGTCAAAATAAATATATATGTTTCATAGACACATGATTTTTTTGTTTGTTTGTTCAAGCTTTGATTTATATGTTTGTATATTTTTTGTGGAGTCCTGCGACCCCCAGAGGCAGGCGGTTCTCCGCCAAAACATTGGCCCATGTTGGGTCTTGTATCTTTGGTGCCTAAATAAAGTATCTGTATTTGAATTCTCCCTGCTCGAGTGCCTAACCTTGGATAGCATTTACTGAGTCTACCCCCCACCCCATCCGTGCTCAACCCGCACATGTACTAAACTGATACTGGGATGAAATGCTGAGCATGAGTATTGCATGGGCCCTGGAACCTAACAGACATCAGTAAGAGGAAAGGGGAAGGAATTTTATATACTGCCTTTCTATGGTTACAATCAAAGTGATTTACATATTACACACAGGTACTTATTCTGGAGGTTTAAGGGGACCTTTACTAAGCCGCATAAGTGTCTACGCATGCCCAATGCGCGCCAAAATGTAGTTACCACCCGGCTACCGTGTGGCTCTTGTGGTAATTTCATTTTTGGCGCGCGTCTAAAATATAATTTTTATTTTTGGACATACGCCAAGTGGCACTTGATGCATGTAGGTCATTACCACCCAGTTGCCACGCGAGTCTTTACCGCTAGGTCAATGGCTGTTGGTAAGGTCGCAGACCCAAAATGGACGTGCGGCAACTTTGATTTTGGCGCATGTCCATTTTCGGCAAAAATTTTAAAAAGGCCTTTTTTGCAGGTGCACTGAAAAATGGATCGGCGCTCGCCCAAAACCCACGCCTACACTACCGCAAGCCATTTTTCAGCGCACCTTAGTAAAAGGACCCCTAAGGGACTTGCTTAGAATCATAAGGAGCTGCCGTGGAAATCAAGTTTGCAAATACTTCAAACTCCTGAGAATGTAAAAAGAGGAAAAAATAAAGATACCAAGGTTTGTTTGTTTGTTTTTTTAATTCTCAAATGAACTAATTAAGAAATCTTCAGCAATAACACAGCCCTTACTGCGAAGAATTCAAGCCGTTCAAATAAGGTACTAGAAAACATGGATGTCTCCTCTAAAGCGCCTCTTTTTAAAATGTATTTCTTTCAAATTTATGACCTGCACAACATTAAAAATACTCAGGGGGGGGGGGGGGGGGGGGGGAAGAGAAAGAAAACAAGATAAAGATCATGCAAACTTGTGCTATTCTATTTTAAATATTTAAAGAATGAGTAACAAAAATAAAAACTCACACAAGCATCATTTTAGAGGTTCAGAGACACACTTTCCAGTTAAAATGAACCATTAAGTGGTAATTGTATAAGGATCTGCCCAGTTTCAGTGGTAGCAATGTGCGTAAACGGCAATCTTCTAGTCACTTACATGTATGAATGACCTATTATAGAATACTGACTAGTGGAAAAATACGCATGGTGAATTGATGGCATGTATTTTGCCAGTGGGCACATATATGGGTGCAATTTGGGTGGCTCACACAGATACACATGTAAATTATAGAGGGGGTCTTTTACTTGGGTGTGCTGGTGTTTTTTGTGCGTGCTAAAAATAGGTGCACACTAAACGCTAAAGGCACCCATAGAAATACACTGGCATCTCTAGCGTTTAGCGCACGCTAAAAACGCCAGCGCGTCTAAGTAAAAGACCCCCCCCCCCAAATTCTATCATTTACACACATATGTGCTATCAACCAGATGCGGCATTTAAACCAGCCTTAATTTACATGTATTTTCAGCCATTTAAGCTAGTATTCTATAATAGAATTTACCGTTACGTAAAATCCTTTAGGAATCTATAACCTACCTTCACTGTCTATAGACAATCAAAAAAATAATTGACCATCTCCAGGAAATGTTAACACCCAACACATGCAACTGTTCTATTTCAACTTCTAAAAATAAGCAACAGCCTAGAGTAATACATATGAGAGAGATGGATGGCCATTTGAAAGCTGTTTTAGACTATTTGCATTGCATTAGGTATACTTAACATTTCATTCAATATTTGCTGTTAGACACATTGAACCCGAGATGATTTGGGATAATGTGGGATATAAATGTCAAATAAATAATACAGAGCCAGGTAGTGTGGCATTTTCTGGTGACAAAGAAGACTTGCAACCACATGTTAGCTGTACAAAGCAGTTTGAATCAAACTCTGATTCTCTGGGGGAAATTTAAAAAGGGAAAAAAACAGCAGATAAAAGAGCAGTACAAGTTTATGCAACCTTTCACTTCTAGGTCACTGGTTCAAATCTGGTTCAAATTAGTAGTGACCAAGCCATCATCATCTGGAAGACATTTGGTGGTCTTAGGTAAAATGAGTTGGTGGTCTCAGTTCAGTTCCCAGTAGACAAGTGTACAAATTTACATCATTTTGGACATTCTATACTGAGAGGTCAAAGACTGCATGAGCACTGGGACTGAATTATCCTCTTATCCCTGGACAAAGTCCCTTCTGAACAGAGCTGCAGTAGCATTGTAAGGGGGATGGGGGAAAATGTCTCGGGGGAACTGTCTTAGCAGGGCTGCCCCGACTGGCCAACACACTGCTGCTTCTGGCCCCACTCCCCAAGCCCTCCAGAACAGAAAGACAGCCATCATCATAAGTGCCTGTTTTAGTGACGACGGTCGGATGCAGGGTGAACTCCCTCTGATTTCAACTGCTGCTGCAGCGTACATCTAGCCTCTTGGGGACCTGCAGTCATTAGAAGGTAGCACGGGACCTCCCAACCGAGTGCGCTAATGACTCTGTAGCGTCCCGCCCCTCCAAAACACAACTTCCTGTTTCTGTGAAAGGCGGGATGCTGCAGAGTTGTCAGCAGACAGCTGGGAGGACCCACTGCTTTCTGATGACCATCGCCACTGCATCTATGACTCAATGGCAGCAGCAGCCAAGGAGCTGGTGAGGCCATAGGAAACTTAAGAGAAGGGAGCTGCTTCAGGGGATAGGAGGATTTGGAGGAGAGTTAGAGGGGGGTGCATCAGTGGGAACTTGGGAAATAAAAACAGATGAAAGATGCTACGGCACTCAAGGGAGGGTAAGGGGGTGAGGAGTAAGGACACAGAGGAAGACAGGGAAATAAACAGGAGATTCTGGATGGTGGGGGGGGAGGATATAGAGAAGGAATACTGGACATAAGGGAAGGGAAGAATGTATGGGAGTGGATTCTGGACACGGGGAGGATCAGGACATAGAAAGGGAATGCTGCTGGACATGAGAGAAGGAATGGTGGAATATTCCATAAACAGAGGGAAAAACTGCACAGAGAGGGTGTTGCTGGATAAGGGACGGAGAGTTTGCAGACAGAGCGAGAGAGAGAACAGAGGGCATGCTGGAATTGAGAAGAGTGAGGGAGACTGCAGATGCAGGACAGAACTGGACACAGAGGGGATGATGGATAAGAAGGAAGGAATGGAAGAGGTTACGGTCACAGGGAGGGACAGGACACAGAGGAGACATTAAGCATGAGGGAAGAAATGGGGAAGACTTCAGACACGCCATGGGGATAGATAAGAGCAGAGTTGTAAGTGAAATGCTGGACACAGAGAAGGATACACTGCAGCAGTAGCACAGTAAAGGGGGGGACAGCGGGGGCAAACCAACTATCCCGGGTGCCATCTTCCTTTACTAAGCCACTGCAAGGCTGAGGCACATTCATTGAGAAGCATGGGGGAGGATGGGGTACATAAGTACATAAGTGTTGCCATACTGGGACAGACCGAAGGTCCATCAAGCCCAGTATCCTGTTTCCAACAGTGGCCAATCCAGGTTACAAGTACCTGGCAAGATCCCAAAACAGTACAATACATTTTATGCTGCTTATCCCAGAAATAAGCAGTGGATTTTCCCAAGTCCATTTTAATAATGGCTTATGGACTTTTATTTTAGGAAGCTATCCAAACCATTTTTATACCCTGCTAAGCTAACTGCTTTTACTACATTCTCTGGCAACAAATTCCAGAGTTTAATTACTTTTGCTTTTGAAACCATTACCCATAATGTACCAACTTTGGTATCCAGTATCAATACAGCCCCAATCATAGACAATAAGTTTAATAGAAAACTTTCTGGAATAATACATAATGGAAATAAAATATGTACAATAATCTATATAAATAAAATCCCCCCTCAGACGTTCTGAAGCTTACTCCATCTGTCCTGAACTCCTGTCCTCCTGGTAGGCTAGGCTATTCGGACTACTCACCCTCAGTCTCAGCCACGCCCATCTGGGCCATAGGCCACGCCCCATCTGCACATAAAAAGCACCCTCAACGTTCTAAAGCACACTCTGAGGCTTCAACAGTTTGTATGTTCCAAGCTCTGTAACCATTTTTAAGCACACTACATCTCTGCCCCGCCCTGACCTATCAGAGAAGGGAGGAGTGTCACAGCTGCACCGCTCTGACCTATCAAAGGGAACTGAAACAGGAAAAGGGAGGAGCGTCACACCGAATGACAGACCTATCAGAGGGAAGTCAAATAGAAGAAGGGAGGAGCGTCAGAGGCCAAGGGGACGGCCGTATCTACGTCTCATAGGTTTCCTTGCTTTCTTTTCAGTGTATTGCAGCTGCAGCCACTTAGGTAAGTCTAGCAAGCCTGTCAGCTACTGAATACAGAAAGCAAAAGATAGCATGTGGGAACTTGCTCCATTTTGTTCTCTGGAATGCAGTGATTATTATACAAATGGTCTTGCTTTCATTATTTTGGTAGGGGCTGCCTTCATGACTGTCCACATTCCCCCCAGTCCTGACACCTGACAGGGGGGACAGGGAAGGACACTCACTGTCTCACATACGCACTCGCACACACTCATTCTCACATACACACACGCTCTCTCACAGACACACTCACACCCACTCTCTGTCACACACACACACTTGCACATTCTCACTCTCACACAGTCACTCTCACAGACACTCTCTCAAACATACACACTCTGCGCAAAACCTTGCTAGCGCCCGTTTCATTTCAGCCAGAAACGGGCCTTTTTTACTAGTAAATAATAAAAGGGCCCTTTAACTAAAGGGCATTAAGCTCTTATGAACAATCAGCTCATAAAATTAAAAAAAAAATACATACCAGGTTTGTGGTGAGGTGGACAAACCAGAAAACTTGTGAACCACCATTATTTCCAGAACACAGGACAAGGGGGCTACATATACATTTATTTACTATCTTTTTGAAGGAATTCACTCAAGGTGTGCACAGTAAGAGTAAATCAAACATAGGCAATAGAAAATTACAGCAGTAAAATGCATGTGTTCTTACCAACATCTGATAAAATGTGTCTTTAGTAACAAAGATTTGAGATACAACACAATCTTAATGCAAAATATTTACTATTCTCAGTTTAGCTCCTTTTAATAAATGGCACAATCCTTCGAACATTCATACCACTTTTTTGTATTTCTTCTTGCAGTTATGCAGCGTTTTCCCACCAGTATCCCTTTGGCATTAATAAAGGTAGTCATAACTAGAATAGAAGGGAAAGTGGGCTGTTCTCATTTAAATGTTGAGCTTTGAAGAAAGGAGTCAGGAAATGCATAAAGGGTTTTGAGAAAGAAAGAAGGACCTACTAAGGAAACTACTTCAAAAGGAATTTATTTATATCAGGAACAGCCTGCGGGGCCTCAAATATCTGCATAAGTCAGTAGGGAGCAGAAAAGTGGAACCATGTACAAAAAGAACAGTCTCTCACTGGTGGGGCCAGCCCTAATTTATATACACTGCCTTCTCCATCAATTTAAAGCAGTTGATGACAAAACAATTAAAGTACAAAATAAAATAAAAACCAAACATTAAATATACTCATTATCATAAAATTAATCCATATCAAACTACCGCCCATTAAAACAAACACAAAAAAAAAACACACACACACCCTTCTCACTGCCTAATTCCACCAACCATCTTAACCAAAGGCCATGCTTTCAGCTCTTTCCAAAAAGCCAACAAATTAGTTTGACAAATCTCAACCGAAATCTCATTCTACAATTCAGATACTGCTGTGGTAAACGCCCTTGCACGATTATGCAATCTATGCATTCCACAAAAGGGAAAATATTAATAATTCAGCATGACTAGATCCAGCCCTTCCTGCCTTATATCGAAACTCCTATCAGAACTGGGCAAAACATAACTCTCTCTCCTTGAATACTTAATATACTCTCTCATCTATGAACATTAACACTTGACCACTCTGTATTTCTCTTACCGGAGTTGGCAATCGCCATCACGGTACTATGTAAGCCACATTGAGCCTGCAAATAGGTGGGAAAATGTGGGATACAAATGCAATAAATAAATAAATAAATAAATATTGTTGCAGCTTTTCTCTCAAATATGGTGGCCATTCGTCCCCATAAATTGTAAAAGGCATGGGTCAATATTTGAAATGTCATGTTGGCCCAAACTGGAAGCAGATCTATTACTCCCCCACTGTAGCAAAATCTACATCTTCTCTAGGGTATCCTGACACAACCCTTGATACAAGTTCTGTATAATCTTGAGCTTGCAAATAGTCTTAATAAGCAGGCCCATATGCAATGATCCAACTGTACGATTATAAGCATACGTTATAAGGTAGAAAAACTGTTGTCCAGGAATACTGTTCCCCTCTATTGCTTTTGGCAATAGAGGGTAACAATGGAGGAGTAGCCTAGTGGTTAGTGCAGCAGACTCTGATCCTGGGGAACTGGGTTCAATTCCCACTGCAGCTCCTTGTGACTGTGGGCAAGTCACTTAACCCTCCATTGCCCCAGGTACAAAATAAGTACCTGTATATATGTAAACCACTTTGAATGCAGTTGCAAAATACCACAGAGAGGCAGCATATCAAGTCCCATTTCCACTTGACAGCCTACAGTTGCTAAAGTTTAAAACCCTAGAGAGATAAAGGGGTCCTTTTACTAAGGTGCACTGAAAAATGGCTTACAGTAGCGTAGGCGCAGGTTTTGGGCGCATGCCGATCCGTTTTTCAGCACACTTGTAAAAAAAGGCCTTTTTTAAATATTTTTGCCAAAAATGGATGTGCGGCAAAATCAAAATTGCTGCGCGTCCATTTTGGGTCTTCAACCTTACCACCAGCCAGCCATTGACCTAGCAGTAAAGACTCACGCGGTAATGACTTACACGCGTCAAATGCTACTTGAAGCGTGTCTGATACGCGCATCTGAAAACAAAAATTATTTTTTGGACGCGCCAAAAATGAAATTACCGCAAGAGCTACATGGTAACCGGGTGGTAACTCCATTTTAGAACGTGTGGGGCGCGCATAGACGCTTACGCGGCTTAGTAAAAAAGGGCCTCAAAGAAAATAAGAACTGAATTATGTGGGGTGTGATACTTACCTGAAACTACAGTTGAAGATACTTGTCTACAGATCTTTGTAACACTCTCTTGAACGTTAAAAGATAAACAGATCATATAATTTTATGTTCTGTCATCATGATACAATTGGCTATTTTCAATATAGCTTAAATCTGAACCTTTGAACTGCTGGTTTTCCTTTTTAGTTGGCTATAAGTAGAAGAGAGAAATGTGGATGAGATCGGTTGTGGTCAGGAAAAGGGGATGAGGGGGGTTATCGTGTCTCTAGGAGCTCTTTTCACATTTGCGCTGTATGGTAGTGAATGTGGCTGGCGGCAGCGTTACTCGCAGTTCCTCGAGTGTAGCATTTGTTACCACCTTGTCAATCTTTCTTTTCTTTTTCATTGTGTGAGAATTTGCACAGTCTGCATCCCTAGACCTCCTTTTACTAAGGCACGCTCACGTTTTTAGCGCAAGCTAAGAGACGCCAATGCATTCCTATTGGCGTCTCTAACACTTGGCACGCGCTAAAAACGTGAGCGTGCCGTAGTAAAAGACCACCCCTAGTTTTTTAGACCGTGTCCCCTCAGTGGCTGAATATCCCTGGGACTTGATCAGGGAGGGAATGAGGAGGGGGAAGCAGAATCTGAGCAGGAAAGAGAATAAATACACGTCATGTTTCTCTTACATATGCACACAGCTCTGGAATTCTCTACCAAAACGCCTGAAATCTATGAATAATCATCCAGAATTCCAAAAAAAAAAAACTAAAAACTCACCTGTTCAAGAAGGCATACCCCACAGTATCTGACTTGAACACCGAATAATGAAAAATGGCATTTTTATCAGGAAATGGACAGTTTTCAACCCCGACAAATGATCACACCCTAACATTTTGTGTGAATCACCCCAACCTATTTACCGATACTTCTTTACTGTACTTGTCACTGTAATAGTACCCCTATACTGTATTTGTTCACACTGGAGTCTGTAACCACCTCTCCGGAACTATGTAAGCCACTTTGAGCCTACTAATAAGTGGGAAAAGGTGGGATACAAATGTAACAATAAATAAATAAATAAAAACAGTGCTTTGTTCTGGTACTATTCCTATCCATATTACCTGCATAAGAAATGGAATAATGTCCTATTGCGCTTATTAAAACAACCATGATTATTGGGTATTTCCCACAGAGAGGAAATCAGCACAGACTGGTTAATTTGGATTTTGGACTCTTTAGGATCTCCAAATGGGTTCCGAACATGACAGGAATTAAGCTGGGGTTTACTGGGTATGATACTAAATTTATTGGGAGAACGTTTAATACTTGCATTGCCCCAAAGAGATCTTCCTTCTGAAGTGTGTCACATACATGCAACGTATCGAGGTGTGCTTGAAAGTTTTTAATTAGGCTAGTGGCATCCAGGACAACTGGGACTATTTCTGCATACTCCTGCCACATTTTCTTGGCCTCTGCTTAAATCCCTTGATACTAACCCCTCTGTTTACTAAGCCGCGGTAGCGGCTGTGGTAAGCTAATGCTAGCAGAGCCCATTCACTTTGAATGGCCCGTGTCAGCACTGCCGCGCGGCTTTGTAAATGTGTCTCTCCATATTTAGTTCAGAGTAGTTGATGACACAATGGATAAAAATTGATTTAAAAATTAAAATGGATTATTTTACACCTTAAATGTTAAGGGGTCTATTTACTAAACTGTGGTATGGTTTTGTCATTAATGGCAAAAGTTCACACCTGTAGTAAATCGCCACAGTAAAATTTTCTAGTTAAAAGGGGGTGTGGTCAGCATGTAGGCCAAGCAGCTGTGACATTACTGCATATTAATGCAGCAGCTGTTACCAAAGAAAGAGTTAAAATTTCTAAAACTATAATTATATGTTTGTGGTAACAGCCTGTCCTGTCATTAACACAAGTTATGGTAACAAATTAATATCTGTCGCCTTCCCTGCCCCTTTCCCACATCTGTCATTCCACTAACACAAAGTCCTACATTAGGTGTTCAACATGGGGCTTAACATACATTAACCGTATTTATTAAGAAATAAAGGACATAGATATAAAATAAGACATGCAGCATTTAGCTTGTGCTAATTCCGTACAGAGGCGTAGCCAGACCTTGAGGTGGGACGGGGCCAGAGCCCAAGGTGAGGGGGGGCACATTTTGGTCTGCCACCAGCCACCCTCCACCACATTGCCGCTGCCCTCCATGCCTCGCCGCCTTGCCACTCCTCACCCACTGCCACCACTGTAAATCTTGGCTAACGGGGGTCCCCATGCTCAATTTCACTAAAAGGAGCATGTCAGACGTGAAGGGAAGAGACAGCAGGGCAGGCAATGTGGCGGCGCGGGAGACCAGCGAGGGACGAAGGCTTCAGCTGGCGGGGGTTGGTCCCACATAGCTACGCCACTGATTCCGTAAGCATACACTAAGCTTTAGTAAAAGGGCCCCAAATTTTTTAATATATAGTAAAACCTGCATTAAAAACATTCTTTAGTAAACAGGTTCTTCAATTTGTCCCTCAGGGGAGCCTTGGCAAGAAGGCGTCTGAATAGGACGTGTGTGAAACAGCTCCTCACTCAACTCCCTCTTGCTGTTTTTTATTCCCTTAAAAAAATACATTTCCATGCCCAAGAGACGGGGCAAACAGAGGGCTTACCCTGCTCCCTCTGCAAGACAGGAATTGGGACCGATGGACCGTTTCACTGTTCCCAGAGTAGAATTGACTGGGCAACAACCCTTGCTGCAGGAGGGATCGATGAGAGGAGAACCGACCTACCTGCCTGAGGGAGAGACCACTCTGAGCCCAGAGGAACGGAGTCCTCCTTCGATGCCGGCAATGCTGGCAGACCAGAGCCCTGGATTGACTAGACCCGATGAGGAGATGTCTGATCTGGGAGCAGGGGCAGACTCTGCTAGCAGAACGCCGAGTGCAGCAGTGCTGGTGGTTACTGCTGAGAATACCGAAGGAGCAGGAGTTGAATCACAAGAGAGCAAGACTGGCTCTAAGAAAGGAGCTCAGGAAGAGGTAACATTGAAATTATTTCCTAAAAAAACCGGAGAAAATAACCCTAGAAAAAATTTGGGATGCTTTGGAATGTTTAGAAGATTCTTTAACCCAGAAACTATCTCCAATAGTTAAAGTTACTCAATCAAATCAAGCTAAAATAGCAGACTTGGAAAAACAGTTGGAACAATTTAAAACTTTTGAACAAACAATTATACTTGAAACAAATCAAATTAAAGAGAGCCAAATAACTTTAATAAAAGAAAATGTATACTTACAGAGGAAAATAGAAACTTTAGAAAATTTACAAAGGATGAAAACATTGAGACTTATAAATTTTCCTAAAGTTCCAGCAGTGGCTCCTTTAATAACATTCAAAAGATATCTTTCTGAAGTATTAAAAATTACTGAACAATTGTTTCCACCTGTAGCAAGGATTTATTATTTGGCTCCCTATGTTAAGAAACCAAGTGAGCGCATAATACCATCTATGGAAACCCCATTTGAGGAGCTAAATTTGAATTTATCACAAACAATTGAAGATGAACTATGTGGAGTACAATCTGCTACATTAATTATAGACTTTGTTCTACAGCCGGATCGGGACTGGATCTTGAAAACTTTCTTTAAACATAGACATGAAGTCTTTCTGAATTGCAAAGTCTGATATTGCTAGACAAACTCAGAAAAGACGTCAGTCTTTTTTGAAACTTCGTGATCGTGTATTGTCACAGGGGGGAATTTTCTGGCTTAATTTTCCTTGCAAATGTGTTGTTAAATTTCAATCAATTAAATATGTTTTCTTTGAGAGTGATCAGTTAGCAAAATTCCTGGACTCCAGACAAGAACCAGCCGTAAACTCTCTTGTGCTTCCTCCATTAGTATCTACTCCGTAATAGGATAAGTGGGAACATGTTCTATTCATTTTTTCCTATGTTAACCAATTTTTGAATTGTGCCTTGCCTATAATTGTGGACTTTAGCAGTAATTATCATTTAATAGATTTTCTTTATAAAATATTTTCTTGTATGGTATGATAATACTCCTTTTCTGTACAAGTGTATCTTGTAAAATTCATTAAAATTACAATTTGTCCCTAATTTACAAAATAACCCTTAAAATTCAATCTCATCACAAACATGTTTAACCTACACTTACATCTCAGAAAAAAAGAATGACCAGCTTTGTCAGTCTCACACACACATTGTATACCTATCAAAAACCTAGGGCCCTGTTTACTAAGCGTTTTTATCGCGTGCCGGTTAGCACGCGCTAAACGTTAAGTCGCCCATAGGAACATATGGGCGACTCTAGTGTTCAGCGAATGCTAATTTAGCACACACTAAAAAAAGCTAGCGCAGCTTAGTAAAAACAGGGCTTCTGGTATGTCATCTCATGAAACTGACTCTAGTCTGTCCAGCACTCCCCTACTAAATATGAGGTCTTGCTTCCACTAAATTCTGGACTTTCAGTTTTGTTCTGTGTTGCTGAAGCTGAGCCAAGCAAGGCAGAGGAGTTAAGACAAGGACAATACAAGAGAAGACAGGAGAGTAGAAAGGAACAGTGCCACTACATCTTACATCACGCTTTTTACCAGTTGCTATACATCAAACCAGGGCACGAATGTAAAATTATTGAGAGTCCCTGCATCAAATTAATGATTTGTTAAGCTTTCAGCATGTTTTAAAAACTCATTTGTGCCCTACAGAATAAATGCTGAAGGCAATAAGCAGCAGAGATGAGGAGCTGGAGCTGGAGAGGGAAGGGCTGGGGATGTGTGTTCATACTGTCTTATTGGCATATGTTTTGTTGTGACCTGCCTTGGGTGTTTTTGATACAACGGACTACATCCTATATAATAAAACGCACCTCCAACATTCTGAAGCTGACTGCATGGCTGAGGCATTCCTGCTCTCTGTATCCATCTCCTGAATTGACATCACGTACTTCCGGGTTCGTCACAAGCAAAAGTGACCAACCACACGAGGTTTCTCGGCTTCAGAATGTTGGAGGTGCATTCTATTAAATAGGATTGGTCAGTTCTTTGAAGCACAGCCAGAGCTCAGCGTCCTGCACCGTAACGCTCAGACACCGGAGAGAGAGTGGGGGGGGGGGGGGGGGCTGACACCAGAGAGGGGGGGGGAGGGATCTCTGTCACACACACACACTCTCTCTCTCTCACAGTCAATGTCTTTCTCTCACTCTCACACACAGTCTCTCACACTGTATCACATTCACTCTCTATGTGTCACACAGTCACTCACACACTCTCTTGGTCTCATACACTCAGTCTCACAGAGAGTCTGTGTCTCACACACACTCTCTCTTTCGCACACACTGTATCTGTTTTGAAACGCACACTCTCTCTCACACTGTGTCTCACATATGCACTTGCACACACACTCATTCTCACACATACACACTCTCTCTCTCTCTCAGACACACTTGCACCCAGACTCACTCTCTCTCTCTCACACACACACACTCGCACATTTCACTCTCTCTCACACACACAGTCACTCTCACATACACTCTCTCAAACATACACACTCCGAGGAAAACCTTGCTAGCGCCTGTTTCACTTGTGTCAGAAACGGGCCTTTTTTACTAGTATCTAAATAAATATAGTCTCTCCTCTATACCCACCAATCCAAACCTATCTGAAGGAAGGAAGGACAAATGGGAAGTTTGGCACCCCTTCATAATCTTGCCCCTCCAAACTAATCAGGCAAACTACATCTAAGATACCAGGAGGAGGGTAAAAATAGCAATCTATCATGCTGCATGCCAGTTGCTACTATTTACAAGTCTAATCGGGATTTAAGACTATGTACAAAAACTGCTGAAACATTTTCAACAGGAGGCTCTCAGGAATGCTCTGTTTACCTTGATGACACAATACCCAATTTTCAATATAAGAGGTAATGCTCTTGGGGACTCTTCCCCCACTATTAGTAAGAGTAGGAAGGAACTGAACTATATGGTGATAGCCAGCTCTGAATGACAGGAACACAGACAGGCTGCAATGGCTGGCAGATGTCCTTTAATTGTTTACAGCTGGAGGCTCATGAATCAAACAGGAAAGATCATCTAAAATCATTGATAGTGCAGACTCTAGCTCTCAGTTATTTTGAGTGCAAGCAGCTGCGAACTTCTGCAACCTGTTGCAACATCCCAACAGCCTCTTATTTTTTCTTTTTGTGAACTCCTTGTCCTTCCTGATTCATCAAATTAGGGAGAGCTTTACTTTATCAGATCAGACCAATTCAAACCAGAAAGTCTAAAATCCCACCCGCTTTTTGTTTACCATTCCCAGGCAAATCCCCTGAACTGCTCCCTTTTGAAGATTTTGGTGCTACTGCCCTGTCCTTCTTCCCTAGATTCTGACAGGACAAGGTGCTGTGAGGCCAAGCCTTCCTGTGGGTTTTGAAATACTTCTCTATAGTTCCAAAGAACGGGCCTGCAAGGAAGGAATCTCAGAGGCTGTTTTGACTCACACAGGAGACTATTTTGCTCTCTGCCAGATGTTTTACAATCTTATCCAGATGTGAGGCAAATAAATGTTTACCTTAAAAGGGTAACCACATCAAGTGTGCTTTAGGGGAAACATGAACGCCATAGGCACCTCATGACAGAGACCCCAAACACCACTGTGTTATGAAGGGTTGCCAACTGGCCAGTGTTAGGCTGGCTGCCAGCAGAGGTTGAAAACCAGCACCTGAAAAACCAGGATTTCTGGCTGGGTGTCCTGTGAAAGAAATAAAAGCAAGGCATGCTGCAACGGGTCTGGGGTTGGCAGAGCTACTTGACTGGGAAGACTCCACAGCCCCTTAAATTCATCCTGTTATTACTGACAATGTCAGGGCCCTGATGAAGGAGCTGTGACAGGAACAAAGGTTTGAGGGCAGCCTGGAATACAAGGAGACGTTGACCCAGCCAGGTCACAGAGAACAGGAGGCAGGGCATGCAGGCTTGTTTCAATCCCTGTCACCAGCCCCATGCGGGCTGCTGGCTGAAGCACAGCCCTAGAAGCACTGTCATGGCTACCAAACTACTACCGGGAGAGGCTGGGCCTGTGATTGCAGCATAGGGCCTCACAGAGGCTCCTGCCTGTTCATTTGCTTCACTCCCCCCCCCTAATGTAAGGAGGAATGTGTGGGGTCTACCTCCATCAAAGCCTGCTTCTTTGGACACTGGCCAACACAGTGAAGTGCCTGGAGGCTGGTGCTTTAAGAGGATCAAGGAGGCTCAGATGAAATAACAGGTAGGTTAAAAAAAATGAAGAAAAATAAAACTACTGGGGCTAATGGAGATTGGTGGGGGGGGGGGGGAAGCGAGAGCGACTGCTTGGGACAAGGGGAACAAGAGTGAGGTTGAAGGAGGAAGCAATTTACACGAGTGTTTTCATTTATGACAGGGTTGTGGGCTCATCAAATATTTTCTACAAAATTTTAAAAAATGTAAAATGGCACCTCTCTTCTGAAAGTTTGCAGATCCCTAGTCTAGGAGACTGAATGTACAGATTGGGGAGACACAGAATATGTGTTAAAGTGGCAAGTATGTAAGACGGTTGGTTACCTGGAATGAAGTTTATGTTTACAATATTGGACACTATTTTACTTTTGTGTTCAATAAATGTTTATTAGAATTTTTATGATACAAAGTTAAAGAAAGACAAATTGAACACAACAATGTAACACTTCAATGCGGGGAAGTAAAATAAAATAATTTTAATGTGTCTTTCCATTACAAATAACTGATTAGTAATTACTTTTTATTAATCCTCTTCTAAGGCATATGCATACAGTATTTACAGGTCTTTGCTTGTGCATATATATATTGACACTATTTTACTTTTATAATGTAAACTTTTTAGACAGCAATTTAACAAAAAAAAGCCCTTTCCACAAATAAAGTAGCATTTCACCTGTGGAAATGGTGGTTTTCATTATGGTCCTATCTGTCAGGAGGAAGGTGGGGGAGGGAAGTAGAGTGATGCTGAGCGAAAACAGAGGGAGCGAGAGATAATAGACCTAGGGTGGAGAGGATGGAGGGAAGGAAGAAAAAGAGAAAGGTGTTGGACTCGGGGGGGGGGGGGGCAGGGGTTGGGAGAGAGGAAAGAGAGAGAGATAATAGACCTGGGGTTAGAGGGGAGGAAAGGGGAGAGAGAGTTGGACCTAGAGGTGGGAGAAAGGGAGCTGTTGGGCCCTTAATAAGTGGCATAGCCACAGGGGAGAGGGGAGGGGTCTTGGAGACCTGGGCTCCCTCCTTTGGGCTCAGGACCCCTCCAAAGCTGCAGAACCTCTTCAGTGGCTGCTGGGGTAGCTCAAGCTCTGCCAGTCAAACAAATCCGCTGCCTGAGTCACCCCTTTCCTCCAGGTTCTGCCTCAGGAGCGAGGAAGTCAGTGGGGTTCCTCCAGCCACCAACACTTGACTCCCCAAGCATACTCAGTTTGTGTATGAAGTGAGCATGTTCAGGGAGTGCCAGTGTCAGTAGCCCCCCCCCCCCCCCCCCCCCCCCCCCCCCCCGCTGACTTCCTCACTCCTGAGGCAGTACAAGGAGGAAGGGGACTGCTTTGGCAGTGGATTTCTTCAACTGGCAGGGCTTCGGCATCCCCACCAGCAAAGGTATGATGTCTAATGTGTGTTTGGGGGGGGGGAGAGGAAATGTGTGTGGCCCCCTCCTGTGGCCCCCCCCCCAATGGACTGCTGGCCATGCCCCGCCGTTCATTGTGATTAAAACTTTTAATTGAACTTCAGCCCTCGTATCAATAAGTAAAAACTTAACACATCTCAGATAACTGTCAACTGAAATGAAAAACTGCAGAAGCTGTTTTTGGATTTAAATAAATCACTGTTAAATGACATCATTTGTGTCTTGTCTGTCTTTGATGTGGCAACAAGAGTCTTGTCTGCTGATCAGACTCCTATGGTCCGCAATGTCCTTCCATCACGTGCCCAGTTGCTCAAGCATCTTACTGTTACTGCAACAGATGAATTCACTGTTGCTGGCATCAAGGAGCATTTCCAACACTTAACTGACACTTATTTTCCTGTTCATCCACTACACAGTGCTGGTTCTCTTCTACACCCAAGTCTGAAAGACAATCCAATTATCTTCCCAGATGATGTAAAAACACAGGCAACCAAATCTTTGAGAAGGCTGTACCCAAACCAGATGGAAATGGAAAGCTCGAGTCCATTAACATCAACAACTCAGGATCCTCCACAATCCACATTCCCAGAAAGCATCACATCTGTGGAAGAGCCCCCCCCCCCCCCCTAAAAATGAAAATGGATGTAAACAGTTTTATGAGTGACTTTTATGGAACAATACCTCCTTTGAAGGCTATTGTTAATTAATTTAACAGTTATTTATGTTTGAGTGGTGCAGACGACGATGTTTTGATTTTTTGGAAAAACAAGCAAAAGTGCTGGCCAAAACTGGTAAAACTTGCACAGAGGATCCTGTGCATTCCTGCTACCAGCACGTCTTCTGAGAGGACATTCTCTATTGCAGGAAGGACTGTATAAGACAAGAGAGACAGACTGAATCCTGAGATTGTTTGATGACTTAATATTCATCCACAGATTAAAAAGCATAAGAGTATTTCATAGGGCATACAGAGCGGGTTGTATTTTGTCCCCCCTGGACATTTTAATGGGGTGGATTAGGGTTCCTTGGGGTAGCAGAAGTCACAATATTATTGGGGTTGGAAGGGCAGAGGTGGGGGTAGGGTTATTTCAACTGCTCACTGTTATTATTGTTTTCTATTTGTGATTTATAAGCAGCAGTTGTACAGAATATTGTTCCATTTTATACTTAAATAAAAAGTTATAACTATAAAATCATAAATGCTCGAGGCTTGTGTAGATGAGGACAGAGCCCGCGGGGATAGGGCGGGGACAGGGATAAACTCTGTCCCTGTGTCATTCTCTATTAGCTATTCTAAAATTCTAGCGTGTGCACATACAGCATAGAATATGGTGTTACTGGGTAGCACTTTAAATTTTATTTTTTAATTTCTTATATACCATTTGCAAAACTAATAGCTATCAAAGCAGTTATGTGCAGAAGAAGGTAATTCTCTGTCCCCGGTAGGCTCACAATCTGAGGGGCCCTTTCACTAAGCCGTGTAAGGCTCTACGTGCGCCCAATGTGCTCCAAAATGGAGTTACCACCCAGCTACCGCGTGGCTCTTGCGATAATTTCATTTTTGGTGCACGGCCGATACGCATGTCCGAAAAAGAATTTTTATTTTTGGACGCACGTATCGGGCGTGCGCCAAGTGGCATTTGTCACGCATCTGTCATTACCGGCCAGGTACCGCGTGAGACTTTACTGCTAGGTCAATGGCTGGTGGTAAGGTCTCCGACCCAAAATCATCTAAAAGACCTGAAATTTGATACCTAACATGTCACCAAAACATCTTTTATCTATTCCTGCTCTTCTAAATCCAATCCCTGTGCACACCAGTCTGTGTCCCGGTTTTCCAATTATAGGTAAAAGACAGGAATATATCTGGATGCACACATGTATTCCTGTCTGTCCTGTTTCTTTGCTCATACCAATTCTCAGGACCGGCTCAACCTATGGACCAAGATGCCGGTGATGAAAGACATCGCAATTCCAGTCCAGTCTACCTTCAAACTCCTAGAGGGACAGATGCTGCACTGGGAACAAGAGGGGAGGGACTTAAGAGAGAAGGGGAGATACTCTGGGCAAGTCACTTAATCCTCCATTGCCCCAGGTACAAAATAAGTAGCTGTATATAATATGTAAACCGCTTTGATTGTAACCACAGAAAGGTGGTATATCAAGTCCCATCCTCCTTCCCTTTCTGGATCACAAGCAGGAGGAGGGGACGCCAATGCAAAAGTTGGCTCGGGGAGCCACAGTCCCTTGAGCTGGCCCTGCCAATATTTTCCTTGCTCATGTGCTTAAATTGTACAGTTATCCTTCAAACTTGCCACTAAATTCTCATTAGACATTTTCACTGGCTCAGATCACCACACATATGATTCTAAAATGTCACCTAAGACAATTAGACTGTTGGAAAAATAGCAGCTTTACCCTGAAATCAAGAGACTTACTTGAATAGCACCACCCTGTCAAAAATTCACAACTGAAACAGAATTCTGGAGCGCAGGTGCATAGAACTGAAAACAGTCTTGCTGGTTTCAACCAGACAGGCGAGAGCTATATATAATACTGATGCCTCAGCACTAAAACCATCCTAACTTGAAGCATCTCCAGTGCACACAGATGGGAGGGAAGCTCCACAGAGACTGCATGGATTGATGAATGGAGCCTAAAAAACAAGTGGCTTTCCTAGAAGCTATATGTAAGCCAATTAAAGAGAAAATTCTAAGTATATTCAAATACAGAAACCTGACATCCTAATGACTTACAAAATTTCCAAGAAGTAGCTATCGGGTCAGAGAAACGGCCTAATGGTTCAAGCAGTGGTCTAAGCCAGGGAGCCCGGGGGGGTGAGGGAGTTTATAGAACTCCGCTCCTCACCTTTACAATCCCTTAGACCGGTGTTTCCGAAGTCCAGTCCTGGATTAACCCTTTCCAATCAGGTTTCCAGGATATCCACAATGAATAAGCATGAACTTGATTTGCATACACTGCTTCCATTATATGCAAATATCTTTCATGCATATTTATTGTGGATATCCTGAAAACCTGACTGGCAAGGGGTACTCTAGGACCGGACTTGGGAAACACTGACTTTGACATACTGAGCCACCTTAAGAGTACTAATCCCGCCCGGGAGGAAGTGACCTGGGAGGAGGAGTGGAGCATAAACCAGGAAGTATACAAGGCAGGGCCTGACTGAGGTTAAGGAGGCCCACAGAGAAGAAGGAATCAAAGCCCCAGTGTATGCCATCACCACCTATGGTTAAGACCTGTGACCTGGCTGAGGTAAGACGCTGTTGATTCTTGATTGAAACTGACCAGTCTTGCTCCTCATCCTGTGATGTAACAGGACTCAGGATTCAATTAAATAAGCACTTGTTTTCATTTATAACCCTTTGTCCGGCTGTGTTATTTCACAGGCCCACCCTCAACCATTGCTCGGAGTGTCACACCAGGGTTCAGATCCCACCAGTGCTTCTTATGATCTTGGACAATTCACTTAACCCTCCATTGCCACAGGTACAAATTTAGATGGTAAGCTCTCTAGGGACATGAAAATACCTCCCGTTTTCTAGAGACTGTATAAGCAGATACATGGCACACTACAAAGCCAGCTGTATCAAAGCACAAATCTTCATCATTCTCAAACTGTTCACATGTTATCACACAGCAAATTTAGCAGGCTGTGTCAAACAAGTATCACAGAGTACTATGTTTCTTTTCTTTAACACAGCAGTTTCCTTCCACTCCTTTGGGCTTCCAGCTCAACTGACAGCAGGGCTGGGATCAGCATTGTGAATTTTCACTGACACCTCCCTAGAAATGTTTCTTCTGTTTTATATTCTCTCCCTGCTTTAGTGACACTCCTTAGCCAAAGGTCATGTACCAGAGTTCCTTTTAGATTCCTATAAATTGTTGGCCCTAAATCCAACCACAAGGTGTCACCAATGCACAATGATAGCAGCTCCTTCCCTGCCAGGGACTGGAAGCCCTGGATGAGGAATCAAACCCCGGTCCTTGTACAAGGTGGTACACAGCACTGCTGCTGAGCCACTTGGCCAGCACCTCTTGGTACATTTCTACAAATGACACAGTCTCTTCTCGAATACCAAAATGCATGTTGAACTCCTTGATGGTACAGTATCATGATACATTTTGGTTACCAACAATAATTTTTACACACACAAGACAATGAAAGGAATACTTGCCCTAATAAAGAGTTTTGGGGCAATATTAAGGAGAAATGATGTTTCACCCGATAATTTTCTTTTCTTGAGTCCGCATCACTGTTCTGAACCAGCAGGAATTATCACTTCCGACCAGCAGATGGAAGTACAGAAAACTGAATTCAACCAGTGACATCACCAGTTATAATCTGTGGTGCTCTTTAGAACAATCGGAGTGGAGGAGTGGCCTAGTGGTTAGGGTGGTGGACTTTGGTCCTGGGGAACTGAGGAACTGAGTTTGATTCCCACTTCAGGCACAGGCAGCTCCTTGTGACTCTGGGCAAGTCACTTAACATGTAAGCTGCATTGAGCCTGCCATGAGTGGGAAAGTGCGGGGTACAAATGCAACAAAAAAAACCCCAAACAATCCAGTATGCATCTGCCCAAGCACTTCCTGTAAACACACCCAGCCCCATCAACCACTAAAGCTGCAAGGATAAGCAAGCGAGCAAAACACCAGAGTGGCACTCAGTACCCTGCATATATTGAGGAATAGCCATCTCATAGGAACCCCATATGGCTGCCAGTTAGAATCAGATCTTACTCTTCTTCAACTACATCCAATAAGAAAGAAACAGCGCATACCAGAACCTGGGGGCTCAGGTCTTCCAAGGGTGGGATCTCAGATCAGTGACGCTGACTAAAGAAAAGAAAATTATCAGGGAAGACATAATTTCTTCTTTCTTAGTGTCAGCTTACACTGTTCTGAACCAGCAAGATGTATCGAAGGAGATCTAATGGGCAGGGGAAGACAAGCCCCCCCCCCCCCCCCGAATGACTGCTCTGCCAAAGTCCAAACAGACCCTGGCCAGAACATCCAACCAGTAGTGCTTAGCGAAGAAATGGAGCGAAGGCCATGTCGCCCCCCTGCAAATCTCCTCAGGCGAAGCAGCCCTGCCCAAGATGACACCTGAGCCCTGGTCGAGTGGGTCTCTACTCCTCGAGTCACCGGGTGACCCATACCAATGTAGACAGACTCAATAGATGCCTTGGAGGCCATCTGACCCTTCCAAGGGCCATGAAAGAGCACAAACAGATGCTCAGAGAGACAAAACTCATTCGTCTTCTCCAGGAACTGGAGAAGCACTCTCCGGACATCCAGTTTGTGAAGCCAAGAAGCACCCTCCCGACATCCAGTTTGTGAAGCCTCCGGTCCACAGGAGAAGAATTTCCACCCCAAAGGACGGCAAACATACCTCCTGATTCACATAGAATGGAGACACCCCGGTTGGTAGAAAGGATGGGACCATACGCAAGGACACTGAATCCTCAGCAAAAAACAGATATGGGTCCTGGCACAATAGGGCTTAAATTTCCAAGACCCTCTGAGCAGAGGAGATTTCTACTAGAAACACCATCTTAAGTGTGAGGTCATTGATGGAAGCCGAGCACAAGGGCACGAATGGTGCCCCCCAACACCCAGAGAACCAAACTGAGGTCCCAAGAAAGGAAAGAAGGGCAAAGCAGAGGGCACAAGTATGCCATTCCCTTCAGGAAATGAGCCACTTCCCCATGCAAAGCCAGAGAGGTGCCCTTCCCCTTCCCCCAAAATCTGGAAAGCTTTGCCACTTGCACCCTCAGGGAGTTCCAGGAAAACCCCTGCTCCAGGCCCTCTTGCAGGAACCCCAAAATGTTGGGAACCTGAGCCCTCCAAGGAGAAAAGTCCTCACCAGGACTTAAAAACCTGTCAGATCCTGAAGTGGAAGCCTTACTGGACTGCAGCAGGGTAGCAATCACTGCAAGAAAAAACCCACACTTCAAGCGCCACTTTTCAATGGCCACACTGTAAGCCAAAAGGGATCCGGATTCTCTATGTTTGTCAGCCCCTGCCAAAGGAACCCCTGGGCAGAGGAAGAGGGGTTGCCTACCAGCAGGCGCTAGAGATCCATGGTCCCATGTCTGTAGGACCAATCAGGTGCCACCAGCCTGAAAAAATGAAGATGACACGCAATCCTGCACAACAATGGGCCCACCTGAGGCCACAGAGGAAACACATAGAAGCATCGCTGCTAGCTGAAGCTGAACCCGGGCATCTATCTGCTGAGAAGCCAGGTCCCTCCAGCGACTGAAGAAGAACTCCACCTTCGCATTGGCTCGTGAGGCCATCAAGTTGAACTGAGAAGACTCCAAGTGGTCCACTATGAGCTGAAAGGCCTGATGCCCCATGTCCCACTCTCCTAGATCCAGAAGAGCAACTGAGAAAGTCCATTTGCACATTGTCCTTGCTTGCAATATGAACCGCTGAAAGAGCCTGCAGATGTGCTTCCGCCCTGCGGCAGAGGTTCGTTGCCTCCAGGGGTTCTGCCTTTCCTGCTGATGTATGCCACCGCCATTGCATTGTCCGACCTCACTGACTGCTTTCCCTTCCAGGAGTGGCTGAAACACCAACAGAGCCAACCAGACTGCCTGGGTATCTAGGCGGCTGATGGAGCAGGTCGCCTCATGGCTCCCCACTGAGGATCCAGAGGGACCCCATCTCAATAGAAATTTATCAGATTGTCCCAGCAGGTCAGACTGAGCCTGGCCCTGGGCATAAGTGGAAGACTGAAGTCCTGAAAGGCCAGAGCCCACTGGGAAAACAAGGCCCGCTGCAGAGGGCGCATATGAGTTCTCACCGAAGGCACCACCTTCAGAGTCTTCATCATGGAATGAGTCCCAGACCATGGGCCGTGGAAGTTCACACAACTGACACTTCTGCACCTGCATCTTCTCCGCCCGTTCCTCCGGGAGAAACACCATCTCCTGGCACATGTCGAAGCGAACTCCCAGATACTCCAGAACCTGAGACAAACATAGATGGCTCTTGGGATGATTCATGACCCACCCAGGGATTCAAGAAGGTAGATGACCTGATCGGTAGCCTGACAGACCTCCGTTGCCGAATCTGCCTGAATCAGCCAGTCATCCAGGTGCAGGTGAACTGAGAGTCCAAGAAGACCTCAGACTCCTGTCCGACTGTAACTGCTGTTGACCAACTGTGCCAAGCGCTGGAGCCAAAAAGCTCTAGGGCCCCATTGGGACACCCCCAAACAGACCCAAGGGGGGGTAGGGGAGGTAGACCCCCCCCCCCAAGCCCAAAGTGGAAGGGTCAGATTCCTGCTGCTGAGAAGCAACAGCAGAAGAACAAGGGAAACAAAATGGAACATGTTCCTGCTGAAACTGGAACCACGGGTCCTGATGCCTCAGTTGGGGAGGGGGCAGGGCAGGAACCATCAACTCTGGAGGCCCCTCCACCCTTTCCCTCCGGCTGTTTTTGAAGTCATAAATAGCCCATCATACTATGTGCAGACAAAACTAACAGCTGATCCGAGCTGCTGGTTCCTACACAAAGAGCAGTACTTCCCAGAGGGCATCTCTGGCCACCTGTCAGGCAGGTGTGGGCCTAACATGCTGCCTGAACCTGCCTTAACCCAGGGAAGTAGATGCTGCTCCATCCCAAGCTCTCTGGGTGTACAAATTAAGGGAAATCCCTCAACTGAAAGGTAGGGGATTTCCCTGTTCAATGCTTCTTTGCTGCTTTTTTTTTTTTCTTAAAGTGATAGGAGCAGCAAAAAAAAGCCTTATTCCCTAAAACAGAGAAAAGGGCTGCACGGGTCAATTGGGGGGGGGGGGGGGGGGGGGGAATTTAAGCACATGGGGGACACACCCAAACAGGGTGAATGGGGATAGGGACCTGCACCCCTCAGGCAAGATCCCTTGGGACCAAGCGAAAGCCTCACCCAGAAGCTCTAAGGAGTGCAACTGGGGGCTGTGGAGTCAAGCTCTGAGTTCATCCAAGTACGGACCTGAGACTGTGACTTGGGAGCGGCCATTAGACTCATTCACCTGCTGAAAGGTACAGAAAAATACTGGATTGTTCCAGAGAACATCACAGATTATAACTGGTGATGTCACTGGTTGAATTCAGTTTTCTGTACCTCCACCTGCAGGTGGGAAAGGATAACACCCACTGGTTCAGAACAGTTTAAGCTGAAGCTAAGAAAGATTCTGTTAAAACTCTCACTAATATGTGCATAGAGTAAATCAGTGTTTCCCAAGTCGGTTCTGGAGAAACCCCTTGCCAGAGGATATCCACAATGAATATGCATGAGATTTATTTGCATAAACTGTCTCCACTGCATAGTAACATAGTAAATGACGGCAGATAAAGACCTGAATGGTCCATCCAGTCTGCCCAACAAGATAAACAAGATTTAGTTAATGCATTAAGGAGCAAAATGTATGTGTCATACTTGCATTAGGAAGCCATGTGTTGCAAATCAATCTCATGCATATTCTTTGTAGATGTATTGAAAATCTGACTGGAAGGGGGTACTCCAGGGCAGACTTGGGGAAACACTGAACTAAATCATCTCAGGGGGTGGAGGGCCCAGCTTCCAATCCCATAGCAGCTCCCTGTGACCTTCAACAAGTTACCCAACCCTCCAATGCATTGGGATGACACTAGCAACCCACCCCACCCAGGGCCCACCGTGGAAACTACCACACCCATGGCAGCCCCCCATAGGTCGCTTGGTACTTGCACACAGGGGAAAACGACAGCAGATTCATCATGGGTTTAACAGACATACCCTCCACCTCCTTGCACTCCCATATACAGGGGGAAGGACTCAAATTTTTTTTTCCAAGCTTTTGGGGTCATGGTTTTAAAAATCCAAAAACACAGCACAAATACATCTGTCATTTTCCCAAGGAATAGCATTCTGGCTAATACCAGCTTCTCTTAACACACAGTTTCAAACAGATTTTGCCTTCTTGCTTTGGTAATTCTTTGGAACTTGGCCACTCCAATCAATAATGTTGCCTTTATAGTATTCATTATAACACATACTTAATAAATAGGATCTTAGGCAAAATATGTTTTCCTGCTAATGCTTGAAAAATTAACAAAAGTCTTGATTCGCTGAACATCTTGCTTGCTGAAGACCAGGTTGACTTCTAGAACAAGTGACTACTCAAACTCCAAGTAGCAAAGCCTGGCATCACACAGGGCAGACATCTCTACCCGTAAATTTTGAAAAGAGGATAAAATGGTCTTTTAGCAAAAAGATGAGGAACCATCAGCATTTTAGCAGAATAATCCAGATACTAGGTAAGGTGATGACAATGAACCCTCAAACAGTAACGGGATGGGGAAGGGAGGAATTTCCTTAAAATGCGGTTCCTTCCCCTGAAGGGATACAGAATACAAGAGACGCAGAGTCTATATTCAGATGTACTAAAAGCAGATCCTGGTATATGCAGAACAGAGAGAAGATCTGCTAACAACGATAGATAAAGAGATCCTTTAGTAATGAAGGATGCACAGCCTGGTACCAAAGTTTGCAAAAACAAGATGCAACATTAATGGACTTGCTGAATATGAGAATAAAGACTTACGGACAGCCTACAGTATTATAAATGTCATGATAGCTAGCTTTGAGAAACACAGTAGAGACAGTGTGTCGCTCGCATTCAGTACTGAACTAATCTGACAAAGGAAAACAGCAAGCTCACTGCGCAGCAATGAATGCAGCTGCGATGTGAGAAGAGAAGCAGTATGCTGTCTGCGATGGCACAGTCCTGTAGATTAATTCAAAGTCCATAGCACTTCTTCACTCTTTCATTTAGCCAAAATCCAAAAGCCTACTATGCTGCAAATGCTTTTATTCTGAAATGTGAACCAATGACGTTCAAACTTGTGCCTATGACCAGTTTAGAACACCTTTCGTAACTATTTGCTCGTGAAACAAACTATATCAGGTGCCCATGATGAGCTGATTGTACTATACATTTAGATCCATGCAAGCATATGGTATGAAGCCTTAGGGACGCTAAAGTCCCAGATTTCAGTTTATCATTTGCATTCAGTTTTGTCTGTTCATTTTAAAGTATGGTAACTCATGTTGCTGTAGTTACAAAAAAGAGCTTTGCCCTAGCTTGGTGGTTCCGAAACCTGTTCTGGGGGATCTCCAATCAGTCAGGTTTTCAGAGCACCCACAATGAACATACAAGAGACAAATCTAGCATGGAATAGAGAGATTGCATCCAAATCTCTCTCATGCATATTCACTGTGGATATCCTGATAGGCCTCACAGAAATGGTTTGGGAACCACCAGATCTTGGGAGTTACTCTGAACGGAATTAGCTTTCAATCTGACTTTGCTATGGGTAATTTAACCAGGACGCAGGGGTCATCTAATATTCTGATATGAAGGGTTCTACATCTTCAGGCCATCTACTCAGCTGCATGTCCGCTCACTTGAACTTCGAGGCATATTTTCAAAGCACTTTGGGAGGCTAAGTTCCATAGGTTTCTATGGAACTTTGGGAGGCTAAGTGCTTTGAAAATGAGCCTGTAAGTCATCTCCACCAGAAAGGCATGATTTAAAATAACCATGTACAGTGTTGCTAAAACACTGTATCATTATTGTATGAGACCAAGAGCAACAAGTTCAACTTCAAAATACCGAAGAGAACCTAGTACCAAAAATTCTCCATCATATTTCAGTCAAAACTCAATACTACTACTACTTATCACTTTTATAGTGCTACAAGGCATACGCAGCGCTGTACACCATACACAAAAAGACAGTCCCTGCTCAAACAGCTCACAATCTAAATAAGACAGTTAAACAGACAGAACAATTAAGAGGTAAGGGAATTAAAGGTGGGGTGGGCAAGTGAGTAGTGGCTAGGAGTCAAAAGCAGTGTCAAAGAGGTGGGTTTTTAGCCTGGACTTGAAAATGGCCAAAGACGGGGCTAGACGTACAGGCTCGGGATGTCTATTCTAGGCGTGAGGAGCAGCGAGATACAAGGAACGGAGTCTGGAATTAGCAGTAGAGGAGAAGGAGACAGACAAGAGAGATCTATCTGCAGAGCGGAGTGCCCGAGGGGGTGCGTGCGTGGAGCACCGTTAGTATACGCACCCTTAAAGTGCCTGATTGTTTTATGCCTCCCAAAATCATAAAATTAATGAGCGGTACTCAATAATACATGGTAAGCTGTACTGGAAATGAACTGGCAGTAGCTACAACAAACTTCCTTGGCTTGGAAATGAAGCAAAGCAACATCTTTGACACTATAGGGCCACGAACCTTTATGTAAGGAAAGTAAATAAAAGCAAGAGAAAAAGGAAACCGATATGGTTCTCCAAGCAAGTGGCTGAGAAAATAAAGGCTAAAGAGTTGGCGTTCCAGAAATACACAAAAACTAAAGAAAAGGAACACAAGGAGGAATACAGGATGAAACTGAAAGAAGCCAAGAGAGAGATACGTCTGGCAAAAGCGCAAGCGGAAGAACAAATGGCTAGAAATGTAAGGAGGGGTTACAAAAATTTCTTCAGGTATATAAGTGAAAGGAGAATGACTAAAAAGGGAATTGTGAAACTAAAAGATACTGCGAACCGCTATGTGGATAATGATGAAGAAAAAGCAAATTTGCTAAATAGATACTTTTGTTCTGTTTTCACAGAAGAAAATCCTGGAGAAGGACCGCGATGGACTGCAAAAAGTACAAATGAGATTGAAGTGGATAGAGCACCGTTCACGGACGAGAGTGTGTAAGAACAGCTTGAAAAGCTAAAGGTGGATAAAGCCATGGGACCGGATGGGATCCACCCCAGGATATTATTAAGGGAGCTCAGAGAGGTTCTGGCGGGTCCTCTTAAAGATTTGTTTAACATATCCTTGCAGACGGGAGAGGTTCCGAGGGATTGGAGAATGGCGGAGGTGGTCCCTCTTCACAAGAGTGGTGATAGGGAAGAAGCTGGAAACTACAGGCCGGTAAGCCTCACTTCGGTTATTGGAAAAGTAATGGAAGCGATGCTGAAGGAAAGGATAGTGAATTTCCTGGAAGCCAACAAGTTGTAAGATCCGAGACAACATGGTTTTACCAAAGGGAAATCATGCCAAACGAATCTCATTGAGTTCTTTGATTGGGTGACAGGAGAATTGAATCAGGGACGAGCTATGGACGTAATCTACTTAGATTTCAGCAAAGCTTTTGACACGGTTCCCCACAGGAGGCTCTTAAATAAACTGGATGGGCTGAAGATAGGACCCGAAGTGGTGAACTGGATTAGGAACTGGTTGACGGACAGAAGCCAGAGGGTGGGGTGAATGGAATTCGCTTGGAGGAGGGAAAGGTGAGTAGTGGTGTGCCTCAGGGATCGGTGCTGGGACCGATTCTGTTCAATATATTTGTGAGTGACATTGCCGAAGGGTTAGAAGGTAAAGTTTGCCTATTTGCGGACGATACTAAGATCTGTAACAGAGTGGATACCCGGGAGGGAGTGGAAAACATGAAAAAGGATCTGAGGAAGCTAGAAGAATGGTCTAAGGTTTGGCAATTAAAATTCAATGCGAAGAAATGCAAAGTGATGCACTTAGGGAATAGAAATCCTCGGGAGAAGTGTGTGTTAGGCGGGGAAAATCAGATAGGTATGGACGGGGAGAGGGATCTTGGGGTGATAGTATCTGAGGATCTGAAGGCGACAAAACAGTGTGACAAGGCGGTGGCCATAGCTAGAAGGTTGTTAGGCTGTACAGAGAGAGGTGTGACCAGCAGAAGAAAGGAGGTGTTGATGCCCCTGTATAAGTCGTTGGTGAGGCCCCACCTAGAGTATTGTGTTCAGTTTTGGAGGCCGTACCTTGGGAAGGATGTAAAAAGAATTGAAGAGGTGCAAAGAAAAGCTACGAGAATGGTAAGGGATTTGCGTTACAAGACGTATGAGGAGAGACTTGATGACCTG
Organism: Microcaecilia unicolor; assembly: GCF_901765095.1. Classification (NCBI taxonomy): domain Eukaryota; kingdom Metazoa; phylum Chordata; class Amphibia; order Gymnophiona; family Siphonopidae; genus Microcaecilia; species Microcaecilia unicolor. The sequence goes on from NC_044040.1 coordinate 169,364,764, forward strand.
AACATGTATACTCTGGAAGAAAGGAGAAACAGGGGTGATATGATACAGACGTTCAAATATTTGAAAAGTATTAATCCGCAAACGAACCTTTTCCGGAGGTGCGAAGGCGGTAGAACGAGAGGACATGAAATGAGATTGAAGGGGGACAGACTCAAGAAAAATGTCAGGAAGTATTTTTTCACGGAGAGAGTAGTGGATGCTTGGAATGCCCTCCCGCGGGAGGTGGTGGAAATGAAAACGGTAACAGAATTCAAACACGCGTGGGATAAACATAAAGGAATCCTGTTCAGAAGGAATGGATCCTAAGGAGCTTAGCCGAGATTGGGTGGCAGAGCCGGTGGCAGGAGGCGGGGATAGTGCTGGGCAGACTTATATGGTCTGTGCCCTGAAGAGGACAGGTACAAATCAAAGTAGCACATATGAGTTTATCTTGTTGGGCAGACTGGATGGACCATGCAGGTCTTTTTCTGCCGTCATTTACTATGTTACTATGTTACTATAGTATTTTATTACTGTTCCAGTAATAAGCGCACTGATAGTACGTGGTTACATAGTCATGCCTCCCGAACACCGCGTACTAACGGTGCTCCCCTGTATACTAGTGCAATCAAAAACACTGCAACAATTTGGAACAATCTCTCACAGCCATGCCCAAATTTTGAGAAAACCGAACTGTCTTGAAATTCATGGCCTGCCTGCATGTAGGAAAAAAAAAAAAACAACAAATCATTCACTAGCATAAGGGTTGCAACTTGCTCCCACATGTGGCCTGCCATTGAATTCTATCTGGCTCATGACACAATGGGTAGTATACATAGAAAATGGCCCGCACAAACTTTATTAACTAGAGTTGTTTTGTCAGTGGAACTTGTTTAACGACAAAATAGGGAAAGATTTGTTTGACAGTGTTAGAAACCGTATGGAAAGACAAAAGTATAGGTAACAGAGACCATTCTGGTAATAATTTCTGTTCATTCAGTCATCACACTGAGTTTTGTTGGCAATGAATTATATGTCACATTAGTTAATTTTCTGTGTGCGGCCCACTAGGAATAGTACTGAAATTCACGTGGCTCTCGGTGAATAAAGGTTTCCCACTCTTGCACTAACATGTACTGTTCTGCCTTTATCGCCATGGGGATCAATGCACAGCACTGACTCAGTCAAATCCACATTGACATGGATATACACAGCCATTAAATCTTACTGCTTGGACTCATAGTGGAACAATATTTACATGTAGATCACTTCTGAACTTCCTAGAGGAATTCAAGGTCTGAGGTGTTCAACTCTTTCAGCCTGGGCAGCAGGGTCTAGTTAAAAGTCAAGCTCTGCATAATTAGCAGGGTCCCTCACAGCAAAGAGATGCAAAGCAGCAAATTATTCATATGCATAGCAACTTTAAATACATCAATAGCAGGGACAGTACAGAATCACCATGGAGAAAGCTGCAGTGCAGACAATAATAGTGAGTCACTAAACAAAGCAATCCAGAGTGCTCTCTTGTTCTTGCTGCTCCTGCTAAATGAAACAAATTCTGGACCCTTCAAGTTCTTCAAGTAGAGAAGCAGGGGTGAACTAACCCTTAAATCGGTGGTTCTCAAACCTGGTCCTGGAAGCACTACAGCTAGTCAGGTTTTCAGGATAGATACAATGAATATTCATGAAAGAGATTTGCATGCACTGCCTCCACTGCATGCAAATCTCTCTCATGAATATTCATTGTGGAAGCTGACCCAGATGTTTAGGAGGTCAGCCACACAAAAGGGCGGCGGCCCAGCACAGTTGTAGTAGAGGGGGCAGGTGCTAGGAAGAGAGAAAGGTCAAGAGGAAGAGGCAAGCAGTTGCAAGCAAGGATAGAATACGTACAGCAGAAAGAGGCAGGATAAGCTAGAGGGAGGAGGGTCTCGAGGTAGGTAATGGGAAGGGAGGTCCCGGAGCACAGCAAGATGCAGCCGGGGAGGCAGCAAGAAGGGCGGCTCCAAATGTGCAGTCGCTATTTTGCAGGCTGCTCCAGTAAGCTCATCTACCCCACGCGCCCCTATTTAAGACAGATAGGGGTCATCGTCACAGCATTCGGCAGTGGGTCCTAGTCTAAGAGAGCTCACAGTAGGAGGTTTCAGACCAAATTAAGCTGCAACAGCGCAAAATATGTAAGTTGTGTTGGCACACAATAGCAGTTGCATGGATTATATGGATTATGCAGAACCACATGTGGGGGGCCTGTGACAGAGTAAGAGAAAGTCAGCGGTGCCAACCCAAACTTGGATGGAATGGGGAGGCTGAAGGCATTAGGAAAGAGTCAACGTTTAAGAAGGGGAATGTGCTTTTACGGCAACCCCTATCAAGGAAGTGATAGTAGCGCCATGGTCTGTCCACGGTATATGCCATAGGTGGCGCAGGAATGCGGTTCATGTAAGGCTGAAACAGTTGGAGCTGTGGAACTCAAAAGGCTATGCACCCTGACCAAATGCTCTAGATAGGAAGTTTGATTCATGTATTTAACTGCTTGACATTGTAAGCTGCATGATTGAATGTAATTGCATGATACTGTAACTGTTTTGCATATGTAAGTAATAGAATGCTGCAGTCATAATAAATAATTCCTATTTTATGGGATGGCGGAGCAGGTGGGGGGAAGAGGGGTTGGTGGTTGGGAGGCTAGGATAGGGGAGGGCAGACTTATACGGTCTGTACCAGAGCCGTGCACGGGAAATACTGCTGGGCAGACTTATACGGTCTGTGCCCTGAAAAAGACAGGTACAAATTCAAGATATGAGTTTATCTTGGGCAGACTAGATGGACCATGCAGGTCTTTTTCTGCCGTCATCTACTATGTTAACTTGTCCAGTGTTGATATTTGGAGTGTTGTGGTGTGATGTAAGGAGAGTGCCATGGTGCCGACTGCCCTGTTTGAGGTTTGGGAACCACTGCCTTAGACAGTCTGTGGATCAACAAATGGCCAGATCAATGGCAAATGTCTCATGTAAAGCAAGGGAAACAAAAAAACCTTGGAAACATATTTACTTAACAGTCCTCAACTGTAACCTTACTTTCCTAGTGCAAAACAAAAGGAAAAACAGTCTTTTTTTTTTTTTAGATGACTTTCTATGACATTAACTTGTATATGAAACACATCCCTTTTTAAAAAATTAACTGAAATGTTTCCACAGGAAGGAAATGGCATAACACAGGAAAGCTACAAGAGCAGAGACTCAAGACAAATGACAAACTGAACCTGAAGAGAGAGGCACAGTGTATGAGGGACAGACTGAAGAAGCAGCCTAGAAACTTGAGCAGCATGCTGAGAACGAGGGAAGGCAGTCCACAAAAGCAGAACACACCGTCTTCTGTTCTAAAAAGGTTTTTATTTTCACCACTTCAAAGTCAAACAATGCTTGACGTGGCTATGTTTCGCCTTCCTAGAGGCTGCATCAGGGACTACAACAATATGGCAAAACATATAATAATATCAATAAATTAAAAGTAGTACATAAATAGAGATACATTAAAAGTACTTAACAAATTCTAGTTAAAATCATTCATAACAGAAATGTTACTGCAAAAAACCTCCTAAAACACTCATAGTATACATATAGATATACAAACTATTTAGCAGAACAAGGTAAATAATACCACATAAACTCTGGTTAAAATTATTAATAGCAAAAGTATTAATGCACAAGAAATCATAGAACTTATAGTACACAGAAATATACAGACTATTTAGCAAAACAAGAGAAGTCATGCCGTGACATAACTAAAATTAAAACTTGCATCAAAAATAATTTCCTTACCAAATTAAACAAAAAAAGAGATTCACCAAGGGACTTACATCCTAAAGCATGTAAAAGGGACACATACCTACTAGGGTCCCTATAGTTAGTTGTTAGTCCAAACTGAAACAACATGAACTAGCAACAAAGGAATAACAAGTGGGAATTAGTCAAAAATAAAACCAAATTAAAAATATAAGTAAGGAGAAAAAAAGGCATCATAACTCACAGCCAGCATGGCTTGCAGAGTAGCTTCTCCTCATTCAGAATCAAACAGAAGCAAACTGAATAGGCAAGCAGTTTTAAACTTTCTGTCTGAGGTCAAAGTTCACTCACATCAAAAATAACTTTAAAAAGAAGCAAAAAGGAGCCAAAATGCAAAACAAGACACATTGACTGAGTTGTAAAGACACCTAAAAGCAAAAGAATATCAAATAAAACAATAAGACCATCTTTCAAAAAAAATGTGGTTTAAATTGAGCCATTAAAAATCATATCTAAAATACGGCTTCTCCCCACCTGGAAATGCTAAAAACCATTCAAAAACTACAGCTAAAAATGCTTAAAATCACAACGAAAAGAAGAAAAAAAACCTATGTGTTCCAGGTGGCCATTTTGTTTGATTTCCAATTAAGTCATTTACATCATTGGAATGAGAGGGCACTACAAAAGTGATCTACTGGTGTCAACTCATAAGAACAATGTGAAGGGGCACTAATACAGAAACAAAGTCAGTCCTTAAATACAAAAATAAATCAAAAAATAAGCATAAACGTGGGCATGCACCAACACATAATGCACATTTAGGGCTAGTACATAAATGTTAATCACTGCAACATAAATAATTACAATTTTTTTTAAATAAGATAAACTGAAATTAAATATAACAGCAAATTAATACATTCAATACATAAATATATAACGTAATAAAAAATATAAAATGCAAAATATCAATTACTGATCTATAATAAGCCTAAATGATAACTTAAAAAACAATAAATAGAAAATGTGCTTTCCCCTATAAAAACAAATAAAGGGGTCTTTTATTAAGGTAGACTAGCATTTTTAGCTGGTGCTAAACTCTGAGACGCCCATAGGAATACAATGTGCATCTCAGTGTTTAGCACCAGCTGATTATCTTAACCGCCCCTCAATTAAATGCAAACAGCAAACCACTCTGGAAAACTGACAAATCCATTTCTTGGTTCAAACCCTATGGGACCGAGTAAGCTCTGCCATTTAAAAATAAAACGCTGTTTAGCTTGCAAAAGTTTCCTATCTACATCCCCATTTCTCTAGGATACCATTGGCTTGTGAATGACCAAGAATCTGTAATCATCAAATTTATGGTTAGCCTTCATTGAATGTTCAACCAGGGAATTATCTATTGCTTGCTTTTTAATTGTGCTTCTATTTTCTATTGGCCTCTTATTAAATGCTCTCTTGGTTTTCCCCACATATAAAAGATTGCAAGGACACACTGTCAGGTACACAACTTTGTCTGTTTTGCAATTTGTAAAGTGTCTTAAACTCGTATGTTTCATTTGTAATGGGGTGGTAAAAGCATTTAGGGGTCCTTTTACTAAGCCACACTCCAGCCACTTTTTACCGCGGCTGTAAAAATCGTTTTAAATGGAGGCAGTAAATGGCCGGGTGCTAATAAAAACATTGGCATATAGCCATTTACTGCCTGAGCCCTTACCACCTCCTCTTTAGAAGGTGGTAAGGCTTCATGTGCTACTCACTCACCTTTATTGCATCATCTGCACTGGCTCCCGGTCCAAGCAAGAATAAAGTTTAAGGCTCTTGTCCTGACACACAAAGCCTTTCACACATTAAACCCTAGCTACTTGTCGAATTTAACAATCCCCTACACCGCTATGCGAACTCTCAGATCCCTAACAGATAACAGGTTAGTCATTCCCCCTCTTACTAAGGCTAGGTGGGAATCTACACGGAGATCGGCTTTTTTCTACCTGTCACCCTCCCTTTGGAATAGCCTTCCAAAGGAGATCAGATTAGAGAAATCTTATCTCCATTACCGAAAACTTCTGAAAACCTTTCTCTTTATAAGCTACGTAGAACAGAACTTAGCATAATGAGATAAGGTCAAAAAGACAAAGAAAAATGGGATAGCTTAACTGGATATTAGATTTTTAACTTGTATTGATTTATTATGTAGTTTATCTTGATTGCTGTGCTTTCCTGTCATGAATGGAATTCCTATGTCTGTTTATTTGTATATACCAATTTTTTATATATATGTAAACCGTTCTGTTTTGCAGATGCAATAAGATACGGTATATAAATTAACATAAATAAAATAAATAAAATAATCGGGTGGCACACTGCCCATTATTAGTGGGCATGCCCCCCCCCCCCCCCCCCCCCAATGCTAGAAAATAAATTTATTTTCTGGGCACAGGAAACAGCATGCGCTGAACACAGTATTACCGCCAGGCGCCTGGGCACGCCCGGCACTAATACTGTTTTCCCAGTAGTACTGTGCGATAGCCCTATCGCCCTTTAGTAAAAGGGCCCCTTAATTTTCAGATTCACATTACATACTGAGCAGCTTCCACAAGGAAAATGACCTCATAATTTTTTCCCTAGATGCCACTAAGAGGTCCTTTTACAAAGGTGCACTGAAAAAGGCCTGCAGTAGTGTAGGCGCGGGTTTTGGCCACGCACAGATCCATTTTTCAGCGCACCTGTAAAAAAGGCATTTTTTTTTTTTGTTTTGCCGAAAATGGACGTGCAGCAAAATGAAAATTGCTGCGCGTCCATTTTGGGTCTGAGACCTTACCAACAGCCATTGACTAAGCGGTAAGGTCTCACATGGTAACCGAGCAGTAATGACCTACGCGTGTCAAATGTCACTTGACGCACGTCAGAAAATAAAAAATATTTTTCTGACACGCGCCAATATTGAAATTACCGGAAGGGCCACGCGGTAACCGGGTGGTAACTCCAATTTGGTGCGCACTGGGCTCAAGTAGGTGCCTACTCAGTTTAGTAAAGGGCCCCTAAAAGTTCTTTATCATGGAATGCATCTAATATTTTGAATTATATGCCAATGTTTCTTCAAGATCTTTACAATGTCCTTGGATGGATGATTAAAACCTGAATTGCAAACAATCCTATCTTCTTTCTTCTTGTCTTTATATTCCAGTAACTCTCTTCTATCCAACTGAAATGTTCTCTGAAAACGTCTCCCAACTGTTTGTTTTGGGTAACCCCTTTCTAAAAACCAATCAAGCATAACTGCAGATTGACTTAGAAAATCTTTCTTTGTTGAACACTATTGTTTCGAACGCAGAAACTGGCTATATGGTAAATTAGCTTTCAATGCCTGGTTTTTTTGACTATGTTCTTATCATCCTGCAGTGATTTAATCGCCTTTCTTTCTTACTTAAAAAGAGATCCAACAAATGAAATTTGAAAAGTCTAAGAGGGCTGATAAGGGTGGAGCAACAGTTGTAATGAATAGAGTGGATTATGTTAATGAGATAAAAAGACAACTGGATGATAAGGACTTTTACAAACCTTTACTGTCAGATCCAACAGAGAGAATTAAGAACAACATTGATTCTCTTTTGGAAATTGATAAACAAAGCGGCTTTTTGACAAAGAACTTGATTTCTTAAAAGTAAAACACCCAGTCATTCCATTTATATACACTCTTCCAAAAGTCCACAAGTCCTTAGAATGTCCCCCTGGAAGACCAACTCTATTTGTTATTGGCTCAATCTTAGTTATCAATATTCGTGGATAAATATTCGAGCCATCTAGTCCCTGCTATACCATCTTACATAAAAGATGCCTCTCATGATTCGTATTTTGGAAATATTGACCTGTTCTGAGGGACGGTTTTTTAGTAACTGTGAACACAAAATATTTGTACACTAATGTCCCACTGGATGAGGCTCTAGAAATTGTTATAAGTTCTATAGCCACATGTGATAGGTGTAAGAGAATTCCTACAGAATTCATTTTAGAGCTTGAACGTATAACCCTGAAGAAAAATACTTTGTATTTGAGAAGAAGTTCCATCAACAGATGAAAGGAACCATGATGGCTTTATTTATAGCTAATTTATATGTTGTCAAGTTTGTAGAAAGGTTCTTACAAGCACATGAGTTTAAGGAAAACTTTTTAATTTGGAGAAGATATATCGATGACATATTTGTTCTCTGTCAAGGGAGTGAACAGGACCTTCTGAGGTTCCACTCTTGGCTCAACCCATGTGATTTGAATTTGAAGTTTAAGATTAATTATGATAGAAAAGAAATCCCCTTTTTAAATATTCTAATTAAGAATATGGATGGAAAAATTAAGACTGATTTTTATAGAAAGCCTACGGACACAACGTTTTGCATTACACAAGTTGCCATAGCAGAGCACTGGAAGCTAATTTACCATATAGCCAGTTTCTGCATTTGAAACGATTGTGTTCAACATAGAGGGATTTTCTAAGTCAATCTGCAGTTATGCATGATCAGTTTTTAGAAAGGGGTTACCTGAAATAAATAGTTCAGAGATGTTTTCAGAGAACAGTTTAGTTGGATACAAGAGAGTTATTGGAATACAAAGACAATGAGAAAGAAGATAGGATTGTTTGCACTTCAGGTTTTAATCATTTATCCAAGATCTTGAAGAAACAACAATATATAATTCAAAATATAGATGCATTTCATGATAAAGAATTTTTAGTGGCATATAGGAAGAATTGAAATTTGAAAGATTTTTTAGCACCATCTGCACTTCCACAGAGCAACTCTGGTAGTAATAAGAAGTTATTAGGGCATTTTCCTTGCGGGAGTTGCTCAGTATGTAATGTGAATCTGAAAATGAAATGCTTTCACCACCCCATTACAAATGAAAGATATGAGTTAAAACACTTTACAAATTGCAAAACAAAGTTGTGTACCTGGCAGAGAGCATCCTTGCAATCTTTTATATGTGGGGAAAACAAAGAGAGCATTTAATAAGAGGCTAATAGAACATAGAAGCACAATTAAAAAGCAAGCAATAGATAATTCCCTGGTTGAACAGTCAATGAAGGCTAACCATAAATTTGATGATTACAGATTCTTGGTCATTCACAAGCCAATGGTATCCTGGAGAAACTGGGATGTAGATAGGATACTTTTGCAAGCCGAACAGCTTTTTATTTTTAAATGGCAGACCTTAGCCCCATAGGGTTTGAACTAAGAAATGGATTTGTCAGTTTTCCTACGAGAGTGGTTTGCTGTTTGCATTTACTTGAGGGGCGGTTAAGATCATACTTGAAGATGTAATTTGAGAAGGTGTATGACGTGTTTTTTTTTGTAATAAATGGATACATATTTCTAGTATAAGGATGGACATGCATATTTTCTTTTTAATGATGGATTATATTATCTACTTTATTTATTTTTATAGGGAAAGCATGTTTTTTTTATTTATAGGTTTTTAATTATCATTTAGGGGTATGTTTACTAAGGTGCGTTAGCATTTCTAATGCACCTTTAAATTTAAGGTGCGTTAAATGCTAACATCACTATACATTTATATGGGCACATTAACGTTTAACGTGCTTAAACCATTTACGCGCATTAACAACGTTAACGCGCCAATAGCACACCTTAGTAAACATAGACGATAGGCTTATTTTGTTTTATAGTAAATTATTTATATTTTTACTTTAAGAGACATTTTATTATATATTTATGTATTGAATGTATTAATTTGCTGTTAAATGTTTTAGTTTATTTCTTTTTTTAAATATTTGTAATTATTTATATATTTTTCATGTTGCAGTGATTAACATTTATGTATTTATGTACAAGCCCCAATTGTGTGTTATGTATTGGTGCATGCCCATGTTTATGCTTATTTTTTGGTTTATTTTTATATTAAGATCTGATTTTGTTTCCGTACTAGTGTTTTTTTTTTAAGTTTACTGTCCCCTCACTTTGGGGGTCTTTTACTAAAGCTTAGCTCGAGTTATCTGCATGAGGGCCCATAGGAATAAAATGGGCCCTGCTGCAGATAACTCGAGCTAAGCTTTACTAAAAGACCCCCATTGTTCGTATGAGTTATAACACCAATAGACCATTTTTGCAGTGCCCTCCCATTCCAATGATGTCAATGACTTCACTGGAATGCAAACAAAATGGCTGCCAGGAACACATAGTTTTTTTCTTCTTTTTATAGCGATTTTGAGCATTTTTAGCTGCATTTTTGAATGGTTTTTAGCATTTCCAGGTGGGTAGAAGCCATATTTTAGATATTTATCTTCAGTTTGATTTAATTATAATTTTTAACGGATCAATTTAATTTTTAAACCACGTTTTTTAAAAGATGGTTTTAAGGGCCGTTTACAAAGGCACACTAGCGTTTTTTGCATATGCAAAAAATTAGTGTGAACTAACCATGTAGATGTCCATAGCACACCTTTGTAAACAGGGCCCTTTATTTGATATTCTTTTGGTTTAAGTATCCTCACAACTCAATGTGTCTTGTTTTGCATTTTGGCACCTTTTTGCTTTTTTATAAAGCTATTTTTGATGTCAATGAACTCTGACCTCAGTCAGGAAGTTTAAAATAGCTTGCCAGTTCAGTTTTTTTCTGTTTCATGCTGAATGAGAAGGAGTTACTCTGCGAGTGAGAATACTGCTGCTAGCTGTGAGATATGTTGCCTTTTTTTTCTCCTTATTTTTTAAATTTAGTTTTATTTTTCACTAATTCCCACTTGTTATTCCTTTGCTGCAAGTTCCTGTTGTTTTAATGTGGACTAACAACTAACTATTAGGTGCAAGTGCCCTTTGGGACCCTAGTAGATATGTGTCCTTTTACATGCTTTAGGATGTAAGTCCCTTGGTGAATCTCTTTTGTTCTTTCATTTGGTAAGAGAATTATTTTGTTGCAAGTTTTAATTTTAGTTATGTCTTGTGGCATGACTTATCTTGTTTTGCTAAATAGTTTGTATATTTATATATACTATGAGTTTTATAATTTTTTTTGCACTAACACTTGATTTTAACTACAGTATATGTATGTTCAATACTTAAATCTCTATTTATTTACTATTTTTATTATATTGATATTGTTAAGTGTTTTGCCATATACCTGAGAATAACTCACCATGAGCAGCATACTCTTGTCTTTTAAGCACTGTCTAGGCCACAGTCATCCCTACTTCGTCTCACCTTATAATACAGTACCGTCTCGATTATCTGATGTAAACAGGACTGACTCGTTGTCAGATAACTGAAAATTCAGATAATAGGGAAAACACTGCATAAACCCCACAAACAATGCAGAAACAAAGGCATAGAGTTCCTGAGTTTCAAAAATTGTTCTAAAACAAAAATATTTAATAGAAGTAAATGTGATGATGTCGCTGGGGGTCTGTCAGAGATGCCAGATAATCGAGACTGTACTGTATTAATAAAACACACACCTACACCACTCTAGATCTAAAGAGGGCTGTAGTTTAATTTGGTTATAGCAACCCTAGCCATTACAATTTTAGCAACATTTATATGACAAGGAAATAATTGCCCTGTCCCATCCACCGCCTCCCCCCCCCCCCCCCACCTCAGAAAAACTGGTATCTGAGCAATCAGCCACAGCCCCTACAGATAACATCAACCACCAGTTTCAACCACACACATAAACAAGTCACTCTGCCAAAGGGCCTGATCCTCTGAAGCCACCATTTCAATCTCCCCCCCCCCCCCCCCCCCCCCAATGTGCCTTTATGTAACTAATCTGTAACCGACCAATTAGGTTCAGGTTTCTATTTCTACTGTGACATAACAGAAAAAAAAAAGACATAAACCTTAGGGCGGATGGGATGGGATGGGAGGGACAACATGCAGGCAGGGAAGACATAGCATTGCCAGAACCACTCACAGAAGCCCAATGGCCAGGTAAAGATCCTACCCCCAACCGCACACCTTCTGACCCTGAGCCAATCACAGGGAATTGAAAAATTAGCACCTAAGCCGGCACTGTGACAATGCCCCCCCCCCCCCCCCCCAAAGGATGACTGACAAGTGAATAGTCTGTAGTCCTTCATTTACCTTATGTCTGGCTAAGAGGTATCTGTCCAGCCTTGTACAAACACTAAGGAAGCTTTTATTTAAAAAAAAAAGCAAAATAAAACCCCCAAATGCATCTTAAGCACAAAACAAAAATGTTATTTACGAAGTTATTCCTATCAAGTCACTATAAATTCCACCTTCACATAGCAAAGACAAAAGCAGTTTCTTGCACAATTCAGACCTGGCAGTTGGTCTACTACTGGTAGCTCTGACATTCAAATTCAAACAAAAGAACCTGTAACCGATGAGTTTCAGTTTAACACCCTATACCATGATTGTAAGGCCAAGGAACATTTATTGGGGTTGCCAACTGGATCCACATTTGTCCAACAGAGTTGATCCAGGCCTTGATTTGCCCCATTGCGTGCAAGGACTTGTAGTTCCTTGTGCTCTATAAAAAAGCGAGACTACAAGTCCCTGTATGCAATGGGGTAAATCCAGGACAGGATCAACCCTATCAGGCAAATCTGGATCCAGTTGGTAACCTTAACATTCACTAACTCCATGAGACCTAGACTCAGGACTCCAGTCCTATCTCACACTGGACCTTCTTCCAAAGGTTTGCCAAACGTAGCTTCTAGAAGGAACTTTAACATATTCTCTGCTTTTATTTACCAATCCCAACCAACATAAACAGCATAATTATAAAATTACCAGTCATGCACAATGCAAAAACAAATACTTTTAAATAGTAAAGGCCACAGCAGAGCATAAGATTAAAAAGTAATTGCAAACAGCTTTGTTTTCTTTACCAATTGTTTCCAAATCTAAATCTTCTACTTCTAACAAGTATTCCCTATACAGAAAAAAAAACCTGCTGAGAATGGGCAACAGAAAGCAAACGTTTGCAATTACAATGGTTGCCGAGTTTATAGTGAACACAAAAGTCTAACCACAACCATTTTCAAAGGAATCTGCCCCAGTAATTAAATGGTTATCTGGGTAAATTCCCCAGAATGCAAACCAATCTCCCCTCAACAAAAAGTACAACGCTTTGCCCCATGAGGGAAAGCAGTAAGGTTAGAAGCCTGGAAAGCAAAGCATGCACAGGAATTTCAGTTTGAAATGTCTCTGCATATTTGCTGCATGTGTTGTGCACCTGTTATTAAGCAGAATCAAAGTGTGGGGGGATTTCTGTATCTGCAACAGTGCCCGCTGGCACCAAATTTTTGATTTAACCTGTAGACCTGCAGGTATTTTGCAAACTCCCTGGGAAATCTCAAGTCTTCCCATATGTTACTATAGTCAGGAGCAGAAAAATGTTAAGAAAATTCGGGCATCAGTCAATGTTTTAAGACACAGAGAAAAACAGTATTTTTTCTTTGTTTGGTTGTTTTGCTTTTGTGTTCCTTTTATTGGTTTTCTCATTTTTTTTTCAAGTTTTTGCTGTCTGTTCTTTTTGTTTGTTTTGTCTATATAATCAGATTTCTTTTGCCATTTTTATTCATTATGGGGTAATTTCATACAGCTGCGGTAGAAAGTGACCTTAGAGCGCCCTAACGCGGCCTTTCCCATGCACTAAGGCCATTTCCACTGCAGCCACAAAATGGCCGATTTTCCATTTTCTAAATTAATGGCCATATGCTAATGTTCTATAGCTGACGATATGGGCTAATGAGGATATAACTATATCAATCAATTATAAAGTTCCCTTCTAAAAATGACTCTTCTTACGCTTTGACAATTCCTTGAGGCTTTTTCCTCCATATATACAATATGTTCTCTGTAATCATCTACAATTGAGAGTTTGAGGATTGAGATGGTTGAATTGTCAAAGCATAAGAAGAGTCACTTCTAGAAGGAGACTTTATAATTGATTGACATATGCTAATGTTGCCATTAGTGCACGGCCATTAACAAAAATTAACAAGTGAGCCCTTTCCGCCACCTATTTTGTAGGCCTAAGGGCTCACATGCTAATCCTGTACTAATTAGTTAGCACACAGCAATGACGATGTGCTGATTAGCGCAGAAATGAATGCCCACTCTCCATCCCCGACACGCCCCCCAGCCAAAAAATTATAAAATATTTTTTAGTGCATGGGTAGCGCTTACACATTTGCAGGTGGGCTTCTCATAACTGCAGTCTTGGCAGATGAATACAGCAGTGCTACCCAGACCTGTCCAAGCCCCCCACCCCTATTTTGGAGAAAGCGTATGCAAGTTGTAAAACTGCAAAGGTCTGACATGTTCTCTGTGTGGGTGTTTTGGTATGGATCTGCTTCTGAACTACCAGGCCCTTGCTTTTTTGAGTCAGATCTTTTAGGATGGAAAAACACATAGTAACATAGTACTATAGTAGATGACGGCAGAAAAAGACCTGCACGGTCCATCCAGTCTGCCCAACAAGATAACTCATATTTGCTACTTTTTGTGTATACCCTACTTTGATTTGTACCTGTGCTCTTCAGGGCACAGACCGTATAAGTCTGCCCAGCACTATCCCCGCCTCCCAACCACTGGCTCTGGCACAGACCTTTTAAGTCTGCCCAGCACTATCCTCGCCTCCCAACCACCAGCCCTGCCTCCCAACCACCGGCTCTGGCACAGACCGTACAAGTCTGCCCAGCACTATCCCCGCCTCCCAACCACCAGCCCCGCCTCCCGATCTTGAGTAAGCTCCTGAGGATCCATTCCTTCGGCACAGGATTCCTTTATGCTTATCCCACGCATGTTTGAATTCCGTTACCATTTTCATTTCCACCACCTCCCGCGGCAGGGGCGTATCTGGAATCCAGCGGTGGGGGGGGGCCAGAGCCAGAGAGGGGGGGGCACATTTTTGCCTCCCTCCCCCCCCCCCCGCCACCGCCGCCACTCTCCCCCCCCCCCCCCCCCCCCCCGCCGTCAACCCTCCCCCGCTGCTTACCTTTGCTGGCGGGGGGCCCCAACCCCCGCCAGCCGAGGTCCGACCCGCAGTCTTCATATTTCGTCTTCCTCCGACTCCTCCGTGGCCATGCTGTAAGTAACGCTGCTGATTCGTTGAATCCAGTTCGGAGTCTGACATCGCAGCACGTTGAATTTGGAGGCGGGGAAACAGTCATTTTCGGAAAATGGGCGTCCATCTTTGTGTGATGGACGTCTTTGATTTTCGGCCATTTTTGAAACCAAAAACATCCAAGTCTAAAACGTCTAAATTCAAGCCATTTGGACATGGGAGGAGCCAGCATTTGTAGTACATTGGTCCCCCTGACATGCCAGGACAGCAATCGGGCACCCTAGGGGGCACTGCAGTGGATTTCATAAAATGCTCCCAAGTACACAGCTCCCTTACCTTGTGTGTTGAGCCTCTCAACCCCCCCCCCCCCCAAAACCCACTACCCCCAACTGTACACCACTACGGGTGAAGGTGGGCACCTATATGTGGGTACAGAGGGTTTCTGGTGGGTTTTGGAGGGTTCGCTGTTTCCTCCACAAATGTAACAGATGGGGGGGGGGGGGGGTATGGGCCTGGGTCCACCTGTCTGAAGTGCACTGCAGCTACTACTAAACTACTCCAGGGACCTGCATGCGCTGTCATGGACCTGAGTATGACATCTGAGGCTGGCATAAAGTCTGGCAAGTAATATTTTTAATTATGGTTTTTGGGGGTGGGAGGGAGTTAGTGACCACTGGGAGAGTAAGGGGAGGTCATCTCCGATTCTCTCCAGTGGTCATCTGCTCATTTCGGACACCTCTTTGTGCCTTATTCGTGATAAAAACAGGTCTGGGTGAAAACGTCCAAGTTTTAGTGCTGGGTGACTTTGCTTTGTTCCATTGTGGCTCAAAGACGTCCAAGTCTTAGGAACGCCCAAGTCCCGCCTCGAACACGCCCCCTTGAGATTTCGACGTCCTTGCGATGGACTTCTGACAAAGACGTCCAAAATCAGGTTTCGATTAAACCTATTTAGACGTCTCTGTGAGATGGGCGTCCAAGTGCCGATTTATGTCATTTTTTTGACGTCTATCTCTTTCGAAAATGAGCCTGATAGTCTCACAGTAGCCTAAATGTACAAAATATTTCTGCTATAAACACAAAGTGGAAAAAACCCTGTGGTGCACTGGCTCCCAAACCTGTCCTGGGGGACCTTCAGCCTGCTGAATTTTCAAACTATCCACAAAGAAAATACGTGCAATGAATTTGCATGCTCTGTATCCCTTGCATGGAAGTTCTCATAAAAACATAAGCATTGCTGAAGTGGGGCAGACTGCAGGTCCATCAAGCCCAAGGTAAAATTATGTATAATCATACCTGATAATTTTCTTTCCATTAATCATAGCTGATCAATCCATAGACTGGTGGGTTGTGTCCATCTACCAGCAGGTGGAGATAGAGAGCAAACTTTTGCCTCCCTATATGTGGTCATGTGCTGCCGGAAACTCCTCAGTATGTCGATATCAAAGCTCCATCCGCAGGACTCAGCACTTAGAGAATTACACCCACAAAGGGACACTCTGCCCAGCTCACCACCGCCGAAACGGGGGAGGGGAATTAACCCAGCTCATCCCCACACAAGTGGGGGAGGGGAATCCGTCCAGCTCATCCCCGCGGAGCGGGGGAGGGACACCACACCCGCCGATGCGGGGGGATCTGGCTTATCCTGCAACCGCAACCGCGGGAGGAGCTGACTGACCCTAACACCGCCGAAGCGGGAGGGGTACAAAGCTGCCCTACAGCCGCACGAAGCGGGAGGGAGTGCCGGCAGAATTTCAAGTCTCAATCCAGCCCCGTAAAACGGAGGGGAGAGGAATGCAGCAGCTCACTGTAACACAAACTCGTCTTAACTCTTGAAGAATCCAAGTGAAAAAACTTGAACACGAAGTCTTTTTGAAGTAACTGAAGACTAAACTTGAACCTGAAATGCAACCAGAATAAAAACAGTACAGATATCTGGGAGGGGCTATGGATTGATCAGCTATGATTAATGGAAAGAAAATTATCAGGTATGATTATACATAATTTTACCTTCCATATCATAGACTGGTGGGATGTACCGAAGCAGTACTCACCCAGGGCGGGACATTGAAATCCCTGACCTCAACACTGAAGCTCCAAACCGGGCCTCCGCCCGTGCAGCCACAGTCAAACGGTAATGCTTGGAGAATGTATGAGCCGAAGCCCAAGTTGCCGCCTTGCATATCTCTTCCAAGGAGACGGATCCGGCCTCTGCCATCGAGGCCGCCTGAGCTCTCGTGGAGTGAGCCTTCAGCTGGATAGGCGGCACCTTCCCCGCGGCCACATAAGCCGCCGCAATGGCTTCCTTGACCCATCTTGCCACTGTAGGCTTAGCAGCCTGCAGACCCTTACGAGGACCTGCAAACAGGACAAACAGATGATCCGATTTCCGGAAATCATTGGTCACTTCCAAGTATCTGATGATGACTCGTCTCACATCCAGATATTTAAGAGCAGAGTACTCCTCTGGGTAGTCCTCCCTACGAAAGGAAGGGAGACAGAGCTGCTGATTCACATGGAAGCGAGAAACAATCTTGGGCAGGAAGGAAGGCACTGTGCGAATAGTCACTCCTGCCTCAGTGAACTGCAGAAAAGGCTCTCGACATGAGAGCGCCTGGAGCTCGGAAACTCTTCTGGCTGAAGTGATAGCCACCAAAAAGACTGCTTTCAACGTCAGGTCTTTCAGAGATGCCCTCGACAAGGGTTCAAAAGGCGGCTTCTGCAATGCTCTTAGTACCAGGTTGAGATTCCACGCAGGCACCACTTAGTGCAGAGGAGGGCACAGGTGATTAACTCCCTTGAGAAAGCGCACCACATCTGGCTGCGAAGCCAGGGAAGCACCCTTCAGGCGGCCCCTGAAGCAAGCCAGAGCCGCTACCTGGACTTTAAGGGAACTGAGCGACAGGCCTTTCTCCAGACCTTCTTGCAGGAACGCCAACACTGAAGAAATTGGAGCAGTGAAGGGAGAAAGTGAGCCTACTTCACACCACGCTGCAAAGATACGCCAAACCCTGGCGTAAGCAGTAGAAGTAGAGCGCTTCCTCGCTCTCAGCATAGTGGCGATGACCTTGTCTGAGAAGCCCCTCTTCCTCAGACGCTGCCGCTCAATAGCCAGGCCGTAAGACCAAAGGGGGAGGGATCCTCCATCACCACGGGACCCTGATGTAACAGGCCCTGCTCCACTGGCAGCCGCAGAGGATCGTCGACTGAGAGCCTGATCAAGTCCGCATACCAGGGACGCCTGGGCCAATCCGGACCCACCAGGATTACCCTGCCGGGATGCTTTGCCACCCGGTCTAGCACCCTGCCCAACATGGGCCAGGGCGGGAACACATAGAGAAGCTCTTGTGTCGGCCACTGTTGGAGAAGAGCATCTACTCCCAGGGATCGAGGGTCCCGTCCTCTGCTGAAAAAGCGCGGCACTTGGCAATTGGCCGATGACGCCATCAGATCTAGGCTCGGCTGGCCCCAGCGCTTCGTGATGTCCAAGAACGCCTGAGCAGATAGCTGCCACTCTCCGGGCTCCAAGGTATGGCGACTGAGAAAGTCCGCCTTGACATTCATGACTCCGGCAATGTGGGCCGCTGAAAGCTGCTCCAGGTTCACTTCCGCCCACTGGCAAAGATTCATAGCCTCCTTGGCTAGAGGGGCGCTCTTGGTACCTCCCTGGCGGTTGACATAGGCCACAGCCGTGGCATTGTCCGACAGGACCCGTACAGGCTTCAACACCAGTACCGGGATGAACTCCAAAAGTGCCAACCGAATGGCTCTGAGTTCCAGGAGGTTGATAGACCACTTTGCCTCTGCAGGAGACCAGAGCCCCTGCGCTGTCCTTCCCAAGCAGTGGGCTCCCCAGCCCGACAACGAGGCATCAGTCGTGACGACAATCCACTCTGGGGTCACCAGAGGCATTCCCGCAGACAACTTGTCTGTCTGCATCCACCAGCTCAGCGCCTTGCGCACTGCTGGGTCCAAGGGAGGCGCACAGCATAATCCTCCGACATCGGAGTCCAGCGCTGCAGCAAAGAGTGTTGAAGTGGTCTCATATGAGCCCTGGCCCAGGGCACAACTTCCATCGTGGCCGTCATAGAGCCCAACAGCTGCACATAGTCCCAAGCCCGAAGGGGAGAGGCTACTAGGAACTGGTCCACCTGAGCCTGAAGTTTGACAATCCGATTGTCTGGCAGGAACACTCTGCCCACTTGGGTGTCGAATCGAACTCCCAGGTACTCCAGGGACTGAGTCGGGCGCAGCTGGCTCTTCTCCCAGTTGATGATCCATCCCAGGGAGCTCAAAAGAGCAACTACCCGGTCCACAGCTTTGCCGCACTCTGCATAAGAGGGGGCTCGGATCAACCAGTCGTCCAGATAAGGATGGACTTGTACCCCTTCCTTTCGTAGGAAGGCCGCGATGACCACCATTACTTTGGAAAAGGTCCGCGGAGCAGTAGCCAACCCGAAAGGGAGGGCTCTGAACTGGAAGTGTCGTCCCAGGACTGCAAAACGCAGAAAGCGTTGAGGAGGCCAGATGGGAATATGCAGGTACGCTTCCTTGATGTCCAAGGATGCCAGGAACTCTCCTGCCTTCACTGCCGCTATAACAGAGCGGAGAGTCTCCATGCGAAAGTGCCGCACTTTCAAGGCCCGATTGACCCCTTTGAGGTCGAGGATAGGCCGGACAGAACCTCCTTTCTTTGGTACCACAAAGTAAATGGAGTAACGTCCCTTGCCAAGCTGACTTTCTGGCACCGGAACCACCGCGCCCAGGCGGATCAGATTGTCCAAGGTCTGCTGCACTGCCACAGCTTTGACCGGAGACTTGCAGGGAGAGAGTACAAACCCGTCTTTTAAGGGTCGGCAGAACTCTAGTTTGTAGCCGTCTCTGATGACTTCCAGCACCCACGCGTCTGAAGTTATTGTGGTCCACTCGCCCAGAAACGAGGACAGCCGTCCTCCAATCTGCACTGGGGCGTGGACCAAGACCCCGTCATTGGGTACGAGACCCTGGGGGAGGACCGGAGGGAGCACCTCCGGGACGGCGGTCTCTGCGAAAGCAATGCTGCTTGGGGGAGAAATTCCTCTTGAAGGAAGAGGGGGCAGAGGAACCCGACTTGCCCGGGCGGTACCGACGGGCTTCCTGCAACCGTCCTCTGGAGGTACCGGGACGAGTACTAGCCCGAGCCCTGACCTCTGGTAACTTCTTGCCCTTAGACGTGCCGAGATCGGTCACGATTTTGTCCAGCTCGACCCCAAAGAGCAGCTTGCCTTTAAAAGGCAACCTAGCCAGGCGGGATTAGAGGCGTGGTCAGCAGACCAATGTTTCAGCCAAAGCCACCGCCGCGCAGAGATTGTCTGAGCCATGCCTTTCGCTGAGGCCCTCAAGACATCATACAGCAAGTCTGCCAAATAGGCTAAGCCCGATTCCAGGGCCGGCCAATCAGCCCTCAAGGAATGATCCGAGGGGGAAGCCCGCTGCACCATAGACAGGCACGCCCTGGCCACATAGGAGCCGCAAACTGAGGCCTGCAAACTTAAAGCAGCCGCCTCAAAGGACGACCTTAAGGCCGCCTCCAATCTTCTGTCTTGGGCGTCCTTTAGGGCCGTGCCACCTTCCACCGGCAACGCCGTTTTCTTAGTCACCGCAGTGATTAAAGAATCCACGGTAGGCCACAGATAGGCCTCACGTTCACTCACAGCCAAAGGATAGAGGCGGGACATAGCCCTAGCCACTTTAAGGCTCGCTTCTGGGACATCCCATTGAGCCGAAATTAAGGTGTGCATGGCATCATGCACGTGGAAGGTTCTAGGCGGGCGCTTCGTCCCCAGCATAATGGCAGAGCCAACAGGGGCTGAGGGAGAGACGTCCTCCGGAGAGGAAATCTTCAAAGTGTCCATGGCCTGTAACAACAGGTTGGGCAAATCCTCTGGGCTAAAAAGCCGCGCTGCAGAGGGGTCATCCGCTCCATCCGAGCGGGGATCCGTCTCCTCCAAGGAATCCGCAAAGGACCGTTGGGAGACCTCAGACACGCTGCCCTCATCTACATCGGAGGAGACAAATTCCTCCAAGGCCTGGGAATCAACCCGAGGGCGTTTACCTCTGGGAACCTCAACCTCTTTACCAGACGAGGGAGCAGGGGCAGCGTTGTGCATGAGGAAGGCCTGATGCAGCAGCAAAACAAACTCGGGGGAGAAACCCCCCAGACTGTGCACTTCCGCAGCCTGGGCAACAGCCCTAGACGCACCCTCAACCGGCGCTCGCAATAGCGGGGGAGAGACATGCTGCGCATCCAAAATGGCGTCCGGCGCGAAACTCCGCGAAGGAGCCGCGCGGGAAGAACGGCTCTTAACTTTAGCCGCTTCTGTGCCGTCGCCCAAATTAAGTGCGTTCATGGCATTAATGTCTCCAACCTCAAGGGCGGCCCAAGAAGAAGCCGTCCGAGCCGCGTGGCCGGCCAAGATGGCGGAGGCGAGGAGCGGGGGATGGGCGTTTATGGCGGGAAAAACCGCCACGCCGGAGGAAGGACCGGGACATTCATCGGTCACGAAACTGTCACCCAACAAGGGCGAATCAGGCTTGAAGACCCCCGCATCCCCTCTAGAAGCGCTCAAGCGACCCGGGGAGCGACCCTTTGCGCCCTCGCCCTCCGACGCCATATGCCACGAGGAGAAGAATCGGGGAACCCCCTGCCTGCTATAAAAAGGTAAAAATTACCTGCTGTCCGCTCCGAGTTGTAACGACCTGGTGTCCCAGTGAGTAGCTGCAATAGACGCTTAAATAAACGTCGAAATAAACGCCTTTAAGGACGTTCAAAATTTTTTTTTTTTTTAAATGGAGCCAGCGGGAGGGGGGAGAAAAGGAGGGACCTGGCACCACCAGGTTTGCACTTGCTCAAAAGAGCCCTCAACCCCAGGCACTCAACAAAACCTAAAAATTAGGCTTGGAGGCCTAGCCAGAGCTGCTGCTGTGTGTGACCACCACCTGCTGAGATAGAGAACATACTGAGGAGTTTCCGGCAGCACATGACCACATATAGGGAGGCAAAAGTTTGCTCTCTATCTCCACCTGCTGGTAGATGGACACAACCCACCAGTCTATGGATTGATCAGCTTGATGATATGGAATATTCTGTTTCTAACAGTGGCTAATCCAGGTTGCAAATGGTGATAATGTTATGATCACCACTGACAAGTGACCTCACTACTACTACTACTAATCATTTCTATAGTGCTATTAGAAGTACACAGCACTGTACACATTATATGCAGATACATTTCTGTGTCCCTAGAGGGCTCACAATCTAAGGTTTTGGGGTTTTTTTTTTTGGGGGGGGGAAGAGGGTTAAGAAACTTGCCCAGGATCATAAGGAGCTGCAGTGGGAATTGAACCTAGGTCACCAGGAACAAAGGCCGCTGTACTAACCATTAGGCTATTCTTCCATTGTTACTGCTTAACACCAAATCATGTGTTCCACTAAGGACACGATCTGGAACTGTATATTCATTGTAGATGTGCTGAAAATCCAACTGATGAGTCTCACAGGACAGATTTGGAAAACACTTTCTGGTGCATCAGGCCTTGTGAGGGGGACCATTTACTTTTGTGCAGAAATTGCCACATAGCAGTTCTAGATCACCTGTATCTTTTCTATAGTAAGACCTTCAGCTCTCCCTGTCCCGAGTTTTCATGTGCAGATTTAACTGTGGAGAGAAACAGAGACCTTTGGAAAGCGGATATATCTCATATGAAGAAAAGATAAAGCATCGTGTACATACTACATAGATTATTACTGTGAATGCTGGTACAGTCAGAAATGTGTGCGTGACAGGGAACTTGCATCTGATCATGTCCCTAGGAAAACACATGCGAGTTACTTCATATGTCAAGAAACTCTGGACTTTGCCTGGATTCACACGTACAATCATAATTCACTCACGCTTTAGTTGCAAATTAAAACATCATAGTTTTTCGACTGAAACATAATCTGAGGTGTTATCCCTCCTCTTTGGCATATTCTGCAAATGCACCTTTCATATAGCACGTATTATCAAGTAGCCTTTGATGTGCCACACATTTAATTAAAGTCTATTCTGCATAGTTTTGGCACTCTGTAATCCTACCAAAAATTGCTTAGGAACAGCAGTAGCTCAACAATGAAAATGTGCTTATATGCTTGTGAAACGTAAATAAACACAGACACCAGTCTGGTTAATTCTAGGTTGAATGGGCCTTGGCTTTTTGCCACTTAAAGGAAATAACAGTCTCTCAAGGCCTAGGTTCACCCCTATCAGTTTTAAGGCAGTAGGGCCAACCCAATGAGTTTTTTTTTTTTTTTTACATAATGGAGGCAGAACTTTGCGTGGACTCTCTCTGAGGACCTTCATCTTTCTTTTTGTTTCAAACCCGAGAATAAAATAAGCAACACTTAGGAAAGCTCCTCCTATGACAGAGGCTAATTAAGTTAAATGTCAAAGCTGGACTAGTTGTCTGTTGTACAGGTGTCTTTAAGAAGACACTGTTCAATTCTGGAAATCTTAGCAGTTACTTGGGTAAATTCCCTAGGTTAAATATTGCCAATTCTTTGGTGGCAAAGAAGCAAACCATACACCTAGGTTGCAGGGGTAGAATTCACTTCACGCCAAAAATTTTGATCATATCACTTCACTCCCACAAGCAAAACACTGGTTAGCGATTGAATTCCGAATACTCTACGAAACTAAATGCATAAAATCCACAGCCCAGAGCTGCCACTTTTCTATCGTGCCTCCTTATTCCTTACTCTTCCTCACCTACACTCCAATCCCCCCAACAGAACCTCTTAGTAATTCCATCATTTCGCCACACTTTTTTTTTTCTTTTGGATATTTTTTGCCACTCTTGAGTAGATATTCAAAATGATTTAACTGGCCAGGACCATGTGTCCAGTTAAGTTGCTGGTTCGGAGCTGTTTATTATCAGCAGAACTGAACCAGTTAATGCTGCTGAAAATGTCCAGTTTTGGGGGCTTTCCGGGGGGGGGGGGAGGGGGGAGTCACCATTTGGCCAGTTAAGTGCTAATATTCAGCACTTAACCGCCCAAGGTAACCACATAAATAGGATCACATAAAACACAGTCTTATTTTTATGCACTGTCGCATAGCTGGTTGTGCCAAATATCACACTTAACCAGCTACGCCAGTGGTTCCCAAACCTGGTCCTGGAAGTACTTCAGCCAGTAATGTTTATGCCTGTGCATGTGTGTTGGTAAGTGTGCATATATGTATGATTGCATGTGCTTTCTGTGTACCTATGATCAGAAGAGGAGATGAGAGCAAGGGATTTTGAAAGGTGCAATTCCTTAATCAGTATTTTATAGTAATCAGTGCATGCATACTGTGGCTGTTGGAACTGCTTCTCCCTCATAAATATAGTAGGGAATTTTTTGAAGGGGGGGCTCATTTCTGTTCCCCCCACCTAACCTCTTCCTTGCCCAACAAAGTGGAGGAGTGGCCTAGTGGTTACAGCACCCATCTTGACATCCAGAGGTGCCCAGTTCAATTCCCACTGCTGCTCCTTGTGATCTCAGGCAAGCCACTTAACCCTCCATTGCCTCAGGTTCAAACACAGACTGTGAGCCCTCCAAAGACAAGGAAATATCCAGTGTACCTAAATATAACTCACCTTCAGCTACTACTGAAAAAGGTGTGAGCAAAATCCAATAAAATAGGTTCTAGAGCACAGAAATGTCCTCCAGATTACCTCCCCCCTTCCTGTAACTAGATGTATCTTTCACCCCATGGTTTTCCCCATTGACCGAATCATATCTACAGTTACTCAGGGGCGTATCTGAGGTTCGGCGGTAGAGGGGGCAGGGGCTAGAGTGAGGGGGCACATTATAGCCCCCCTACCGCCGTCAACCCTCCCCCTACCGCCGTTAACCCTCCCTCCCTCCCCCGCCTACCGCCGTCACCTACCCCCGAGGTCCGCTTCCTCCTGCCGGCTTTTTGAAATATTGCTTCAGCTGACGGGGAACCCCAACCCCCCGCCAGCCCAGCCGGGGTCTTCTTTAACTTCTTCATCCTCGTCGTGCTGTGAAAGCTGCATGCATCCTTAGTTCCAGTTGGACGGACTCTGACGTCGCAGTACGCTGACATTACAACGTGCTGCGACATCAGACTCCGTCCAACTGGAACTAAGGATGCATGCAGCTTTCACAGCACGACGAGGATGAAGAAGTTAAATAAGACCGCGGCTGGGCTGGCGGGGGGTTGGGGTCCCCCGCCAGCTGAAGCAATATTTCAAAAAGCCAGCAGGAGAAAGTGGACCTCGGGGGGTAGGTGACGGCGGTAGGCGGGAGAGGGAGGGAGGGTTAACGGCGGTAGGGGGGTCCGGGGCGAAATCTGCGGGGGGCCCAGGCCCCTGTGGCCCCATGCAGATACGCCCCTGCAGTTACTAACTAGCAGTAGGGCAAGCTCACTCAAGGCCAGGGGTGGGAGGGACTTGAGAGCTGTAGGTAGAGGTTTTAATTCTAGAAACGTATCTGCACATATTACCCTTCCTTCCACCTTCAGAATAATAATGTAAAATTCTGATAACTTCTGAAAAAAAACAGGCAATTAGCAATCCTAACCTCTTGAGTCTTGAACACATTTCTCCCCTAAATGTAAACTTAAAGTATGTGCAAAGTTTGCCATTGGCTTAATCTAGACCTGCCCACAGTAACAGATATTATTTGGCAATGCAAAGCAACCAATAAGATAAATGTATGTTTCTTAAAGTAGTTTTCAGAATAGAAGTAACAACAAAGAAAATTAAATAAAGGGATATGAAATGTTATGTATTCCCTACGTGTGCATCTGTGGGATCTGCATGTGCTTGTGTGTACATGTGTGTTTATATGTGCTGGACATGCGTTATGTCTGTGGACTGGCAATTTTAGGCATGGATCAGTTTGGAGCATGTATATATAAATGTGGGGGACTAGTTTAGTTTTGGGGGTGTTGAACAGTTGCAGGGGGTAGTTTTGGGGGTTGAGGTAGAGACTGAACAAATTTCAATTTTGGATTTGACACCAAAGCCGATCAAAAATACACCTACCGTTCCAACCCAGCCACTCCCCATCCCCTGATAGAAAGCATGCCCCCCCCCCCCGGGCCGCCCACCACTCCCCCCCTCCCCAGGTAGGTGACTTGCTCTCGTGGCACTTCATGGCAGCTATTTTGGAACTGTGTTTTCCTGTATTTTCCTTTTTCTTCCCCCCTTTTTTGTGTTTTCCTGTATTTTCCTTTTTCATTCCCTAGCTCCCTCTTCCCCTCCCTCATTTTTCCCTCCTTCCCTTCCCTCTTTTTTACCCCACAATATATTTTCCTTTCAATAAGTGTACTATTTCTGTTGCTCCTCACAATACCCCTTAGAATACCCTCTAGTATATATCATAATGCAAGGGTGCTGTTTATTGTTTGTAATACAAGGGCTTTCAATATAATATAATATATCAACACACCCAAACTAAGTCTACCAGTTTCCGATACCCTAAAAATTCTTGGTGTTACCACTGACCGACACCTAACGCTTGAGAATCATGCGAAAAACATAACTAAAAAGATGTTCCATTCAATGTGGAAACTAAAAAGAGTTAGACCATATTTTCCAAGGAATATATTCCGCAACCTGGTACAATCATTGGTACTCAGCCACTTGGACTACTGTAACTCACTCTACGCCGGCTGTAAAGAGCAAATACTCAAAAAACTCCAGACAGCTCAAAACACGGCAGCCAGACTAATATTCAGCAAACCAAAATATGAAAGTGCAAAACCCCTACGAGAAAAACTACACTGGCTCCCACTCAAAGAACGCATCACGTTTAAACTCTGTACTCTAGTCCATAAAATCATCCATGGTGACGCCCCAGCCTACATGTCAGACCTGGTGGAGCTTCCACCCAGGAACGCAAAAAAATCTTCTCGCACTTTCCTCAACCTTCATCCACCAAATTGCAAAGGCCTGAAATACAAATCAATGCACGCATCTACCTTCTCCTATACAAGCACGCAGCTCTGGAACGCGTTGCCACGCAACCTGAGAACTGTCTACGAACTGACAAATTTCCGCAAACTATTGAAAACCTATCTCTTCGACAAGATATACAACAAAGATCAACACATGTAACTGTATAATCTTGGACCTTCCAGAAATGTTTCTTACTATCTTTTGCTTTAATATTATCATTTAACCCAAAACTCTGTTTACAATAAATGTATGTTCCCCTCCAATTCCCATATCCACGATGAACTGTAAGCCACATTGAGCCCGCAAAAAAGTTGGGATAATGTGGGATACAAATGCAATAAATAATAATAATTTTACTGTGCATCACTATGCAGCAGCACTGTTTGTTTTCAATACAAAGAAAGAGAAAGAAAAATCTTCAAACTGACCAGAGACTTCTATGATTAGACAGAGATTGTTAACAATTCCATGAATTGGAGTAACTTCCTAATGGCCTAATGTGGATCTGGTTCCAATTCAATGTAAAAATGTAACACCTTATTATTTTATTACACTGATATTAAACGGGGCCAAATAATCTGGGGTCAAATTGGTGGAGCTAGGGTCAAAATGTCCTGCTGCCTCAGGAGTCAAAAGTACCCACAGACACACTCAGTCCTACAGGCCTTAAGTGGAAAAACAAACACCCATCCTTAGCCCTGTATCAGCAAGTATAAGAAACACTCCCCCACCCCCGCCCCCTCAGAAGCAACAGTGCCCAGTTTGTGACAAATGTGAGCTAGAGCTGAACTGTGATTATGGGGGGATCAGAGGTGGTTGGGGGATTCACTTTTGGCAGGCTCAGCTGTACAGGCAAAAGGCAGTGGCTAATCCTGGGCCTGGCACTCTCACCTCATTCCTGGGGCTGCTGTCACTTTCCCAACAAAGAAAAAGAGGAGGAGGAGGATCAGGCATAGTAGGAAAGATTAGCAAGGAAGGAGAAAAAGGGCAGGATGGCAGAGTGAGGCTGGGCTGCTCACAGCCTGTTGGCTGAAATCCCCAGGAGAGAAAGAGGCAGGATGGAGCAAAAAGTCAGGTCGTGAGATGCAGGGAGGGTCAAAAAAACGTGCTCTGAGGGCCACATGCAGCCTGTAGGCTGTAGTATGGGGATCCCTGACCCAGAGGAAGCCAGCAATACCCACTGTAAGAAGCTGGGTTGAAGTAGTTTTGCCTTATAGACATCCAATTCCTGGTAGCTTAAAGTTGGTATGTGCCAGATAATTTTAAATACCAGTTTGCAGCTTATTCTTAAAGTAGAATGGGGTAGGATCTGACCAGGGCTGGCCTTAAGCAGAGACGATAGGGTTGGCTGCACAGGGCTCCGCGCTCAACTGAGTCAGCTTTGCAACTGGTGGCTGACCAAAAGTTAAAGCTTCTAATCCCTCTAGGGTCCTGGGTATCCCAAGCTTGTAAACCACTAAGATTACAACAGAAGTCAGCGATTAAAGATTTCTGTTTAAATAAATCAATTTCTAACACCTCATTTGACATCTTAAGTTCCAAGTTGGGGGGGGGGGGGGGGGGGGGAGGTAAGAAGGGTGTCCACACAGGCCACCGCAATTGCTAAGGTTGGCATTCTATCTGACTGCATATGAATATCTGTCAATCAAGATTTAAACACTACATTTTTTACAACAGGGACATGCAAAGATGAGGCACTCTTAACTCACCAAAACACAATTGAGGATACTGTCATCCACTACCATAATTTAAGAACAGTGATGCTCTAAAATAATGTATTAAGTCAAGCACAGAATGTTATTCTCTTTGCATATAACTCAAGTCTGAATATATAAGAACCTGCAACTTACTTGTATCATCTCTTACATATCCAGAGGCCTTTAACCAATAAATAATCATCTTATTGTATCACTATTACACATTTATTTAGTGCTACAAGGTATATGCCACACCATATAGACACCTATTTAAGATTATTCTAGCCCTTTTGAGCTCACATTTAGTCAAGACCAGGAGTATTTGGGTTAAAATTCATAGGACCATGACTAAAGAGAATAGGGTTTAAGACCCAAGAGTAGTCCTTAAATGTGGGCTTCTGAAATCTAAGTAAGGCAGAATATAGGGTGGGTGTGGCAAAAATTGTGCCACAACTGTCAAACTTAAACTGAACCAAGACAAAACCAAACTCCTAGTTTTATCCAGCCAGCACAATCCCACTACTTACCATAATAGATCAACAATTTTACACAATCGAAACACAGTGGCGTTCCTACGGGGGCTGACACCCGGGGCGGATCGCCAATGCGCCCCGCCCCCAGGGTGCAGCGCCCCCCCCCCGGAACAGCGCGACGCCCCCCCCCCCCACCGGCGAACCCCCCCCCCCGATCCCCCGGCGAAAGAACCCCCCCCCCCGGGTGCACGCCGCTGGGGGGGAGTGCCGCACGCCTGCCGGCTCTTCGTTTTCATGCTCCCTCTGCCCCGGAACAGGAAGTAACCTGTTCCGGGGCAAAGGGAGCATGAAAACAAAGAGCCGATAGGCGCGCGGCACCCCCCCCCAGCGGCGTGCACCCGGGGCGGACCGCCCCCACCGCCCCCCCTTGGTACGCCACTGTCGAAACACAAATAAAAATACTAGGACTCATTCTCGACAAACGTCTGACCATTGAAGACCAAGTTGCTGCAATCACATCAAAAAGCTTCAAAACACTATGGAAACTGAAAAGAATCAGAGACTATTTCCCCAGACAGTCATTCCATCTTATAGTACAGATGCTAATATTGTCCCGACTAGACTACTGTAGGCTGCAAAAAAACCTACTATGATTGTTACAGACTGTCCAAAACACAGCAGCAAGACTGATATTCAAAAAGTCGAAAAATGATAGAGCAACCCCACTACCCATAATGCTACATTGGCTCCGGGTCAAGGCCAGACTATTTTTCAAAACCTTCATAATCATCTTCAAAATACTGTTTGGCATGTCACCAGATTACATGCTAGACATAATTAAACTATCACCAAGAAATGCAAACCCAGGTACCAGAGGTTACCTACTACTTCACCTTCCCAACTGCAAAAACGTACTATACAAGTCCAACTACACGGCATGATTTAGCTACCTAGGCTCAATATAGTGGAACTCAATGCCCACAGTCATAAGAAGCATCACGAACTACCTCCAGTTTAGAAAAGACCTAAAGATCTACCTCTTCAGGAAATTCTATGAGTAAAATATACACTAATCATTCTGGAACGACAATACACAACATAACCTCTAACTGTAACACATCTTTTCATTTAAGAAACTAACTAAGACATATCTTCTCAAGAAAAGCAATGACTACTCCATATACACTAATAGTTATCTTGCCAACCACTGTAAAACACAGCATCATACAACCTTGTAAATGTAATTGAATCAATGTAATCTCTAACAACTGTTAAATGTAAGCCACATTGAACCGAAACTCGTTTTTGGATAACTGTGGGATACAAGTATGTATGAATAAATAAATAAATAAATAAATAAAATAACAGAAATGCACATTTCTAAAGATAAAAAACTTGACTACTATGAAGCGCTGCATACGACTGGTGATTTGTAGTAGTTGTAGTATATTTAAATGAAACCAGGAACAAGAGAAAACCATCATTTAAAGCTGTAAATTAGAGAAAGGTAAAAAGCAGGTTAAATATATGCTTAAAGCCCTATTTGTATTCCAAGGTGAATACAAGGGTGTGAGGGGAGCGGAGGAAATAACCTCTCTTTTTAACTGCTACCTTAACATATACCTGCATTGTATTTCAGTGTCATTAACAGGTTCCACAAAACCATGTTAATCACTCAGACATGTCCAGATAATCTATTTTGATTTTATTCTAACAAGTCACATTTTCCCACATACAAAGTGTGTTTCCTCTTTATAGTTTAAATACTCAAATTGACTATCCTCAACAAAAGTCTCAATCTGCTGCTATTTCTATTCCTATACATACTTTATTTCCCAGTGGTCAATTCTAAAATGTTTAAACACCCTAGCTGGGGTCAGCAGTGGCCTCCACCTCCTACCCCAACTATAATGGGTAAAAAGGAAGCAAAATTCAGGTCAACAAACTGGCAGAAACCCAATACCGAATTCCATGTGGCTGTACACAAAAGGATCACTAATTGGTCAATATTCAAAGTGACCTAAGCGGACAGGAGTCTCTCCTGCCCACTTAAATCGTTTACCACCTCCTAACCCCTGATATTGAGCAGCACTAACACAGGCAATGCCCCTGAATATCACCTCTGACCAGCCCCAGGAAAAGCAAGCAGGTCAGGGGCAGTATAGGGGGTGGCATTAGGGAGGAGCTGGCAATATTCAGCTCATAAGCTGTCCTAAATTAGCCCACTTAGCTATGCAGGCCTTGGCACTGAGTATCTGCATAACATTTTTTAAAATCCCCCCACCCCCTGAAGCTGCCCACCACCATTTGAAGCCCCCAACCCCCAATCACCCTCCCCCCCCCCCCAGAGGTCTAGGTAAGCCCCCTCTAGGCCTACCTGGTTCTCCAGAGGGGGCGATGAGGGCAGAAGTGAAGCCCACTCGCTCCTGCCCCTTGGGGGAGAGAAGGTGGTGGGCAGCATCAAGGGGGTACAAATTAAAAAAAATAAACGTTATGCAGGTTCCGGCTGATATTCAGCCAGGGCCTATATAATTGTCTTATGTAGGCCTCAACTGAATATCGGCCGGGACCCGCATAAAGTCTAGCGGCCAGCCCCACATTAGCCCACAATATACAGTGCCAGTGCCCAGACATGGCCTTCCCCTGAATATCGGGGCTAATCTAGCAGGCGATAGCTTTTAAAAAATTGCTGACCACCACCAGATGAATATTGGGGGTGGGGGGGGGGAGGGTGAATTTCAACAGACAGACACAGTAATGAAACTTACTCCTAAGTCAGGGTATGTGGAGTATGATCTCTGTGTCTCAAATTTACTGCTAACCAGTGGTGTTCCTAGGTCGGCTGCCACCTGGGGCGGACTGCCGTTGCGCCCCCAGACGCATCATCCCCCACCAGCGAATCACTCCCTCCCGTGAATCACGACACCCTTCCCCCCCCACCCCGGTGCATCACCTCCACCCTCTCATGCGCATCGCTCTTACCTTCTGAGGGTGCAGGGAACAGTCGCTTGGCTGTCGGCTCCGCCGGTTCCCTGCCCCGGAACAGGAAGTAACATCAGAAGGATCTGCATGGTTACCGCGCGGGTAGTGCATAAGCCCTTAGCGCTAAGTCAATGGGTGGCAGTAAGGGCTCAGGCCGTAAATAGGCACACTAATTTTAATTTTTGCATATGCCCATTTCCCAACCCATTAAAAACCTGGCCTTTTTCCCAGCCATTGTAAAAATTGGTCCAGCACGCACCCAAAAAATGCGCCCACACTATTGCAGGCCACTTTTTACCACGGCTTTGTAAAAGGACCCCTATGAGTATAGTCATAAGAGCATAAGAATAGCCATACTGGGTCAGACTGATGGTCCATGTAGCCCAGTATCCTGCTTCCAACAATGGCCAATCCAGGTCACACGTACCCCGAAGAGTAGCTAGATTCTATGCTGCCAATCCAAGAGATAAGTAGTAGCTTTCTCCATGTCTATCTCAACAGCAGATTATGGGCTTTTCCTCCAGGAATTTGTACAAACCTTTTTTAAACTCAGATATGCTAACTGATGTTACTACATCCTTCAGCAACGAGTTCCAGAGCCTTTTCCATTGCTGGGATTTCCATGTGGAATTCTTTAAAGGGGAAACTACACTTATGTACACAGATTTTAGAACTTAAACGTTACTTGAAGACATACCTGTTAAGGCATTTATGTGATTTGGGATTAGGACAGCTGTAATTGGAGTGTATTAGCAGGTTTTTCTTATTTTTGTATGTTTTAATGTTTTGTTATTGTATTTGATTTTAATACAGATGTGTGTGTGTTTTGTGTTTAAGAAGTATAAAAGTTTGAAAAATAAATATCTATTCATGGAGTGAAATTTTTTTTTCCTATTCATATTAAAAGTATTACCATGTAACTTCATAGAATATGCCCTAGTCTTTGTACTTTTTGAAAGAGTAAACAATTAGTTCATGTTTTCCCGTTCTACTCAGGATTTTGTAGACCTTATTATATCCCCCTTCAGCTGTTTCTTCTCCAAGCTGAAGAGCCCTATTGTCTTAAGCCTTTCCTCATATTGAGAAGACGTCCATCCCCTTAATCATTTTGGTTGCCCTTCTTTGAATTTTTTCTAATTCTGCTACACTGTTAACAATGCATACAAACTTGCTAAGGGGAAAACCAATAAAAATGTCGAGACATGTACAAATATGATCAATATATGTTTTTGAACAAAAGAGTGTGCCTCCCTTTCCTGTAGTTTTGAAAAAGCGAGGAAGTCATTAAACACTGGTCATTTATAATCCTGTGTAAGGTTTGTGTATCATGAGAGAACTCATTACTTGCTTTGACTCTGAAAGGAATTGATCTGTTCTAGGGATAAAGTTACACTGAAGGGGGCCCCCAAATCCAACCCCCACCCCTCGTGGCTTACAGTCCTACTTTGAGTTCTGTGAATTTGGCTGCCTGCCAGCTCAGGAAATTGACACATTACACTTCAAGCTCCTTCAACACACAGCTACTTTATATTTAAACTGCTGGCAAGGATGGTGAAGGGAAGAAACGAGGAAGCAGCTTAGGACTCTGAAAATCAAATTCTAAATCACATCGCCAAACTTGAGCGACATAAAAGGAATGATGCTTGTTACTGACAAAAAGTTCAAGCACAATTCTGGCCTGCAGCTGCTGTAGGTTGAAAGAAGAGTGAAACCATGATCAGCTTTCAAGGAATATTTGCATGAGTCATGAAGAACTTCACCAGGCAGAGCACATTACAGAAAGCATGGAAATCTGATAAGTGTTCCCTATATCTTGCACATGGAGTGCAGCTACACAATTGCATATAAACTGCGCACACAACTTAACTGGTTAGCAAGCCAATCTGTACTAATAATTGTCCACTAACAAGCAATTATTGGCACTAATTAGAATTCACATACGCAACTTTCCAAGAGTGTTCTGTACAGTGGTTTGCGTAATTCTAACGTGCATATCTGAAAAGGGGATGGCCATGGGAGGGGCATGGGCGTTACTAAAATTATGTGCACTAGTATAGAATATGCCCGATCCACGCAGTTAAATTTGGGCATATACACCAGGTTTTAATTGGCATAAATGGTGGCGCCTAAATTTTAGTCACAGGAAGGGGCAGTACGTGTACTCTATAAACTGTGCCTAACCCAACGTCCCGAGACCTCCACCACATACCACTCCTCTATTATACACCTACACAACACCTTTATATACAAACAATCCCCAGCCATACCTCTCCCTGGCCAACATTCATTATCCCACTCCACAAAACTCTCCACATCTGTCACACATCCTTACAAAACTCATGTACACTCTCTATAGACACACTATTTACAGTTACATACAATTTACATACATCATGTCACACCATAGACACCATATATTATCCCCCCACTACTCGACCCAATCACTCTGAAACATCTCTCACCACCGAGTCCTCTACACAGACATGCTTGATTCTGTGAATTGCAGGAGAAATGTTCCATCATGCCGCAGTGTAAGTGTGCACTTTTCAAGTTGTTGAGATCCAAGAAAATCATAGAAGGGAAAACTTATGACAACAGACCATTAAAGAAACCCTATTTGGGAATATCATTCTGTTTAGGAATAAACTAGGCATGTTTGCAAAATACAAATACTACAACAAAAATATGCAAGGCCTGGGTGCCCAAATGAAAAAAGCATTGTTCTTGCTTTGATGATACTAAGGAAGAATTTCTACAGAGAAAGGATCTTCAGTGCAGTACATAGCAACATAGTAAATGACGGCAGATAAAGACCTGAACGGTCCATCCAGTCTGCCCAACAGTCTCATTCATTCTCAATTCTAGATTGAATCAACAATGAACATGATATTATATACTTGATCATGGTCTTTCTTTGTTGTTTTAGGGACATAGACCGTAAAAGTCCACCCGGCTCTACCCTTATGTTCCAACTACAGGTGTTGCCGTCAAAGCCTAATCGAATCCATCTTGTCATTTGCGGGACGCAGACCATGCCCAGCACTGTTCTCACGTTCCAAATTACTGGAGTTTCTATCGATGCTCTCTATAGCCCATCCTAAGACGGACTGCTATATGCGAAACTCAAACTGTACAAGCCTGTCCAACACCGGCCTTAGTTGATATAGCCAGAGTTGCAATCTAAGCACCACGTGACATACAAACACATATACAAACCTTTAAGCTTTGTTTTTTATACCATTCATTTTCCAATTAGAGATCCCCTGTGTTCATCCCATGCCACCCTGAATTCCGTCACAGTTCTCTTCTCCACCACATCCCTAGGGAAGGGACATCAACCACCCTCTCCATGAAAAAGAATTTTCTGATATTACTCCTAAGTCTACCACCCCGCAATCTCAAATCATGTCCTCTAGTTATACCATTTTCCCTTCTCTAGAAAATATTTGTTTCTATATTAATACCTTTTAAGTATTTAAATGTCAGTATCATATCTCCTCCAAAACCGAACACAATGCTCCAGGTAGGGCCTCACCACTGACTCGTACAGGGGCATCAACACCTCCTTTCTTCTGCTGGTTACACCTCTCTATATACAGCGTAGCATCCTTCTGGCTATAGCCACCTCCTTGTCACACTGATTTGTCACCTCCAGATCCTCAGATACTACCACCTCAAGGTCCCTCTCCCTGTCAGTGCACGTCTTTGGCATAAATGGTGGCGCCTAAATTTTAGTCGCAGCAACGGGCAGTACGTGTACTCTATAAACTGTGCCTAACCCAACATCCCGAGACCTCCACCACATACCACTCCTCTATTATACACCTACACAACACCTTTATATACAAACAATCCCCAGCCACACCTCTCCCCGGCCAACATTCATTATCCCACTCCACTTAGTCTTTCTTCTTTCACTAATATAACTGAAAAAATTCTTGTCGCTCCTCCCTGCATTTCTAGCCATTTCAATGTAGTTAAGATTAAACAGGAAATATTCTGTTTACCGTTTCACTTTTATCAATGCAGAAATCGTCCTTAGTCAATTAAATCATAATTTGATTTAAATGAATTTTACCATGTTTCCTGACTCTTTATTTCAATCTGGATTTAAATTAAATCCACCCTACAGCTTTTCAAAAGATCCCAAACATTTGCTCACCTAGCTCTCAGTCTTTCAATAGCTCTTCTTCCAGGGATGCAGTGTTTAAATGCACTAATTATTTAAAAAAAAAAAAAAAAGCCAGCCCATGAACAGCAGCTTTCAGTTCACTGAAGCAACTTCTGCTCTCCCTAATACAGAAACCATAGAACAGCAGCCACTGGAAATCAAATTCAGGAAGCCCTGCTGCAGCTCTATCAACCTTTAGTCTGGCCCAGCATGGAATATTTTATATTCTTAAGCTCCCTTCTCATATGGTATTTTGCTAGGTAATGCCATTTATTTCTGTAGGGCCCTGTAGGAAAAGATACAGTCCAACGATTTTCTTCAAACGCTTTATCAAATGAATATGGGTATACAAGCACAATTGGGATACAGTATAAAAGAAAATTAAGCACATATGCACCTCAGGGCCACATGCTAGCTCCAGAGGGAGCTTGCAGCTTTTGTTTCCTAGTTACAGTGACTAGTAAAACATTTACCATAACCTGAATATTTATAAGAAATCATGCCACGTGTCACTAAAATACTGTAGCTCATTACAATAGACTTCTTTCAGCCGACAGGAGACTATCAGACCATATGCATACACTAAGATTAAAAATTTAGCTGCCATTCAAGAAAAAAATACATTACATTAAAGTAGTGAGTCACAGGGACATAGCTACACTCACCTCCAAATATACTGCCTGAACATCTTTCTGTCTAAAAAACAATATTAAGTTGCAAAGAGCTGACTTTCAGCTCAACACAATGGTGAGTTTCCCATTCTGCCATTTGGAAATTCATCTTATCTGTGTATGATTCATTAGGAAAAAAAAAACCAAGGCAAAATGTGTTTTAGCAGGGTAAGGGGGGATGTATTTGTGTTTGATTGGGGCGTGGAGGTGAAGGAGGCTACACGGAATGTGTCTGGTGGCTGTTGGTGTATATAAGGTATTTTTCTAATAATACAATCAGTATATTTGTGTGTACCTGAAGAGGAGGAGTAGAGTTGAGGAGAGGGATGTTTGGGGGTTGTGAGGAGTGTGTTTTTGTGGCTTTGGCATATGAGTATTCTTCTGTCTTCTCCACCTTCCTCCCTTGCATTCATTCCCTCAGTTTTCTAGCAGTCCTGTCTCGTCCCCTAGCCTGTGTTCCTTTCACCTTATTTCAGGACAGCTTTGGCTCCTTCACTACTGTAGCAGCTTCTGTCTCATTGAAAAGCTGCACAGTTCATCACAGCCATGC
Organism: Microcaecilia unicolor; assembly: GCF_901765095.1. Taxonomy (NCBI): domain Eukaryota; kingdom Metazoa; phylum Chordata; class Amphibia; order Gymnophiona; family Siphonopidae; genus Microcaecilia; species Microcaecilia unicolor. The sequence continues at coordinate 169,402,097 of NC_044040.1, forward strand.
CTCCTTTTACCTCTTTCTGCTAACGGGAGTTGAGTCCCTACTTATAGACCTCAAAGTGGCTGTCACAGTGGTTTTTTCCACCTTTGTGTTACTGAAGTTGGGGACCCCCACATCACTGACATCCTTAGCAACAACTTGCTCAACTTTAGGTGGTGGGATCCAACTTCTCTGCCGCCCGCAGTCTTGTGTACTGGGCTCCTCTAGTCTTCATTGGCATGTGCACAAACAAACCCATGCTTACTGGCATCTTAAAGGTGGTATCTTTTGCTTTCTGCATGTGTTGGATGCATTAAGGGGCCTATTCTATAACTTGGCACCCGGTTTATGATGATAGTAATGATGTAGAAAAATTATTAAATTATCGCAAACAATTCTGGATTTTTACGTTGCAAACGGTGACTTCAAAAGGATTAAACATGGAATTAGAATGGTCTACCCTCATTTAAATTAACCTTCCATGCAAATTCCTGACTGGCTTATGTCAATACCAGCTGCTCTTTAAATATCGAGGTTAGAACACTTGGTCGCCAACTTGATCACTTCTGAACTATACTAGTCGACATGTATGGCAGACATTGAACAGCAGTGAGTAACGATAATGCTTTCAAACCCAATATTTTAAGTCACTGTTATTTGAAATTTGAGATATAACTTTGACTTTTGCATTTAAGGGATATCCTTGAGAAAGCCACTTGTTGGTGAAACATGTTGGATTAAAGAACCCTCTGCAGCCGACTCTATCAAATATGAGCTAAGTACTCTTTTACTATCGTCATTGTTTCAATTAAATTTCAGTAAATAACAAATGATCACTTTGAAATACAATATATATAAATAGAATTATAAAATTGAAAAATAAAAAGCATTCCAAGGACCGGTGACGACATTGGGAATGCTGCAGCGGCACTTGAAATTTACTGGTCGCGACAGCACCCAGACTGGGGTCCATATATATAAATATTTCATGAAACAAGCAGATTAATGGTGAATCATTTTTAATAATAGAATTTGCCTTCATTCCGTTCAATTATGTCCTCCTACATTATGAGCATAATTTATGCTCCAAAATAGATTAAGTTCATAATTTATAAGCGTAAATTTAGGAGCATAAATTTAGGCACTTAACCTTTATAGAATAAGGCCCTAAGCACATTGCATGCATACATTCTAGAATGGAGCCAAGTGCATGATGTCCTTTACATGTGTAAGTGTACACTTACTTCTGTGAATGGCAGTATTCTATAAATGTAGGCGTGCCATTGGTGCCTAAATTTAGGTGAGCAGATATAGATTTAAGTATATGGATCCAGATGGCAGACCACTTTGACTACAAATTGACCATCACAGTCATTCCTCCAAAATACCGGTTAGTACACTAACAGGCTTATTTTCGAAAGTGATCGCCGGCGATCTTCCGACATAAATCGGGAGATGGCCGGCGATCTCGCAAAAGCGGTAAAATCAGTATAATCGAAAGCGGCATTTTTTACACCATCGCCGCTTTCCCGTCGTCGCACCAGCGAAAGTTCAAGGGGGCGTGTTGGCGGCGAAGCGAAGGCGGGGCATGGGCGTGGCTACCAGATGGCCAGTTTTTACGGATAATGGAAAAAAAAAAGCGGCGTTAATCAGTATTTCGCCGGGTTTATTTGGTCCTTTAATTTTCACGACCAAGCTTCAAAAAGGTGCCCCAATTGACCAGATGACCACCGGAGGGAATGGGGGATGACCTCCCCATACTCCCCCAGTGGTCACCAACCCCCTCCCACACTAAAAATATAAAAATAAAAAACTTTATTGCCAGCCTGTATGCCATCCTCAAATGTCATACCCAGCTCCCTGACAGCAGTATGCAAGTCCCTGGAGCAGTTTTTAATGGGTGCAGTGCACTTCAGGCAGGCAGACCCAGGTCCATTACCCTCTACCTGTTACACTTGTGGTGCTAAGTGTTGAGCCCTCCAAACCCCCCCAAAACCCACAGTACCCACATGTAGGTGCCCCCCTTCACCCACAAGGGCTATGGTAATGGTGTAGAGTTGTGGGGAGTGGGGAGTGGGTTTGGGGGGGATTTGGGGGGTTCAGCACCCAAGGTAAGGGAGCTATGCACCTGGGAGCTATTTGTGTATTTTTAAAACATTTTTAGAAGTGCCCCCTAGGGTGCCCGGTTGGTGTCCTGGCATGTCAGGGGGACCAGTGCACTACAAATGCTGGCTCCTCCCATGACCAAATGCCTTGGATTTCGCCGGGTTTGAAATAGCCAGCATTTTTTTCCATTATTGCTGAAAAACAAAACCAACGATCTCAAACCCGGCGAACTCTGGCATTTGGCCGGGCTAAACCGTATTATCGAAAATAAAGATGGCCGGCCATCTTTTTCAAAAATATGGTTCCGGCCAGCTGTTGTGCCGCCGCCAAAATAGATTGCCAGCGACCTATTTCGCCGACGACGTTCGATTATGCCCCTCTAAGCAATGCTTCAGGGAGGGGTACTGGGATGGGTAGGCGTTGGGGGAGGGAGGAGGAAAGAAGGATGGGTCCTACAGAATTTAAAAGAATGGGAAAGATTTTTTGTGGATTGACAGGTAATAAGTTTCCACAAACAATTTTTTACTATTTAACTCTAGGGTTGCCATCAGGCTCCAGATTTTCAGGATCCAGTCCTAATTTTACTCCAATTCTTATATGGGTTTGTAGTCTTTATTAGAGAAATCAATAAGGACACCAGAACTACCAGTCCATGTAGGCTGTGGGGTAAAACCAGGGCTGGATCAGCCTGTCCTGAAACTCTGGAGTCAGTTGGCAACCCTATCTCCTATTTTCCAACCAGTTAAATAAGGCAGTAAGGAGAGCTGGAGTATCCCCTTGCCAGTCAGATTTTCAGGATACCACATGAATATTTATGAAAGAGATTTGCGTACAATGGAAGCAGTGTATGAAAGTCAATCTCGTGCATATTCATTGTGGATATCCTGAAAACCTGATGGACCAACTCGGGAAACACTGAAATAACGTATATGGGAGCTACTTGGTAGCAGCTATAATTGATGCTTTTCATGTTTGTTCTTGAGTCAAAGACTTGTGCAGGAACATAAGCATGCAAAAGGAGATCAAAAAATATTATTGCTTGAGAATCCCCAAGTCCCTCTAGCAAACTATTTAGTTGTGGTTTTGCTGGTTTTTTTTCTAAATTCCTTTATGAAGAAAGCTGATAGTATGGTAGAATATTTTACATATTTCAAGATTACTTACAGATAGATGGCAAAGAATTTGTGTTCAGGGTTGTATTGGTGCTAATCTGATCACAGACTACAGTCTCTGCAACAATTTTCCAGGAGTAATGAATTCCCTAACCCCGGTATTCAAAGCTATTTAACCGGCTAGACGTGGCCGCTGACCGGATAAATAGCATATCGGCGCCTAACCACTAATATTCAGCGGGAGATTTTAAACCACATAACTTGGCTATATTGTGCGACTTATCTGGTTAGGCACCGATATTCAGTCCTAATACAGTCAAATAGGAACACATAAATAGTTGTCCTATCTTTAATAAATAAAAAGTTAACCGGTTAGCACTGAATATTAGTATAACTGGTTAACATTTTAACAGTTTAAAAAAAAAAAACAGATATTCAATGCCGGTCGCTGGAAACGACCTGGTACTGAATATCCGAGATGCTGGTGGCAGACAGCATAAACGCTGCCTGCCACCAGCTGAATATTGGGTCCTCCTTTTCTGGCACCCTCACTTTTCCATGCTTAAGCTTCTTTTAAGAAAGTCACTTTAGTGCTAAGTGATGTAGAGTTTTTGGACTAAATTGAAAAAGAGGCTGAGCTCAAAACACAGACATGAACTCGGGAGTGTTTAGAGGCCAGATGATATTTCCATTAGCTCACTAGGCTCACATTTCAGGGCAGAGCTGAAGTCTGTTTGAAGGATGCCACAGCTAAGTGACGTGGAGGGGCATTTTCAATATGACGTCTAAGTCCAATTTTGGATATTTTGCTAAAAACATTCAAAATCCAAATATGAAAGAACATCATTTTCAAAACAAGAAAAATGTATTTTTTTCAAAAATACTGTTTTGAACAAGGTTTTGTGTGATTTGGACGTTTTGTTTTTTTTGGTCTGTTTAAAAAAAAATGCAAAATGCAAAAAAATCAAACCACTGGAATATAGGAGCCAGCATTTTTAGAAGACTGGTCCCCCAGACATCCCAGGAGAGCAATGGGGCACCCTAGAGGGCACATCTGTGCACTTCATAAAAATGCTCCCAGGTACATACAGGTATCTCACCTTTGCTCCCTTATTTTGTCCCCTGAGCCCTCCAAAACACACCCAAAATCCACTGTTCCCCACTGTACATCACTATAATAGCCCTTATAGATAAAGGGGGAAACATGTATGTGGGGACAGTAGAGGTTTGGTGACTTTGGGAGGGGTCACAGTTTCCACCACAAGTGTGACAGGTACAGGGAGATAGGGACCTGGGTCCCCCACTGAGTGCTGCACCGACCACCACACTACTCCAGGGACCTGCATGCTGCTCTAACAGACCTGACTTTAACATCAGCAGCTGTCATAGAGGCTGGTAAGTCATATTTTTATTCACATTTTTGGGGAGTGGGAGAGGGTCAGTGACCACAGAGGAGGGGGTATTGGGTGGTCACCACTGATTACCTCCAGTGGTCATCTGGTCATTTAGGGCACCTTTTTGTGACTTATTCATTCTGAAAACAGGTCTAGACCAAAACATCTTGGTTTTAGTTCTGGACATTTTTGTTTTGTTCCATTATGGCTATAAAACGTCCAAGTGTTAGGCACGCCCTAATCGCACCTTCAAAATGCCCCCAACACGTCTCCTTCTGATCTGAACGCACTTCTGACGGACTTAATAGAAAAACGTCTAAAAATAGGTTTTGAAAATACTGATTTGGATGTTTTTGTGAGAAAAACGTCCAAATGCTGCTTTATACTACTTTTTAGATGTTTTTCTCTTTCGAAAATGAGCCCCAGAGGGATACACAACATACTTTGATATTGTTCTGAGTTGTGATTATTTTCGATATTGGGCACATTAAGAGTATGCACATTATATTGCTTTATAGACATAGAAACATGTAATTTATAGTGTGCACATATTTATGGTAAAATTTGTTCACATAAGAGGTCACAGTGATGTGTGAACACAGTCACCATTGTTAGTGGAAGTAGCTGACAGCTCTGTTCTGATTATGCGACTCATAAGTTGTGCGTGTGGTGACACACTGAGTGATTTCTCCTACACATATATAATAATAGATGTTACTGAGAGTGCGCTGTGGTTCTATGCCTCCTAGAGAGATATAAAAACTTGAGTGGCGAGTATTTGAAGTGATTTTCCCTACAACGGCAAATGGCACACAGTGCTCTGTAAAAGGGCCCTCAGAGACCAAACTGAACCTGTAGATTCTCCACATAAAAAAACAATTTTTAACACTGAAAATCTATGGGGTTTTTTGTTTACTACACAGAGTACATGCTATGCACCAGGCAGGCTTGAATATGTTTTTCTTGAAACCAACAGGAAAAAACTTGCTGGAGCTACCACTCTTAACATCAAACGCTTTTTTTTTTGTTGTTGTTCTCTCTTAAATCGCCAGTTAAAGCGTCTTCTAGGGCCTGTGTATTTCCCCACATATACGCTCTTGATTTATTCTTGATGGTGCTCATTTCAGCTTCTAAGTTTAGCTTCACATAAACAACTAGCAGTGAAGCTGGGAAGGATTGATTTTCACAGAAGCGGTGAGGAAAACCTCAGCAGCTCTGAAAAGCCCAAAGTGGCCATGTAGGACAGTACTGTTAACTCTCTACTTACAGTCTCCAATAACAGTATTGTGTAACAATATGATGACCTTTAAGACAGTTTGCTTATGAAATGGCATTTTTAGTCAAGGGATGTCTCTTTTCTCAGCAGGGTTGAGGACGGGAGTGGGAATGGGCCACTGGCACAGCACTGAAATGCTGCTGATCTTAATTGGACATATTTTTAAACCTACAACTAGACTGTTGTGTAGCAAGCAGTGTGATCGATAACATCCTCAGCAACATTTAAGGTTAAGGTTTATTAATTTATAATCCACCTATACCTAAGCAGAGTACAAAATAACATTCATAATTACTTAAAACACAAGATATAACAACAAATCAATAAAAACAAAATAAAAAACAATAATTACATATAAAAAGGACCACAATCACTAATACATATATTTAAAAACTGGTCCTGAGCTTTTCTTCCTGGCATTGGAACTTTACATATTTATGAGGTGTTAGAGAAACAGCTTTTCGTGGAACAGGTTAATTCAGCAGCAGGGCAGTCGGGGGGGGGGGGGGGGGGGGGGAGGCATGCACACACCAAAGAAAATTTGATCCAACTGCACTCTGCTGCAGAAGCATGCTGAAAAGTTCAGTCAGTGATGTAAAGACCTTGCAGATGGACACCAGTATTGGTGACAGGGTCCACCACTTTCAGGGCTTCATTATGAAGGCTAAGCAGATTTTTACTAAAAAACTATTTTCCAATGCCTCCATAAAGTAAACAAGCATTATTCTAGTATTTTGCTAACTGCTTGTTCGATACACCACCTCTCCCCTTGTGTGTTGTCCTTGCTCGCTATCCTGAGACCCTGGTCACACTGCAAACTCCTCCCGCTCCAGGCACAGAATCACCTCCTTCAGCCGGAATCCTGTTAAATGAGTTTTACATACCAGCAATGAAATCCCACCCATGCCCGGACAACTGGGCAAGAGGATTTTTCAAACACTGATGATCTCTAATAGCGCCAGATGTAACAAAATATAACTTAATAGAGGGCAATTATATAACAGGACATCTTTGTGACTGGTCCATAAAGAGGGGCATAATCAAAAGGAGCGCCCAAGTTTTCCTGAGGATGTCCTCGCAGGACGTCCTGACGAAGGGGCAGGGAAACCCGTATTATCGAAACAAGATGGGCGTCCATCTTTCGTTTCGATAATACAGTCGGGGATGCCCAAACCTTAACATTTAGGTCGTCCCTAGAGATGGTCATCCTTAGACTTGGTTTTTGGCGATAATGGAATCTAAGGACACCCATCTCAGAAACGACCAAATGCAAGCCGTTTGATCATGGGAGGAACCAGCATTCGTAGTGCACTGGTCCCCTTGACATGCCAGGACACCAACCGGGCACCCTAGGGAGCACTGCAGTGGACTTCAGAAAAAGCTCCCAGGTATATAGCTCCTTTACCTTGTGTGCTGAGCCCCCCCAAAACCCACTCCCCACAACTGTACAACACTACCATAGCCCTAAGGGGTGAAGGGGGGGCACCTACATGTGGGTACAGTGGGTTTTGAAGGACTCACATTTACCACCACAAGTGTAACAGGTGGGGGGGGGGGTGGGCCTGGGTCCGCCTGCCTGAAGTGCACTGCACCCACTAAAACTGCTCCAGGGACCTGCATACTGCTGTCATGGAGCTAGGTATGATATTTGAGGATGGCATAGAGGCTGGCAAAAAATATTTTTAAAAAACTTTTTTGAGGGTGGGAGGGGGTTAGTGACCACTGGGGGAGTAAGGGGAGGTCATCCCCGATTCCCTCCAGTGGTCATCTGGTCAATTCGAGCACCTTTTTGTGGCTTGGTCGTAAGGACCAGGTAAAGTCGTCCAAGTGTTCGTCAGGGCTGCCCTTTTTTTTTCCATTATGGGTCGAGGACGCCCATGTGTTAGGCACACCCAAGTCCCGCCCTCGTTACACCTCCGACACACCCCCTGGAACTTTGGTCACCCCCGCGACGGAAAGAAGTTGGAGACGCCCAAAATTGGCTTTCCATTATACCGATTTGGGCGACCCTGTAAGAAGGACGCCCATCTTGCGATTTGTGTCGAAAGATGGGTGTCCTTCTCTTTTGAAAATAAGCCTGAAAGTCACCTATTTTATGAACACAACATAAGCACCGATGTGGTGTAGATGTGTGCATGTTTTCTAGGTGTGCACCACACAGTGTACAAAAAAAAAGAAGTAGGGGATAGACCGGATGTGCATCCAAACAGCAGCTTTATACAAACCTAAAATCCAAAGACTCGACACAGTCCAGAGTTTTGGCGCTAACCGCGCGTGCCTCAGGAGTCAATACAAGGTATCTCAGCCACTGACGATAACAACACATAAATAGGCTGGAGAATCCAACAGTACAGCGTTCAACCAAGACACAACAAAATATCGTCACAGTGGCTGTTTGGATACACATCTGTTCTACCCCCTACTTTTTCTTTTTTTGTACACTGTGGGCTCCTTTTACTAAGCGGCAGTAAGCCCAACGTGGGCTTACTGCTCGCTATAACAAAAGTACCGCCAGGCTACCGCAGCAGCCTGCCAGTACTTCCCACCCCTACCGCGCCGTCATTTTCGGCACTACAAAATTTATTTTTGTAGTCAAAACAAAAGCAGGGAGAGCCTCTATGTCGGGAAGACCAAACTGGAGAGAGTAGAGGCTGACAAAAGGACGACTCCAACACTGGAGATGTAATATAGTAACATAGTAGATGACGGCAGAAAAAGACCTGCACGGTCTTTACTGATGCAAATACTGAGGGACCCGACAAAGTATATTAGCAGACCCCATGGAGCTTTTCAGTGCCGGTCTATTTGCTTATATTTTTCGGTCAGCCTGACGGAATTACAGTTCTCCAATTGGACATCTGCTGTTTTTCATATATAAGCTGCTGCAGATTCATTATTTGTTTGACCCCTGATGTAGGCGTCGTAATACGCCAAAACACGGTCCGTGTCAGGTCCCTCAATATTTGCATCAATAAAGTATTTCTGCATTACATCTTCAGTGTTGGATTCGTCCTTTTGTCAGCCTCTACTCTCTCCTGTATATTTTTGTAGTGCCAGACTGTACCCAGCGGTAATCGGGCAGTGCCGCACGCTGCCTGGTTACTGCCAGGTTAGTGCGGGAGCCCTTACCGCCACCTCAATGGGTGGCGGTAAGGGCTCCCCCCTTAAATGGCTGGGTGGCAAGTGCTTTGCTTGCCGCCCGGTCATTTCCTGCAGGAAAGCGAGACCTTCCCTTTTACCAGCTGCGGTAAAAAGGGGCCTCAGCACACGTGTAAAACACGCGCCAATGGCAGCACTGGCCCCCTTTTGCCACAGCTTGGTAAAGGGTCCCCTGTGTGGTTTGTTGCTAGGGGGACACTTCTGTTTGGCCCCCTTTTACTAAGGCGCGCTCACGTTTTTAGTGCCCGCTAAAATTGTAGGCGCACTAAACGTTAGAGACGCCCATAGGAATGTACAGGCGTCTCTAATGTTTAGCGAGTCTACAATTTTAGCAAGCGCTAAAAACGTGAGCACGCCTTAGTAAAAGGGGGCCTTTGTTTTGTTTGGTTCGCTCTGGGTGTGTACCTACATGCCTACACCACCGCAGGCCACATTTTACCACAGCTTAGTAAAAGGACCCCTTAGTGAGCAGCAATGTAGCTGCACTAATTAATTAGCACAGACTAAGCCCACTCTCTGCTCCCAGTTACGCCCCCTGCGCCAAAATATAAATATTTTCTTGGCACGAGTAGCGCACGCACATAGTAAAATGGAATTGGAAAAGGTGCAAAGAAGGGCGATGATAGCGGGGATGGGACGACTTCCCTATGAAGAAAGACTAAGGAGGCTAGGGCTTTTCAGCTTGGAGAAGAGACGGCTGAGGGGAGACATGATAGAGGTATATAAAATGAGTGGAGTGGATGGAACAGGTAGATGTGAAGCATCTGTTCACGCTTTCCAAAAATACTAGGACTAGGGGGCATGCGATGAAACTACATTGTAGTACATTTAAAACAAATTGGAGAAAATGATTCTTCACCCAACGCATATTTAAACTCTGGAATTCGTTGCCAGAGAACGTGGTGAAGGCAGTTAGCTTGGCAGAGTTTAAAAAGGGTTTGGATGGTTTCCTAAAGGACAAGTCCATAGACCGCTACTAAATGGACTTGGGAAAAATCCACAATTTCGGGAATAACATGTATAGAATGTTTGTACGTTTGGGAAGCTGCCAGGTACCCTTGACCTGGATTGGCCGCTGTCGGGGACAGGATGCTGGGCTTGATGGGCCTTTGGTCTTTTCCCAGTATGGCATTACTTATGTACTTATGTACTCGGGATGCGTAAATTACTATGGCCCTGCGGTATGCCATTTTTTTTTACTGTAGTAGGCACGCATAAGTGCTTACGCAGCTTTGTACAAGGGCCCCTAAAGCATCTGACTTTCTTCTAAAAAGCAGTTCAGGGAATTACAGGCTAAAGTTGTCATTTTCAACTTCACATAGTCCTATTTTTAGTTTCCTTTCATTGAAATTACAGTATTTTCTGCACTCTTACATTTTATGCCATTTTGAGGTTTCTAGAGGCTTTAAACTATGCATAATTCCAAAACGCTTTCTTTTCGAGCTTCCTGGGAAGGCAACCACGGAAATGCATGCCAGAAGCATTACAAGCAAAACCACTAACTGCACCACGGTGCCACGTGTCAAGTACCAGTGGTTACTGCTCTACAAGCCACCACAAAGGTAAAACTCACCAAAGTACAAATCTATGAAGTTTACAAGATTTCTTTTCAGACACTGTTGATGTTAAAACGAAAATACATTATCGGGACCAGTAAGTCAGTGACAGTGCTGTGCACTGCAATGCAGAAGACGCAAGTTTGATTTCTATACCAAGTCTTCTGCTGCTTGAGCTGGCTAGGCTGAGGATGTGAAAGCAGCACTTACAACTTCTAAGGAACAAAGCCTCAGCCCATTTCACAATAGAAATACAATTCAGGTTTCCAGAGCGAGCCCCCAGTAAAGTTTGCAAATTCATGTGTGATTTTTTTTTTCTTTCTAAACCGACAAATGTTGCAACAGAAGTGTCTGTCTGAGGGCAAAATAACTCTTTGAAAAATGCAACAATACAAGTCAAAATTTGGCATGGGAGGAAAAACCAGGGAACGAATGTTGAAAGACATACTAGGTTAAAATTAGGCAAAATTGGACCAGGAGCTGCAGAGAATTAAAAATCTACCTCTTCCCCCCCCACCCCTCCCCACCCAAAAAAAAAAAAAAAACACTTGCCCGATGGGAGAAGCAGTTCCAGCATCTTTATATCCCTCCCATCCCCAACACATTGCTGCCAGATTCCTAACACTCATGGGCTGTCTTTTAGTGATTCCGATATTTAAATTTATTTGGTGTAAATTCTACTGTGTAACATAATGTTTTCTCAAAAGTTGCTATGCTTGCTGCCAACTAATAGCTATTGAAAGGGGCAGAGCTAGACTAAGCTATAGGCAAAACAGGCATATGCCTAGGGCCCAAATGTTTGGGGGCACTGTCAGATGTATGTTAATAAAGAGATCCCACTGGCAATTATGGAGTTTGTATTATATAGCATTTTAACATGCAATTGTCACATGCATCTTTTCTGACTCCATGTGCAATGTTTCCTTCAGTTAGGGCCCCTTTTACTAAAACGCGTAGGCGCCTACGCATGCTCAACATGCGCCAAAATTGACCTACTGCCTGGCTCTTGCGATAATTTCATTTTTGGCACACGTACGCTACGCACATCTGAAATATAAATTTTTATTTTCAGAAACGCATAGCAGACGTGCGCCAAGTAGCATCTGACGCATGTAGTTCCTTACTGCCCAAATTCTTTACTGCTAGGTCTATGGCTGGTGGTAAGGTCAAAGACCCAAAATGGACACGAAGCAAATTTGATTTTGCCGCACATCCATTTTTGGGGGAAAAAAGAGGCCTTTTTTCACAGACGCGTAGAAAAATGATTTTGCGTGCGCCCAAAACCCATGCCTACACTACCGCAAGTCACTTTTCAGCGCGCCTTTGTAAAAGGACCCCCTTAGTCACTCTATTTCCAAAAATACTAGGACTAGGGGGCATGCGATGAAACTACAGTGTAGTAAATTTAAAACAAATCAGAGAAAATATTTCTTCACCCAACGCATAATTAAACTCTGGAATTCGTTGCCGGAGAACGTGGTGAAGGTGGTTAGCTTGGCAGAGTTTAAAAAGGGGTTACATGGTTTCCTAAAGGACAAGTCCATAAACCACTACTAAATGGACTTGGGAAAAATCCACAATTCCAGGAATAACATGTATAGAATGTTTGTACGTTTGGGAAGCTTGCCAGGTGCCCTTGGCCTGGATTGGCTGCTGTCGTGGACAGGATGCTGGGCTCGATGGACCCTTGGTCTTTTCCCAGTGTGGCATTACTTATGTACTTATATCTGCTATTCTACCATATCTGTCTATATGTTCCTCCTGTGCTTACTATTAATATGTTTTAATGTGTATTGTGTTGACACTGTAAGTAACATACTATGCTAAAAAGGTGGTAAATAAATCCTAATAAATAAATTAGAGCCCGACAACCAAATCTGTGAACAAAATTGGCCACTCAGTTTCGAAATGAACCCCCCACACCTCTGAGATTTTTTGATAAAAAGAAAAAAAGCCATCACAAATTATATCTCATATTTCAGCCTTCCCTTCTTCCCCCATGGTGTTTGGCATTCTTCCCCTTCCTTCCCTGTCTCCTCTGTTACCTAACAGAAATCGAGCACTGATTATGGCTGTGGACTCTGCTCCTTAAGAAGCTCAAGCGAAACAGAAGCTTTCTGTAGAGCGTTCCCAGCCGAAGTAACTGCTACAGCTCAGATAAGTGCTGCCTGTTAAATCGTTGTATAATATACAATAATTTCTCTTTATGGTAAAGGGTAATTGAGCGTGCCCCTACACATGTTAGAGGTTGCTACAGTTAGGAGGTTTTTTGACTCGTGAAGAGCTCGCATGATATCCACACCAAGAAGAATTCTCTTCAATAGTGAGTATTAAGCATTCAATCATTCACTGTTAACACAAATCGTAACAGAGAATGTTGAGCATCTGAAGTCTTTTTCCTCCTTTCAAACAATAGACAGTATAAAGGAGAGGTTCACTTGCTAATAAGTCATCTGAAAGGAAACAATTTCTGATAGTGAGCTATTATAAGTTTCTGATTTGGAATAATTCACTTTGAAGCCTGACATTTTATAATATATGTCTTACAATATGGGGTCCTTTTACTAAGCCGCACTGGAAAGTGGCCGGTGCTGCAATCAGCACATGGCTTTGCCGTGCGATCCAGCCACTTTCTAGTACAGCTGAAAAATGGCCGCGGTTGGGGTTTCTTTTTAAAGGCCACGTACTAATCTCCTCATTAGAGCGAGGCCATTACTGCTAGGAGTCCTTACCGCCACCTATTTAGAAGGTGGTAACGGCTCCTGTGCTAATCCGGTAGGTGAAGGATTTAGAGGTGGATTTATTAATGTGAGCTACCATTAAGACATGTTATTTTACCACTAACTCATGCTATATTACCACATGTCCCATTTCCGTTCCTTTTATCTTGCTGCACCATATGCCTGGAATAGACTTCCTGAGCCGGTATGTCAAGCTCCATCTCTGGCCGTCTTCAAATCTAAGCTAAAAGCCCACCTTTTGATGCTGCTTTTAACTCTTAACCCTTATTCACTTGTTCAGAACCCTTATTTTATCATCCTCACTTTAATATTCCTAATTAGATTGTAAGCTCTGTCGAGCAAGGACTGTCTTTTCATGTTCAAGTGTACAGCGCTGCGTACGTCTAGTAGCGCTATAGAAATGATAAGTAGTAGTAGTAGTAGTAGAAGACCTAGTTACTAATAACTAGGATTAACAGTAAAATACCACAAGGCCAATTTTCAAACCTCAGTAGTTAGACCAGCTAATTCCCGTGGTTGACGCTGAGAATCGATATTCAATGCCAGGCCGTTTCCAGTGACCGGCAATATCTAGTTTAACTTTGACTAGTAGATTTTAACAGGGCAAGCCAATATTCAGCGCTGGCTGGTTAATGTCAGACCAGCCAAAGATATTCCAGGATTCCTCGCTGCCAAAGATGGCCACCAAACGTTTTAAAAATGAGCAGATAGCCAGTTATATCACCTGATATAACCGGCAATATTCAGCAGTACATGTCTGCTCAAATGGGAGGGCACATCCTAAGGATAGCCCAAGTTGATAACTTCTCCCTTTAGTGTTGGTCCTGTAAGAATCATAAAAAGAATCAAAAACCTTAAATAAATTACCTGTGGAAGTGGTACTCAACAGAAATCGAACATATTCTTGGCACACTTGGGATTGATATGAGGGCAGTAGTAGATAAGGGGTTGAAAGTTCAAGTAAAAAGCATGAGTATTGGTGTAGGGTTGAGTTTGTAAACTTATGTGCTCATCCACCTAAACTGAACAAATTGCACCTGGGCAGACTGAATGGACAACAGGGTCTTTCAACCATCATTTATTTATTATGCAAAATACAAGACATTAGCCTCAAATTAAAATGTTCAGAAATTTCTGATTTCACGTCCTGCATAATTTTCAAGGAGAAAGAGTGGAGGATACTTGGAATGCCCTCCCGCGGGAGGTGGTGGAGATGAAAATGGTAACGGAATTCAAACATGCGTGGGATAAACATAAAGGAATCCTGTTCAGAAGGAATGGATCCTTAGAAGCTTAGCCGAGATTGGGTGGCAGAGCCGGTGGTGGGAGGCGGGGCTGGAGGTTGGGAGGCGGGGCTAGTGCTGGGCAGACTTCTACGGTCTGTGCCCTGAAAATGGCAGATACAAATCAAGGTAAGGTATACACAAAAAGTAGCACATATGAGTTTATCTTGTTGGGCAGACTGGATGGACAGTGCAGGTCTTTTTCTGCCATCATATACTATGTTACTATGTTCTTGATCTAAGATTTGGTAGCACAGCCCATTTTCAGTATAATGTGAAGAATCAGTCTCTCTCTCTCTCTCTCTCTCTTTCTGTTTCTTGCTTTTTCTACGGCTCTCCCAGACAGAGGCTGTCAGCCCTGTAGAATGGTGCCAATTTATATGTGGTAATCTGTGATGTGGACTTCTGTGCAGCTGAGATGGATCTGAGATTAAAGAGCTGATTTCATTCTGAACCACAAGCTGGATACAGCTCAAGATCCGTGAAGTTGTAAAAACATTGTTCTTCTTTCATGGGTCACCCAAGTTCTCAGTTGACAATTACAGGGAATGAACTCCCAAATTAAAGAGATATTTTTTTTAATTTAAAAAAAAAAGAAGGCATAATCCCTTTAAGGCAAACCGCATATAAGCAAGACTGTATTTAGGCATAAGCAACATAGGGGCATGTCCCTATGGTGCCAAATTCTGAACTTTGCAAAATCATACTGCACTTTATTAAAAAGGACCCCAAAAAACATTCTAAGAAAAATAACCCCCAAATTAAAAAGAGGCAAGGGGTAGAGGACTGGGGATGGCAGGAGAAGGTAGGGAATGGTGATGGAGTGAAAAATGAGAGATAGAAAGTCCCTGGTCTTGGAATCAGAAGGGAGCATTCAGGGAGATAATGGAGAAAGAAGAGAACAAGGAATCACTGATAGAATATTGGAGAAGGAATTTGAGAAATGAGGAAAGAAGTTAAGAAAAAAAGGCAGAGTAAGTATTAAAACATCCATTCTAAAGAAAAGTGACAAAGAAAAAGACAACTAAAGCAGAAAAGAAGGGGAACAAGGTTTCAGAGATGGGAGAAAGGGCAGAGACTTAGAAGCTGGGTGGCAGCATGAACTGGAGGGGTTAGATGGGCTGGGGTGGGAGATTAGGCACTGAAGATCAGAAGTTTAAAAATATCATCTTGGAAGCCCAGACCAAATGAATTCCATCTATTTCCAAAGTTGGAAAGAAGAGAAAACAACAGCCACTGCGGTTAAAAGGTGAAGTGAAAAGGCTATTTCAGCCAAAAGAATGTCCTTCAAAGAATGGAAAAAGGACCCAAATTAAGAAAATAAGAAGCAGCATAAGCACTGGTGAGTTGAATGCAAAGCACTGATAACAAATGCTAAAAGAGAATATGAAAAGAAACTTGCTGCAGAGGCAAAAGCTCACAGTAACAACGTTTTTGGTAAATCAGAAGTAGAAAGCCTGCGAAGGAATCCATGGAACCATTAGATCATGAAGGAGCA
Source organism: Microcaecilia unicolor (assembly GCF_901765095.1). Lineage (NCBI taxonomy): Eukaryota > Metazoa > Chordata > Amphibia > Gymnophiona > Siphonopidae > Microcaecilia > Microcaecilia unicolor. Next base: position 169,418,198 of record NC_044040.1, read on the forward strand.
AATGGGGCACTCAGGGAGGACAAGGCCATAGCGGAGGGATTGAATAATTCTATACTTTGGTCTTTAAGGAAGAAGATGTAAGAGATCTACCTGTGCAAGAAATGTTTTTCAAGGGTGATGATGCAGAGGAACTGAAAGAAATCTCAGTGAACCTGGATGATGTACTGAGCCAAATCGACAAATTAAAGAATAGTATTTTATTTTTATTTATTGCATTTGTATTCCACATTTTCCCACCTCTTTGCAGGCTCAATGCGGCTTACATCATGAATGGTGGAAATATGTGAGAAAATAGACATTTAGTATTACAGAAGGATCTTGGGTAACATGATAATGATAAAACATGATAATAGTGTAACAAGCAAATGTTATAAGACAATTCTGGTTATCTGGGTGGAGTTTACATTTGTTGATCTTTGTGGTATGCCTTGTTAAAGAGATGGGTCTTCAATAGTTTGCGGAAGTTAGTTAGTTCATAGATCGTTTTTAAGTTGCGCGGCAGCGCGTTCCAGAATTGTGTGCTCAGGTAGGAAAAGGTTGACGCATACGTTAGTTTGTATTTTAGACCTTTACAGTTGGGGAAGTGAAGATTAAGGAATGTGCGGGATGATTTTTTAGCATTCCTGGGTAGTAAGTCTATCAGGTCTGACATGTAGGCTGGGGCATCTCCGTGAATGGTTTTGTGAACTAGGGTACATATTTTGAACGTGATGCGTTCTTTAAGTGGGAGCCAGTGTAGCTTTTCTCATAGGGGTTTAGCACTTTCATATTTAGTTTTACCGAATATGAGCCTAGCTGCAGTGTTCTGAGCTGTCTGAAGTTTCTTGATTATTTGCTCTTTGCAGCCAGCATAGAGTGCGTTGCAGTAGTCTAAATGACTGAGTACCATGACATAGAAAATCACCTGGACCAGATGGCATGCATCCAAGGGTACTGAAAGAACATGAAATTGCTAATCTACTGTTAGTAATCTGTAACCTGTCATTAAAATCATCTATAGTATCTGAGTATTGGAGGGTGGCCAATGTAATGCCAATTTTTAGGGTTCCAGGGGTGATCCAGGAAATTACATACCTGTAAGCCTGCTATCAGTGCCGGGTAAAACAGTGGAAACTATTATAAAGAATACAATTATGGAGCACATAGATAAACATGGTTTAATGGGACAGAATCAGCATTGATTCAGCCAAGGGATGTCCTGCCTCACCAATCTACTTTGGTGAGGCAGGACATCGCATGATGTCTAGTAATAATGCATTTTTTTTCAATTTTTTTTAATGTGTGTGATTTTTTTGTTGGAATTTTGTTTGAGATTTTCTTTTCTTTTTTTTTTTATAGTAAAGTTGCCTTAATTTATTATATCTTATTTTTGTTATTCCATATTTATATTTTTGTTATTTCACCACTGCTTCATATGTTTAGTAAAGGATTTGCTGGCGTTACCCTGATTCATCCCTGTGGTCTGTAAGGAACATGGAATAAGTTGTAAGAGAAAAGGGGAAGGAAAAGTCAGTGTTTGAGGTTATTTATTGTTATGGAGGAGAATTGTCCTTGCTGGAGAGGTGGGAATTGGTTACAGGAGGCAATTACCCCGAGGGTAATTGATGGGTGGGACCTGATTGGAATTGCTCTGCCAACTAATACCTGTTGCCATGGGACAGTGGCACCCTTTGCATACAATGATTTGATATATTATCACACTTGGCTTCATTTAAATTATTCTTTCTAATTTTTAACAGAATGTTTGGCTACTTAATTATTCAACCCATCCCTTTCCCCCTCTTTTCTGAATCGACACACACACCTATATACAAGCACAGAGAACACTGAAAGAATTACATAAGAATAGCCAAACTGAGTCCGACCAATGGTCCAGCTAGACCAGTATCCTGTTTCCAACAGTGGCCAATTCAGGTCACAAGTACCTGGCAGAAACCCAAATAGTAACAACATTCCATGCTACCAATCCCAGGGCAAGCAGTGGCTTCCCCATGTCTGTCTCAATAGCAGACTATGGATTTTCCCTCCAGGAACTTGTCAAAATCATTTTTTGAAACCCAGATATGCTAACCAGGGGTTACTACATCCTCCGGTTATCAATAGAAATCAAACAAAATAAAACATGTTTTACTTTGTTTGATTTCTATTGATAACCTTAAGAGTGGACTAACACGGCTACCACACTCCTCTACATCCTCCGGGAAAGAGTTCCAGAGCTTAACTAAATTGAGTGAAAAAATATTTCCTCCTGTATGTTTTAAAAGTGTTTCCATGTAACTTCCTTGAGTGTCCCCTAGTCTCTGTACTTTTTGAAAGAATAAAAAAAATAGTTTTCAGGATATCACTAAAGATATATGTATCAGATGTATTTGCATTTAGTGGAGGCAGTGCATGCAAATACCCCTCATGAATATTTATTAGGACTCGTCTGAAGTGTTCCAGGATTGCAGTTTGACACCCCTAGCTCAGAGGGTTTGTACAAAGGAGCATGTTTTGTGGGATAAGCCTCTTTGGTTTGCTTGTTTAGATCTCCTGCTTGATGGTCAAAGAAGAGGTCAATTGTAACATCTACTGAGATCTTCTATTTATTTTGCTTCCTTCCTCAATTCTAATGACTTATCTAACCAAAACCAGTACGATATCTTCCCTATATCCTTATTTTTTTTTTTTTTTTACATTTCATTCAACATTTAACTAAAGGACCTCAGTAGCACAATGTATATTATTATGGCAGCACTTCATTTGTCAGAAGGCACGAATGCTCCCAACTCAAATGCGCACTGGCTCCTCATTGGTCCACTAACCATCCTTCCTCAACATTTATTCTTTAATTTATAATTGTTTAATCTTCCAAAAAAAATGAATTTTAAAACAATTCTTTTTTTTTTTTTTGGAAGATTAAAGGATTATAAATTAAAGAAATGTTGAGGAAGGATGGTTAGTGGACCAATGAGGAGCCAGTGCGCATTTGAGTTGGGAGCATTCGTGCCTTCTGACAAATGAAGTGCTGCCATAATAATATACATTGTGCTACTGAGGTCCTTTAGTTAAATGTTGAATGAAATGTAAAAAAATAAAAATAAATAAAAAATAAGGATATAGGGAAGATAACGTACTGGGAATGGTTGAAAATTGATGGCGCTGGGCAGATCCTTTGATTACTATACTTATCTAACCAAAAAGCAAAAGGACAGCAAGACACATAAGATATTTAAAGTCACAGTGCTGAAAAGGGTGGTTTCATCCTATAATTTCATAACAGAGAAAGCTTAAAAATATGAAAGTTTAAAAAAGTCCTAAAATACAAAATTATCAGCAATGCTAAATGAGCCTAAACTTAGGACATTCATATTATAAGATGCTAATAGATGCTAGAAATTGCTCTAATTTCCCACAGAAGGAAGTATAATTATCTGCGAGCTATAAATACCAACCTCAACAAGTCTTGTAATTAACACCCTTAAAATGAAACTGCAAGTGGGAGTTTGTGAACAACAACTGGATGTAAATTGGATTTTTTTGTTGTTTTGTTTGTTTCTGTACCTTTCAACCCTTTGCATCTGGAAAGTTCCAGGAAAGGAATTTCTGGAGTGGTTCTAGAAAGCAAGTTTACTTTGTAACAGGGACACCAGTCAACTTAATGTTGGCACATTTTAAGTAACTGAATCTCCTGCCAATGTCTAATGACATCCCAAACAACTTTTTTTTTGGAAATATGGTTCTATATTTAAACATATACTAGACTCTATTTATAGTTCTATTCTTGAGAAAAAACACAAATAAATTTATGGCAGTTGTTATGATTGCTACCATGGATTTCTGAGCCACGGTATAATGTGGACCAGAAAGAGTGCAGTCTTTGGCATACAGAGACTCTTAAAGGACCCAAGCATTTCACTTCCAGGGAGCTTTCATGTCTCCAATGATGCAGGGATTGATAGCTTCAAAGCTATGTACTCAGACCAAAATATTACACATTATATAAATGTGCAAAAGCATTTTCCAGAGAAGAGAGGAAATACCAGATGCATTAGTAAGAAAGTGGAAAACTGTAACAGCCAATGATTGCAAGGAGAAATTTGGACAGCAGAGAAAGATGCACATGGAACTCAGACATCCAAAGTGATTTCTATGGTCTCATTAGTATCCTCAGAAAAATTTTGTTTCTGTATTTGCCATGAAATAAAGGATCCTTATTTTTCATACAGGACATATGACACAATCTCCATCCCTCAAAGTTACAGTTAAGGCTATTTTTAAATGACAGCTTGTTTTTGCAGATCACAGGTTGCAAAGTTATGGCTATTTCAAAGTGAACTTGGAAGTCATTTTGAATTAATTAAACTAACCACAGTTTTAAAAAGCAGTGCCGCAACGGGATTCACTTTAAAAACGGGACATTTTAAAAAGGATGTCCAAGTCAGATCATCCCAAACAGATGTCTCTCTCACATGTATTTTCGAACAGGATACAGCCTGTTCAAAAATGCGTGAGATGGACGTCATGTACTGGAAATGTCCAGTATAAACATCCATTCTGCAAACTGAAACATCTAAATTTCGAACAGGGAAACACAAGAGATTTGGACGTCTGTATAGCAAAATTCTTAGAGAATGACTATGCAGATGTTAACAGCAGGCAAAAGTAGAGGCTGACCAAAGACGAATCACCACTGGAGATATAATCCAACAGTCTTTATTGATGTAAGTAAAGGAAGGACCCGACAAGGGCCATGTTTCGACGCATGCAAGCGCCTACATTAGGGGTCAAACAGTAAGCTCCACATAGAGGCGCAGGACCACAGCTCTGCTCATATACGAAGCTGTAGACCATCCAAAATACTTGAGCACTAAAAACAAATGGACAAACACTTGCAACGACTGTAGGAACAGAACTCGCAAAAGACTACTGGATTATATCTCCAGTGGTGATTCATCTTTGGTCAGCCTCTACTTTTGCCTGCTGTGATTCATCGTCGTAGAGGGTTTCCCTGTTTTGTATTTTGGATCCTGGTATGTAGATGTTAATGCAGAGCAGAGGGTCAGCCTAGTGATTAGTACAGTGGAGTGTAAACCAATGGACCCAGGTTCAAATCCCACTTCAACTCTGTTTTTGTAATTGTAAGCCCTACAGAAACAGAAAAATACCTACTGTTCCTGAATGTACACCACTTCAACAACCTTCAGGCTAGCAGGTATCATATTTAGGTACAATAGGAATTTTTCTATTTCTGGAGGGTTCACAGCTACAAAAACAAAGAGTTGAAGTGGGATTTGAACCTGGGTCTTTACATTTACAGCCCATTGCATGAACCACTAGGCTACTCCTCAAACTTGCTCTGTTAAGAATGCCCATAATACCTGAAGCTGTCAGAGCCTGGTATCCAGTTCCGGTTTCGTTTTCATGGGAGGGGGAGTGAGACAGCAACCAGCATGCCTTAATCCCTCTAGTGGACAGCTGCTCAATCAGAACACCTTTCTGTAACCTGGACATTCCTGAACCAGGTCTAAATAAGGACATCCTTCTTTTTAGACATGGACATTTCTTCCCCTTCGGTAAGTCCCACCCAAAACATGCCCAGGAAATGTCCCCTTGCCAGGCAGTCACTTTTCTGCCTTTGCAAGATTGGGATTTGCACGTTTCAAGCGCATGGACCTCCATGTCGGCCTTCTGCAATGTCCACATGCTTCAAAAATAAGCGCCATAGCCTTTAAATAAAGCATGGTGATCACTAGGATCTGTAACAGGACAGAAAACCGTATAAAAGATTTTGATATATACTATATATATATATATATATATATATATATATATATATATATATATATATATAAAGATGAAAATTAGCAAAACTGTATATACAAGAAAATTGAAGTCTACTTGTAGATATAGTTTTTTAATTATTAAAAAAAGAAAGTGAAGAAGCACTGATTGATGCAAATTATACAGTAGAATTAACACGTCAAAAAGGAATCCCTTATTATAGTAATAGTGAATGCATGATGCATATTGAAAGTAAAATACGATCTTTTCTGTCATTCCAATGTTGAAGCAATCTTCCATGATTACACACTGAGCAACCCCAAAACATCTTTAGCTACAGTGCACTCTAATCATGTCTAGTCCTTCATCAGATGCCAAAGCAGCACAAGTACTTCTCCTACCATAAGGCGCAGATTTTCAACTGAAAAATGATGAAACAATGATGCAACTTGCTCCTAGAAAAGGGAAGATACTACCGTTCCTAACAAAAATCATTGACTTCAATGCTATAAATAGGGCCCTGTTTACTAAGCAGCACTAAGGGCACATTAGCATTTTTAACGTGCGTTAATGATTAGCACATGCTAAACACCAAGTCACCCATAAGAACGTATGGACGACTCTTGGCGTTTAGCACGTGCTAATTTTAAACTAATTTAATTTAATAAACAGAGCCCATAATGTACAAGGGCACATGAATTTTTCAGGGGAGAAGACATTTTAGAACAAGGGTCTGTCTGTGGTCAAGGATGAATAAGAGGTTACACTGTAGCAAAACCCAGAAATACCACCCACTATATTACAAGAACAGGGAAAAGGTCAATCAGATGAGCTTTATTATCTTCATCTACTGGTGTAATCTCTCTCTCTACTTCAGTTTCTATGTGGGATAAAACTGAATACTATAAATCCAGATCCAAAAAAGGAACAGCAAGAAAAGCTAGACTGTTCTTTGTTTGTTACCGATTGTGATTGCTTTCATTAAATCATCTTACAATTTATACAAATGAAATTATGGCACAAGATTTTCCAAATGCAGACATGGCCCCTTCTTCATCTAACATCTGACCAAGGATCCTATATAGTCCTGAACACTCATGTATTCTACCTTTTTTTTTTTTTTTGGTACAATAAAATATAACCTTCTAAGATTCCACATGAAAAAGGTCTTGGGGATTCTATTTGTTCTACTGCCAAAAGAATCAAGATTTTGTTTTAAACAAGTGATGCTGGTTTAAGAAATACAATTGAAAACATACCAGTATTGTGAAATATGAAGTGTTTTAAAAGAAGCCCTTGAACCAGAGGAAACTAATGTTTGGATGTAACAGGATTACAACAGTGCATTACAACATATTTTGGGTTCTTCACTTTCATATTTCCAGAAGACTACCTCAAACTAGTATTTCAACAGAATCAGTCACAAGTTAGATATACTGAAATTGACCCACAATCTAGGTTTGGGTTTATGCCGAGAAAGGCCACTGCATTTTAGGCAGAAACCAAAACTCTCCCTTCCCCCACCAATGGCACACTCTGACTGGGCTACCTTAACAAGCCCTGGTGCTCTCTCTGGGGCAGGAATGAAGCCAATTCATTCCTACCCAGTGCCACTGCTGCTTATGCCAATGCCAATCTCAAAATGCCTGCCTGGACTTCCCTTGGCAGTCTCGGCAGCCATTTTGATTTAGCAGCAGCACCGGGTAGGAACGAGTGGGTTTCATTCCTGCCCCAGAGTACTAGACCACCAGGCTTGTTAAGGTAGACACTGGCAGCCCGGGGAAGTCAGATATTTATTGGGGGAGAGGGGGAAAGGGGCAGCAGCTCATAAGCCCCAGAGGGACCCATTTTTGGGCGTGCGGGCAGCTGGCTGGCTGGTTCCTGCTGGGATGGGGGCAGGTGTAAAGGGCACAGTGTTTCTGATTTCGGTTCCGGCCAAATCCGAGTGTCAAATTTGGGCCGCAGAGTTGGTTTTGGCTGGAACCAAACCCACCAGTTTTGGTTGGCCTCTATACCAGGTTACTTTAGTGATGCCTAGGTTCCATTATAGAACAGGATCTTACCAAGTGACCTCAAGGGGGAAAGGGGCAGAGCTCAGAAGCCCCAGAGGGACCCATTTTTGGGCGTGCGGGCAGCTAGCTGGCTGGTTCCTGCTGGGATGGGGGCAGGTGCAAAGGGAACAGTGTTTCTGATTTCGGTTCCGGCCAAACCCGAGTGTCAAATTTGGGCTGCACAGTTGGTTTTGGCTGGAACCAAAACCACCAGTTTTGGTTGGCCTCTATACCAGGTTACTTTAGTGGTGCCTAGGTTCCATTATAGAATAAGATCTTACCAAGTCACTTCAAGGTGTCTAAATGGAGACACCCATTTATCGAGTTCCCACTATACCATTACTGCATGTTAACTCCACAGCAGATGACACAAAATGCAGTTAGCTACACCTCTTGAGGTGGTGTTTGACATCATCTGCTGCGTTAACTGTTAAACATGCAGGTAAGGACCTGTGGGTTAATGTAAACACAGCCCAAGCCCATTCCCTGACCCATTGTAATGTTTTTTCATTAGTGCACGATAATTCCCCAAGTTAAAAAGCTAACAGTTGTTGTTTGATATTAGCACACTAACATACTGTTAACATGTGGTAATTCCCATGTTAAACCACTAAAACAGTTTTGTAAGCAGTGGCGTAGCTACGTGGGGCCACAGGAGCCTGGGCCCCCATAGATTTGGCCCTGGACCCCCCTGCCGACGACCCTCTTGACCCCCCTCCCGCCGCCAACTCTCCCCCACCGTCGCCTACCTTTGCTGGCGGGGGACCCCAACCCCCGCAAGCCGAGGTCCTCTTCTTCCTTCGTTCTGTTTCTGAGTTTCTGGTAGGCGACGGTGGCGGCGGGGGGGGAGGGGTCGAGAGGGTCGTCGGCAGGGGGGGAGTCAAAGTTGGTGGTGGTGGTGGCGGCAACAGCGGGGGGGGGGGTCGGCGGCGGCAGGGGGGGGCTAAAATGTGCCCCTCACCTCGAGCTCTGGAACCCTCTCCTGCCAAAGTCTGGCTACGCCCCTGTTTGTAAGTGCATAAGAAACTGGGACAGACCAATGGTCCATCTAGCCCAGTATCCTGCTTCCAACAGTGGTCATGCCAGGTCACAAGTACCTCGCAGAAACCCAATTAGTAACAGCACTCCATACTACCAATCCTGGGGCAAGCAGTGGTTTGCCCATGACCATCTCAATAACAGACTATGGACTTTTCCAACCTAGATACACGAACCATTATCATCACATCCTATGGCAGCGACTTCACAGAAATGAAGTAAATTGGTGAAGCAAGACTTCCCTTGGCTGAACCCATGCTGACTCTGTCCCATTTCGTAATTTTATTATTTATAATACTTTCCACTATTTTGACCAGCACTGCTAAAGTGGAAAAAAGCTCTCTACTTTCTAAATTATAAAGTGTTGTTAACTGATGCTGGCTTTGCATGTGAAATTGCTTCTTGTGTTTTTTTTTTTTTAATTCATGAGGAATGTAAACATTCAAAAATCCACTGTGGTCAACAATTTTTTTTTTTAATGCTGGCTGCGGCGGTCAGAAAATATCCAGATATTCAGCGCCACTGTCCAGATAAGGTAGTCAGAACCAAAACTTAACCAGTTAGTAGACTGAATATTGCCACTATTTGGATAAGTTCTAGGACTGCCTTGGCTCCACCCATTCCCCACCCCAGCATTATCCACATATTGGCCGTCCTCAAATCTAGGCTAAAAGTCCACCTTTTTGAGGCTGCTTTTAACTCCTATTCACTTGTTCAGTACCCATGTCTTTTATAATTCCCACCTTAAGTAATTCCCTTATCCCTTATTTGTCCTAATTAGACTGTAAGCTCTGTTGAGCAGGGACTGTCTCTTACATTATTTTGTGTACAGTACTGCGTACATCTAGTAGCGCTATAGAAATGAAAAGTAGTAGCAGTAGTAGTCTTTGGGATTCCAGAATCTTGCTACTCTTTGGGGTTCTGCACAGAATCTTGTTACTCTTTGTCCTTATCCCTTATTTGTCCTGTTTGTTCTGATTAGATTGTAAGTTCTGTCGAGCTGGGGCTGTCTCTTACATATTTAGTGTACAGCTCTGTGTATGTCTAGTAGCGTTATAGAAATGAAAAGTAGTAGTAGTAGTCTTTGGGATTCCGGAATCTTGCTACTCTTTGGGATTCTGGAATCTTGCTACTCTTTGGGATTCCAGAATCTTGCTACTCTTTGGGATTCTGCACAGAATCTTACTACTCTTTGTCCTTATTCCTTATTTGGCCTGTTTGTTCTGATTAGATTGTAAGTTCTGTCGAGCAGGGGCTGTCTCTTCATGTTCAGTGTATAGCGCTGCATACGTCTAGTAGCGCTACAGAAATGAAAAGTAGTAGAAGTAGTAGTCTTTGGGATTCCAGAATCTTGCTACTCTTTGGGATTCTGCATTGAATCTTGCTACTCTTTGTCCTTATTCCTTATTTGGCCTGTTTTTCTGTTCTGATTAGACTGTAAGTTCTGTCGAGCAGGGGCTGTGTCTTCATGTTCAGCGTATAGCGCTGCATACGTCTAGTAGCGCTACAGAAATGATAAGTAGTAGTAGTACTATATAGCGTACGGTGAGTCCTGCACATTAAATTGTGTGCACGACCAATTCACATGTACTACTCAATTGACTACTGAGCCAATCAGTGAAGATAATTGGTCAATAACAACCAATTATCATCACTAATTGGCAATAACTGGAATTTACATGCGCTTTTTAGGTGTACTCTAAAAAGAGGTGTGCGTATATTCTAACGTGCACAGCTGAAAAGGGGATGCAGCCGTGGGTGCGTTGGGGGTGTTACTCAAAATTATGCGCATTGTTATAGAATTTGGGAAACCACGTCTACATTTAGGCACAGGTATTTACATCAGATTTTCAGTAATGTAAATGGCTGCACCTACATGTAGGCAAATTCCCTGGTCCTATGCACTATACTATACACCATGCCTAACTTTAGGTATGCTATAAAGAATAGAGCTAAGCACGTTAATCGGATGTGTCTAGATTTTAGATGCCATTTACAGAATCTAGCCTATCGTGCAGAGATGGTCTAGAAGGATCTGGATAGTGCCTCTGAATATCTCGTTCAGCAGCACTTATTCGGATAACATTTGTTGTTATCTGAATAAGTGTCTTTGAATATTGACCAATTCATTTTAAAACAGTGTACTAATAAATTTACAGTTTATTAAAAAACAATAATAATGAAGTGTTAGACTGACAGCAGTGAAAACCAAAGGGCTCTACTCATCTACAGGACAGGTGCTGCTAGGCTAGCCGCAGCATAATTTTCCCCAGGCTGCCTAGCTAAACTGGTCGGGATTTAGAAATCGGCAAGTGCCTACAGCACCAAAGTTTGATAGGCCACTGCTATTTGCACTTCTAGTTTTGTGTGGACATGTGCAGAAGAACTGCTCTTGCCGCAAAACCCTTGTGCGCATATGCCAGGCACGTTCCTCCCTTTGCTTTCAGTTTGTTAGTGCAAATTAACTATGCATATTATTTGCACATCATTTCCTTTGAGCATCACTTAGCTATTTTTCTGTGCTGTTGTTGCGCTATGGGGTTTTGAATTGTGGATTTAGCGCCCGGTTTTAAGCATCAGTGTCCCAGGGCTTATTGGTGTCCAAGCTTTAAAACCAGTAACCTTTCCAGAGGAGCCACCTCTAAGGTATGAAGTTAATTCATTCTCGTGGTCTGTGCAATCTCTGACCTCTTTTCTGACACTGCCAGCAACAGTAGTAATAATACTGTGACACCGGCTTCTTTTATATCACTGCGCCCAAATTCAAACAGGACAAGGGACATCAATGGTTAATCCGCATTAAAAACAAATTGCTAAATGCTTTCCTTTCATCATAAAAGCTGCTTCCTGCCTTGTCCAACTCCAGATGTTTCTGCCTACTTCAATCACATAAAACAGCAGATGACCCTAAGAGATCCCATAAACACTTGAAAACATTCACATTTCCCCCCCCCCCCCCCCCCCCCCCCTCCGGCTGTACCCATATGCTCCTTCCCTCTGCGTGACGGAAACTTCAAGATTCAAACACCACTTTCCCTTTCCGCTAACTTGTGCAAACCATATTCAGAAGCACCAACACCAATTTGGTGGAAGATGAATCAAACACATCTTGACTGGGATGCAGGATTCTGTACAAGCCAGCCAAAGGCTTGCATGGTCCTATGATGTTTATGCAGACTTGGGCGACATCAACTAGAATTTAGGCCCCTTTATGGCCAAATACTAAATAAGAAGCTTCCTCCAGAGCTGTATCTTTCTCTGCATGTGATTGGCAGAATGCCCTGTTGCTGAAAACACTGGTCTTTATCTGGAAAATTCTCAGCAGAACAATTCTGCAATTTGTCCAAAACAATAAACTCCAACCTAAATATATAGGCCAGGGAGACCAGATACATTGTGAAGGCAAATAAGAAACAAATCCCCAACTGCTTTTCCACCTGGTTGCAACACGAGTGCACAACCAAAATGTTTGGCTACCACAAGCGTCCAGAAAAGTGTGTAATGCAAGCAGTGCAGACTCTGAACAGTCAGAGGTAGCAAATATAGGGGCCCTTTTACTAAAATGGATTATAAAGAATGGGTTTAGCACATTTCAAAATGGGACTTTCCCCCTCGCTAGGCCTATTTTTAAATAAGCCGTAAAAACAGGGCTTTTTCACTTTCATTTTTGCAGGTCCTGCACTTTTTCCATAACCGTGCAAGACCTGCAAAAAAAAAAAAAAAGTTAATGCAGTAGCATTTACTGCCTCCTAGTGCTCCTGCGTTAAACAGTTAACATGCTAATCAGAACACACTAGCTGGTTAACACAGTCACGCCCAATCTCCGGCCAAAATGTATTTTTAAAAATTCATTACCGCACGTTTAGGATTCAGAAAATGCACAATTACCGCAAAACGTTTTACTGCAATTTACAATAAGCACCCCCCACACCCACACCACACTAACCACATATTAAGCTAGATTCTATATATGGCACCGAAAAAATCAGCATAAAACAAGTGCTATTCTATAAGCCACACTTAAAAGTTATCAATAACAAAACACTCAGCTCCCTACAATGTCACTGATACCAGTGGAATACTTTGGTTGAAAATGAAAATCATATGGAGTTAAGCACTTTTTCATATCTCCATTTAGGAACTTGAGCATAATATATAAAAATGTATACAAAAAAATATATTAAATTTGAATTGATGATGATTACATGCCTACCCAGACCTACGTTTTGGCTTATTTGCCAATGTGCTGACAGCATGCAGTTCTGACTGATCCAATAGCAACTTTTTTTTTTTTACATTTGTACCCTGCACTTTCCCACTCATGGCAGGCTCAATGTGGCTTACATGGGGTAATGGAGGATTAGGTGGCTTGCCCAGAGTCACAAGGAGCTGCCTGTGCCTGAAGTGGGAATTGAACTCAAGTTCCTCAGGACCAAAGTCCACCACCCTAACTAGGCCACTCCTCCACTCAACTTTCTACTACAGACTGTGAAAATAAGTGACATTGTAGAGAGCTGGGTGTTTTGTTATTGATATATTATTACCCCCTCCTTTATGAAACAACAAGGGTGCTGAAGGTATTGACACTTAAAAGTTAGACATTATTTATAGAATAGCGCTTATACCCAGGAATCACACCTAACTTTAGGTGTGGCCATTTGCACCAACTGAAAAGAGGTACAAATGTATCCCCGTTATTCTATAACACAGAACATTAATTTTAGGAATGCCCCCAGTTACGCCCATGACCCTGCCATTTCTGCACCCTTTTTCAGATTGTGTGTAAATGTCCATTAAATCTAATTAGTGCCAATAACTGCTTGTTTAAAAGCCAATTATTGGTGCTAAATGACTCATTATTCAATTAAATTATGCATCCAAATTTGTGCAAGTAATTTTTGACGACTTTTATAAGGGCTTAACATCCTTTAGTAAAAGGTCCCCATAACTGGCAATTTCTATCGACGAATAAATTAATGATGCAATATGGTCATCTCTTACATCAATACCCTTTCTTTTACGTCCATACAATTCACTCTACCTTGTGTTCAGTCGCAACCCTGCTTCAAGCACTCATCTCGTCCCTTATTATACTAGTGTCCTGGACATCCTCCTCATGGGTTTTAAGTTGCTGTTTTCCCTTTCCTCGGTAGTCACCCATCTAAAGTTGGTGTCAATTTAACATACTATCTCAGTCTTTCAGTTTAGGCATGACCTGTCTCCATCTTATCTTTCTGTTCTTCTCCTCTGGTCTTTCATTTCTCTCTTTCACATAAAAAACAAGTCCTGTTATGGTAATGTGTCTTCTCCTCTTCTGTAAGGTTACCATATTTATGGAGACAAAAAAAAAAAAAAAAAAAAGAGAACACAAAAAATAAAAATCGTTGCTACCTTTGCTAAATATATATTTAATTATAGCAAATTTGTAAATGGCTTTTAGTCAATGAACACACATCAAACAGTGACCAGTTTACAGTACAGCAGTAGATAATAATCTACTTTTCAAAAACTTCCAGATTTGAGACTCACTGAGTCTGAGCCTGAGCCCAAGTGTACTTATCAGTAGAGGGGATATCTCACAACAAGTTTGGCCAGCTTTTGAGTTACGTGTAAAAGTCTTTGCATGACATACGCTTAAAGCTCTGCTGCATGAACAAAATTCCTTTGACAGATTCAACCAGCAGGGAAAGAGATCAGTAATGCCTTTATCTCTCTTTAGCACCCCCATGTGCCCAGACTAACCCCACCTTTTACAAAGCTACGCTGGCGGTTGCCGGTGCGGTAATGCCGACACAGCCCATTCAAAGAAATGGGCTGTGTCGGCATTGCCTCATGGCTTTGTAAAGAGGGAGGGGGGTAATAGGCCAAGGATGGTTTTTCTCATTATGTGGATAGCTGTGTTGGTCTTAGGCACATAAAAGAGAATATTTTCCTAAAAATTAAAAAAAAAGCCTGGAGGACATATTTGAAGTACAAAAGGAGGCCATGTCCCAGGGGCGTAGCCAGACAACAGATTTTGGGTGGGCCTAGACAAGAAGTGGGTGGGCACCAAGTGTTCTCCCCTTCACCCACCACCCAAAAAAATCCCAGCTGGCGGGAAAACGCTTCTTTCCACCTTAGCAGTCTGCAGCAGACACGCGCTGAAAACTGAGCATGCGCAGGTGCTGGTATCGTGGAGAACAGCATTTTCATTACCATCAGGGGGAAGTCTTCAGCTGGCAGAGCTTAATATGTGTGCTACTGTTGGGTGGGTCCCAGCCCACCTGTCCTCTTAAAAGAGGACGTATGGTAACCCTACCCTTCTGTAACAATCTAAATCAAAACTTTCCCTTCCTGTCCATATTTTGTGCCCTCTTAAAGAATCATTTTATAGGTGTGCTTCCCAGTGCGAGTATGATAGTGCCTATCTTCTTTCCATTCTTTTCTAATAAAATAAAAGCTATTGATCTGGTTTTGATTTTCTTACATATTGGTCTATTTTCAACCCCAAGGACTGATGCAGAAAGCAACCGCAGGCTTAGTAGCGGCTTATATGTGCCGAGCAATGCACAGAACAATTATGCACAGATGATAGCTCGTGCAGGAAGACACAGAGCAGGTTGTATAAAGATATATGCCAATGAGCTAATGAAGGTATTCTGTGCAATGCAGAGACTAGGACGCCCACATTTGATGCGTGCACAGCTCAAGAATTTTTCTGTGAGTGTCCAGGGTAGCGTAGGTGGTTTTGCAGAGAGGATTTCTTGTCAATACTTCAAAAATTTAGGGCAGATAGTAAGTAACCAACACGTCTGCATGTCCAAACAAAACTGAAAGTGAAAGCACACCTAAATATGATGTACAAACAATTTGTAAAAGGCAGGGGCGTAGCCAGACTTCGACGGGAGGGGGGTTCCAGAGCCCGAGGTGAGGGGGCACATTTTAGCTGTGTGGGCATTTTCTCATCTCCGAGGGGTTGCTGTGGCGAAACGTCAGAATTTCCCCATAGTTAATCTGAAGAATGGGGAAAGGAAAGGGGAAAGCAAAGGCTCAAGCCTCCCCGAACCTTGCTACAGGTCCCGCTGTTCGTCAGACCACATTAGACGCCTTCGGGATGAGGCCGCTCGAAGTGCAAGTTCCTGCTTCGACGAGACCCGTGGAAACGGGTCAGAGCATAGAGGAGGTGACATTGAGCCCCTCCGCAGGAACAGCCCCCCCGCCACCAGGAGGTGTTCAGACGCCGACGGAGAGGAACCGGATAGAGGAAGCTAATATGCAGCCCCTACCTGTTCAGTTGGGAGGACCTGTCGGCTTCTCTACCCTGATCGGAACAACAGAGGGAGAGCTGAGGGAATCGCTCTCAGATCGAGGAGGCACCCCAGACGGTAGCGGGATAGCGGTAAGACCGGCTGTTGTCACATTAGAAGTGCTCTGGGACTCAATTCAAGGACTAAACACTTCCCTTAAAATGGTAACAAACTCTCTTAAAGAAGAGATTGTGGAGGTTAAACAAATTTCCCAAACTTTGACTGTTAAAATTCAAGAACAATCGGATAAAACAGCATTGTTGGAAGGAGAAGTCGCTAAACTCAAGAACATTACGACTAACTTAATTAAAGACAAGGAAATTCAGGCACGTAAAATTGAATTCCTTGATAACCAATTCCGAAGGAATAATTTGCGGTTTATAAATTTCCCCAAGTCTCCATTGATTCCAGCAGTGGAGATGTTAAGGAAATATTTTGGTGACGTGCTGGGTCTACCAGTGGAGGGTTTTCCACCCACTGTTAAGGCTCAGTACATAACAAGAGTTACAAATAACTTAAATGAACAACAACCGCAAAACCCGCAGTTAAACTTAACTGAATTTTTAGAGAGTTCCTTGGACATAGTGACGGAACGGACCACTCTGCTGGCTACTTTTGCCTTTGAAATGGACAGGAACAATATCTTTAAGATTTATTTCCAACATGTTAATGCAGTCTTTCTGGGTTCGAGAGTTCAAATTTTCCCTGACTTGGCGAGGGACACGCAGAGGAGGAGGAGAGAATTCTTGCAATATAGGGCAAGACTTCTCAACCTGGGCGCAGTTTTTAAACTGAAATTTCCTTGTAGATGCTTAGTATCCCTTTAATCGAACAACTATATATTCTTTGACCCCTTAAAACTGCAACAATTTCTAATAGCAAAGGAAAGTGTTAATACTCCTTAGTTGAACCCCAAAGAAAGTAATATGCTGTAATGTTGGCTTGCAGGACCCCCCCTTCCTGCCGCCAACCCTTTCCCGCCGCGTACCTTTGCTGGCAGGGGACCCCAACCCCCACCAGCCGAAGTCTTCTTCTCAGCTGCGCGGCGTTGCCGAATGATCTGATCAAGTTTAAATCTGTTTCTGTGCGTGCATCTGACGTCCCGCACGCACAGAAACGTGATCAGATCATTCAGCAACGCCGCACGGCCGAGAGAACTTCGGCTGGCAAGGGTTGGGGTCCCCCACCAGCAAAGGTACGCAACGGCAGGGGAGGGTTGGCGGTGGGAAGGGGGGGTCGAGAGGGTCACAGCAGGGGGGTCCAGGCCCCAATCTACGGGGGCCCATGCCCCCGTGATAGCTACGCCCCTAGTGCAAGGCTATATTTAGGTGCAGAAAAACAAGCTCAAATATGTGATGACACTTGTTTTTTTTTGTTTCAATATGCACACAAGAAGCCATGCTTACTGCGAAACCTTGTGTGCATGTGTCCAACATACCTTCCCTCCCACACACACACACACACACACACACACAATTGCTGCAGGTTTGCTGCAAGTAAAATTTGCAAGCTGTGGTATTATGCTCACAGAAGACATGCACTCAGACTTCCTTGTGTGGCTCTACCACCAGCCTTTCTACATCAGGGTGTCCGGATTAACAGGGGTTGACTGTCTGCAGCATGTCTGGATCAGCAGAGGCTGCCTGGCTGCAGCAAAAGTATCAGTGACTTAAGTTCCCATGTTGGGCCAGATCTTTTCACCAGTGGAAATGTCAGTCATTTTATTCCTGTCAGATTTCCATTCAGATCCTGCTGGATTTTGGCCATTTGAGGCCTGGGGGGGGGGGGGGGGGGGGGGGGGTGCAGGCTGCCAGGAGCTGTGGGGAAGTAAATTTAAAGTCTGAAAAAAAAAAATCTTCAGAGGAGGTGGCCTTTTCTTAAGTCCCCACCCCACCTTTGACTTGGCAGAGGGCCAGCTAACAGGTTCGGGCAGCAGATTAAGATCCAAGGAGGTTGCCGCCTCCCCTAACCTCATGCTTTGGTTAGCAATCACAATGTATTTATTTATTTATTTTTTTAAGAAATGTAGCTATGCTCCTTGTTCCTGTGGGCTTCTCCCCATCCCACCCCACCCCCTGCCTGTCAAAGATAAAATGGATAGCCATGATGGTTGTTATAAGTGTGTCAGTGCCTTTCTATATATGCTGGCATCCAGGGCTTGGCAGAATAGCTCTTCTGGGTAAGCAAGGGCCCTCAGACCCAGAGGCCCTGGTCTGAAGCTAGCCCATACTCAAGAGCATTAGCAGAGTTCGCATTCGCACATTATCTTGATTAGGTACCTGTCCACAGCCTCCAATCTGGGAGTGGCACTATGAGAACCGAGTCTGAACTGACATATGTGGACATGCTCTGCCTTTCAGTCACATTTTTAGTCAGTGAAATGAGATAATCTTGGTTTCTAACCCAGAGAGCTTACTGGGGAAGATCCGCAGTGCTCTACAGTAAATGCAAAGTGACCCCCTAAGAGCTGGGACTTGATTACTATTTAGTTGTTTCCAGTTCAGTAATAATGTCAGAGTTACCCCCTGGTAGCAGAGTTGTCCTGTTGATAACACCTGAGTTTTGGGAGAAAAAGAGGGAGCAGTTCCAGAAAGGGTCCATCTAGGCTTTTGGCAGCTAAGCAAGTCTCCCTGAGTTATACTCTTGTGCTGGAGGGTATAAGGCCGATTATGAGGGAATCCATTATGAGCTTTAGTACCCTTTATGGACTCTCTTAGGAGTAGGCAGTTCTGCACCTCACCTGGTCTTAGGTTCGGTCTAAGGTCTGTTACTGAAAGGGCTCTAGCCTCTTGTGAGGTTTCCCCAGTTAGGAGGATTTGCTATAGTTACTTAGAAACAGAAAAGCATGACAGCAGATAAGGGCCAAATGGCCCATCCAGTCTGCCCATCCTCAGTAACCACTAACTCCTCCTTTTCCTAAGGGATCCCACATGCCTGTCCCCCACTTTCTTAAATTCTGATACTGTCCTTGTCTCCACAACCTCCACCAGGAGAACATTCCACGCATCCACCACCCTTTCCGTGAAAGAGTATTTTCTTACATTCCTCCTAAGCTTAGTTCCTCATAACTTCATCCTGTGCCCTCTCATTCCAGCGTTTTCTTTCATTTGAAAAAGGCTCACCTCCTGTACATTAACATCACTGAGGTAAATGTCTCTATCATATCCTCTCTCTCCCATCTCTCTCTTCCAGTGTATACATGTTGAGGTTCATAAGCTTATCCATATATGTTTCTAGCCAGGGTGTTACTCCTTCTCATTTCTTGCTTCAAGCAGATGGCTCGGGGGACAATTCTAGCAGTCTTTCTGGGTGCTTGTGTTTTTGTATAGGCCCCTACCTCCCAACCCCTTTATCACACCTGGGTTCTCTTGGCGCTAGCAAGATCATTCCACGATCGCTGATACTGTAACAATGAAACCCATTTAATTAGTGTCTAGAATATGTGTTGCTCAGCCCAGAGGTCCTCCAGGTTCTGAGTTCTCTCCCTTAGAGTGCTGTCTCAGATTCTGTGAAAGGTTCAGGAATGTTGATCCAAGCTTGGGCTCCTCCCCTGTTTGTATACACAGATTTTTCTGTACAAAGACTTCTTCGGAGTGGAGGAGTAATCTAGTGGTTAGTGCAGCAGACTTTGATCCTGGGGAACTAGGTTTGATTCCCACTGCAGCTCCTTGTGACTCTGGGCAAGTCACTTAACCCTCCATTGTCCCAGGTACAAATAAGAACCTGTATATACTATGCAAAGTGCTATATCAAGTCCCATTTCCCTTTCATTATTTTGGCAGGACCAATAGTGTTGGATGTTTTAGTAATGGGCTGCTCTCAATGATTAGAATCCACTCCACCCCTTGAACACCCCAGGATGGTGGTCCATGAGCCTAGAAGAGTACGTCCTCCTCGGGTTTGTGGCTCCCACTGTCACCTAAGACAACTCCTCCAACAGGGATGTTTAAGGTCGAAGGACTATCACCTTGAGAGGATAATTTTTTATCTCACCTGAAGTCCTTAGAGCTTTGGTACACAGCTTTGTTCCTACCTGTTAATATTCTTTCCTTGCGCTCTGTTAGAGCAGTCCAGGACCTGCCCAAGAAGACTGTGGGTCAACATTTTCTCTCATCTAGGAACTGAGGGGGCCACTCCAGTGTTCCCTTGTGATGTTTCCAGGGAGAATTTCCCGGTCCAGTCAGGGCTGGCAGCTCTATAATGGTTCTTTGTTTTGCTGCTGTATGGTGCATCTCTAGGAGACTACACTGTGGTACTTCTCTATGATGCTGTTCCATATCCCTCCTTTATAATATAATACAGTGAGGCATATTTTCAAAGCACTTTGGGAGGCTAAGTTCCATAGGTTTCTATGGAACTTTGGGAGGCTAAGTGCTTTGAAAATGAGCCTCAGTATATTGTTTTATGGTGCTGGTCTTGATGTTCCTGCAGAGTTGCTCTCTAATGCTGTATTAGAAGTTTGCGCTAAAACTTGGCCTTTTTGTTGATCTATGGTGTTGTTTCTTAAGGTCATTCTCTAAGGTTGTTTAAATGTTGCAGATATGCTTTGTCAACTGTATACTGGCAAGTTCCAAAGCTGTACCACTCCTTATACTAGTCATGATCACTGTTCCCTCTAAGCTGAATGGGGGTCCTCCACCTCCAGTTCTGCCAGTGGAGGGTGCTGTTTCACTACCACATTTTCAGTGGTGAAGGACAGCCAAGGTCTGCCAGACTCCAGGGAACCTGCCTGTCCCTAGTGATTGAAACCACAATATTGAAGCCAGTGGCGTTCCCTAGGCTGGCTGACACCCGGGGCGGATCGCCAATGCGCCCCCCCCCCCCCCCCCGGGTGCATTTTTACCTGCTGGGGGAGGGTGCCACGCGCCTGTCGGCTCTGATTCCGCTCGTTCCCTGCTGCTCCCTCTGCCCCGAAACAGGAAATAACCTGTTCCGCGCAGAGGGAGCAGCAGGGAAGGAACGAGCGGACTCAGCCAACAGGCGCGCGGCACCCCCCCAGCGGCGTGCACCCGGGGCGGACTGCCAAGCACCATCCCCTACCAGCAGCAATGCAGTTGGAGGACTCCTGCTCAGCTTAGAGGGAACAATGGTCAAGAGATTACTGAACTGTCCGGGTTCTCTGCCTCCATCTACTGGCTGGGGAACATAACCCACTAGTCTGGACAGGTTTTATAAGACTCAAGGAAAGAATTAATAGGTAAGAACAAATTTTAATCTTTCTTTTTTTGGAATAAATTCATTCTAAACTGTGTAATAATTTTGCAAATGAAGAGCACAGGAAAGCCGTCTCTTTTTCCCAAACTATGAACCAAAAAGACAAAAGTGACAAAGACACCTGTGTTAGCTGAACAAGCCAGTATTTCAGATTTCTCATATTTACTTGAGTGAAATTGTCTATTTCATTTTTATTTTTTTAAATGATATATCACTAAACTAGTTCATTATTAAAAAAAACAAAACAAGAACATGCATGTTTGAACTATTTTTGTTTTATTCTTCTCTTTACTGCAGAAAACTAACCAGATCAAACCTCTTAATATAATTTAAAGACCTGTTTGATAATGATGGTTCTAGCAAATCATGGAAAAAAATATATCCTCCAAGTGACAACAGCTGGTTCACATCCTAATGACTTCACAAACAGGTATCTACTTTGGTACCAAATAAAATAGAAACTTTGCCCTTCACTATGGCTTTATATATAGAAGAAGTCTAATTCACCAACCACTGTATATACCAAATTTCTATATTTCTAACTCCAACTGTAACATCTGAAAGCGAATGTCTATGATTTTAGGGAGGAAAGAAAGACTTCAGACACTCGATAAATCAACTACTGATTTAGTAGCGGATATCGTGCTGCTCAATGTCATTGAAAATCAGTTTTCTTTATGCAAACCTCCTAGCGAGCATCCTCATGAGTCTCAAAAACACCCTCCCATTCTAAACAGTAATCTCGCTTTTTTTCAAAAAACTTTTTTAAAGGAATATTTCAGGAATAAATCATAGACATTCGCTTTCAGATGTTACAGTTGAAGTTAGAAATATAAAAGTTTGGTATATACTGTGGTTGGTGTACTAAATAAAATAACTATTTCCATTTTTGATGAATATCAAACAAAAAAAAAACTTCTGAAAAAAAGAGTTGTATAGGACTGAATTCTATAAATGGTGTCGAAAAAAGTCAGCAATGAAAAAAAACATAGCGCTTAGCGCCAAGAACCACAACTGTATTTAGGAACAAACATTTACACCAACGAAACTTTAGTGTAAACCCCCATGTCTAAATTAGGCATGGATGCCAGAGTGGAGGAGTAGCCTTGTGGTTAGTGCAGTGGACTTTAATCCTGCGGAACTGGGTTCGATTCCCACTGCAGCTCCTTGTGACTCTGGGCAAGTCACTTAACCCTCCATTGCCCCAGGTACAAAATAAGTACCTGTATATATGTAAACCGCTTTGAACATAGT
Source organism: Microcaecilia unicolor (assembly GCF_901765095.1). Lineage (NCBI taxonomy): Eukaryota > Metazoa > Chordata > Amphibia > Gymnophiona > Siphonopidae > Microcaecilia > Microcaecilia unicolor. Next base: position 169,440,804 of record NC_044040.1, read on the forward strand.
TGCAAAATACCAGAGAAAGGCAGTATATCAAGTTCCCTTTCCCCCTTTATTCTATAACAATGCATGTATTTATTTATTTATTAGTTACATTTGTATCCCACATTTTCCCACCTATTTGCAGGCTCAATGTGGCTTACATAGTACCGTTACGGCGTTCGCCCGTTCCGGTATGAACAAATACAACGTGAGGACAAGTACAAGGTGTAGTTGTGATAGAATGGGGTTCATGTATGGTAGATACAATGGGGGAACATTAGAGAGGAAGAGGTAGAGTTGGGGTGTGTCCATTCCGTTCTTGGTTTTGTTGTGTTGCAGGTAGTCTGGTTCTTATGTTGGACTGGAATGTCCCTGATCTGCCCATAACCCACCCTTGGCCGTGCCCCCTTTTTGGACCTGCGCATAAATTTTAATTAATTCCAATTAACACTAATAATTACTTGTTAAGACCTCAATTATTGGTGCTAATTGACTTGTTATTCAAGTAACCTGAATATGCATTTTAGCATTTTATATAAAATTCAGGGGATGTGTAGCACGCCTTCTAAAAATGAAATCTAAGCTCTGCTTAGTAGCAAAAAAATGCATCTTACAAAACTGGACCGATGTTGAAAGAGATTTGAACAAGCTTTATAGAGTTACAATGACCAATAGCCTAATTTAGATACAGCAATAACACCTAGCACACAACAAGGAACATCAGTTGATTTAACCACTTTATTGTGCTGCTCGTTTCACGATAACTACAAATATCTGGGTTATCATGGGGGAAGATGAGAGGGAGGGGAATAAAAACGTTGATGATAACAGTTTATGTTGTATATATACAAGTATGATGTATCTTTTCAAATGCCAAATGTTAAACTTAAAAACCATATTACAAATGTTAAATTATCAACAAAAACTGTTGAAATTAACATAGAGGGTAGGGGAGGGGCAGGGAGAAAATTGTTAAAATTTTGATGATGGACTGTATAATTTTGTCTTTGCTGTGTACATTTTCTTATTTGAATCTCTGTATACTTATATTATCTGGAGGTGTTTACTTTGAACTGTCATCAATAAAAATGTTGAAACATAAAAAATAAAAAAAAATGAAATCTACTTTTGGTTACTGATGAATATGTATTCAGGGCAGGCTTAAGACACAGGCAAATTCAGCACTTGCCTACAGCCAAAATGGTTTGGAAGGACCACTAAGATAGATTTTTTTTTTCTCCGAAGAGAAAAGCTGGGGAAGGACCAGAGCCACCATTACCTGTCTAGTTTCCCCATCCTCCTATGTGCTGTCCACCAATCGGCAGAAGATGGTAAGCAGTGCTTCTTAACCTGCTGCTTCCTTCTGTGCAGTCAGAATCACACAGAGCCCTGACTGTGAGAGCTTTAAAATATATTTCCATTACAGTGGAGTGTGCTTGTTTAACTATGGACACCACAGATGTTCATCATACCCTGTATTTATTAACATTCTATCTCACACAAAGAATGTGTTTTTACTTGAAAATGATAAAATAGAATCCATATGACTAATGATTTAAATGTACTTGATATAAATCCAAATCTTCCCTGCTTCCCGCAGCACATTTTCAAGAAGTAGTATATGTGAGGTAATACCAACTCACCACAACATTCAGCCAGGGTGGTGGCGAGGGGAAGGCGTTTTTAATGAACTGTAAGTTTAAGAATGGAGCACAAGTTAATGAGACAATAGGGCCTCTGGGAAAATGCTCATCCTTAGACCTTACAATCCAGCACTTCAAGTCTTTGTGAGAGGCTGAATAACCAAATGTTGTTCCTTCAAAAACTCTTTGAGTAGCTCAACCTCTGGCAAGGGATTAAGGTGCTGAGCAGGAGCACACAAAACAGTGATTGACTGGCATTTTCTGAAAGCATAATTAATTCAATAACGGGAAGTTCAGATTTAACTTTACCAGCTGGTTTTTATTTCCTGATTCCCTCTCCCAGTGTTCTGTTCTCAGGGCTTAATTTCTGGGGAAACGGCCTGGAACACAGTTCTATCACTTCTTTTCAGACTCCAGAGCTACAGAAATGTTCTTTTCCTTCTCCTCCCCTCCAGGCAGAAAAGGAGAGAAGGTGAGCACAGATCAGAGTAGACCAGGTCACTTTACTCCCTAAATCAGAAACTCTTATCCTCAGGGCCGTTCCTCATCCATCGTCTCCTCTTCTTGGTCACGGCGCAGTGGATGAGGTGAGGCTACCAGGTAGGCATGTCACATAGGGCACAATTCTGGTTCGGTATACTACTGCTTATCCTATTGCTGCTGCCCCTGGCCTGCCCACCCCCCTCCCCTAGATCCACAATTCCGCTTTCCTCTTTTGACTCACGCAACTGAAGCCCTGAATGCTGGTCACAAAATTAAGTGGAAGTTTAACCAGAGAGCAATTTTGCTTTAAGTAAGAACATTTCTCTACTTTCATTGATTGAGAACCCTCCCTTTGCTTGTGTAGTAAAGAACTTAGGGGTGCTTTTACTAAAGTGCACTGAAACATGGCTTGTGGTAGAGTAGGCACGGGTTTTGGGCATGCACCTTTTCAGCGTGCCTGTAAAAAAGACTTTTAAAAATTTTTGCCGAAAATGGACGTGCAGCAAAATCAAAATTGCCATGCGTTCCATTTTGGGTCTGTGACCTTACCGCCAGCCACTGACCTGGCGGTGAAGTCTCATGCGATAACCGGATAGTAATGACCTACACGCATCAAATGTCACTCGGCGCACATCCGATACGCGCGTCCGAAAATAAAAATTATTTTTTGGCAGCACGTATCGGCCATGCGCCAAAAATGAGATTACCGTAACAGCCACGTGGTAGCCGAGCAGTAACTCCATTTTGGTGCAGGTTGGGCATGCGTAGACACTTAGTAAAAGGGCCCCTTAACCTCCTAAAATGGATAGTCTTGGTCTGGCCCATGCCATTTCAGGAAAGAAAGGATAAATTCAAAAGAGGCTACATGAGCAACCAACTCAAGCTCATACATTCTAAAATGCAGTCACATTGTAACTACATATGAAGATGTTAGAAATAAAAACTGGATTGGAATTCAAGTTGAATTCATTTTTATATAGGAGGTTTAATAAAATAAGAACTCCACTTACCACCTCTGCAAGAACCCACACCACACACTATGTCGACACAGGAACTGCAGTCACACAGCAGCCTTCATATTTATTTTTGCAAAATGTAGCTCACAATTGCGAGGCTCTTTACTTAAAACTTTCAGCTTTTTCAAACTAAGGAAGTCCAGATCTAGCCTACAGTTATTACTTGTCTATTCATGAGAGCCATGAAATACCTTTCACTGCTTCCTGACTCCTGAAACACTGCTATCCAAACAGATCACAGAACAGTTTCCACCAGTCTAGTGACCTCGCTTTTAAGGACACTGCAGCAAACCACCTCCTTTGCTTTGTAACTCATACCCGCTGCGGTTTCACAGAAAGGTCAAACATATGCACTCCAGAAGGATTTTCAGAATTTGTATTCAAATGCAGCTCAACTATTGCCGTTTCCCTTATGGAGTAAATCCAGCAATCACACAATTAGCGGAACAAAAGTATCATTCAGAATAATTACGTGATGTGAGTACAAACATTTTGAATGTGCAGTGCCAAGCAGGCACACAGACTTAAGTAATTTCTGATTGAATATTTTTTAAAAAATTCAGGATTAAGTCCTCCATCTTATTTTGACAAAAGTCGCATTCTAAATAATAATTCAAGCAACACACATTTGCTTAAAGACATCTGTCCTCTGTTACTTTGGCTGCCCAATCTACCTGGCCTGGTCAGAATTCTAGTGCAAATCAAAACTTAACAAGTACACACACACACACACACACATTGAGAAATCAACTGGGCAGAGCACAGGTACACAACCAGTCTGGTTTTCTACTAACAATACTGTTTCCCTTGGTTGTAGGGGGCCAATAAATTGTCAAATACAAGTAGCTGACTTGCTAAAAATCAAACCTTGGCTGCTAAGAAACACAACTCTGTGTACCTCAGAGAAGCACTCCAGTACAATCTTCAGGCTTATAATCCTTTGATGAACAGTGAAGATGAAAACAGTATCTGAATTCAAGAGAGCTTGGGACAAGTACATAGGATCTCTAAGGGAGTGATAGGGAGAGTAGATGGTATGGGTGGGCAGATTGGACAGGCCATATGGTCTTTATCTGCCTACATTTTTCTATGTTAAGTTTTGATCATTTGCATTCCTTGCTTCTATTTTTAAAGATGCAAACTTCTTTCTAGTGTACAGGAGAAAGAGACATCCACCCTATTTCCTGCTCTCACCGAGAACTGCAATGCACACATCAGGTGGAAGAATGTTAACAGCACTGTATAAATACCAAGGCCAGTTAAACAGTACAATCCTGAACAGTAAATGCCATCATTCTTCCCAGGGCCCATTTCATGGCAGATTTGTTAACTAAGCACTTTACTCATAAAAATGACGAAGGACCTCACACTCCAAGGGTTTATTCATTAGACTCTGTATATAACAAGAAAATTAAAAGAGAGAGAGAGCTTACAGTTTAAGTCAAATCTCTTTCAACATCGGTGTTAAATTTTAATTTAGTGTAAGAAATGTATTTTGCTTTTTAACAAGCATTTAAGCTCCATGAATGCCTGTCTGGTCCTCTGACCTGGCAAAAGCACCAATCCTTTTGATGCACAGTTAATTTCATTACAATACTCTTGCTGCATTTAAACTAAGCCTCCTGTGTTGTCTACATTGGCCCATCATCAAGTGACTTTACTGCCAAATTGGATTTACAGTTAAAATGAGATGTGGATGCAAAACTCTGAAAAATGTGCTAGAGACACAGTCCATGTGCAAGGCCAGTGCATTTCAGAAGAGATTTCAGGCAAACCAAGAGGCATCTCTCTCTCTCTTCCCCCCCCCCCCCCCTCCTTAATGGGAGAAATTTCAGCACACCATCCTGCCTCTGGTGGCAGACTGGCTCACCCAGCTAGCTCCAAGGGGTGAAAATGAAGTAGCTATATTGTCTTCCAAAATACACAGAAAATGAGGGCGGGTCAACCAGAAAATGAGGGAGGGAAGAGATTCCCTTCTACAAAAATATATAACTGATTGTGTGTTTCCACTCTTAAGTGTGTCTGTATCCTCCACGCATCCTCTAAGGGCCCTGTTTACTAAGATGTGTTAGCGTTTTTAATGAGCCTGCAATTAGTGCGTGCACTGTGTAGGCGCATACACGGTTAACACGCGTACATGGTTAATGTGCGTTAAAAACACTAATGTGCCTATAACGTAGCTTAGTGAACAGGCTCTAAATATCCTATTCTGTCTTTCTTCCTGAATCTGGGGGGGGGGGGGGGGGAGAGGGGAGGAGGTCTCTTTCTCTCCATTTTCTGAGTGAATGTCCATATGAGAGAGCATCCTACGATTCATTTTCCTTTGAAAATCTGGGCTGCTGACACATACAGGTAGAAAGGTATCTGTGGACTTTACATGTGGCTTGCAAAATACACCAAAAAAAGAACAAAAATAGCTTTCAGAATCAGAATCAAATCCCCATATGCATTTTGCCTCACCCCGCCCCTCCCTCTTCCCCGAACCTAAAAGTAGATGTGCTCTGAAACCAATGGGCATACTTTTAGCCAGAGGAGGGCAATTTTCAAGCCAGAGAATTTACTTGGGTAACTGCTTAGCTACCTGGGCAAATTCCCCATAATGCCTCATACTGCCTCGACCCTGTCTGGATCCTTTCAGAAGCACCAAAGAAAGGCAAATGGTTTATGCTGCTTCTTTCGTCTGAAAAGCAACACAGCATAAATCTTTCTAGATTTCCACCCCAGGCGCAGAATCTGAAAAAGCTCACTCTTTAGGAGGCCCACTTTTGCCATCTCAGCTACGATGTGTTTGCAACACTGTGCCTTACCTGCTATATTCGTATTCTCAGCAGAATGTGTTTTAAAATATAAATAAAGTATGCAAAATATTTGGACATCCATGACATCTCTATGGAGTCCTTTTACTAAGCTGTAGTAAAAAGTGGCCTTAGAGTATCCTGACAAGGATCTTTCCCGCGTGCTAAAGCCATTTTTATCACAGCAGTAAAAGGGACAAATTTCCATTTATTGCATTAATGCCCATGCATTAATGTCAAAACTTCAACCAAGAGTGGACACCAAAAGTTTGCCACTCTTATTCCTTTGAGGGAAGAAGACCTGAAACGTTGCAAGACCAATATGTCCAGAGCCCTTAATTGTGACGGGGACGGGAAACTTCTCTTTAGTGATAATTCAATCACAAGTCAAAAAAACCCCGGTTTGCAAATTTAGGGGGTCTTTTACTAAGGTGCACTCACAATTTTGGCGCACACTTAAATTGTAGGCGCGCTAAACATTAGGGCCGCACAGGGTCGCCGAGAGACTGGGCCAGGCCCGGGACAAGGCCACCCCCGGGCCCCCTCACCCGAGGTTGCTGGGCCCCCCCTCCACCGGGCCCTCTGCACTGACCTTAAGTGCCTCACCTTCGAAAGCGCACCAAGCAGCGGCAGACCACTCCTTCCTTCCGTGTCCCGCCCTCGCAGAAGTTATGTCAGGCGAGGGCGGGACACGGAAGGAAGGATTGGCCTGCCGCTGCTTGCTGCGCTTTCGAAGGTGAGGCGCTTAAGTTCAATGCCAGGGAGCGACGGAGGGCGGGTGGGCCGGACTGCAGCGGCGCCGGGCCCAGGGAATTTTGTCCCCCCTGTCCCCCCCTCTCGGCAGCCCTGGGGACGCCAATGCATTCCTACGGGTGTTTCTAATGTTTAGTGCGCCCACAATTTTAGCCCGCCCTAAAAACATGAGCTCGTCTTAGTAAAAGACGCCCTTTGTGTACATAACTGAAAAGGTTTTCAAATTCGTAAAGTTTATGGTATATTTGTGCAAAACAAATCTAGAATACATGAATGTCACAGGAAAAATGGCTAAAATGTGACACTTATCTTGAAAGGAGAATCCCAACAGACACCCGTTTCACCAAATTGCTTCTTGTAGTGGAGGAGTAGCCTAGTGGTTAGTGCAATGGACTTTGAGCCTGGGGAAGTGAGTTCAATTCCCACTGCAGCTCCTTGTGACTCTGGGCAAGTCACTTAACCCTGCAATGCCCCTGGTACAAAATAAGTAGCTGAATATGTAAACCGCTTTGAATGTAGTTGCAAAAACCACAGAAAGGTGGTATATCAAGTCCCATTCCCCCCCCCCCCCCCTTCAGAGGATCATCCTTGATAGTCACCCACAATATTGAATGCTGAACACACTGCTCTCCTGTCTTGTTACTAAAGTGAAGTTTCCCATGCCCATGATAATTAAGGGCTACGCACATTGGTCTTACACTGTCTGAGGTCTTTTCCCCCCAAAAGAATAAGAGTGGTGAAATTTGGTATCCACTCTTGGTTAAAATTTTTGCACTTATTTTTTAATTGATCTTTACAGCTTTTTTGTTTCTATTTAAATATCCATGCGTTAATGTTGCCATTTGCGCATGGCCATTAAAAAATGACCACATTCACACTTTGCAACACTTAGGGGTCATTTTACCAAGCTGCGGGGAAAAGGGCCCTGCACTAGCGGCAGGGGCCATTTTTTCAGCAGCTGGTAAAAGTAAAAAAAAAAAAAGATTGTAAGCTCTGTCGAGCAGGGACTGTCTCTTCATGTTGAAGTGTACAGCACTGCGAACGTCTAGTAGCGCTATAGAAATGATAAGTAGTAGTAGTAGTGGGGGGGGAGCGGCGGCGGCGACGACCTCGGGGGGGGCAGCAGGGACGGGGCACAGGGGCGGAGGACGGCGGGAGGCGGAGCTGGGAGAAAGAGAGGAAGGGAGGAAGGGAGGTGGGGCCGGGGCAACTTAAAGTTTTGATTTTTTTAATGCAGGGGGAAGCGGGGAGCAGCGGCGACCTCGGGCGGGGCGGGACAAGGTCGTCCATAAAGGACGTGTTTGTTTTTTGGGGGGGGGGTTTACGTTTGTGGCATGCGCAGAGCAGCCAGCATAATGCTTGGCTGCTCTGCGCATGCTTTACGGGGCCGATTACCGACGTTTTGCATTCCCTGATTCGTTATGGAATTCGGTACAGAACGGCTGTAACAAGGACTTTTGTGCATCTTGGCCTCAATTCCCCAGGATCAGAGTGCACTGCACTAACCACTAGGCTACTACTCCACACTGGCATCCATGTCTTTTGGATATTTCTCTTAATCTTTTGAAAATCTTCCCAAAACCTTCAGCACGCATGAGGTGCGCACTCTGCCGAACTCCCACTTTCTAAACTGTCCATCGTCACAGTAAATCTTGCTTACTCCACACTGACTAACAAACCTTCCTGCACATATTACCAAAACATAGCTTGGGAGGTCACTGAACTCGACTTCTTTGGTTGTCAATAAACATTTATTTTCTACCTTTTGCTCCCTCTGAAAATAGATATACAAAGAATAAAGTCGGTAATGCAGAACTGGGGCAAATCACTTTAAACAAAGAAAAGAAAATAAGATGATCTGACAAAGAAGGGCTACCTTCGAAAGCTAATCACAAAATGTATTAAGTTAGTCCAATAAAAAAGATACCATCTTATTTTCTTTTCTGTTTTATTTTATACTATTTCTATTGATTACAAATTAAAACAACAAAACACCAAAAATAATATGCTGAAACATTTAGAAACTTGAAAGTAATCTCAGCAGTGAGAAAACTTTTTTAAAATGGCTACATGAAACAAAATATTTTAATAATTCTTTAAAATTTAAAAAAAAATCTCAAAGACTATAAGGAGACGATGTAAAGGCGATGTCTCGGATCAATTGCACTGTAACACCGGCAAATTATACCCACTGTAGGGAAAGAGAAAGGGGATTGAATTTGATATACTGCCTTTCTGTGGTTACAATCAAAGCAGTTTACATATTATATACAGGTGATTATTTTGTACCTGGGGCAATGGAGGGTTAAGTGTCTTGCCCAGAGTCACAAGGAGCTGCAGTGAGAACTTTATTGAATCCTGTTTCCTTGGTTCTCAGGCAGCTGCATGAACCACTAGGCTACTCCTCCACTTTGACTACTACAGTAAAGAAGCATCTTTTCCACTGCATTTCTACTCTCCTTATTTTTTCCTATATGCCTCAACATAATCACTAAGACATGACCTGAATCAGTAGCAGGCAATTAACATCACAGGAGCTGTCTGCTAGCAGAACCTAAGTTGATGAGTTAGTATATGAAGCCCAGAAATAAACAAACACATCAAAATAAAGCAAACGCTCCATCAATCTCCAACCACAGGGGTTTTCTGAAAATGCTAGGCAGCCAAGGCTATGCTAGGAATTAAGTAGTGAGCTGGAATGCATGGACCCATTATCTCAATGATCTGAATTCTAACCTTCTGACAAATTCTAACAAGGGTTTACAGCAGTAAGAACACAAGGATGACCCCCACCACCACTTGCCCCCTCCACACACAGATCTCGGAGCATACAATAATTCAAAGCAAGGCAGTAACAGAAGATTAAGCAGTAGGATCAGTAGGATGTGACGTCTGAAGAAAGTTTCTGCCACTATTTCTTGATCATCAATTTCATTCTTTTTGAGATTCAGTTTAAATGTTCTTGTACCATTGTCCTACACAACTGAAAACTTGGCAATGAAAATATCTAACGTATCTGATTGCAAGTAAAACCATCAATTCTGACTTTTTAAATGAGGCTGCCAAGGTAAGCTAAATCAAACATAAACCCAAGCAATTAAACTATTACACCAATAAAAAGACAAACCATGGCACGCTTCCTAATGGGTTAAGACAACAGCCATTAGGAACCAGACGCATCACAGCTAAAGAACGATAACAAGAGTTAGTTATGAAATCAGATTCCAAAGCCAGCCTGACACACTGCCCTTAGCTTGAGGGAAAGCGTCACCATCGCTGCCAGCTTAGAACAGAATGGGCAGGCTCACGGGTTTTGTTGCTGGGCACTTGGATCATACACAAACTGTAGAGTAGAGTTCCAGCCCAAGGAAGACCAGAGTGAAACAGACTTTGAAAAGCACAATGACATTCCTCTTGTGAGTTTCAAGCCTCGAGGCTAAAAGCACCAATCAACCATTCATGTTCCTTTTCTGAGAGGCATTTCTGGTTCAGTTCAAAGGCCTTGACAAACATGCCCTTACTGAAAATCTTTTCCTTCAGTAACTTGCCTTATACAAAAACATCCATGTTTTGACATGCACAACTCTTTGCTTTTAGAAGTATATCATTTGTAAACAAATAAAAATAACCATCACTATGTATTAAAATAAAATGTGTAACTGCCAAGACTCAGATAAGGAAGAATAAAATTACCTTGACTCCCTCATAGGACAGCTCAAGTCTCTATGGAATGGCTAGATTTACCCCCACCCCACAGAGTCATATCTAGGATGTTTTACCACAGGGTTCAATAAATCTCAGGTTCCAGGTCACCACTGTACCTAGAAATTGTACCCTGGCATCCATGAGTTTGTGAACAGGTGAGTTTTTTTGTGGGTTTTTTTTTTACATTCCACCTGCGCAATGTGACTCAGCTGAAGCTTGAGCCACCCAGTGCAGAACCCTCTTGAGATTTGAAAACGTAAGACCATCTCCAGAGTACCTACACCGCATGATTCAAACTTTCTATTTGCTTTCTTAGCCACAGCAGCACACTGAGCAGAAGATTTCAACGTATCATCAATGATGACTCCCAGATCTCTTTCTCGTTACGCGACTCCTAACGCTGAACCTTGCATGACGTAGCTATAGTTTGGGTTCCTCTTTCCCACATGCATCACTTTGCACTTGCTCACATTAAACATCATCTGCCATTTAGACGCCCAGTCTCCTAGTCTAGCAAGATCTTCCTGCAACTTTTCACAATCTTCCCGCGATTTGACGACCTTGATCAACTTTGTGTCATCAGCAAATTTGATAACCTCGCTAGTTACCCCCACCTCCAGGTCATTTATGAAAATGTTAAAAAGCAACGGTCCCAGCACAGATCCCTGAGGGACCCCACTAACTACCCTTCTCCATTGCGAATTGTGACCATTTAACCCTACTCTCTGTTTCCTATCTTTCAACCAGTTTTTAATCCATAACAATACACTACCTCCGATCCCATGACTCTCTAATTTCCTCTGGAGCTTTTCATGAGGGACTTTGTCAAACGCTTTCTGAAAATCCAGATACACAATATCAACCGGCTCACCTTTGTCGACATGTTTGTTTATCCCTTCAAAGAAATGCAGTAGATTGGTGAGGCAAGACTTCCTTTCACTAAATCCATGCTTTGTCTCATCAGTCCATGCTTTAGAATGTGCTCTGTTATTTTGTTCTTAATGATAGTCTCTACCATTTTGCCCGGCACAGATGTCAGACTCACCGGTCTATAATTCCCCGGATCTCCCCTGGAACCTTTCTTTAAAAATTCCCTCTATGATCACGTGTAAGTTTCTCCCTTATCAAGATTCTTTTTGTTTCAACAGTATTTTGGCCTTTCCCTTTCAAGAGATTTAAGTAACTGGCAGACCTATATGCTAGTAAATATAAAGTTTTCCAGCTCTTGTGCTGAAAACGATAAGCCTATTGCATGGAGCCAAGAACATATTTAAACTGGCTCTTTAATGTTACCTAATCAAATATTTCCAATAATGCAACAGAAAGCACCTTTAACTCGCCCTACTGCGAAACATTACAACAACACAACTCATATACCCAGCTATTTCCGGTTAAATCTTTAATAACAATTTTAACAGAAAATGTTACCTATAAATGTCAGTCTTTACCATACAATCACATATCAAGACAGTCCACAACTCAGGTTTCTGAGAAGTAGTGTCAAAACTTATTCAAATGTTCATTTATTTATCTCCTCTGTCCTCAGATTAAACGGAAAGAGATCTTGGCAGCCAAGCTTCATAATCACAAATGAATTCAAAGTTTTAGGGGTCCTTTTACAAAGGCACACTGAAAAGTGGCTTGCGATAGAGTAGGTGCCGGTTTTGGGCACACAAAGTATCATTTTTCAGCGCGCCTGTAACAAAAAGGCCTCTCTCTCCCCCCCCCCCCCCCCCCGAAAATGGACGTGCAGCGAAATCAAAATTGCCGCGCGTCCATTTTGGGTCTCTGAACTAACCGCCAGCCACAGACCTAGCGGTAAAGAATTTGGGCGGTAATGACCTACACGCGTCAGATGCCACTTGGTGCGCACCCACTACACGCATCCAAAAATAAAAAATATTTTTCAGACGTGTGTATCGGACGTGCGCCAAAAATGAAATTACTGCAAGAGCCACATGGTAGTCGGGCGGTAAGTTCATTTTGGCATGTGTAGGCGCCTACGCGGCTTAGTAAAAGGGGCCCTTATTGACAATATTCAAAATTTGAAAACTAAAACCAAAACGCATTTCTTTACATCTCATTAAAGATGGGGAGAATTACACTGCCTGAAATTTGGCTCAGCCAAGACGATCAAGGTCAATGTTCAGAGAACCCACTGTTCAATATCCTAACATTGCAAAAGTTAGATACAGGAGACTACTTTCTACATCTTTTATATTCCTGGCTGTGAGGAATTAGAATGCTTTACCTTTCACTCTAAGATATATAACTGACTATAAAAAGCTTTGAAAACCTTTAAAAGCTTTTTTTATTTTAGAAATTTATGTTAAGTGAGATTTAATTGGAATGTTCTACTTAATTGATGTTTTATTCCAGAGAATGCTCAGTTTTTTCTTATTGTGAGCCACCCTGAACTTTGTGGTACTGGCGGATGGTAAATGCAATTCATAATGTAATGTAAAGATAAAGCTACTGCTAGTGTAGTCCCATGTGTGCATGTGTCTGGTGTGTTCTCCCGCGTAAGTAGGAACCAAAAGGTAACTGAACTAAAAAGTCTCACAGGAAAATAGCAGCACTCAAGAAAGTGGGAAGCGAAGGAAGGCTGGACAATCAATGGTATCGACAAATTAAATTTATTGCTGTAATATATAAAAAGTACATATAAAAGTGAATAAAGCTCAAAACCAATGCTCAAGACTAAAAACGGCCCCACATTTCAGCATGGATATGCACGCTTCGGAGATAATATCATGCAAAAAAAAGGGGGGAGGATAATGAAACAATGTTGAAAATTGTTGAATAGCCTTTAAAAGGACCGTGAACGCATGAATGATGCACAATACAAAACAATATTGCAATCTAGCGCAAAAGTGCTCCAATAAAGAGCTGAGCGCTTGGTGCAGCGTATTTGCGTACTATTTAACATAGTAACATAGTAAATGACAGCAGATAAAGACCTGAACGGTCCATCCAGTCTGCTGAGGTGGAAGGAGGTGTTTCAGAGAGCTCTGCAGACTTCCAGTGGGAGGAGAGTGAGGCCTAACTCCCTCCCCAAGGATGTGGAGGGCCTCTGGGGAGCGTTCCCCAGGACAGGCCCAGGCCATGGGGCCTCTTGGGCTCAGGGACCAGAGGGTCAGGAAAAGCGGTCTCCTCCCTTGCAGTGCCGCAGGGAGGAGGGAAAGGAGCCCTGTGGATAGAAGAGGGCCAGACTCCAAGGGAGGAAGCCGGACTGGTACCCCCCTCGCGGCCGCACGACGTCCAGCAGGTGAGGGGGAGAGAGAGCTGGCGGAGACCCTAGAGAAGAGCTGGTCTGAGAAGGAAAGAGTGGTAATGGAGATCTGTCAAGAGGCCCTGCCGGAGGTGGAGGAGGAAAGCAGTGAGGATAGTGACGATCTAGAGGAGGAAGAGCTTGTGGACTACTGCCAGGATCCAGAGGACCCGGCCAGTGGCATAATTAAAGTGGTGAAGAGAATTAAAAGTACGGAGAAGGAGGTGGTGGACCTGGGGAAGCGAGTCAAAATGGCAAAAGCCCTGAGCAAGCTGGCCCCAGCAGAGCATCGCAAAACCTATATGAAAGAGGAAACCAGGCTGCTTAGGCTTCTCCAGAGAAAAGAACAGCTGCTGAGGGCCCTGAGGAAAGGCCCTGGAAATCCTCTGAGAGAACTCTATATCAACAGAGACAGGATGGCCTCGGGGGGACAGGCCCCGTCAGCCTCGGTACAGTGGAAGCAACAAACAGAGCAGGAAGGAATCAGCCCAGGCTTTGGACCCCAGAACATTGAAGCATCAGGGGAGCTGCCAGGAACTAGCACCCAAAATACATTGAAATTCATGCAATACCTTGCTAGTCAGTCAGGGCCTCTGCAGGCAGCTTCTGGAGTAAGCAGGACTGAAGGTGGGGCTGTGGAAGCCTCATAGAGAGCACCTGAGTGTGGGAGAACAGAACAGGAAAAAAACTTAAACACTAAGACTTTTCACATTGTTGAAACAGAGGCTGCAATTTCAGGAGAGAGACCTTTTTCCACAGAAGTGGTGGTGGAAGTTGAAACAGAGAACTTACCTGGAGAAGAGGAGGTTGTCCTGTTCCCATTGCCTGTAGTAAAAGCAGACGGCAAGGAAAAAATGCCTGGGAGGCCTCACCCACAAAGCTCTGAGGAGCAGGATGTTCCAGCCAATCAGCCTGCAGCAGGGCTAAGGACTGAAAGTGGAGATGTTCCTGCAGGGAGCTGCCTCTTAAAGGAGAATGCAGGAAGAAAAGCAGGTGAAGACAAGGAGTGGTTTTCCATAGAGAAAGCACAGGAGGCCACACAGTGTTCCCCACATAAAGGTTCAGAATGGCAAGGAACTGCGCTGCCGGGTGGCGGGATGCCATGCCCGCCCAGCACATTGGAGCAGGAGGCGCCAGCCAATCGGGCTGGAGGAGCAGGGATGGCCGCAGAGGAGAATGCTACAGCGCAGGAGGATTCCCCATGTTTGGGAGAGCGAGTGGTGCTGGAGTGCGGGAAGCCACTCTTACTTTGCAAAACGGCAGAGCAGGAAGTCCCAACGAAGCAGGACGCCAGAGGGGAGACCAGTTCCCAGGAAAACAGCGGGCCCGCACAGGGAAAGCTGGAGCAGCACGTTGCAAGGAGGGACCCAGCACAGAGAGCAGGTTCCGGGGGGGAAGGAGGGGGGGAGGAGCGGGAGGTGTTTGCCTTGCAGTGTGCGCCAGAAGGAAACTTGACTGGTACCTTTGACTTTGCAGTTGGCCAGGCTGCAGGGGTGCGAGCCAGGGGGGAGTGTTCGGGCCGGGAGGGGAGGGTTGGCTCGGTGGGCGGGGGAGGGGGTCAGGGGCATTGGGAGGGGAACAAGTATTTAGGGGAACCTGCTCTCACTGTCTCTAGCGAACGTTTTGAAGAGGACAATGGCAGGTTTTTTGCTGCAGGGGAAATGGTACAGAAGCACACTGTGAAGGCAGGGGATGTGCAAAGTCTGCTGACAGAAGGGAGAGAAGGGAGGGAGGCTGAGAGGGGAGGCAAGAGAGAGAGGGGGGGTACGGCGCAGCAGGAGCAGGGGGGTCTCAGTGCAGGAGATGGAGGAGGGGGACGGTGGGGGGTGCTCCATCCTTTGCGGCGGTAGTAGGTGGGAGGGGCGGGCGCAGGGGGAATGGGGGGGCAGGAAGCATTGGGGAAGGATGGGGGGGAGGGTGGGGGGGCCAGGTTCCCAAAAGGAGGAATGTGATTCAGTTAAGGTGGGTGGGGGAGGGGGGGATGCCAAGTAGGGATGAGGCCCTGAAGTTGGTCTTGGGTTTAGGATTTCTCCCAGAGGACCTCTATGCCTGTATCCACCCGGTGAATATCCCAGAGTATGATGTTAGTTTTCTGACCCAGCGAGGCATGGAGGTCTTCTGGGAGAAATACGAGGGGGTAAGGGGGAAAGGGGATTGGAGAAACTTTAGGGCCGTACCGATCAGCAGACCTGACCTGGTGCAGGTAACCCTGCTGGTCCGAAATGAATCCATTTCAGGGGCGGACCTGGCCTTCTGGCTACAGCGGTACGCAGAATTGCGTACCCCCTTGTCCAAACTCCCTGACCCCAGTAGGGTGTGGGCGGGAGGATGGTGTGCGCAGGTTAGGCTGAAGCAGGCAGGACACGTGACCCAGCACATTCCCTCCGCGGCGTTCATTGGCAGGGATCGGATCCTCTGCTTTTACAAGGGGCAGCCGCGGCAATGTCACAAGTGCGGGTCATTCAGACATTTTAGTATGTCGTGCCCAGTACGGCAGTGTGGGAAGTGCGGGTCTAAGGAGCATCCTACGGAGTCTTGTGCATCTATCCGGTGTAATTTGTGTGGGGGTCTGGGGCATGCATTCAGAGCTTGCCCTTGGGCCTCCCATAACGGGGGAGAGGAGGACATGGGAGGGGGCGGTCCAGTTCAGAGGGAGAGGGGGGGAGTGAATGTAGGGCGAGATCAGGTTCCCGGGGTGGGGGGGAAAGGAGCTGCGGAGGGACAGGGAGTGGGAGGTGGGGAAGGGTTGGGGGAAGGGCGGAAGCGGCAGGACGGGGCAGATGAGGGTTGGACGCGGGTGTCAAAAAAACAACGGAAGGTGACGGGGGTACGGGAGGAAGGGGGAGGGGAGGCAGGAATGGGGATAGAAGTAGAGAACAGATTTAGGGGATTGGAAGATGAGGAAGGGGGTGACGAACTGGCAGGAGAGGAAGGAGAGGATGGGATGAGCCGGCAGGATGGATTGGAAAGCATGGCAGACGCTGGAAAGGGAACAGCGGGTAAAAGGAAGAAGAAGAAGAGGGAGAAGGTTTTGAGGGACGAAGAGGAGGAAATGGTAGTGGAGGAGGTCGGGGAGGTGGGGGGCAGATTGGGGGGGGCTGAAGGGAGGGTGGGGGAGAAAAGGAGGGTAGGACAGGAGGCAGGGATGAAGGCAAGAGAGGAGAGGGAGGATGGGCTGGAGGCAGGATTGATGGAGGGGGTCGAAGAAGGGGCAGAAGGGGCGGGAGAGGAGGCAGGGGGGGGAGGGTCAGTGGACGACTCCCAAGAAGGGAGGGAGGTGGGCGAAGAAAAGAGGAAGAAGGGGAGGAAGAAAGTAAGGAAAGGGGGGGGGCTTTTTGAGCTAGGGGTCCGGGACTGGGCGGACGAGGAAGGGGAGGGTGAAGGGGAAGGGATCCCTGGAGGTAGTATGGAGCAGAGGGAAGGTAGCCAGGAGGGGCGGGGGGTATGGAACGGCACAATGATGGCTGGACTGCTGTTAACATTCGCCACACTTAATGTGGCTAGTGTCGCCTCCCAGAGGGCGAGATGCTTGGCGTTCGATGGCCTCTCTGCCGTGGCGGTGGACTGTTTTCTTCTGCAGGAGACCAGGCTGCGAACGCTGGAGGAGGTTCGGCGGGCAAAGCAGGCCTGGAGATGGGGGCCCTCTATTTGGGGTCTGGCAGGGGAACGGTATGGGGGGATAGGCATCCTCTTCAAAACATTTAAAGTAGAGATCCAGAGGGTGGTGGAGCTGGGAATTGGGAGGTGTCTGGTGTTAGATGAGAGATTGCGGGGGGTGGCTTTGCGGGTGATTAACATCTACGGGCCGCAAAGCAAACGGGGAAGGGCAGCACTGTTTGGGAAAATTCGGCCGTACCTTTACACCTCACGGCAGCTAGTTTGGGGGGGGGATTTTAACACAGTCCTGAGGAAGGAGGATAGGGGGAGGAGGGCGGCGCAAGTAGGTTACGATGGGGTACGGCTAGCAGGGATCATGAAGGGAGCGGGATTGGTGGACGCGCACATAGAGTTTGGTGGTGGGACGCAGGGTTTCACTTTTGCCCGGGGCACTTGTAGAAGTAGAATCGACCGGTTTTTAGTTCGGGGAGGGGCGTGTGGGAAGGCACCAAGGGTGGTAGAGGTTGATTTCTCAGACCACAAGATGGTGCTGGTCGAGCTGGGGGGAGGGGGGATTCACGGATTGGGGAAAGGATTGTGGCGTTTAAATCAGAAATGGTTGAGGGAGGGGGTGTTGTACCAGGAGTATTTGGAGTTTCTGGCAGACCAGGTATCCATTCAGGGTGTCTTCCCTTCCCTAGGGGACTGGTGGGAAGTTTTGAAACACCGCACCAGGGGGTTCTTTCTCCGTCAGGCGAGGAGGCAGGGGAGGGAGGTCACCCGGCTAGGAACTGCTCTGAGGAAGCGAAGGGACAATTTGATTTCCAGGGGAGGGAAGAGGGAGGACATTGAGGCCTTGCAGCAGGAGGTGGAACGGGTACAATACAATCGGTACTCTTCCCTCGTCTATGAGCGGGACTTCGGGAAGCTGCTCAGCCCAAACCCTTATGACTGCTGTAAGGAAAGAAGGGAGAGGAGGGTGGTAGAGGGGTTAAGGGATGAGGGGGGGACGCTCCAGCAGTCTAGGGAAGGTATCTTGCAGGTGGTGGGGACCCACTTTGGGCGGGCCTTTTTGGACCAACGGTTGGGGGAGGAGGCCATGGCGAGGTACATTGAGGAAACCCCAGGGGTGGGTAAGGGGGGGCCTCATCTTCGGGCCTTGCTGCGGCCGTGGACGCTGCGGGAGGTACAGGAGGCCATTGGGGCCTTGCGGCGCAGGACGGCGCCGGGGCCAGACGGACTCCCGGCAGAGTTCTACCAGCAGTTTAGGGATCAGTTGGCGCCAGTCTTGTTGGCAATCTGGGAGGCGGCACGAACAGGGGGATCCTTGCCTGAGTCGATGGGGGCATCAGCTTTGGTCCTTCTTAGCAAAGGCAAGGACCCCCAGGATGTGGCAAATTGGCGGCCGATTGCACTTCTGAACACCGACCGGAAGATCTTCGCTCACATGCTCCTTGCCCGCATGAGGAAGATCTCCGGGGAAGTGCTGGCAGCCCCGCAGGGGTGTGGGGTCCCGGGAAGGGGGGTGCTAGAGGCAGTGGCCTGGGTGAGGGAGGGCCTGGAACGTAGTCGGGTGGGAGAGGGCAGGCTGGTCGTGGCCTTGGACCAGGACAAGGCTTTCGACCGAGTGCAGTGGGGTTTTTTATGGAAGGTCCTAGACCACTATGGATTCCCGGGGGAATGGATCGCGCAACTTCAGTTATTGTATGCGGGGGCGCGATTCTTTCCCCTGGTGAATGGATGGAGGGGGGCGGAGGTGGGGATCTCGGCGGGGGTGCGGCAGGGGTGCCCGTTGAGCCCCCTGCTGTACGCTTTCGCCATTGATCCCCTGGTGAGGAGGCTGGAAGGGGGGGGGGAGGACGGGCTCAGAGGAGTGGAAGTAGGCAAAGGGAATGTGTTGCGAGTCATCGCCTATGCGGACGATATCACCGTCTGGGTGGCGGATCGCAGGGAGGGGAGGAGGCTGCAGGAGACCCTTGCAGCATACTCCCAGGCTTCGGGGTCTCGGGTAAACCTGGGCAAGAGCACCAGCTTGTGGGTGGGGCCAGAGGGACGGCGGTTTAATTTAGGTGGAGGGTTCCCGGATGGGATAGAGAAAATGAGGGTTTTGGGAGTGTATTTTGGGGGAGGGGATTACGGGCGGGAAAATTGGGAACAAAGGATAGCGGAGGCGAGGGAGAAGGTGGACCGCTGGAAGGGGTGGCGGATGCCCATGGAGGACCGGGTCCGGTTGCTGAAGAGCCAGGTGGTCCCCATGTTCCTGTTCCTGAGCTACATCTGTCTCCTGCCGGAACGCTGTTTCACGGCAATTTACAGCGTGTTCTTTCAACTCCTGTGGGGGAACAGGATGAACCCAGTTCGACGTAATTTCACTTACCGGTCGCGGGAGGAAGGGGGGGTGGGAATGGTAAACCCAGTCTTGCTATTCTCCTCCCTCTTCATCCAGTTTAACCTGGGGCGGGCGGGGGGTCTGAATGCCCCAGGATGGGTACACAGTGTTGTCCAGTGGTGGGAGGGATTTTGGGGTCCTTGGTTGGGGGGAGGTAGGGTGGGACGGTTGCGGAAAGGGTTCCCGGAGGGGGTAGGCTACTATAAATCTTTGGTAAAGCTGGTTCGGCTGTGGGACATTACATGGGAGGAAGTTAGGGCAGGACAGAGGGAGATCTGGGTGGAGCGGGTTCGCTCCCAACGCTTCTCCTCTCCCCTGGCTCTTAGGGATGCTCCGGAGCCCGTGCTGAGGCAGGGCCTGCGGTTTATTTCATCCAAACGCATCCCACACAAGTACAGGGACATTGCTTGGCTGTCCCTACATGGCAGGTTGTATGTTAGGGCAAACCTTCGGTGTAGGAACCAGCAGGACCGAGACTGCCCGAGGGGGGAGTGTGCTGGCCGGCTGGAGACCATGGACCACTTCCTGAAGGAGTGTCCATTCTCCATAGCGGTTTGCCGGAGAGTGGCTGCCTTGCTGGCCATCCCCAGCTTCACGTCCTACACCTATGCGGACTGGGTGTATGGGAGGCAGGGGGAGACGGGGCGGCTAGAGCCAGGTACCGCCTTTCTAATCTCAGTTATCATCAGATACTGCCTATGGATGGCTCGCTGCGGGGTGTCCCTGGGCCAGGAGTGCAGGTCTGCTGAGCAGGTCTCCTGGGACGTTGTCCGAGCTGTCCAGGAAGTGGCCCGATGGGAACGGGTGGAGGTGGGGGTAAAGACCTTTGGGGTTTGGTGGAAGCATGTACGCTTGAAGTTGAGTTGAATGTTTGGGGGGGGGTTGGGGGGGATGGTTTTTTGTGTAAAATTTGCATTTTTGTATAAAAGTATAGAGGGGCTGGCTTTATAACTGCACAGTGTAATGTATTGAAATTTGATTTTCCGCTTTCATTTAATAAAGGAATTCTCCAGTCTGCCCAACAAGATAAACAAGATTTAGTTACTGCATTAAGGAGCAAAATGTGTGTGTCAGACTTTCATTAGGAAGCCATGTGTGAACATTAGCACTGGGCTATAATTCAAGCTTACACTATCAGCCCCTCAGAAGATAAGCCCTTTGGGTTAAAGACTAATTGAACCTTTAAAAAAAATGATATGAATTGCATTTGGGCTAAATTTGGAAGAGCAATCTAGAAATACAAAATTATTATGACTACTGTTTATGCACTAAATATGGCAGAGGCTGGCAAGAGGCATGCTAAGTAAAAGGCAGGGAGAGATGCAAAGAATGAAAAAAAAAAAAAAAAAAGACTGATGCCTTTAAATCTAAGCATTCCAAGAAAAAAAGGCACCCGCTCCCACAGGAATGAGGAAACAGTGTCTACGGGAAGTAGTCAGCCCTTCTCCGGGATCATTATACCCCAATAGGAAAAGCAAAAACTGGGACGTTTTCCCATCGACTTCTGCAAGTGACACACCTTATTCATTCCGCCCCTCCCCCACCCCGATATTCAAAACTAACTGGCCCGGAACGGCTCCTGGCTAGCTAAATAGCATTAAAGCACCTCATCACAGATATTCAGTAGGAGATAAGCCAGTTATCTCCTGCTGAATATTGCATGACACAGCCGGTTAGGTACAGATATTCAGCACCAAACTAGCTATGTTGAGCGGTCAAATTAAGCCACTTAAATAGCAGGCCTCTCTTTGACCACTAAAATGGTTAACTGGATAGTGATGAATCTCAACATAGCTGGCTAACGTTTTAGCGGCCAAAATAAACCTGGATATTCAATGTTGGTTGTTGGATATAGCCCAGGGTTTAACGCCAGCGGCAGACAGCAAACGCGCTGCCGGCTGAATATCAGGCCCATCATACTCAGCCAAAGATCCGATGGCTGTTATATAAAGCAATATTTTGTTTAAGCAGCACTTCCTCAAGTAAAATATTTACTGCTTTTGCTACTGTATAACTCTAATGAAAGTCATAACTTACATAAAGCTATTCCAGTGAGTGAAATGACCACATTACATTTTATTTCATATTGCTCACTGGAACAAGGATACTTAGGGGTCCTTTTACCAAGCTGCAGGAAAAGGGCCCTGCGCTGGCGGCAGGGGCCGTTTTTCCTGCACACCAGAGCCCTTTTTATCGCAGCAGATAAAAAAACCCTAGAAAAATATAGCCACCCACTGCGGCGATAAGGGCTCCGGCAGTAACTCAGTGGTAACCGGGCAGCGCGTGGCGATACCCGATTACCATTTCCAGGGGTTTTCTTTTTCCCATGGAAATGACGTGCACTTGGGGCAGAACTACCACCAGCGGCCGCATTGGGCCGGCAGTAATCCCAATTTAGCGTTCAGTAAACCCACATTGGGCTTACTGACGCTGTCTAAAAGACCCCCTTAGTTAATTTTATTTATTATCTGTCAGGGTAAATATGCATTCAGAATAGCTGGATAATCTTCATGCACATTTGAAAGATGTTTTTGATATTCTTTTATATTTGGGAATAGGATTTGATATACTGCCTTTCTGTGGTTACAGAAAAGTGGTTTATGTATTATATACAGGTACTTATTTTGTACCTGGAGCAATGGAGGGTTAAGTGACTTGCCCAGAGTCACAAGGAACTGCAATGGGAATCAAACCCAGTTTCCCAGGATCGATGTCCGCTGCACTAAGCACTAGGCTACTCCTCCACTCCAGAAATGTCAGTTCTGCTTTTATATTGAGAAATCTTGCTGCTGTTTCTGTATCAACAAAGTACATCTATGATATATCCTGCCAACCTCAGGGTCCTCATTTAGCTAACATAGTTCACGATACTTAAGGCAAGAAAAGAAAAAAAAAAAACTAATGTAAAACATTTGAGCCAATATATGATACACATGGGGCCAGAATCAAATGATGCCCAAAGTTCGTTGCTAGGATGATCCTCGCTAAGCTAGTATTAGTAACATAGTAAGTGACGGCAGAGAAAGACCTGAATGGTCCATCCAGTCTGCCCAACAGTCACATTCATTAGCAACACAAGATTAAATCAACTTAGCACAGCTTAGTAAATAATGACCCCTTAAACTTCATAAAGCTGTGGGCAAAAAACGGCCCACAAAGGCTTCCATGCATGCTCGTTTTCACAACTGTTATTAATACCAACTGTTGGTATTAATAACCTGCTTTGAATTTGCATTGCAGTGACTCAATGTCAAATACAACTCTTGTGTTAAAGGTTTAATTCTGTGAAGTGACTTCACAAAAGTACGCTCTACATAAAACAGAAAAAAAACCTCTTGATTTGGGGTGGTTTTACATGATGCTAGGTATTCTGCACTATTTTTCACTCAAAAGTGCATTTAAAGGTTTAGTACATGAGGTCTCGGGTCTGAGAAATTAAGGGGTCCTTTTTTCTAAAGCTTAGCACACACTAATGGATATTAGGTCACACTAAGGGGCCCTTTTACTAAGCTGCAGTAGGGCTACCGCCGCCGCAGTAGTTCCAAAGTTAGCGCATGCAGTTTCCCATGGTAGAACATCATTTTCTATCACGAGGGCATTCCCAGCAGTTATTGGCAGCGCGGCCACATTGTCGCGTGCTGCCTGATTACTGCATGAATACCGCATGAGCCCTTACCACCTTCTAAAAAGGTGGCAGTAAAGGTTCAGGCAGTAAATACGCGCGAGCTAATTTTAATATTGGCGCACTGCCATTCACTGCCCCATTTTTAAAAGGGTCTTTTCCCCGCCATGGCAAAAAATGGCCCAGCGTGTGCCAATTTCACGCACCAAAACTAGCACAGGCCACTTTTTACCGCAGATTAGTAAAAGGACCCCTCAATGATGTACATCCTTTTATACCTATAGACCATGTGGCACTTAACACATGCTGTTGTCCTTTAGTGTACACTAAGCCTTAGTAAAAATGGTCCTATGTCAGTTGCAAAATTATAAGATCAACTCTCCCCTCCCCCACCCAAAAAAAACCCCTCAGCAAATTTAAGTAAAATTGCCACTTTCTAGTGCTGTTGGGAATGAATTTGGATCTTAGATTTAATTGCTCACTTTTCCAAATCCATGCTGAAGCCCAGTTAAAATTCAGGTACTATAGAAAACAGCTCTTTGTAGAAAAAAAATGGTTTAAAACCTTAATCTACTGAACAAAACATTTATTCTTATATAAATGGCAAGAGCAGTGTGTCCCCAAAACAAGCAGGCTGCTTTCTGACATGATTATGAATTCCTAAATGCTAGCACAACAGACCCAAATTCAAGAGGTTGCTGGTTTCACTGGAAACACTCTCCCCTCCATCACTGCTGTAGCGAAACAGTTAAGGAAATGATTAGCTTCTGCAGGGAAAGGCAACACCAGTTGTAATCTTCCAAATTCATTGCTTTTTGTATACCATTTGATTACATGCCTCATCAAAAAGTTTGAAGAGTTACAATTAAAAATCACATAACAAATGCTCATAAAAATGCAAGCTAAAATTGATCCTGACATCTCTCTTCCCCTCCTAAAAATAGCTCTAAACCTATGGGTGCTCCAGTACATGAGGCTTAGGGGTCCTTTTACTAAGGTGCGCTGAAAAATGGCCTGCGGTAGTATAGATGCGTGTTTTGGCCGCATTCAGATAATTTTTCAGCGCACGGCAAAATCAAAATTGCTGCGCGTTTATTTTGGGTCTGAGACCTTATCGACAGCCATTGGCATAGCAGTAAAGTCTCACGCGGTAACCGGGCGCTAATGACCTACGTGCGCCAAATGCTACTTGGTGTGTGTAGCTGACACATGCCAGAAAATAAAAAATATTTTTCAGACATGCGAAGCGATCACGCGCAAAAATGAAATTACCGCAAGGGCTACGTAGTAACTCCATTTTGGTGCATGTAGACGCTTACATGGCTTAGTAAAAGTGCCCCTTAGGGAAGATAAGACTCCCCTGCCAAAACCATGACCTTCCCCTACCTCTGCCGCTTCCCAATACTGCATAAGCAGTAAACAGAAGACAGGCACAGAACCACTTCCGCTATGTCCAACTCTGCTGTCTCTGCTGGTCCCGCCCCCTCTGATATACATTTCCTGTTTGAGGGTGGTGTTATCTGCACTGCCAGCAGCAGCAGCATCCACAAAGGATGCGGTTCCATGCCTCTTATTTGTCACTGCTGCTGCAACGGGGGGGGGGGGGTGGTTGCTGATGGAAAGAGAGTGCTGAGGGAGAACAAGGTGTGACGGCTTGGGGTGGGGTGGACACAGGAGGGGTAGCTTGAGATGGGGGTTAATGGACATGGAATGGAGAAAGACACAGAGGAATTGCTAGATGGATGGGGAAGGGGAGAGTCAGTTAAAGACTGGGGCATAAGAGGAAGGCAATGGGAGAGTTGGGGTCAGGGATGGACTGACAGTGATCTGGGCCCCTGGGCAATAAGGGTCATGGACCCCCCCCCCCCCCCCCAGCCAACAGATGGAAGGAGAAGGTATGCAGCACTTGAAGTCCAGATTCTCAGGCGGTCCAGATATCGCAATTTTTGAACTCTGGATTTCTAGCATCTGGATTTTTGGACTTCTACTGTATATCTAATAAATATTCTTCAGGAATATCCTGAAAACCATCCAGGATTGCTATTTGACAATGCTGTATATTGATCTAAGAAGTGAAGAGAGAAAATGAAAACCCTTTCCAGGAGTGAGGAGCTCCACAACAGAGCAGCACGGCCAGACAGAACAAAAGTGAAATCAGATTCAGGCTCCAGAACAGCTGACCCAAGCCAAAACAGAACTGAAGAGAGAAAAGATGATAAGAAGTAATCCAGAGGGAAAGTCACTGCAACACTTGTGAACATCTGTCTCCATTATGCCTTATAAGCATTTCCAAGCAGCAAGACATCTGGATGACCTCCCATCCTAAAAATGTTGCAGGAATGGACATTTAATAAATAGTCCTTCTAGAGCTACAAACATCACTAATTTATCTGCTTTCAGCGTACATGAGGTAGAATTTGTTTGGTCATAAGTGACTTTCAGTTTCAAAGGGTTGGTTTAAGCTTATTTCTTTAAAATAAGTATAGCACACAGCAGAATTGATGTGTTTTATGAGGCTTTAGCCAGACTGAATCAGCCCCAGCATTCCAGCCAGCCTGAAACGGATATCTAAGCGCTCAGAATGTGCAAGCATGTCTTCTTTCAACCCAAAGGAGCTGTCGATACAACCAAGAGCCATCAAGATTAAAAACAGCAGCAAACGCGAGCAAAGCAACAGAATCCAAGTCATGATACTACGTATCAAATGAACAGATACCAATCATACCATTACACATCATTTGACATCACAGGTTTGTTTCAATTTAGAGAACTGTAATAAGCCACTACAAAATGACATTAGGCACGGAAAGATATATTTGTCATAAAACTATCCACCTTAACATACAAGTCACACTGGACCATCTCTTTCTCTGGAATTCTAATCAACTTTGAAATTTTCAAATGGCTCCTCTATGATCCAGGCGAAACTCAGTCTATAATGTCCGTTATCATCAGGTTCTATTTTTTTTGACAAAAAGGAAGAGGAACTATAGAGCCAAGGGAGGGGAAGGGGCAGGTGAGCCAGAAGCAGGAACAATAGGAGAAACGGGGCTGGATTAGAAAGCAGGGTGACTGTTCTATAGTCTAGACTCACCCCTTTTCTTCCTCTTCCTTGAAGGCTTCCTGGAAGGGAGGAGCTAGAACAGAACATCCCTGCCTGGATCGCTGCTGCTCTGAAGTCTGCCCCACAGGAATTAAGCCCATGCTTCCTACAGTGTGACTATAGGGAGGTAGTATGGATGTGGAAGGCTCCTCCATAATAAGAGAAGCTTTCCTCTTCTTTCCATATCCTGCCCATTTCCTCATCAAGTTCCTCCCACACCTCAGTCTCAGTGAACAGCAAGAGTGTTAAATTGACCATAAGGCAGGCAGATGCTTCTCTAACCTGTTCTCCTGCTGTTGGCGCCTGCCCAGCAAGTTCACAGTTGTCTGAAAAACACATGGTATGATGCTGAATCTACAATGCACTGCATGGTCCAAACAATCTGAGGTGTGAACCACATGGGCTGGAGACGCACCAAAGGCAGGAAAAGGGTAAAGAAGTGAAGCACTAGGTCCACTGCAGCACCAACTTCAGTCTCCTGCTATCAGCTGGGATCAGCTGCTAGATGTAGACTGGGATGGTAGTGGGGCCTGGAATTAAAAAACTTACACTGGGGCCCCAGTGATCATTTCTCTGTCCAGGGGCGTAGCCAGACCTCGAGGTGGGAGGGGGCCAGAGGCCAAGGTGGGGGTGGGGGCATACTTTGGTCTTCTGCCACCTCGCCACTCCCCACCCACTGCCGTCTCTGTAAATCTTGGCTGCCTGGAGTCATGCTCAATTTCATTAAAAGGAGCGTGCCGGACGAGAGGGGAAGAGAGAGAGCAGGGCAGACAATGCAGTGGTGCCAGAGACCAGCGCTGGACAAAGGCTTCAGATGGCGGGGGTTGGGGGACACCCGCTAGCCAAACCAGGGGCCCAGAGCAAATTTGGGGGGCCCAGGCCCCCGTGGCCCCATGTAGCTACACCTCTGGCTCTGTCATTGGACACTTCCCTCCTCCTCCTCTTCTTTCCAACTGGCTGAATCAATATGGAGGGGGGGAGGGTGCGAGAAGGCTGAAGGCAGTGAAAGGTGATAAAAAGGAAGGGAAGGGTAGGGAAGAAGGGGACTGGGGAACGTGAAAGGAACAGTGCATTATGTGTATGTAATGAGATCACATGTAATGAAAGAAGCCATATAAAGACTAACTCAAAATAACCTGATCCTTAGCTGGGCTCTAGTATTAATATTGAAAATGCGACCACACCATGCCTCCGAGGTTACGTTTCACTAATAAGTTAAACAACTGGCTTTATTGAAAGGATTATATTATCTTTGAGTGCATGACTAGGAACACAAACATATACTTATTTATTCAATATCACAATTCCTCATATAAGGGAGAAGGGGTGGAAGGAACACTGTCAGGAACTCCAGGGACAGAAAGCAGTAGAACCAGAGGAAGGGCCAAGAAGACTTATTTTATTAATATGGCTTAATAAGGCATGTTATATTTGTTAGGAAGCAAAGTTGAGGGATATGTGCCACTAAAGTAATTACTTTCCAGGATACTGTGATGTATGTTGAGAGGTTGACCAAAATCAAGTCTACTATAATAGCAAAGTTTAAATTATGGGCTAATGCTGCTTCAATTAAAAATGTCAGTGTTTCCAAGGTTTCTAGAAGTGTGCAAGTAGTTTATGTTGATGTAGGACAGATTTACTTAGAAATCCATTATAAACTGCACACTAAGGCATTATTTAAGCATACCAAGCACTACTCACACCTATATGCCTAGTGCCCCCCCACCCCCAATGTCAGATCTGGCTACGCCTGACTAGTTTACTGGCATGCTTTGCGGTCTGTATGGCTGCTTTGTAGCCTGCAGACCTCAGATCTGGATGTTTTTGCCTTTTCAGCAAACTACTTCAAACATGTTTGGAGGAAATAAAACAGAACAAGTGGGATCAAGGAATTTGCCACCGCCTCACGTTTAATAAACGTATCTGTCAGAATGAAGACAAAACCAGATAGACATTCTGCACCTCTGAAGCACAGCTGATGGGGGAAAAAAGATAAGCTGCTACCTTTTGACAGCTACTACTTAAACAGGAGTTGCAACAGCCTTGGAGTGAAATGCTACACCTAGCTTGCCAAATAAAAACAATCTTAATACATTCCTGCCAAAATCGCAGCCCAAGAGTTTATTCTTCTTATATATCACCTGCAATCAATGATGGGCAAATAGACAAAACGGCAGTGAATTATTTACTGGTACTTTCTGGAAACACCCTTACAACTCTTTGTGGTGCAATTCAGAGACTGAACCATACACACGTGCCAACATGTTTCCCGTTCTGCCAGCTTTCAGAAGCGTGCCTGATAAAAGTGTTCCCATGCACAAAAATGACAAAATAAAAACCATCTGTAAGTACAAGCAGGCAGCGTGGGCAGGATGAATACTATCATTCCTTTAAGCATAAAGGGTACCAGTTTACTCAAGCAGGTTTACGGATTGCCAGGGGGTGGAGCTGGCAAGATGTATCAAATAGACATGCTTACTTCCTTCACAAGCAAAAGAGAAATACAACCTGCCTGCATTCAGCTACATGTGTTTGTTAGATGACATGTCAAAGATGTTCTAGGATATCAATGCAATACTGTCACTTATGCAGGTTTATTTTTCAATACATTCTAGTAACTGTGTTATATTAACACAGAATTGTTGCACCAAAAATTGAAACGTATTTACTGCAATCTTGAATTAGCACTAATGAATGTTAGTAGAGCAAGCTTTTCAGGCTTAACGTTTTGATCACATTCCATCATCCACTGTCTCACACTTTCCATGAAACAACGCTAAGAAATGCTAAAAGGCAGCATATTTTGGATTCTCGGGAATCCTATTTCTCTACAAGGGCAATCAATGGGTTTTCTCTTCAACCCACACAGAGATGTCAATCAAACAGGAATACTTGGAAAAATAAAACAGTGCATTATCACACCCACCTTCAGTTTTTGCTGAATTACTTCTGAAGTCCTCGGACATCTGAAACGTGATGCTTGCATATGCACTTAAATCATCGCTGGAGGTACTTCCACAAGGCTGGCTGGGAGATTTGGGCTGCAGGGGGGGAGCGCCCTCCTGGCTGTTCAAATCCTTGGCCAGATCTAGATCAATATAGTTCAGGCCATTTTCCAAAGTCCCGATATTGGTGAAGAGGCCGATCCCCGCCTGCTGCTGCTCTTTTCTCAGCTCGCCCGGCTTGAGCCACACGTTTTCGAAAGAAGCCGAGCTGTGGCGTTTCACATCTTCGCCGCAGGGCAATGAAGACACAGCGGCCCGAGCGGTGGTAGGGGTGGATGAGAAGGTCTCCGAGCTGTGGCGCCTCCTGCCCTGGGGGTCAGCTCGGATGACTTTGGCACTCTGACTGTGGCTCGGGCTGAGGCTGACCCGGGTGAAGGCGCTGAGCCCCGATCCTTGGCCCAGGAGTGAGTCCGGCAGCGACGGAGCTCCAGGCCCCGCCTGGGGCTCCTGCGGGGCTCTGCCCTGCACCTCGGCGTAGCAGCCACCGTTGCTGCTATTCACCACCGCAGCTGCGATGTCAGCGTAGTCCGCGCAGGCGGCGCCCAGTTGCATGCTCACATAGTCCCGGGACATGGGCTGCTGCAGGTGGGGGACTCGGTGGCCGCGCGAAGGCGGGGGCGCATAAACGGGAGGGCCCCCCAGCCCCATGTGCATGTACTCGGCCAGGTTCTCCCGCTGCGGGATCACCCTGCTCTCGATGTAGGCGGGGGGCGAACACAGGGCCACCGAGCCGTAGGAGAAGGCTTTGTCGCCGATCTCGATGCTGACGTACTCGCCGGGGCTCTTGGGCTCTGGGGGCTCGCGGACACGGGGCAGAGTGCTGGCTTTGCTGCCATACAGGGACAGGCGGGTGGGTCTGGCCGGCCTGCTGCTCTTGGAGTCCACTTTGCTGGCGGCCTCGTTCGGTCCTCGCGGCCCCCCTCCGCCCTCCGGGCCCCCCAAGCTGTCGCTGCTGGTGGAGGAGGAAGAGGAGTCCTCTGCGCAGAGCAGGCGGCCGGAGAGGGCGGCTGAGGGACGTAGCGGGCTCTCGTCCTGCTGGCGGTGGACGTGCTTGAAGGAGCGGGGAAGGGAGAAGTAGGAGTAGATGGGCTTGTGCGGCTCGTCGGCTGGGTTCAGGTAGCAATCGGGAGGGGTGCTGGTGGTGGAGCCGCTGGCCGGGGACATGTTGATGTAGTCGGCGCAAGGCAGCTTGCCCTCGTTGCTCTCCACGGAGAGTTTGGGGTTGGCCCCGTTGGTCCACATCTTGCCGTAGCTGTCGGGCGAGCAGCTGCCGCTGGGCGACATCATCATGTAGCCATTGGAGTCCACCTGCGGGTGCCGCCTAGGGTTGATGATCTGTTGCGGGGCAGAGACGCTCTTGGGGCTCATGGGCATGTAGTCGTTGCTCTTGGCGGGCACCGGGGCCACTCCCGGTGACATGGGCATGTAGCCATCATCCGTGCGCTTGCCCCTGTCCGAGCCCTCTAGATGCAGCACGTCCAGGCACTCCTCGGGGTAGGAATGAGTGGGCACGAAGGCAGAGTGGCGGTAGGGCGCCGCCCGGGGGCAGGAGTAGGAGGGCATCATCTCAGTGTACTCCTCAATGGAGGCGATGGAAGACTGGGAGGGGGTCTTCTGATGCACCACGGCGGGCGGCGAGGTGCCTGCCGAGTGAGTCCTCTTGCGGAACACTTTCTCCGGGTCGGCCTCTTCCCCCCTGCAGGGGGCGCCCCGCGGGTGGCCCCGGGCGAAGTGGCCATTGGGAGCCAGGCCGGGCTTGCCCATGCAGATGTAGTTGCCCAGGTCTTCCTCCCTGGCCGGCGGGGTGCTGTGGCCCAGGGAATCCGGGGTGACGCTGCGGAAAGAGCTCCTGAAGTCGCAGGGGCTGGAGCCGTACTCGTCGGAGGAGATGAAGCCGCCGTCGCTGGGGGAGCCCGACACGGAGGCGCTGGACCTGCGAGGGAAGAGGCAGTCGGAGGTGGAGCCGTGGCCGCTGGTGCTGCTGGACGACAGGCTGACGGGGCTGGTGGCCGAGGGCGAGCAGCGGGAGGACGGCATGGGGATGGAGCGGCTGTGGTTGAGGGGTGGGTGGAGGCGGGCGGCGCCCCGGTGCCGGTGCGAGTGAGTGCGCGTGGCCCCCGGGCTCACCGGGCTGCCGTCCACCGAGGCCGGCCTGGACATGGTGCCCTCGCCGTCGCTGGAGGCTCGCACCCTGAACGAGCTCTGCTTGGCCACGTTGGCAGGCGAGGTGGCGGTGACGCTCTCGGTACGGGATCGGCGGCTCAGGCCCACTTGGCTGGGCGGCAGGTTGCTGATGTGGTGCCGCCGTAAGGGCACCGAGATGGGGTTGGAGCAATTGGACGACGACTGGCTCTTGCTGCGAGGGCGGAACTCGTCGCTCATGGCTTTCATGGCCTCCAGGATGGTCTCGTGCATGTTCTGAGCCACCACCGAGTCGTCCACCTGCATCCAGAACTCGCCCGGCCCGGTCACCGCCGACCTGCCCACCTCGATGAAGAAGAAGTTCTCGGAGTGGCCGCAGCGCCGGATGTTCATCAGCTGCAGCACCACGGCCGCCGCGTCCGAGTTCAGCTTCACGAAGCTGATAGTCTTGTGGGTCAGGCAGAGCCGGTAGACGCCGATCAGGTTCTTCGTCTGCCCCAAGCCTTTGGGCTTCAGGATCACTTGCCACACTTCTTTGAAAGCCGGCCCCGGGGCCACCTCTCCGTAGCTGTCTTCGCCGTCGCCCTCGCCCGGGGCATCCTGGCTCTTCCCCCTGTTGTGCAGTTCCACCAGGCACTGGTACCAGCTCTCCTGCTCTTGCTCGCTGTCCGCCGCCACAGCGAAGTACTCGTCCTTCGTATAGAGGGCTACCAGGTGCTTGTTCTTGGAGTCCGCTCGCTTGTTGATGTTGAAGCAGCTTTCCAGCGGGATGGACCTCTTCGGGGCTCCGGATTTGTGTCTCCACTTTTTCTCGTTCTCGTAGTACTCCAGCCTGGCTGGCCCCGACTCGCTGCTAGTCCTTAAGACGAAAAAGCGCTTGTGCATGCTTTTGGGTTTCCTCAGATAACCCACCTTCCGCACGTCGGAAAAGCTCTCGTTGTCACTGGGGCTTGCCATGGTGGCCGTTGCACCACGAGGGGAGGAAGAAGCAATCACGGATTGATCACAGAAAATGCATACAAAAAAGTAGGGCAGGTTTCTCTTCGACTATCGAAACAATAAAATAGGATAGAAATTAAGAAAAAAATAGAATGGGGGGTGGGAGTCAAACTCGTCGCCTCCAAGCTTTTTTTTTTTTTAATCTGATGCCAAAATAACCCGTAGATGATCCAGTCTCTTTTTAATAAGTCCAATCAAATCCTTCCCAAACGAAAGTGACACTCCGGCCAGGGAGAAATTCATCTTTCATGCGCTGCTTGGGCTTCTTCTGCAGCCCAAGCACAAGTTTGCGCCTGCAAGTAACAATTCAGAAAACTGGGAAACAAATTCTCTCCTTTAGTGTCTTCTCACCACAAGTCCGGATCTCCCACCGCTGCTTCGTCTCCTGCCACAATAGTACTATCCAAAAAAAAAAAAAAAAACACCCACTGCGTGTGCGCGACCCCATTCAGTCCCATCTCAGTGGAAAAGAAAGTGCCATTTCAACAGAAAATGATAGCAGCCAGCTCCCCCTCGTTAGCAGCTGCAGCCCAAAGGGATGGAAGCCCGGGCTGACAAAAAAAAAAAAGAAAAACATGGGGGGAATGAAAAGGGGACTCGTTCGTCAAGCGACTTCTCAGAGTTTGTGCAAATGCCCCGAACCAAAACAAGCCAAAGCCGCTGTGTCTACGTTTCCCGAGGCGCGCGCACACACACACACACGCGCGCGCCCCCACCCCCTGCAGTGGACAGGAGCCACCGCCTCCGAGTTCGTCTCTGTGAAGATCAGCACAAAGCACGTGACAAATGCATGGCCCGGCCCCCGCTACAACCTATCCTGTTGACACAACATTCCAATGTTGGCGGCCTCCTTCAGACCGCCAGCGTATTAACCAAGGAGGTTTGCTCCCCGGCCTAGCCCGCAGTAAAAAGGGGGGGAATCCCCAGTTGATTGGTTACGTCGTCTGCCAATTCAAAACTTAAGGTTCTCTAACCCCACCCACTACAAAATGATAACTAAGATAGGTTGAAGATCAGCGTAGTAAAAAGGCGTAGACTCCGTCTCCGTTCGGCGGTGTTATTTATAAACTAGTGGTTGTGAATGTCTGTAGTGTGGAACTTTGATCGATAGCTCTTACTAGGAGGCAGTATAAGATGCCCACCCAGTGTAGATTGCAAATAGAGCTCTGTCGCTGTGGCAGACTGTTGCCTTCTGCTTTATGCTGGTGGCTTTCCCAGTGCTAACAGCTAGCAGACGGGGTGGTGAAGAAAATCAGCCATCTCACGCCGTGCTCCAAAGTTATTATTTATTTTATATGCAATTGTCGCGCTATATTGCAAACAAAAAAAGTGTTTTAAATGAACAAAGCACCCCGACGCTGTTCTTTCTTCACTTCCCCATGTTTCTGTTTTGCTAGTGATATGTTTCTTTGAAAATGCAAAGGAGATTTGCTCTCGGACTACAAACATCATCACATCACTTCTGGTTTCTGATTATAGCTCGGCCTTGCCTCCATCTCTTTTGATGTCTGGAATTCTTCGAGGTGGAAATACAAGTTCTAAAGTGTACTGCTACTGCCTGGTTTTTTCGGGACAGAAAAGGGCGGGGTAGGACTAGAATTTACAGCTCCGAGGTCCCTTCACTCATGCTTCACAGGTCTCACTGGATGACAGTTTTAATTCTCATTGAATAGGATTTCCAGTGTAAGTGATTGAAAAACGCACGTAGACCTTTATTATACTATAGGTACATAAGGGGGGCATGGCAGATGGCAACTGCTAGTCAATTATAGAAAATAAATTGCTCGATGCCGCCATCTATAGGCCGTTCGAAAAATGTATCTATGTATTCCACTGCATTTTCCTAGGCTTTTTCACTCCTTCAATTGCATTGTATAGGGGCATTTTCAGTAATGTCCCTCAATTATAAGTTTAAAACCTCATATTATCACTGACCAATACATTTCTTTGCCTTCAACCGTATAGTTAAGAAAGATCAAGCAGTATATCCTGTAATAGGTGCCCTACATTAAAAGAGCAGTGTACATTTGTCCGTTTTGAGGGTTGAGAAAATGAGGCCTCTTGGTTAAAATAAAACAGAGGATAGTGGCAACTTAGGAGCTGGAGGAAATCTGTTGTTTAAAGCATCAGGGAAAACAAAGTCTTACAACTTAGCTTTTTTGGATTATGATGCAGTCCAATCACATTTCCTTACCTGGTTGCAGAAAATATGGAGTCTTGTTTAACAGATTTTAAAAAAATCGTTTGATCTTCTTATTTTACTCATTTGTTTGGGGGGGATGGGACCAAGTATCCTCCTTTTAGGACACATTGTTGGCAAAAGCTACCATTTGGCAGTAAGAATTTAGGGGAACCGGCATATATGGCAAACATTAGAAGTTGAAAAGGAGTTTTTCCCTGACTTCGCTAAGTCCTATATAATGCTGCACAATGAGAAACACAAGCATGGATGGTCAATGAAGTAGCGACACATTTTTGGACTAACACAACTGACTAATTTCAACATAGTGACCACGTGGAAGGCGAGGCGTCCACTGAGTATCCAACAGAGACTAAAATAATCTGATATTAATTAAGACAGTTGTATAATTGTAAAACATATAATGCTCAAATGTGTGCTGTTTTCAATGTTGCTACCAATGTTATCGTAAATATTGTTTAGAGCAGCATAGGGCAAGAAGTCAGTGATACCGATTAGAGTAATATGTTTTAATGTAATTATAATAATTAAAAGTATATTTTCTTGAATTATTACTAGAGCTGTTTTGATATTAATAGTAAGAATTTATTGCCAGATCTCTGAAGTGAAGTAGTGATCTGTTGGGGGTGGGGGTGGGGGGTTACCAGACATTGAAGATGTAAAAATATATATATATCACTGGAAACTATGCCAAGTCTTTTGAAAGTTCTAGTCAGAAAACATTTTTGTACCATTTTTTAAAAGGTATTTGATTCATGCATTCTTTAAGAACATGGATGAACAGCAAGTGAATCAAATATTTTTATCCCTGAATTGATGAACACTGCACAATTCAGCCTACTGGATTTGAAGATGTATCCAGGATAAATAAGATGCCAACCATATGATAACCTTCAACAGAAGCATTTAAATACTGTGCATGATTTCCATAAGATGCTGGAAGCTAGCATTGATCCAATCAAGGACAAGAGGGCCTCAAATGAATTTGGAAGAAGGATAGCTCCAAAGGAGTGTGAGAAAAATATTTCTTTGCTGGGAGGGTGAAGACTTATAAGAATATTTATTTATTTTTATCCAGCACTTGATATACCACAAATTGTCCATAAGGTGACTATTCGGTTTACAAATAAAATCAATTAGAGAAGGGATATATGAGGAGGATGAAAGTTTATATAGAAGAGCCAAAGGACTCAGTAAACAGACGTGTCTTGAGTAAAACCTTGAATTTGGGATAGGAGGCTTCTGAATGGATGCATAATGGGAGAGAATTCTGGAAGGAAGGTCTTAGGAAACTGAAATTGGTCTCTTGAGATATTGAAAGACAGAAAGAGGGGAGGGAAGGAACTGTAAGCAAATTAACAAAGGCAGAACGGAGGGAATGAGGAGGAATTAGGGAGTGGAAGAGAAGAGATATAGGCTGCTGCGGATTGAAGGTGGGACTTAAAGACCAGACAAAGAAGCTTGAATTTGATATGAGCAGAAACTGGGAGCCAGCACTTCCAGCACTGGGTGGAACTAACACCAGCACCCGCGTTAGGCCAGCGGTAACTCCAGAATGGCTGGGATCAGGGGCGTAGCTACGGGTGGGCCTGGGTGGGCCCAGGCCCACCCAATTTCAGCTCTGGCCCGCCCACTCCCATTGCTCCCATTGCCGGCCACTGCTGCTTTTCCTGTTGAGCAGCAGGGCCGGCGCTACAAAAAGAAGAAGCGCTCAGCTGATTGAGCTGAACGCCGCCACCAACGTTAACAACAAGAAAAAAATGTAAAAAAAAAAAAAGCGCGGCACCGTAGGCAGCCTCGAAGCATTGGCTGCTGGCTCTGCAGGCTCCTCCCATCTCGTACGTCACTGCCCCTGGAGCGAAACAGGGCCAGTGACGTAAGAGACGGGAGGAGCCTGCAGAGCCAGCAGCCAATGCTTCGAGGCTGCTTGCGGTGCCGCGCTTTTTTTTTTTAAACATTTTTTTCTCGTCTTTAGCATTGGTGGCGGCGCTCAGCTCAATCAGCTGAGCGCTTCTTCTTTTTGTAGCTGGGGCTGGCGGGCCTGAATCGGGTGGGCCTGAATCGGATGGCAGGATGGGGACTGGGGAGAAAGAGGGAAAACGGATGGCAGGATGAGGACTGGGGAGAAAGAAGGAAAACGGAAGGATGGGGAGAGAAAGAGGGAAAACGGATGGCAGGATGGGGACTGGGGAGAAAGAGGGAAAACAGAAGGATGGGGAGAGAAAGAGGGAAAATGGATGGCAGGATGGGGACTGGGGAGAAAGAGGGAAAACAGAAGGATGGGGAGAGAAAGAGGGGAAAACGGATGGCAGGATGGGGACTGGGGAGAAAGAGGGAAAACGGATGGCAGGATGGGGACTGGGGAGAAAGAGGGAAAACGGAAGGATGGGGAGAGAAAGAGGGAAAACGGATGGCAGGATGGGGACTGGGGAGAAAGAGGGAAAACAGAAGGATGGGGAGAGAAAGAGGGAAACGGATGGCAGGATGGGGACTGGGGAGAAAGAAGGAAAACGGAAGGATGGGGAGAGAAAGGGAAAACGGATGGCAGGATGGGGACTGGGGAGAAAGAGGTAAAACAGAAGGATGGGGAGAGAAAGAGGGAAAACGGATGGCAGGATGGGGACTGGGGAGAAAGAGGGAAAACAGAAGGATGGGGAGAGAAAGAGGGAAAATGGATGGCAGGATGGGGACTGGGGAGAAAGAGGGAAAACGGAAGGATGGGGAGAGAAAGAGGGAAAACGGATAGCAGGATGGGGACTGGGGAGAAAGAGGGAAAACGGAAGGATGGGGAGAGAAAGAGGGAAAACATGGCAGGATGGGGACTGGGGAGAAAGAGGGAAAACGGAAGGATGGGAAGAGAAAGAGGGAAAACACATGGGAGGATGGTAGAGAACGAGGGAAAATGGAAGGATGGGGAGAGAAAGAGGGAAAACAGATGGCAGAGAAAGAGGGAAAATGGAAGGATGGGGTGAGAAAGAGGGAAAACACATGGGAGGATGGCAGAGAAAGAGGGAAAACGGAAGGATGGGGAGAGAAAGAGGGAAAACAGATGGGAGGATGGCAGAGAGAGGGAAAACGGAAGGATCGGGAGAGAAAGAGGGAAAACGGACGGAAGGATGGCAGAGAAAGAGGGAAAACGGAAGGATGGGGAGAGAAAGAGGGAAAACAGACGGAAGGATGGCAGAGAAAGAGGGAAAACTGATGGAAGGATGGCAGAGAAAGAGGGAAAACGGAGGGATAGGAAGAGAGACACTGGATGGAAGGATGGGGAGAGAAAGAGGGGAGATGGATGAAAGGATGCAGAGAGAAAGGGGCGAGACTGGAAGGATGTAGATAGAGAAGGGACACTGAACAGAAAAGGGTAGAGAGATAGACACTGGTTAGAAGGAGGGAGAGAGAGACATTAGATGGAAGGATCAGGAGAGAGGGTAGATGGGTGGAAGGATGGGGAGAGAAAGAGGGAAGACGCTGGATGGAAGGGTAGGGAGAAAGAGGTGACACTGGATGGAAGGATGCAGAAAGAAAGAGGGGAGACTACTGGAAGGATGGGGAGAGAGAGGGGAGACACTGGAAGGATGGGGAGAGAAAGAAGAGAGCTGCTGGATGGAAAAGGAGAGTAGTGAAAGACTGGAGAATAAGAGGAAGGGGCATGGGGAGAACAAGGGTGAGAAAAAGATGAAAAGCCATAAGTAGATGAAGGAAATTAAAGAATGGATAGTAAGAATTAATTAAATCTGGACAGAGAGAGAGAGGCAGAAAAATATTGAAGAAAGCAAAGAAAAGGAGAGAAAATGACAAATGGCCAGGAAACCCTGGCAGAAGAGTTAAGCGAAAACAAAGGAAAGCAGAATCTAGAGACTGGGAGCAACACAATGAGAAAAAGTAAATGGCCATACAACAAAGGTAAAGAAAATAATTTTATTTTTAATTTAGGATAAAGTAATATGGTGTTAATAAAGTTTCAGAGACCAATACTTCCTTCCTTAGGTCAGGAGAGGATACCGTAACAGCATTATACTGACCTGAGGCAGGAGGTTTTGGCCTCTGAAAGCTCACTGAAAAGGATTAGGCTATTAAATAAATTGTCTGAAATCTGATGCACTGAAAAGCAGCACTTTACCCTGTGTGACAAATGTATCTGAGTGTGACTACATTTTGCTGGGGGAGGGGGGTAGAGAGAAAATTTTGTGCCCACCCACTTTGGGTTCAGGCCCATCCAAAATTGGCAGTCTGGCTACGCCACTGGCTGGGATAGAGGTTCTCCGTTAGTGAAACAATTACATTGGTTACCCATCGAGGCTAGAACATTATTCAAGTTATGTACCTTTGTATTTTATACTATTTACTGTTCAGCTGCATTACCATTTATCTCAGTCTTTTTCTTCTCTTTTATAGATCATCTCGATCTATAAACTGAATTTTTCATTTTCATCAGCTGCACGTATTAAATATGAATGTATTCATGTCCTTTGTCTTTCATACCAGGCAGCGAAAGTAAGGAATTCTTTACCAT
This sequence comes from Microcaecilia unicolor, assembly GCF_901765095.1. Taxonomy (NCBI): domain Eukaryota; kingdom Metazoa; phylum Chordata; class Amphibia; order Gymnophiona; family Siphonopidae; genus Microcaecilia; species Microcaecilia unicolor. The sequence goes on from NC_044040.1 coordinate 169,480,016, forward strand.
TAATTATCAAATTGGAAACAAACAACTCTAGTTTTAAAAAGAAATTAAAAGCTCACTTGTTCAGTCAATTTTAGGGACATTAAAATGCAAGTTATACATTTTGTATATTCTCAGTAGGCTATACTTTCTTCTTATTGTTCTCTACATTGAACCTTATATGATAAGTGCAGAACAGAAGTACAGCATTGTATTATATTGTTAGCATCCAATTATTGATGTTAATTAGCTCATTAATCAAGTAGGGTGCACATCCATCTCTGAATTGCACCCTTTATAGAATCTGGGGATAATGTCCCAGTTATGCCAGACTTCCTGAAGAGTAGTAGAAGCCAAAAGAGTAACAAAATTCAAGCACAACTGGAACATTATATTCTTATGGACCATAGTGACAGGGCAAGGGAAGGAAGAGACAAGAGACAGAGGAGGGTGGAGGATACGTGGAATGCCCTCCCACGGGAGGTGGTGGAGATGAAATCGGTAATGGAATTCAAACGTGCTTGGGATAAACACAAAGGAATCCTGTTTAGAAGGAATGGATCCACGGAATCTTAGCAGAGATTGGGTGGTGATGCCGGTAATTGGGAAGCAAAACCGGTGCTGGGCAGACTTCTATGGTCTATGCCCTGATCGTGACTGAATAGATACGGATGGGCTTGAGTGTAAATTTTAAGGGGCTTCGACTTTAGCTTCAGAATGTTTAGTAGAAGGTCAGTGTTGGTCAGACTTCTACGGTCTGTGCCCTGCCCTGAGAATGGCAAGGACAAATCAAACTCGGGTATACATGTAAAGTATCACATACCATGTAAAATGAGTTTATCTTGTTGGGCAGACCTGATGGACCGTACAGGTCTTTATCTACTGTCATTTACTATGTTACATCAACAAAGTAAACAGGTACAAATGGCCACACTAGGAGAAACCAGGCATTTCTTATATCGGTTTTCTTGCATGCAACTTTGCCTTCTTGTTTATTAGGAATTACATCTGATGAATTCAAAGACGTTTTACATTCACATAACATGAAATAGGTGCAATGCATTTGAAATCCCTTTTACACCTTATTCCTCCTATATTCAATTTAATTCTACACCCGATTCCTCCTTTGTTCAATTTACTTATCTGCTAACCCATTATTATTACCTTTACTACAAATTGTATATTCTTTATACGACTTATAATTCTTTTATTGTTACTAAGTAAGCCGCATTGAGCCTGCCATGTGTGGGAAAGCGCGGGGTACAAATGTAATAAATAAAATGCTACCCAAGTGAAGCTTTAATATATAATACGTGATATGTAATCTGCTTTGAACTAATTGGTAAAAGGGAGAAAATAAAAGAATAAATTAAATTAAGTGATGACAGGGTACACTGTGCAGCTGTACATTGCCCTTTTTATATATCAGAGAAGTGTGCATTGCCACATTCCCAAAGCTCAATACATTTTTTTTTTTTCAAGAGACTGTACATCTCCTTCTTCTCTAATAGGCAGCGTTAGCTTTGTGTTTATGAATTAAAAACATACAAGGGAGGAATTGGAAGCTATACATATGCAGAGGGTGTATAATAACCAGAAACCTATGTTGAGTCATTGTTTGGTCATGGAACTTTAAAACTATGGTGGAATCCCCCTCCCCCCCACCCCCCCCCCCCCCCCCCCCCCCCCCATGGTTGTTCTTTGTGAGGGTTTAACAATTTGAGGATTTTGCGGAATCTAGTACATTCCTGTATATTTCTTATTTTAGGTGGTAAGGAGTTCCACCATTTGGTTCCTAGGTAAGTGAAGTTTGCAGAGTGGACAGTTTTGTAGATCTTTTTTTTTTTTTTTTTGCATTTGGGAGGTGTTGTCTGAGATAGTTTCTTGCCTCATATTTAGCGTTTCTTTGAGGTAAATTTATTAATAGTACCATATAGCATGGAGCTGTGCCATTTAGTATTTGAAAGATAAAGGTGCATAATTTGAAGGTGATTCTCGCTTTGATGAGAAACCAGTGTAATTTGATTAATAAAGGGGAGGCACTTTCAAAACGAGAGATTTTGTATGTGAACCTGGCTGCAGTGTTTTGAGCTGTTTGGAGTTTTTTCAACAGGTACATGTACAATTTCTCATTCATAATAGATCTTCTGTATGTTAAACATCCATAGCTATCCCTGTATGTTTATGATACTGTATTGTAATATTGGATTCTTACAACAAATTACTTTTGTATTCATTATTCTTTGTTATGTATCCTATACTGTTTATTGTAAGCCACATTGAACTCAAACTTGTTTGAGATAATGTGGGATATACCGTATTTTTCGGACTATAAGACGCACCGGACCATAAGACGCACCTAGGTTTTAGAGGAGAGAAATAGGGAAAAAAAAAATTTCCTTTTTCCCTCCTCTAAAACCTAGGTGCTCCAGTGCGTCTTGTCCGAGTTCGGGATCACCCTCCCCCCGGCCCTGTCACCACTTCTCCCTACTCACGTCACGCGATCTTCCCTGGTGGTCTAGTGACGTCGGGGCAGGAAAGAGCCCTCTGTTTCCTGCCCAGCGCGCTGCTCTCCGTCCTCCTGTATGCTGCCTGACGGTCTCGGCGAGATTCAAAATGGCCACCGAGAATTGAAGTCTCAGCGGCCATTTTGAATCTTGCCGAGACCATCGGGGGGAGGGTGGGCGGGCGATCCCGAACTCGGGGGGAGGGCGGGAGGGAGGGAAATCTCTACCTTCGGACTATAAGACGCACCCCCCATTTTCCTCCCAAATTTTGGGGGAAAAAAGTGCGTCTTATAGTCCGAAAAATACGGTAAATGTTACAAATAAATAAAATAAATAAATACTGTGCCATTACATGGCATGGTCAAGCAGGATGATCACTGCTCTTTTGAGTCAGTCTATGAATCTATAAACATGTGAACCCAAAAGAAAGAGAGAGTGCCATAAACAATCCTCAATCTGTGCACTGTTACGACTGCACTGGTTTTGGTTAATTGGACTTTATCATTCCTCTGCTAGATGGATGCAGTGAATCAGCACCATAATATTTTGCACTTCCTGCTGAAAAGTCCAAAGAGAATCCACGCGAGTGGAGAACTCAAAAGATCCCACAGAGTATCTCAAGGAGAAAGTAGAGGAGTGTGGTAGCCGTGTTAGTCCACTCTTAAGGTTATCAATAGAAATCAAACAAAATAAAACATGGAAAAGAAAATAAGATGATACCTTTTTTATTGGACATAACTTAATACATTTCTTGATTAGCTTTCGAAGGTTGCCCTTCTTCGTCAGATCGGAAATAAGCAAATGTCCTAGCTGACAGTGTATATAAGTGAAAACATTCAAGCATTACTATGACAGTTCTGTTCTCTGAGTCTGACGTCCTGCACGTACAATGTGCAGGACGTCAGCAAACAAATTGAAGAGCAGGAAGCGACTGAGAAGAAGACGTCGGCTGGCGGGGAGTGGGATCCCCCGCCAGCAAAAGTAAAGGTAGGCTGCGGCGGCGGCGGGAGGGGGGGCGGCAATGTCGGCGGTGGGGGGCGGCGCCGGGGGGAGGGCTAAAATGTGCCCCTCCCCCCGGGCTCTGGCCCCCTCCCCCACGGAAGGCTGGCTACGCCCCTGGACTGGAGCACACAATATCTTGGGTTGAAACGAGACTTTATTGGAAATCAAAAGCGACTCAATCTATAAGATTTATAATCCCAGCATTCAGCACTGTTACACGACCAATGGTCTTTCTAAAGACCCTCACTGTTTTTATTGCGGTTTTATGATTTCTATTGTTAGACGTTTTTGATTTTTTTAAACACAGACTCCTGATGCAGGCCATTTGGCTGAAACACAACGTTGTGTTGAGTCGCTTTTGATTTCCAATAAAGTCTCGTTTCAACCCAAGATATTGTGTGCTCCAGTCTCTGGAAACCGTGGCCTTTGTTCCCACTTTTCTTTCTCCTTCCTGCTGAAAAGCCATACTGATTATTTTTTTAGTGCCTTGTATGACACTGGCGAGCTACATCAGCCTCAATGCATTATTTTATTAGTGCTAAAATATCATTTGTTAAACCACTTGGAAGACAGCTTCATTACTGATGGCTTTGAAGGCTAACAGAAAAGACCAAAAGGAGTGTGTAGGAGTCTAATCCTAGAAGCCTCTGACACCATAGGAGCCTAATCAGTGTGGGTACAGCACATAGAAATCTGAGATCAATTAGAGCTCGGTAGGTTTGTAAACCATAATGATGTAAGAGCAGATAGGAAATCAAAAACACAATTTATAAAACTGAAAATCAGATCATTTTAAACAGTAATTCTGCATGTCAGATTACATAATTTTCTATCTGTTGCCTCATAAAATAGAGTGGTTTTTTTTAAAAAGACTTGCTCTTCTATTTCCTTTTAAATTTTGAAACAATTCTGAGAAATCATAATCAAACCATAACTGCATTTGCTAACATGGCATTTGCTTACATTTAGCCTGGAAGCTGCCATTATACCTAGCACCGAAAACTATTTTTGGCATATGTACTTCTTTTAGAATATAACAAATTTGGTTGAAAATGGTAGCACCCAAGTCCTTTAACAGATTTAATAAAGGAAGAGAACATACAGTAGTTACAAGCCTGCCTGTTGCCAGCATCAATTTGTTATCCTTAGTGGAGATCAATACTGTATGTTAATGCACTGTGATACATTGAGCTGGTATTTTACATTTAGCTTTCAACTAGTCAGTATGGGGAGTAGGACAGAAAGCCATTAACTTAGGTGAGGAGCTGGTTGAGCAACACAAGATAAATTGATCACTGTGATACCTCAGGGTTATGGTTTATTTCATTTAATATACCGCTTTTCTTGAGCACATACAGCAAGGCAGTTTGCAAATGAACGTAAGTAGAAAGGAATGACAATGTTTTGATAGAAAAGAAGAAAACAGGGAGCTACTGAAAGGCCAATCATTCTAGCAAGAAATACATAAGAGATCTGTCATACAGTCAAGAGGTGAACATTTAAGCAGAACAAGCATTGGTAATCACAATTCCAATGATATCCCCGGTCCCAGCCTTTCTCCAAAAGCTACTAAGAACAGATGGGTTTTTAACGCTGATTTACATTTTGGGAGCAACTGTTCCAGGCAGAGGTGCTGCTGGGAGTGCATTTCAGAGAGAAGGCATGGTACAGTAAAAGGCTGTGCCCGGTACAGTCCAGCCTTGCAATGAAGACTGATGGGATGTGCAAGCAGTGATTGTTGAGGGAGTGTAAAACTCTAGGAGAGACATTAAAAGAAGAGAGTTGCTTGAGTGGAAAACCTTACAATTTAGAACAAGAACCTTATAAAAGATATTGAAGAGAACCGGAAACCAATGATGTGGAATGAAAAGAAGTGTTACAGGATCAAATTTCCAAGTGCCTGAAAGAATTCTAATAGCTGTATGCTGTTCTGACTGCAAACATCAAAGAAGTGAATGTGTAAGACCAGAATCGATGTCATTACAGTAGTCCAATCGAGAAGAGTCATTGGTGTTAATGCAGGAGCGTACAGCTTACCTGTGATCTAGGCGGCAACTGTTTGAGCGGTTGAGAATTAGGTGATTGGCTTGAAACCAGGAAGAGATTGCATTTATTCCAGATTGCAAGTGTGAATGTTCAGGTGAGAGAGAATCCGTGTAATGTATTAGAAGAATATTATCTTGATAACAGATCTTGTATGAGAGACGTTAAGGAGGAGATTCTATTTATGGTGCCTAAAAACTGGCACTGAAATCAGTGCTGACTAAGCGTATTGTATAATCAGTGCCTAGATTTAGGCACCAGTTATAGATTATGCCGAGATCATATTTCAGCACCTAAATCTACATGAACCTATTTACACCAGCGAAAACCTGGTGTAGATCTCTGCACGTAGATTTAAGCGCACTAGGTCATATTCTATAACTAGGCGTGTAAATGTTGGAATGCCCACAAACACCCATTTCCTCACCCATAACCACGTCCCTTTTTGCCTGCACACACTAGAAGTTCGGCACACTTTGTTACAGAATAGGCTTAGCGAGTTGTGCACATAAATTCTAATCAGTGCAAATTAGTTCTCATTATTGCTCATTGAGTGCTGTTATCAGTGCTCATTAGCTTAAGCTTGTTAAATTACACACGTTGTGATGAAATCCACGCCGATTTCAGCACCAATCTTTAGGCACGTTATTAGAATCTGGGGGTAAAGGGCTTATAAATTATTGAAAAGTGGTGTCAGCGTCAAACCCTGGGGCATGTCACAAGCTAACCTGAAGGGCAGAGGATACAGATATCATAAAGGAAACAGTAAAAGAACATCCGCTGAGGAAAGACATAAGCTAACATAATACATTTCCTGAAATGCCTATGTCAGCTAGGTGCATCAGAAGAAGAGCATGATCAAATGCCACAATCAAATCTACTGACACACGTAAAGCTATCTTACCATGATCAATGGCAGAGTGGAGATCACTGAAGATTTCTGCTAGAATTGCTTCGGAACTATATCCAGGGCAGAAGCTGGATTGATGAGAGTGCAGAAAATTGGCACAGTCTATATATTGAGATAATTGGTGAAAAACAATCCGCTCAATCAGTTTAGAGATCATACATATATTGGAAACCAGCCAATAGCTGGATAATGACGGTATAGGGGCTTTAAGGGAAAGTGTGCTTGTTTAAAGATGATATAACATTTGTAACAGGGTTGACACACCAGGATGGATGAAAATGGAGAAAGGGGCATGCAAATATTGGAGCAATGGTCAAGAGTTTGGAAGCAGTGTTGCAGTGCAAAATCGTGTAAAATCAAGCATCTAGGGTACAAAAATCCACTTACTAATTAGGAGGACAAGAACTGGCAACAGTTAAACAAGAAAGAGATCTAGGAGCATGCCAAAATTAACACTTTAATGGGCCCTAGACAAAAAAAATGTTTTGTTCCCCCGTCCATTTTGATATAAATAAATCTTAAAACTCCCATATAAAGGTCTGCATGGTTCTGAGTGCAAAGGAAAACTGGCAAATGAGGTAAGCCTGACTTCAGTGCCAGGCAAAATAGTGGAAACAATTATAAAGAATAAAATTACGGAATACATAGACAAACATAGTTTAATGGGACAGAGTCAGCATGGGTTCAGCCAAGGGAAGTCTTGCCTCACCAATTTGCTTAATTTCTTTGAAGGCGTGAATAAACGTGGATAAAGGTGAACCAGTTGATGTAGTGTATCTAGATTGTCAGAAAGCTTTTGACAAAATTCCTCGAGAGAGACTCTTGATAAAATTAAAAAGTCATGGGATAGGAGGCAAAGACCCCCCTAATTTGTAAACAAACATAAAGGGCTCCTTTTTCTAAGCCACTGTAGTGATTCCCAGCGTGGCAAATACGACAAAGCCCATTCAGTTCCTATGGGCTTCATCAAATTTGCCTCACGGGAATCACTACTGCAGCTTAGTAAAACTAGCCCAAAGTATTTTGTCATTCTATATAAGGAACCACAGACACTTCCTAAAGTGCATTGCGAAAAGCCGTAATGAAAAAATGGATCATTAAATTTTGTTTTTAAACTTTACAAAAGAAGATTCTAATTTGAAGTTTAGGGATAAGCTCTTAATCACGCCAATGCGAATCTGCAATTTTATCTATACTGCTTCTCCGGGTACTGAGCATGAATCATTACTTTGTGGAGGGCACATGCACACTGATGATCATCATAATACATACAGAACAATGGAGCTCCCCAGAAGGGCAGAAAAGATCCAGAACCCAGTAGTAGTAACAATAGACTCAAAAATAATGTTGATTGAACATGTTTCTTATTTCCGGAATCATTAAAAGATTAGGTGGGGGGGATTCTGTAAATGGCAAAGTTAGGCCCTGGGAGGATCTGCACTAAGAGACCCTTTTTCACAGGCATGCTAGCATTTTTAGCTCGAGCTAAAAATAAGCGTGCACTAAACACTAGAGATGCCCATATATTCCTATGTACTATATATAAAGTGTCCCAAACATTAATTCTTCATTTGTAACATGCACCATAATCAAACATTTGAAACACTTTTTTAAAAAAGCATTTTTTTAGAGAACGGGGACCATCAGATATTACAGCAGCTCACACCATAGGGAACCTTCTGTTCCTTTCTCAGTTGTGGAAGAAAAAATAGTTGTGGTGGAAATCTTCATCGGATTAATGAGACAAAGCCAACATGGATTTAGTGAAGGGAAATCTTGCCTCACCAATCTATTACATTTCTTTGAGGGCTGAACGAATGTGGATAAAGGTGAGCCGCTTGATATTGTGTATCTGGATTTTCAAAAGGCGTTGGACAAAGTACATCACGAAAGACTGCAGGAGAAATTGGAGAGTCATGGGATAGGAGGCAGTATCCTGTTGTGGATTAAAAACTGGTTTAAAAAGTAGGGTTAAATGGTCAGTATTCTCAATGGAGAAGGGTAGATAGTGGGGTTCCCAAGGGTCTGTGCTGGGACTGCTGCTTTTTAACATATTTATAAATGATCTAGAGATGGGAGTAACTACTGAGGTAATTAAATTTGCTTAGGACACGGTGTTATTCAAAGTCATTAAATCGCAAGAGGATTGTGAAAAATTACAAGAGGACCTTACAAGACTGGGAGACTGGGTGTCTAAATGGCAGATGATGTTTAATGTGAGCAAAGTGATGTATATGAGAAAGAGGAACCCGAATTATAACTATGTCAAGCAAGGTTCCACGTTAGTAGCCACCGACCAAGAGAGGGATCTGTGCGTCGTCGTTGATGATACGTTGAAAACCCTCTGTTCAGTGTGCTGCGGCAGCTAAGAAAGCAAATAGAATGTTAGGTACTATTAGGAAAGGAATGGAAAACAAAAATGAGGACGCTATAATGCCTTAGTATCGCTCCATGGTGCGACCGCACCTCGAATATTGGTTCAATTCTGGTCACCGCATCTCAAAAAGATATAGTGGAATTAGAGAAGGTACAGAGAAGGGTGACGAAAATGATAAAGGGGATGGGACGACTTTCCTAGGAAGAAAGGCTAAAGTGGCTAGGTATCTTCAGCTTGGAGAAAAGATGGATGAGGGGAGACTAATAGCGGTCTATAAAATAATGAGTGGAGTGGCAACGGGTAGACATGAATCGTCTGTTACTCTTTCCAAAAATATTAGGACTAGGGGCATTCGATGAAGCTACAAGTAGTAAATTTAAAATGAATATGGAGAAAAGTTTACTTCACTCAATTTGTAATTAAACTCTGGAAATTTGTTGCCAGAGAATGTGGTAAAGGCGGTTAGCTTAGCAGGGTTTAAAAAAGGTTTTGAATGGCTTCCTAAAGGGAAAAGTCCATAGACCATAATTAAATTGACTTAGGAAAATCCACTGCTTATTTTTGGGATAAGCAGCATAAAATGTATTGAACTTTTTGGGGATCTTGCTAGGTATTTGTGACCTGGATTGGCCACTGTTGGAAACAGGATGCTGGGCTTGATGGATCTTTGGTCTGCCCCAGTGTGGCAATACTTTGGGCACAACCCTTCTGCCTGCTGAAACCTGGTGTAAATGCTGGCGTGCAACTAATGGCAATTGAGTGCATTAATGACCATACTCTCAGGGCTTTTTCTGAGGGGGTACTGAGTACCAGCACCTTTTCCATTGTCTGCCAAAATTGACCCATGGACCCCAAGTTTTAATGTTGGAGCTCAGGCTTTACACACCAATAATGTCTTGTCATAGATTCTGTGACTGGTTGCAGGGGGCCTGGCTATTATGGGGTGGGTCCCTCAGTGATCATCCCACTCCTGAAGGATAGCCTAACATTTGAGTACCGACACCTTTTTTGTTAGAAAAAAAACACACTGCATACTGTATAACATCGCATCTAATTTTTGGGAACATTCCTGAACCATCCATGTTCCTCTCATTGCCACGCCCCCTTTTGAGCTGCACGCTATAAAATTTAGATGCACATTTTACAGAATAGCAGGGCAGATCCGTGCGTAAACTCAAATGAGTGTGAATTAATACCAATTAGTGATTGTTATTGGCTCATTAGCTAATTAGATTGTGCACAAATTTGTGTGACCTATATAGAATCCAGGGGATTGTGCCTGGAGCTTTCACTAGCCATTGATCAGTAATCTCATGAATGGAATTTAGGAGCACAGAAGCTACAGGAGAGAATTATAACTTGGTAAAAGGAGAAATAAATTATCCTTTACATAACGTGTTTTCACTGGCTTTACTTATGATGGCATTATCCCCTAGTTGTTATATATGGTGACTAAATTTGTGCACACAAATCAGTGTGGATTGCTAATTTGCATGTGCAAATTATTTAATGAGCCAATTAGTGCCAATAATTGGCTGCTAACAACCATTTATAGGTGTTGTTTGGCCTTAATTGGGATTTACACACACATCGTATTTTATAACAATGTGTGCTGAAATCCTATAGTGCATAAAATCATGGGGGATGGCTGGGGGCATTCCCAGAATTTACAGGCATTGGTACAGAATAGACCAGATCAGCACCTAACTTAGGGTCCCTTTTACAACCAGGGTCGCCGCTCCCCCTCAGGATCATCGCCCCCCCCCCCCCCCAGGATCGCTTGCCGCCCGCCATGACTGCAACTACTTTGGCTGGTGGGGATCCCAAGGCCCTGCCAACAGAAGACGTCTTCTTCCAGCGCTGCTGTTCTTCATTCTGCTGCATGGCCTGCCCCTGTGACTGCTTTTTCTCTCACGTTGCGCATGCTCGGTTTCAAAACCGCACATGCATGGCCTGAGGGGAAAAGCTGCCGCTTGGCACGCAAAGTAGCAGAGTGAAGAGGAGCAGTGTGGAGGAAGAACTCTTCTGCTGGTGGGGCCTGGGGACCCCCCCCCCCCCCCCACCAGCCAACCCAGAGGCCCTGGGTCAAAGTCCAGCCTCCAAGGGGGCTCAGCGCCGGAGTTTTCTCTCTCCTGCCCCTGACAGAGAGACCCCAGCGCTGGGCCCCCTTGGAGACCCAGGCACAGGGAATTTTGCCCCCCTTCTCCACCTCTCGGTGGCCCTGTTTACCATGCTGACGTAAAGGGAAGCCCGTGCTGGTATTTTCACGCAGGTTTGGCGTGTGCCCAGGCCCCCTTTTACTACATCAGGTAAAAGGCTTGTTCTCCATTTAAAAAAGGAAATGGCCGTACAGTACGTGAAACGCTTGCTGAATGCCCATTTCCTGAGGGAGCCCTTATTGCCTTCTATTTAGGAGGTGGTAAGGGCTCCTGCGCTTACCTGGCAGTAACTGGGCAGTACATAACTACTGAAGACTCCAGAACATATGAAAAAATCTTTTACTTTATTAACAATAAATATCAATCATCCATACAAACCTACATACGCTATAATATCTCACTCAGACATTCACACGCTCCTGCCATCCGTCCATATACATAACAATAGTGTACAACTACAAGTACCTCTCACAAAAATGATACAGCTTGTCATAAATCAATACAATGTACATATACCAGTCTGATACTTATTGATCAACCAATAAGTTCGTCATGAACGCTGGTTCTATAAATAGAAACCTGCGTATAGTCTGTATCCAATGTCCTTTGTGTAGCTGAAACAACTTTATAGGTGTTACACCATATACGTAAGTAATTAGAATATTCCTCCAGCCACAATGATGTTTCCTATTAAAGACAAGTGTCACTGGGAATATCCAAACCCACAAATTGTGGAGGCTGGAAACATGTGTCCAAGTTTGAAAACATCAAATCGCCGGTTCCCCGATGCTGATCGGCATTTCGTCTCCTTCCTCAGGAGGAACCATAGTAATAATACTACATCAGGCTGCACGCCCATAGCTGTAACAACATTAATAACCGTCACCCTCTACATGCTCTTATTTATTCAAATCTAGTTTTACAAATAAACATTTTAAATAGCACTTACTAATAATACTACATCAGGCTGCACGCCGAGTGGTAGTCGGCCGGACTTCCGCCCTGGAATCGCACCACCGGAAACTATTGTGCGTCAACCGCAATGGTATGTGGATTAAATACCCAGGGGCTCATTGAACAGACGTACACGTCGATAATTACATCACACCCACTCGACCTCCAAATTGAGGCCGTGCGGTGTTACTGTCCCCCATGTGTAAATGTATCGCTGCTCCAATAGTAATAGACGAGCGCTAATGTCCCCACTTCTATTGGTGGGTACAATCTGCGATAATACTACACATTGGAGCTGTTCAATGGTGTGATTGTGTCGCTGCCAGTGGGACACCAGCGGATGGCAGGAGCGTGTGAATGTCTGAGTGAGATATTATAGCGTATGTAGGTTTGTATGGATGATTGATATTTATTGTTAATAAAGTAAAAGATTTTTTCATATGTTCTGGAGTCTTCAGTAGTTATGCATTAAAACTGACTCTGGTTGGTTAAAAAAATCCCTATAGTTAATTAGTTGGTTGTAACATATACATATAGGGGTATGGCTGCCGCCGGGTGGGATTCTAAGGCTGGCCTGTCGGAGGATCGCATTACGGAATTATTGGGTGGCGTTCGATTGTTCTCTGGTGCACAGGTAGAGCCTGACAGTTCTTGGGATGAGGTACTTTGGGTCCATAGGCACTGGTGCGTGCCGAGCTCATTCAGCAGCACTTATTGAGTACTGTCATGTACAACGGGTTCCTAGGGGTCTACGGATTCCCAAAGAGCCCAGATTCTTGGTAATGACCAGTATGTGGCCAGATGGAACCTGGTAGTCACGCAGTGCTCGTTGGACCTGATGTTACTTACTATGATGCCCTTCAGGAGGATGCAGGGTAGTTAGGGAAGATTTAACATTAAACAGGAATGCCATGCGCACAGCACAAGATAAAAGTATTTTTGAGAAAAATTTTGGAAGAACATAACATAAAAATAGATAATTACAGTAAAGGAACAACGTGCTATAAAGGTTGCTAAGTTCCGTCGGGACGAGTATGATTATACTAAAGGATATATATATAGTTGGATGGATAAGAAAAGAAGGGGTCGTAGAGGCAGGCCTGGTGGCAGAAAGGGACGTTTAAATTATCATCTAGTGAGTCTCTGGCGATGAAGAAAAATTAAATAAAAGAGTTACAACACCAGTTTATGAGGGCAGGTGTATCACAGGACTCTATGGTAATGTCACCTGAGTCTTTTTTACGCATACCGCAACAGCCTCCAGACATATCTCACGACCCCAAGCAGAGCAACAAATCCACCAAGTCCAAACGGAATCTCAAGAAATAAGTACGGTAATTAATATATCAAACAACAGATTGACTGTGGTGCAGGAGGAGACCTTGGCCAAGGGGTTATCATTTGTTCCTTCGAACAGATATGACCCTTTTGAAACTAGAAGAGGTTTACATAGGTTCTTTCGCGACTTAAGGTTACGACTCCACTTTGGTAATCCCGCCCAACTAGATAATGATAATAGACCCCTTATTAAACCAGGAGTTAGATCTCGATGGATGCCCCCCGGAGTGGTGGATCCTTCCATTGCGGCCTACCAAAAACTAGTTTTGGCGGCGGTAGATGATTTGGAGTCCCGAGGGTATAAACAAGTAAGCAACTTGTCTCGAATGCAGCGTCAAAGTATAACGGATTTGGCTAATAATGATAGAATTATTATTCAGCGGGCAGATAAAGGCGGATCCACGGTGATCATGGACAGGGACAAATATATACGTGAAGGGATGAATCAATTGAATCAGATACAATATTATACTCCTATTGATCATGATCCTACTAAATGGTTGCAGGACCAAATAGAAAAATGTGTTGTTGAGGCTGTGTTGAATGGGGTCCTTACCAGGACCGATCAGAAATATTTATGTCATCCCAGTCCAAAAGTACCATATATATACTTTGTCCCTAAGGTCCATAAATCTCTCGTGGATCCGCCTGGTCGTCCAATAGTCTCTACACGTGACTCGGTATTAGAACCTATATCTAAGTATATTGACAAACTGCTTAACCCTATAGTTAAAAGAGCTACATCCTATGTTCGAGACTCCATGCATTTTATTCAGATATTAGATCAAATGGACCCTTGTTTTGGCGAGGAGTTTTACATGGTGGGGTTGGATGTTGTCGCTTTATACACTAACATTCCGCAAGCACAGGCTATACAGTTAGCATGTGATCATCTGATTGATCTACAATTGCCTTTGCCTAAAATTGAAGTGTTAAAAACACTGTTAACTTTGGTGATTGGGCATAATTATTTTCAATTTAATGATCAGTTTTATGTACAGACCCGGGGAGTTGCGATGGGAGCTACAGTCGCACCTTCCCTGGCCTGTTTATACATGACTCAATATGAAAGTACTCATGTTTACACTTTGAGTTGGTACCGCCACGTTGTTATGTGGAAAAGGTACATTGACGATGTTATTTTGTTTTGGCGTGGCCCCCTTAGCGCTCTCAATGCCTTCATCGAAAGTCTCAATGATGTTGATGTTAACATTAAATTCACCTCTAGAAGGGATACCCACGAGCTTGATTTTTTGGATATCAAAATCATTAGAACATTAGATGGTGGATTTGCTACGACTATTTATCGTAAGCCGACCGACAGGAACACCCTTCTTCATTATCAGAGCTTTCACCATAAGGCTCTGAGGAGGGGTGTTCCTGTGGGGCCAATTTTTGAGGTTACGCCGTCTATGTTCTTCAGTTAGTGAATTCAGAGTTCAAGCTCGGGAGATGAGTGATAGATTATAGAGCGTGGATATCGAAGCAGGTTATACGGAGTGCTTATAAGAGGGCGCTATATGCCTATCGTCCTTGGTTGTTCTATTCAGGTCAGGTCTCCTCCAGTAACACAATGGCATGTGTCATTCCGTTTTCACATAGAGCAGTGGGCATCTCTTCAATCATCCACAGATACTGGCATGTCCTGTCTGTTCATTCAGAGTTCAGGGAACGTCCTAAAGTGGCGTATGCACGACAGGCCAACATAGGGGAGTTGCTCAAACGTTCCAAACGACAAAACAGTATGGGTAAATGTGTGTATTGTTGCTATTCTGTGGACACCAACGTGATCAATATCCCACATAGCGATAAACAATTCTTTTTAAGACAAAACACTACATGTATCAGTGAGTGTGTAGTTTATTGTATTTGGTGCCTGTGTGCACTATATTACATAGGCCATACAAAGAGACAATTAATGAATCGATTGGCAGAACATGTCAGTAATTTAAGGTTAGGTAAAAAGGAGAATCCGCTGGTGTCCCACTGGCAGCGACACAATCACACCATTGAACAGCTCCAATGTGTAGTATTATCGCAGATTGTACCCACCAATAGAAGTGGGGACATTAGCGCTCGTCTATTACTATTGGAGCAGCGATACATTTACACATGGGGGACAGTAACACCGCACGGCCTCAATTTGGAGGTCGAGTGGGTGGTGATGTAATTATCGACATTACGTCTGTTCAATGAGCCCCTGGGTATTTAATCCACATACCATTGCGGTTGACGCACAATAGTTTCCGGTGGTGCGATTCCAGGGCGGAAGTTCCGGCCGACTACCACTCGCGTGCAGCCTGATGTAGTATTATTAGTAATGCTATTTAAAATGTTTATTTGTAAAACTAGATTTGAATAAATAAGAGCATGTAGAGGGTGACGGTTATTAATGTTGTTACAGCTATGGGCGTGCAGCCTGATGTAGTATTATTACTAGGGTTCCTCCTGAGGAGGAGACGAAATGCCGATCAGCATCGGGGAACCGGCGATTTGATGTTTTCAAACTTGGACACACGTTTCCAGCCTCCACAATTTGTGGGTTTGGATATTCCCAGTGACACTTGTCTTTAATAGGAAACATCATTGTGGCTGGAGGAATATTCCAATTACTTACGTATATGGTGTAACACCTATAAAGTTGTTTCAGCTACACAAAGGACGTTGGATACAGACTATACGCAGGTTTCTATTTATAGAACCAGCGTTCATGACGAACTTATTGGTTGATCAATAAGTATCAGACTGGTATATATACATTGTATTGATTTATGACGAGCTGTATCATTTTTGTGAGAGGTACTTGTAGTTGTACACTATTGTTATGTATATGGACGGATGGCAGGAGCGTGTGAATGTCTGAGTGAGATATTATAGCGTATGTAGGTTTGTATGGATGATTGATATTTATTGTTAATAAAGTAAAAGATTTTTTCATATGTTCTGGAGTCTTCAGTAGTTATGCATTAAAACTGACTCTGGTTGGTTAAAAAATCCCTATAGTTAATTAGTTGGTAGTAACTGGGCAGTGCCATACCACCAAGTAAGCCCCTGGCATTAAAAAAAAATCAGTGACACGTCAGAAATGGCACACATTGGGGACAGGCACTACCACTGGGCTCCTATGGTAGCCCGGTGGTAGTGCCGGATTGACACACACCAACACCACGGTAGCTCTACTGCGGTGTTGTAAAAGGAGGCCTTAGGCGCCAGCATTTACATCTGCTTTTAGCAGGTGTAATTGCTGGTGTCTTAGGTTAGGCGCCATTTATGCATCTAGCCACTATTCTATAAAGGGTGCAGATCCTTTATACAATAGCGCTCAACACTTACATTTTTTTGGCGCCAATTTCTCCACGCCATTTATTGAATCTAGTCCTATTTGTATTGTGTTTATGGAATGCATTGACAGAAGTATTTTATTTCTTATATATCATTTTTCATATCAGTACATTTTTATTTTGTATTGAGCTTTTTATATTTTTGTCTCTTTTCTGGTAAGTCTTTTGACAGTTATGTAGGATATTTTTTATAAATGTTAAACTCAATAGTTAAGCATTAAGGTCTAAACTGAACCTTTAGTTGAGTATTAAACAGTCAGCTGGAAAGGCAGAAGGCTTAATTATAGTCACTGAAATTTAATTTATATTTAGTACAATATGTTTGCCTGGTAAGAAGCAGTAAAAACACACTAAGAACAAGGTCAGCAGTGAAACTGGCTTCCAGATTTTACAAGCTAGAAAGTGTTTAATGAAAAGAATGACTTGGCACATATTATTAGACCAACATTTCTAGTAATTACCCCCTTCCAGCCCATCGCCTCCCTCTGAAGCTCATCTTTCTCATTATTCCTTTACTTTTTTCTCTCTCTCTTTCTTTTTTACTTTGTCTTCTCCTCCCCCCCCCCCCCCCCCCCCACCCCCCCATCTCTCTGTTTCTGCTCTATTAGGTTATTCATCCACTAGTGGCTATAATTACAACGGTCTTGAAATGTACTGGCACTTATCCAGGTAGGAGCATCTCCTATCCAGATAAGTGTTAATCACCTGGGCCTTATATGGATTTTCAATGGCATTATCCAGTGAATCTCAGTAAGCTGGGGAGCAAAATATACACAGAAACTAAATCCAACAATTTAAATTTGCTCTCGAATTGACTCAATAAAATACAGAAGATCCAAAATGTAACAAAATGAAACCTCAACTGCCTGGGGTGCCTATAGCAATGGCTACCCTCCCCCCCCCCCCCCCCTTAATGGCTACTATCACTGGTTTCAGAAATCCTCCAAACCCAACTGCAAGGAAAACAACTCCAATGGAGAAAAAAAAAACATGCAGCCAAAAAAAAACAGAGGACCAATTATATCTTCAAACTATGTAATATAATGAGTTAGAGTCAATATTATACCGAAAAGAGCCATAATTTCAAAAATGCAAAATGTGAACAAAACGAATTCCAAAACTTAACCACATTGCATTGTGCACTGTGTCACAGCAGAAGATCCAGAAGTGAGTCCCGGTTGGATGCCTAAAGATTTCAGATATGGCGATTACCACCTAGGTGTCATGGCCCACTCCCTTCTGACATCACTTCCTTCTTCCACAAGCACAGGCCATGGCAGAAAGAAGTTCCAGTCAGCAGCAGATGGTTGATTTAGCTGCAGGACCAAAGGTAAAGGTCAGTGGCAGGGGGAGAGGGAGGGCAATGGTCCTTATTGCCCAGGGGCCTATTCCCTCACTCCTAACATGTAGAAGGTTTCCATATTTTACCATTTGTCTTAAAACCGTCAGTCCTCAGAACTATAAGGAAAAAGAGAACTGCAAAACCTGTTATTGTTCTCATAACGCATGTTGCATTATTAAACAGCCAGTTAAATCCAGCCTAATATCCATGAAGAAGACTGTTTTTCTTGAATTTCAACTGTTTTTATTGCAAAATAAGTATAAACAATTCACTTATTGCATGCAGAATCTGTAATCAGAAAGTCCTTTGGCCCCAGGGCAAGAGTCTTTGAACTGGATACTGAACAGTTGCTGACCAGCTGGAAACTGCTGAGAGGTGGATGTATTGGATGCTAAGAATGGGTTAGTTTATTGCAGAGGTAGAATAATGTAGAAAATAAACTGAGGAAGTTGAGAATATGGGCATAAAAGGAAGATACTAGGCTTTCAAAGAGTGTGAAAAGAGAGTCTGTTCCCCCCTCCCCGGGAGGAAAGGAATAGAGCAGAACTACATGCTGTAGCCAAAATGAAGGTTTCTGACTTACAGGGAAGAGGGTCAAGAAAAATCCCACAAGGTTAGAGGGGCTAAGGAGCAGACTAGTAGGGTCGGTGCAAAAAACCAAAAGGGCTGAAGAAAGTATCTGTCAGTACTGTGTTGATTGGAGAACATGGGTCACATGCAGGAAGCTAACCTGTGAGAGTGAAAGTTGCAACCCAAGCAGGAAGTCACTGCAGCCCTGGATACATGCAAGAACTACACTTATAAAAACAATGTGAACATGCACGCACAGCTGTGGAGGCAGAATACCCCTCCCCCCAAGTTGTGTCTCTTATGTCACAACTTGGTTACAAAGAACCATTTCACCATTTCCAGTGTATGCTACAACCCCTGTATTCTCAACAAAACACAGGTTCATCCAGATTCTTTGGTTAAGTGCTCAATACAGACTAGTTTCTCAACAAACCTGAAGTGAACTGTTTTAGAAATGCTTTAAATAAAGTATAAACAAAGTCAATAGAAAACGACACATTGGCCCACAAAGGCATTTTCTTGAATGTTTCATTCTGTGGAACACGTTGCATTTTGATACTGTACTGAAGCCTTCTAGGTATTTGAATATTTAGTACAGTATTACATTTTCCCTTTCCATTCTGTCTTCTAGAATTGTATTTTATTATATTAATTTGCATTCTACTAATGTTTTCTTGTTTCTTCGATCTCTCTATGTATGACTTATAGTGAACACTGAGCATTTAATAAAATAACGTGAGTGCCCACAAGTTACCAAATCATACGAATACCATATAAACAGAATACATAATTCTTTCTTTTTAATCTTCTTTGTGTACTATAATATTTAATGGCTATTATCTAGTTAGCAGGCACTTTATACTTATGTAGGGCAGTAGCAAGCCAGGAATGTCTGACGAGTGAGTGAGCATCTGTACTTTTTTATGGTTTTAGTTATTTCATGTTATCTGTTTTATCATATTATTTAGCTTGAAATATGTTAATGGAATCGTTTATGTGATTGTGCATCATTTTTTAAAATTCGTTATTATAATCTACCTTAGATAAGGCAGAATATAAATAATATTAACCACTGGATTCTATTTATGGCTTCCAAAATTGGATGCCTATTCAAGATGTGTGCCCAGCTAAATTGGTTCACAGTTCAATTTAATTGGGTGCTAATCATCACTAATTTGGAATTGCGCACACATCTTTCTACATGCTATTCTATAACAATGTGCACCCAAATCCCATAGCACGCAACCTAAAAAGGGGAGTGGCCATGGGAGGAGCATGGGCGGGTCAGGAGGCATTCCTAAACTTTGCGTCCAGTATTATAGAATACCAGGGATGTGCACGTAAATTACGCTCATTATAGAACAGCACTGAGCACCAATTTTCTTCGGTGCTGATTTTTCAGTGCTATTTCCTGAATCTAGCCCTAACTGGATGAGTCAGCCAGAAGGATATTCAGCAGCACCACCAAGTATATCTTCTGACCACCTCATCGCTATCCGGACACTGCTGAGACAGTCTGTGTGCGGGGCTTCGGTGAAGCCTGAAGTTAGCAGCAATATTCAGACCATGAACACACTACCGAAGACTTGAAAGGCAGGAACAATGACCTAAATTTCGGTAAATACCTCAAAAGCCGCCTTTTTCAAAATACTCTTCCTTGAGGAAACCATGTAGTCACTAGCTGAAACCAGTTTCACACTTCACACCACACAAAACTGTAAGGCTTGAATGTTTCTTTTTTGTATTAAACTGCATTGTAAGCCACATTGAACCAACACGTGCTTGGAAATGTGGAGTATAAATGTCAAATAAATAATAAATGAAATAATAACTGGATAGCTAACAGGCTGTCCTTTACTTTATCTGGATATCTATCCAGTTTAGCAGTCTGAATATCACTACTAACTGAATAGCACATCCGAGCCAGCGCTGAAATCGAATATTCAGAATCTGCCAGTATCTGGGTATCCGGTTTTATTAATTGCAGTGGCAGTTAGGATTCACTCTTCTCTTTTTAAACGATTTGGAGTTATAATTCTTGGTTGTGTGTTAAGCATTATGATTGCATTGTCTTATGGATTCTTCCCAGTCACCAGATGTTGTTTTAGTGTTATGGGGAAAGATGGGGGTTGGGGGGGGGAAGGGGAAGGGGGGCATAGGGGATAGTATGGTTAAGGAGGGGAGGAGTGGAAAGAAGGATTAGTTGAGAATAGGACTTGGGATTCTCATGCTATTCACTCGGTTATTGTTCAGTCAGACTCGCTCTGTATGTTATATGCTTTGTACTGCTTGGGATACTGAAATGATAATAAAGGACATTTTCTCATAGTTTTTGCTTAAACGCTCACTGCTGTGATTAAGTATCAGCCCCTTCGAGGGTGGTCATGAGATGCTGACTAACTGAGCAAATGTGAAGGGGTAGAACTTCTGTGGTGAACCCACAAATTCATGCAACTTTAACAGCTTTAGACCCCTCCCCCATCACATTCACCTAACTCCAATAGTGATGGGACTCCTTGAGGGTTTAATGGGCCAGAAGATGGCGACTAGCACCTCCAGAAATGTCAACTAAAGCCCAAAGAGCAGCCGAGACAAGGGGAAAACCAGTGAGAGCAAAATGGTGGCGGACAGCGCAATGATCACAGTCCCAGCGGGAGATTGGGTTCCAAACGTTTCTCGTACTGTCACCGCCCATGTCCAGCATCTTTCAGAGCTGGAGCAGAAAATGGCAGCATAGGAGGAAGAAGGGCCTCTGCATGACACAACAACTTTGGTGCCCTTTTATTAAGCTGCATTAGATGCTAACATATGCCTAACTTGGCAAAAGAAGCCTAATGTGGGCCATGCTGTTAATGTGTTCCATGTTAGTTTGGGGATATGAACACACCAACCCTGTGGGGGGCATGTCAGGGTGGAGAGTGGGTGTTCTTGCGCTAATCATTTAGCACATCTACATTACTGTTCGCTAACTGGTAATGTAAGAGCCCTTATCACTTCCTTAATAGGCAGTGGTCGGTGCTTCCACAGTAATTAAAAAAAAATGTCCACACACTAATGGTAACATTAGTGCTCAGCCATAAATCAAATGAATAGAAAATAGGGGGTTTTAATGACATTGGTAAAAATGGCCTTAGCAGGCAGGAAAACCCGTGTAAGAGCACGCTAAGGCCAATTCTTACCGCAGCTTATAAAAAGACCTCTTATTTTGCTGCAGAGTGAGACTTCTGCCATACAAGAGTGCCTGGAAGCAGGGTCAACATTAGGGCAGAGCAAACAGAGCAGCTGCCCTAGGCTCCACAGCTCCAGGAGCCCCATGGTCCAGCATCTCTTCCCCTTCTCCCCTCCAAGGTCCCACATTTCCCTCCCTTCTTCTCACCTTCCTGGTCTACTTTAAAAAGCATATCCCTTCACAAGGAGATGCTATGATATGGTGACTGTGGCTGCCCCAAAGTGATCCCTCTGGTGCATTCTGCCTTCTCCGACATAACTTCCTGTTTCTGCCTGAGTGGAACACAGCAGAGGGACATCTTCAGGGCAAAAGCTGGAAGCATATCATCTGGCATGCTGGTGACTCCCTGTGATGGGACATGCTTTTTAAAGTAGACCGCGAAGATGGGGGGAGGGAGACGTCAGACCATGGTGGGGAGGAGAAGAGATGCTGGAACACAGGGCCCCCCTGGAGCTGTTCTAAATTAGCTTGGGGGAAGGGGATGAGAGAGGGGGAAATGCTGGACTGGAGGTGGAGGGAGGGGACTGGAAGAAGAAATGAAGGGCCCAGAAACAGAGAGGAGGGAGAGAGAGAGAGAGAGAGAGATAGTGGACAATGGGATAGATGGATGGAAGAGAAAGGGAGAGATGTTGGACATGGTGGTGGCAGGTGGGAGAGATACTAGACAATGGAAGGAGGGAAAAAGAAAGAAGAAATGGTGGACCTGGGGATAGATGAGAAAGAAAGAGAGATGCTGGATCATGGGGCAAGAGGAAGGAAGAACAGCAGAAAGAGAGAGAGGGAGTGATGTTGGAAGGGGGGAGGAGAGATATTGGACCATGGTGGGGGGGGGGGAGAGAGGAGAAAAAATGATGGACCATGGAGGGGGCAGGAGGAAAGAGAAATGGAACAGAAAGATGTCAGAAAATGAGGGGGAGGGGATGCTGGGCTACAAGAAAGGGGAGATACTGGAAATGATGGAATCGTTTAGGAGAAGCCGGGGGTGGCAAGGAGATGAGTGAGAGGAAAATAATGAGAACAGATGTAGACATGTGGTAATCATGAGTAGATGACAGAAGGAAATAGGAGGTTGGAGATAGAGTGAGATAGGAAATGGGAGAGCTAGGATATGAGAGCAGATGGAAAGTTGCTAAAAAGTAAAATTTATTTTTTTTAATTGGATTTTGCTCACACCTTTTCTAGTAGTAGCTCAAGGTGAATTATATTGGGTATTTCTCTATCCCTGGCGAGCTCATAATCTAATTTTGTACCTGAAGCAATGGGGGTTAGGTGACTTACCCAAGATCACAAGGAGTAGCAGAGAGATTTGAATTGGCCACCTCTGGAGTTCAAGGACTGGTGCTCTAACCACTAGGCTACTTCTAGAGGGTGAAAGTTGAGTGGACAGAGAGGCAGAAAAGAAAAAAGAGAGGAGACATCTGAAAGGATATCAAAAACAGGTGTAGTGTGGGAATGAAACAAGAAAAGGAGACAGGAGAAAAGACAAATGGACAGCAGCACTGGAATGAGAAATAGCAGAAGAGACAGAAAAGCAGAAGAAGCAAACTGGAACTAACCTGATTGGGGGGAAAAAAACCTATGTCCATATAACAAAGGTAGAAAAAGGTGTTTTATTTTAAATGTATTAATTGGAATATGTTAGCTTTAGGATTGTGCATCGCAGATCTCTTTGTATTGCGTTCAGTGGCATAGCCAGACAGCTAATTGGGGGGAGGGGCCTGTGCTCAAAGTGGGTGGGCACCAAATTTTCTCCCTACCCTCCCCCTTGCCCCCTGCCAAAATGTAAAATATAAATGCCTGAGGATTCCCAAGACCCAACAGCAGAAGATCTCTTCCTCCGGTCCGGCGGCCAGAACTCTCCAAGCTCTGCAACTGCTGGGAGCTTAGGGACCCTGTCTCTGGCTGCAGAGCTGGAAGATATCTGGCTGCCATACCAGAAAAGAAGGAGGAGATGGTCTTCAGCTGGCAGGGATTCATGATCCCCATCAACCACAGTAAGGGCTCTGTTTACATAGGCACACTAGCGTTTTTAGCACGCTAAAAATTAGTGCGTGCTAATCATGTAGATGTCTATAATATTCCTATGGGCGTCTACACAGTTAACACATGCTAATTTCTAGCGTGCACTAAAAACGATAGCACACCTTTGTAAACAGGGCCCTAAAGGAGGTAGCTGGGCCCAGGACCCTTGAGGGTACGCCACTGATTGTGTTCAGTACAAAAGAAGTGCTACTGTAGGGCCCTTTTCCGCAGCTTAGTAAAAGGACCCTAGAATTTGCCGACAGCACAAAGTTATTCAACGTTGTTAAAATGCAAGAGAATTGTGAAAAATTGCAAGAGGACCTTATGAGATTGAGGGACTGGACATCCAAAAGGCAGATGACATTTAATGTGAGCAAGTGCACAGTGATGCATATAGGAAAATGGAGCCTAAACTATAGCTACCTGATGCAAAGTTCCAAACTAGGAGTCACCAACCAGGAAAAGGATCTAGGTGTCATCGTTAATTATACTTTGAAACCCTCTACTCAATGTGATGTGGCAGATAAAAAGCAAATAGGAATTATTAGGAAAGGAATGGAAAACAAAAATGAGAATGTTATAATGCCTTTGTATCACTCCATGGTGCGACGGTACCTCAAATACTGTATGCAATTCTGATCACCACATCTCAAAAAAGATATAGCAGAATTAGAAAAGGTACAGAGAAGGGTGATGAAGATGATAAAGGGGATGGGATGACTTCCCCTATGAGGAAAGGCTAAAGCAGCTAGGCTCTTCAGCTTGGAGAAGAGACGACTGAGGAGGCATATGATAGAGGTCTATAAAATACTGAATGGAGTGGAACAGGTAGACATGAATCACTTGTTTATGCTTTCCAAAAATACTAGGACTAGGGGGCATGCAATGAAACTACTAAATAGTAAATTTAAAACAAACTAGAAAAATACTTTTTCACTCAAAATGCAATTAAACTCTGGAATTCATTGCCAGAGAATGTGGTAAAAGCAGTTAGCTTTACAGGGTTTAAAAAAGGTTTGAATCATTTCCTAAAAGTCCATAAACCATTATTAAAATGAACTTGGGAAAATCCACTGCTTATTTCTAAAATAGGCAACTTAAAATCTGTTTTTTGTTTTTTGTTTTTTTTTTTCAAAATTTTCCATTATACAATATTCAATCAATCTTGAATATAACACGATACATGCAATAATAATATCATCTTTACTTACAAAAACAAAATTCTAAGAAAAAAAACAAGGGGTATAATAACTATCGTCCACAAATAAATGTAATTGACCCAAGAGGGAAAGAAATATATATTTATGAGCTAATTTAACAAAGCTCAATCAAAATATTAATCAACAGATTGCGTCATATTCAGAATGACCTACTCCAAGCTGCTATACAGTGTTTCATTTGGTTCTAAATTCTCACAATCACACCCTCTTTGCTTTTCAAAAAGTCCTCCAATTGACTAGGCTCAAAAAACTGAAATTGTTTTGTTTGGTGTAAAATTCTACAAACACAAGGAAACTTTAATTGAAAATTTGCACCAATTGCTACTACCCTTGAACGGAGTAGTAAGAATAACTTTCGTCTCTTCTGGGTTTCCCTGGCAAAATCCGGGAAAACCCTTACTTTGGAGCCCAAAAATAAAGAATTAAGATGTCTCAAGGACAGCCTAAGCACTGCATCTCTATCTATCTCTAGAGCGAATGTCACCAACAAAGTTAACCTTTGGGTGACCACCTCCAAAGAAGATTCTAGGAACTCAGTTAGATTCATTCCACCTGTAGGATTTAGTTATCAAGTACTTTACCAGTACTCTGTAAATAATATGCTCTTGTAATAGGTGGTAATGAACTATCAGTCATTCCCAGAACCTCCACTAAATATTTCTTAACCATTTGTACAGAAGTAATAAGTGGCGATTTTGGAAAGTTTATAATACGCAGGTTAAGTTTCTTTGACTGGTTCTCCAAATACTCCAAGCGCTTAGAGGCAAAACTCCTGTCCTTAATCAAAGATTGTTCCACAAGTTCCATTTTTGCAAATTTTTCGGATAGAGTTTTGACCTCCTTGGCTTGGTAATCATTAACTTGTAACTGTTTTAATGCAGTTTCGGCTATAACCTTGATACTTTCAGTATTCTTTGCTATCAAAGTCTGTAAAGCATTGAGAGTGGAAGAATTCAGTTCCCAAAGTGACTCTAATGTCACTACAGCAGGTTTTTCTTTTCCCTCAAAAACCAGTCGGGGTGCTCTAGCAGTTTGATCCAGGATACTCACAAGTGTAGTAGAAACTACAGGAGCAGAACTATCCTCTGGAATACTCAAGCTGGCAGCGTTTGTTCCAATTTCGTGTAGGTTCCCTCCCTGAATGCTCTCTTCTCCAAACGGGGTTTGAGCAGCAGGACTCATCACGAAGCGCTCACTTCCTGGTTGAGGGGGCGCTGCACGCAAAACAGGGCTCAAGGAAGCCCCGTTAACACTGTCGGCCAGCTCTGATACGCTGGCTCCAGCAGCAGGGGTAGAAGTCACTTCTGAACCGGAGGCAATTCCAAACCGCTTGAGCGTCGGCTGTTGGAGCGAGGGTCTACTTCCAGGGAGAGAGGGAGTCTCCCTGACCTTCCCCCGTCTCTTACCCATCGTAATCGGCAGGCAAGAGTCTCGTTCCAGCGTTTGCTAGAGGTAGGTTGCAACGCGTCCGCTGACGCCGATCATACCGCGGCCATCTTGGATCCTTAAAATCTGTTTTACTGTTCTGGGATCTAACCAGGTACTTGTGATCTGGATTGGCCACTGTTAGAAACAGGATACTGGGCTTCATGGATCTTTGGTCTGTCCCAGTATGGCAACGCCTATGTTCTTATATTCTTATCTATTCAAAAATTGAATGACTTGCATTATCCCGACAAACTCATCTGAAATTTTTTTTTTAAATCAGAAAACTCCCTTCATCCTGGAAAATCCATTATCTAGAATAAGTCTGATCCCAACTGTTTTTGGATAATGGTTCTCTACTGTAAAAGGTTTGCTCCAATTTGGGGTCCTTTTAATATGCCGCAGTAAGGGCTAGAGCACACTTACTGTAGCTTAAAATGGCTTACTGTGGGATGCGCTCAGGTGTCCTGCAGTAATTTGGGGATTTGCACTTTTTAACACAGAGAGGGCATATCTGGAAGGGGCGCTAGAGAATGACATGGGGATAAACTGCCCCGTCTCTGTGGGTTCTGTCTCTGTCCTCACCCCATCCCCGCAGGTTCTGTCGCCATCTCCATCCTGTCCCTGCAGTCCCTGTCTTCGTCCCCGCAGGTTCTGTCCCCATCCCTGCCCTGTCCCTGTGGGCTCTGTTCTCATCTACAGAAGCCTCGAACACTTATGATTTTATATTTAAATCTTTTTATTAAAGTATAAAAAGGAACAATATGCTGTGCAACTGTTGTATAAATTACAAATAGAAAACAATAATAACAACGAGCAGCTATAATAACCCTCCTTCCCACCACCACCGTCTACCCTTCCAACCCCAACAATAGCTGATTTCTACTACACAAGGAATCCTAATACACGCTGTTAAAATGTCCAGGGGTATAAAATACAACCCGTTCTGTATGCCCTAGAGGGGAAACATATGCCCTATGAAGCACTGTTTTGTTTTTTTTTAATCTATGGATGAATAAGAAGTTATCAACAATCTCAGGATTCAATCTAGCTCTCCTGTCTTCCACAGTCCTTCCTGCAATAGAAGATATCTTCTTAGAAAATGTGCTGGTAGCAAGATGTACAGGATCCCCCATGCAAATTTTGCTAGTTGTGGCCAGCATGTTTGCTTGTTTTTCTAAAAATAATCAAAATATTGTTGTAGGCATCACTCAAACATAAAGAACAGTCCAGTTCATTAACAGGTTTCACTAACTGGGTAGTGTGGGCACATAAATGCATATTACCCGATTAATGCAGGAGTTCTTACTACCTCCTAAATAGGTGGCAGTAAGGGCTTCCGCAGTAATGGCCACACACATTAGGTGGCATATTCTAGTGCTCGTAGAACTAACTCCGCCGCCAAGAACCCTGAAGCAGTAGCCCGAAACATTGGCCACCGCCGGCTTGGAGGCAGAAAAGGAGAAGAGGGCACCACACAGCACAGGAATATTAAGCGCTGTTAAGACAGATGAATGCAGTCGACCAGTGATTTAGACACAGAAAAGATAAGTGCTTTAAGTACACTACCAGTATGATTTAGATTGTAAGCTCTTTTGAGCAGGGACTGTCTTTTCGGTAGCGCTATAGAAATGATTTATAATAGTAGTAGTACTCTGAAGAAGCTGTTAAAGTGTTAAAGTGTACCTGCTAAGAATTAAGTTAAAGCGAGTCCTGCATGCACGACTCTTAGGCAGGAAACAAATTAGATAAGAAAAAAAAAGAAAATGACAAGAATAATATAAAGATTTAATTTTTGAACACTAAAATATTTGGAAGGTTTTTTTTTAGGCCGATGATGAAGACAAGATTAAATGGATCCGCTAAGCTCTGCTAAGAATGGCACATCAGAGAGCTCTTTGAGGCCTTTTTCCTTCCAGAACTGTAAAGTCATTGAAAAGCCTTAGTGGGTCTGAAACCGATAGAGGGTTAGAGTTTGATTTGTGTTATCTTGCGAAATTAGCACATGGCCATTACAAAAAAACTATGGCATGGCAGCCATTTTACCATCATGATAAAAGTGGCCACAGTGCACGGAAGGCCCACGCACTGACACCAGTGCCAGCCATTTTTTAGCATGGCTTGGTAAAAGGACTCCTTTGTGTTTCTGGTCATACTGCTTAGTATATCTAGACAAATATGAGCACAAACAGCATGGTTCTTGGGCTTAGAGGTTGTGTTTTGTGTAATAAAAGTTTGCATAAATGCATGGATGACACCATCATTAATTTGCAGGTGGAGCTGTAGATGTCAAAGTACACTGGCTTAATCTAAAGGTGAATTCAATAATGGCATGCTGACTTGCAGTCTATAAAGCCCGTGATTAACGTTCAGCATATTTCATTTCTGATTTGATGTCAACAGCTGACCTATCTTAGACCTCACCCCTGGTGGACTTCCTAATTCAGTATCACT
Source organism: Microcaecilia unicolor (assembly GCF_901765095.1). NCBI lineage: Eukaryota > Metazoa > Chordata > Amphibia > Gymnophiona > Siphonopidae > Microcaecilia > Microcaecilia unicolor. The sequence goes on from NC_044040.1 coordinate 169,508,885, forward strand.
GAGGATATTTGCTGACACTGACTAGGAGATGACAAATTTAATATTGCTTCACCTCTGCAAACACAAATACAGGACCTGCCACTGCAAACTTTAATGCCTTATTTGAATTTTTTGAAGGAGAATATTTTTTATCATCTAAATATACATGGAAACTGGCCAAACGGCAATCTTTTCCATAACTTTCTTGCTCAATTCTAAAGATAGATTTGAAACCATGTGGCAATCCACTTTCAATCAAAATGTATTTACCGTAGTTGTTTTATATAGAATAATGGTTAAATGTTTGTCATTGTAACTGTGGCCATGGAAAAGCTTCCTAAATCATCATCTTTTATTTGTCTATTTTCTGATATTTGGAAAATGATTGTCCAGTTTTAACTTTTGATAGCTCAGATATAGTTGCAGAGCTAACCATGTTCTTAAACATTATCACCTTTGAGATATAAGTACTAAGTATTGCCATACTGGGACAGACCAAAGGTCCATCAAGCCCAGCATCCTGTTTCCAACAGTGGCCAATCCAGGTCACAAATACTTGGCAAGATCCCAAAAAAGTGCAAAACATTTTATACTGCTTATCCCAGAAATAGTGGATTTTTCCCAAGTCCATTTAATAATGGTCTATGGACTTTTCCTTTAGGAAGCTGTCCAAACCTGTTTTAAACTCCGCTAAGCTAACCGCCTTTAGCACATTCTCTGGCAACTTCAATGTTCACCAAGAAAAGCAAAGTTCTACATATATATATATATTTTTTACTGTTTTATTGTAATTTAACCTAGTTATATAATTTGATCTGTGTGCTGATACTGTCACACCCCAAAAGCCATATTTGTGCTGATTTTGAGAGGCATTTAGGGATTGAGTTTCCTTAGGATCTAATGTCAGCATCTGACCAAAAATTAACCTTGATTGGACATGGAATACAATGCAAATTATTTTCTTCCTAGGTGTTACCTACTGAAAGTATGGCTAAAAGTATATGTGCTGTGCAAGAGTTCAGGGAGGTTTAACCCTCTTGGACAATTTTCAGACCTCTGATGTGTGATCGTACATGGTTTGAAAGATTGTAGCAAATGAGAACCAAGATGAAGCAGAGAATAGATAGCAACTGAATGCAGCAAGTGTGGCAAGATGAAAAGAAAAAAGGTTGAGCAAAAAGGGCAACATAGAAGAGATGGAATAGAGAGACAAACAGGGCAGCTCTCTAACTTAATAATAGTCATACTGGATCAGATCAATGGTCCATCTTGCCCAGTATCCTGTTTCCAACAGTGGCCAATCCAGGTCACAAGTACCTGGCAGAAACCCAAATAGTGGCAACATTCCATGTTACCGATCCCAGGGCAAGCAGTAGCTTTCCCATGTCTGTCTCAATAGCAGATTATGGACTTTTCCTCCAGGAACTTGTCCAAACCTTTTTTTAAACCCAGATACGCTAACCGCTGTTAATACGTCCTCCAGCAAAGAGTATAATGGAGCATGCTTAGCACAAGTTCTGTGATGGCACTTAGGCACACCTAAGTTGTTGTAGAATACTAGGATACCAAAACTTAGGTACGACCCCTTACACCACTGCTCTCTCTAAGCTGAGCTAGAATCCTGGGGTGCTGTTTCACTGTCACATTTTCAGTAGTGAAGGACAGGCACGCTCTGCAGGATTCCAGGGAACTTGTCTGTCCCTAGTGATTGAAAATACAATATTGAAGCACCATCCCCCACTGGCAGCATTGCAGTTGGAGGAGTCCTGCTCAGCTTAAAGAGAACAGTGCATTGCACCATGTCAATTGCAGGTGTAAATGGTCACACCTCTAAGTACACAAGTGACAGCATGTAATGATAATATGCTACAAGTTACATGTCACTTGGTGCCAAGCCATGGTCTGCCCAGGGGCAGACTGACCATTCAGGCAACCGGGCAGTGCCCAAGTGCCCAGAGGCTCTAGGGGGCCCAGAGGCTTTGCCTGAATGCCCGCTGAACACTACAGCCCTCCCTGGTCCTAGCTTAAAATGCGCCGCTGGTGAGCTAGTGGCCTCTGCGAGGGGGAACATGTTCTTTACTGCCCATTGTACAGCCGCTATTCCCCTTGCACAGCACCGCCATATTTAAAAAATGGCAGCCGAGACTCCCTGCGGAAGTCTCGCAAGACTGTCGAGACCCAGGAGACTACCACAGGAAGTCTCAGTCGGTGCTGGCAGGCAGGGGAGTAGCGGCAGCTCAGCAGGCAGGAAAGAACATGCTCCCCCCCCCCCACCCTCACACACACACACAGACCACCATGGCCCTTCAGGTAGGACCAGGGCAGAAGGTCATCGACTGTGGCAGTAGGGGGGCAGCAGCGCAGTGGTAGGGGGTGTTGGGCAGCGGCTGGGCAGGGGGCCCAGACCACCCTCTATACCTGGGGAACCCACACCACTCGTCTGCCCATTGCTCCTCTCATGTTTATACCAACCCTTGGAGTTATGTGCTATGGCACTTAGGTGCTACTTTATAGAACAGCACCTAGTGCACTTATGTGCAAAACCGCCAATTAAAGGTGCCTGTGATGCACATAAGTGGTGCACAGCTCCAGGTGTGAGCTTATAGAATTGCCTCAAAAATGAGACTGAAAGAGGAAGCATCAATAGCTCCAATGGAGACAAAACTGAACAGAGTTTTATGGTGTGCTAGTTTTGCAAAGCATTCATATTAATTTATTTACATGGCTTTTGTTCCAATCATTTTTGATGGGCACCTATGGGTGCACAAATCAAAGAATTCTATAATGTTGCACCTAATTTCTGGGAATGCCCCTGACCTTCCCATGGCTGCACCACCTTTTGAGTTGCATGCTATGAAATTTAAGTGTGCATCTTATAGAATTGGGTGTGAGGCAGATACACATATAATACCTAATTAGTGCCAATTAACTCCCAATAATTGATGTTAGCACCTAATTGACATCTGTGATCCCCACCCAAATCTGGGCAACCTGTGCAGAATCTAGGGGGTATATATTTAGCTACATTAGCAAATATTCAGACACAATTAGGACCAGCTTCCATAAATGGTGCCCAAAATTGGGCACTGAAAAAAATGAGCGCTAAGGGCTATTCTATAAATGGTGCTCCGCTTTGGGTGTCATTTATAAAACAGTGGGCAGGGATCCTTATCCCAATTTTGGGTGAAAGGATTTATACCAACTGAAATCTGCTGCAAATCTTTGCACCTAAATTAGGTGCAGATCTAGCATATCTATAACACTGTATGCAAATTCCAGGAATGTCCGCGCTCTGCTCATGCCCCTCCCATGGCCACGCTCTCTTTTCAGATCTGTGCGTAAAATTTACCTGTGCATATTTATAGAATCCTGACTAGGAAAGTGCTCACGTAAATTCCAATTGTTACCAATTAGCACTGATAATTGATTGCTAGCATCCCATTATTGGCACTAATTTTATTTATTTTTGTTACATTTGTACCCCACGCTTTCCCACTCATGGCAGGCTCAATGCAGCTTACATGGGGCAATGGAGGGTTAAGTGACTTGCCCAGAGTCACAAGGAGCTGCCTGTGTCTGAAGTGGGAATTGAACTCAGTTCCTCAGGACCAAAGTCCACCATCCTAACCAGTAGGCCACTCCTCTACTTGCTGTTCAATTAAATTGGGCACACAAATTGGCTGTGTGCCCAAATTTGCATACACGATTTTGAGCTCCAGAGAACTGAACTTAGATTATTCTACACAGCTAGCTCAGTGCTAAAAAGACTTCCATAGGCATTGATTTGTTAACTGAGACAAGGTACACCCTCATCGCCATATACAAATGCGATCAGTTGGGCATATATTTCATAAACTGATCGTTTCACAAACGCATATAACTCCAAGGGTAGGCATACACATGGGAGGAGAAATGAGTGGGGAGTGGAGGAATGGCCTAGTGGTTAGAGAACCAGTCTTGATATCCAGAGGTGGCCAGCTCAAATCCTGCTGCTGCTCCTTGTGATCTGGGCAAGCCAAATCTCACTGCTGTTCCTTGTGATCCTGCATAAGTCACTTAACCCTTTGTTGCCTCAGGTACAAAGTTAGATTGTGAGGCCTTTAGGGACAGGGAAATACCCAATATACCTGAATATAACTCACCTTGAGCTACTACTGATAAAGGTGTGAGCAAATTCTAAATAAATAAAATGCGCCCTAACAGCAGGAGGTATGGCAACAATAAGATAGGACAGTTTCTGAAAGAGATTCCTCTGCAGACATGTTTGAATGGTGCCAGGTAGGAGGTGAGGGAAGCTTCAATTCTAAGTTCACAGCATGGTGCTAAACCTTTTGGAGTCCAGAGCAGACATTTTTTTTGGGGGGGAGGGATCCACAAAGTCAGCTGCATTTTCTTTTAATCTGGGCAGCTTTGGGCCCCCCTGTGGCACAGAGACCCAGGGCAATTCTCCTGTTTGCACCCCTCCCCCAAGGCTGACTGTGTATATTCATTCAAACTTTAGAAAAAGTTCTCATCTAAATACCACTAAACATTGCTGTAAGACACTGGCAATCCTAACTCTAAAGCAAATATTGAACTTGTAATATAAATCTTTTCCTTTCAGGCTTGCAACAGCTGAATCTTTTCTTTGGATCTCAGCATTATCTTGACATAGGTTATAAGAATGACATCTGAAGTTATACTTGACTCTTCAGTTCCCTTCTCCTCATACCTCCATTCCCCTCTGTGCCCATCCTGTAGCCTCTGGACTGTATACAGCCTGAATATATTTTAAAGGTAGCACTTAGACCATTATTCAAAGGCCTGGTTGAAGGTCATCAGGTGATTTAGACCTCAGATTTGCCTAGTAAGTACAAGTATTGTTAAATGACATTTTGTCAATTGTAAGTCCAAAAAATACTCCATTTGAAAAATAGATTTATATTAAATGTATTCAGTAATAATAATAATAAAAAGAACAAATACATTAATAATGCAAAAATACAACTGAAAAATAAATTATGTATTGAATGAAGCCTGTATTTTTGGCACAGCAGCCATTTTGGAACCACATACCATACAAGCATGAACGAGTGGGCATTGTTTCTTCTCCCACTAGATACCGGGGACCCTGGTAAGGTCGAGATGGGGATTGGGGGGATGGGGAAGTCTGCTGGGGGCCCTCAGGAGGATTCCTTGATGGGAATGGGGGTTATGGGAGATTAGATGCTTTGGGAAGTGGTCAGAGGGGAAAAATGGGTGCTACAGGACCAGGGCACAGGGAGAGCAGGAGTAATGCTTTTAAAAACCTACTCCCCTATACAAGTGGGTACGGAGTGGTGCATGTGTGTTTTCCCCACATGCAGCTTTTTGAAACCACTGGACATGAAGGGACATACACATCCACCTGTTTTACAAGAGGCTGTATGTTTGGCTGAGTCTCTTGAAAAAACTGTGGGAATTATCCAGATCCTAACCTGGATGTTTGAATTCCCATCTTTACAACCTTTCTAAAATAGGGCTCCATGTGTCTTGATACAATCTGAGGGGCAAAACAGCAATAATTGTACCTGGAGAGAAGCCACTTTACACTTTTACACTTGCTTTGGAGCAGGCATAAATTTTTGCAGGTACACATGTATTTCATCAACAGCATATGTAAATCGTGACATCATCCACAAGCCACACAAACTCTGCCTGTAAAGACACCTACATGCGAGTGGTGTAAATTAGGTGGCTTCTTGTCACCATTCATGCTTTTATGCATGTAACAACTGGATGTATGGCTGTGTATGTGGCTTGGGGGTCCTTTTATTAAGCCGCGTAAGGCTCTACGTGTGCCCCATGTGCGCCAAAATGGAGTTACTGCCGGCTACTGCGTGGCTCTTGTGGAATTTTTCATTTTTTGGACACACATATCGGACGCGTGCCAAGTGGCATTTGACGCACATAGGTCATTGCCATCCAGTTACCACGTGAGTCTTTACTGCTAGGTCAATGTTTGGCAGTAAGGACTCAGACACAAAATGGACGTGCAGCAATTCTGATTTTGCCGCATGTCCATTTTTGGCCTTTTTTTTTTACAGGCACGCTGAAGAAAATAGACCGGCTCGTGCCCAAAACCTGTGCCTACACTACCACAGGCCGTTTTTCAGCGCACCTTAGTAAAATGACCCCCCGATCATTTAAGAAGGTCTCAACTTTCCGGAAAACAAATTAATAGCATTTAATTACAAGACTGGTCTGTGGTTCTAGAATATATTACATTTTGTCCTGAGTTTTTGAGGACTTTGGGTGATTTGGCATGTAAATTAAACCATTGACCACTGCTGCTGAAAATTGCCACCATATTCACCTCCTAAAGCCCTCATATTTACTGCTGTTTGAGGCTAATCTAGTAGCTCACATTAGTTTATATGGGAGTGAATGTGGTACTTGTAAAAAGTTTTCTCACTTTTCGTTAAATACGAACCTCTAGTCTTCATTCATCCTAATTAATTAATTGTGGGGTTCTTTTACTAAGCTGCAGTAAAAAGTGACCTTAGTGTGCACTTAAGTGGGTCTTTCCTGAGTGCTGATTTTCTTTTTTTTTTTTTTTATTAATGGCCATGCGCCAATGTTGCCATTAGCTTGTGCAATTTTTTAAAATTACCGTTGTGAGCACCCACTGGTTAATGTAGATGTGCTAACTGTTTAGCACAGGAATACCCACTCTCCACTCCCTAATATGCCCCCTCAAAAAATAATGGGCCCAATATTCAGAAAATGTTGATCTCCTAAATTTATGCTCCTAAGTTAGTCTCTTAAATTTATGCCCTATTTTCAGCCAAATTTAGAAGCATAGGGGCCCTTTTACGAAGCGGAGGTTAGCCCAATGTGGGCTTACAGCTCACTAACAGGGAAGTACTGCCAGGCTACCGCAGCAGCCTGGCAGTAGTTCCCTCCGCCAGTACATGCCATTTCCAGTGCTGCAAAAATATTTCAATTTTTGTAGTGCCAGTGTGTACCCGGCGGTAATCGGGCAGTGCTGTGCGCTGTCTGGTTACCACCGGGTTAGCGCAGGAGCCCTTACCACCACCTTAATGGATGGCGGTATGTGGTCCCCCTCAAAATGGCCACGCAGCAAGTGCTTCAATTTCCGCACCGCCATTTCTTGAAAAAAACAAAGACCTGCCTTTTACCCGCTGCAGTAAAAGGGGGCCTCGGCGCATGTCAAAAACACGTGCTGCAGGCCCCCTTTTGCCGCAGAAGGACCCCATAACTTTTCAGCTGAAAATTCCTCTTAATTTAGGAGCTTAAAAGTTTTGCTTATAAATCTAGGCCTACCATTCGTGTGCCTAGATTTAGGAGCCTAATTTTTGAGCCTAGGACTGAAAATCAACTCCCCGCCTTAAATCTGCCCCTGTTGCCACCAACTTTTTATACTTCTGAATTTAAGAGTATAGTGACATTTTGAATACAAATTTATACACTAAGCCCTGGTAAATTTTCAAAAAGGCAAATTTATGAACATAACTCTCAAAGGAAGGAGCATAAATCCTTTGAATATTGGGACCATAGTTTTTAGCACACAGTTAGCGTGTGAACATTTCGCCTGAGCAGGTCCCAACGTATACCATTTTAAACTGCATTAGTAAAAGGGTCCCTGTTTAACACAACACATATTCATGGTGCTATGGATCCATTAGAATGTATGGAGACAAATGATGAGCAGTTCTATGATCTAAGCACCTGCATTTATGCATCCGTACTGGTGGTGTAAAGTCTAGAATATTTGCACTTACGCAAGTATGGCATCTCTTCTTTACTTCGCACTCAGGCTACTCTTATATTATTTAGTTATTTCACATCTGGACTACTGGAACACTCTTCTTCAAGGTTCATGAAGTTATGATATCAGTAGATTAAAAATGGTCCAATATTGAGTTGTACATTTAATTACTAAAGCCCACAAATTTGATTGATCATGTCACACCTTTTCTCCAGACTAAACACTGGTTCTCTGTCTTTCATTGCATTACATATAATATACTTCTGCTGACCTATAAAATTTACTACTCTGAATCCCCTCCTTATCTTTCTTGTCTACTGATATCTTATTTACCATTCAGGTCACTTCGTTCCTCACAACATAATTGCCTCATAGTACCAACACATCTACAAAATTTTTTTTTGAGATAATATGATCTAAATTATTTAATGTGATAGGAACATCTCTGTGGAATGCTCACCCATCATTGTTTTGCCTAGAACCATTACTCCCTAAATTTAAAACAGACTTAAAAACCTTTCTCTTTACCGATGCATTCCATGAATATCTTTAGCTTCTTGAAGATTGGCTGGAACTAGCAAATAAAAATGGATGAATCTGTACTTCCTTCATTTCTCCTCCCCGGCTTCCCTTCTATTAGCTAACTCTTGTTTTTCCTTCACTTTTCTATCCTATCAGGATTGTAGTTCCTTTCCATATTTTAACATTTTATATTTTAATTTATTGTATTTCAGTTTCATGTAAACCGCCTAGACAGATATTCCCATGAGCGGTATAATAGAGGCCAAATAAAATTGGGGATTTCCGTTTTGGCCTAAACCAAACCTGCAGCCAAAATTTGCCGCATAGTTTCAACCAAAACTGAAACCAGGTGGTATCACCCCCCCCCCCCCCCCAATCAAAGGTAGGCTCCACAGCCTCCTGTCTCCCTCCATTGAAGGCTGCTACCTCTGCCACCCTCCTACCACCCATAGGCCCTTCCAGGGCCTCCCTTAGAAGCCCTGGTGGTCTAGTAGCCTCTTCAGAGGAGAAGCAATCCTTGCATCTACCCATGTCAGTTCTACATTCAAAATGGCAGCCACAGGAAGCTACGGCAGTTATTTTGACTGTGTAGCCAGTATGGGCAGGAGCAACTGAGGATTACTCTTGAACTAAAAAGGCCACTAGATCACCAGGGCTTCTAATGTAGGCCTGGGGAGAGCCTATGGGTAGTGGGAGGTTGGCAGCTTTCGGTTGGAAGGGCAGAGTAGTCACGCTTTTTGTTGGGGGGAGGAGTTTTGTTTTCAGCCAAAAGTGCACCTGTATTTTTGCCCCAGACTGAAACATGGCTGAATCCGGATTTCGGGCCAATATCAGCACAAAAACTGATACTGAAATTCGGTCGGCCTTTACAGTATAATATTGTAAACTATTTTCACACCAAAAACACTGCTTCAGAGGCATAAATGGGCTCTTATAAAATTAGCTGTCATCCACTTTTACAGTAGGCTTGCTCAAGGAAGGAGTTACGAGTACAGTATGGGCAGAGTCACAATGTATGCATTATGTGCATGTTTTATAAAGTATATATGCACATTTACTTCTGGTCTCAAGCAGACTTAGTGATCACACTTTTAATCTAGTCACTATTGCTGCTGAATTTACACTAGTATTTGTAGAGTCACTTTGGCACCTTTATGCTTTTATAAATTAACTAGTAAAAAAGGCCCGTTTCTCACACAAATGAAACAGGTGCTAGCAAGGTTATCATGTAACGGTGATTATGTTTTTAAGGGAACCGTTAGGAGAAATGTTCTGTCATGATAAGTAATAATTGGGAAGGGTGTATAATGAGTAATATGCTCCAGGAGTACGAGATATGGATTGTTTTATCTATGTTTTTTTTCGTTTTAAACTTTCTTTTTTGTGATTTTTTAAAAGATAAAGAGTACGCAGACTCCATCCATGTCCAGCATGTCTCCTCTCTTCCCTCCCCTCCATCCATGTGCATCTCCTTCCTGACTTCCCTCCCTTCCATCCATCCATGTCCAGCAACTCTCCATTTTCTCCTGCCCTCTCCTCCATCCAACCATATCCAGGAACTCTCCATTCTCCCCTGCCCTCGCCTCCATCCACCCATATCCAGCAAATTTCCTCTCTCCCCTGCCCCCATTCATCCATCCATGTCCAGCAATTCTCCTCTCTCCCCTGCCCTCCCCTCCATTCATCCATGTCCAGCAATTCTCCATTCTCCCCTGCCCTCTCCTCCATCCATCCATATCCAGCAACTCTCCATTCTCCCCTGCCCCCCCCCATCCATCCACATCCAGCAATTCTCCTCTCTCCCCTGCCCTCCCCTCCATCCATCCATGTCCAGCAATTCTCCTCTCTCCCCTGCCCTCCCCTCCTTTCCTGTCCAGCAATCTCTTCTTCCCCTACCCTCCTCTCCAATTTCAGCCATCTCTTCTCTCCCCCTGCCCTCCCATCCATGTCCAGCGATTCTCCCTGCCCTCCCTCAGCTCCCTGACTGCCCTCCTCTCCGCTCCTCCCCCCCCCCCACCCGTTTAACCCTTTTACTTTCAGGTGCAGCGACGGCAGTGAAGAGGACAACACAGCTTCTCCCTTCCCTCACACAGTGTCCCACCCTCGCAGAAACAGAAAATGCATCATCACTGAAGGCAGGACACTGTGTGAGGGAAGGGAGAAGCTGGAGGCAAGCCCGCTGTGTTCTCCTCTTCACTGCTGTCGCTGCGCCTGAAAGTAAAAGGATTAAACACGCGCAAGGGGGGGGGGAAGGAGCAGAGGGACGTCCGAGAGCTGCCTGGCTGCAGCACTGCTGCGCCAGGCAGCCCTGCTTTTGGGGGTGGGCAGCAGCCAGGGGAAGGTCACGGTTGGGCTGGGGAGGCTTAGCCTCCCCAAGCCTCTTATACGGGGTGCCTATGGCTGTCCTCCCATCCCATTCATGTCCATCAGTTCGCCTCTGCCCTGCCTTCCCCTTCCTCCCTCTCCTCAATGTCCCGCGATTCTCTCCTCCTGACATCATCTCTCCTCCAGCGTTCCCTTCCCCCTCATCATTCCGCCCTCTGACGTCATTACGTTTTGACGCAAGGGCAGGGCAATGAGTGGGAATGGATGTTACGAACCTAGGCATCCAGATGTAGACTGTTGGAGGTGCAAGTTATTATATAGGATATCAAAACAGGCGCCTTCCTGCTCATTTAAACCAGGTGCCCTGTTATAAATTGACCTCTTAGTGACTACTCATTTCCTTGCAATTAAACTCAAACTGCTATATGAATATGGGGGGATTCTGTGTAGGTCTCCCAAAGTTAGGCCTCGGGATGGTCCACACTAAGTTGGTATTCTATAGAGGCCATTCTGCGCAGAACAGCCTTTTTAGACTACCTAGTATGCATTTCACAGCCAACTAATTGCAGTTAGCTCTAGTGTACCTAGGGTGGGGCAATGGGGCGGTCCACCCCAGGTGCCGGCAGCGAGGGGGTGCGCAGAGCAGGTGCGCACTGTCAGCTCTGCCGGTCCCCTGCCCTGGAACAGGAAGTTGACATCTGAGGGGGCAGGGGACCAGCAGAACTGACAGCGCATGCCTGCTCCACGCATCCCCTTTCTGGGATGAGGGGGATATGCACTGCTCTGGAGGGGTGCTCTACCCTACCCTTCTCCAGGTGTCATATAAGTTAGGTACGCTGCCGGCAGTTAGGCATGTATATTCAGGTAGTCAATAATACCTGCCTAAGGGGTCCTTTTACTAAGGTGCACCGAAAAATGGGCTGCGCTAGTGTAGGCACGTGTTTTAGGCGCGCGCAGATTCATTTTTCAGCATGCCTGTAAAAAAGGCCTTTTTAAAATTTTTGCCAAAAATGGACATGCGGCAAAATAAAAAATGGCACATGTCCATTTTGGGTCTGAGACCTTACTGCCAGATATTGACTTATTTATTTAGATTTTGCTCACACCTTTTTCAGTAGTAGCTCAAGGTGAGTTACATTCAGGTACACTGGATATTTCTCTGTCCCAGGAGGGCTCACAATTTAAGTTTGTACCTGAGGCAATGGAGGGTTAAGTGACTTGCCCAAGATCACAAGGAGCAGCAGCAGGATTTGAACCGGCCACCTCTGGATTGCAAGACTGGTGCTTTAACCACTAGGCCACTCCTCCACTCCATTTAAAGTTTGAGAATAGGTTGAGATCGTTTTGGCCCCAAGACCTCTAATCATTCGCTTTACCGGATAAAACTGCATCTGAGCAGCGTGAGCACCAGCTATCCTGTGGGGGAAACTTTGGAGGGAACCAGCTACTAGACGGTTCGATTAGTCTTTCGCCCCTATACCCAGGTCGGACGACCGATTTGCACGTCAGGACCACTACAGACCTCCACCAGAGTTTCCTCTGGCTTCGCCCTGCCCAGGCAAAGTTCACCATCTTTCGGGTCCTACGGTAAGGTCTCCCGCATTAACCGTGTGGTAATCATCTACGCACAAAGAATCATGATTACCACACGGTTTCTGCCGCACACCAGAAAATAAAAATTATTTTCTGGCATGCATAGCATACGTGCATCAAAAATGAAATTACTTCAAGGACCACACAGTAGCCTGGTGGTAACTCCAAACTGACACATGTTGGGTGCGCGTAGGTGCCTATGTGGCAAATTCTGGGGTTGCCTCTGACCCGCACATGCTCCTCCCAAGGCCACACCCCCTATGAAAATTAGTCATGCATGTTATAGAATTGGATGTAGGGAAGATCTGCACATAATGCCTAATGACTGTGAAGTGCTTATTAACACCAATTACTGATTGTTATTACCAATTAAGCCAATTACTTTGGGCCTAACTTTGGGCAACTTATACAGAATTCCCCCCTCCTCTTAGCTCACATGTGTCTTTCACAACACAAAATATTATTTCCACTTACAGGTCATTATTCAAGTTGTGCAGAAACTGCTACCACACTATTATGTAAACAAAAAGGATATATATCTTTAAAAAAGTATAATTCACAGTCTCTTGCGTGCTGGCTCATTGAGTAATATGTAGGTAGGGTACAGCTGAGCTTATCTCTTATTCTCCTATTCTTTATGCTGCTCTCTGGGGATTTGCTGATTTCTTGTTCCTGTTCTTGCACCTCTACCTTGAAGAGCAGCATGCAGTGGGAGGGCTTTAAAAGAAAGCAACAATATAAAAACCCAAGTACTTAAACCCAGTCCATCAAGGTTTAGAAGTCATTGTATACACAATACGTACACCAGGAGGAGACAAAAGTAGATGGATTATGGGAGTGGCTCAAACAGAAACAGGAAAAAATCCACAAGGGAGGACACAAAACATTTGACAAGGTTAACACCAATGCAGCATATTACATTCAACTTCATAGTAAACAGAGAAACAAAACCAACATACGAGTGTACAGAAGCATGGCTGACACAAACAAGCAAAACCTCAACACATACAGACCCACACACAAAGGTAAAAATAATATCATATACCAAAGGACTGAAAGTTTCTGCAACAGTTATGCAGCATAGATGGGAAAAAGCAGCCCTAATCTAGTATGGAACACAGTTGCAGCAGTCATACAATCATGCAAGCATATCCTACAAATAGCAATGATAGTGTCAAAGCAGACACGCTGAAAATAGCAAGGAAGACTGCAATCTAGATGTTTTTTCAGGATTTCCCCAATGGATATGCATGAGATCTATTTGCATGCACCACCTCCATTGTATGTAAATAGATCTTATGCATATTCATTGGGAAAATCCTGAAAACCCGACCTGGCAAGGGCCCAGGTGGAACACCCCTGAATTACACCATAAGGTAATGTTGAGCCCCTGAAGCAGCCTCTTCTGAGTGAAACACAGCCGTACCAGATGTTCTGTTTTTAATTATTTTGTTTACCAATAAAGTCTTCCTTGCTATCATCGCCATGTCTGCTCCAACGCCTTCGTTCTTTTTGGAACTTGCGGGCTGCTTGCCAGTCTGTTTTCTGGGGTCTATCCTACAAATAGGAAGCATGTGAAAACAAACTGCACTAATGTAATTGTATAACCAACCATAGGCTTTATGAAGAGGACCCATCAGAACTTGCGCTCCAACAAAAGGAACCCATCTATGCCCTCCTTCAAGTATCTGAACCATGCTCAATCAGAGTCTTCTTGGATGTTGGAAAGACAGTTCAACCTGGACACCACCCAAATGACCAACAGGGTGAGTGCCACTTCGTCTTCCTAAGGAAATACAACACTGAAACAACATCCCCGCCTAAGTGCAAACACCACTTGTGAATACATAGTTACTTCATATTCCCCCACAAACCTATATCTCTGAAGCACAATAATTGCTTCAAAACTCTGACTTCAAGCGCTAACAATTTAAAGATGATATTATTTTTTAGATAACTTAATTGGTGGTGAAAACAATCAAAGTCATGAAGAACTTATTATTTTTATTTCTGAGTTTTATTTCACCCCAGTGAGATGTTACTATTTAAGGTTTTTGAAAATTAAAAATGGGAAATACAGTTGACTGAAGGCTGAAATCAGGATGTGGCCAAAAAGAATATTCCTCTCTTCTTTCATAAACATTTGAATAAAATCCCCACCACCCACTCAATATGGTAGAAAAGGCAACATTCCTAAAAATAAGACCAAAACAGGAAACAGCAGAGCCATGAAACAGGCTGGCAGATCTGAGAACACATGTACTAAGACTGCAGCAGCAAGACTGCTTCAGGTTGTTTTGCCACTGCTGGTCTAGAGAAGCAGCAGCAGTGGCCATAGCAAACAAAGATGCGAGGGTAGACTTGGGAGAGGAGAAAGAGAGAAATGAGAAATGCTGGATAGAAGGATGGGGACAGAAAGAGGGGAGGTGGTGGATGGAAGGTGGAAATAAGGGAAATGCTGATTGGAAGGGGGAAAGAAGGGGAGATGCTGGATGGAAGGATGATGAGAGAAAGAGGGGAGACACATGATGGTCAGGAGAGATAGAGAAGAGATGTTAGATGGAAGGGTCATGGGAGAAAGAGGGGAGACACTGGACGTAAGGGTGGGGAGAGATAGATGGGAGATTCTGGATCAAAGGGTCAGGGGAGAAAGAGGGGGATGCTGGATTGATGGGAAGAAGAGGATAGCAAAACTGGGGAATAAGAGGAATGAGAATAGGAGAGCCAGGGTGAAGAAAAGAGATGGAATGCTGTAGACAGATGGAGTAAAAGGAGGAAAATTGAAAACTGTATAGTAAAAATTAAATCTGGACAGAGAAGCAGACAAATAAATTGAAGAAAATGAAAGGAAAAGGAGGAGAGAGAAAATGGACAAGAGTTAAGAGAAGATAGAGGAACACAGTAACCAGAGCTCAGACCAACACAATTAGAAAATAAAGGGCTCCTTTTACTAAGTTGCAGCAGTGATTCCTGGCACAACAAATGCAAAGAAGCCCATTCAATTGCTTTGGGCTTTGCTGTATTTTCTGCGCAGGAATCTCTACCGTGGTTTAGTAAAAGGAGTCCAAAATAAGCAGAAAATAAAGGTAGAAAAAGAAATTTTATATTCAATTTTGTATTTAGAATATGTCAGTTTTTGGAAAGTCCATTTCAAACTCTCTGCTGATCGGAGCTCAGGGGTACTTGGTTGAAATGTGTTTGAAAGAGGTTACTTGACTGGAAGAAGTTGGAAAACACTGCTCTAGATGATGATGATGCTTTAAGTACCATTCACAGGGTTCAGAACAGATGAGTAAGGAATTTTGGTAGATGCTTTGGGAGAAGCATCACATGTCTTCACTCAATACATTTCTGAATTGTCCAATACAATTGTGAAATCATATATTAATCGAAAAGAGTATCTGTAAAGTGCAACAAGTTTTATTTCCCCTAAAAAGCTGCTTAGAACATAAGAATAGCCATACTAGGTCAGACCAATGGTCCATCTGGCCCAGTATCCTGCTTCCAAAAGTGGCCAAGCCAGGTCACAAGTACCTGGCAGAAACCCAAATAGTGACAACATTCCATGCTACCAATCCTGGGGCATGCAGTGGCTTCCCCATGTCTGTCTCAATAGCAGACTATGGACTTTTCCCCCAGGAACTTGGCCAAACTTTTTTTTAAACCCAGATACACTAATCACTGTTACTACATCTTCTGGCAAAGAGTTCCACAGCTTAACTATTTGTTGAGTGAAAAAATATTTCCTCCCATTTGTTTTGAAAGCATTTACATGTAATATCGTAGTATCCCCTGGTCTTGTACTTTTTGAAAAAGTGAAAAAGCGATTCACTTGTACCCGTTCTACACCACTCAGGATTTTATAGACCTCAATCATATCCTCAGTCAGCCATCTCTTTTCCAAGCTGAAGAGCCCTAACCTCTTTAGCCTTTCCTTATATGGGAGGTGTTCCATCCCCTTTATCATTTTGGTCGCTCTCCTTTGAACCTATTTTAATTCCGCTATATCTTTTCTGAAATACGGCAACCAGAATTGAATGCAATACTCAAGGTGAGGTCATACCATGGAGAGATACAGAGGCATTATAATATTCTTGGTGTTATTTTGCATCCCTTTCCTAATAATTCCTAGCGTCCTGCTTGCTTTTTTGGTGAAGTATAAATGTAAAGAACACAGAATAAATAGAAGAAGTATTTACCTAACTACTATTATTTGCAAAAAAAAGAAATACAGTTGTACCTCTCCCCCTCCACATGATATCAGCAGGTATTTATCTATTCACTGTATAGGCCAAATCGGCACTATCACAGGAGCAGCACGGGTGCCCTGCGGTAGTTTCAAAGTTGGCACGCTCTGTTTCCCATGGTAGAAAATAATTTTCTATTTTCTACCATGGGGGAGGGGCGTTCCCGGAGGTAATCAGCAGCACAGCCACATTGGCGCATGCTGAGTAGCGCGTGAGCCCTTACTGCTAGGTCAATGGGTGGTGGTAAGGGCTCAGGCAGCAAATAGCCACATGTTACTTTTGATTTTACTGCGTGGCCATTTACTGCTCCCCTTTTTAAAAAAAGCCCTTTTTTCCAGCCATGGTAAAAAATGGCCCAGCATGCTCCAATTTCATGCATCCACACTACTACAGGACACTTTTAAATTATATGAGAAGCTCCTAACCCCCTCACCCACCCTAAATCCACCCCTGTTGTCAACCACTTTTTATGCTCCTACATTTAAGAATTTAGTACAATTTTGACTATAAACCCATGCACTCAGCCATAATGCATGTTCAAATTGGCCAATTTAATATTACTGACCCTGAAAGAATTTTGGATTTAGCTCATTCAGGCACTGTAAGTATTTCACTATCCCTGGAGGGCTTAGAATCAAAAGGATAGATATTCAAAGTGTTTTTTTAGGTTGTAAGTCCCTCATACTGAAAAAGCTGCAGACTTCTCAAAACACGGCAGCCAGACTTATTTTTGGTAAGTCAAGATTCGACCGTGCAACGCCTCTCAGAGAGAAACTGCATTGGCTCCCCATCAGAGAAAGAATTAACTTTAAAGTCCACACAATGATTTACAGGATATTACACAGAGAAGCCCCCATCTACATGAACCACCTTATTGACCTTCCTACCAGGAACAGTTTAACGTCTTCCCACACTTACTTCAATCTACACCTCCCTAACTGCAAAGGAATAAGGTACAAATCCTATTACGCATCCAATATTTTATTTTTAAGTAGCCAGCTTTGGAATGTCCTACCCAGATCTATCCGCTCCATTAACGGCCTTCTGCCCTTCAGAAAAGCACTGAAGACCCATCTCTTCAAGACAGCTTACCCAAATGATCTAACTTAACCAAAACTTGCCAATCTGATTCTTATTGACAATAGTCATATACTGACCATGTTCCCCATTATCCTTCTTGTTACCCCATATCCATCCCTTTCCATCTTTTTACGCTTACCTCCTAATGCTCTTTTACTTCTGAACCCAATTCCTCCTATGTTTTACTTACTTTCCGCTAACCCCATTAGTTATGTGTTTACCACAAACTGTGTATTCTTATTACGACTTTGTATTATTTATATTGTTGCTTTGTAAGCCGCATTGAGCCTGCCACGTGTGGGAAAGCGCAGGGTACAAATGTAATAAATAAATACATTTATCAGCATAATTTTCATAGGAGCATAAATCCTTTTAATATTGGGCCCATGGAAACTTAGTATATACATACATACAGGCATTGACAAATTTTCTTTGGATCTAAGCAACAGCTCAAAACATAGGTACCTGCAGATGAAGGGGGTGGGTCAGTCAGTAGCAAGGCTTAGATATGTCTCCAGCACCTAGATTACTGTAAAATTGTACATTTATGTTTGTCTGCTTCAATTCTACATACATTACAGATAGCACAGAAGTCTGCTATGCACTTCTATGGACTTTCAACATTTGAACATGTATCTCCGTAGTTGTGACAATTACGCTGGTTTCCTGTGACGCAAAGAATTAAATTAAAACTGTTGTTGTTAGTTTATTTGGGATCACATCAGGATTCCTTTTTTTACCTATATAATGTACTGCAACAATATGTGTCACCTGGGCAACTTTGTTCAGCAAATGCTTGTGCACTTCTTGTACCAAATTTAAGACATATGTGCCTGAGCATTACAAGGACTGGCACATTTTCTGTAGCTGACCCTATTGAGTGGAATAAGCTGCCCTTAGCACTGAAGTAACAGCAGAATGTCACATCCTTTACATTTTTTTTTGTTACATTTGTACCCTGCGCTTTCCCACTCATGGCAGGCTCAATGCGGCTTACATGGGGCAATGGAGGGTTAAGTGACTTGCCCAGAGTCACAAGGAGCTGCCTGTGCCTGAGGTGGGAATCAAACTCAGTTCCTCAGGACCAAAGTCAACTACCCTAACCACTAGGCCACTCCTCCAATGCTGAAATGTTATTTGCTAAGTCAAACCAATGAACTAACATTTGACTTATTGACCTTCTTTTTGCTGCATATTTATTTATTTATTTATTAAATTTATACCCTGCACTTTCCCACTCAAAGCAGGTTCAATGCGGCTTACATAGTAACAGTGATTACAGAGTTTTGCTAAAGAAATATAAGTTGAGTATAGTAGAATAATAAAAGAAATAGGTAGGTAGAGAACAGCGAAAGTGAAGGGAGTAGGAGAGGTATGAGCAAGGGAAAGTGAGCATTGGAGGAGGGGTAGAGGAGGCGGAGGGTGATGAGACATGGGATAAGCATAGGGAAATTAGTACATTAGGTGGTAGAACAATATGTATATTGTTTTGCATGTTGAATGTATTTTCTGTATGTTGATTTGTTATCCATCTTGGATAAAGGTGGGTTATAAATATTAAAAGCATAAATATAAACAAAAAATGTAAACCACTTTGGTAGTACCATAGAAAGGCAGTATATCAAATACATTACCCTTATATAGATGGATTATAAGGAAGTATTTTTTCATAGATATGGTGAGGGATGCATGGCACAGCTTCCCAATGGAAATACTAGAGACCAAATTTGTATCAGAAAACAATGAAAGCATGGGACAAGCACAAAGGATTCATATTGGTAGGAAAGCCACCGATCCAGAATAAACTGGAGTGTTGTAGTAGACAGGGAAATTGGGTAG
Organism: Microcaecilia unicolor; assembly: GCF_901765095.1. Lineage (NCBI taxonomy): Eukaryota > Metazoa > Chordata > Amphibia > Gymnophiona > Siphonopidae > Microcaecilia > Microcaecilia unicolor. The sequence goes on from NC_044040.1 coordinate 169,528,220, forward strand.
AGTAGATCAAAGCCCTTCTCCCTGCTCCACTTCTGCTGTGGGCAAGTGCTTCATTGCAAAACCAGTAGGAGAGCAGCACACCTCACATGTGTTGATGCTGCCACATGGTTCCAATTACCCTATATTAGACATACCCTATACATGTGAACACATGCAGAATCAGCACATGTGATGTGTGCTACTTCCCTACTGGCTTTGCAGAGGAAGGAAGGGACAAGTGCTTCATTTGAACACTAGTGAAAAACGCCCGTTTCTGACAGAAATGAAATGGGCGCTAGCAAGGTTTTCCTCGGAGTGTGTTTGTCTGAGTGTGTGTGAGATTGAGTGTGTGAGAGAGAGTGAATGTGCGAGTGTGTGTGTGTGACAGAGAGTGAGACTGGGTGTGAGTGTGTCCGTGAGAGAGAGAGAGAGTGTGTGTGTGAGAATCAGAGTGTGTACCAGGGGCCCCTCCCTCCTCCGTCCCAGTTCCAGGGTCCCCCCTCCATCCCTCCCTCCGTCCCTCTGAGTTCCAGGGTCATCCCCCCTCCCTCCCTCCCTCCGAGTTCCAGGGTCATCCCCCCTCTGAGTTCCAAGGTCATCCACCCTCCCTCTGAGTTCCAGGGTCCCTTCCAGTTTCAAGGTCCCCCCCACCCTCCCTCAGAGTTTCAGGATCCCCACCCTCCCAGTTCCAGGGTCACCTTCCCTCCCTCCCAGTTCCATAGTGCACCTCCCAGTTCCAGGGTCCTCCTACCAGTTCAAGGGTCCCTCCCCCTCCCTCCCAGTTCCATGGTCTTGCCCCCTCCCTTCCTCCCTCCCTCTGAGGTGCTTGGTGGGGGGGGGTTGCTATTTGCTGTCAACCTAAGGAGACACTGCTTCTGGCGTCCAGCAGCTAAGTCCTGTCGTGACCCACAGGCAGCTGGAGCTCCCTCATACTCTTTCAGTGACACACATTGACAGGGATTGGCTGGATAAACTGTTTTAGTGATATGTAGTTTAGATTTCATGATATTGATATGTACAGATGTGTAGCTTTCAAATAAATGGGAATGACGGGTGTGTTGGGGAGTGGAAATAGAGATTAACCAATGGGCCTCCTTGCTTACATTGTAGTTGATTGGGTCAGTTCCACTCGTGTGTAGTAATCGTCCTGCTGCATGGCCAGAGTCGGAGAGAAGAGGGGGGTGCGGCGGAATGGTGAGTGAGCGGCTGCGGGAGGGTGGGTGAGGGGGAGTGTGGGCGGGGGGACGGGGTGCAGTGGCGATTTTGTTTGGTTTTCAGTGTATGGGAATGACGGCTGCGTTGGGGAGTGGAAACAGAGATTAACCAATGGGCTTCTTTGATTCGTTGAGTGTGTTTGCTCCGCCCTCGACGACATCAAGTTGTGACGCGAGGGCGGGGCAGACACTCATGGCCAAACCGGATATCTCAGCCGCCTCAAGTTTCCGGCTTGAGGCTTCATTCGAACGTTGGAGGTGCCTTTTATATATAGAGCTGGTTGATGTTGGACAGGGAGGAGAACTCTGCCCAGTTTGTCTGCTACAATATGTTAGACCTATACAGTATTGGTCTGTGGGTTTTCCTATCTCTAAGGATCTTTTGTGCTCATTCTAAGCTATTGTTATGGTGCCTGGATAAGTAATGAAGAGATGTTAAAGGAAGAAGTAAGAGACTAGAGGACCTAAAGAGAGAAAGAACAGATCCCTAAACTTTCCCTCCCTTATCTTCCCCCAAACCCCAAAGGATCTTTATCTGCAATCAACTACTTTTTGTATTTATGAACAGAACTTCCAAGCACAATGGCTTAACATCTCCACGCATGGCATTTTTGAAGCAGGAAATCAATCCCAAACATGGTCAGGATTCTTAGGAAAAACTAATCATAAGTACTTTTCGTTGGTTCTTGTTGATCTGCAGGATCTCTCCATATATTCTCTTCTTTCTATGCTGGCCGAAGGCAGCATTGAGATTGATAACACACAAGCAGTATTAGTCACACTTTGACAAATGATTCTGGTTCATCCTGAGCATCTACAAAACATATTTACTAAGTTCCCTAGCACTAGCCTGTTTCTGAAGACTGTTGTTTACAGCTCTCTGCAAGGAGAGACCCATAGAAAAGATGACAACATCTGAACTGGATGTTACTTGCTTACTTACGTGCAGAATACAACAAACCTCTTGATTATTATCAGCTGACATTTCTTGAGGCAACTCTATGCTTGTTTATAACATATATTTTCTTAGTTTGCATAATGACACAGATTCACAAGCTGTTTGCTGGATTCTGATCTGGCCAATGAGCCTCCACTCACAGACATGTCATCAGAGTGAAACAAACCTCATCAAGAAACCTCGGAAACTTGCAACAAGCGGGTGCATAAGTAAAAATTAAATTGAACTGTCATGGTGGAGAGAAGTAGTGTGATGCGTCCAATGTCTTTTAGAGGACATATATTTTTTGTTACAATCACCCAGTCTTCATAGAAAAATCATCATAAAACATGACATGTAGGCACACAATAAATATGGAAAACAAACCAGCAGATCAGTATAATATCCAAAAAGACTTTATTGAGGATACCGTGTATGAAACAAATGCCCGACACAGGCCGTGTTTCGCCCAACAATAGGGCTGCATCAGGGGCTATAATAAATAACAAACATATAAAATTAGAAATATGTGAAATTTTAAAACATAAAATATATATAAAATATAAAACATGAATTATACTGTACGTGTAAAACATAGACATGACTTATAAACACTAAAAGTGCTTTTTTAATTCAAAATTTTATAAAATAACATTGGACATTAATTAATATAGAAATACATATACATATGCATACAAAATATACAGTGAACATCTAAAATAACATTAGACATCAAATTAATATTTGAACATATAAAAATATATAAGAAAATGCATAAAATATATAAATCTGCCAAAACAACAGGATAAGAACAAATGTACTACATATATATTCCAAAATACCAGTAAAAGAAGGGCACGAACATAAAAATATTAAAAATATTAAAAAACAACAAAACCATTAGGAAAAAACCAAAAAATTGAGGACACCTACCTAGTCTGTATCTTTCTTAAATAAGATCGGCTGAAAAAGGAACAAATATATATAGCACCCACAATTATCTCAAATATCTAGGAATAGTAAAACAACAGCTCAGAAAATCAGAATAATTAAAAAAATAAAAATAATAATAAAGAAATGCCAAACAAATAGATGTAAAATACTTACTATCAAATTATATGTCCAAACAAGAATATAAGGAATCTTCTTCATTCTGGTCACAGTAACCTGTGGTACAAAAGATGCTGATGCCTAGGAAAACACAGCAAGAACTGCACTGCTGTGTAATTACACACCTGCGGCAGGCATCCCTTACATAAACACACAATCCAACTGAAAACAACAAGCAGTGAGTCATTCCATTACAAAATAGGTCCAGGATTGCCATTATAGAACAGATTCACAGGAGCAAAAAGACAGCTAGTCATACTTGTCTAAGCACAGTCATTACTGCATATTCAGCTCTTTGGTTTCAGTGAGCTAACTTTGCGTTATACATTAAGACATTTTTCCCCCGAGACCTAGAATGGAAGAAACTTCTTAGTAAATATGATCATTCATGTCCTCATCATTTAAACATCATATGTTGGCATGATTGCGTGCATTTTACTATTTTATCAATTTGTAGTTCTTTTCTTTTTATGTGTTTGTAGCTTGTAAACCACTTTGTACTGCTTGGTCAGTTTAAGCAGTATTGTAAGTCAACAATAAACAATAAACTGGAGGTTCCAACAGCCATTTTGACTGAGGAGCCAGCATTGGCAAGAGCAACTGGGGATTGCTCCTGCCCCAGCTAGTCACTACACTACAAACAATACAGTAGGACAGGAGGGGAGAGCCTATAGGTGGATCTCCTTCTCTTGAGGAAGGAAGGAGGGAGGCTTCTTCTGTCCGGGGGGGGGGGGGGGGGGGGTAAGGAAATCAGGGCCATTCTCATTCAGGGACCAGGCTGCACTGTCCAGGGAGGGACAGGGCCAGTTTCAGCTTCGGCCAAAATCGAGCAGCAAATTTCAGAGATTCGGTGTCAGCCGGCACCAAAAAAACCTGGTTTCAGTCAATCTCTATTTTGCACTCCTGCTTCCCTTGCACTCTGTGTGACTACACCATTTCTACACCCCTCGCTACAACCCTGCTTCTCTAGAAAAGGTCTTTCCTTTTCTTCCAGCACTGCATGACTCTTGGTGGATTTCAGCCATGTGGTGTCCAAACATCCATGCTTTCCTTGTGAGACTCTGAGAACAGTGCAAGAGTTTACGCTCTATGGGGTCCTTTTACAAAGGCGTGCTGAAAAATGGTCTGTGGTAGTGTAGGCGTGGGTTTTGGGTGCGCGCAGAATCATTTTTCAGCGCACCTGTAAAAATACCCTCTTTTTTTTGCCGAAAATGGACATGCAGCAAAATCAAAATTGCCGCGTGTCCATTTTGGGTCTGAGACTTTACCACCAGCCACAGACCTAGCGGTAAAGAATTTGGGCGGTAATGACCTACGCGTGCCAGAAAATAAAAAATATTTTGCGGACGCGCACCAAAATTGAAATTACCACAAGGACCACGTGGTAACTGGGCGGTAACTCCAATTTGGCATGTGTTGGGCACACGTAGGTGCCTACACAGCTTAGTAAAAGGATCCCTGAGTTTCCTTAGTCACTAAAAGCCAAACAGTGCTGAAAGCAAACAGAACAGCTGTTACAGAGGCAGTAACGGAAGCAAGTTTCCAGAGGGGGGTTAACAAACTGCGAGGAAATCCAGCTTGGAGATGATGGAAATGAACCTGGATGGTGGTGACTGACCTGTGAACAAAGTGGATGGGGGTTGAGACTGGCTGAGATAGGAATGGGGGGAGGGGAGAATGATTATTGGAGGAACTGTGTGGGAGCAAAGAGATGGGACAAGAGCATATTAGTAGGGAAAAGTGTTGGGGGAAGATTATGTTGGGGGAAATGAACTGAGGGAAAAATGTTAGGTAGATGAGCTCAGGGAGAAAGAGAGAAGGTGTGGAGGGCAGGCCATTTTAATTATATGGATACGTGGCTTGCTTGGACTTTGCCAAACTAGCTACATAATTGCAGAACAATTCCTCCACCCATACCCCCTTGCCCAGGGTGCTGGTCACTTTGTCCTGCAATGGTTCTGGCTCTCACAATGATTTTTTTTTTTTTAATAATGAAGATCATTGCATTATACACTGTTAAGTTTGTGGGCAGAACACAAGCTACACTGGCTCCCACTTAAAGAACGCATCACTTTCAAAATATGTACCCTAGCCCCAGCCTACATGTCAGACCTGATAGACTTACTACCCAGGACTGCTAAAAGGAATGCTAAAAAATCATCCCGCACTTTCCTTAATCTTCACTTCCCCAACTGTAAAGGTCTAAAATACAAACTAACGCATGCGCCAACCTTTTCCTACCTGAGGACACAATTCTGGAACGCGCTGCCGCACAACTTAAAAATGATCTATGAACTAACTAACTTCCGCAAACTACTGAAGACCCATCTCTTTAACAAGGCATACCACAAAGATCAACAAATGTAAACTCCACACAGATAACCAGAATTGTCTTATAATATTTGCTTGTTACACTATTATCATGTTTTATCATTATCATGTTACCCAAGATCCTTTTGTAATACTAAATGTCTATTTTCTCATATATTTCCACCATTCATGATATAAGCCACATTGAGCCTGCAGAGAGGTGGGAAAATGTGGGATACAAATGCAATAAATAAAAAAAAATGACGAAGATTCTGCTTTCAAAATGGAACAAATGAGGTGTTAGTTCTCAGAGGTGCATCTTAGCCATTATCTAGGGATCTGCACAACAACAACAACAACAACAAAATCAGTTAATGTTCTTTTATTTTTTCACAAATCTTTTCCTGATTTTAAGAGGGGAGGTTCAGTTTGTTTCACACATTCGTTTTGATAGGGAATATTTAGAGCATGTAAATAAAATTCATTTAATTAAGCAGCACAGAGAGGGTCCAAAGTACAGAACAAGTCCAAATATAAAAAAGAAGCACCAGGAGCCTTCAAAATTGGACACAATTTCTTTAGTCATACACCTTGAACATCAATTCCTTCTTAAATGACCTGACACGGGCCGTGTTTCGGCACACAGTGCCTGTGTCAGGGGTCTGTGTAGAACATATATGACAATCCAAATCAAACATGAGAAATAATAAATGACGAAAGTTTGAGAAGATAATAAAGATATGTTCATAATGAAACCATAGGTGACATGGGCAGGTCAGGGGAGTCCCCTTAAGCTGCGCGCAGAGTTATGGAATAGTCCGGATCAGTGCCCAACTTGCACATCAGGATTTACACATGGGGGGTCCTTTTACTAAGGTGCAATAAGAGATTTAGCGTGTGCTAATGATTAGCGTGCGCTAAATGATAAGATGGCCATTATATTCCTATGGGCATCTTTATCATTTAGCGCATGTTAATCATTAGCGCTTGCTAAATCTGTTAGCACACCTTAGTAAAAGGTTGGTGTAAATCTTCACACCCAAAGTTGAGCCCAGATCCTAGTGCTACACACTGTTCTATAAAGGGTGCCCAGTGGCAGCCCTGCCATTAGGCCACCTGAGGCAGGAGACTTAGGCAGCAGTCTTCCAGGAGCTGCTTATCCCCCCACAGTCTGGCACCTCCCCCTTTCCTTCTTCAATCCCTTTTCCCCTCTGACATAACTTCCTGTTTCCTCAGAGGCAGGCTACAGTAGAGAGAGGAGGCCAGTGCCGGCGGCAGAGCAGACTATGGGAATCACTACCACCGCCGTCTTTTGGAAAACAAAGATAAGCTCAGAGAAGAGAGGGTTGAAGAAGGAAGGGGGGGGGGGAGATGCCAGACCATGACCGGGAGGGGGGGAAGGCATGTAATCTCAGCCCTTGCCTCAGGCAGCAGATTGCCGTAGGCCACCTCTGAGGATGCCCATCCCAGAATGCCCTTTATAGAATAGCATTCAGAGTCAATTTTTTTCAGCGCTGAATTGTTATATTCCTAACGATATTCGAATGTCTCGCACAACTCTGTACAATGTAATCCATAACCAAGTTGTAACAAATGTATTTCTATTATTCATATCTTATTGTAAGCCACACTGAGCCCGCAAAAAGGTGGGAAAATGTGGGATACAAATGCAATAAATAAATAAATAAATAAATAAATTTTGAGCACCGTTTACTGAATCCCTATCTGACAAATTAAGAGGCGATATGTCGAGTAGTGCACATACAACAAATCAAAAGTACACTAAGTAATGAAAACATTAGCGCCCTGTGCAGTTTCTAAATATAGACACATGCACTAATATCAAAATGGAAGTGATGCATAAAGGGCTAGATTCTATATATGGTACCTGAAAAATCTATGCAGAAAAAAAATACACCTAGGCGTATTCTCTAAAATATGCCTCCATTTTATAGAATAGATTTCAGTTTCTGTACAGTATATAGAATACGCTGAGTGCCTCTCCATGCAAGCAGATTTGGGCGCATCCATTTAGGTCACATTTTACTTGGTTTAAATCCCAGTGTCTAATTCAGGCACAGAACAGGTGTATTCTATAATAATGTGCTTAATGCCCATGTCCTGCCTATGCCCCCTTGTCAACTATGTGACGTGGAGGGGCATTTGCGAATGGGACGTCTAAGTTGCGATTTGGACGTCCTTGCAAAACGGTGAAATCCAGGGGTGGGGAAACCCATATTTTCGAAACAAGATGGACGTCCATCTTTCATTTTGAAAATACTGTCAGAGACGTTCAAATCCTTAAATTTGGACATCCCTAGACATGGACGTTTCTGACTTTCGGTGATTTTTGAAACCAAAGACGTCCATGTCAAAAACGTCCTAATACAAGCCATTTGGTCGTGGGAGGAGCCGGCATTTGTAGTGCACTGGTCCCCCTGACATGCCAGGACACCAACCGGGCACCCTAGGGGGCACTGCAGTGAACTTCATAAATTGCTCCCAGGAACAAAGCTCCCTTACCTTGTGTGCTGAGCCCCCCCAACCCCCCCTCCAAAACCCACTACCCACAACTGTACACCACTACCATAGCCCTTACGGGTGAAGGGGGGGCACCTATATATTGGTACAGTGGGTTTGTGGTGGGTTTTGGAGAGCTCCCGGTTACTCCACAAATGTAACAGGTAGGGGGGCTATGGGCCTGGGTCTGCCTGTTTGAAGTGCACCGCAGTACCCACTAAAACTGTTCCTGGGACCTGCATGCGCTGTCATGGACCTGAGTATGACATCTGAGGCTGGCAAGTAATATTTTTAATCATGTTTTTTGGGGGTGGAAGGGGGTTAATGACCACTGAGGGAGTAATGGGAGGTCATCCTCGATTCCCTCCTGTGGTCATCTGGTCATTTTGGGCACCTTTTTGTGCCTTATTCATGATAGAAACAGGTCTGGGTGAAAACGTCTAAGTTTTAGTGCTGGACAATTTTGCTTTGTACAATTATGGCTCGCATGCCCAAGTTCCGCCTTCGCTATGCCTCCCACATGCCCCCTTGAACTTTGGCGGTCCTTGCAATGGAGTGCAGTTGGAGAAGTCCTAAATTGGGTTTCAATTAAACTGATTTGGACGTCCCTGGGAGGACGTCCATCTTCCGATTTATTTTGAAAGATGGACGTCCTTCTCTTTCAAAAATGAGCCCCTTAGAATTTATTCGCACCACATTACAGAATAGACTTAGTGAGCTGTGCGTGTAAATCTTAATTACTGCCAATTAGTGCTGATAATTACTTGTTGAATCAATCCAAAATATGGTGAAAATGTCTCAATAGAGGGGGTATATTAGTATATCATATAAATATTACCCAGCTCACATAGATATCATTAAACTACATTTCTAGTCAAGGGTATTTAAAGACATCTATTCCATGATATAGGATCCTTCAGAATTCTCCTAACACCACCACACAGGCTAATATTGTGAGCCAGGCACTTTTATGGTGGGTAGGTATTCCTCATTTGATCCATAAATTTTAATACCAATTAAATCCAAAATTTTTTTTTTCTTTTTTCTTTGTTTCTTTTATATCTTAAAACATAAGCACTTAGCTCTATCTGTAGCGTCACTCAGAACTCCTTCCTTCAAAGACTTTAAAGAAGTATATTGTTCATTCATCTCGGAGATCTCATACCGACATGAATTCACATTTCGCACCTAGTGCTGTGTCAAGGTATATCTCCTAAAATTAGAGAAATCAATTATCAGCAAATATATCTTATTCCTCTATAAACTTTTTACAGAAAATCTCCAAATACCTCCAATCAACACGGAGAAAGTTCCCCATTTTCTTATCCATATCTCTTTTTAAAATGGCTGCGGCGTTCAAACCACTTAAATAGGGGAGTTCCCAACTGCTTACATCAGTATTTCTATCAACCAATCCCAGAGCCCATCCACTGAAACTCCTCCTCCTCCATTTAGATTACTGACATCCACTCGATCTCTCGATTTAAACCTTTTGGAGGAGGAGGAGTTTCAGTGGATGGGCTCTGGGATTGGTTGATAGAAATACTGATGTAAGCAGTTGGGAACTCCCCTATTTAAGTGGTTTGAACGCCGCAGCCATTTTAAAAAGAGATATGGATAAGAAAATGGGGAACTTTCTCCGTGTTGATTGGAGGTATTTGGAGATTTTCTGTAAAAAGTTTATAGAGGAATAAGATATATTTGCTGATAATTGATTTCTCTAATTTTAGGAGATATACCTTGACACAGCACTAGGTGCGAAACGTGAATTCATGTCGGTATGAGATCTCCGAGATGAATGAACAATATACTTCTTTAAAGTCTTTGAAGGAAGGAGTTCTGAGTGACGCTACAGATAGAGCTAAGTGCTTATGTTTTAAGATATAAAAGAAACAAAGAAAAAAGAAAAAAAAAATTTTGGATTTAATTGGTATTAAAATTTATGGATCAAATGAGGAATACCTACCCACCATAAAAGTGCCTGGCTCACAATATTAGCCTGTGTGGTGGTGTTAGGAGAATTCTGAAGGATCCTATATCATGGAATAGATGTCTTTAAATACCCTTGACTAGAAATGTAGTTTAATGATATCTATGTGAGCTGGGTAATATTTATATGATAATTACTTGTTAACATACAATTGACAGTGTTGATTAGCTAGTTAACCAATTAAGTTATAAGCATTGTTATAGAATATGCTTCGATTTCTGCATGAAAATTAAGGCGTGATATATAGAATTTTGGGGAAAGCTAGGAAGTGATTCAACTTTTCATTTGCTTATTTTGAAAACAGAACTTCGAAAGTCTCACGTCTTTTGCAAACCAGATCTGTTTGGTTTTGAATGCTACACGCTACATTATTCATGTCTATTAAAGCCAATAAAAAAGATCTGGAAGGTAATTTTTGTTTATTAACAAAAAAAATGTCTTAACTATTCAATTAGAGCTTAGTCTTCTATGGTTGCTGTACACTAACTATACCCATCCCCAGAGCCCACTTTACAGCAAAGCATTGGAAACCTTTTAATGCACTTTTAAAATGTTCTTCTAGAACTGATTTGTGTATCTGAGGAGATGAATCATTTTATGTCCATAAGTTTTATGTTCACTTATGTTTTAATTATATTAGTGCAGCTGCTGATGCTTGCCTCAGGATCTGCCTGCAAACAGGAGTTTGATTTTTCATGTATCCTGCATCTCGTATATGGCTGATTAAACATACAATTTACATACAAAAAATAATTGTACCACACTGTCTCATTTCGTTGAAAAGACATGCAAAGCTTTGCCTTTTAACTGTTAGTGCAAACTTCCCCATGCCAGCTGAATGGTGAGAGGTTACAAATTTTTACCTGGATTTTCCCTCTAATTCTCTTTCACTAATGGATTTACATAAAAAGAAAGGGGATATCCCCAGAAGGCTTAATACTTCTCATTTTCTTAACTGGGGTACGTGAATGCGCATGGGCCCACGTAGAGCACATAAAACCATGCTAGACGTCTATGAAAATATTTTTCCTTTCAGCACTGATTCAGTGTCAGATGCAGTCATCCTCTGAAAGTTAGTAGATTTTTGCTGCCCTGTCAAACTGGCTCCTTGTGCATTGTTAACTTGCCTCAGGGGTTCCCAAGCTCTCTTGCACATCCCAATTACAATGCAGGCCCCTGGGTATAATAGAAGCTGGCAGGACATTTTATTGACTTGAAAGTGTTCTTCTCTTCTCAGTAAATCTAAGGGTCTCATTTACTAACCTGTAATAACATTTTAACTACTTTAATGCAAGTTACGCATTTAGGGACCCTTCTAATAGGTGCAGCGAAATCTGGGCTTAGCGCTTTCTAACACAGGAGTTTCCCATGCGCTAACCCCAGAGCTACTACAGCATTAAAATCAGGCTTTTTATTTTTTTGCAGATCATGCACTAATGTTCGTATTAGTGCGCAGTACCTGCAAAAAATAATTTGGGAGTACTTATCACCTTCTATTTAGGAGGCACTAAGTGCTCCTGCATTAACTCTGCATTATCCAGTTAGCATATGCTACTGTGAACATGCTAGCTGGATAATGCGGGACACTGTTCCCTCTAAGCTGGGTGGGAGTCCTCTAACTGCATTGCTGCCAGTGGGGAACGGTGCTTCAATATTGTGTCTTCCATCACTAGGGACTGGGAATTAGGTTCCCTGGAGTTCTGCAGAGCTTGCATGTCTCTCTGTATTGAGAATGTTAGTGAAACAGCGCCCTCTACTGGCAAGACTATAAGTGGAGGACTCACGCTCGGCTTAAAGGAAGTACCTGTTCTCAGGTTTAAACCAGCAGCAATACCAGTGGCCATGCAGATGAGAGAGAACAGCAGTGGCTAGGGTTACTATATTTTGTCCCCCCAAAAGGAGGACAAATGACCCGCCCCCACCACACACCCCGCCCCGTCACATTTTCCTCTCCCCCCTATCACACACCCCGTCACACACCCCGAAGGTGGAAGAGGTCACTAGACCGCCAGGGCAGTAGTAACTAAGGGGAAGGGAGGCTAGCAATCTGCCCGTTTGTCCGGATTTCTCGACAAACGGGCAGATTGGCAAAACCCGCCCAGTTGCCTGGACTTGTCCTCAAAAAGAGGCCATGTCCGGGTAAATCCGGACATATGGTAACCCTAGCAGTGGCGCAAGACAAACTCTTGCCTCTGTGAAGACTGAGCTTGTGAGGCAGGTTTTTGGGGCCTTTGAGCATCCTGAGCCAGTGTCTTGAGCCAGCCGTGAATGAGGCTTGTGTTAAATAATATGTGTTAAATTTTATTAACATCCATTGATGTGTTTTAACACATTCTAACACAGGCTAATAAATGATGCTATAAACAGGAAAAATATAGGTAAAGATTTTCCTTACCTCCCTATTGGTGCTGCTCCACCAGATACTTGAACAGATATAAACTAGAACAGTTTCTGAGAATTGAAGACAACCTGTACTAATGAATAAAAACAGAGCTTTATTTCTCTATTAATAAAATTAAGACAAGTATCTGTGTGACTGGGAAATACAGGTTTGTTTTCAGCCAACACACATCCACTTCTAATTTCTGCTGGGTCTTGCATCCTGGCTTAGCCCCACCCGAAGACCCACCCTTTGAAACTTGAATGAGCTTGTACCCACTCAGAAACACTGTTTATAGCAGGAAATTTCTATATATATTGGTAGTTGCCAACTCTCCTTCATTAGGACGGAGGATATTCCATCATTTATGTTTATCTAAAAATACTAAAACCTAATATACAATGGCTAAACATTTTCAGAATCGCTGATATCTAAGATTTCAGTGACACAAATTGAGAAAAGACAACAGCTGACTACGAAGGTGCCGCAATAGGGATGTCCACAGGCCAAAGAAAGCTTATATGTATTAGACTGTGGTAAATCACACCACAGTCAAGCACGGTTGGATGGTTTTCGGTTCATTTGACTTTCCACCATAATTTTGGGGCGTTTTTCAGTTCATCTCACACATTCATTTTTAAAACTTTTTAAAACGCTTGTTAGAACTTTTTACCACATGCAAATTGGTAAACGGTACATGTTAATTAGTAAGCATTAAATTGATTTGCATGCACTAGAATGTTTAAGGCTAATTACTGAGTTGAATGCATGTTATCAAATGCTGATCCCTAAGCTACATCAGGTGGTAGCCCACATCTAGGAGATGCACCTGACTCCTAAAGCTGAAAAGAGAGGAAGGAAGGAAGGAAATAAGCAAAAAAATAAAACCCTGGGCACCAGAACATTAAACCAAGAGAAAATGGTTGTAGTATATTTATTTATTTATATTGACATTTATATCCTGCATTATCCCAAACAATGGGCTCCTTTTACTAAGTGGCAGACTTACTGCTCGCTATACAGGAAGTACCACTGGGCTATCGCAGCAGCCCGGTGGTAGTTCCCACCCCTGGCACCCCAATAATTTGCGGCACTATAGAAATTATTTTTGTAGCGCCGGAGTGTACCCAGCGGTAATCGGGCAGTGCCACACGCTGCCCGGTTATTGCCAGGTTAATGCGGGAGCCTTTACCACCACCTCAATGAGTGGCAGTAAGGGCTTCTCCCCAAAATAGCCGCATGGCAACTGCTTTACTTGTTTGGTTTGGCTGAGTCCCTGTTCGTGGACCCAGTACTTTTTAGCATCCTCGCACTCAAGTTTGGTTTGACATTCAGCAGAGGATCTTTTTACCGACCCCTGAGGAAGGCTTTTTAAGCCGAAACACGGACCGTGTAGGGTCCCAATAAAACTTTGCTTGGAGCTCTTACTCCTGTGTTTTGGCTGGTCACTTGGACTTGGTTTTCTTCCACCCTTTGTCTGGTTTGCTTGCAGTATTGTGGAAGGAGTGGACCCCCTCTTTCTCCTTTGTTTCCATTACTTGCCGCCCGGCCATTTCCTATAGGAAAGCGAGACTTCCCTTTTATTTTACCAGCTGTGGTAAAAGGGGGCCTCAGCACGTGTATAAAACACGCACCGATGCCAGTGCCGGCCCCCTTTTCCTGCAGCTTGGTAAAAGGGGCCCAATGTTCACATTCAATGTGGCTTACAAAATTTAGAAGAATACATATTTCATGTTATAGCCCTTACGTATGGGCTTTTAATTATGCTGGCAACTTTGTGGTTCTCACATCAGACTCCTGAGCCATCTCAGAACCAATGTACAAATCTGTAGTAGAGACCATCATTGAACAGGGGGGGGGGGGGGGAGCACTGCCACTGCCAAATTTCAGAATGGAAACAATCATTAAAGTGAAGAATCCTAAATCCAGTGGGTTCCAAACCTGGTCCAGGAGGCTCCCCAGCCAGACAGGTTTTCAGGATATTCACAATGAATATTCATGAGAGAGATCTGCATGCACTGCCTCCACTGAATTCAGATCTCTCTCATGACTATTCATTGTGGATATCCGGAAAACCTGACTGGCTGTGGTGCCTCCAGGCCAGTTTGGGAACCACTGCCTAAATCCAAAGCAAGAAGAAATACAAGTGTACAGGTATTTAGGGCAATTCAATAAGCTGGCACCTAGAGGTAGGTGCCAATTAGGTGCATCAAAGGCACTAGTCTTAAAAAAGGTCCTTTATTTTTCTTTATTCTGAATTTTGAAATATTTTCATTATGAAGGGCCCCTTTTACCAAGCTGCGGCAAAAGGGGGCCTGCGCTGGCGTCAGCGCATGTTTTTCATGCGTGCTGAGACCCCCTTTTACTGCAGCTGGTAAAAGGGAAATCTCGTTTTCCTACAGGAAATGGTCGGGCAGCAAGAAAAGCACTTGCCACGCAGCCTTTTCTGGGGGAAGCCCTTACCGCCACCCATGATTATGTGCTATTTTACCACAGGAAAATTTGCTGTGGGTTTCACTAACCAACACTACCTCAACACTGCTGTGTATTGAACCCAGTCATACATTTATTTTTGAACTGCTGTACCCGCTAGGAACATTGCACATTGCCAGTCACAGCAAGGCAAAATAGCAAGCACCAACTCAGGCACAGTTACAAAAATTGACCTCCCCATCCCATTAAAAAAGGTGTGTGTGTACGCAGCACGACCAATCCACTTGTCAAAGCTGAAGATCGTCATCCATTGGCCCCTTCAACCTAACTCCAACTCAATCCTACTCCCTTATTTGACAGCCTGACCCCCTGCAGCAGCAGCATCACAATAGTATCACTAGTGACCAGAAGGACACCGTTTAGGAGTGGCACCAGCCAGCACAGGCGTAATCAGGGATTTGCTCCTGGCCCCAGGGCTGCCGAGAGATATGGCCAGGCCTGAGGCAGAACCGTCCGCCCCCTCCCCCCCACACTCATGCCACAGCCCCACTCACACCACAGCCCCCTCAATCGCACTGCTTCCTCCACTCACTCCGCTGCTCCTGCACCTTTTTCTCTTTGCCTCCAAGGAGCGGCCGCACTGGCAAACCGCTTCCTGTGGGCCTGCTCCCACAGACTGTCCTCTCCTGCTCCTGTCCGTGCTGGGAGTCAGGACCTGGATGATTGCATTAATGCGATACCTTGCTAATACAATCATCCAGGGGAGGGCAGACCCAGAAGCAGGCAGCAAGAAGATGCTTGCCAACGCCAGGCCCGGGCCCCCCCCTTGGAGGCCAGGTCCGGGGAATTTTGCCCCCCCTGTCCCCCCCCTCTCGGCGGCCCTGCCTGGCCCCATTAGTCACCAGGGATGTCGTGGATCAGGGTGGAGACCCACACATTTGTTTTTAACTTGCTTCTTGAGGAAAGTAAACACCACCCCTTGAACTGTCCGTTAACTTTTACTGACTAATGGCAGCTTGTGAAATCAGTTGCAGGGTGTGTTATCCATTGTGCATCAAGCTGAGTTGCTTTGTATGTATTTGCATACTTCACAGCTCATTATTATTGAACTTGCTTTTAGGATGTATTATTGGCCAATTGCAAATTATTGCCAGTTAATGTGTGTTAAGAGCATAAGCAATTATCTGCTGTTTCATACATAAAGAGCAAGTGTTTAGAAAATAGAGATCAAGTGTTTCTAAAAAGGAGGAAAAAAAGCCTCAATGAGCTCAGGACATAATCTGTCTTATAGAGCTAGAACCTTTAAAATTGAAGTACTGCCCTCTTCATCCTGGGGCCCTTTTACAAAGTGACGGACGGTAAGCCCAACGCGAGTTTACCGCATGCCAATTTGGAGCTACTGCCAGCCCAATGCAGGCCCCGGCAGTAGTTCCAGCCCCAGCACGTGCCATTTCCCGTGCTGGGGAAAATAGGGCTTGATTATTTTGCAAGGGGGTTGCCCGTTGGTAAATGGGCAGCACCGCGGTAACAGGGCATCACTGCTTGCTACCCAGTTACCGCTGGGTTAGCACTAGAAGCTTTACCGCCACCATCAATGGATGGCAGTAAGGGCTCCCTCCCCCCACATGGCCATGCGGTAAGAGCATTCTTACCACTTGGCCGTATATTTTTGCGGTCTTTTTACCCGATGCGGTAAAAAGGGCCTCAGCGTGCAGCAAAAATAGCCGCTACTGCTACCGCAGGGCCCTTTTTACCGCAGCTTGGTAAAAGGGCCCCTGAGTGCATACCTTTGCAGCTCCATAGCTGATGATAGCCCGCGTTTCACTTCAGGCTGCTTCAGGGACCATGGATTGCAATAATTTTATGCACCACTCCAGACTTTACGGCTGACATCCTGCAAGGGCTCATTGAGCCAATGATGAAGAGATTTCAGCACTTTAAGGCAGATTATGACACAAGCTCGTTCAGACTTTTTTCCTCCTTTTTAGAAACGCTCTCTATTTTTGAAACACTTGTTCTTTATTTATGAATTAGCAGAGAATTGGTTTTGGATTTGAATGTTTTATTCATTTTGCAGTTCTCTTACCCTATTATATATATATTAGTGTTAAGAACATAAGCTTGTCATACTGGGACAGACTGAAGTTCATTCAAGCCCAGTATTTTATTGCCAAAGTGGTCAATCAAGGTCACAAGTACCTGGCAAGATCCCAAAACAATAAAACAGATTTTATACTGCATATCCTTGAAATAAGTACAGGATTTTCCCCAAATCCATCTTAATAATGGCTTATGGACTTTTCTTTTTAAACCTGCTAAGCTAACTGCTTTTACCACATTCTCTGGCAATGAATTCCAGAATTTAAATACACTTTGAGGAAATATTTTCTCCGGTTTGTTTTAAATGTACTACTTAGTAGCTTCATTGCGTGCTCCCTAGTTCTAGTATTTTTGGGAAGAGTAAGCAAGCGTTTCACATCTACCCATTTCAATCCACTCAGTATTTTATAGACCTCTATCATATCTCTCCTCAGCCGTCTCTTCTCCAAGCTGCAGAGCCCTAGTCATGGAGTTGGTATAAGTGCTCACACCTAAATGCCAGAGATACACATATAACTTACAGTATGCTATAAGTTATGCATGTAAGTGGGAGTTCTGCAAAGCTCCGCCCAGATTCTAACTATGTGTATGCACATCTGTCAAATAGCGCTGAGGCAGAATTTTGGTATTTACACACATGTGCATACACACAAGAGTTTATGCCATTATTTCAAACATTTATGAGCGTAGCAGCACATAAATGTGAGCGTACACACACTAGTAATAGTGCAGGCCACTTTTAGTGCAGTTTAGTAAAAGGGCTTCCAAATCTATTTTTTTAGTGTGTGGGAAGTGTGCAACAACCCCACAACTACCACGGGATGCCAGAGCACACACCACGGTAGTGTTTTTTTAAACTTGTGGTAAGCACACATTAGTGCTTAGCACAGTTTAGTAAAAGGGCCACACAGAAACCAAACATAAGAAAAATATACAAAAAGGAAACATAAATCTACTAGGTATCAAAGCCCAAGACCACAAATGCTAATGGCCATAGGGAGTAATTCTACTACTACTACTACTACTACTTAGCATTTCTATAGCGCTACTAGGGTTACGCAGCGCTGTACAAGTTAAAACATGGGGAAGGACAGTCCCTGCTCAAGATTCCAGCGGCGTACAGAAGGCGTGGCAGTGGGGGCGGTCCGCCCTGGGTGCACACTGCAGGGGGGGCGCAGGGAGCAGCCACGCAGCTGTCGGCTCTGCCGGTTCCCTGCTCCCTCTGATGTTACTTCCTGTTCCGGGGCAGAGGGAGCAGGGAACCAGCAGACCTGACAGCCGCACGGCTGCACCCAGCACCCCAGAAGGTAAGAGCAATGTATCCGGGGGCGGGGGGGGGTTGAGGTGATGCGCCGGGAGGGGGACGACGCTGCAGCAGATGGGGTGCACAGCGGCAATCTGCCCTGGGTGGCAGTCTACCAAGGAGCACCACTGAGTAATTCTATAGGGAACAACCTTGTTGTGGGCAGCAAGATAAATGTACTCAACTCATTTACATGAGTAAGTGACCAATTGTACAGGTAATTGACGCTTACAGAAAATTATGCCCTGTGCTTTGGCGGCAAGTACTTTGCTGGTGGGCGTGTGCATCAGTACAGTTTGGGTGGAGTATGGGCATAACACACAAGTTCTGCCCATACTCCACCCAAGCCTGCAAAAATTATACAACACTATTATTTACATACAGTCTAGGACATAATTAGCCATGAGCATTTATATCAAGCATGTGTAAATGTTTTCATCTGCATTCAAGGCTAATTTCTGCCATGTACATTAGTATTTTATAAAGACACACACAGAATTGGAGGAATATGTCAAATAGAACACATTACTCCCCAACTAGCTTCTGGTACTATGGCAAATGCGTTTTCAAATATTATTATTAGTTTTTCAAGTTCTTTATAATGATGCTCCTTTAAGCATCTCTAAGTGTATCAAACATCTAGATAACTGAGATCTCAAGGAAAATGCCTGTTTCACATTTTTTCTTTTCTCACATGTTTTTCATTGCTGGACCTGCCGAAGAGGGACGTTCCTCGGCAATTCTGTGAGAAACACGTCCTTGTTACTGTACTTTACACTTATGAATGTTCCTTATATTTCCCATACCTGGATGTCCGCAACTACATGCACTGTACTTGCGGAACATGCAGCTATGGGAAATATAAGGAACACACATATTTTATTGTGTATATATGAAGAGGTTCGCACACTTGATAATGATCTATATAAGGAAGGTTCCGCACGTATGAACATGTACTCATCCAAATAAGGCCCCGCACGCATGACGATGGTCCATGCACATCATGGACGTCCATGCGTCATGGTCATCCACGTGCCGACCCATCGTATATGGGACAGGACGTCCACATGCTGACTCATCCATATATGGAACTGTGCACGTAAGGACGTCCATCACGCATGGGCGTCCATATAAGGCGATACACGCTTTCCAATGGTTATTCCCTGACAAACATGTCTTTACGGCGAGAGCCCAATTTCAGCGAAGCTGAAAGTTTGTACCTGGTGTACAATTGCCTCAAACACCGGCAAATTCTTTTTATGTATCACCACCACCTGCCCCCCCAGGACTGTCTCCATCCAAGCCTGGTGTCAAATAAGGGACAGGTTGGAAAGGTGTTTGCTCCCCCCCCCCCCCCCCCCCCCCCCAGGCTATCAGGTCCCCCTCCTGTAGCTACACATATAAGAGCTCCCTCAGCAATGTAAGCACTAACTGTAGTCTGTATTCAAGGATAATCAGTGATATGTGCACATGCACATTCATTAATAGAATCTATGTACTAGAAAGGAAAAACATTCCCACATCCCTATAATACTGCACACAAACGGTACTCTCTGTCCTCATGTCCACCTCAATGACATCACCTGTACCAATGTAATGTCCCCCCCCCCCCCCCCCAATCAGTGTTGTGCGTCTCTCCTATTTGATTTCCAAATGAATTTGTGTGCTGAAGGCAAGAAGGGCCATCCCCTGACTCCCGGTGAACAAACTTATATCTTGCAGAAGATTTGGCATTCGGAGGGACCTCGAATCCTTCCGGTGGAGGTTCCGCCGAATAAAGCGGGAGAGCCCTGACATGATAAGGGCAGTGAGATGGCGCCTCAGGGCTCGACGTAAATAATATAAACAGGGCTCCTGTACTCATTAGTAAATGTATTTATTTAATAATGCAAATGTTGTGTACAATATCAGTTTCCATGTGGCTATTAAGCAACTAGTAAGTCATAACACCTCTGTCCCAGATCAAAACTTCCAACTACCTTCCTCTGAGATGAATGAGATGACATGCCTCACTTCTGTATCCCCCTTTCTGGGGTGGATACTGTTTCATGGTATTCCTGCCTGAGGTCCTACTCTTAGTGGATGTTTTTTTTTTGTTTTTTGTTACATTTGTACCCCGCACTTTCCCACTCATGGCAGGCTCAATGCGGCGGGCAATAGAGGGTTAAGTGACTTGCCCAGAGTCACAAGGATGTCATTGCCTCATATTAAAGTTATGTGCTTCCCCCCCCCCCCAAAAAAAAATGGTCAGCCAACCATAGTCACAAATCATAATGCAAACATGCTGCTGACCAATGAGTGTGGTCTGTCAACATATCCTGTGTATTCTGTGTCAGACCAGCTTCCAGGGTTCCCGGTCATGTCATCTCATGCATCTCACACCCCATGGGTATAGCCCAGGGCTCACCACAACGTTCCCCATCCCCCGCCGCAAGCCAGCCATATCCTGCACTATGCAAGCCATGTTGGATGTGCTGATCTCAAAGACAATCCTTTTATATACACAGGGCAGCAGCAGCAGCAGGTGGAGGAGGCGGCGGCAACAGCACCAGTGGCGCAGCAGGAGGAGGAGGCAGCAGCAGCACTAGTGGCACAGGGGGAGGAGGAGGAGGCCGAGGGGGAGGAGGAGGCAGAGGTGGACCAATGGGCAGATATGCCTCCTCTGGAGGGGGAGGAGGAGCACCCACCAGCCCCACCAACACCACCAGCTATAGACAACAATGCCGCAGTACTGCAACTCCTGCAGCAACTGATTGCTGTAGTCAACCAGTTGCTGTAGGAGGTGGCAGCACTGCGGCACTCTGTCGAGGACCACCAGCAGACTCATAGCCGGCTGATGCTGCTGGTGATAGAGCTGCTGCGATGGCAATTGGAGGGACAGGAGAGGGGAGAATGATTTTGGGGGGGGGGGGAGAATATTTGTATATAGTTTGTTTTTGTATATAGTTTAAATACAATTTGACACTTTGGGCACTGACCAGGGTCTGTGTGTGCACTTTGTGCACTACATATGTGGTATTATCAAATGCTAGGGTTGATGTGAGAGGAGTCAGCAATCTGGGTTGCATGTCAGGTGAACTGTGACAGAGAAACTTTGGTACATAAGTGTGGCCATACAGAAGGCCACCAGTTCCTTCTAAACTGTATGGCTGTATGGTAAGGGGGGGGGGGGAGGCTGGGTGGGCATTTCTGTTGAGGAACACAAATGCCCATCCAGCCTCTCCCCCCCACCTTACCATAGAGCCCCACAGCACAGAGTTGTGTAAATAATAGGTATGTTGTCTAGCACTAGTGATCTGTCAAGTAGAAACTTGCAGATAACCATAGGTAGCGCATAGATGATGTATGCTCTCTGATCAGCAGACACCCTTACCCACAACCAAACCACATTGGTGAGGGCCAGGAAGGAGCTACAAACAGCTGGGTCATCTTTTCACATTGAAAATATCAGCAATGGTATATAGTGCTGAGGAGAAAAGGGAAAACAACGGTAAAAGCATTAGATGGATGTTTACTTCATCACAATTGCAATATAATATGTCAGGTACAGAAGGGCACAGGCTAGGGGAATTATATAGGCACCAGGCTGTAGCCACCTGCAAGCAATTTAGAATAGGAACTGTAACCAGAACCCCTCTTCCTCACCATGATTTAAGGGCTCAAGGCCGTGGTAGGCACACACCTGTGGCCACCTTGAAAATAGTTTGCAAGATAGAATTTAGAAATGTTGTTCCATAACTATGGAGGATTGTAGGACTGTGTTGAATAATGTGGAAAAGACATTCAGTGCATATATGCTTCCCCGCCCTCCCCACCCCCAGCAACCTTGAGAATGGGTGGGCACTTCATAAAAGGGAACTAGGGTTCACCACATAAAGAAGGATGAAAACTAGTGGGGAGACACACGAGGTGTAAAGCGGGAGAAAAACTACCTGCTGTGGATACCCATGACCCTGGTGAAAATAGAGGTAAGATTTGAATACAGAGAACATACAGAGAATGGGGAGCCCTTGACCATGAGGGATGCACACATCCATTCTCAGGGCCTCTTCCCCTCCCCCTCCCCCACTCCACAGGCAGCCACAACTGAGTGTGTCCAATAGAGAACAAGACATCTGTACAATGAATTGGGTAGAAACAATCATGGCTCTCAGTGTATTACAGTCCACTGCTGTCTCTTGCAATCCTCTTGACCAGCTGTCCTGCAAGATGCAAGAAGTGTTTGTTTAGCACCTACATAGCAGAAAGGGAAGAGGTGGCTGAGAGGTATGAGCTTACCTTGAACTTGTGGTGCAAGAATCTGTTGGCTCCAAGGGACCAGAGGCTGCCTGCTTCAACAAAGGAGAGAGAGAATTGGGGGGGGGGGGGGCAGTGAGGGAGCATATCACACACAGCAAGCAGCTCCTGGATGGTAGAGAATGGAGAGTATATGCAAGCTACCAGCTAACAACCCAGTCTGAACCTTTTGGAAAGGAAAGGTACAAAGCCCACACACCAGTTATCTTTCAAGAATTGGCAAAAAAAAGTCCCCCCCCCCCCCCCCCCAAAAAAAAAAAAAAAAAAAAAAACAGGTGTACAAAAGCATACAGTGGCAACAACAAGGTTTACTATAACTGAAGCTAAAATGCTTTGAAATACCACCCCATAATCTAAAGACAAACCTCTAACGTGCAAGCACAGAGAAAGCTGTTTTAAAGAGGCGCCAATAAAGGGAATGCAAGCTTCCAAATGAGAATAGCAGCTGGGGACGTTTATCATTTTCACTCATAATCGAAATGAGGACGCCCAAAACACAGAGCAGCTGGAGTCGCCCAAATCGCCAGAGCAGCTGGGGACATTTAGGGATTTTGTCAATAATCGAAATGAGGCCCCCCCAAAACACAGAGCAGCTGGGGACGCCCATAGTTCCCCAGCCATAATCGAAATGAGGACGCCCAAATCACCAGAGCAGCAGGGGACGTTTAGGGATTTTGTCAATAATCGAAATTAGGACACCCATCTCAGGGACGCCCATCGTGTTCTTACATGGGTGCCCCTGGGAGAGTATTTAAGCGCCCTTCTCTGTATTTTCGATTCTTTGCATCGCATTGGTACAATGGCACCAAAGCAACCACCCACCTGCAAGGGTAATTTCAGCGACCCTGAAATTGAACTGCTGGTTCAGGAAATCCAGAGGAGGCACACACATCTCTTTGCTCCCACGGGCCAGAGGCTGGCTGCTACAACGAAGCAGAGAGAATGGGAGGCAGTAAGGGACTGGCTGAAAGCAGTCTTCCACTGTGGCAGGGATGTGGAAGACTGCAAACGGAAGTGGCGCCGGCTGAGGTATGATGTCAGGAGGAAGGCTGGTGCCAACCCCCCCAGCAGATGACACCGCTAACTTGACCCCCATCAAGCACATCATTCATGGGCTCTTGCCCCAGGAGGGGATCCATGGCATTGGGTCCCTTGACACATCAGCACAGCCTAAGGGCTCAGGTAGGTTCACCATTTGGAACCTGGGGTATCTGTTGTGCTGCACTACACTCTGTTTTACACAAGTGGGGGACAGTGTGGTGCTCCTCAGTGGGGGAAGGGGTGAGAACACCACATGCAATACAAATCACTATTCATTACAGACCATGACACAGGGAGTAGCCGGAGGGAGGGTTTCCAGCAATGTGTGTGTAGGTTACCACTATTTCACAGCTTTGGGGGCCGTGGGAGGGGCCAGGATTCGTAGTGCACTGGTCCTTCTCACATGCCAGGACACCAACTGGGCACCCTAGGGGGCACTTTTACAAATTAAAAAAAAATTTTTTAATAGCTCCCAGGTGCATAGCACCCTTCCCTTGTGTGCTGAGCCCCCCCAAATCCCCCCCAAAACCCACTGCCCACAAGTCTACACCATTACCATAGCCCTAAGGGGTGCAGGGGGCACCTACATGTGGGTACAGTGGGTTTTGGGGGGGGTTGGAGGGCTCAACATTAATCAGCACAAGTGGAACAGGTGGGGGGGATGGGCCTGGGTCCACCTGCCTGATGTCCACTGCACCCACTAACAACTGCTCCAGGCACCTGCATACTGCTGTCAGGGAGCTGGGTGTGACATTTGAGGCTCGCATACAGGCTGTCAAAAAAAGTTTTTAAAGTTCTTTTTTTGTGGTGGGAGGGGGTTAGTGACCACTGGGGGAGTCAGGGGAGGTCATCCCCGATTCCCTCTGGTGGTCATCTGGCCAGTTGGGGCACTTTTTTGGGACTTGGGTCGTGGAAAAAAAGGATCCAACTAAAGCGACCCAAATTCTCGCTTCTGCCGCCCTTTTTTTTTCGATTATCGGCCGAAGGCGCCCATCTCTCCTCGGCCGATAAACACGCCCCAGTCCCGCCTCCGACACGCCTCCATCAACTTTGTTCGTTCCCGCGATGGAGTGCAATTGAAGACGCCCAAAATCAGCTTTTAATTATACTGATTTGGGCGCCTTTGCGAGATGGGCCCCCAGCTCCTGATTTGGGTCAAAATATGGGCGCCCATCACTTTCTAAAATAAGGCCGACTGTGTCCTCTGCACTCCTTCCACAGTTCTATGTCTACCCACCTGCCTGTGTGGCTCTCTTCCACATCAGTCTCTGTAGTACACTGTGCTCCTCGTCTCCAGCTCTATACCATGTACAATGACATCTGTGGCTTGCCTGCCAATCCCATTCCTCACCATCTCTTTGCTGGGTCTTTGCATGTGGGGCTATGTATATGAATGCTGAAAAACAAGAGTGGGTTATTTTGACCAACACACTTCCTCCCCTTTTGCTATGCAGGTGATGACAGCCAGTCAGAGGAAGAAGCTGGCCGTAGTGGCCACCAGCCCCAGCACACAGAGCAGCAAACCAGTGGACTCCCTCCACCACCTGCAGCAGAGGCTCTCTCTCCACCACCCGCAGCCTTTGCCGATGGTGACACTGAAGAAGAAGAAGATGCAGAAGGGGGGTACCTCCTCAGCAGAGGCCATCCAGCCAGAGGAGGCAGCTACTGTGCCTAGCCACACAATTGCTGGGCCAGAATATGCACATGGAAGACTACCGGCGCCAGAAACTGAAGCTGCAACGGGAAGCGCTCCAGGTGCAACGGAAAGCGGTACAGGCCCAACGTGAAGTGGTACAGCAGCTCCAATGGCTGGAGCACAGCATTGAGGGCCTACGCTGTGACCTGAAAGCACCTAGTACAGCCCTGATGCAGCAACAAGTGGCGTCTACTTCCACCACTGCACAGCAACCACCCGCTAAGAAGAGGAGCTTGAGATCCTCAGCCTCCCCAGCCATTGGTCCAGCACCCACCACACCAGCTCCCCTTCTGGGTCCTGTGCCCAGGTTGCAAGGCAAGCACAGAGCGCAAGGTGGCCGGACTTCCACAGGGCAGCCAAGGCAGCAGGCTGCCTTGTGGACACAGAGAAGGAGAGTGGAAGCTCATCAGAGGACTCTCAACAGAGTTCCCCTGCTGCACCAGCTGCAAAGGAACACAGTGGGAGGGGTAGGAGGAGACAGGGACGGGGCCAGGGGAGGGGGCGAGGAAAGTGATGGGACAGGCTGGGGGGGTGGGGGGGGGGGGGTGAGGGTTAGAGGGAGGGGAATATGCACAGAGCGGGTGATGGTGGTGGGAGGGGGGGTGGTGGTGGTGTGTAAATACTATGTCATAGAAATAAATGTCAACTTACTCTCACACAAAACTTGTCTTGATCAGTCTTTGCCTGGCTCTGACCCCCAGCTGGTGTGCACTCTGCTCTGCTCTGTGGGCGGGAGGTGGAGGGGGGCTCCTCATCCTGTTCATCTGGGGCCTGCTACTGTGGTGGCTATGGCTCTTCTGGGAGGGCCTGTCCTCTGCGCATTGCCAAATTATGTAGCATGCAGCAGGCCAGGAATATCTTTGCCACCTTTTGGGGGCTGTACAAGAGCTCCCCTCCAGAACGGTCCAGACATCGGAACCTGTTCTTAAGTTGTCCGAAGGTGCGCTCGATGATGCCACGGGTAGTCCGATGTCTACTGTTGTAGTTCTCCTCTGACCCTGTTTGTGGGTACACTATGGGGTCATGAGCCAACTCCACTGTGGGTAGCCTCTGTCACCTTTGGGGAGAAGCAGGATGAAAAAGATGAGTGTGTATTGTTTGGAGCGGGTACCTTGTGGAAGTGGGGGGGGGGAATAGTGGGTTGTGGAGTGAGCTGGAGGGAGACAGTGCTGAGGGTTGCTCGATGGAGGAGGTATAGGTTGGGCAGATTCATGCTGCACTTACCTAGGAGCCATCCGCCAGTGATCTCCCCTCACTGAAACCTGCGGAAGATTCCTGAGTGCTGCAATATATAGGCGTTATGGGTGGAACCTGGGTATCGGGCACATACATCTAGAATCCCCCCCTGGGCGTCACACACAACTTGCATATTGAGTGGAATGCTTTCCTGTTCCTATAAGTGGCCTCTCGTGCCCGGGGGGGGGGGGGGGGGGGGGTCTGAGTGCGACATGTGTGCAGTCAATGGCCCCTATGACCAAGGGGAAGCGAGCTACGGCGTAGAAGTCAGCCATGTTGTTCTGCAGGGCCTGGGGGGTGGTGGGGAAGGTGATGTACTCAGAGGTGTGGGTAAGGAAGGCATCAAGGAACTGGGTGAGGCAGTTAGAAATGGAAGCCTGGGTGAGACCCGCGTTCACAGATAGGACAGCTTGGAAACTTCCAGTGGCCAGAAAAGATAGAGAAGCAGTGATCTTTAGGTGCACAGGGATGGGGTTGTTCCTACGGGTCCTAGACTGCAGGAGGGGTTTGAGCTAGTCACAAAGGTACTGAATGGCAGCCCTATCAAAGCGGTACCTAGTGAGACACTGCAGATCAGTGAGGTCTAGGAAATTGCTACGGGGCCTGCAAACTGGGGCGTGAGTACCTCCTGCGGTGCCTCCCCTCTTCCTCCAACATGTAAGCCACCTGTGCATTTACTGCCTCCATTTCCCCACACTACAGGTGCAATGCAGTGACACCAGTGCTCACCTCTCCCTACCAACTTGGTGAAACACTGCAGCAACAAACAGAAGCTGACACTCACTCTCCCACCACCGACAAACAATGCGGTCACACACAGCAGAGCCACACTGCAAGCACTCTCTGACCCACTACAAACTCTCCTGCCACACCCTCTAGCCACTCACTCTCCAAGCAGCAAACCACAGTCTTCACAAACACGGACTGTGTTTTATGGGGTTCGATTTGCATAGTAACATAGAAGTTGATGGCAGATAAAGACCTGTACAGTCCATATAGTCTGCCCAAGTAGATAAACTCATTGCATAAAGGGATGAGGTGATACAACATATGTATAGCTGATCTTCATTTGTTCATGCCATTTTTAGGGCATAGACCTTTTTCTAAAACTTCTGAACTGAACAGCACTGTGAATGTTTTTTCAATTAACTGATAGTAAGATTTCATAGGCCAGATGATTACTCCTGGGAAATAAATCTAATAAATGCAATAATTTTTTGTTTGCCTTGTTTTTACTTGTTTTCCCATAGTTTACTAGGGAATAGCAAAACACCCACACACATGACTCTCTGCAAGTGCTAAAGCACCTGGTAAAGTTTGACATGTCCTTGCCTCAGGGATCAGGTATGTTAAAGGCACTGCTGTACCATTCATCATGACTCATACTTTTCCTGCATACGCCTTCACAAAACAGATGTGTATGTAGACTCTCCCCTATTACAAATGACCTGCAGCACTACCTCTGGGAGCAGCCTGAGCCTTTTGAATCCCAGTCTCACGGTAAACTTTGTTCCAACCCCACAATACATGAATATGACTTTAAGCATTTCTCTATATAAGCCATGCATACATTATATAGCAAAGATGATCCAGGGAACGAAGAACAGACAAGAGTTCACCAAAACAAATTTATTGAAGAGTACCCAACTTGGCCAAGTTTCAGCTTTGCCTTCATCAGGGGCCACAAAATTCTTCTAAACAAACCGAAAAGAAAAACTCATCAACCCAGCATAGCCTCTCTTCTCAGCACAGTTGTGTGATTGTCAGTTGTTCTTTTATATTCTTGTATATGAGCTGTTAGAAAAGGTACAGAAAAAGGCAAAGAAAATAATAAAGGGGATGGGATGACATCCCTATGAGGAAAGGTTAAAAAGGCTAGGGCTCTTCTGCTTGGAGAGGAGCTGGCTATGGGGAGATATGATAGAAGTCTATAACATACTGAGTGAGTGGAAATGGTAGACGTGAATCATTCTTCTGGCTGACCCCCAGGACTATCTGCTAATGGCTCCCTAGGACTGTATCTCACCCTGTTCTCCTCCTACTGCTACCCACTTTCCCTTTTTCAATTCTATCTTGTGTGCTTGAGCTTCCTGTCCTATTTTTAATGGAGTTCCTTTCTTACTGTATATTTAGCCTGTAAACCGCTCTGCTCTGTTTGTCAGTTTGAGCGGTGTAATAAATTTTAATAAACTATAAAACTCAAAAATACAAGGACTAGGGGACACACAATGAAGATACTAAGTAGTAAATTTGTAACAAATTAGGGAAAATATTTCTTACGCAACATGCAATTCAACTCTGGTATTCATTGTCAGAGAATGTGCTAAAAGCAGTTAACTTAGCAGGGTTTTAAAATATTTGGATAATGTCATAAAAGTCCATAAGCCATTATTGAAATAAACTTGGGAAAATCCACTACTTTTTTCTAGGATAAGCAGCATAAAGATGTTGCTTTTAACTCCTAAACCTTCAACTATCCCCTATCCCTGATATGTCCTGTCTGTCCTAACCCTTATCCCTTACTTGTCCTGTCTGTCATAATTAGATTGTAAGCTCTATTGAGCAGGGACTGTCTCTCCATGTTCAAGTGTGAAGCGCTACATACGTCCAGTAGCGCTATAGAAATGATAAGTAGTAGTAGTAGTAAAATCTGTTTTACTTTTTTGGTATATTGCCAGGTGCTTAAGACCTGGATTGGTCACTGTTGGAAACAGGATACTGGGTTTGATACTGCACTCGATCTGCAGCCCCTCATTACCTCTCTACCCTCATCTCCCCTTACGTTCCTACCCGAAACCTCCGCTCACAGGTCAAATCCCTCCTCTCAGTACCCTTCTCCACCACCGCCAACTCCAGGCTCCGCCCTTTCTGCCTCGCCTCACCCTATGCTAGGAATAAACTCCCTGAGCCCATATGCCAAGCCCCCTCCCTGCCCATCTTCAAATCCTTACTCAAAGCCCACCTCTTCAATGTCGCCTTCGGCACATAAACATTACCTCTATTCAGGAAATCTAGACTGCCCCAACTTGACATTTCGTCCTTTAGATTGTAAGCTCCTTTGAGCAGGGACTGTCCTTCTTTGTTAAACTGTACAGCGCTGCGTAACCCTAGTAGCGCTTTAGACATGTTAAGTAGTAGTAGTAGTAGTAGTAGATAGATCGTCTGTATCAGTACGTCAAGGCTTATGTTCTTAAGTTCTTAATGTACTGTTAGATTATCTGAGATGTGTGGAAGGAACTTGATGATGTAAATTGTGAAAATGGTTTGTTTCTTTCCTGTGTTGCTAATAAAGGGGTTCTTTAACTAAGCAGCGGTAAGCACTAATGCGTGCTTACTCGGCGGGAAAATGCACTACCATGGGGTACGTTCAGACATACCATGGTAGTCTTGGCATTTGCACATGCTTCCCATGTGCTAAAAAAAATGTTATTTTTTAGTTCTGGGGGCGTGTTTGGAGGCAGAGAGTAGGCGTGCCTAGCGCTAATCAGTTAGCGCAGCTACATTGTTGTGCCTAATGATTAGCGCAAGGTTAGCGCATGAGCCCTTTTTGCCTACTAAATAGGTGTTGGTAAGGGTTCACTTGCTAATGACCACACGCTAACTGGGAATTTAGCGTGTGACCATTAATTGAGGAAATTAAAAAATCAGCCATTTTACAGTTGCATTAAAAGTGGTCTCAGCACAAGAGGAAACCCACACACTAGTTATAGTGCAGGGCAGCTTGTAGCGTAGCTTAGTAAAAAGGCCCCTAAATGAATAATAAAAAATTTATACATTTCTCTTAGGTATCCCATGCCCCTTTCAGACTATACATTGCTATCAAAAACCACCAAGCCGTGAAGTATTTTATCCACTTTATGAACTGCATGAATTATACATGGTTTTTCTTGCTTTCTTTTTTTATCATGCTTTTAAACAATAATAACAAAAAAGCTTTGCTCGCTAATATTATGGCATGCAAATACAGGGGCCCTTTTACTAAGCTGAGCTAAAAAGTGGTCAGCACTATCCCCACCGTGGAGCTTTCCCACGCACTGAGGCCACTTTTAGCACAGCAGTAAAATAGCCACACGCTAATTTTCCCATTAGCGATTGGCCATTAGCATGTAAGTATTACTACGACCTATTTTCTTGGCAGTAAAGGCTCATGCATTAATCCTGTGCTAATCAGTTACTGTGCAGCAATATAACTGCACTAACCGTCTACTCTCTGTCCCCAAACATGCCCCCAGTGCTTTACTAAGCTGTGTTAAGCACTAATTTGTGCTTACTGCAGGTTAAATTTCACTACTGCAGTGCACACTCAGGCATTTCACGATATTTATGTGGTGTGCACTACAGTCACAGGAGTTGAAGAAACTGTCTTGTAAAACACATTGTTTTTATTGTATATTCAACACACGCAAGTCCCAGCCAAGTGAACTCAACACAAGCCATGTTTCGGCTAACCAGCCTTCATCAATAGTCAACATTAGTGTTGGCAGGAACACTGGCGGTTTCTATACAGTGGGTTCATTGAATAGTTTTGCAACTGCTTACCGGACACCGAACACAAGGTTTAATTTGTTACACAACACTTAACCCTGAAGATTTATATTCAGAGAAGACTCAGCAATTGACTCCTGATTGTTTCTGGAAACATTTGGTTTCTTCTTTCGGTTTAGACTTTGGTGGGCGCTACCCACAAACTAAAAAATAGAAAATAATTTTTAGCACGGGGGTGGAGAGTAATCAGTTAGTGCAGTTGCATCACCATGCGCCAGCCAATTAGCATGTGGTTGGTGCAGGACCCCATACCACCTAGTAAATAGGTGTCAGTAAGGGCTCATGTGCTAATGGCCATGTGCTAATTGAGAAATTAGCGCATGGACTACGCGCATCTCACAGTAGTGGTTTTTAACTTGTGTTAAGCACAATAAAGTACTTAGACTCAAAAACAAAGGTAACAAGAAGAGTTGCTCTTTCA
The DNA here is from genome assembly GCF_901765095.1 of Microcaecilia unicolor. Classification (NCBI taxonomy): domain Eukaryota; kingdom Metazoa; phylum Chordata; class Amphibia; order Gymnophiona; family Siphonopidae; genus Microcaecilia; species Microcaecilia unicolor. The sequence continues at coordinate 169,559,731 of NC_044040.1, forward strand.
TAAATACAGTCAGAGGAGGTTTTAAAAAAATGCAGTTGTGTTCAAGCTATCTGGGAAGACACTTTCAGCCTTCTGAAAAGGAGGGATGACTTCTTCCATTAAAGCAAGGAACTCCTTGAAGACCTACTTAAACAGTTCTCTAGGTGACAACAAAGAGCACACATGGAAAATTAAGTGCACTTAAGTTCAATATTCTCAACTTATTCTCTAAGATCTCAAATCTATTATGTTGTGCCAATACATCTTTGTTGAAAATCTTTTTCTTAAAACGTTCAAAGAAACAAATACATATACAAAGTCAAATATAAAATACTGAAACAATCCCATCAACCATCAAGTATATGAAGCATAGTAGGCGGCCTTGGCTCTTATAGCCCTCTACAATATTACATAAAATATCTATTCAACCCATCCTTTCCCATTGCCAATGAGTCTTTAACCAACATATTTTTCATTGTTTCTAAAGAAATTACTCTCTCACTTATCCACTGTGTTAATTCTTCCACTTACTATATGTTCCAAAGCCACTAAAACTGACTATGTAGAATCTAGGATGATAACAACAGGTTTCACAAGTTGCTTAGAACTTGTTGTCTTGGGGGTCTTGATGGGCTAGAATGTCAGACATGCACAGCTTCTCCCCCTGCCAGTGCAATCGAGCTAGCTCCACTTTCTGCTTGTTGCATGCCTTTACTAGGGCTGCAGTGCTTCCGGGTCTGGTAAGTGAAGCCACCAATAGAGCCAGCCCAGCTGAAGGTATGGGCATTACACCAAAATCTTCAAGCCCAATTGATCTCTCAGGGTCTTTGGATGGTAATGATACCACTCCCAGTTGAGGAGGAAGCTGATGGTTTTTGGGGCTCAATAGTTGCCTCAAGCCGAAAGGACACTCCGAGGCATATTTTCAAAGCACTTAGCCTCCCAAAGTTCCATAGAAACCTATGGAACTTAGCCTCCCAAAGTGCTTTGAAAATATGCCTCTCCCTCATCCAAACTGGCAGCAAGGACCACACTCGAAGACTATGTCAAAGCGGATGCTCTCTTTTTACTTCTTCTTGCAGAGAATAGACTTCGTTCCATTGCGCACTTTCACTACTGGTAGCCTTTTGAAAGGTACCTGTGCTTAGTTTACATACAAAGAGCCATATTGGGGTTTTTTTGTTTGATACCAGACAAATTAGACACTACACACGTACAGACTCCTGATGAAGGCAGAACAGCCAAAACACAGCACCATGTTGAGTCTTAGAGGTGTATTTGTCACAATAAACTTTCTACTAAATTGGACGACATCTTTCTTTTGTCATGGGTTGGAAGTGCCATCAGGCACCCTACTCTTTTGTTCTTTCTTATGACTTTCCTTCAGTGGTGTTTTTCTGGAAAGCTGATGCTCTTACCATCTGTGGAATAGTAGGTTGAGTCATTGGAGGGGGCCTCCAATTTTGCTTTTCCATGGTAAATCTAGGGACTGCTTCTGTGCATCGGTTCGGCTGTGCATCGCCTTGCATGCACATTTGTATAGTAATTAGCTCATTATAATAGCTTTGCATTCCATTTTTGTTAGCTACTACTGTGATAGGAGGTAGGAGGGGGATATGATTACATTAAGGAAAACCTTTCAGAATGAAACTTGGTGATCTAGACTAGAGCACAGGTGCACAAGTTCAGTTTTTAAGAGCTGCAACTGGGTCAAGATTTCAGGATCTCTCTGAGTATGCATGAGATAGATCCGCATTACCTATAAAAAATGGAAACAATTGAATAACAACTTATACACAAAACTGAGATAGATTTGCCTTCAACGCAGATCTATTTCATGCATATTCTGTCTAAATGAGCACCTGACCTGTCTGTAGCCTTCGAGGACTGAACTTATGCACCCTATTCTAGAGGAAGGAATAAACAGCAGAGCTACTGTTTTCCACAAGGCACCAAACTCTAATCATATAAACAGATAGCAGAACTCACTGATGATACTGACTTAACTATTTTATGCAAATGGACCCAGCACTAGCAGATGAGCTTTCATGTGAATAAGCATATGGTAATGCATTTTGGGCATACACTGACCAATAAAAAGACTTCGGTATATTCATTGATAAATTGAAATTGAATGTGCAAAACCAAGCGACAGAAGCAGCAAAAGCCTGGGGTATGTTGGCGTCCATTACACAGGAAGCAGGAGGAAACAATGAGGATATCATTCTACCACTAAAGAAGGCATTAGTTAGACCACATTTGGAATATTAGGTTCAATTTTGGGCACCCATCCTAACAAAGGATAAGCAAATATCAGAAGAGAGGCTAAAAAAGAAGACTCATGAAGTAAATAAAGGAATTTACTTAGGCTGATCGTGTCCAAACTAAAATTATTTACAGTAAAAAGTTATATACATATATTAAGAGATTTATTTATGTTGTTCAAATATATCAAAGGACCCTATGATTGATCTTTTTAACAAAACAGTTTACAAACAAAATAAGAGGCATCCGGTAAGCTTGCAAGATACTAGGTTTCATCATCTATATAGGAAGGGTTGTTTTTTTTGTTTTTTTACTTAAAGGGGCCCTTTTATTAAGCTGTGCTAAACGTAGCCTGTGCTATCACTAGCGCAGGACTTTCCCTCCTGCTAGGGCCACTTTTAGTATGGCTGTAAAATGGCCCCATTTGACATTTCCTCAATTAACAATATGCTAATTGCCCCGTTAGTGCATGGCCATGGCGTAGGAGCTCTTACCGACACCTATTTTCTAGGCGGCAAGGGCTCCCCATGTTAATCACATGCAATGTAGCTGCATTAATTGATTGGATTACAGCACACCTACTCTCTGTCCCCAAACACGCCCCCAGCACTAAAATATAAAAAGTATTTTTTAGCGCATGGGAAGCATGCACTGAGCACGCCCCCCAGTAATGGTTTTTAACCTGCAGTAAGCACACGGTGTTTACTGCAGCTTAGTAAAAGGGCCTCAAAGAATGGCATGCTGGCGTTTTTAGAATGCGTTAAAAATAGGCGTGCGCTAAATGCTAAAGACGCCCATAGGAATACATTGGTGTCTTTAGCGTTTAGAGTGCGCCCATTTTTAACGCATGCTAAAAACACCAGCGCGCCTACGTAAAAGACCCCCCCCCCCCCCCCCGAATGAGGTTTAAGAGGAGAGATACTGGTGGATATGGAGATATGCCTATATAATTAGGGAAGAGTGCTTATCCAGCAGTTCTGAGCTGATCCCCACATTCTGGGGCCAGGAAGGAATATTTTTCTGTTATAACACTAGCAATGAAGGTAATGTTACTTTGTCTTCCCCTTGACTTTCAAGATCTATTATGCAATCAATAGGAGGTTGAATAGATGGATCCTACTACTACTACTACTTATCACTTCTATAGCGCTACAAGGCATACGCAGTGCTGTGCATCATACATAAAAAGACAGTCCCTGCTCAAAAAGCTCACAATCTAAGTAAGACAGACAAACAGACAGAACTAAGAGGTAAGGGAATTAAAGAGGAGGGGATAAAAGGGTATAGAGTAGTGGTTAGGAGTCAAAAGCAGCGTTAAAGAGGTGGGCTTTTAGCCTGTATTTGAAAACGGCCAAGGACGGGGCTAGACGTACAAGGTCAGGAAGTCTATTCCAGGTGTGAGGTGCAGCGAGATAAAAGGAATGGAGTCTTGAATTAGCAGTAGAGGAGAAGGGGACAGACAAGAGAGATTTATCCACAGAACGGAGTACCCGAGGGGATCCCCAGTCTTCTTCCAATCTAAACAATTATTTAATTGAGGTGAAAGCTGGGTACAAAGAATCCAAACTTTTGCAGAAGAAATGTCAGTGCAATTTGGGAAGAAGACCCTGTGATAACAGTCTAAAGGGAAGAGCCCAGAATGATCACAGAGTATGTATGTTGGGAGTTGAAGATGAGAAATACAGCCATAGATCATTAAATGAGATACCTTACACTGAGGAGTGACCTGCCTTGATACAGCAAAGATCACTTCACACATCAAATGGGAGGGAGATTCTCCACTGGCTCTAGAGGACACATAATTGTGACTGGGAAACCTGATCTTAGGAGATTCCTGGGCAGAGTCTCCCAGAAATAATCACCCAGTAAAACTTACCCTGTCATAGCATCTGAGGTGGAGATTACACTGCTTATGTAATGACCAAGCCAGGACTTAGGCAACAGTGCCAAATTCTCATAGGTACTAGAGAGCAGGGGCGTATCTGGACTCCGGCGGTAGGGGGGGCCAGGGCCAACTGGAGGGGGCACATTTTAGCCCCCCCACCCCGCCGCCGCCGCCGCCGCCGCCGAGCCCCCACCGCCACCAATGACTCTCTCCACCCCCCTCCCGCCGCCAACCCTCCCCCGCTGCCGTTCTTACTTTTGCTGGCGGGGGACCCCAACCCCCGCCAGCCGAGGTCTGCTTCCACCTGCCGCAAAAACTTCTTCTTCAGCCGGCGGGGGACCCCAAACCCCCGCCAGCGGTGTTTAAAATTCATCTTCGGCCTCCGTGGCCGTGCTGCTGTGATAGGCGCTGTTGAAATCCACTTCGGAGTCTGACGTCGTTGTACGTTGTACGTGCTGCGACGTCAGACTCCGAAGTGGATTTCAACAGCGCCTATCACAGCAGCACGGCCACGGAGGCCGAAGATGAATTTTAAACACCGCGGGGCGGCTGGCGGGGGTTTGGGGTCCCCCGCCGGCTGAAGAAGAAGTTTTTACGGCAGCGGCAGGTGGAAGCAGACCTCGGCTGGCGGGGGTTGGGGTCCCCCGCCAGCAAAAGTAAGAACGGCAGCGGGGGAGAGTTGATGGCGGTAGGGGGGTCCAGGGCAAAATCTGCGGGGGCCCAGGCCCCTGAGGCCCCACGCAGATACGCCCCTGCTAGAGAGCATCACTGCTGATGCTATGGAATGGTCTTGTGGGGTTACTATTAAGGAGTGGCAACCAGGGCAATTGCCTTGGCCCCTATGCCACAGCGGGCTCCACGTCTGCCTTACTGAAGGAGGCATAGCCTGCAGGTGTGCTTTAGGGACTCCTTTCTCTATATGTTTAACAATACTGGCCTTGTAGCCATGCCTCAATCCAAGCCTGCCACCAAAATGCCACTGTTCATATAAAGCCCACAGCAGCAACTCTGATCATGAAAAACAGGGGCAATCTAAAGCAATCCCATCCCATCACCCCAGCCTATCCAGCCCTCTGCATGACTAATATATGAACTGGTTGGTACCTGTTCTTTTTTGTTGTAAAGCAGTCATTTACAAAGCACATAATCTTCATACTGTTTGCAGTTTGTCTGTTTGCTGAAAGTCATTGTTTTGGACCCTCCACAAAGAAACTTGCTAACAGATGTGTATTCTAACATTTCTTCTACAGAACTGGCTGCGCTCACTGGTGTTTTTACACATATGAAACATGCCAATGTTTGAAAGATCCTAAGAGGGAGCTGTCTTAAGCAGGCAATGAAACCTATCAAGGAGCCTGTAGGAAAGGAAGAGTATAGAAATTGTACTTTATGTATAAACAGGCATATGAAGTAACTTTCTAACTCCATATGATGCAACTGTCAAGCAACTACGTCTTAGTCACCCAATCATGTGGCCAAACTCTACTAATGAACTAACATCTAGCAAGTAGTAGCAGTGCCATCCAAAGTTACCCTGTGGTGTGTGAGACAGAAAAAGACACCACCCCTGCACAGTGGAGGGAAAAGACCAGTGAGGTGCGCACCTATTCTGCAGCCATCATGGGCACCTTTTTTCGGTAGGAAGAGATTATAAGTGCTCGATAGGGGCCCGGACTCTGCAGCTGCCCTCATACTGATTAGAGGGAGGGCAGCGTACAGCTGCTGAAAATGATTGAGAAAAGGTAAAATATGACTGGAGTTTCTTTCTTTCTGAATGTTTGTCTGTTTTTGTTTTTATTTTTATTTTATACAGGGGGAACCGGGGAGCCGCGGCGACCTCGGGCAGGGGGGGGCAAGGCCGTCCATACAGGGCGCTCCTGATGAGCGCCTTTGCCCCCTCCCAATTCTTTTTTTGATTTTTGTTTTCTATATGCAGGGGGAAGCAGGGAGCCACGTGTTTCTGTTTTTTTTTTTGGTGGTGTTTTGACGTTTGTGGCATGCGCAGAGCAGCCAGCAAAACGCTTGGCTGCTCTGCGCATGCTTTAGGGGCCGATTACGGAAGGGGATTACGATTCTTTGATACATTGTACTTTTCAATACCACACCGAGCATGTGCGACTTGTTTTTTTGGTGCACTCTTCGTTTTTAAAAAATCGTTAGGGACTTTTACGATTTAGATTTTTTAACGTTTGGTTGATGCATCTGGCTCTAGATTCTCTATAAAATTTAAAAGTGTTTAGATTGGGTAAAATGTAGCCAGAAACATTTTGTTGAGCGCTGGCACCAGAATAGTAGGGAGCCTCTGATTTTTGAGCACCTTCAGATTTTTGTAAACTTTAAGCACACACCAGTGGCATAGCCACAAGTGATGGGGCCTACACAACAGAGTTGAACCCTTTTGGTAGCTGGCAGGGATCCCCAAGTCTTGCCAGCTGAAGACCTCCTCCAAAAGTGCCCAGAGCTCACTGCTTCCAAGCACAACAGCTGGTAGCAGCATCCCTGAATTGCCAATGCCCGCATCCTATGCATGGGTGAAAACTGAGCATCAGCAGGCTGTGGTGTCAGCAGCTCAGAAACGCTGCCCAGCTTGGCAGCAGGGAGTGCTGGCCACCTTCAGAGAAGGTAACGTGGCATGGCATAATCGAACGCGAATGCCCATCTCCATGGGCGACTATGTCCAAAAACGGGTATGTGAAGAGGCGGGACAGACCGTATTTTCGAAAAAGATGGGCGTCCATCTTTCGTTTTGAAAATACAGTTTGGACGGACCAAATACCATGGATTTGGTCCTTTCTGAGATGGGCGGGGTTTTTTTAGCAATAATGGAAACTAAAAACACCCAGCTCAGAAACGTCCTAATCCAAGCCATTTGGTCGTGGGAGGGACAAATGTACAACACTACCATAGCTCTTAGGGGTGAAGGGGGCAACTACATGTGGGTACAGTGGGTTTTAGAGGCCTCCCATTTACCACCACAAGTGTTAGGGGTGGGGAGATGGGCCTGGGTCTGCCTGCCTGAAGTGCACTGCAGTACCCACTAAAAGTGCTCCAGGGACAGGACTTGTTGCTGGTGTATAACCTTGGCACAGCAGTTCACACCTGAAGACTAATCTCGCTGAAAACGTCCTTTATTTGAATAAGCACGTTTACTCACAGTTAACTGCAGATCAGAGGTTGTGCCCCACTGGCAACAAGTCTCCCTGGTACTGAGATTAGCAGTAGGTCAGAGCTGGCAGAATGGTGTACAATGCCCTCTTTCAGCAACATTCAAGGTAAGAACTAAGTGCTGTAACGTGGCTAACACATGAAAGGGATCTAAAAGTGTCTTACACAAATGGCCACTACCTCATGGACTACCGGAAACAAAACAGGGCACACTCTGACCCAGTAAGCAGAGGGAAAAGCACCATGGGAGTAGAGCCTACCAACTACCAACATTGTGAGCATTTAACACAAGCTAGTGGAATCACGGAGCCCAATACCCTACGCCCACCACAATGCATTCCTGATGTGACTCTGCAGTGCCCTTAACAGAAAAGGTGTCACACTCACCCGAGACCCACATCAGAACCAGGGAAAGGCTGTCAGAGGATAGAACACATTCTGCTGTCATGGAGGTGGGTACAGCATTTGAGGCTGGCATACAGGCTGGGAAAAAAAGTTTGTAAAGTGGGGGGTTTTTGGTGGGAGGGGGTTAGTGACCACTGGGGGAGTCAGGGGAGGTCATCCCTGATTCCCTCTGGTGGTCATCTGGTCAGTTGGAGCACTTTTTGGGGACTTGGACCTGAAAAAAAAGGGTCCAAATAAAACGGACCAAATTCTCGTCAAAAACGCCCTTCTTGTTTCGATTATCAGCTAAAGACGCCCATCTCTCCTCGGCCAATAACCACGCCCCAGTCCCGCCTTTGCCACGCCCCCATGATCTTTGTTCGTCTCCATGACGGACTGCAGTTGAGGATGCCAAATATTGGGTTTCGATTATACCGATTTGGGCGCCCACAGGAAACGGACGCCCATCTCCCGATTTGGGTCGAAATATGGGCGACTTTCTCTTTCGAAAATAAGCTGGATAGTAACATAGTAGATGATGGCAGAAAAAGACCTGCACGGTCCATCCAGTCTGCCCAACAAGATAAAATCATATGTGCTACTTTTTGTGTATACCTTACCTTGATTTGTATCTGTCATTTTCAGGGCACAAACCATAGAAGTCTGCCCCAGCACTAGCCCCGCCTCCCAACCACCAACCCTTCCTCCCCCCACCGGCTCCACCACCCAATTTTGGCTAAGCTTCTGAGGATCCATTCCTTCTGCACAAGATTCCTTTATGTATACCCCACGCATGTTTGAATTCCGTTACTGTTTTCATCTCCACCACCTCCCACAGGAGGGCATTCCAGGTCTTCAGCTGGCAGGATTTGATATTTTGAGTTGGGTTGGGGTGCTGGGGATGCACTGTGTGTATGTGTGTGTGGGGGGTGGGGGAAGCAGGGGTGGAAAGAACATTTTGTGCCAACCCAAAATTTGCTGTCTGACTCACTCACTCTGGGGGGTAAGTAGGTACCTATTTTAATAGAATATTAGTACAAGTGGCAGAAAATGCACCTACATTTAAGGCACAATAACTTACTCCAGCCATCACAACTAAATGTTAGCCAGAACACATGTAAATAATAGAATATTATACTTTTATGTATGTATTTGCATGCTCTGCACATTCTCTACCCAAATTCCTCCCATGTGTCCGCCCACCAGTAGTGTACACACCATCAAAACATGGTTTGTACTTCTCTGCTAGTCAGCATTCTATGAGAGGCTGTTTATGCATGTAAGTGGCTACTTACATGTATAAATGATTATAGTTCCACCATGTGTGCACATTCCTGCTGCCTAGAATTAGAGGCTCCTTATAGAATTAACCCCTTTCAGTGATATTTTCAAGATCTCAGACAAATACACTCAGATCCAAGTCTCAGAAGCCTGTACTTGTTTGTAGAACTGATCTACTTTGTCCTCTTCTGCATTTGTTGTTGGTGCATATATACCTGAATAATAGTTGTACTGATGGGTGTTCCTCTTAGATGAATATAAATTAAGCGTTAGCTGACTGCAATGCATTGCATTACAGTTTTTGCAAGCTGCAGCTTCTTAATTATAAATACACCACCACCATTTCTTCGTCTTTCATTTCTGATGTAGTGTACCATGTGATCATCAGATTCAAAGTTCCTGATGCCAGTCCATTTCAGTTCACCGACACCCAACAGATCAAGTCATTCTTGAACATGTCCAGCTTTCCCTGGTTCATGCTTCGCATGTTCTCTGTACCAACATGTAAGGCATTCTTGCAGCTTTGGACTCTCATGTCATGCACAGCTACATCAGCTGTTGGATTTATTCCAACTGCTTCAATACCAGTTTTATTTTGAAGAGTCTTCAGCTCTTCCCTAGTAGACCACTGAGTGCCTTTCAACTTGAGGGGCTTATCTTCCATCACTATATTGCAATTTGTTTCATTATAACTATTCACTGATTTTTTGTGGCAAGATATGAAAGTAGATTTCCAGGCTTTTCTTCTGTGCAGGTAATGCCAGTGCTGTTGGCCTTTGTCACAGAAATGTGATCCTTCACCTCCAATGCTGACCCATACTGTTACCACCCAGAAAAGTGGTTTTGTTACATGAAATGATTTACTTGGGGAATATTGCTCTAAAGCACTGTTTATAATTTAAGAGCAGGCGCTGTATTTATAAGTTTTAGGATATTAATTTCTCCATCAATCACCAAAGGTGATAATTGCAATAAATTAAATAAATTAAGTATATATCTGTGTTGAAATGCAGTATCCTGTACTGCAAGATTTGAAAGCATGTACTCAGAGCATGGCACTAAGTTTAAAAGTGTCCATGCGCTATCAGTATAACCTTAACAGATACCATATACTCAGAACACAAAGAGACTATATTTTTAGCTTCAGAAAAGGTTTATTTTAAAATACAATTGCAAATGAGAGTTCTTTAAGAGATCTTTACAGATAATCTGTACTTAAGTAAGGTAGCCAGGTCTAGATCAAAAGTTATGTTACTTACAAGTCCTTGTTACATAGTATGAACAGCATGAGGTAAGCACATGTTTGCAGAAGAGGTCCTCATAGCAGGCAGGTGGGCTACAGGTCCCAGGAAGAGAGAATCTGCAGAGAAGAATCTGTGTTGCAGTTGAAGGGAAGCATCTGCTTGTCTGGAACAGCTTCTATCTTTTATACTCTTGCAAGCTGCAGGAAGACATACCATATGAATCTCTGTCTTGGTTTCCTGGTTTGCACACGACCTGGAGTAGTTGCAAAGCATTGTGGTATTTTGGTCTCATGTCTTATGACATCACAAGACTTGCTGTCTGGACTTTGCTGACAAATGGTTTATTGTAGTGCAGGGTTTCCTGCTTGAATTTCTGTGATAGATATTCTGATAAGATTTGTCTGGGGCGGCCAGCAGGTGTCCTTTGTCTTTAGTAGCTGTATTTCCCACCTTTCCCACCTGCCTGTCTCCTTGCCTCTACTGGATACCTTTGATATTTGTTGTGTTGATCAGCCAGGCTTTTTGATCAGAGGAAGAGAGTCAATTTAGCCTTGAGGCAGTCTCTTACTTGAGAAGTCTTTTGTTAAAGAGGGAGGGAAAGGGGGAGATGAGGTCCTTGCAGTAGTACCTTTTGTCTTTTAAATGTTCCCAAAGGGAGGGGGGAAGAGGGCTTTGGAATGAAAGTCAGTTGCATCTTCAAATATATATATTTTTAAAGCTGTATTTTTGTGTTGCTATATATATATATATTTGTATCTGATTCAGCACAATCTGCTCAATAATTCTGACACCATGAGGCTAATTTTCAAAGCACTTAGACTTACAAAGTTCCATAGGTTTCTATGGAACTTTGGAAGGCTAACTGCTTTGAAAATATGCCTCCATGTTACAGTTTGTCTTCGTCTGGTTCCTCAGCTGATACCTGTGCACCTTGAAAGACTCTGCCAGTAGTTAACCTATTAATACACAGCTCTCAGCAACATGCAAGCTCTCAAGGCACGACAAACCACTTGCCAAGCTTTACTATACAAATTACTAAAAAATAAAACTAGGAGAAAACAGTATTGTGATTGGAAAACACATAGGGTTAAATTTTATAAATGATGCCTAAAAACCTAAATCCACGCCAAAATATTTGCTTGGAATTTTATAGCAGTATTCAATAAAGGGTACATTTTGTTCCATTCCGTGCCCTTTACTGAATGCTACCATAAAATTCAGTGTGGATATATGGCAGCAGGCGCATCGAAAGTTCAGTGCAGTATTTCCCATGCTGATATATCTGCGCCGATATATGGGCACTGATGGACATCAGCACATAATGTATGATAACGTCATGTGCGTAGAGACGGTGTGCAAAATAGCAAGCAGCAGAAAGTGAGAAAAACCATGCCAAATCATATTCTGCACCTAATTATGAGAGCGGAGCATAGTCAAGCTCACAAATCTGCACCCTATTCTGATTTCAGCTCCAAAATGTGCGCATGATTGGGTGATATTTCTGCAACTGGCCACCCTATTATTATGTACATTTTATAAAATACTTATTCAGCATGAAATTGTTAGGCTCAGGGAGGGATCCAGCGGTGTGGGAAAGGGACAGAAGGCAAAGGGTAGGACTAAGGGACAGCAGGAAGTGTTAGAGGAGGAGATGGAGTCAGCGATAAGAAAGTAGGCAGGAGCAGTAAGGACAGAATGCAGGTAAATTGGGTATAAGGTAGGGTCTAAGCACTCACCAAAATTGTGAAATATAACCAGAAATACAGTAGAGCACACTAATACAGCTTCTGAGTCCCAAAAGATAGATGAAACCAGACTTGGGCCCGGTTTAGAGCAGGTGCAAAGCAGGGGCGTAGCCAGACTTCGGCGGGAGGGGGTTCCAGAGCCCGAGGTGAGGAGGCACATTTTAGCCCCCCCCTCCCCGCCATTGCCGACCCCCTCGCCACCACCACCAATGTTGTCCCCCTGCCGACAACCCTCTCAACCACCCCTCCTGCCACCTACCTTTGCTGGCGGGGGAACCCAACCCCCACCAGCCGAGGTCCTCTTTTTCCTTCATTCTGTTTCCGAGTCTGACGTCTTGCACGTTGTACGTGCTGGACGTCAGACTCAGAAACAGAACGAAGGAAGAAAAGGACCTTGGCTGGCGGGGGTTGGGGTCCCCCGCCAGCAAAGGTAGCAGACAGCGATGGTGGGTTGACAGCGGAAGGGGGGGTTGAGAGGGTCGTCGGCAGGGGGGTCCAGGGCCAAATCTACAAGGGCCCAGGCCCCCGTGGCCCCATGTAGCTACGCCCCTGGTGCAAAGATCTATGTGGATCCACATCAAGATCTATGTGGATATTTTGCAACATCAAGATTTAGGCAGTTATTTATTTAGATTTTGCTCACACCTTTTTCAGTAGTAGCTCAAGGTGAGTTATATTCAGGTACACTGGATATTTCTCTGTCCCAGGAGGGCTCACAATCTAAGTTTGTACCTAAGGCAATGGAGGATTAAGTGACTTGCCCAAGATCACAAGGAGCAGCAGTGGGATTTGAACTGGCCACCTCTGGATTGCAAGACCGGTGCTCTAACCACTAGGTCAGTCCTCCACTCAGTGGCATCAAGATCCGTACGGATCTTTGACAGCATCAAGATCAGTGCTATTTGCAGAATATGTATTTTCACAACCATACCCCTGCTCTGCCCATTCTCCACCCCTATCCCCACCTCCTTTTTTGGCGCAGAAAAAAAAAAGACACGGACAAATTGTGTGCCCAACTTGGGAGTTTATAGGATCATGTTTAGCATGCATCCCTCTGTTTGATGCCGAAATTGCTGATCGGCACCTAAATTGGGCACCAATTTTTTTTCTAGAATTAGGGAAATATTTTTATTAAAGTTGTAGATGCTCTTTAATATGTTTAAACTGCAATCTTCCAATCAGGGAAAGCTGATGTCACAATTTTTGTTAGTTGGTGAAGGTAAAGTAATTAGATCATAGAGACCAACTCACATTGAATAGAATAACAAAGGAGCCAAATTCGGTTCTGTGGCAGAGGGCAGTATTCAAACTCTCATCCTGCTGAAATTGAGAGCACTTCAGAAAGTGAAATCAGCATGCATTTTTTTTATTCTTAGTCAATCATCGAGAAATGGTTTCAAAAAGACAAGATGCAAGCCCTGTTTGTGATGGGTGAGAGGAATTTGTCTGCCTGATACAACTGAGCAAGCCAAGGAGAGGAAATGCTGTGTGTTATGTAAGGACTGTGGTATCTTACGATGCACACTGGGGACTTCCCATATAAGTGAAGATAATGAAGTAATAGCCAGAAACAACCAGCAGACAGCTTGGCTGCATTTAGCAGAGTTTTGGCTAGTTAGCATTGAGACGTGGATAAAAAGACCTTGGGGTACTGTTATTGGTGATTCCTTGTTAAAGGTTTCCTATTGCAACTCTGGCATTTCTCAGGACTGGAGAGTGTGTATTATGAGGTTTATGAGATGGGGTGTGTGGAAGTGAGGGGGGGGAGAGAGAAAACCAGAAAGTGTGCACTCTTGTACACGTCTCATCCTCTCCAAAAACAGAGACACAAACATAAAAAAAGGGATAACGAATAAAAGACTCTAGTGCCTCATTTTAATCCCCCATGTTACACTGGATTTATAATAATAAGTACCTCTAATGGAGCATAATGCTTATTATCCATGTGGAGGGGCATTTTCGAAATTACGTTGAAATCTGATTTTGGATGTTTTGTTGAAAATGTCCAAAACTCAAGTGACAAATATAGCAATTTTCAAACCAGAAAAACATCTTGTTTCGAAAATGGTCATTTACTAGATGTTTTTGTGCTCGGTGCATTTATCTTTTTGTTCCAGTTTTGAAAAAAAAAAGCCATGCAAGTGAAAAACATACAGCCATTGGGATGTACGAGGAGCCAGCATTCTTAGTAGACTGGCAGCACAGACATCCCAGCAGAGCAGTGGGGCACCCTAGGGGTAGGGTTACCATATGTCCGGACTTACCCGGACATGTCCTCTTTTTGAGGGCATGTCCAGGCTGGTGGGCAGACTGTCCTAGGATGGCCCGTCCGCCTGCTCGTTTGTCCAGAAATCTGGACAAATGGGCAGATTGCTAGCCTCCCCTCCCCTTACTTACTAGTGCCCTGGTGGTCTAGTGACCTCTTCCGCCTTCGGGGCAGGAAAGAGCCCCCTCTTTCCTGCCCGGAGTGCTGCCCTGCATGCATCCGTCCTGTTGCTGATCCTCGGCACCGATTCAAAATGGCCGCCGAGAGTTGAAGTGACCTTACGAGACTGCAACTCTCGGCGGCCATTTTGAATCGGCGCCGAGGATCAGCAACAGGAAGGATGTATGCAGGGCAGTAGTAAGAGGGGGCTCTTTCCCGGCCTGAAGAGGTCACTAGGCCACCAGGGCAGTAGTAAGGTAAGGGGAAGGGGGGGCGACGGGGTATGTGACAGGGGGGAGGGGAAAATGTGACAGGGGGCGGAGCAAGGGTGTGAAAGGGGGCGGGGGGACAAAATACGGTAACCCTACCTAGGGGGCACTGCAGTGGACTTCACCTAAAAACTCTCAGGTACACATCTCACTGTTGCTCCCTTACATTGTACGGTGTACCCTCCAAAACCCACCAAAAACCTACTATACCCAACTGTACGCCACTACAATAGCCCTTATGGCTGCAGGTGTCACCTATATGTGGATACAGTAGGTTTTTGGAGGGCTCACACTTTCCACCACAAGTAACAGTGTGGATTATTGACCTGGGTCCCCTTCTCCACAGTGCACTGCACCAACCACGAGACTACTCTAGGGATCTGCTAGCTGCTCTAATAGGACTGGCTATAACATCTGAGGTTGTCATAGAGGCTGGTATGTACTGTTTCTTTCACATCTTAGGGGGTAGGGGTGGGTGGGAGGGGGTCAGTGACCACTATGGGAGTAAGGGGGGTCATTCTTTTATTTCTCCAGTGTTCATCTGGTCATTTAGAGCACTTTTTTGTGGCTTAAAACAGGTCTAGCTCACAACATCTTAGTTTTAGTCCTGGACATATTTGTTTTGTTCCATTACGGCTGAAAAACATCTAAGTCTTAGAAATATCCAAATCTCGCCCTTAACATGCCCCCTTGAGATTTGGATGCACTGCAGATGAACGGTATAGAAAAATGTCTGGAAAATGGGCTTTGAAAATACCAATTTGAACGTTTTGGCGATAAAAATGTCCATCTGCCGGTTTATGCCACTTATTTCTCTTTCGAAAATGAGCCCACAGTCAAATAATTGTGTGGTGTCAATAACTTTAACATATTGTGGTATGAGTAAATAACCCATAAAATAAAACACATTATCCATACATAGAATGCAGATCTTTCACAGTGTGTACAGGAAAGGAACCGACAGTGGCACATACCTAGAGGGGAATAAACCAGTGCACACTTCCTCTAGAACTAACACCCACTAGCAAATGTAGACTAATCTGAAATAAACTTTCAGACTGAGGCCAAAATGCATATTCTTTTAAACATTGTGGGAATCTCGCTTCCTTCTGTCTCCCCGTTTTCAGCCGTCGGCTTTCGCCTGCTTTGCCAGTCCTGTTCGGCGATGTCCACTTTACAGTGAGCTGTTTTTGGCAGTTGAAGAGAGCTGCATCGCTACCATACTCTGTCACAGCGTGTCGCCGCCTTCACAACATCAAATGGACAGGCCATTTTGGACTTCTTTATCTCTCCTCTTTTTTTTCTTTTTCTCCCCTCGATTTCTCTGTTTAACTATTATATGTATATTTTTTCTGGTTTGGCGTTAGCCTTTCCAGTCTCTTGTAAGCCACCTTGAGCCTGCATTCTGTGGGAAAAGGTGGGGTATAAGTGCTCTAAATAAATAAATAAATAAATAATTTAAAACCATCATTTAAAGCCTCCAAGCTGTTCCTGTGGATTCCCAGCATTCAGCTTCCAAACTCAGTTAGAAGCAACCAAGCTTGATATCTATGGTTTCTATGTCTTGCTGACAGGTTAAAGATAACTATTACTTTAACTACTCAAAATATTTTTAAAACAAAAGATAAAAGTTTATGAACATAATTTAAGCTTGGGGTGCTATAAAAATACATGAACTAGGTTAGTGAATCTAATATCGACTTTTTAAAGTACCTCAAAATTTAAAAGTAATGATAGAAATCAATAGAGGAGCTTATGCCCATCTTAAATCACTAAGGGGTCCTTTTACAAAGCTATGGTAAGCACTAATGTGTGCTTACCGCAGCAAAAAAGGGCTTACCATGGGGCTTGCTCAGGTGTCCCGTGGTAATTTTTGCATATGCGTGCACTACCTATGTGCTAAAAAATTAATGGCCCTGTAGCGTGTGCTAAAACGTGTGTGTGTCTACAGAGCCCTAAGTTTATTTCTTTGTTCTGGAGCTAGAGACATTTAGGGGGTCTTTACTAAGATACAGTAGCATTTTTAGCTCACGTGAAAAATCATCTGGCTCTAAATGCTGAGACACCAGAGGCGTAGCTAAGGGGAGGCACCAGGGTAGCAGCTGCACCGCCATAAGGACTTCTGCCAGCTCCTCTTTTTACGCGATCTGTTGCATTTAAAACATGCGCCAGCACCATCAGTGGTCCACGCTCCACTTCCCCTGCACCTTCAACCTGGCTATGCTTCTGTGAGACACCCATGCGCCAGCTGATTTTTAGCGTGAGCATAAAACACTAGCGTACCTTTGTACAAGACCCCCTTAGCGCATGAGCCTTTACTGCCTACATATTGGTTGGTGGGAGGGGCTCACACGATAATGGCCACACATTAATGGTAAAATTAGTGCATGGCCATTAATGGGGAAAACTGAAAAATCAGCCATTTTACCCTAGCGGAATAAATTACCTTAGCGCACAGGAATGACCTGCGTAAGGACAGGCTAAGGCCACTTTTTCACTGCAGTTTGATAAAAGTACCCTTAAAACTTTGTAAAATTAGCTTTTTTAAATGCTTTAAAAAAAACTTAGGAGCCCTTTTACCAAGCTGCGGTAAGCACTAACAGGTACTTATCACATCTTACAATAAGTTTAGAGAACCTAACAGCAAGTGGTGAAATACTACTAGTCACAATACAGATCTTATCTTTGAACACTAGCATCCCCCAGTTTCAGATTATCAGGACAACAAAGTGTCAAGGTCATCAGAATTCTAACTGAATTTTTGGTTGAACTGGCAAGCATTGTTTTACAAGAGAACTATTTTTGTTTTGAAGGCACCTTCTACAAGCAGATTAGAGGGTACTGCGATGGGAGCTGGTATGGCCCCTTGAATCGCCCACTTATATGTTGGTGATTTTGAAAAAAAAAAAATTCTTAGGATCACATCCTCCCGACAAAGGAAAGAAGATCCACAGATTGATTAAATATGGAAAGCCAGTTGCTGATCAGGCACCCTGCACAGAGAGCAGGAGAGGTAGGAGCACTGAAGATCCCAGGCGGGAAGCACGACAAGGACCCAGCACCACCAGCTATGTCCACTCTGAAACAGCCCGCCACATTCAACTGGGGACCAGCTGACCAACTGGAGCAGGAGCCAAGGCCTCGGAGCCAGAGACAGAGGTAGTCTGACCATCCACCTGCTGGAGATAGAAGATACTGAGGAACTAAGCTGACAGGGCCGCCAAGAGCCGGAGCCGGGCCCAGGACAAGGCTGCCCCCGGCCCCCCCACCCGAGGTCACCACCCACCCGAGATCACCGGGCCCCCCCGCCACCCACCCACCTGAGGTCGCCAGGCCCCCTCCACCCGCTATTGGGCCGGGCACTCGGAACTAACCTTAAGCCTCCTTTCACTTCGCAGCAAGCAGCAGCAGGGCAGACATCTCCTCCTTCCTTCCATGCCTCGTCCTCGTGGACGTTACGTCAGGCGAGGGCGGGATATGGAAGGAAGGAGTGGCCTGACCTGCTGCTGCTTGCTGTGAAGTGAAAGGAGGCTTAAGGTTAGTTCTGGGAGTGACGGAGGGCGGGCCAGGCGGCGACAGACGGTGGGCCAGGCGGCGGCGCCGGGCCCCCCTGGAGGCCCGGGCCCCGGGACTTTTGTCCCCCCCTGTCCCCCCCTCTCGGCGGCCCTGTGAGCTGGAGGCTATGTAATGGTGCTCAGTTCTGTATTTTCTATCTCCAGCTGCTGGTCGATGGACATAACTACCCACACCTACACATGCTGGAATAGTAGGAAGTAATGTAATGGAAATCTTTAAAACCAGACCTGTCTGAGACCACCTGAAACCAGAGCACCACAGAGCAAGCAAATTTAGGGGGCCCTTTTACTAAGCTGTTGTAAGCAGCAAGTTAAAATGCACTACTGCGGGGCTTGCAGCAGGGTCAGGTCTAGGAGTGGACAGTAGGCATGTTCTATGCTAACTGATTAGTGCAGTACCATTGCCATGTGCTAACCAATTAGCGTGTGGTTAGTGAATGAGCCCTTACTGCCTAGAAAAGTCACAGTTAAGGGCTCATGTGCTAATGGGAAAATTAGTGTGTGGCCATTATTGGCAAAATAGAAAAATTGGCCAGTTACCAGCAGCGCTAAAAATGGTCGTAGCGCATGGTAAAGACCTCTGCTAGGAAAAGTGCAGGCCACCTTTTAGTGCTGCTTATTAAAAGGGCCCCTAACTTACTGAGCTGATAGATGAATTTATAAGCAACAAATGTCATAGACTAGTGTGTTTAAACCTTGGATATATCCTTGTTACCCATCTGCAAGTTTATTTGTGGGATCTTGTTCTTGAGAGCCAGATTTACTAAAGGCCTTGGAAACCACTTTTTGAATCTGTAAGAATTACAGATGTCAAAAATGAAGGTTCAGCTCCCTCTGCTGTTCCCTGTGGCTATAGCAGGAGCTCTACTATTCCAGCACCTACTGGTATTTGATCCAGGTACTTTCCCTGACTGCTCTGTAATGATGTGATAACCCTGCCATACATCCAGTTCCAAGAAAACAGCCCTACAGTTAATGGAGGGCAGTGCTTTATAAATGCAACTTATTTACATCTGTTTGAAAAATAAGCTATTTGGTGCAAATTAATTTAGTGGCATGATGATGTCATCGCCTTGTCTATTATTAGCTATGTAATAGCCTCGGGTTTTTCCAAGCTTATAACTGACAGTTGACTATCTAAATTCAAATGAAGTATGTATGCTGAAGGTAAATTAATCCTTAAGTACAATTGATCATCCATTCAGATCTTCAAGATACTTCTGGAGCTACATCTGCTGTCAGTCAGTCTCTTTTCAAATGTTAAGAGCCCACTTACTGAGACAGCAGTCTTAAGAGAGAAAACACCCTTGTTCATTTGAAAAGCAAGATCACAACTGTCCAGATGCATGGGATGGTAGTCTAGCTCATTTTTTTTTTTAATTTACATTTTTATTACATTTTCAGCAAAAATAATTAAAGAAAAATATTCAAGACATTCATAGCATCAGCCTAGCTCATTTTATTTCAGCATGTAGAGGAGTGTGGTAGCCGTGTTAGTCCACTCTTAAGGTTATCAATAGAAATCAAACAAAATAAAATATGGAAAAGAAAATAAGATGATACCTTTTTTATTGGACATAACTTAATACATTTCTTGATTAGCTTTCGAAGGTTGCCCTTCTTCCTCTTGAGGAAGAAGGGCAACCTTCGAAAGCTAATCAAGAAATGTATTAAGTTATGTCCAATAAAAAAGGTATCATCTTATTTTCTTTTCCATGTTTTATTTTGTTTGATTTCTATTGATATTTCAGCATGTAAATGGTACTGTGTAGCAAATTACAGCCAGGCAGGAGCACAGCCAGACATCCAATTTTGGGTGGGCTTGGGCCCAAGATGGGTGGGCAGAAGAACTCCGCCTTGTCCCACAAATGATTTGGTCTCTCCCTCTCTCGCCTGCATGTCATAGGTTCTCTCAAACATCCCCCCTCCCCTGCATACCTTTTAAATAGCAGCTTTTCACTGGCAGCGAGCAGCAACTAATACACACTGCTCATGTTGGTCCCACAGTCTTCCCTCTGATGCAACTTCCTGTTTCCGCATAGGCGGGAATACATCAGAGGGAAGGCTGTGGGGCTGGTGCGAGCAGTATTTATCAGTCGCTGCTCACTACAGATGAAGATCTGTTATTTACAAGGTATACAGGAGGGACAATTGTTGGGAATTTTTGGCTGGTGGGGCTTGAGCTGGTGGGGGATCCCTGCCAGCCACATCATAGATGTGCTGCTACTGGGTGGGCTTGAGCCCAAAATGGGTGGGCCTGGGCCTACCCGAGCCCACCCTTGGCTACGCCACTGCAGCCAGGTTCAACCAGTCCTTGCCCTGACATAAGTGGGTACCTGAGGACTCTTAACGGTTAAGAAAGGAAAAAATGCTTACCGCAAAATGTTCTGCGGTAATTTGCCTGTCAGTGCATGCTAATCGTGTGTTGTGTTCTATGTAATTATTTTGGGAGGGGGCGTGTCATGTGCTGGGAATTGGCTTGGAAGTGTTATCCAGCTAGTGCATTCACATTAGTGTATGCTAACTGGCTAACACAGGGTTAACATCAGAGCACTTAGCAACTCCTAAATAGGAGGTGGTAAATGCACGCTAATGGAAAAAAGTGGTGTGGGACCTTAAAAAAAAATCCTTAAAATACTGTTTCTTTAAATATCAGTATCAATATTTAATTTTATATACCATCAAACCATTAGCTAAAGACATTTAACAAGAAAAGGTAAAAAAAAATGAAACTCAATTAAGAGATATTCTTATCAAATAATAAGTTTTTAACAATTTATGCAACTTCAAATCATCTTGTGAAGACCTAAGATCCAGAGGAAGAGAATTCCACAGCTTGGGAGTGACAGATTTAAACATTCTCTTACAAGAAGATGACAACCGTATAGATGAAACTGTAGGAAATTTTAACCTATTAGCTTGAGATCAACGGGCAGGTCTATAGTTAAAGACTTAGATGCAACACCCATATACAACACGTTACAATAGTCAACATGCGACGAAACAAAAGCAAATGCCAATTTCTGTAGGTTATCAGTATTAAAATACGATTGAATTTGATGTAAAAATTGCAATTAAAAAAAAAATAGTGTAGTAGATAATTTGCAAATCAGAGGCTCCCCCATCAAGGCAGAGTCTAAAATCATTCCTAGACTATGTACTGATGTTTGTAGTGGAACTATATCGTCCAATAAAATGATTTAATCTGTTTTGGGAGAATTTTTTCCACCTACCCACCCATATTTTAACACATTTTAGTAAAAGGGCCCCAGAGAATGGTAATAGCAGGATTTCAACCTTGGTCTTAGGGGCCCTTTTACTAAGGCATGATAGGTCTAACGTGCGCTAAAAGGGCAGTACCGCAGGACGTGCTGAGGCGTCCCGTGGTAGTTTCCTGCTCAGCTTACACTAATTCTGTACTGGAAAATACAATTTATTTTCCAGCACAGGAGGTGTGCACATAGGCAGAGATTAGGCATGCCTACGCTAACTGCATAGTGCTGGCACCTTACTGCGTGGTACCCGATTAGTGCGGGAGTAGCATGACAGCCCTTACCGAATCTTAAACAGGTGATGGAAAGGGCTCCCACGGTAATGACCACCCGCTAATGCACGTGGCCATTAGAAAAAAAATGTACTTTTTAGTGCAGGTTGGTAAAAGGACCCCTTAGTTTCCAGTCTATTACACTGGCATCCAGTATCCCTACGTGCTGATTATGTAGCACCTTTTTCCAAGGCTGGAAAAATCTGTGGCACTTCAAGAAACTCTCTATTAACTTAAAGAAAGCCATTGAAACACCTCTCTTCAAGCCAATGAGTGATTTCTGCCTTTTGTTTTAATGCTCCATGCCTCATGTTGAGCCAAGATATAAGCTGTAAAGTATTATTTTTTTGTATCTGCAGCCTTGAACTAGTTTTACCTGACAGGTATATATACATAAGTATATAAGTATATAAGTATTGCCATACTGGGACAGACCAAAGGTTCATCAAGCCCAGCATCTTGTTTCCAACTGTGGCCAATCCAGGTCATAAATACCTGGCAAGATCCCAAAAAACTACAAAACATTTTATACTGCTTATCCCAGAAATACTGGATTTTTCCCAAGTCCAATTTAATAATGGTCTATGGACTTTTCCTTTAGGAAGCCGCCCAAACCTGTTTTAAACTCTGCTATGCTAACCACCTTTACCACATTCTCTGGCAACAAATTCCAGAGTTTAATTACATGTTGAGTGAAGGAACATTTTCTCCGATTCGTTTTAAATTTACTACTTTGTAGCTTCATCGCATGCCCCCTAGTCCTAATATTTTTGGAAAGCGAAAACAGACACTTCACGTCTACCTGTTCAACTGTACTCATTATTTTATAGACCTCTATCATGTCTCTCCTCAGCCGCCTTTTCTCCAAGCTGAAGAGCCCTAGCCGCTTTAGCCTTTCCTCATAGGGAAGTCATCCCATCCCCTTTATCATTTTCGTCGCCCTTCTCTGCACCTTTTCTAATTCCACTATCATTTTTGAGATGTGGCGACCAGAATTGAACACAGTATTTGAGGTGCGGTCGCACCACGGAGTGATACAAGGACATTATAACGTCCTCATTTTTGTTTTCCATTCCTAATAATACCTAACGTTCTATTTGCTTTCTTAGCCTCCGTAGCACAATGAGCAGAAGGTTTCAACGTATCATGAACGACGACACCTAGATCCCTTTTCTTGGTCGGTGACTCCTAATTTGGAACCTTGCATGACGTAGTTATAATTTGGGTTCCTCTTTCCCACATGCATCACTTTGCACTTGCTCACATTAAACGTCATCTGCCATTTAGATGCCCAGTATCTCAGTCTCGTAAGGTCCTCTTATAATATTTCACAGTCCTCCCGTGATTTAACGACTTTGAATAACTTTGTGTCGTCAGCAAATTTAATTACCTCACTAGTTACTCCCATCTCTAGGTCATTTATAAATATGTTAAAAAGCAGCGGTCCCAGCACAGACCCCTGGGGAACGCCACTAACTACCCTTCTCCATTGAGAATACTGACCATTTCACCCTACTCTCTGTTTTCTATCTTTTAACCAGTTTTTAATCCACAATAGGACAGTACCTCCTATCCCATGACTCTCCAATTTCCTCTGGAGTCTTTCATGAGGTACTTTGTCAAATGCCTTCTGAAAATCCAGATACACAATATCAACTGGCTCACCTTTATCCATATGTTTGTTCACCCCTTCAAAGAAATGTAATAGATTAGTGAGGCAAGATTTCCCTTCACTGCTGCTGTAACCTAAGTTGCAGGGGGATCAGATCATGGGCACATTTATTTATTTGTTACATTTGTATCCCACATTTTCCCACCTATTTGCAGGCTCAATGTGGCTTACATAATACCGGGGGGGGGGGGGGGGGGCGCTTGCATACTCCGGTGTAAACAAATACAAAGTGATGTTGTGGTAAGATAAAGTTCATGTGGCACAGCCACATTTGGGAATCATTCAATGGAAGAGTTGTGTTATGTCCACTTCGTACTTTAGGTTTGTTGTGTTGCAGAGATCAGGCATTTATGATGGATTGGTAGGGTATGACTTTTTAAACAAGGTTAGTTTTTAGTTTTTTCCAGAAGTTTAGGTGGTCGAACGTGGTTTTCAAGGCTTTTGGTAATGCGTTCCACAGTTGTGTGCTTATGTAGGAGAAATTGGATGCGTAGGTTGATTTGTATTTGAGTCCTTTGCAGCTTGGGCAGTGCAGATTTAGGTACGTTCATGTAGATTCGAATGTGTTTCTAGCTGGTAGGTCGATCAAGTCTGTCATGTATCCCGGGGCTTCACTGTAGGTAATTTTATGGACCAGAGTGCAGATTTTGAAAGCAATGTGTTCTTTGATTGGGAGCCAGTGTAGTTTTTCGTGGAGGGATTTTGCGCTTTCAAATCACGTTTTTCCAAAGACAAGCCTAGCTGCCGTGTTTTGAGAGGTCTGAAATTTCTTTAATGTTTGTTCTTTGCATCCCGCATAAATTCCATTGCAGTAGTCTACGTGGCTTAGTACCATTGATTGTACCAGGTTGCAAAATGTTTCCCTCGGGAAGAATTGTTTCACTCGTTTGAAGTTTCCACATTGAATGGAACATTTTCTTTGTTGTGGATGTCGCTTGGCTCTCTAGTGTTAGGTTGTGGTCCAATGTAACACCAAGGATTTTCAGGCTGTCTGAGATAGGGAGGGTGTAATCTGGGGTGTTCATAATTGTGGGGTTGTCCGCGTTGTGTTGGGATGAGAGGATAAGACAGTGTGTTTTTTCTTTGTCGAGTTTTAGTTGAAATGCATTTGCCCAGGAGCTGGTCGTGATTTCATTGGTGATTTCTGTCAGTTTAGATTTGTAAGGAATGTATATAGTGACATCATCTGCATAGATGAAGGGGTTAAGGCCTTGGTTGGATAAGGACTTGGCTAGAGGGGTCATCATTAGGTTGAAGAGGATCGGTGATAGTGGTGATCCTTGTGGTACTCCGCAGTCTGCTTTCCATGGTGATGATATGTTTGAGTTTGATTTTACTTGGTATATTCTTGTGGTTAGGAAACCCTTGATCCAGCTAAGTATGTTTCCACCAATCCCGAACTTATCTAGTAGTCTTATTAATATATTGTGGTTTACCATGTCGAATGCGCTAGACATGTCGAATTGGAGGAGGAGGATGTTTTTGCCTGTTGATATTTCCTGCTGGAATTTGGCTAGGAGAGTGAGTAGTACTGTTTCTGTGCTGTGGAGGGGGCGGAAACCTGACTGTGATTCATGTAATATTGAGAATTTGTTTATGTAATCTGTAAGTTGTTTGGTTACCATGCTTTCTATCATGGAATGCTGGATTTCATTTGGGGCCCTTGTTTATTTTAAGAGCTCTTCCAATATGTGTGATTCATTAACAAAAACTGGTAGAAATTGTTTTATGTCTGGCCCAATGTATCTTTATGAAGAACTTTATAAATCACTAGCAGATATACTCATTCTTCACCCAGGTAAGTGGACCCACCCAGGGCTGCCTCAGCTTATAGACCAGGTGAGGCACTGGCCCAGGATGCCAGTGATAAAGGGCGCCAAAATCCCAGTCTGCTCTACCTTCAAACTCCTAGAGAGATATATGCTGGAATGGGATCGTGGTGCCCTTTATTATCAGTGCCCTGAGCCAGTGCCTCACATGGTCCAGCAGAAGGACGGACTTGAGACAGAGGGAAAGATACTGGATCACATGCATGGGGGGGGGGGGGGGGGAGGGAGTGGAGGGAGTGGAGGGAGAGATACAAGTGGTGGATGGAGGGAAGCAATAGGCAAAGGGAACCTCAGTCCCTTGAGACGGCCCTGGACCCACCTAAGAATGACCCCCTCAGAAACAACAGTGTAACATTTTTGTTTTATTAATAAGGAATCTGCATTTGGCTTGTTAGGGTGCCTTAAAAGCTTTAAGGGTAGTTTTATAAAAGGTTGCCTAGGTTAAGAGAGTAAGCATATTTTTAGTTATTTTATAAAGAGACATAAGCACCTATGTGCCTTCACAAAATACTAGGAGTAAACTTCCAGAAATTACAGCTATATTGAAGCTAAAGGCATTTATACCATAAGTACATAATAAGTGTTGCCATACTGGGACAGACCGAAGGTCCATCAAGCACGGAATCCTGTTTCAAACAGTGGCCAATCCAGGTTACCTGGCAAGATCTCAAAACAGTACAATACATTTTATGTTGCTTATCCTAGAAATAAGCAGTGGATTTTACCCAAGTCCATTTTAATAATGGCTTATGGACTTTTCTTTTAGGAAGCAATCCAAACTTTTGTAAAACCCCACTAAGCTAACTGGTTTTACTACATTCTCTGGCAACAAATTCCAGAGTTTAATTACACATTGAGTGAAGAAATATTTTCTCCAATTAGTTTTAAATTTACTACTTTGCACTTCATTGCGTGCCCCCTAGTCCTAGTATTTTTGGAAAGAGTAAACGAGCGATTCAAATCTATCGGTTCCACTCTACTCATTATTTTATAGACCCCTATTATATCTCCCCTCAGATGTCTTTTCTCCAAGCTGAAGAGCCCTAGCCGCTTTAGCCTTTCCTCATAAGGAAGCCGTCCCATCCCCTTTATCATTTTCATCGCCCTTCTCTGTACCTTTTCTAATTCCATTATATCTTTTTTGAGATGCGGTGACCAGAATTGCACACAATATTCGAGGTGTGGTCGCACCATGGAGCGATACAAGGACATTATAACGTCCTCATTTTTGTTTTCCATTCCTTTCCTAATAATACCTAACATTCTATTTGCTTTCTTAGCTGCTGCCACACACTGAGCAAAGGGTTTCAACATATCATCAATGATGACGCCTAGATCCCTTTCCTGGCCGGTGACTCCTAATGTGGAACCCTTGCATTACAGAGCTATAATTCAGATTCCTTTTTCCCACATGCATCACTTTGCATTTGCTCACATTAAACGTCATCTGCCATTTGTATGCCCATTCTCCCAGTCTTGTAAGGTCCTCTTGTAATTTTTCACAATCCTCTTGCGATTTAACAACCAGCTGGTGTAAATGTGCCCACAAGTACAACCTCTATTCTAAAAAGAATGTGTGTACTTTGTAACTGAGCCCGAGCACTCTTACCCATGTGCTGCAAAAAAGTACCTGCTGTTTTGTCCCTGCATATACGTTTACTCACATACTTGGTTTTGAACGCAAAATATAAAAAAAAATTTCCTCTTTAGTACATGCAAGGTTAATTTAATGAGCACTAACATACAAATTAACACATGTACAATCAATTTACACCCAGTAAAAAGTTCCAATGTGTGTAAACACATTTGTTATTATGCAAATATTATATACTAAACAAAGTACATTTGAATAAAAACAGTGGAGCAAAGGAAAAATAACTGTGTAATAATTTTACAAAATCAAACGTAACAAAAATTACTATTACACTGTATCTCTAGATCCAAGTAAGAAAAGGAGGAGGATCAATTTTAAAAAATGAAAAATAAGGAAATCTACCAGTCCCAAAGTATTAAATATAATAAGCACTCTATGCATCTGGATGCCTAACCTTCTTCAATACATCATGATCCACCTGACCCTCCATTAATCTTTAGTCCCCCAATAACTTCTGGTGACTTCTTTTTTTTACTCTCAAGATAAGCAGTAAATTGAGATGGTTGATATTTTGGGGACTCATGAAATACAACACACTTACAGAGAATCTGAAAATAGCCTGCATATGCATAGATCTAATCTCTTGGGCTGCAGTTAGAAACTTCTTTCTCCTATCTTGGGTTTTTTAGATAAATCAGGGAAAATCCATATTTTTCGTCCCACCAAAAAATACACATCTATTCCTATAAACAAATGACGTGGAGGAATATTTTCAATATGACGTCTAAGTCCGACTTTGGACGTTTTGCAAAAAATGTCCAAAATCTAAATAGGAAAGAAGGTCATTTTTTTAAAAATACTGTGGACGTTTTGTTGTTTGGATGTTTTGTGATTTGGACTTTTTTTTTTGTTGTCCATTTAAAAAAAAATGTCCAAGTGCAAAACGCACAAAATCAAGCCATTGGGATGTAGGAGGAGCCAGCATTTCTAGTAGACTGGTCCCCCAGACATCCCAGGAAAACAGTAGGGCACCCTAGGGGGGCACTGCAGTGGACTTCATAAAATGAACCCAAGTACACATCTCACCATTGCTCCCTCATCTTGACTGCTGAGCCCTCAAAACCCACCCAAACTCCACTACCCCCAACTGTACACCACTACCATAGCCCTTACGGGTGAAGGAACACCTATATGTGGGTACAGTGGGTTTCTGGTGAGTTTTGGAGAGCTCACAGTTTCCTCCACAAGTGTAACAGGTAGGGAGGGGTAGGAGCCTGGGTCCACCTGTCTGCAGTGCACTGTACCACTACTAGACTACTCCAGGGACCTGCATGCTATACTAATGGACCTGAGTATAACATCTGAGGTTGGCATGGAGGCTGGCAAGTAATGTTTTTCATCACATTTTTAGGGGGGGTGGGACCACTGGGGGAATAAGGGGAGGTCACCTCTGATTCCCTCCAGTGGTCATCTGGTTATTTAGGGCACCTTTTTGTGCCTTATTTATTATAAAAACAGGTCTAGCTCAAAACGTCTAAGTTTTAGTCCTGGGCGGTTTTGTTTTGTTCCATTATGGCTGAAAAATGTCTAAGTCTTAGGAACGCCCAAGTCCCGCCCTGAGCATGCCCCTCGCATGCCTCCTTGAGATTTGGATGCACTTCTGACGGTCTTCAGAGAAAAACGTCTAAAAATAGGTTTCAAAAATACTGATTTGGACGTTTATTTTTAAAAAAACAAACAAACAAAGACAAAAGGAAAATCAAGCAAACAGAAGGAAAGGAAAGGAAAGGAAAGGCAGAAGGCAGAACAAAGAAGTGCTGCTGTGGTCCCAGAGCCTCAGGGGCGTCGCCCTCTCCCCTCCCCATCAAATGCATCATGACTGAAGAACCACTGTGGAGAGAGATGCCATCTGCCATGTCTTGCGTAGATCATTCAACGTTGCTGGAGAATAATGTAGCCCTTGGCAGTTGTTTCTCTCTCATGCTGGCGTAAATGGGAACACTTTGTAAGCTTGTGGGCATTCAGGGGAACTCCTCCTGAAAACATTAATACCATGTCCAGAAGGATGTGCTCAGGCAAACTTTGGGGATTTTCCTCCCCCCTGGGGTTCATATGTGTTTTCTTTAAGCCTGTTTGTGGACATGGTATATATTAATGCTTGCTGTTCCAGTTAATGGATAACATGAGGTGCAATGCAAAGCTTGAAGATTGGTCCAGAATTTGGCAGCTGCCAGAGAATTTAGTAAAAGCAGTTAGCTTAGCGGGGTTTAAAAAAAGGTTTGGATGGCTTCCTAAAGGAAAAGTCTAAATGGACTTGGGAAAAATCCACTGCTGATAAGCAGCACAAAATGTATTGCACTGTTTTGGGATCTTGCCAGGTACTTGTAACCTGTTGGAAACAGGATGCTGGGCTTGATGGACCTTCAGTCTGTCCCAATATAACAATACTTATGTACTTATGTAGCACCATTTCTTGCAGATGCTCAATATGATGAAATTGAATTTGAGGCTAGAATCATGGCCTCAGTGGTCACAGGACAAAGGTAGTTTGGCCAAGATACTGCCCAGCGGCTGAGGGTTAAAAACTTACCTCAGTAGACTTTCTTTAAAACACATTTGACATATGGGGATGACCTGTTTAAGACTGTCTGTGAGCTGGGAAAGCCTAGTCTGAGGATTCAGGAAACTGTCTCAGAATGCTTGGGCCACCAGGCAATTTAAATATGGTGCCACATAAGGGACAGATGCCCTGGTAGGAGACTTTCCTTTTATGGCTCAAAATGGGGGTCCTGAACATAATTCCTTCCCCCTGGCATATTTAAGTCCACCTAATGACACGGGGGGGAGGAGGTCTAAGCAATGGTTGTGTCAGTTACATAAGTATTGCCATACTGGGAAAGACCAAAGGTCCATCGAGCCCAGCATCCTGTTTCCAACAGTGGTCAATCCAGGTCACAAATACCCGGCAAAATCCCAAAAATGTACAAAATATTTTATACTGCTTATCCCAGAAATAGTGGATTTTCCCCAAGTCCATTTAATAACGGTCTATGGACTTTCCTTTAGGAAGCCGGCCAAACCTTTTTTAAACTCCGCTAAGCTAACTGCCTTTACTACATTCTCTGGCAACGAATTCCAGAGTTTAATTACACATTGAGTGAAGAAAAATGTTCTCCAGTTTGTTTTAAATTTACTACATTGTAGCTTCATTGCATGCCCCCTAGTCCTAGTATTTTTGGAAAGTGTGAACAGACGCTCCACATTTACCCGTTCAACTCCACTCATTATTTTATAGACCTCTATCATATCTCCCCTCAGCCGCCTTTTCTCCAAGCTGAAGAGCCCTAGCCACTTTAGCCTTTCCTCATAGGGAAGTCATCCCATCCCCTTTATCATTTTTGTCGCCCTTCTCTGCACCTTTTCTAATTCCACTATATCTTTTTTTTTGTTACATTCGTATCCCGCACTTTCCCACTCATGGCAGGTTCAATGCGGCTTACATGGGACAATGGAGGCTTAAGTGACTTGCCCAAAGTCACAAGGAGCTGCCTGAAGTGGGACTCGAACTCAGTTCCTCAGTTCCCCAGGACCAAAGTCCAACACCCTAACCACTAGGCCACTGCTCCACTTGAGATGCGGCGACCAGAATTGAACACAATATTCAAGGTGCGGTTGCACCATGGAGCGATACAAAGGCATTATAACATCCTCATTTTTGTTTTCCATTCCTTTCCTAATAATACCTAACATTCTATTTGCTTTCTTAGCCGTAGCAGCACACTGAGCAGAAGGTTTCAACGTATCATCAACGACGACACCTAGATCCCTTTCTTGGTCCATGACTCCTAACGTGGAACCTTGCATGACATAGCTATAATTCAGGTTCCTCTTTCCCATATGCATCACTTTGCACTTGCTCACATTAAACGTCATCTGCCATTTGTGGGGGGGAATGGCTTCAATAAATTGCCAGTAGCTCTTATCTGTCATCAGGCACAAGTATGCCTCCAAGCTGCTGGCTATGAAGTGTTCTTGGTTTCCCATTGCAATACTCCAGAAAAGGCAGCAGCGGTACAGATAACCCTGTGTCATTTCTGCACTTTGCACATAGTAGTACCAGTATCAGAGTCTGAAACAGAAAGAGGGGAATATTCCTCATATTTTGTGATACCCAAAAAGATGAGCTCCTTTGGACCTGAGGCAGGTCAATGTTTCCCTAAGGATTCTGAAGTTTTCCCTGAAGACATCTGGGTCATTTACGGTGGCTGTAAAAGTAGGGGAGGTTTTACCCACCCTGGGT
Source organism: Microcaecilia unicolor (assembly GCF_901765095.1). NCBI lineage: Eukaryota > Metazoa > Chordata > Amphibia > Gymnophiona > Siphonopidae > Microcaecilia > Microcaecilia unicolor. The sequence continues at coordinate 169,590,887 of NC_044040.1, forward strand.
CTATTAGGAGTCTACTTATATATTACGATCCAACCATACTTTCAGAAATGTCTCTGGTTTACTGGCCTAGGACACCATTTCCAGTTCCAGGCACTATCCTATTGGTGGCTACAGCATCACAAACATTCTCCAAGTTATTGTTGGTGGTGATAGCCTACTTGAGGAAAGATGGGGTGCTGTTACACCCCTGTCTTGACGATTGGCTAATTCAGGCCAAGATGGAGAGAGAAAGCAGGCTAGCAACAGCCCAGGTTATCACAGTTCTCAAAGAGCCGAGATGAATTGTCAACTGAGCTAAGAGCAATTCGATCCCTGGAATATCTGGCCATAGTGTTCAATACTACAAGATATCTGTAGAGCAGTAACATGGTCATCTCTGTCTTTTCACAAGTCTGTAGACTGGATCTGGGGACCAGTAAGATAGCCACCTTTGGAGTGGCAGTCCTGGCAACCACAGTGGATTCCTCCCACATCAGATGAAAAGGGCTTTTGTACATCCCACTGGTTTTGTGTGGACAAAGAGGAAAGTACAGATATATTTTACATTATAACTGTCATTTCTTGAGTCTTGCCAGATCAGTCAGGGAACCTAACCAATGAATCGAGGGGCTGAGAGAGGGGGGAGGGGTACTGCAGGTTGCACTAAATAGGAAAATAAAGGAATGTATAGATATGCGAGTATAAACATTGGGCATTAAGCAATAAGAGATTCAACGGCTAGGCTATAGAGAAAGTATACTAAAAAGAGTACTGACATGCTGTCTGCTGCACTAGCATTTATATAGGGATGCAACATGAATTTCTCTGTCTCCCCTTGCTTGAGAGCATTTTCCCACTGGTCTGAATTAGTCTGACAGGCTCAAAGAATGACAATTATCTGGCAAGATTGAAAGCCCTCTGGGGACAGGGAAATAACTACTGAACCTGAATGTAACCCACCTTGAGCTACTAATGAAAAGATGTGAGCAAAAGCTTAATAAAAAAATAAATAAATATAACTGCATTTTATTGCATAAAATAGGCCTTGGGACAAATAAAGCACATTAATAGTGTTGGTGTGTGTTGATAATAAATGATACTCTTAAATTTATTTATTGATATGCTCCAGTTCTCACTTACATTTTAAACTCATTCTGAAGAAAAATTGTCTTCTCTTATGTCTCAAAAGCATATTTTTCTATTTTTATAGAATATCCTCATTTATATTTTCCAAGAATTTTGTAACAGAAAAATGGAATGTTCACAAAAGAAAAATACGATAACCATACATAACAAGAAAACTAAAGTATTTATGTTCTGTGTATTGGTCCAGAATTTTAAGGGGGTGAACAAGGCTCAATTCCAGGAAATAATATTAATTAGAAAAATCTGCGCATGAAAGAGAGCAGCTACAAATACCTTCTACTGCATGGTATGTTAATTTAACAGAGATTCCCCTGGTAATGCAGAAGAACCCATTGGTCTGGAAAAACATAGGTGTTCAGGATCATAAAATATACACTTAACGGAATTCAGTTAGATTACACATTTACAGGGATAATTTAACCAAAATAATCCTCCAAGCTGTAACACTTTTGATCTTAGCAAAAGCTGTCAGCACCTCTTTTGGGCAGTCCTGGTAACATCTGGGTATACTCTGACCTTACAAGTCAAGAATGATGGAAAAAAAAGTTTAAAAATCCAATCTCAATCCAGCTCCAAAACAAAATGAACTATCATAATGGCCGGAAAAACCCCTGTAGTATTGAGTTAGATTCAGAACCTCGAAAGATACATCTGTTGCAGGCAATACAGGCTGAGCACTATTCCTTTTAACAAAGGGTGAAAAATAATATATCCTAGAAACTGAAGAATAAAAATCTTCCGGTACTTTAAGAACTTTCAACAGATGGAACTTTAGGGCCCCTGTTTACTAAGCAGCGTTATAGGCATGTTAACTTTTTTAACGCACATTAACCATGTACGTGCGTTAACCGTGCGTTAAGCTTCTCATATATATGTACACAACTATGGAATGAATTACCGACCACCTTGAGAGCAACACATGACCTGATGACCTTCCAGAAATTACTAAAAACTTATTTGTTAAAAAAAAACGTACAAAAAAGACCCCCCTTAAAAACTAACACCTAAATTTCACCAGATACAAGCTTAATGGAACCTTTCAAACTTGTTTATTCTAATTTACACCCTAATTGTTGTACATTTATCTTGTCCTGTTATCATTATGTTTTGTTTTTCCTATTTAACCACTTCGCATTATACATAATTTTCTTACGCACCTTAAATGCTATAACGCTGTAATTGTTATTCCGTTAATAGGATTGCCATGATATTCTCATGCACCTTATTTGTTATCTATATTCTGATTTCCTTATCCCATCAATGTGATTGTTGTTGTATTATATTGTAAGCCACATTGAGCCTGCAAATAGGTGGGAAAATGTAGGATATAAGTGCAGCAAATAAATAAATAAATGTATGTGCCTACGATATCCCTATAGGCGCCTACATGGTTAGCGTGCGCACTAAGTGTAGGTGCGCTAAAAACACTAACACACCTTAGTAAACAGGGCCCTTAGAAACATAATAAACCAGAGTGTCTTATGTCTCAACACGTTGTCCAAATCTTTCATCTCAAAGACATTTTGAAGTGAATTACAAAGTACAATTTGCCTCTAATGCCCCTAACTAAAAAGAAAATGCATTTGAAACTCATTTGAGTGAAGGTTAAGTAAGGACTATACCATAGTCTAACCTTGTTAATAAAAACACAAGTATGACAAGAATTGCTTTGCTGTTTTTTTCCCCCCAGTAAAGTCTCTTTCTTTGTACAAGCATCATAAAAGGACTAAGACAAGGCAAACAAAAAATCCAGGGAATGCTTCAAGCAATTTGCCTTTTTTCTTACCCTTTAGTAATGTGTTATGTTCTTAAGACTAACGGTATTCTAATGCAGCCTTCTGAAACGCTCCATTTATTTTCACTGTGCTACAAAAATTGCCAGCACGTGGCATGCTAGGTTTCTTGCCCTGAAAATCTGTAGAGTTTGGAGGCTGTGATGTGTGTTTGGAAGTGGCTAAAAAGCAACAGAATACTTGCCCTGTTGTCTTGCCTGGTTTTATTTTTTGGAAGGCACAACAGAGGCTGAAGGCTGAGAGCTTAAAGAGATTACATTTTGAAGGCACCATATAAGGCAGTGTGTAATAGTATGTTTATTACCCTGTTTTATGTGGCGTCATATGAGGTCAGATGGGAGAATTTCTGCATTGAAAATGAGAGATGGATTCATTGCTTGGCATTGACTATGCAAATAAAAAGAGAATTGGAGTCTGAGTTGAAGAGGCTGCACACACATAAGGACTTCATGTTGACTTGCAATGTCCTACTGTACTTTATAAACCTAGAGAGCAGATGGCATGACTTGAGAGCATCTGGCAGAGGAAAGGGGTCTGTCGGCTGTTTGGATAGACCATAAGTTGGATCTAAAAAAAAAATACTCCCTTGCTCTCTAAAGCTAAAATATTTGGAAAAAAGGTGTTTGTTTTAAAAAGCAGCTTTTCTCTTTTATACATTTTAATGTAGTGCCGTGATAGTGTGACCTCAATTTCTGATCTTCTAACTGGCATAAAATTACTGCAGTAGTGACTAGGGATGTTAATCTGTTAATGCACATTCAGCTCATTAGTGCACAATAAACTGATTTAACATACACTCACCAACAATTAACACATGCTCTGCCTATCAAAGTGTGTGTTAAAAACAATGACGCACATTAAAACAATTTCTGTTAAAACGAATGTATGAAATGAACCAAAACAAAATCACCCAAAAATCTGGAAACAAAAAGCCAAATGAACTGAAAATGTTTGGCCTGTGCACATATCTGGTAGCAACACTCAGTGTGGAAATAGCGCTTCCATTTAGGCACTACAATTATAGAATGGAGTAAGTGTCAAGCGTCTGTGTTTTTCTCTAAAAAAAATCTAAGCACTATTCTATGAAGTATCCACATCCCTTAAAGAATGGTGCTAAGCACAGATTGGGTCTATTCTGTAACAATGCGTGTAAATTGTGGGAATGCCCCCTGGAATGTCCCCGGCGAAGCCCTCTTGAAATTACATGTTATAGGATTTCTGTGCACATCGTTATAGAATAGGAAGAGAGATAAGTGACTTACCCAAAGTCATGAGGAGCATCACCAGGATTTGAACCCTGACTGCCCTGGTTCTTAATCTGCTGCTTTAATCATGAGGCCACTTCTCCCCTCCACTGCTTTTACAGGCAGAAAGTAGTGGGTAGGCAGAAATGTGCCTGTCCGAAGTGTCCCAGTGCCGAACTGTGCCTGTGCCAAAGTGTCCCAGGAAAAGCAAAAGAAATATGGCTGAAAAAGTCCAGGGAACTATTGATAAGGTAACAAACTTGGAAGGAGAGCTTATTAAATCTCAGAATATATCAACCACTCTAATCAAGGAACGAGACATTTTTGCTCGCAAAATTGTATACTTAGAAAACCAAAGTCGTAGGAACAACCTGAGATTTATAAATTTCCCAAAATCTCCTTTAATTGCTCCTTTGGACATGTTGAGAAAATATTTTCTAGAGGTACTGGGAATCCCAGTGGCAGCTTTTCCACCTGTCGCTAGGGCCCAGTACATAACTGGAATACAGAATATAGTTGGACAACCTCAGGCTGCACCGGACTTAGATTTGACCCATTTCCTGGAAAGCTCCTTGGATATAGTGACTGAAAGGACTACGCTATTAGTTACCTTTGCATTAGAAATGGACAGAAACAATATTTTTCGGACCTATTTTCGCCATATAAATACGGAATTCCTGGGTTCAAGAGTTCAGATCTTTCCAGACTTGGCTAGAGACACCCAGAAAAAAAGAAGCGAATTCCTGTCTTATAAGGCTAGAACTCTCAAGCTTGGAGCGGTTTTCCAATTAAAATTTCCAGGTAGATGTCTGGTGTCATTAAATGAAAATAATTATGTTTTTTTTGAACCCTTAAAATTGTTACAATTTATTGAGGCACAAGAAAGTGTGGAAAAACCTTTAACTGCCTCCCAGTGAGATAAATGCTATTATGTAAGCTATCAGGTTTATGTTCGCTCTTGAAATTTCATTTCTACATTTTTCCTGTATTTTCTTTTTACCTAGTACTTGGATCTTGTATTGATTTGTGGACAAAGAGAATAGAGGAATATTTCCTTTTAAATATTTGTTTGGATTATTATATTTCTTGTATATTCCCAATACATTTATGTTGATATGTAAATGTAAAAAGATATAAAGTATAAAAAAAAGTGTAGTTAAGTTAAGGTTAGTTAAGTGTAGATAAGTTAAGTGTAGTTATGTGTAGTTAAGTGTTGTTAAGAGTAGTTAAGTTAAGTTGTGTAGTGTAGTTAAGTTAAAAAAAAGTTAAGTTAGGTGTAGTTAAGTGAAGTTACGTTTAGTTAAGTTTAGTTAAGTGTAGTTAAGTATAGATAAGCTAAGTGTAGTTAAGTGTTCTTAGGTGTAGTTAAGTTAAGTGAAGTTAAGTTAGGTGTTGTTAAGTGTAGTTAACTGTAGTTAAGCACTCTTAAGTTAACATAAATACCCTGGCTGCTGCAGGGTTGTGGCCCAGGAGTGAGAGCTCTGGGATCCAGTAGTGGGGATAAGGAGTCTGGAGTTTTACTGCCGGGACCCAGCAGAGTAGATAGAGGAAAATCCTGGAGGCCGAGTACCTGATCCCAGGTCGACCTACTCCCAGCAGCATGAAATCAGGGCATATAAGTACATAAGTTAATAAGCATCACCATGCCGGGGCAGACCAAGGGTCCATCGAACCCAGCACCCTGTCACCGACAGCGGCCAAAAGAACAAGCACAGTCTGGTGCTGCTGTGGTGACTGTAGCATGGGCCGAGAGGGCCTCTGCTGCTGCCACAGAACCTGGGCTGAAGGTAGAGGAGATTCTGTAGTGAAAAACCACATTGGGTTCAAGTTAGAAGAATATCTGCTGTGACAGATGGGCCCAGGCCTATGGGAGCTCTGCTGCTGCTGCTGCTGGAGGTAGGGAGGAGAAAGGAAGAAATTGGGTAAGAAGGAAAGGGTTCTTTATGTGGGAAGTGATGGCCCAGTTTCCGGGGGGGGGGGGGGGGGGGGGAGAATATTGCCAATTCCATTGCATTTTGGTATTTAAAGTCCTACATCTTCCATTTGGAACCAATACAAGCTGAGACGGATGGGGGTTGAGTCTTGTCATTTTTTTGCTGTGAACTCTGTTATGGTATATTTCCTTTTGTAATGGGTGTTACGTGAGTTCCCATTCCCTTGGTACGTATGCAATTAAAACAGCATTTGTTATGGTGAAATTTTCTAAATGATTTTATTGGTTACTTTACCTTAGGTAGTAGGATTTTTTGTTTTTTTCTTGGCAGCTCACTCTTTGTGGAATTTTGAGGCGCTTTTAGACAGCTGGAGGGAGGTATTCTGTGCATTGACATGTGCCTTTATGTGAAATGAATTAGCATTTGATGCATTATTCTAGTTTTCTTCCATATTCATTTTTATTTATTTAAGACTTATCTATCCCATCTATCTACCAGGGGCGTAGCCAGACTGTTGGAATAATGTATTGTATTTTACATGCATTGTCTGTCACCAATTTTTTTCTCTGTGATTACTCTGTGACCTCTGATGTGAATTGTTCTGAGAGGTCACACCCATGCAACTTCCTGTGGGTGTGATTAGGCACAGCACATGGAGCTCATGATCTCTCCTAGCCTGAGGATCTATGGTGTGAGCATCCATTACCATCTAAGCACATGGAAAGAGCTGATAATCCAAATGTATAGTATTATGTTTATATAAGCCTGCCTGAATATCAATCTGACTAAAACTGTGAGTAAACAGATGTTTTGTTACTTCAACTTTAAAGTGACTCAGCAGTGAATTATTCTGGGGTGTATGTGAGAGAGATGAAGAAAAGAAATTAACATTTCTAAAGCTGAAGCTGTGTGTATAAAATCTGCTAATTATTTACTACAAATAATCCAACAAAAGGGTTATGGGCCCAGCCCAGGAATTGAAAAAGGGAGAAATATTACCAGGCAGTGAAAAAGCCAAATTTTTCTCTTAAGTTTTAAAAAGAAAGATTCAGTCTGTCTCTCTCTCCCCCCACACACCAAACAGGCTAAGAAATGGCTGAGGGAGGAAATTCACCATTTTTCTACTCTCTCAAGGTGCCTAAATTAACTGAATTTAATTATCAGCAGTGGGAACTAAGATTCAGATGTCTCCTTCAAGCAAAGAAATTAAGTATATGTTTAGACCAAAACAGAACAGCTGAAAATATGGCTGAATGGGACAATGCAAACTATTATGTGAAGTGCATGTTTTTGGAAGCTCTCTCAGAGAAACAAGCCATATTGGTGGAAGCAAAAGATACAGCAAACGAAATTTTATATAAACTGAGAACTATGTATGCAACTACATATGCAAAACAGCAACCAATTTGGTTAGCAGAGTTGAATGAAACCAAATTAAGGGATAAAAGTAAATGTAATGATCACATTATGCATCTTATGTCTTCATTTCAAAAGTTAGAACTTTCTGGAATTCCCATGTGTGATGCATTGAAAAGAGCATTTCTTTTTACCTCACTATCAAAGAAGTTTGATGTTTTTAGGTCTGTAAATGAAGCCATTGAAGGGCAATCTTTTGAACAGGCAGCATCAAAACTGAGGCAGGAATGCATAATTAATGATTCTGAGGAGATGTGTTCTCAAAGACAGTCAGAGAGAAATGAAACAAATTTCTTGGCAAAGAATAGAGGAAGGCGGAGCTATGGGAAAACTCCACCCAAGGGCAAGCTGATTTGCTATTCATGTGGAAAGGAGGGACATGTATCTAAATGGTGTAAGGAAACACAAAACACCCCCTCTAGCTCACCTAAGCCAATGGAACAAAAGAATTTTCCAAGCAATGATAAACATAAGAGCTTTCTAATGGTAGAAAAATCTTTGACTATGGTAAATAATAATTCAAATGAAAGTACTTGGATTTTGGATTCGGGGAGCACATGCCATTTAACCAATTGTAAGGATTTCTTTCAGGAAGTGAGTCCAGAAGAAGGAATTCTTCAAACTGCAAACGCAGGGACTACTCAGATCCAAGCAAAAGGCATTGGATTCTTAAAATGCAAAGTGTCTAATGAAGTTAAAGAAATTCCTGTAAGTGATGTCTTGTATATTCCCCAAGCAGTTTGCAATATGCTTAGTGTATCTACATTAGATAAGAAGGGATTTGCGATTCATTTTGAAAACAGTAAGTGCACAATCTCTAAAAAAGATGAAGTGTATGCTGAAGCTTTTATGCATAATGATGTTTATAAACTGAGCATTTCAGGTGAAGCCTCACATCTGGCGCAAGTAAGGAAGAATGATGGTAAATGTAGTCTGGAAATCTGGCACCGCCGCCTGGGACATCGTGATTTTAAGGTGATCCAGGATCTTTACAGTAAGCAACTTGCCACAGGCATTCAGATAAGTGCAGATGCTGGTAAAATGGAGAAATGCATAGACTGTGTTACTCAAAAAGGTGTGAGACCCTCATTTCCTGCATACACAGGAAATAGGAGTAATAAAGTACTGGACTTAATACACAGTGACTTATGTGGACCGTTTAATATCCCATCATTGGGAAATAACAGATTTGTGCTAATATTCTTGGATGATTTCTCTAGATATTGTGTGGCCTATTTGCTGAAAGAAAAAAGTCAAGTCACAGACATGCTGAAGAAATACGTAGCCATGGTGAGCAATAAATTTGAAAGAAAACCAAAGGTTCTTCAGACCGACAATGGTGGTGAGTTCACTTCACAAAGCATGCGCACATTTCTAGAACAAGAAGGCATTCAGCATATCACAACAGTAGCTTATACACCAGAGCAAAATTCTGTTGCAGAGAGAAAATTTAGGTCACTTGTGGAAATGACCAGATGTATGCTGTCAGATAGCAATCTCCCTAAAAGACTATGGGGGGAAGCCATTCTCACAGCAGTGTACCTACAAAACAGAATGCCAACTAAAGGCGCTGAGCGCACACCACATGAGACATGGCATGGTAGGAAGCCAAACCTGTCACACATAAGAACATTTGGAAGTACAGCATATGCTCATGTACCAAAGCAAAGAAGGCATAAGCTGGATTCCACAACAGAAAGGGGCATTTTAGTTGGCTATGCTCCAGGACACAAAGGATATAGAATTTTGAATCTGAAAACTGGCATTGTTGGCATAAGACATGTTACATATTTTGATGAAAATAAAAGGGTTGATAAAGGCTGGATTATCCCAGATGAGCCTTATCATCCAGAATATGAAACTAGAACCATAATAGACATGCCAGTGTATATAAATGCCATACCAAGGCAGATGTCTGAAAGCAACTCATCTGTATCTAACGAGGAACAGGCAGAGGAAGCAGACACAGAAAGGATCATTGCAGAAGACAGTACAGTTGGAGAAGGGGAATCAATTGGAGAAGGACTCTCAGATTTAGAGGATGCGGAAAGGTCAGATCAACCTGTTGTCAGACGCTCATCCAGGGAAAACAAAGGTGTTCCACCTCCAAGACTGTCTTACCTAACAAAGTCAGCAGAAGCTCAAGAGCCCTTAACATGGGATGAGATTGAGAAAATGCCAGCAGAAGAAGCTGCTGAATGGCGTAAAGCTGCACAAGAAGAAATTGATGCATTGCATAAAAATAAAACTTGGATTCTTACAAAATTACCTCCTGGCAAGAAAGCTATAGGATGCAAATGGGTATTCAAGTTAAAAAGGAATGCACAAGGAAAAGTGGAAAGGTATAAAGCCAGATTAGTCGCAAAGGGATATCTTCAAAAATATGGAGAAGATTTTGATTAAGTGTTTGCACCTGTAGTGAAACACACGACAATTAGAACACTTCTGAGCATTGCAGTCTCAAAAGGCATGCAAGTCAACCACATTGATGTGAAAACAGCATTTCTTCATGGAGATATAACTGAAGACTTGTACATGGAACAGCCAACAGGTTTCATAAATACAAAACAAAGACAGCTAGTGTGTAAATTAAACAAAGGTCTTTATGGATTAAAGCAAAGTGCAAAATGTTGGAATGACAAATTGCATGAAATATTGACAAATTTAGGATTTAAGCAAGGTGAAGCAGATAAATGCTTGTACACTAGGTGCAGAAATGGACAATATGCATACATTTTAGCTTTTGTTGATGATCTGCTCATTGCAAGCGAAAGTGAGCAAGAGTACAAGGACATTGTAAAATATTTAAACCTGAATGTTGAGATAAAAGAACTTGGTAATGTGTCATACTATCTTGGTATAGAAATTGAGAAACAAAATGATGGTTCTTATCTTCTAAGCCAGAAGCAGAAAATAAATGAGCTTATTGAAAGTTTAGGTATGCAAGATGCCCAAGTTGTAAGCACTCCCATGATCACTGATTTTCTGAAGGATGAAACAGTAAGAGAACCTTTACCAGATAACATCCAATATAGATCAGCCATAGGTAAGCTTTTATATCTGACTACCACATACAGGGCTGATATAGCAAATGCAGTAGGAATTTTGAGCAGAAGGGTCAGCTCACCTACCAAATCAGATTGGACTGCAGTTAAAAGGATGGTAAGGTATTTAAAAGGTACCATTGATTGTAAATTAAAGATTTCAGCCAATAGTAATCCAAAACTAATATGTTACTGTGATTCAGATTGGGCAGGGGATCATTCTGATTATAAATCCACAAGTGGATATGTGTTTATGTATGGAAATGTACAAATTTCTTGGGCCAGTCATAAACAAAGTATTGTGAGTCTGTCTTCTACAGAAGCTGAATATGTGGCTGTATCAGAAGCATGCAGAGAACTGATGTGGATTGAAAAACTTTTGCTGGATTTTGGAATAGCTGAACAGAGACCAATCCAGATAATGGAAGATAATCAGAGCTGCATCAGACTGTCACAGAATGACAAGGTTCAGTCACGCACCAAGCACATCGCAACGAAATATCACAACGTGCGAGAGCTGGCGAAAGAAGGGGTCATCAGTCTAGACTATTGTCACACCAGTGAGATGACAGCTGACATCATGACCAAACCGTTACCCAGAGAACGTTTTGAGAATCTGCGAATAAAGCTTGGACTTTGTATGAATTAATAATTGCATGACAGTTATGCATGAGAAGGGGTTTGTTGGAATAATGTATTGTATTTTACATGCATTGTCTGTCACCAATTTTTTTCTCTGTGATTACTCTGTGACCTCTGATGTGAATTGTTCTGAGAGGTCACACCCATGCAACTTCCTGTGGGTGTGATTAGGCACAGCACATGGAGCTCATGATCTCTCCTAACCTGAGAGGATCTATGGTGGTGTGAGCATCCATTACCATCTAAGCACATGGAAAGAGCTGATAATCCAAATGTATAGTATTATGTTTATATAAGCCTGCCTGAATATCAATCTGACTAAAACTGTGAGTAAACGGATGTTTTGTTACTTCAACTTTAAAGTGACTCAGCAGTGAATTATTCTGGGGTGTATGTGAGAGAGATGAAGAAAAGAAATTAACATTTCTAAAGCTGAAGCTGTGTGTATAAAATCTGCTAATTATTTACTACAAATAATCCAACACAGACACCCAATTTTGGGTGGGCCTGGGCCCAAGATGGGTGGGCAGAAGAACCCCACCGAGTCCTATAGGTGATTTGGTCTCTCCTTCTCTCGCCTGCATGCCATATGGTCTCAAACATCCCCCTCTCCCGCATACCTTTTAAATAGCAGATTTTCACTGGCAGTGAGAAGCAACTAAGACACACTGGTCATGTTGGCCCTATAGCCTTCCCACTGCTGCAACTTCCTGTTTCCACATAGGCAGGAAATGTCAGAGGGGAGGCTATGGGTCCGGTGTGAGCAGTATGTATCAGTCACTGCTTGCTGCAGGTGAAGATCTGCTATTTACAAGGTATAGGGACAGTTGTTGGGAGTTTTCAGCTAGTGGGGCTTCGGAATCCCTGCCAACTGCATCATAGATGTGCTGCTACTGGGTGGGCCTGAGTCCAAAGTGGGTGGGCCTAGGCCCACCCAGGCCCACCCTTGGCTACGCCACTGCTATCTACAAAGTCCTATTGGAGTTAGAGCAAACACAAACAGCTTAAAAGGGCAAAGCCCAAAAAATTATGAACTCAAAATTCCAGACAGGCATCTCGAATAAAAAGGTTTTAACATGCTTATGAAAGGAATCTAAATCAGAAATTTCCTTACTACATGTAAATGTAGGGCAACCTATTCTAAAACTGGGGGGCAAACACTGAGGGCCCTGTTTACTAAGCCATGCTAGCGTTTTTAGCGTGCGCTAAACACCAGTCACGGCTTAGTAAACAGGGCCCTGAAAAGTGGCCTGTGCTATGACTAGCACGTGGATTTCCCACGCATTGAGGCCACTTTTAGCATGGCTGTAAAATGCTCAGCTGTGCCATTTTCTTACTTGCAGATTACTTCGCAATTCTGATTACGTATGGGGCTCATTTTCAAAGCACTTAGCCTTTCAAAGTTCCATAGGTTTCTATGGAACTTTGGAAGGCTAAGTGCTTTGAAAATATGCCTCGTATACTTCTGCAGTCTAATTAGTTTGAAAGGCCATATCCCACCTCAATGGGTGGCTGTAAGTGCTCCCCCTGAAATGGCCATGCGGCAAGTGTGAACTTATCGCACTGCCATTTCATTTTTTCCAATTTTCACCCACTGCGCTAAAGGGGGCCCTGGCGTGCGGCATAAAAAGCCAACATCACTGGTGCCTGGCTCCTTCTACTATGGCTTAGTAAAAGGACCCCTAAACACTGAGACACCTAGGCATCTCAACGTTTAGCGCCAGGTGATTTTTAGCACAAGCTAAAATCACTGGCTCATCTTAGTAAAAGACCCCTTATGTTAGCAATGTGTGCAAACTGTCATGCCAATAAAGTTTTTGATTCTAATAACACGCACTTGTAAAGGCCAAGGAGGTACGAGGTTATCTAGCCCATTATATGGGTTGAAGCCAGTAGGCAGAGTCACAAGTACACCCAAAACAATAGCAAACACTATTGAAAGCAAGATTATTAGAAATAATGGACTGCCTATGCGTGGACCATCTATAAAAAGTCAAAAGCTGTTCCAGTTGGATAGGCAGTGCCTTAAAAGGTGGAGGTAAAAAATATATATATATGTATGTATATATAATTTTTTTTACTAATTTGACAGCTTTTTAATTTATTTGAAAGTGTCCCATATGTAGATATAAATATCATGAAATCAAAACTGAATATCACAAAAGTTATTATAGCTGGTGAAAACAGCACTAATAAAGGCTGTATTGTGTGCTCATTTTTCTACACTGTTCTATACACTACAGTAATACATGGACAAATTTCAGTGAGGATATCCTGTTTACTGATGGGCTCATCTTAACTGGTGCTGTAATCTGCCTTGGGAAGCCTGGTCTTATGAAGATTGATTGGGAATCCTGGTGTTGTGAAGATGTGATTCCATGTGCCCCTTTTATTGGGGCACATGGAATTACATCTTCACCTTATCTCTTTTGTACAAATGAATTATTCTGTTTTGAGCATGTTTCAGGGACAAGTGGTTTTCATAAATCAAATAATAAAAATAAATATTTTCTTTTATGCAGATCTCTCATTTGTTTAAACATAATTAAATGGGCTATAAGCCCCTAATGCAGTCCATTGGTTTTCTTATATTTTGTTCATGTGATGACTGCGCCAAAACTGGAAATACAGCGAGACAGAATAATAGCATTCAGTAACATCCAAAACGTATTAATGAACATTAAAATTGTGTTTGGGTAATAACTGAGAAAATGCTGATGAAAACTGACTTGAAGAAGAAATAAATATATATCACAGAGCTGGAAAATGTTGGCACATTTATACTGACTCTGGACTTCTGCATGAAGGTAGCTCTGCCCTCATCTACTATAATAAAAAGCACCTCCAAAGTTCTGAAGCTGACTCCGTGGCTTCAGTGAAGGGTTCGTAACGGTGTCACATCTCTCTCTGCCCCGCCCTCGCGTCAAAGCGTGATGACATCGAGGGCGGGTAATCAGAAGGCAGGACTGATGGCCAGGGCTTTCAATAATGCCGCCGCCGCCGCTTCCACGGAGCTAATCTGGGGAAACAGTACAATCGCTGGGTGGCTGGAGGGGGGGCAGGGGACAGAGGAGAATTGTAGGGTGGCTGGAGGGGGGCAGGGGACACAGGACAATCGCTGGGTGGCTGGAGGGGGGCAGTGGAGAGAGCAGAATCGCTGGGTGGCTGGGGGGGGGCAGGGGAGAGAGGAGAATCGCTGCATGGCTTAAGGGGGGGCAGGGGACACAGGAGAATCGCAGGGTGGCTGGAGGGGGGCCGAACACAGGACAATCACTGGGTGGCTGGAGGGGGGCAGGGGAGAGAGCAGAATTGCTGGGTGGCTGAAGGGGGGGCAGGGTAGAGAGGACAATCGCTGCATGGCTCGAGGGGGGGCAGGAGATACAGGACAATCGCTGGGTAGCTGGAGGGGGCAGGGGCACAGGACAATCGCTGGGTGGCTGGAGGGAGGGCAGGGGAGAGAGGACAATCGCTGCATGGCTCGAGGGGGGGCAGGAGATACAGGACAATCACTGGGTGGCTGGAGGGGGGCAGGGGCACAGGACAATTGCTGGGTGGCTGGAGGGAGGGCAGGGGAGAGAGCATAATCGCTGGGTTGCTGGAGGGGGGCAGGGGAGAAAGCAGAATCGCTGCATGGCTCGAGGGGGGGCAGAGGATATAGGAGAATCGCTGGGTGGCTGGAGGGGGGCAGGGAAGATGAGAATCGCTGGGTGGCTGGAGGGGGGGGGGGCAGGGGAGACAGGAGAATCGCTGGGTGGCTGGAGGGGGCAGGGGAGGACAATCACACACACTCTCTCTCTCAGACACACTCGCACCCAGTCTCACTCTCTCTCTCACACACACACACACTCTCGCATGGTGCTGCCAACCACACAGAGGGGGGGGGGGGGGAGAGGCAGGGGGTCCTGAGACCACAGGGGAGGGGAACGTGGATGGGGAGGGGGTCTTCAGACCTTAGAGGGGGGAGGGGATCCTGAGACCAGAGGGAGGGGATCCTGAGACCAGAGAGGGAGGGGTCCTGAGACCACAGAGGGAGGGGGAAGGTATCTCTGTCACACACACACACACACACTCTCACAGTCAGTGTCTTTCTCTCTCTCACTCTCACACAGTCTCTCACACTATCCTGCTTATAATCGAACGAGAAAAACGCCCAAGTTCCGACCTAAATCGGGAGATGGGCGTTTTTCTCACAAAAACAAATAAAGCGGTATAATCGAAAGCCGAACTTTGGACGCTTTCAACTGCAGTCCGTCGCGGATGCGGACAAAGTTGACGGGGGCGTGTCGGAGGCGTGGTGAAGGCGGAACTGGGGCATGGTTATCACCCGAACAGAGATGGGCGCCTTTCGCCGATAATGGATACGTTTGTAGCTAGAATTTAGGGCACTTTTCCTGGACCCTGTTTTTTCACGAATAAGGCCCCAAAAAGTGCCCTAAATGACCAGATGACCCCCAGAGGGAGTCGGGGATGACCTCCCCTGACTCCCCCAGTGGTCACTAACCCCCTCCCACCACAAAAAAAATGATGTTTCACAACTTTTTACTTTCACCCTCAAATGTCATACCCTCCTCCCAAGCAGCAGTATGCAGGTCCCTGGAGCAGTTGTTAGGGGGTGCAGTGGACGTCAGGCAGGTGGACCCAGGCCCATCCCCCCCCCTACCTGTTACAATTGTGCTGCTTAATGCTTAGTCGTCCAACCCCCCCAAACCCACATGTAGGTGCCCCCCTTCACCTCTTAGGGCTATAGTAATGGTGTAGACTTGTGGGCAGTGGGTTTTGAGGGGGATTTGGGGGGCTCAACACCCAAGGGAAGGGTGCTATGCACCTGGGAGCTCTTTGACCTTTTTTTTTGTTTTTGTAAAAGTGCCCCCTAGGGTGCCCGGTTGGTGTCCTGGCATGTGAGGGGGACCAGTGCACTATGAATCCTGGCCCCTCCCACGAACAAATGCCTTGGAGTTATTCGTTTTTGAGCTGGGCGATTTCATTTTCCATTATCGGTGAAAAGCAAAAACGCCCAGCTCACACCTTGGCGAATAAAACATGGGCGTCTATTTTTTTTGGAACATACGGTTCACTCCGCCCCTTCACGGACCCGTTCTCGGAGATAAACGCCCATGGAGATAGGCGTTTCTGTTCGATTATGCCCCTCCATGTCTCACACTGTATCACATTCACTCTATGTGTCACAGTCATTCTCACACACTCTCGGTCTCACACACACTGTCTCATACACTGTTACGTCTGTGCTTTCCTCGCCCTC
This sequence comes from Microcaecilia unicolor, assembly GCF_901765095.1. Taxonomy (NCBI): domain Eukaryota; kingdom Metazoa; phylum Chordata; class Amphibia; order Gymnophiona; family Siphonopidae; genus Microcaecilia; species Microcaecilia unicolor. Next base: position 169,607,345 of record NC_044040.1, read on the forward strand.
TGGTGGCCAGAACAGGTGGCTGTTATGGACCATCACCCGTTCCAGATTTTAGCTGAGTCCGGTCCGGATCTTCCAGGCTGCCAGGTTTGCTTGCTTGGATTGAGCCTGTACAGCCACCATAGCTTCCTGGTGATTGCTGCAGCTGAGTCTTTCCTGTCTGGGCTTATTAGCCATTTTGAAACTCTCTGGCTTTGCCTTTGCATTGCGTCTTAGGCCCTGGTCGTGGGTGCTTGTGCACTTCTGCCTGAGAGACTTTGTCTGGTCCTGTTTCTGTGTTTGCTGGTTTCCTGCCTTTTGAACCTTGCCTGATCCTGGACTTTGCTTTGCTTGCCGCCTGCCTTTTGAACCTTTGCCTGGACCTGGACTTTGTTTTTGCTTGCAGCCTGCCTTTTGAACCTTTGCCTGGGCCTGGACTTTGTCTTGCTCGCCGTCTGCCTTGTGAACCTTGGCCTGGACCTGTCTTCTGCTTGCTTGCTGGCTGCCCGCCCGAGACCTAGCCTGGATTTGCTGGTACGTCTGTTCTGCCTTGCTTCTGGTGTGGGGTGGTTTTGCCTGCCACTGCTGCTCCTCGGCAGTGGCCCAAGGGCTCACAAACCCAGTTCCTGTTTAGTGAACGTGGCATACACTCTCTCGGTCTCACAGAGAGTCGGTGTATCGCACACATACTCTCTCACACTCTGTCTCACACACACTCTCTCTCTCTCACACACAGTGTATCTGTGTGACACACACTCTCTCACAGTCACTGTGTCTCACATACGCACTCGCACACACTCTCATTAGCACCCAGACTCACTCTCTCTCTGTCACACACACACACACACACTTGCACATTCACTCTCTCTCTCTCTCTCTCTCTCTCTCACACACACTCTCTCAAACATACAAACTCCGAGGAAAACCTTGCTAGCGCCCGTTTCATTTGTGTCAGAAACGGGCCTTATTTACTAGTTATTTAATATATTTCTTTTAAATAGTAGTAATAAACAATATTAAGTGCATTTTTATAATAAACCACTGCATTCCACAAAACAAAACCAGCAAGTTCCCACAAACCATCTTTCTCTTTTGATCTAGGCACAGGAAGAAAAGAAAAAGATTTTAAATGCTTCCAGGTTTTAACCTAATTGATGTTTAATGTAGGATATAACCAGTGGTGTGCTGGAGCCGGCTTGCTCCGGCTCGCAAGAGCCGCTTGTTAAATTTTGACAGCTCTTGCGAGCCCGTTGTTGTTGGGGGCGAGCCGGCTCCATTAGGGGAGGTAAACATGGCAGGAGGGCGCCATCACAGGCCATGCTTACCTCCCCTCCCGCTCCCAAACACGTCCAACAATGTCCTTCGCCCCCACCCTCCCCTCTCGCTCCTATCCGTCAGTTTCTCTTACCGCCCTCAAAGCGCCACTTATTTAAAACGCTGCTGCCCGGCCGTCTTCAGCCTTCCCTGCTTGTTTCGGATGAGTTCTTCCCTTAGTCCCGCCTTCTGACGTCATTCTGATGTCATTTCCTTTTTCCTCGAAGGCGGGACTGAGGGAAGAACTCATCCGAAACAAGCAGGGAAGGCTGAAGACGGGCAGCAGCGCTTTAAATAAGCGGCGCTTTGAGGGCGGTAAGAGAAACTGACGGATAGGAGCGAGAGGGGAGGGTGGGGGCGAAGGACATCGTTGGACGTGTTTGGGAGCAGGAGGGCAGGGGAGGGAAGAGAATTACTGGGCATGGAAGGGCAGAGGGGGGCAGGGGAGAGAATTGCTGGGCATGGAAGGGCAGAGGGGGGCGGGGAGAGAATTGCTGGGCATAGATGAGCAGAGGGGGGCAGGGGAGAGAATTGCTGGGCATGGAAGGGCAGAGGGGGGCAGGGAAGAGAATTACTGGGCATGGAAGGGCAGGGGGGGGCAGGGGAGAGAATTGCTGGGCATGGAAGGGCAGAGGGGGGCAGGGGAGAGAATTGCTGGGCATGATGGGCAGAGGGGGGCAGGGGAAAGAAATGCTGGGCATGGATGAGTAGAGGGGGCAGGGGAGAGAAATGCTGGGCATGGATGGGCAGAGGGGGGCAGGGGACAGAATTGGGGGGCATGGAAGGGCAGAGGGGGGCAGGGAAGAGAATTACTGGGCATGGAAGGGCAGAGGGGGGCAGGGGAGAGAATTGCTGGGCATGGATGAGTAGAGGGGGGCAGGGGAGAGATGCTGGGCATGGATGAGTAGAGGGGGGCAGGGGACAGAATTGGGGGGCAGGGGAGAGAATTGCTGAGCATGGATGGGCAGAGGGGGGCAGGGGAGAGAAATGCTGGGCATGGAAGGGCAGAGGGGGGCAGGGAAGAGAATTACTGAGCATGGAAGGGCAGAGGGGGCAGGGGAGAGAATTGCTGGGCATGGATGAGTAGAGGGGGGCAGGGGAGAGAATTGCTGGGCATGGAAGGGCAGAGGGGGGCAGGGAAGAGAATTACTGGGCATGGAAGGGCAGAGGGGGGCAGGGGAGAGAATTGCTGGGCATGGATGAGTAGAGGGGGGCAGGGGAGAGAAATGCTGGGCATGGATGGGTAGAGAGGGGCAGGGGAGAGAGGAGAGTTTCAGGACATGGATGGAAGGAAGGGCAAGAGAAATTCTGGACATGGATGGAGGGAAGGGAGAGAGAAGAAATGCTGGACATGGAGGGAAGATAGAGGAAGGAGATTAGATGAGGGAAAAGGAAGTGAGGAGAGAAACTGCACATGGATGGAGAAAATAGGCAGAAGCTGGGTCCACTGTACAGTCAAGTCTGCGGAGGACCAGAAATGAAGAAGAAAGGAGGAAAGAAAAGAAATAAATGGAAAGGAAGCCCTGGAAATGGAGTTAAGAGGACAGATAGCAGCAGAATCAGATACTGGGCCAGCATGATCAGAGAAACAAAGTCACCAGACAACAAAGGTAGAAAAAAATAATTTTATTTTCATTATAGTGTTTGGAATATGTCCACTTTGAGAATCAGGTGCTGAACGTTAAAAGTTTATATTTATTTACTTATTTATGGCATTTTATCCCATATTAAACATGAATTAGATTGGAACCTGGGATCATTTAATTTTTTTTTTTCCTGGAGAGAGTAATGCATTGCCCCCCCCCCCCCCCCCCGGCTATAGCCAGCTCTGCAATTTTAGGGGGGGCGCAGAGGTGGATGGGGGGGGCGGCGAGGTGGACCGGGGAGAGAGCCTGTTGTTAAAAATTTACTAGCACACCACTGGATATAACTGCCGTAAATAAATAAATAGATAGAAACTCTGAATGTTGAGCACCTGATTCTCATAACATGATGTCTGTTTTAGTGGTCCTTTACCAGGAGAAAAAGACTCTGCACGAATATAATACATGCTAGGGTCTCCCCTCCAAATGACACACTGATTACGATTTATAACAATAAATGAAAAGTTATTCTGTTATTATACTTCCTCTATGTACATCCGTATGCTGCACAAGCTGGCACGTTTGAAAATATTAGTGAGATTAAATAAAAATGCAACCAACAATAAAGAACTACAACTTGGATGCAGCTGCTCATAGGTTTGCTTGCTATGTTTTGAGTGTAGGCAGAACGACGGCTGCGCGAGGAAGGGGAAACAGATACTAACCTAAGTGCCTTGTCAACATTTTGACGTCATGCCGTCTGCTGTTCTCATCAAACTTCCTTAGCAAAGTCAATAGCCGGTGTGCTGGTTAACTTTCTTTTCAGCTGTCTACAGTCAGCATTCAGTTTGTTTTGAAATAATAATTAAATCCAACAGTAGAGGAAACAGATCCTTCCTCTCCTTTCAGGTTACACAGTAACATCAAGTCTCTCATTGCCTCCCAATGCCTAAAGTACCACTGGGCGTGGACTCTGCATTATATTGCCGTTCAAACGAAAGCAAGCAGGAAAACTCGCCGTTACAAGCCTAAAATCCTGCCTGCAAACTGGAAAACACACTTCCTTCTTCAAAATCTGAAATAGTGAAATCTTGAAAAGCAGGAGTCTTGATCATTTTACTGACCTGGGAACTGCTGTCTTTTAGCATTTCATAGACTTGATAGAGAATCCATTATCCAGGTTTTACTTTGAACATGAATCAGCAAACGAAAGTGAAAATACGGAAGTACTGAAGGAAGTGGTGTGAGGCACCAAAAACTTAAATCATCTCTGTGCTGAAGTAAGTAAAGACGAGATATACAGTGCTGTAATTTTCCTGGGGCACATACGTTTGTAGATGATCTTTATTTTAAGGCACTAAAGAGGGAAACTTAACAGTACGAGCTGCAAAGGTGGTGGCAGATTATCAAGGCTGATGCAAGGGTAATAGGTGTACTAGGCAAACCTGTAATCTTGTGCCTTCTCAATTAACTTTCAGGCTCGTAGATATCTATCCTCCTACCCCTCTCTGTGCTGAGATTTTGATAATTAAATTCAATAGTCGTGATCACCCACCCCCAAGCTAACCTTTCCAGAATGTACCTGTAAAAATAGTTAACTTTGTTGTTGTTGTCGTGTGTGTAATTTTGAAAATTTTTCTGTGTAAATATGCTGTTTGAAACTTACCCTCCTTCCCTGTCCCTAAAATTATGCACTAATGTTTTTTTGTTGTTTGTGTGTGGGGGGCTGTCAGTACCTATTGTTTTGTTTTAACCGTAGTTGCCATTTGCTGCCCTTAGTGACTGACTAGTGTGGCTTCTGCCTAATGGTGAAGCTGGCCCTGGTATTAGGGCAGATATTCAGGCTTTTTGGCTCCCTCTCCTGAGATTTTGATACAACTCAAGCACTATAGCTCTCAGAACAATCCTGTAAACAATGCTTAACTGGACATAATTATGTTAAATATTAAACTTTGGTTTGTTTCTTTATTAATGGTATATGGATCCTGTAGCAATTTGGAAATGTAAATATAGTTGTTTCTTGTGAATTTAGAATTTTTGCAAGCCTGGAAGGTAAACAGGACAACTTTTCAAAGGGACCTATGACAGCTCTGTTTTGCGGTGGTGGGGGCTGTAAAGCGTAGCTGAATTCAAAGCAAAACAATAGGTTATGACAGCCATTCTTTTGTCCTGCAGGGAGGGTGGGCAGTTTTAAAAGAACCTATTTATCTGAGTAAAGGTGGGGGGAGGAGTTACAAAGTTCTGTAAAAAAAAAAAATATGCCATTTTACCACAGCTTAGTTTACCATGAGAGTCACTGATTGATTGCAGTAACTTAGTACCAGTGGTTAGTGATTTCCATGATAAATGAATACTGCAACTTGTGATCAGTTTCATAAGCTGTATTATTCAGTTCCCGGGGAACATGGGATTGCTAACCCTCAGCCCCATGGGGAGCCACCTTAAAATAGCTCAGCTTCATAAAGTCAAACAGTGCTCTACTTCTCTCTGAGAAGATCCACATTTCCTATAGCCCCCCCTTCCTCTAGGGGGTCTGCTGCAGTCACTTCTGCCCCTGCCAGTGGCGGGTTCAAAATGGGGCCTGTGACTCCTAGCGGTATGCTTGCAGGCCTACTAGTAGGGATCAAGCCACTTTATAAAGTCAAAAGGGATTGATTTGGTGGCTTGACCCCTAGCAGTCATACAACTAGACTACTGTTAGGGGTCACCAGCGCTGTTTTGAACCCAACACTGGCAGAGGTAAAAGTGCCTGGGGATTGCACCTTCTGTGAACCCCCGAGACCACCAGGTATTGATAGAGGTAGGCCTGGGGTTGGGAGTCTTTGGGGAGCACTGTTCAGTTTTATGTAAATCCATCCCCTGTGTATGATACCACGTGTTAGCAGCTCGACGCTTCCATGCATCTTGCGAGCTCAATGTAGAGAGTTGCATGGGGACAGACATCTAACTCGTTCCCACTCTCACTCGCTGTCTCTCCTAGAATATGGAGATTTGGAATTGAGATGTCTAGGTTGGGATATGCTTTATTCTGGTGGTATTTTAGAACAGTGCCTTTTCAAAATACCTGCAAGAGTGCTTCTGTATTTGCCAGCACGTGTAGTGGGAGCAAATAAACGTACAGAAAAAAATGAATGAATTGAACCCATGGCTTACATAAAGATGTAGTACCACACTCAATATTAAGGCAAAGTAATGTTTTTTAAAAACTGGAACCTTAAAGCAGTACAGATATTCTTGATATCCAGTCTAGCTTCAATTGTTGTTTTAATGGAAATTCTTTACATATCAGGTCATAGCTTAAGACTTTCAATTCTGGGGATCCAAGATGGCCGCAACTCACTAAGTAGCTGCGATTCTCGATCTCCTTCTTCAGAAAAAAATGCCTAAACGGAGAGGAAGATTAGCAGTTAGAGCTTCCCCGCTAACTCCCTCCTTACCTGAGGCCGCAGGGAGTTCTTCATGAAGGCGGAACGCTGCCAGTGGGAGGCGCTGGTGAATTGGAGATTTCGGCATTCCCTGGCCTCGACGTCACCTTGAGCCCCGCCGAGCGCACCCCTCCTCCCCAACCGCTAGGCGCCAGTTCCTACCTCGAGGATTCGTCAGGGTCCACCCCGGAAGAGGGTAGGGGCCCAGAAGATCGTCGAATGGAAGCTGTTACTACACCAGAGGTCGGACTGGAGTGCAGTTTGCCCATGGAAACGCCGCGGATTGAGGAGAGAAGACCTGAGGAACAGAGTGCGACCCCTGAGCAGACTGTAAGGTTTGAAATTCCTATAGAATTCGTGGTCAAACCAAAAGAGGTTACATTAGAAGCTTTGTGGGATTTAGTTTCTAACCTTGGACAGATATTCTTAAAACAAATTAATGAGGTATTGCCTAAATTAAAAACCTTGGAAAATGACTTACAAAAGAAAGAAGAGCAGATTAAGGATTTGAATGATAAAGTTGTTAAAATGGACCAAAGAATTATGAAGTTTGAAACGGTACAACCTACTATGATTAAAGACTTGATGAACCTAAGGGTTAAAATGGAAATTTTTGATAATTACACTAAAAATCATAACCTTAGATTTGTCAATTTTCCTAAACTTCAAAATGTTGCTCCTTTGGAAATGTTGAAGCGCTATATGCGCGAAATATTATTAATTCCTGAACAAAATATACCACCAATGACTATGGCTTATTATATTCCTGGGAAAGACCTGAATCAACCTGAAGCTCCGATAGATGTTTCTCTTTTGTTGGAGACCTCGGACACTGACTTAGTGACTGCAGCCACATTAGTGGTGACAGTCGCACTATTACCAGACAAGAGTTGGATCTTTCGCCTGTTTTTCCGCAATAAGGACAAACCTTTTTTAGGTTTTAAAGTATTATTATTTCCGGATGTCTCTAAGGAGACAAGACGTCGAAGGAAACAATTTCTGCTCCTTAAACCTGAAATTCTGCACTTGGGGGGCACCTTTATTTTAAGATACCCCTGCAAGTGCATAATAAAGTTTAGGGATAAAAAATATGTATTTACAGAACCTGCTCACGTGTCGGCGCTTATAGCCTCAGTGAAAGTGGAAAAGCGCTAATTATAAGAATTAACTCCGCTTAGTAGAATTTGCATTATCTTGTGATTTTTTTTTTTTCCTTTGTAATGTTTTTCTCCCATAGATTTCCGAAATCTTGAATCCGAATTTATGAACTTGAGTATTGTTTTTTTTTGAAAATGTGAAGAACTCTTTTTCACCTTTTCTTTTTTTTTCTTGATATTAGGTTTGAATACGTTATTGATAAACGGATGCTTTCCTACACAAGATGTTTTCTTGTAATAAGTTTAACAATATGAATAAATAAATAAATTAAAAAAAAAGACTTTCAATTCTTAAATCAGATCATACAGTTTCCCCAAGAACCTCAGTGATGATAGAACCAGTGAAGATGTTTGTATATATCGCTAAACATTGAAGTTGTTGGCGATTTAATATCACTGAGGTTCTTGGGGAAACTGTATGATCTGATTTAAGAATTGAAAGTCTTAAGCTATGACCTGATATGTAAAGAATTTCCATTAAAACAACAACTGAAGCTAGACTGGATATCAAGAATTTATATCTGTATTACATAAAGATGTGGCACCACTTCAGCATTTACCTGACCCATTGTACAAACTTCATTATGGAAGTGCCACCAATTAGTGAAGTTGCAATTCTAAATTTGTTTCATTTCGGGGGGTTTAAATAAACTACTTGGGATTAAGGAGAATGACTCCCTTAATGCCTCATGTAAAGACCTACCCAAAATGAGCACTTATTTAAAACCTATATGTACCTATATTTTCCCATTGTAAAATAGGGAGTACACATGTAGATTTTAATCCTACCCAAGCCATGCTCAAACCATGTACTCTTGAAATCTCTGCACGGTATGGATCTCCATGTGTAAATAGCGTCTTTCTGAAATGTTATTTATACATATATTCAATATATGTGTGTAAGTGTTGCGTATATATGAGGGCATAGTGTAAAAGAATGGCCATTGTTCTCTTGTCAGAAGTCAGTGAGAGGTGTGCACCAGAATTCACATGTCCATAGAGGAATCTGAGAGGGCCACCTTGTGAATGCAGCTATTGTGTTAGATTATATTTCTATACCTCTTTCCTTAAACATGGTTCAACACAAAGTGAGTTACAGGCACAAGTAGCAAATATGGAGCAGAGGAGTAACCTAATGGTTCGAACAGCAGGCTGGAAACCAGAAGGCCCAAATTCAAACACAGCATCTCCTTGTAGCCTTGGGCGAGTCACTTAACCCTCCATGCCTCAGGAGAAGGCAATGGTAAACCACTCCTGTATTATGCCAAGAGAACCATAAAGGGATCTGGAATATGTAATGTATCATAAAAATACTATTAAAATAGAAATACAATGCAGTCCGCTTAAGTGCAAGGGTCTGGGACCAAAGAAATACATGCAGTTAACCGGAGCGTGCACTTAACCGTTGTGACCCAAAGAAGCTTGACATCTGATATACATATGTACAGTACTGTTTATTTTACGTACAGTATACAATCTCCGTCAACTGACGTTAGGCATACTTGAAGTAATCAGTCATAGTCCTCTGTACACTATTGTCTGTGAGTTCCATAGATTACGTCTGCCAGACGGTAAAAACTGTCATAGCACTGACATCCAGTGGCCTCCAGATAGACCCGCACGGTGTTGAGACACTCCAGCGCTCTTGCAAAAGTGACAGGAGGTTGTTGAATTTTGTCAGCATGTGCTTTCGCTGCTCATTTCATCATCAGCCGTTGCCTGCGTGTAGGCGCATATCTCGACATCAGTGCTGTCATCAGCTGTTTGTAGATCATAATCAACAGCTACTTAGCGATGAAACTCCTCTTCAGTAACACCGGCTGGGATGGCAATAGCCTGTTCATCTGACACGTTTGCAGCAGCTGCATCTGTTTTCATCCCTCTCCTCATCCTTAACAAAGTTTGCCTGCTTGTAGCAGTTCACAATGGTTGCCTGTGTAACATGATTCCAGGCTTCTTTCTGCATATGTAGGGAATCCAACAGTGATAGATTACGAGCCAGTTCAACAGCACATTTATCCTTGCCAGTCTGGTCATCCATAACGCTCATCAGACGACGTAGCACAAGAGCCCAATTATGTTGTTTGAAATTGGCTATTATGCGCTGATCCATAGGTTGGATCAGAGAGGTAGTGTTTGGTGGCAGGAAGACCACCTTGACGTTAGACAGCCTGACATCATCACTGTGTGCAGCACAATTATCACAAAGCAACAAAATCTGATGCTTTTGTGGCCGCATTCTAGTGTCTAACTTCTTTAACCACTGCTTCCAAATTTCCCCAGTCATCTGTGAATTTGCATCTGTGTGACACAGGAAGTCGCTTAACATTCTTGAAGCAACAGGGCTGTTTGCTTTTTCCAATGATGAGTGGTTCCAACTTCTCACTTCCATCCGTATTGCAGCAAAGGAGGATCGTCAGTCGGTCCTTTGACATTTTACTTCCTGTGGTTTCGGCTTGTTTGAATGCAAGTGTTCCATCAGGAATCACTCGCCAGTAGAGACCATTTTTGTCAGCATTGAAAATTGTCACGAGGTGCAAACTCGTTCAAGATGGTAGGAAGAACTGAAACAACCCAATTTTCAGTACCAAAGTCATCAGCGTCTTGTTTTTCACCATGCTGTTTCTTGAATTTTATGTTGTTCCTCTCCTTCCATCTTTCCAACCATTCAACAGTGGCTTTGAATTCAGTTAGTCCAAGACTTTCAGCTAGCTGATTAGCTTTCTCCATAAGCAGTGGACCACTGACAGGAAACTGTCTGCTCCTGACTTGAGAAAACCACCGAAGAAGAGCACCTTCTACATCCTCCGTTTTTCCCGCCTGTTTTCGTTTCCTGTGTGGATTTGTATTGTTTTGCCAGTCTTCCAGAAGCTGATCTTTCTGCTTCAAGATACATGAAATTTGACTGGGATTGACACCATATTCTTTAGCAATAGATGCTTGACTTTGTTTGTTTTCTAATTTTTTAAGAACTTCTATTTGTTCAGCTAGTGTTAGTCTTACAGTTGTGCGATGACGACAACTCCAGTGTACTCTCAACAACTTTCTTTCGCTTATTCTGCCTGTGGCAGTTAACCAACGAGGTTTCAAATTTACCGCCCCTTTGTCACGTGCCAATCGGCTTCCATATTCCGTGTGTGCGCTTATGCGGAGTCTTTCCTGCAGAGGAGCAGTCTTAAACCATGCATATAAGCGAATCTTGCACTTATCAGTGGTGCACTAAACTGAAGTTTGTCCCCATAGAAATTGATGGCGCCAAGACGGGACCGATGGCATGCAGTTAAACAGAGCATGCGCTTATCCAACGTGCACTTAAATGGAGTGCACTGTACATGAAAATGCAATAAGCATTAATAGTTTGAGGCATAGCTCTGCTCTGTGGGTCAATCACTCCAAACATTCAAATAGCAATCAATCAATAAGTAAATAAAACGCTTGACACCCATACACCCTGTATCCCCAAATTAAAAATCACTGCCCCCCCCCCATAGCACCAGAAAGAGTTCATAAGGGAATGTAGTGTTTGGGGGTGGGGGTATGTGTTTGTGTTTACTTAAGTGTGGAGGAGGCAGCTTTTGAAGGGCCTTTTGATGCTGTTCTTTGCAAACTGTTTGTTTTGTTGTTTTTTTTTTCCTATTTGCTTGGGTTTCTGGGTGCCTAGTTGTGGGAAGGGTGATAGTGAAAGTTGTTAGAATGATAACCACTGCTCCATTCCAAACAGTTCCCCTTAGAAAACAACAAATGTTTTTCTTTTCTTTCCCCAACCTAAATGTCCCAGGAATATCTCCCCTTGAAGCTATTTAAAAAAAAAAAAATGCTTGCATGCTTTTAGCTACATTGAGGGAAGACAATTTTCAGATGGCTGATTTTACCTACTTAAAGCACTTTGTGCTTTTGTAAATAGTTTTGGTGGCCTGGAATTGGAAGGCTCTGTAACGTTGTGACCATTCCCCTGAAGCCACAGCACCAGTGAAAGTCTGCAGTTTCTCTTCAGGCCACTAGATGTTGGCAGCAGTACTGTGGAGTGGGCGTAGAGTTGGAGAGCTCTGTCTGTTCTGAGCTACCAGTCTCTTACTTTGAATTCCGTCCCCTAACTGCCGATTGGCCCTTCCTACCAGTGGAGTTCTGATTGCTTCACACCATCCTATAGTACAGCATTGCTGCCTGCGCTGCAGGGAAAAGAGAGTAGCTGTTTTTGAGCACAGATATCAGTAGATCACATAACTGAATTTCATAGCAGGGATCCTGCTGGTATGCGTATTCTGTGGCAGTTAAGTGCCGACATGCTAATGCCATAGATGCAATGTTGTAGGAAACTGGGTAGATATAGGCTGGATACTAAAAGGTTTTGCCCATTGTCAGCTCAATGTAATAACATGTGCTACCATGTTAGCATTCTACTACTACTACTTATCACTTCTATAGTGTTACAAAGCGTATGCAGCGCTGTACACCAAACATGAAAAGACAGGCCCTGCTCAAAGAGCTTACAATCTAAATAGGACAAGCGAACAGACAGAACAACTAAGAGGTAAGGGAATTAAAGAGGACGGGATAGAAGGGTACAGGGCAAGAGAGTAGTGGTTAGGAGTCAAAAGCAGCGTTAAAGAGGTGGGCTTTTAGCCTGGATTTGAAAACAGCCAAAGACAATTCGGCATTGCAGTGTGTATTGTAGCACTATGTTATGTACTGTGTGTTACTGTGTTGCAGGAATTGATGCATGAATTTGTGATGCTTCAGGAGTCAGACAGCACACACCAGAATGAGAGAAAAATCTTCTTTATTTGCCAGCAAACAAAGCAAGACATCAGTTCTAGCTCTCTTCTCTTTCTCTCAGCTCTTTTTGTGTCATGTGGCTTCTGTCTCAGCTGCTTCTCTTCTTATGCTGTCTTCTCCTTCTTCTGTCTGTTCCTTCTGTCCTTCTCTTTCTTCTGAGCTCCTTCTGACGTAAACTGCTTCTGCTCCTACTTAAATAGGGTCCTAAGCCCTCCTCCTAGCCTAGCCCCCTTTACTCCCAATTGGTTAAGAAATTGATTGGCTACCTTGCCTCAACCAATCATTACTTTTGAAATATCAGTTACATAGGTTCCAGACATCCTAAACTGACCTCTGACCTGGGGCCCCTTAAGCCAGACATTTGGTCTCCAGTCTCTTACATGTTATTATGATTGATTTCTCATATTCCTAGTACTAACTGCTAACTAAACTCTGGCATTCATTAAAGAGGTCAAAAGCCAATCTTACTTAATAGCATACATATCAGGTTATTACTTCCAGGAGGCCAGTCCTACACTTAGCTATAATTAATCAAGGAGAAGAGAGCTGACTAGTTCTGACCTCTTCACCTATCAGCTTATACATTGAACCAGCCAGAACTATGGCTAAGTCAAACCACATGTTGATCTCCTCAACTGCAGTCTTAAACAGCAGACAAAGAGTAATACAGAATTTAACAGACATTCTACATATTAACTACACAGAATACACATATTCTAAAATACACAGAATCAGTATTCCTTATAAGCAAGAACTTCTAAATTCTAAACATCAGGAATATCTAGAATTATTTAGAATCTAACTAGCATTAAACTAATTCTTTTAAAACTACGGCATGTCTGGCTCATGCTTTGTTCATTCATAATAGTTTACAGCTGTGCCAGCTAGCATTGGCAATTCACAAGGGACAGAGTTTCATTTCTCACTGACCTTTCCTAACCTTAGCTCGGCCAAGACTTTCAAATAATATGAACCATCTGGCATTCCTTTGCTCTGCTTGCAAGGTAAAAAGCTGATTTTGAAATAGGAATTCAAACACCACTTTTAAACCCCAGATTTTAACAGACTTAACACTTAATATGATTTCTTATATATAATTATTTCCATGGCTGCCTCATTCCCCCCTTTGAGACTAAAATCAGCTTATGCAGAGATAAGTCTCACAACTCAAACTCTGGAGATTATAGTGATCCTAATTAGGAATAGACTTGTGAATCACCATTACCCTACTTGTTAAGGTTCGACGGCATACTGCCGAAGCACATGAGGCCAGGAAACAAAACAACAACCCTGCTAAAACTAAGACTATTAGGGAAATGAACAAGGGACGTATCCAGGAGGTCAATGACCACCACCAGGAGGTAAGATCTAATCCTCCTCGGTAATCCTCCACATTAAGGCTGGCCAACTGTAGGACTTTATCCATGGCATGCCTAACCACATGCGTCCTATTTATGACAATAGTACAGCATTCTGAAGAATTTAGCACTGTGCAGAGACCACCCTGGGCTGCAAAGAGGTAGTCAAGGCCCATACGATTATACCGAGAAACTATACTTAATTCATTAATTTGATCCTGCAATGCATTGACTACCACGTTCAGCTCATGAACTAAAACATGGAGTAGGGACTGAAGTCTCCGGGTAGCCATACCTAGTTCAGTAATACCCGCTACCGGGCCTCCAATTGGAATCCAGGCTGTGGCAGAAAGGGCTACAAGTCTCTTTTTAGTCAGAGGATAAGTAGAATTAATATACTGGAGGGCTAATTCAATCGCCTCATCCTCTGTGGCAACGGAGGAGGGTAAGGACAAAGCCTCTCGCTTAGAGCGGTGCGGGGATAGTGGCTTAAGAGGAATAACTTTAGGAAAATAATTCAAGGTTACCAATACACAAAAATCATATGTGGCGGGAAGAATCATGTGGAGGACATTATCACAGAGCCAGTAATGACCAAGGAGAGGGTGAGGAAAGTTCCCAATAAATGTTGGCTCAGGCTGGACAGGGTACTTAGGGTGCCCATAATGCGAGCCCCTATCCCAGGGGGAACGAAGACGAAATGGAGACTTTGCACACCATAGGCGCCAATCCCCAATTGTGACAGGCTGCTCATTTGTTAATAACTCTTCATACCCCGGGGACTTATGAAAGTAGAAAATAAGCTTGGACACTATAGTCTTCTCAGTGGTACGCTTAGGAGCCAGATAATCACCTGGGTCATAATCTACAGGTATGGTAGCAGGGCACATAGGAGTACCTGGAGAAACTACCCACACAGATTCTCCTTTTTCTGGGAGAACATTAGTATAGTTACAGGGAATGGGAAGAACAGTTGAGATGCTTCTTGTTAAACAAAACACTCCAGAGGCTGGATAGGGAGACGTAAAGACTGGCCTTAGAGAAGAGTCAGAGGGGGAAGTAGCATTATAAAAGGACCACCAAGTATAATCCTGGCTCCAAGGGCCTGAACTCGAAAAGTAGGGAGGTATAAGAGCTGGGAGTTGCACAGGGACAGGTACAGCTGGGACATCTGTGGTATAAGGAGAAAATCGGGAACACACAATACAAGGGGAAGTAATCTTTGCCTGGCTAATTAATTCCTGGACAGAGTGTAACCAAAGGTTGGAGCGAGTTGGGGTATTAGGAACAAGGAGGCAAGGAGTAGAAAACAACAAAAGCATCCAAACTACTAACATTTTCTTTCTTCCTAATCTAAAACAAATACAGCAAACTAATTAAGCAATAATATTTCAACAGTCTGTGCTAATCACAGATTACTCTAATATAGTGTTCTCAGTCTTTGAGTTCTTATACCAGTTGGGATAGACCCTCAACTGATAAGGATCAAGCTTTCAAATTCCAAGAAAGCCAGAATCTGGACAGAAAGAGTCTCAGTATGAAGCCGAAGTTCAGCAGCTCCTGCAGTATGCAGTTGACCCTTCTTTTCAGCTAGTAGATTCTTTGGTTCGGGTCAGGCGCAACTTCAATGGCTCCGCTGGATCACTTTCTGCTCTCCACTGTCTAGGCTCCGTCTGATCCGTGCTGGGCTCAGTCTGGTCAGCAGACTTAATTCGAGACCAATGGACCCATGGAGTAATCCCTGCGACCTTCACAGCTGCAGGTGTAGAAAGCAAAACAGTAAAAGGTCCTTTCCATCGGGGCCCCAAAGGCTGGAGCCTCCAGTCTTTCACCCAAACTCTATCCCCTGGCAGGAAGGAATGTACCTGAGCCTGGAAGGGGACAGGGTTTATTTCTCTCACATAAGACTGAAGCTCAGAAATTATCTTTCCCAAGAGGGCTACCTGCTCCTGCACCTGGGCAGACCCTAAAATCCCTATGTCTCCCTTAATTCCCTGTAAAATGGCTGGGGGCTTCCCATACACAATTTCAAAGGGAGAAAGGGCTGTTCCTTTAGTTGGGGTGCATCGGAGGCGAAAGAGGGCTAGTGGCAATGCCTGTGGCCATTTCAATTGGGTTTCCTGACAAATCTTTGCTAGGCTATTTTTCAAGGTTCTGTTTGCCCGCTCAACCTGCCCTGAACTCTGGGGACGATAGGCACAATGCAATTTCCAGGTAATGCGCAATGCGCGGGACAGGGCCTGAAGTGTAGCTTCAACAAAGGCGGGACCATTATCTGAACCTATGGCAAGGGGCAGTCCATACCTGGGGATGACATCCCTAAGGAGGGCTCGAGCTACTTCTGTGGCTTTCTCAGTGACTGTAGGATATGCTTCCACCCACCCAGAAAAGGTACAGACCATAACTAAGAGATATCGGAGCCTACCGCTCCTGGGCATTTCTGTGAAGTCTATAACTAGGGACTCAAAGGGTGTTAGTCCTCTAGACTGAACTCCTGGTGGAATACGGGGTCCCTGACGGGCATTATTCTGGGCACAGAGAGTACATCGGGCAGAGGCAGTGGCAACCAGACTATCCAATCCTTCCAGCACCACTACTCGATTGAGTAGGCGGGCTAGTGCTGTTTTCCCTAAGTGTGATAGGTCATGAGCTTGAGACACTACAGGCCAAGCTAGGTGGCGTGGCACCAGAACTCTGGTATCAGGGAGATGTAACCAGCCATCAGGTCTCCTTACTGCACCTTCTTCTTGAGCCCATTTCTCTTCCGTTTGGGTGTACATAGGCGTCCATTCTTGCAGTCGAATTTGGAACAGGGGGGTCACAGTACTTGCTGGGGGTCCTCGAGCAGCTTCCTTGGCCACCCGATCAGCATGGCGATTCCCTCGGGCCACTGGAGTATCTATTCTTTGGTGTCCCCTGCAATGAATGACAGCTACCTTCTTAGGGGCCCACACAGCCTCTAGCAGCTGAAGTATTTCAGGTCCATACTTAACAGGTTGGCCTGCAGCATTTATGAGTCCCTTTTCCTTATACAAAGCTCCATGAGCATGTAGGGTTGTGAAGGCATACTTGGAATCAGTATAAATGTTGGTTACCAGTCCTGCTGCTAACTCCAGAGCTCGTATGAGGGCCACAAGTTCTGCTTTCTGGGCTGAAGTTCCTTGGGGCAGGGCTCTTGCTTCTATCACCTTGTCCTCTGTCACCACAGCATAGCCTGCCAATCGCTTAGAGTTCTCCACATAACTGCTTCCATCTGTAAAATAAATTACATCTGGGTCCCTCCACGGAACATCTTTAAGATCTGGTCGACTGGAGTACACTTCATCCATAGTTTGGATACAGTCATGATCCGGTGGTCCCTCAGATGCTGGCAAAAGAGTAGCAGGATTGAATGTAGCCACTGTTTCCAGGTGTATCCGTGGATTCTCACACAAGCTAGCTTGGTACTTAACCATGCGGTTATTTGTAAACCAGTGATTGCCCTTATACTCCATGAGGGTAAGAACTGCATGGGGGACTTTAACAACCAGTTCTTGCCCCAAGGTCAACTTATCAGCTTCCTGGACCAGTAAGGCTGTTGCTGCAATGGCCCTCATGCAGGCTGGCCATCCTTTAGCCACTCCATCCAGCTGTTTAGACAGGTATGCAACAGGCCTCTGCCAGGATCCCATCATCTGGGTCAGCACACCCAGAGCAACCCCCTGTCGCTCATGGACATACAGTGAGAAAGGTTTCTCCACATCAGGAAGGCCTAACGCAGGGGCTTGGAGTAGGGCTTTCTTTATGGCAATGAAGGATTGTTGAGCAGTAGGTCCCCATTCAAATGGTTCCTTTTCACCCCCCTTTGTGGCTTGGTAAAGGGGTTTCGCCATCAATGCAAAATTTGGAATCCAAATTCTGCAGAATCCAGCTGCTCCCAGGAATTCCCTAACTTCTCTTCTGGACTTGGGTTGGGGAATTGCAGCTACCGCTTGCTTCCTACTAGCATCCAGTCTCCGACTTCCCTGGGAAATGCAAAAGCCCAGATACTTCACTTCTGACTGACAAAGTTGGGCCTTTGAGCGTGAGACCTTATAGCCTGCATCCAAGAGTAGCTCCAGCAATTCTCTAGTAGCCTCAAAACACTCTTCCTGGGTCACTGCTGCAATCAGGAGGTCATCTACATACTGGAGTAAAACTCGCCTGGAAGGCTCAGATTTAAAAGTCTTAAGGTCTTGTCCTAGGGCTGTCCCAAAAATGGTGGGGGAATTCTTGAACCCCTGTGGCAGGCGGGTCCATGTATACTGAAGCTTCCTTCCTGTTACTGGGTTTTCCCATTGAAAGGCAAAAAGCAGCTGACTGGCTGGGGCCACCCGAATACAAAAGAAGGCATCTTTTAGGTCTAGTGTTGTGAAATGGGTAGCTCCAGAAGGTATCAATCCTAACAGGACATATGGATTAGGCACTACAGGGTGTAATGAAATAGTGGATTTGTTGACCACTCGTAAGTCTTGGACTGGCCGGTAGTCCTCAGTCCCTGGCTTCTGAACTGGCAATAGTGGTGTATTCCATGGAGACTGACAAGGACGAATAATTCCATGGGATAACAGACGATTCAAATGTGCTTGAATCCCTTCCAGAGCCTTTCTGGGAATTGGGTATTGGCGAAGATGGATTGGCCGGGCACTTGGAAGTAAGTCTACATGTACAGGAGGAATATTTCGGGCCAACCCTGGGGGATTATCTTCTGCCCATACCCCACTGACCTGAAAGCTGTCTGCCAGGGGTAGGTCAACTTGGCTATGTGACTGATGCAGCCGCCATTCTTCTTCAAGAGGGCAGCAGAAACTCAATATACCCTTAGGGCTGGATATCGGGGGCCGAAAGGAGACTGAAGTCTGGCCATCAGAGTCAAAAGAAATTTGGGCCCTAAGCTTGGACAGCAGGTCTCGGCCTAACAAAGGGATTGGACAGTCTGGCATATACAGGAATTCATGAGTGACTATGTGTGAGCCTAATTGGCATCTACGGGTTGTCAGGAAAGGCCTCCGGTTCTGCACCCCCGTGGCACCCACCACTCGGACAGTTTTTCCAGACACAGGCGCTAATCGCTCCGTTACAACAGAATGTTCAGCTCCTGTATCAATCATGAATGGAATTGAGCGGCTCCCTATAGTTAGCTTGACCATAGGTTCCTGGGAGCCCAGTTTGTAGGAACCCGGTCTGTCCTATTCGTCCCATTCTGCCATCTCGGCTATCCCGATGATGTCAGATTCAGGAGGCTCATATCTTCCCTCTCGAACTCGGCCTCGGCTTCCTCGATCTCCTGGTCCCCTTCTCAGTCCCTGGCGCCTCTGGGGGCATTCATCTTTCCAGTGCCCTCTTTCCTTACAATAGGCACACTGGTCCCTCTCCAATCTTGGTCTGGGATTCTCCCCCCTTGGCCGGGATTGATTGAAGGAATCTCGGGGCCTGACTGGTGGTCCGGGGTCCCACTTTGGCTTCCCATTAGCTAGAGGTCGACCTCGATTAAGGGTGGAATTAGTAATGGCTGCCGCTAAAAGGTCGGCCTTCTTCTGCATCTTCCGGTCAGCCTCTCGGCGCACCTCCTGATCTCTATTAATGAAAACCTTGGTTGCGATCTCAATTAGCTGGGTGGTATTCATCCCTGCGAATCCCTCCTGACGCTGCAACTTCTTCCGGATATCTGGCATACTCTGGGCCACCAATGCACTATTCACCATTCTCTGGTTTTCTTGGGCTTCAGGGTCAAATGGGGTGTATGTTCTGTAGGCTTCAATTAGTCGCTCTAAAAAGGCCCCAGGGGATTCAGTTGCCCCTTGGAGAATTTCAGAGACCTTTGCCAGATTAATGGGCCTCTTTATGCCTTTCCTCATACCTTCCAGTAAGTCCCGGCAATAGCCAGACAACAGTTCATAGTGCTGCCCATCATTTGGATCCCAATCTGGAGCTGCGCGAGGAAACCGAGCTCTAACCCATCCCTCTGGGTCCTGTGTCCCCCCGGGGACACGCTCTCGCGTGATGGCCTCAGCATTTTGCAAAATCTTCCGCCTCTCCTCAGTTGTGAAGAGGGTCAGGAGAAGTTGTTGACAATCAGTCCAGGTTGGGTTATGGGTGGCCATAATGCTAGTCACTAGGTCCACCACTGCCTGAGGCTTTTCAGTATAAGAGGGATAATGCGTCTTCCAATTCAGGAGATCAGTGGTTGTGAAGGGTACATACTGATAGGCCTGTGCCTGTATAACCTGACCCTGATTATTAGGATCCGGTCGAGTGGTAGTTACCTGACGAAGGGGCAGAACTCTCGAGGAGGTGGGAATAGAACCTGAGGTAGAGCTAGGAGCTACCCTCCTATCATGCTCAAAGGTGATTGCAGCGGGTCTAACCCATTCAGTGGAGGTATGTTGAACCCCTGAGGGATGGGGAGGGGTACTCATAGACTGAGAGGTGGTCACAGGTGAGTCAGTCCATTGAAAGGGATGCCGGGCCCCTGATGAGTGGGTAGGGGTATTAGAGGGAGAGGCTGGGCTGTCAGGAGTTGAGGAGTCAGGGAGTGGAACCCAAAACGGGTCTTCAGAGGTTAACAGGAGAGGATTTGGCACAGAAGGGTAGAGGCCAGGTGAAAAGTCCAACCTAGGATGTGGTGGGGTTCGCACAGAAGAGGAACTATCCGGAGAAGCCTGTGCTGGAGAAGCTTGGGCTGGGCGACGTGGATCTCTAGGGGTAGCACGGAACCCCAACAATGGGCCATAAGGTGGTGGCTCAAGGTCTGAGGGGTCATCAGAGAGTATGGGTTTCTCAGACAGGGTAGGGGCGGAAGCCACCGATTGGGTGGTAGGCTTCCTGGGGCTCTTTCCCTCTTCTAGTTTAGATTTTCTAATCTTTCTTTGAACACGGCCTAACATGAATTTTACTGGGGATCCCATATAAGTTTTCAACCAGGAGGGAGGGTCAGTCACAAGGCTGTCCCAGGAATCTATATAAGGGAGTTGTTCAGAATATTCTGATTCTCCTACTACTATGCTGTAGACCTTCCGGATTACTTCAATATCTAAGCTGCCACTAGGGGGCCACCCCACTCCCATAGATGGCCACTCAACTTCACACAAGGTTCTTAGAGTACTTGAGCTTAAAGTCTGTCCATAGTCATTAATTAAAAATCCTTTTCTGAAATTTTTAAGCATACAATCTAGGGGGGTATCAATTTGTCTAGATGATGTCCCACCCATAATGCTTACAGTTACAACACACAAAAAGGGAGGGAATTTTTGAGAATGCAGTAAGGGGTCTGCACTCTCGAGACACTAGGTAGACAGACAACAATCGCTTCCTTCCGTTGCTGACCAATTGAACTCGCGTTAATTGGAAATGCAGCTATAAGAAGTCCGCACTCATTAACATTCAGGCATCACACATTCATTCAGTACAGAAAATCCCACCCAACAATTTCAGATTTCTCAAATACAGATAAGCTCAAGCGTTTTCGCTTCTAGTCCCCGCGACTAGAAGGTACTAGGGCCTTCGCTGAGAATTGATCAGATTCTCCTTCCCTCCTTCTTGAGGGGCTGATTTACAATTTTCTAGCTAGAATTACAATACAGAATACATACCCGGCGAATGTTCTCCAGTCAGTTGGGTGCTGGGATTAATGCAGGATTCATCCCACCGCTGCCACCAAGAATTGTTGCAGGAATTGATGCATGAATTTGTGATGCTTCAGGAGTCAGACAGCACACACCAGAATGAGAGAAAAATCTTCTTTATTTGCCAGCAAACAAAGCAAGACATCAGTTCTAGCTCTCTTCTCTTTCTCTCAGCTCTTTTTGTGTCATGTGGCTTCTGTCTCAGCTGCTTCTCTTCTTATGCTGTCTTCTCCTTCTTCTGTCTGTTCCTTCTGTCCTTCTCTTTCTTCTGAGCTCCTTCTGACGTAAACTGCTTCTGCTCCTACTTAAATAGGGTCCTAAGCCCTCCTCCTAGCCTAGCCCCCTTTACTCCCAATTGGTTAAGAAATTGATTGGCTACCTTGCCTCAACCAATCATTACTTTTGAAATATCAGTTACATAGGTTCCAGACATCCTAAACTGACCTCTGACCTGGGGCCCCTTAAGCCAGACATTTGGTCTCCAGTCTCTTACATGTTATTATGATTGATTTCTCATATTCCTAGTACTAACTGCTAACTAAACTCTGGCATTCATTAAAGAGGTCAAAAGCCAATCTTACTTAATAGCATACATATCAGGTTATTACTTCCAGGAGGCCAGTCCTACACTTAGCTATAATTAATCAAGGAGAAGAGAGCTGACTAGTTCTGACCTCTTCACCTATCAGCTTATACATTGAACCAGCCAGAACTATGGCTAAGTCAAACCACATGTTGATCTCCTCAACTGCAGTCTTAAACAGCAGACAAAGAGTAATACAGAATTTAACAGACATTCTACATATTAACTACACAGAATACACATATTCTAAAATACACAGAATCAGTATTCCTTATAAGCAAGAACTTCTAAATTCTAAACATCAGGAATATCTAGAATTATTTAGAATCTAACTAGCATTAAACTAATTCTTTTAAAACTACGGCATGTCTGGCTCATGCTTTGTTCATTCATAATAGTTTACAGCTGTGCCAGCTAGCATTGGCAATTCACAAGGGACAGAGTTTCATTTCTCACTGACCTTTCCTAACCTTAGCTCGGCCAAGACTTTCAAATAATATGAACCATCTGGCATTCCTTTGCTCTGCTTGCAAGGTAAAAAGCTGATTTTGAAATAGGAATTCAAACACCACTTTTAAACCCCAGATTTTAACAGACTTAACACTTAATATGATTTCTTATATATAATTATTTCCATGGCTGCCTCAACTGAGTGCTAAGGCAGTAATGCACATTATTGCATTGGGCCACTTACGGTTTTTTTTTTTTTGGGGGGGGGACTTAAAGCATGTAACCCAAAGTGACTTGCCTAAGGTTACAAAGGCTGGAGGTAGAACCTGGATTATAACTCTGGTCATCTGGTTTCTGTCCCATTATTTAATCACCAGGCCATTGCCATCTCCAGTATTTCATGCTCTTCTTGTTCCTAACGATGAAGAATTCTTGGGCCAGAGAGTAACATAACATAGTAAAAGACAACAGTTAAAGACTAGCATGGCCCATTTAGTTTGCCCAGTAAGGTGGCCAGGATTGCAACTGCCACTCCGTGCATGTCAGGGCCGGTCTTAGCAAGTGCGGGGCCCTGTGCACACCAATTTGGTGGGGCCCCACCCTAGCTCCACCCCATTGATACGATTATTCCATTTTTAGAATTTTTTTTTATTTATGAAATTTCAAATAAAGACAAATGAAGCTAAACTTGTACAAAAAAAATGATTGAAATAATAAGCACAATGCTATCATCATGAAACCTCCCCTCCCCAGAAATTATTCAGTTCAAGTCCACTACAATTAGTAGTTCCAATTCTCATAACAAAGGAGAAAATAAGGAAAAATATTAAGAAAAGATCCAGCACAGTGCTACAGTGTACAAGGTATGCCAGGAATGCTTTATCTGCCTATGGCTGAAGAGAGGTTGAGTGACTCGATGTAGTCCCGGTCCGGGTTGGAGCGGAGGCACGAGGCAGAGTTGAGGCACGCTGAGCGGGGCCCCCTTAGGCGCGGGGCCCTATGCGGCCGCCTTGGTCGCCTCTGCCTAAGATCGGCCCTGGTGCATGTTACCCCCATCTGTGCTTTTAAGGGTTGCACCTGTGCGCCCTGCAGGTTACATCCCTCTATGCGTTTTTTTTTTGTTTTTTTTTTGAAGTGTGAAAGTATGCATGTGGCTCTTTTTTTTTTTTTTTTTTTTTTTTGAGTTAACAAACATCCAAACATGTAGAATTACTAAACTTTGTGTATTTTATTTCAGATGGTGTTAAATGTTCTATGAATTTCAGAGTTGAGTGACTGACTGAATCCCCACAAACCGTAGCACCAGAGTTCTTCAGGATTCAGTGTGTACAAAGGAAAGATGCAGCGGAGACAGAGAATAAATGTAGGGCTTATGCTGTTGTTTTCCCAGATCTATCAAGTCGGGGTCCGTAACATTCCTCCAGTAACACTTGCTACCATGGCAGCGAACATTTTCCTCTTCTTGAACCCAATGAAGTCTTTGTGGGAGGTATGTATCAGTGTGCAGGAGGGATACCAGCGCGGAGACTGGCAGCGCCTGCTCCTGTCCCCCTTCCATCACGCTGATGACTGGCATCTCTACTTTAACATGGTGTCCATGCTGTGGAAAGGAACACGGCTGGAAAGAAAGCTTGGGAGCGTGCTATTTGGCTGTATTATTGCAGCATTTTCTCAGCTGATTGGAGTGATGTACATCATTTTGGAAATGTTACTGGCAGAGATTCTTGTTGAGCCTATGTACAGACAGCAGTGTGCTGTTGGCTTCTCAGGTATGGAAGGCAATTGCTGCCTAAAGAGAATACTCTGTACTATGGAAAAATGATGTTGATATTTAACAAATCTGCTTCTATTATTTTTTTAATTGTTCTCCGTTCTCGGGTATTAGCACCCTCTTGTGTGACATTTAAGCTAGTATTCACATGTTTGTAATTACAGCATAGTGCTCCCATTCTTCAGGAGGGGATGCAGGTTTTTATCCCGGCAAAGTGGTGGAGATAAGCTTCAGTGAAACACCTGCTGTCGTCGAACCAACTCCACACAGCAATGAAACGACCCTGCATACAATACTCTTAGATTATTTATGTTTTGTGAACTCCGTTTAATTTTTAGGCAGAATAAACAATTTTAAATAATCGGTGAAGGAAAAGAATCAGATATGTACATGACTGAATCCTTCAGACCTCTTTATGAAAGTACAGTATTTCTTCAGAACAACTGGAAACATTTGCAGCTTAGGGCCCTGTTTACTAAGCAGTTTTAAGGGTGTGCTAGCATTTTTAGCGCGTGCTAGTGATTAGCGTAAGTCACCCATAGAAGCATGTGGGTGACTCTAACGTTTAGCATGTGCCAATTTTAGCACGCACTAAAAACGCTAGAGCACCTTAGTAAATGGGGCCCTTAGTCTAGTATATAGGAATATACACATCAGAGATGTGGATTTTCTAGAAACCATCAAATTGGAAAACTTCCCCACGTGAATTTTTTTTTCTTATTTCTATAGACAGTTTTGAAACTTTTGCAGTGGAAATCTCCTTGATATCTTAAATTGGTTTGTGATGTGATTGGCATATTAATTAACCTACTTTAGTGAAAAGAGAGAAGAAAATGTTACCGTATTAATTTCCGAGTCTGTACCACTAGATTTTTCAAGTGGCCATGTTGTTGAACTACAATACAGTAGGACTCTGATTATCCGAATGTTCAGTTATCCGAACTGCTTCTGATCTTTATTTTTTAATTGTAATCTCTGTATTACAGTTATCACATTATGCCCGATACACAGTAAAACAAATGAATAACGTCAAAAATGGTATTCTTTTCCCATTTATTATTGAAAACAACAAAAATAATGCTCAACATGTAATGCTCAAAATGTGTGCTCTTTTCAAAACGGAATGTCCAATTATCTGGATTTTTCATTATCCAGATTGCTGTCTGCAGAAGTTAGGATAATTGGCATCCTACTGTATTTGATGTGGGGAGGGGGATAGAGAATTGCTAAGAGACAGTTTGGGTGGGGGGGGGGGGGGAGCATTAATAACAGTGGGGCCTTTTACTAAGCTACGGCAGTAGTGGCCTTAATCCACCTGTGCATGGGTTTTCCCCCACCAACTAATGCCATTTTTGCTGCAACCGTAAAATGGCCATTTTTCCTTGTATTAGTAGTCATGCACTAATGTTGCCATTAGCTTGGCCTTTAATAAAAATTACCACATAATAAACTTACCAACACCTGTTTTGTAGGTGTTAAGGGCTCACACAGTTATCCTTCACTCACCAGTTAACGTGCAGTAATGTAGCTGCACTAACTGATTAGTCCAGGATTCCACCCCCCCCCCCCCCCCGACATGCCCCTTGCCAAAAAATTAGAAAACGTTTTGAGCATATGGATTAGAGCATGTTAAAATGGCATTTACCACAGGACACCTGAGCATGTCCACAGTAGACCATTTTAAGCCGCATTAGGTGTGTGTTAGTTCCTAACTCAGCTCAGTAAAAAGGGCCCCAATATGAACCAACACTGTTTATCATATGTTAGCTGCCACAGGCCCATTGCATAACGCAGACAACCTGCGATAACTGTTAATACATGCTAACCGTAATTAAAGGACCCCTTTAAAGGAGTGGAGGAGTAGCCTAGTGGTTAGTGCAGTGGACTTTGATCCTGGGGAACTGAGTTCGATTCCCACTGCAGCTCCTTGTGACTCTGGGCAAGTCACTTAACCCTCCATTGCCCCTGGTACAAAATAAGTACCTGAATATATGTAAACCGCTTTGAGTGTAGTTGCAAAAAACCTCAGAAAGGTGGTATATCAAGTCCCATTTCCCTTAATATGATTTTATTTTTGTAAACGGCTTTGACTCGACTTCAAATGAAGCGGTATAGTAAATGAATTAACGATTTAAATATTACAATGAAACACATTTCAAAGCTTGTAATTGTAAAGTTGTACTAATATTGGCATCCATTCATTGTTACTAATGAATTTTATGAAATACATTTTTAGAAATTGGATATATATACTTTAAAAACTTCTTACCTGCACCATCTGCTATTCTGGATGTGGTACAAGAAATATAGGAGCTCTTTTACAAAGCTGTGGTAAGCACTAACGCAGCTAAAAATGTCTTATCTTTGGCATGTGCTACCCATGCACTAAAAAGTAAAATTATTTTTTAGTGCTGGGGCAGGTCTGGGGTTGGAGAGTGGGCGTGTCCTGCGCTAATCGGTTAGCGCAGCTACTTTGCCTTGCGCTAAACGATTAGCACGTGGTTAGCACATGAGCTCTTACCGCCTACAAAATAAGTAGTGGTAGGGGCTCATCGGCTAATAGCCACACGCTAATGGGAAAATTAGCGCGTGACCATTAATACTGAAAATGGAAAAATCAGCCATTTTACTCCTGTGGTAAAAATGGCCTTAGCGCACAGGAATGATCTGTATTAGGATGCAGTAAGGCCACTTTTTACCACAGCTTACTAAAAGGGCCCCATACATAATAAAACACATTTATGTAAACAGATAAGTCAAACTATTTTAATACTAATACATTTTTTTATGTACAATCTAAGAAGTGAATAATGATAAAAGGATATTTTAAAATAAAAAAAAATCAGAGCATGAAATAATTTTTCACCCCGCATGTCTTCTCATCAGAATCGCAGCTTTTTATACTGCTAGGGAGAGAAGGGGATAAATAACATGCAATGCTGACAAATTCTCTAGTGCATGTAGTGTTTTATAATTTGTTTTTCATTATGTAGATTCCCACTATTCCAGAACCTGTGGGATAGTTGTGTCGATCAACCAGCAGGAGGAGATAGAGAACTGAAAACTGAGCTAAGACATATCTCTCTTGACATCCAGTCTAGCTCTTCAGTATTTTCTATCTCCAGCAGATGGATGGTCACACTTTTCAGCCTCTGATTCCAAGTAATTTGCTTCTGGTCCAGTTAGTCAACTGGTCCCCAGGAGCTTTGTGGGTGGCTTGAGTCTGCAGAGTTGTAACTAGTGGTCTTCAGATCCCTGTCTCTGATGCACCATCAATTTACTTCTTCCCTCCTTCACTTCTCCCCTATTTCCTATGGGGGCTCTCCTTTTTCAGCACAACCACCTTAAAAAAAGGGGGGGGGGGGAGAAAGAAAGAGGTTTGCTGGAGACTGTGGGACAGAGTATCAGTCCTGATTCTTTCTCATCTGGAGTAAGACTTGTGGAGACTGAGCTTGGGGGAGCAGCTGGCAGTGGTAAGTCAGACTTAAAGTTTGACTCAAAAGCGCTTGGAGGGCTTCAAGTTTGACTTAGTGAAGAGGAAGGATCTCAACTTTCCACTTGTGACTGCATTGTGCTGCGCTTGTGCCAGTTGGGGTGAATGGTGACTCCCGCGGAAGCAGTTAATCGGTTTTCCTGCTGTGGTACCCACCGACCGGTGTCGGGGAGTTCCTGTATGTGCAAGCCAGGAATCCCGTGTGACGTTGGGGAAATGGTCAGTGGCAGCCCATCGTCGGATACGGTGCAGCATCCGAACATATTGGGGATTTTGCACAGTGGCCCTGCCAGAGAATCCAGTTTGATGCAGGAGAGCGCAGCAACAGGCACCATTTTGTTGGGATCGACTGGCAGTGAGGAGCAACCTGCGTCTGATCATGTGTGGAGCACAACCACAATTTTACAACCTCGGGGCCTGACAGAGTATTCATCCTTATCTTTGTTTTCTCTGGAGTTTATATTGCTTTTACGTTAGTCCTGTTTACTAAAGCAGGGGCAGTCAGAGTTGCTTCAAGCTGCTTCAGTTTTTTTGTCCCGCTGCCCATCTGGCTCCTAAGAAATCTCGTTGAGCTTCATCTATTCACTCCTGGTGGTCTGTCTCTGCTTCTCCCTCCCTACCTGATGTGACCCAGTCTATTCAGAGGAGCCATCATTGAAGGAGCCATTAGAGGAGGGAGAGTCCCTCCTGAGGAGGGGGATGACCTGAAAGTACTGAGGTTCTTGCATGAAGATGAGCTCAGTACTCTTATTTTTGAGGCATTGGTGGTGCTTTGGCATCAGGAGTTCAATCTACGTCAATCATGAGTGGGCTTAGAGGTCCTTCAAAGCCATCCCAATGCATCCAGATATTTAAGACCTGAATACTGTAGAATGGATGTCAATGGACACAAGGTTGAAAGTGGGACGAGCCATGGCTCACCTCTACCCATTGGTTCCAGAAGATAAAAGTAAATTACAGTTTCCCAGGGAGTGGTTATGACGGTGACAAAGAAAACCACCTTGCCATTGGAAGGGGGCATTGCCCTAAATGACCTACAGGCTGAAACAAGCCTTTGAAGTGGCCTCTTTTGGGCCTTCAAGCGACAGTGTGCAGTTGGTTCATTGCAAGAGCATGCCTGAAGTGGCACCAGCAGTCTGCAGCACAATATGTGCGCCATAACACATTCAGCTGGAAGCAGGGTTGGCCTATTTGATGGATGCTATTTATGACATGTTACAGCCTGCAGTATGTCTTTGACTGTCACAGTACATCGGCAACTCTGGTTGTGAATTTGGGCAGCGGATGCAGCGTCGGTCATATCTAGTTAAACTGCCCTTTTGGGGTAAGTGGCGATTTGGAGAAGATCTCAGTAATTTGGTGAAAGAACTGGGGGAGCTAATCTACAGAGGTTGCTGGAGGATAAGCCGAAAGTCTCTGGTTATCCGTCTTCAGGGGGCTCAAACTCTCAACTTTTAGACAGCAGATGGTACCAGCATGGTCGTCAGCAATATGGTCAGAAGTCCCGCTTTCAGGTGCTCTAAACTACTGTACCTGTCGTGTGGACAGGAAGTCCTCTCAGCTAGAGCACCCAATGCCTCCCGAGCTTTGAATGGTGTGAGGCTGGTCCACTCTTCTCATCTCTGATGGGAGGACTTCTTAAGGAGTTAGGGGAGGTGTGGGCTAAAATCACGTTAAGACCAGTGGGTTCTGGATATTCTTAAAGAAGGTTACAATTTCAAGTTCTCCTGCCTGGTTGCTCCTCTCTTCGTGCAGTTTACTTGTTGAAAGGTAATAGAGGTGGTCAAGGTTCAGGCCACTGTAGATTCCTTGCTAGAGCTCTGGACCATTGTTCAGTTCACCAGGCCGAACAGGGACAAAACAGATACTCCGTCTACTTCATTGTCCCAAAGAAGGAAGGCACCTTTTGTCTGGTCTTAGATCTCTAAACTGCTGGCCCGCTTTCACATAGAAACACTTACGAAAAGGTTTGTTGCCCTTACAATAGCTCCTTACAGCTTTGCCCACTGCTTTCCTACTTCCAGATGTTCCCATCTAGACAACAGTTCCTCGAGGTAATCCCCCATCTGAACAAAGAGCAGTCATAGCCTTGGTTTAAACAGGAGAATTTGTCACTGCCTTCGATCTCAAGGAGGTGTACTTACATATACTCATATGGCCACTGCTTCAGAAGTTTCTATAATTTGCGGTGGTGGGCCATCACTTCCAGTTCAGGGCTTTGCTCTTTGGTCTTGCCACGGCACCAAGAAAGCTTACAAGGTTATGGTGATGGCGGCCTTTCTTCGGTGCCAAGGAATCAGAGTTCACCCATATCTTGACGACTGGCTCCTTCGTGCATTGTCCTAGTCAGACAGCATGGTGGCAAGGGATAAAGTTGTCCATCTTCTGCAGTCAATTTTGAGAAGAGCAGACTCTATCGCAGATGCTGGAGTATCTGGGTGTTCTATTTGACCCAGCAAGGGAGATGATCTTCCTCATGGAATGCAAGAGGTTGAAGCTGGTTCAACGGGTTTGTCTTCTCTGTTAAGACAGGCCCAGGGACTACATCCAGGTTCTGGGATCAGTGACAGCAATGATGGAAGTGGTGCCATGAGCGAGAGCTCATATGCAGCCATTGCAGGAGTCTTTTCTCAGCCACTGGTGTCCGGTGTCACAGAACTATTATCCTTATCCTCCAGAATCTCTGATCTCCTCCCCTCCATCATGTCCTCAGAGTCTGTTGACAAGGCTGTCTCCACTTACAATGCCACTCTCTCCTCTGCTCTGGACGCCCTTGCTCCATCCATCTCCCGTCCCACAAGGCGTACTAATCCCCAGCCCTGGCTAACCCCTTGCACCCGATACCTTCGCTCCTGCACCTGATCGGCTGAACGCCTCAGGAGGAAATCTCGCACCCATACTGATTTCATTCACTACAGATTCATGCTATCCTCCTTCCAGTCCTCCCTATTCCTCGCCAAATAGGACTATTACACCCAATTGACTAATTCCCACAGCCCTAACCCTCATCGTCTCTTCGCCACCCTTAACTCCCTCCTCAAAGTGCCCTCCGCTCCCACCCCCTCACTCTCCCCTCAATCACTGGCTGACTACTTCCACGACAAGGTGCAGAAGATCAACCTCAAATTCACCACCAAACCGTCTCCTCCTCTTCACCCTATAACCCACTCCCTCAACCAACCAACCCAGGCCTCCTTCTCCTCTTTTCCTGACATCACTGAAGAGGAAACCGCCCATCTTCTTTCCTCCTTGAAATGCACCACCTGTTCCTCAGACCCCCATCCCCACCAACTTACTTAACACCATCTCTCCTCCTGTCACCCCCCCCCCCCCCCATCTGTCATATCCTCAACCTCTCTCTCTCCACTGCAACTTTCCCAGACACCTTCAAGCATGCGGTAGTCACACCACTCCTCAAAAAACCATCACTTGACCCTACCTGTCCCTCCAACTACCGCCCCATTTCCCTCCTACCCTTCCTCTCCAAGATACTTGAACGCGCCCGTTCACAGCCGTTGCCTTGATTTTCTCTCCTCTCATGCCATCCTCGATCCACTTCAATCCGGCTTTCGCCCCCTACACGCGACAGAAACGGCACTATCTAAAGTCTGCAATGACCTATTCCTTGCCAAATCCAAAGGTCACTACTCCATCTTCATCCTCCTCGACCTATCCGCCGCTTTTGACACGGTCAATCACAATTTACTTCTTGCCACACTGTCCTTATTTGGGTTCCAGGGCTCTGTCCTCTCCTGGTTCTTCTCTTATCTCTCCCACTGTACCTTCAGAGTACATTCTCTTGGCTCTTCCTCCACCCCCATCCCGCTCTCTGTTGGAGTTCCTCAGGGATCTGTCCTTGGACCCTCTTCTTTTTTTCAATCTACACCTCTTCCCTGGTCTCCCTGATCTCCTCCTTTTTTTTTTTGTTTTTTTTGTTACATTTGTACCCCGCGCTTTCCCACTCATGGCAGGCTCAATGCAGCAGGCAATGGAGGGTTAAGTGACTTGCCCAGAGTCACAAGGAGCTGCCTGTGCTGGGAATCGAACTCAGTTCCTCAGTTCCCCAAGACCAAAGTCCACCACCCTAACCACTAGGCCACTCCTCAATATCATCTTTATGCTGACGACACCCAGCTTTATCTCTCCACACCAGACATCACTGCGGAAACCCAGGCCAAAGTATCGGCCTGCTTATCCGACATTGCTGCCTGGATGTCCAACCGCCACCTGAAACTGAACATGGCCAAGACCGAGCTTATTGTCTTCCCACCCAAACCCACTTCCCCTCTCCCTCCACTCTCTACCTCAGTTGATAATACCCTCATCATCCCTGTCTCATCCGCCCGCAACCTCGGAGTCATCTTCGACTCCTCCCTCTCCTCTGCGCATATCCAGCAGATAGCCAAGACCTGTCGCTTCTTCCTCTATAACATTAGCAAAATTCGCCCTTTCCACTCTGAGCACACCACCTGAACTCTCATCCACTCTCTCATTACGTCTCGCCTTGACTACTGCAACCTACTCCTCATTGGCCTCCCACTTTGCCATCTATCCCCCCTACAGTCCATTCAGAACTCTGCTGCACGTCTTATCTTCCGCCTGGACCGATATACTCATATCACCCCTCTCCTCAAATCACTTCACTGGCTTCCGATCGGGTACCGCATACAGTTCAAGCTTCTCCTACTAACCTACAAATGCACTCGATCTGCAACCCTTCCTTACCTCTCTACCCTCATCTCCTCTTACGTTCCTAGCCGTAACCTCTGCTCTCAAGACAAATCCCTCCTTTCAGTACCCTTCTCCACCACCGCCAACTCCAGGCTCCACCCTTTCTGCCTCGCCTCACCCCATGCTTGGAATAAACTCCCTGACCCCATACGCCAGGCCCCCTCCCTGCCCATCTTCAAATCCTTGCTCAAAGCCCACCTCTTCAATGTCGCCTTCGGCACCTAACCACTATACCTCTATTCAAGAAATCTAGACTGCCCTAACTTGACATTTCGTCCTTTAGATTGTAAGGTCCGTTGAGCAGGGACTCTCCTTTTTGTTAAACTGTACAGCGCTGCGTAACCCTAGTAGCGCTCTAGAAATGTTAAGTAGTAGTAAGTATGACCATGATCTTCCTTGGACACTGGTTGCCAAACAGCAGTGGTGGTTATCGCTCTGGAATTTGACCGCCAGAGCTCCTTTCCAATGACACAATTGAAGGTGGTGACAACGGACGCCAGCAAGTTGGGTTGGGGAACTCATTACAAGTTCCATCTGGCACAGGGCACCTGGACAGGAGTCTCGGGTGGTCAATAAATTGCTTGGAGCTCGGGGAAGTGTGGAATGCCTTAAGTGTCTTCACTCTCTTTCTTTTTTGTTGGGGGCCCCAGTCCAAGTTTTCTCTGACAATGCAACAGCGGTGGCTTATATCAACAAGCAAGGCGGGACCCTCAACCAATGGATGGCAGTGGAATCAACCTCTCTCATGAATTGGGAGGAGAAATGGATGGCAGTGGAGCGACCTCTTTCATGAGTTGGGAGGAGAAAAATCTCTGCTTGTCAGCAGCTTGCATCATTGGGTCTTCAAATGTGGAGGTGAACTTTCTCAGCAGGCAATCCTTGGGACCCGAGAGAATGGGAACCATCCAGCCAGGATTTTCAGCTGATAGTGGACCGATAGGGTTATCTGCTACTGGATTTGATGGCAACAAAAAGGAAAGCAAAAGTGCTCATGTTCTTCAGTCATTGAAAATAACCAGGCTCTATAGGGATCAATGATTTTCTGCGGCTCTGGCCCATGGTAGTCCGCGTGTTGTTAAGGATCGCATTGCACCATGGTCAAATAATATTCATAACCCAGGATTGGCCATAGAAGCCATAGTATGCAGACCTGATTCAACTGCTGGATGGGGATCCTCTCCGTCTTCCGCAGGTACATGGGCCTACTGTAGCAAACAGGGCTGTGGAGTTGGAGTCGTGGAGTCGGCAAAAATGTACCGATTCAGACTCCTCATACATTTGAATAAAGTACTTCTCTGCTGTGAATAAAGCTTAGTACCTAGTTGTTTCACTAGTGTGAAGTCCAGCTGAACTAGTTTGCTAGAGAGCTTCCCTCTGCTCAGTCTCCCTTTGCATTTACTGACCTGCTGTAGAACACCTCCTCTCTGACCCCACAGTGAACTTAAGCTCCAAGAGAAGATCATTCAGCACACACAGATAAGGCAGCAGAGAGACTCCACCCAACTTCCTCTCTCTCTGCAAGAAGAGCTTTACATTTTAGTGGAAGTGGCACACCATTCACAATGGCAAAAAGAATGTCAGGAAACATGACAAAGAGGCATATTTTCAAAGCACTTAGCCTTCCAAAGTTCCATAGGTTTCTATGGAACTTTGGAAGGCTAAGTGCTTTGAAAATATGCCTCAAAGTCTGCTGTTTATGAACACTTTACAATATCAACAGATGGGAAACATTATGTATGTCAATGTATTATAGAAGATGATGATGGTGAAAAAGCATGTGATGCAAAAATTAGCAGTTTCAGTGGTTATGAAAAAAATGCACCTACAAGAGCATCAAATTTAAAAAGACACTTGCAGCGTTTCCATCCTAAAGTGTTAAAAGCTGTGAATGAGAAAGATAGCAATGAAAACATTCCATCTACTTCAGGGTCAATAAAAGATCAGAAATCTACTGGAGGCCAGACACAAGTATCAAGATTTTTTACAGCTGACAAAGTTACTATAACAATGACACCAGAAAAATTCAAAAACCACATTATTGTTTTTTTATGTGTGTTTTTTTGTTTAAACTTTAGGATTAATGAATATTTATAGTTTCTTTAATAAATAAAATAAAAAGTCACATTGACATAGATTTTAAACCCAAACATTAACATGCAGCCTTGCATGCTGCACTCTTTCAGTCAACATGCAAAAAAAATACATATTAAAAACTGAGGAGTTGGAGGTACCATAAACTGAGGAGTCGAAGGATTTTTGTACCGACTCCACAGCCCTGGTAGCAAAGTCCAGTGCTGTGTCCTTTTTGGCTTTATGGCTTGGCCATTCAAAAGGCTTGGTTGAGATGAAAAAGTGTTCTGATTCGGTCATTACTACTTTGCTTCAGGCTCACAAACAATCTATATCATGGCATATATGAGGGCGTGGAGGACGTTTGAGGGCTGGTGTTCTGAGCATGGACTTTCTCCTTTCTCTGCTCAAATTGCGCACATCCTAGCGTTTGTCTAGCAGGTCTTCAGAAAGGATTGGCATTGGGCTCTCTGGTTGCTACTTTGGCCTGATTCAGGGGCTGACAACAGAAAAGGTCTCCCGTGGCTCACCTGGAAATTATTCAGTTCTTGTGAGGAGTGAGCTGCCTGCAGCCTCTCTTTTGTACACCATGTTCAGAGTGGAACCTTAATTTAGTCCTTTGGGCTCTTCAGAAGCCTTCTTTTGAGACACTCCAGAAGACGTCCTCGAAAGATCTTAAGCTAAAGACAGTATTCTTGTTGGCTGTTGTGTCTGCACGTAGGGTATCAGAGCTTCAGGCTGTCTTATCAGGCTCACTTTTTCTGCTTTTTGGAGGCGGAGCTCTCCCTGTGCACACACGGTTCCTTCCTTTCTTCTGGAAGTGGTATCAGAATTTCATCTTAACCAATCTGTGGAATTTCTGTACTTTTGCAGAGAGGATGAAGAGACTGTATTCTTCCTTGAAGCTTCTTGATGTGTATAGAGTCCTCATTATATAACTGGAAATCACGAATGAATTTTGCAAATCGGACAGACTTTGGTAAGCAGAGGCTTGGCTTCATGGCTTACAAGCCCACAGTTGCTAGATAGCTGAAGCTACCACATCAGCTTATTTGCTTGTCAGGAACCAGACTCCTCAAGCCTTGCCAGCTCATTCTATGAGGCGTGCAGTGGTATTCTGGGTGGAGACTACCTCTGGCAGATATATGCAAGGCGGCAACATGGTCGACGCTGCATACCTTTTGGCAATCACTACAGGGCGGATGTTGTGGCATGCTCGGAAGCCAGTTTTGGGGTTTCTGTCCTCAGAGCGGCAGTACCAGGATCCCACCAACTCTAGGGATTGTTTTTAAACATCCCACAGGTTCTGGAATAGTGTGAAGCTGTACAGTGGAAGGAGAAATTAGATCTTATCTGATAATTTTCTTTCCAGTAGATCTTCCCACTATTCCAGAGGCCCGCCTGAGGTTTCTGAGATGTTTAGTTGTTGCAAAGTAATGGGTCAAATAAAGATTGTCACCTTACATTGTGCTTCCTGCCTATCACTTGTTCTTTACAAGTTGTCCAGAGATAAAAGAGGCTCACACATTTGCTTGTCTGGTTACTGTTAGGTTAGCAAGTTATTTAAGGTGGTTGTGTTTATTCTGAGTTTCTCCTTACTGCTTGCCTACATAAATACTGAGGAGCTGGACTGGATGCCAAGAGAGAAATGTCTCGGCTCAGTTTTCAGTTCTCAATCTCCACGTGC
Source organism: Microcaecilia unicolor (assembly GCF_901765095.1). Classification (NCBI taxonomy): domain Eukaryota; kingdom Metazoa; phylum Chordata; class Amphibia; order Gymnophiona; family Siphonopidae; genus Microcaecilia; species Microcaecilia unicolor. The sequence continues at coordinate 169,643,362 of NC_044040.1, forward strand.
TGGTTGATGGACACAACTGTCCCATAGGTTCTGGAATAGTAGCAAGGTCTAATCAGATAAGACCTAATTTCTCCTTTTAGTGATTAATATATGAATTTGCAGTGGCTGATATAACTTCTAATTTTCTTTTTCTTTCTGTTTTTTTTTTTTTTTTGGTTTGCTTGTTCTGATTTGTTTAGGAGTATTGTTTGCTTTGAAAGTCCTTATCAACCACTATTATCCAGGAGGGTCCTCCAATGTGATGGGCTTTCATGTGCCCAACAGATATGCCTGCTGGGTGGAGCTTATAGCAATCCATATAGTGTCCCCAGGGTGAGTGTTTGTTTCCTGCAGTAAGCTGTGATTCTGTGATGTCAGCCTAATTGTGATGTCAAGGCAGTCTGATTTTTAAGCCAACACATAGGATTTTAAAAAAAAATGCTTCCTCTGTATTTCACTTACAGATTGGTTGACTTTTACAGGATTGGGGGGGAGGGTCAAATATGAGCACAGATTCAAGATCAATTCACAAAGTAATGGATAGTGGCTCTTATCAGTTATTGGCATTAGTGCCAATTAACTTCAATTTACATGCAGATCTGCCTACATTCTATTCTATAATGCTGCATGTCCAGTGTCTCGGATGCAACCCAAAAGGCGGCATGGGCAGGTCAGGGGCACTCTAAATATTTCTGTGCAATGTTACAGAATACCAGAGTTATGGCCCAACTTGTGCATCAGAGTTTACACCAGGTTTCAGCAAGAGTAAACCTTCATGCCCCAGGTTGGGCTAGGAGTCAGAAAATCCAATGCTGAAAATAAAACAATGAGGCAGACCTTGTAAAAATACAAAGTCTTTATTAGTAGATTAAAAGCTCCCAGGTATTCAGCATAAAATGCCCGACATGGCCATGTTTCGTAAGTACAAGAATGGCTGTGTCAGGGGCAATAGGTCACTATGAAGGAAAATAAATTTTCAGTATCTAAGAACAACATATAATAGACATGATGATAAAAAATAAATAGATGAATAAATAAATATATAAATAATAGACTAAAAACACCCAAGGAACATTCGGAGGAACCCCAAGCTAAGCAGGCTTTGGGTACATAGTTAAAAAAACAATGTACAGCTGTGAGTAAGACTGTACATTATGCTGTTGTCATCAATATTAAAAAAATATTGAACATAAAAGCATAATTAAATAAGTAAGTTTTGAGAACACTAGAGAAACTCTTAAATAACAGCACCTTTAAAACATTGGATATCTATTGCCTCTGACGCAACCATTCTTGTACTGGCGAAACATGGCCATGTTGAGCATTTTATGTTGAATACCTGGGAGCTTTTAACCTACTAATAAAGACTTTACAAGGTCTGCCTTATTGTTTTATTTTCCAGGTTGAGCTAGGGAATCTGTGCTAAGCGCTATTCTATAAAGGGCGCTGAGGTCAGAGTGCCCTTTTGGAATAGCGCTTAGTATGGATTTTTTCCTTACGCCTGAATTTGAGCACCATTTTACTGAATCTGGCCCTGAGTGTTGAGAACTGTCCAAAAGAACTGCTTTCATTGAAATGTATGTTCCTTGTTAAGGGAGAGCTTTCTTGCTGCACTGTGAGTAGGCCTATTAGAAGATAGTTCTGTAAAGAGGGCACCAGCATTTCAGTACCAGGAGCTCTTTTAAATGACTAGAATGCTGGCATATGTGCACATAATTGGCAATATTCTGGCCATGCGCTATTCTATAAAATGGCATCTAAATGCAATGGTTTGTACTTTGAAGGTGGACGTCCACATGTTTATGGACAGACTCAGGTTAGGCCATGGGCAGGGCACACAGTTGTGTGTAAATTATAGAATGCTAGAAAGAGGTGTGTATATTAATCTTTGAGTGCGAGCATTTGCACCAGCTCTATGGCTGATGTAAGTGGTCATGCCTGAAATATTTAGTACATATTTGTCCTGCTATACTAGTCTACTATAATAAAACGCAGCCTCAACGTTCTGAGGACACTGACGTCACTGAAGTCACTCACACACCGGTTCATGGTTTCATGGTGGTGAAGCCACACAACATCTTCATGCCCCGCCCTCGCATCACACGTGATGACGTCGAGGGCGCAACACGAAAACAAGGCTAATTAACGCACGGGGAGCAGTAGGGAAACACGCTCCGCGTGTTTCCCTACTCCTCCCCTTCCAAAAAATCCCAGCCGCCCAGGACGTCCACATCAACCCGGCCCCTTTCCCCACATAGCCCCGCCCCTTAGAGGTTACCGCCCCGCCCACAGTACCACACTCACCCTCAGCAACGTCCCTCCCCCCCGTCACCTCCCCTCCCCTTCCCTTCCGCCTGTCTCCCTGGTGGTCTAGAGGTACCTGTTCGGTGGGAGCAGGAAAGAAAGAGCCCCCTCTTTCCTGCCCGTAGCGGTGGTGGTAGCATCCTTGCTACATCGTGTGGGAGTCCGGCTCTCGGCGTTTCAAAATGGCCGCCGACAGTTCAAGCTGCATCGCGAGACTTCAACTGTCGGCGGCCATTTTGAAATGCCGAGAGCCGGACTCCCACACGATGTAGCAAGGATGCTACCACCAACGCTAGGGGCAGGAAAGAGGGGGCTCTTTCTTTCCTGCCCCCACCGAACAGGTACCTCTAGACCACCAGAGAGACACGCGTAAGGGGAGGGGAAGGGAGTCCCCTGCCCGCTAGCGCCCGTTTCATCGCCGCCAGAAACGGGCCATTTTTACTAGTATTCTATAAAGGTAGGTAAGCAGCTACTTTCCTTCATAGAATAGGCTCTAAATAGGTGCCCCTTTTATAGAGCTGCTTTCAGGGGGTAGGGGCATTCTATAACTGGGTGCCTTCATTTAGGCACTCCGGGGGGGGGGGAGGTAGCAGCCTATTCTATAATGGTTCCATTATAGTAACATAGTAAATGACGGCAGATAAAGACCTGAACGGTCCATCCAGTCTGCCCAACAGTCGCATTCATTCTGAATTCAAGATTAAAATCGACAATGAATGTGAGATTTATATACTTGATCATGGTCTTTCTTTTGGTGTTTCTGGGACATAGACTGTAGAAGTCTACCCAGCGCTGTCCTTATGTTCCAACTACTGGAGTTGCTGTCAAAGCCCACTGCAGCCTATCCGAATCTGTCTTATCATTTGCGGTATCGGTATGCCTAGCATTGATCTGGTATAAGTGTGAGTGTGAAAAAGCATTAAGGATGAGAGTATTCTGTAAGTTCTGTACATAATTGGGAGCTGTGCTTGGGTCCTACTCATGCTCTACGCCTGTGTACACTCCCCCCCCCCCCCCCCCCCACCACCACACACACACACTATGTGCTATATATGTTTAAGTGGGTGTTTGTAGAATAGTGCTTTGGTGGCAGGCTAGCCCTTAGACACATATATACTAGTATTCTAAACATGAAGCATGCAATGGGCATGTGAATCTTGGCACTTAGTTTATAGAATTGCCATTTCAGTGTCCGATTTGATTTGCTGCTGCTAAGAGACCCTGTAAATCTTCTTTATGTTGTAGTCCCTTGCACTTCTATTTTTAAAGTGCTTTTCCGTCATTAAGAAATCCTGCTCTCTTGGCAAACACTGCTGCTGTTTTGAATCAACCTGATCCAGTGTATCCTATACCACAGTAGCGCCCTGCCAGCGGAAATAGTAGCTTCAATTATAAATCAGCTCCAAGGTGTTCTGGCTTCCCTCTTTCTTTGATTATAAACAGATGTGACCCTTTTCAGTGTTCATGGGAAGTTCATTTCAAACAATTCTTACTGCCAGGGTCTACTGTCAAAAGTCAGTTTAGTTTGCAGGTACCTAGTAACTTAGCAGTTGTCAATAGAGGAGGACTACTTAGACCACCCAATCTGCCCTTTCATTTCCATGAACTGTGCCACAGCATACATTGCTTGATCTCCAGTAACCTCTTTCCTTTCCCCCGCTACTCTTGAGCAGTTTGTCACATGCTGTGACGGAGCTGTGCAGCTCAGGGGGGAGGGGAAGACATCTTGTCTGGTAAGTTGTATACATTTTAATGTGAGCAAGTGTAAAATGATGCATGTAGGGAAGAGTAACCTAAACTATAGATCATGATGCAAGGTTCCACATTAGGAAAAGGATTTAGGCAAAGAATCTAGGCGTCATTGTTGATAATAACGTTAAAACCCTCTGCTCGGTATATAGTGGTGGCTAAGAAAGCAAATAGACTGTTAGGCATTATTAGGAAAGGAATGGAGAACAAAACTGAGAATATTAAAATGCCTTTTGTATCGCTCCATGGTGCGACCGCATCTCGAATATTGTGTACAATTCTGGTCACTGCACCTCAAAAAGGATATAGCGCAGGTGTGTCCAACCTCGGCCCTCTCCAGGTCAGGTTTTCAAAATTTCCCCAATGAATATGCATAAGATGGAAGCAGTGCATGGAAAGAGATCTCATATTCATCCACATCATCATCAATATCAATAAATTAACACATAAATAAGTGACTAAAAACTACATATAACTAAAAGTGTCAGTTAAAGAAAACATATCTAAAACAGCTTTAGAAAAGGGGAGGATAGCTTACTCAGCTGGTGTAAAAACCATAGACTTCATCACCACAACTAGTCCAACAGATAGAAAAAAAATAGAAGGCACTGGATTGCATGAATAAAATTGCCCACCACGTCGGGCACAGGTGTTTGAATCCCTAGGAGCCTTTCAATAGCAATAAAGACTGTTTTGTTTCTTATAAGGTCTGCCTCTTGTTTCTGTCTTCCGCTAAAAATAAAGAATTACAATAATCAAAAATGTACTAATACCAAGGCCTGTAGAACTGCCCTAAAATCAGCAGGTGCAAGAATCATTTTAATCACTTGCAAAGATGTAGCTGAAAATATGAAGTAGTATTCTATAAAGGAAAGTAGGCACCTTTAGAGAGCAAGCCTCCTACCAGGCGCCAAATTATAGCCGTTCTTTAGTCTCGGCTAATCGTCATCATGACTGCTCGTTAGAAGAAAGCAAAACACAATCTTCCTCATCGTCACGAACACCTCACAGTATGGAAGGCAATTATTTAATGTTTGGGAAAGGCAATGAAAAGTCGGCACTAAGGTTAAATACAAAAGCAGCTGCTTGTTTTTACTTTGTACTGTCCCATCATATGCCCTGTACAGCAGAAAAATTCTATACCAGGGAAGTCTACCTTAAACCCAGTACTTTACTGTCTGTACTGTAGCATCCAGAAGGCTAAACAAAGTACCCAGGTACATACATTCTTTATCAGGTTTCACCATTTATAAAGCCAGATTCAAGACCTCTTCCTAGAAAGAGCATCACAGTGTACTTAATTTAACAGCAGCTGAACCATTCAAATGCAAATTTCCTTGAGGTAAATTATCATGCAAATGCAAAGCAGCTACTGGCAAACACACTAATTATTTTTATTTCCTTGCTTTAACAAGGGTTTATTTTCAAGTCCCAATCACCTACTATGTTTAATCAACTCTCTAGATTTGGCCAGTTAAGAATCCTAATGAAGACACTTGCTGGCTGCTGTTATTAATACATTATAGAGTGTACATTCTTGTACAATGTCCAGGTAACCTTTTATAACGTAATTAATGTCAACCGCAATGGCAAATTGACACACAGTTAATTCTGTGAACTGCTTTTATACATAGGTCCCTCCTCCTTCTACCCTCTGTATAGCTCAGTAGTGTTCAAACTGGTCCTTGCCTTCCCTCTCCTCCCCATCTAGTCTGCAACCCCCCACCACCAGTTTGCATGATAATACTAACAAATATACCTTGGAGGCAGTGCATCTCTCTCATGCATGCTCATTAGGGATATTCTGAAAACCTGATTAACTCAGCAAGGGCTTATGAGGTCTGATTTGAGCATCTTTGCTATAGCTTTCACTTCACAGGTGGGTGGCCTGGTTTAGACTAGGCTCCTTCACTAAACATGGCTGGAGAAGAAGCCTCAGATAAGATTTATGCTCTAGAGTCTCTCCTAGAGTAGCAGCCAGTTCTTCATCTGTGCAGTTTTAAGGATGCTGTGCACAGGCACTGTCACAGTTTCCTTAGGAAGAAAGTCATAACCAAGGATGTCCAACATCTCAGCTCTGGACTCGTCTCTCGATTTCCATCTTAAATGAGATGGTCTCTGCCATCTCCCTCAAAAGATTGATGAAAGAGAGCTCCTCTGGGGGAGACTCTTCTTTCCTGTGGTGTTTAGAAAACAGCTAGAGGCGCTTCGTTATATATTTTATTTTATTTATTTAGATTTTGCTCACACCTTTTTCAGTAGTAGCTCAAGGTGAGTTACATTCAGGTACTCTGGATATTTCTCTGTCCCAGGAGGGCTCACGATCTAAGTTTGTACCTGAGGCAGTGGAGGGTTAAGTGACTTGCCCAAGAGCACAAGGAGTATCTTATGTTTTCACTGTACACCACCTAGAAATGTGGATAGTTGTTTTATTTAAATATATAAATAACCAGCTCACTGGGTACATAGCTGTTTAACATTTAGTTGCATGCATTTAGGCCAGCCATAGAGCTGGTGTAAGTGCTGGCACCTAAATGACAAAGATTAAGTCTTTCAGTCACAGAATATGGTGCAGTGCAGATGATGACCTAAGCCAGCACAACAGATAGAAATAAATTAAAGTCTGTGATACACTATATATTATGTATTTATTTACTGCATTTGTACCCCATATTTTCATATCAAATTGATGGCTCAATGTGACTTACAGTTTTCAACAGTTCATATTACATTGTCATTTGAAATCAACGTGTGCTTTGTTCAGTTTTTGTTAGTGATTCGAATTTCGTGGTGTGTGGTTGATGTTCAGTTTTGCTATGCGGGATCATTCAGTAAAGATTTTCTGAAGAAGTGGGATTTCAGGTGTTTTCGGAAAGTTAGGTAGTCGGTTGTGCATTGTAGGACTTTTGTATTGTGTTCCGTATCTTGGGACAGATGTTTATGAATCTGGTTGAGTATGAAGAATTGTATTTTAGGCCTTGACATCTTGGAAAGTGTACGGTGAGATAGGTTCTGGCACCCTCTATTGCCCTGCATATAGGTAGTTCGATTAGGTTTTGCCATGTATTCTGGTGCAAGGCCGAAAATTATTTTGTAGGCCAGGGAGCCTTCAAGATTTGCTCCCTGGCCTACAAAATAATTTTCGGTATAATGGGTAGCCAGTGTAGTTCTTGGAGCAGTGGTCTTGTGCTTTGAAATCGATTTGTTCCGAATATTAGTCTAGCAGCTGTATTTTATACTTTTTGCAGTTTCTTTAGTAGTTATTCCTTGCATCCAGCATAGGTTCTGTTGCAGTAGTCGGCATGGGCTAGGACCGTGGATTGGACTAATGTATGGAATACGTCACTTGGGAAGTAATTTTTTATGCATTTCAGTTTCCACATAGTTCGGAACATTTTCTTCATAGAGTTTGAGATTTGTTTATCGAAGGATAGATAGTGGTCAATGGTGACTCCTAGGATTTTTAAGTTGGGAGAGTTGTGCCCATAGCATTGATTTTTGTGAAGTGGTCGGTGTTGTGTGATGATGTATCAGGCAGTGTGTTTTTTTTTTCCTTGTTCAGTTTGTGCTTGAATGATGATGCCCAGAATTCCATTATGTTTACGCCGTCCATGATCCTGGTTGCAATTTCATTCAGATCCTTTTTGAAGGGGATGTAAATTGACACCTCATATGCATATATAAGGGGGTTGAAGCCTTGATTGGATAGTGTTCGGGTCAGGGGGGCCATCATCAGGTTGAATAACATTGGTGAGTGTGGTGAGCCTTGGGGGACCCCACTTTCCGCTTTGCAAGAGAGAGAGAGTGTGGAGGAATAGCTTAGTGGATAGTGCAGTGGGCTTTGATCCTGGCAACCTGAGTTTGATTCCCACTGCAGCTCTTTGTGACCTTGGGCAAGTCACTTAACCCTTCATTGCCCCAGGTACAAAAAAGCTTAGATTGTGAGCCCCTAGGGACAGAGAAAGTACCTGTATATAATGAGGCATATTTTCAAAGCACTTTGGGAGGCTAAGTTCCATAGGTTTCTATGGAACTTTGGGAGGCTAAGTGCTTTGAAAATGAGCCTCAATGTGTACAGCACTGCGTACGTCTAGTATTGCTATAGAAATTAGTAGTAGTAGAGAGAGGATTTCCTCTTCACGTGATAGGATCTTTTTGGTCAGGAAGCCTAGGAGCCAGTCAAGCACCTTTCCTCCAATTCCGATTTTATTGAGTACTCTTTTGAGGATTTGATGGTCGACCATATCAAACTCTGTTGACAAATCAGATTGTAATAGGAGAATGTTCTTTCCTTTTGAGATTTCTGTTTTGAAGTTGGCCAGTAGCCTAATCAGCACTGTTTCGGTGCTGCGATTAGGTCTGAAGCCTGATAGGGATTCATGTATTATGGAGAATATATAGTCAGTTGGCCACTATGGGGCTCATTTTCAAAGCACTTAGACTTACAAAGTTCCATAGGTTATTATGTAACTTTATAAGTCTAAGTGCTTTGAAAATACACCTCTATATCTTCCATTATTTTAGTCATTAAAGGTATGGATGCTGACTACTGGCCTCTAGTTCGAGGTGTTAGTGACTTGGTGGCCTTAAGGGTTGGTGTGAGCGGTATGTTTCCCTTTATCTGTAGGAAACGGCCTTCCTAGAACATATAGTTCAGGTGGGAGATGAGTTGGTCTATGAATCAGTCTGGTGCAACTTTTAGTATGTGGTTGGAACATTATGCAGTGGGTGGAGGAGAATTTTCTTAACGTTTGTGTTACTGTCTCAGTTGTGAGTTGTGCGAAGGTGGTCCATGTCCTGTCTACTGGGGCTTCTTCTGGTGGGTGATCTAATTCGTCTATGAGAGATTTGGACCGCTAGCCTTCGGGGGGGGGGGGGGGGGGGGGGGGTTGGGCCGCCTGTCGCGGGTCCCAGTGGACTACCAGGGCATTTGGTATGTGTGTGTGGGGGGTGGAAGGTATGTGTTGGGGGGGATGAGGGGCCTGTGGGTCCACTAGACCTCCAGGCCCTTGTGTTTGGGGTGGTTGGGTGGACCTGGAAGCATGCAAATGCATGCTGAACAGGGTCTCCCCATTCCTCCTTAATGACCTGGTAAACCCTAATACCAGCTTCAAGCTGGCATAGGTTTGCCGTGGGAGCAGCGCCCTTGTTTGGCGTGCTGCATGCTGAGTATTGGGGAGGAGTTCTAATAACCCTGTTTAGCATATTATTTGCATACTCATTGCATTCAGAGCTGGTGAGCTCGTTATATCATGTGCTCACTGGCTCTGAACATTTTGTGGTAGCAAATGCGGGCAGTAGTCTGGTGCTAATGACCTCTTTCTCCCACATTTGCTTCTGAGCATCGAGGCCTAAGGGTGCCCTTGCTGAGTGCACTGTTCTCTGAGCATCGGAGGGAATAGGAAATGACCTCATCCATATCCTTTTGACTACATTAGCATACTATTTGTGCTGTTCTTCGTTGAGCTTGTTGTTTCCCACACTCTGAGCATTGTACGCTAGTTAATGTGGGCACTCTGATGTCGTGCATTGAGAGTCTATTTTGTAATGGCATCGTGTCGCCTGTGAATGTTTACTAGTGTAACCAGTATCAGGGTACATATAAACCTAAGAATCCACAGTTACACCATACATAGACATTACATAACTGTGGGAGTCTAAATGCAGCAAGGGTGCGTAACTTAGAATATTCTATAAGTGATGTGTGTAAGTGGCAACACTGCCTATTTGAATGATGCCTTGCATTTACACGCTTTCCCCAGGATTCTACATATCGCGCCAAATGATGTACACGCAACTGAATTGACAAATCGAGCCCATAGCTAGCAACAATTGGGCGCAAACAATGAATTATTGCAGTTAATTGGCTGTGATTGGCAGTTGCACATGCACCTTGCTGCGTGCTATTCTATAAAGATCTCACAAATGCCATAGCGTATATCTGAAAAGAGGGCGTGGCCACGGGCGTTTCCAAAAGTTGTGTTCGGAATTATAGAATTAGGTCGATCTGCACCTAAGTTAGGTGCCAGCATTTACACCTGCTTTTAGGAGGCATAAGTCCAATGCCCAACAGTTAGGCACAGATCCATGTGTAAGTGTGATTCTGTAAAGCACACATGCCTTATTTTGAGCTTTATTTTACTGAATTCCCACCTGCGCCATTTTCCAATGCAGACACCGTATTCAAAGTTCCACTTCCAAATATATATATATTGCCTGTTCATACCTATGTCATTTATTATTAAGGCTTGCTATACCGCCGTTTCTAGCCAGTAGTTCACAGTGGTTTACAATATAGAACATGTAGAAAAATAACTACATTGGTTGTTAGGAAAGAAAAGACTACCACACATACAAAAGAAACAACAAAAACTAGACAATAATAAAACGGCAACAGGGACTAGGTCTTAGGTCTTTAATCACAGTGAGAGAACCAAGATAATGTCAGATTAAGCAGAGGGGAAGGCTTTTTGGAAAAGCCAGGACTTAAGGACTGACTTAGTTTTTCAGTCATGACTTTAGACTGCTTACATAGGCACTAACTCATCTTCAGCTCCTCCCAAATTAGTTCTGTCTTCATGTTCGTGGTCTGTCTTCTCGTGTGCCAGGATCTATATTATCTTAAGCTAAAAGCTAGCAAGCTGCCCATAACAATAAATGTGAATTTTACTTTTAGCAGGTGATTTTTGCTTATGCAGCAAGTCTTGTTAGTTCAGGATTGTAAAACAACTGGTTTGCCTCCTATAATAGGAGAAAAGGTTTATATCCCACAATAGTACCTTAACAAACGTGGCTATTCATTTGGTTTCAATTAAGATCCAATTTCTCATTGTCACATTCCTTTAGCAAAACTAGCCAAAGTCTGCAGTATGTTAAAACTGAGTAGTACAGCACAACATCCCACATGTAACAGTTGCAGAAGTAGATTTATATTTGGCAAAAAAAATAAAAAATTATGTTTATCATTAGTGTTGATATATCAACCATATTCCTGGGGGAGCACTATCCCTATCCTTTTCCCTTCTTCCTCGGGGAAACTTGCACGTTCTACATTTATCATTAGTGTTGCTATATCAGATATATTCCTGGGGGAGCACTGCCCCACCCTTTCCCCTTCTTCCTCAGGGAAACGTGCACTTTCCACAAACACTCGTCTCAAACAATAAGAAAGATGCATTATCTACATTAATAAAAGGAGGTAATAGCTTAAGTACTTCTGTGAGGAGCAACTTTTATGTCCTCTCTAGCACAGCAATGTCTCATTTTAGCTCTTTAACCAAATCAACAGGAGAAGAGGCTGACCAAAAGACAAGTGCAACTTGGGAGATAGTGCCTGAAAGGTGCTTTAGTAGTTGCTTGTGTAAGGGACCTGACACGGTCCGTGTTTCAACATGACAAAATGCCTGCCTCAGGGGTCACAAATGGTGTTCACAGAATACACTGACAGAATTACCAATGAGCATGCACTTGGGGAGTAACAAAAACGTGTGCCAACAAGTGTCCGTTTGTTAATTACTCCCCGAGTGCATGCTCATTGGTAATTTTGTTTGGTCAGTGTATTCTGTGCGCACCATTTTTGACCCCTGAGGCAGATATTTTGTCATGCCGAAACACGGATTTTGTCTGGTTCCTTACTCAAGCAACTACTAAAGCACCTTTCAAGCACTATCTCTTGAGTTAGACTTGTCTTTTGGTCAGCCTCTACTCCTGTTGATTTGGTTTGATTGTCATGGAGGTTTTTCCTGCTTGCTGTTCTGCATTTTAGCTCTTTGTCATGGAACAGGTCTTTGATACATCCAGGAGAACGAACCTTCATAGAAGCTTACGCCATAGGTACCTACTGTACCTGAATATAATTTCCCTTGAGCTACTACAGAAAAGGTGTGTGCTAAATCTGTTCAATTTATGGCAGTGGCAACAAAAGCAGACAGAATGTTAGGAATTATTGGGAAAGGAATAGAGAATAAATCAAAGAATGTAATGCCTTAGTATCTCTCCCCACATTTTGAGTATTGTTTGTAATTCTGATCATCATATCTGAAAATGATATAGCGAAATTAGAAAAAGGTACAGAGAAGGGTGACCAAAATGATGAAGGGGATGGAACAACTGTTATATGAGGCGAGATTAGAGCTCTTCAGCTTGGACACGAGATGGCTGAGATATTTGAGATCTATGAAATTCTGAGTGGAATGAAATAGGTAAACAGAAATGAATCGTTTACTCTTTTGAAATGTACTAAGACCAGAGGATGTGAAGTTACAAAGTAGTATATTTAAAATAAATAGGAGAAATATATTTTCACTCAATGCGTAGCTAAGCTAGATGTGATAAAAGTAGTTAGCATAGCTATGTTTAAAAAAATGTTTGGAGAAATTCCTAAAAGAAACTGTTATTAGGGAATGGGAGTTGATCCACCGCCTTTCTGTGGTTTTTGCAACTACATTCAGAGCGGTTCACATATTATATGCAGGTACTTATTTTGTACCTGGGGCAATGGAGGGTTAAGTGACTTGCCCAGAGTCACAAGTAGCTGTAGTGGAAATTGAACCCAGTTCCCCAGGCTCAAAGTCCACTGCACTAACCACTAGACTACTCCCCCATAAGATCAGTTCAACTTCATTCACTACCAAGCATACTATCTGTCAAGCCTCTGGTATTGTGACTTGCTCATATGATTCCTCAGATTCTCCTTGTGTTAGACTTTCTGGCCCTGACGTTGCATGCATGTTGAGGTGATCATCCCTTACCAACTTTGACACTCTTCGTTCCAACCGATACTCAGTACCATTTACTCCAAGTTGGCTGATATCCTCTGCTCCTTAACCTTGTTTAATTTTGGCAGATGTTTTTATTCCGAGAAGGTCTAGACTTTCCATGCCTCAAGCCACTAATCAGTTACTAGTTAGCTGCCAATGAATTGCTACAAAAGTGGAAGTAAAGAAGAGGTTGGAAACTACAGGCTGCAAGTCTGACTTCTGTGGTAAGTAAATTAATGGAAACGTTTTTAAACAATAGTAAAGTTTTTGGAATCCAATGGATTACAGGATCTGAGGCAACATAGTTTTGCTAGAGGCAGGTCTTGTCTGATTAATTTCTTTGACTGGGTGACCAAAGAGTTGGATTGAGGGAGACCGCTAGATGATGTGTATTTAGATTTCAGCAAAGCCTTGCATAGATAACTAATAAATAAACCGAGTGCACTTGGTATGACCCTGAAGTGACTGACTGGGTTAGAAACTGGTTGAGTGGAAGGCAATAGAGGGTAGTGGTAAATGGAGCTCATTCTGAGGAAAAGGATGTTACCAGTGGTGTGCTGCAAGGTTTGGTGCTTGGGCCGGTTCTTTCTAACAGTTTTATAAGCAATATTGCTGAAGGGCTGTCTGGTAAGGTTTGCCTCTTTGCACATGATACCAGTGGCGTAGGTAGGTGGGGCCACGGGAGCCTGGGCTCCCAAATTTGCTCTGGGCCCCGGTTGGCTGGCGGGGATCCCCAACCTCTGCCAGCTGAAGACTTTGTCTAGCGCTGGTCTGCAACAGTGCCACCGCATTGCCTGCCCTGCTCTCTCTTCCCCTCACATCGGGCATGCTTCTTTTAGTGAAACTGAGCATGAGGGGAAAAGAGAGCAGGGAAGGCAATGCGATGGTGCCGGAGACCAGCGCTGGATGAAGTCTTCGGCTGGCGGGGGTTGAGGACCCCTGCCAGCCAAGGTATTTGCGGCAGCGGTGCTTCAGCTGACGGGGGTTGGGGACCCCTGCCAGCCAAGATGTTTATAGCAGCGGCAGATAGGGGGTGGTGGCGGCGGAGGGGAGACAGCGGCAGGGCGGCAATCAAAATGTGTTCCCCTCCCCACCTTGATCTCTGGCCCTTCCCATTTCAAGGTCTGTCTACGCCCCTGCATGATACCAAAACCTACAATAGGGTAGACATCCCTGATGTTGTGGATAACATGAGGAAGGTCTTAGCGAAGCTAGAGGAATACTCTGGAATTTGACAGCTTATTTTTATTGCTAAAAAATACAGGGTCATGCATTTGGGCTGCAACCACTGAAGGGGATGGTACAGTTTAGGGGGTAAAGAACTTTTGTGCACGAAAGAGGAGCAGGACTTGGGAGTGATTGTATGTGATGATCTTAAGGTGGCCAAACAGCTAGAAAAGGTGACAGGAGAAGCTAGAAGGATTCTTGAGTGCATAGGAAGAGGAATGGGCAATAGGAAAAAGGAGGTGGCGATGCCCTTGTATAAGACTCTCGTGAGACCTCATTTAGAATTTTGTGTACAATTCTGGAGACTGTACCTTCAAAAAGATATAAACAGGATGGAGTCAGTCCAGAGGGTAGCTATTAAAATGGTCAGTGGTCTTCATTATAAAGCATAAGGGGACAGACTTAAAGAGCTCAGTGTGTATACTTTGAGAGAGTGGAGAGACATTTAAATATTTATGTGACATGAATGCACAGGAGGTGAGTCTCTTTCAGTTGAAAGTGAGCTCTGGAATGAGGGGGCATAGGATTAAGGTAAAAGGGAATAGACTCAGAAGTAACCTGAGGAAATACTTCTTCACAGAAAAGGTGGTGAATTTGTGGAATGGCCTCCTGATGGAAGTGGTGGAGACGAAAACAGTAACTGAATTCAAGGGAGCTTGGGACAAGTAAATAGGATTTCTGAGGGGATTGATAGAGAGAGTAAATGACATGGATGGGCACACTGGATAGACCATATAATCTTTATCTGCCTACATTTTTTTAGGTTTCTGTGTTTCTACTTAAGTAGAGGAGTGTGGTAGCCGTGTTAGTCCACTCTTAAGGTTATCAATAGAAATCAAACAAAATAAAACATGGAAAAGAAAATAAGATGATACCTTTTTTTATTGGACATAACTTAATACATTTCTTGATTAGCTTTCGAAGGTTGCCCTTCTTCGTCAGATCGGAAATAAGCAAATGTGCTAGCTGACAGTGTATATAAGTGAAAACATTCAAGCATTACTATGACAGTAAAATAGATACCATTGGAGATTCTACATGGAATGTTGCTACTATTGGAGATTCTACATGGAATGTTGCTATTCCACTAGCAACATTCCATGTAGAAGGCTGCGCAGGCTTCTGTTTCTGTGAGTCTGACGTCCTGCACGTACGTGCAGGACGTCAGACTCACAGAAGCAGAAGCCTGCGCGGCCACATTGGTGATCCGCAAGGGCCGACTTCTACATGGAATGTTGCTAGTGGAATAGCAACATTCCATGTAGAATCTATAGAAATCAAACAAAATAAAACATGGAAAAGAAAATAAGATGATACCTTTTTTATTGGACATAACTTAATACATTTCTTGATTAGCTTTCGAAGGTTGCCCTTCTTCGTCAGATCGGAAATAAGCAAATGTGCTAGCTGACAGTGTATATAAGTGAAAACATTCAAGCATTACTATGACAGTAAAATAGATACCATTGGAGATTCTACATGGAATGTTGCTACTATTGGAGATTCTACATGGAATGTTGCTATTCCACTAGCAACATTCCATGTAGAAGGCTGCGCAGGCTTCTGTTTCTGTGAGTCTGACGTCCTGCACGTACGTGCAGGACGTCAGACTCACAGAAGCAGAAGCCTGCGCGGCCACATTGGTGATCCGCAAGGGCCGACTTCTACATGGAATGTTGCTAGTGGAATAGCAACATTCCATGTAGAATCTATAGAAATCAAACAAAATAAAACATGGAAAAGAAAATAAGATGATACCTTTTTTATTGGACATAACTTAATACATTTCTTGATTAGCTTTCGAAGGTTGCCCTTCTTCGTCAGATCGGAAATAAGCAAATGTGCTAGCTGACAGTGTATATAAGTGAAAACATTCAAGCATTACTATGACAGTAAAATAGATACCATTGGAGATTCTACATGGAATGTTGCTACTATTGGAGATTCTACATGGAATGTTGCTATTCCACTAGCAACATTCCATGTAGAAGGCTGCGCAGGCTTCTGTTTCTGTGAGTCTGACGTCCTGCACGTACGTGCAGGACGTCAGACTCACAGAAGCAGAAGCCTGCGCGGCCACATTGGTGATCCGCAAGGGCCGACTTCTACATGGAATGTTGCTAGTGGAATAGCAACATTCCATGTAGAATCTATAGAAATCAAACAAAATAAAACATGGAAAAGAAAATAAGATGATACCTTTTTTATTGGACATAACTTAATACATTTCTTGATTAGCTTTCGAAGGTTGCCCTTCTTCGTCAGATCGGAAATAAGCAAATGTGCTAGCTGACAGTGTATATAAGTGAAAACATTCAAGCATTACTATGACAGTAAAATAGATACCATTGGAGATTCTACATGGAATGTTGCTACTATTGGAGATTCTACATGGAATGTTGCTATTCCACTAGCAACATTCCATGTAGAAGGCTGCGCAGGCTTCTGTTTCTGTGAGTCTGACGTCCTGCACATACGTGCAGGACGTCAGACTCACAGAAGCAGAAGCCTGCGCGGCCACATTGGTGATCCGCAAGGGCCGACTTCTACATGGAATGTTGCTAGTGGAATAGCAACATTCCATGTAGAATCTATAGAAATCAAACAAAATAAAACATGGAAAAGAAAATAAGATGATACCTTTTTTTATTGGACATAACTTAATACATTTCTTGATTAGCTTTCGAAGGTTGCCCTTCTTCGTCAGATCGGAAATAAGCAAATGTGCTAGCTGACAGTGTATATAAGTGAAAACATTCAAGCATTACTATGACAGTAAAATAGATACCATTGGAGATTCTACATGGAATGTTGCTACTATTGGAGATTCTACATGGAATGTTGCTATTCCACTAGCAACATTCCATGTAGAAGGCTGCGCAGGCTTCTGTTTCTGTGAGTCTGACGTCCTGCACGTACGTGCAGGACGTCAGACTCACAGAAGCAGAAGCCTGCGCGGCCACATTGGTGATCCGCAAGGGCCGACTTCTACATGGAATGTTGCTAGTGGAATAGCAACATTCCATGTAGAATCTATAGAAATCAAACAAAATAAAACATGGAAAAGAAAATAAGATGATACCTTTTTATTGGACATAACTTAATACATTTCTTGATTAGCTTTCGAAGGTTGCCCTTCTTCGTCAGATCGGAAATAAGCAAATGTGCTAGCTGACAGTGTATATAAGTGAAAACATTCAAGCATTACTATGACAGTAAAATAGATACCATTGGAGATTCTACATGGAATGTTGCTACTATTGGAGATTCTACATGGAATGTTGCTATTCCACTAGCAACATTCCATGTAGAAGGCTGCGCAGGCTTCTGTTTCTGTGAGTCTGACGTCCTGCACGTACGTGCAGGACGTCAGACTCACAGAAGCAGAAGCCTGCGCGGCCACATTGGTGATCCGCAAGGGCCGACTTCTACATGGAATGTTGCTAGTGGAATAGCAACATTCCATGTAGAATCTATAGAAATCAAACAAAATAAAACATGGAAAAGAAAATAAGATGATACCTTTTTTATTGGACATAACTTAATACATTTCTTGATTAGCTTTCGAAGGTTGCCCTTCTTCGTCAGATCGGAAATAAGCAAATGTGCTAGCTGACAGTGTATATAAGTGAAAACATTCAAGCATTACTATGACAGTAAAATAGATACCATTGGAGATTCTACATGGAATGTTGCTACTATTGGAGATTCTACATGGAATGTTGCTATTCCACTAGCAACATTCCATGTAGAAGGCTGCGCAGGCTTCTGTTTCTGTGAGTCTGACGTCCTGCACGTACGTGCAGGACGTCAGACTCACAGAAGCAGAAGCCTGCGCGGCCACATTGGTGATCCGCAAGGGCCGACTTCTACATGGAATGTTGCTAGTGGAATAGCAACATTCCATGTAGAATCTATAGAAATCAAACAAAATAAAACATGGAAAAGAAAATAAGATGATACCTTTTTTATTGGACATAACTTAATACATTTCTTGATTAGCTTTCGAAGGTTGCCCTTCTTCGTCAGATCGGAAATAAGCAAATGTGCTAGCTGACAGTGTATATAAGTGAAAACATTCAAGCATTACTATGACAGTAAAATAGATACCATTGGAGATTCTACATGGAATGTTGCTACTATTGGAGATTCTACATGGAATGTTGCTATTCCACTAGCAACATTCCATGTAGAAGGCTGCGCAGGCTTCTGTTTCTGTGAGTCTGACGTCCTGCACGTACGTGCAGGACGTCAGACTCACAGAAGCAGAAGCCTGCGCGGCCACATTGGTGATCCGCAAGGGCCGACTTCTACATGGAATGTTGCTAGTGGAATATCAACATTCCATGTAGAATCTATAGAAATCAAACAAAATAAAACATGGAAAAGAAAATAAGATGATACCTTTTTTTATTGGACATAACTTAATACATTTCTTGATTAGCTTTCGAAGGTTGCCCTTCTTCGTCAGATCGGAAATAAGCAAATGTGCTAGCTGACAGTGTATATAAGTGAAAACATTCAAGCATTACTATGACAGTAAAATAGATACCATTGGAGATTCTACATGGAATGTTGCTACTATTGGAGATCCTACATGGAATGTTGCTATTCCACTAGCAACATTCCATGTAGAAGGCTGCGCAGGCTTCTGTTTCTGTGAGTCTGACGTCCTGCACGTACGTGCAGGACGTCAGACTCACAGAAGCAGAAGCCTGCGCGGCCACATTGGTGATCCGCAAGGGCCGACTTCTACATGGAATGTTGCTAGTGGAATAGCAACATTCCATGTAGAATCTATAGAAATCAAACAAAATAAAACATGGAAAAGAAAATAAGATGATACCTTTTTTTATTGGACATAACTTAATACATTTCTTGATTAGCTTTCGAAGGTTGCTATCTACTGAGTTCCTATCAAGCTGCCAATGATTTATGTTTACTCTCTCTTGACTGAAAAGATGAGGCCTAAGGGGAAAGGGCATCTATACCTTAGAGAGTGGAGGAGTGGCCTAGTGGTTAGGGTGGTGGACTTTGGTCCTGGGGAACTGAGGAAATGAGTTCGATTCCCGGCACAGGCAGCTCCTTGTGACTCTGGGCAAGTCACTTAACCCTCTATTGCCTGCCGCATTGAGCCTGCCATGAGTGGGAAAGCGCGGGGTACAAATGTAACAAAAATAAAATATATTGTTCCTTCTCAGGATATCATTAACATCCTTCATCTCTCTATGCTTTTGTAGGGTAATAGGGAACAAATAATTTAAGATCTCCATTTTATTTCCTTTCCATTGATCAGCCCCCACTTTTCTGACTTTCTCTGAGTAATGGTTTATGTAGGCAACAGTATCTTTAGGTCTGTTATTACATTTAGGATCCTGTATGGTCTGTCTACTTTCAAGAAGCTGACCACAATGTCCTTCCCTTCCTGTACCTTTAAAGCCTTGTAAAGCTGCTGAGTTGTGGCAACCTAATCTTTGTAGGCTTCTTCCTGTGGCACACCACTTATTCTTCTGTTACATTGTCAAGACCTCTAGGTCTGCTCCATGAGCTTATTTATTGTTTAGATAACTGTAGACTGGCAAATTGTTGCAATTCCTTACGCTATTAGGCAAGACAAGGCAACAGCTCCGGGGGGGGGGGGGGGGGGGGGGGGGGCAGCAGAAGGAAGCTGTCATCAAAGCAAAACAGTAAGTTTTGACAGCTATATAACTTCAAACAACCATCACCTCCGTTACCTGCAGAACCAAGTTCTACATTTAATTCATGATATCCAAATACGCGTTTTTATTGTACAGTGATGATTGCAGCATTCCATTATCAAAATTTTAAAGGGGGGATTCCACAGACTAGGAACCTGAATCTTAATTGTGTGTGTGTATGGGGGTGGGGGGTGGAGAATAAGGCTGAATGCTGAACCACTGTACCCAATACTCTTCCACTGGTGCTTCACCGATGGCATCACTTCCTTCTCTTTTCCACTTTCGTTTCTAAATAGCAGATTAGTAATTTACTCTGTATGTGTTGCCTCTGAGCTGTGTTATTTGTGATTATTTGTATTCACCAAGGTCACCAAGGGGCCCTTTTTTTAAAGGGTTGCCGCGCAGCAACCCGGAACTGCCACCGGCCCAGTGCGGATGCTGGTGGTAGTTCCACCCCGGCACACACCATTTCCTGCGCTACAGAAATTCGGGTCTGATTTTCTAGCGCAGGAGTTACCTGGAAGTAGTCGGGCAGTTCCGTGCACTGCCAGGTTAGCACAGGAGCCCTTACCGCCACTTCAGTAGGTGACTGCAAGTGCTCCCCCAGAAACGGCCATGCAGCCATCTTTTTTTTTTGGCCTTTTTGCCTGCTGCGGTAAAAGGGGCCCAGGCACGCGGCAGAAACAGCCGCCGTCGCTAGCACAGGGCCCCATTTACTGCAGCTTAGTAAAAGGGCCCCCAAATATCTTCCTGTTGGAAAGTTTAAGTGTCAAGCTTGGGCAAACTGACATTTGAAGAAAATAATAAAAATGTAGTTAAAATAATGTAAATTGGCTAGAAATTCAAGAAAATCCTCTGCAAGGGGAACTGAAGTATCTTAAATTGAAAAGCAAATACATAGATGACAGATAAATAGATGACATAAAAACCTTTCCCTTTATTGGAGATCACATCTTTCTGATACAGCAGTTTATTCTGTCCAAATATTGGCTGCTCATTAAAAGATGCTACTAATGGAGCCTTTTAGAGTAAAAATTCTTGTACACAAAAGCTATCCTAATAAAAGGGATTCAGTCCTTACACAATTACACAGATGGTTCCAGAAAGCCAATTATTCTTGTAAGTAGCATATTGCTGTATGTCCCAGAATTTAATATAATCAAAACTGGCATAGTGCTGCCTGGGAGACAGAGTCCCCTTCACTGCAAATGCTAACCATCTAATTAGTAGTATGGTGGGAATGGGATGGAAGACTGGAGGGAATTGCTATCAATTTAATTTTATTTCATTATGTGCTTTGAAAGGAATGGAATGGAAACAGTCGACCATTGGCAGGCTAGATTTAGGCTTGGGGCAAAAGTTATTGAAAAGAAAGGGGCAAATAGCCTCCAAGTATGTTTGTACAATTTAGAACTAATCCATCTACAACCCAAGAATCTGCAGGAAGGGAAAATGTCCACAGAGTAAAAAGTTTACCTCATTGTTTACTAAGCCGTGCTAGTGGGCGGATAAGTAAACGGCGGGGGGGGGGGGGGGGGGGGGGATCACAGTGCTAAATTTTCATACACATCATTGTATCTGTTATTTATTGTACCTGGGCCGCTGAGGTACTTCGTTTTGAACATAGGACTATCCTATTTCATTTCTAATTATGTAGATCTGTTTCAGTCACATCCAAGTTACAAAAAGTTGATCTCATTGAGCATCTGACCACTGGAGTGATAAGTCTGTCCCCCGACCCCGGAAAGGAAAACCAGGCTGTATGCCAGCTGCAGGTATAGCCATCCTGACCAAAGCAGCAAGCAGGTCAGAGGAGTAGCCTAGTGGTTCATGCAGTGGATTGTAAACCAAGAGGCACAGGTTCAAATTGTACTGTATTATTTTCCTAGGGCTCCCTCCAAGAACAGAAAAAATTCTTGCTGTACCTAAAAATATGACACTTGCAAGCCTGAAGGCTGTTGAAGTGATGTACAGTAGGTATTTTTCTGTTCCTGAAGGAATTGCACTAACCACTAGGCTGCTGTCCTCTGTTCTGCAAGGTTGTCTTTATGGCCATTTTAATAAGACAGACATCCCTGTGCCTTGTTTTCTGCTATTTATAATTTAAACATTTCAGTTTGTAGGATGGTTGTTCAGGATGGTCGTCTCCATTATAAGGACATCCTTCTCACATATTTTCGAACAGGAAATCTTGATGTCTTTCCTGTTTGAAAATTGTTGTGAGATGGCCCTTTTTCTTTTTTCTTTTTTTTTATATGCATATTTATGAGCAGGATGCACCAATTCTGACTTGGATGCCCTTTATAAAATGCCCCTGTAAGGGACTCTTTTACAAAGGCGCACTGAAAAATGGCCTGCAATAGTGTAGATGCATGTTTTGGGTGCACGCAGAATCATTTTTCTGTAAACGTGTAAAAATGCCTTTTTAAAATTTTTGCCAAAAATGGATGTGCGGCAACATGAAAATTGCCATGTGTCCGTTTTGGGTCTCTCTATCGTTCATGGTCTGACCACACCTTAATTGTGTGCAATTCTGGTTGCTGCATCTCAAAAAAAAGGTGTAATGGGATTACAAAAGGTACAGAAAAGGAAAACCAGAATGATAAAGGGGATGGAATGACACTGCTCTGAGGACAGGCTAAAGAGGTTAGGGCTTTTCTACTGAGGGAAGATATAATAGGTCTATAAAATCCTGAGTGAAGTAGAAGGTAAATTCATTTCAATTGTTTACTCTTTCAAAAGGTACAAAGACAGGAGATATGCTATGTTTCAACTTCATGGTATATTTAAATTCACTCAATAGTTAAGCTCTGGAATTTTGTTTCCCATAGGATGTGATGAATGCAGTTAGCATAGTAAATTTAAAAAGATTTGAGCAAATTCCTGCAAAACATGTCCATAAACCATTATTAAAGTAGGTTTGGTAAAGAGCAACCGCCTACCCCTAGGGGCAAACAGAATGTAATCTTACTACTTTGGGGGATCCTGCCAGTTACTTTTGACCTGGATCACCCACTGCTGAAAACAGGATACTGGGTTTGATGAACCTGTGGTCTGACTTGGTATTGCAATTCTTATGTTATCTGTTTTGTTATGTTTAGATCAGGCTTGTCCAACATAAGGTCTGCAGGCCAGAACCTGGCCCACCAAGTGCTTTTTGTTCTGGCCCTCGGAAGTTTGGCAATTCTTCTGGTGCTTACAGTGGGATTTCTGCTTCCCTGACACAACATGGCTCTGTAATTATGAGCCATTCAGTGCCGGAAGTTCGGATTGATCTTGTGGTTTTCAAGTCCTGCGAGATCAACCTGAACTTTGGCACCACATGGCTCAACTTGCAAGTCATGGTGGGAAAGCAGGAATCCCTCCGTTTCTTCTGCAGCTGAAGCCAGGTGAGGGAAAAGAAACGGGGGGGGGGGGGGGGGGGGGGGAGCAAGAGATCCCAGTGAAGGCTGGCAGGGGACGATGCACCATCATATTTTGCCACTACTTGACAAAACATGCAGCAAAATATGACAGTGGTGTTTTGGCCCTCCGAATGTTACAAAATATGAAATGTGGCCCCCTACAGTAAAAGATTGGACAAGCCTGGTTTAGATGTTAATTTTCCAGGCTGGGTTTTATGTTTAGAAACTTAGGGACCCTTTTTTTTGAAACTGCAGTAAAAAGTGGCCTTAGCACGCCCTTGTGCAGGCTTTTCCTGTGTGCTAAGGCTATTTTTACCACAACCGTAAAAGTAGATTTTTTCCTGCGTTTTGTATTAATGGCCAAGAGCTAATGTTGTCTGTATAAACCACAACACAGATCAACTTCACTGAAAACAATAGCAGATAATCATCAAAACTCCCATAGTGAAGCCCCTGCCGGCGAGCAACAGAGGCCCCGGGGCTGCAGCGCACGCATGTACTGTGCTGCCTCACGCCAGAGGACATGGTACTGGTAGATACTTGAGCTGCTCCTGGGGCCGCCGCAGCTCCTCCTCCGCCTTTCTGTCATCGGTCCCAGGTACTCTTATTCTGAACCAAAATGGTCATCGGTGTGGTTTCCTGAAGAAGCGAAGCAAAACGGGACCGTTAGGACCGCACACTTGTCAGATCTATAAGCTGGGGTGTAAGTGTAACCACTCTTCACATGAACTGGTCAGAGTCACTAAGATAAGTTTTTCACTTTCTAAGTCAAGTGCGTTGGTGAACAGCACTGTATGTTGAAAGTTTTGTGGGACAGTTGTATATTATGTGTCTGAATGACATTATATGAAAAACTTTTTTATAGTGCAAGGAAAAAAAAAAACTAAAAAATATTGGGGGGGGGGGAGGGGAGGATTTTTGATCTATGATTACTTTTTGCACTGTGCAGAAGAAATTCTTATTGATTGCCACAGGTGTATGAGATCTTTTTTCCTCCTTTACAAGTCATTCTTCACTGGGGGGATTTTCAAGAGCTAATGTTGCCATTAGCACTTGGCCATTTAAAACAAAACAAAGTTAGCATGTATGCACGTACAGCCAAAAATTTTGTACATAGAATGGACTTGCGTGCTATTCCTGCGCTATCCAGTTACTGTGCGGTAATGTAGTCATACTAACTGATTAGCGCAGGAACACCCCCCTCTCCACCTCCAGACATACACCCTCAAAAAGGTAGAAAATAATTTTTAGCTGAAAGTTAGCGCTTGCACGTTTGGCACTTATGGCAGGATGACTGAGCACATCCTGCGATATGCCATTTTTAAGCTGCATCAGGCATACGTAAGCACCTAACGCAACTTAGTAGAAGGGCCCCTTAGAGTTTTATTAGTAGACCTTCCACCCCTTCTCTAGCCCCTCCTCTTCACAGGTGGTGAGTCAAATTAGTAGCATGTGTTGTAAATTGCCTAGATTTTAATTTCATGCCATACCTTACAGTCAGTATTTTGGATGTCATGTATGCAAGTCGACATCCACGTCGCTTCTCAATGTGTTTCTTGTCACACTGCAGATGGCAGAGGGCTTGTGCCAAGACTTGTTTATTGGCCACAGTGCAGTGTGGAAGCTATCAAATCTTTTTTTTAACTCTCCACGTGCATCACAGTTTGTGCTGTGTGATCTGTCATTTCTGATGATACATTGTTAATTATTACCGCAGAATATTCTGAGTGGGCTTCTGCTTTGGTGTAGTTAAAAGAGCCTAGCTACAAATCTGCTCATTTTTATAGATGTGCGAGTGAATGGTAAATCTTTCCTAGCTAGACAAAGAATGCCTGCCAAAAACTGTTCTATACATAAGTACATAAGTACATAAGTAGTGCCATACTGGGAAAGACCAAAGGTCCATCTAGCCCAGCATCCTGTCACCGACAGTGGCCAATCCAGGTCAAGGGCACCTGGCACGCTCCCCAAACGTAAAAACATTCCAGACAAGTTATACCTAAAATGAGGAATTTTTCCAGTCCATTTAATAGCGGTCTATGGACTTGTCCTTTAGGAATCTATCTAACCCCTTTTTAAACTCCGTCAAGCTAACCGCCCGTACCACGTTCTCCGGCAATGAATTCCAGAGTCTAATTACACGTTGGGTGAAGAAAAATTTTCTCCGATTCGTTTTAAATTTACCACACTGTAGCTTCAACTCATGCCCTCTAGTCCTAGTATTTTTGGATAGCGTGAACAGTCGCTTCACATCCACCCGATCCATTCCACTCATTATTTTATACACTTCTATCATATCTCCCCTCAGCCGTCTCTTCTCCAAGCTGAAAAGCCCTAGCCTTCTCAGCCTCTCTTCATAGGAAAGTCGTCCCATCCCCACTATCATTTTCGTCGCCCTTCGCTGTACCTTTTCCAATTCTACTATATCTTTTTTGAGATACGGAGACCAGTACTGAACACAATACTCCAGGTGCGGTCGCACCATGGAGCGATACAACGGCATTATAACATCCGCACACCTGGACTCCATACCCTTCTTAATAACACCCAACATTCTATTCGCTTTCCTAGCCGCAGCAGCACACTGAGCAGAAGGTTTCAGCGTATCATCGACGACGACACCCAGATCCCTTTCTTGATCCGTAACTCCTAACGCGGAACCTTGCAAGACGTAGCTATAATTCGGGTTCCTCTTACCCACATGCATCACTTTGCACTTGTCAACATTGAACTTCATCTGCCACTTGCACGCCCATTCTCCCAGTCTCGCAAGGTCCTCCTGTAATCGTTCACATTCCTCCTGCGACTTGACGACCCTGAATAATTTTGTGTCATCGGCGAATTTAATTACCTCACTAGTTATTCCCATCTCTAGGTCATTTATAAATACATTAAAAAGCAACGGACCCAGCACAGACCCCTGCGGGACCCCACTAACTACCCTCCTCCACTGAGAATACTGGCCACGCAATCCTACTCTCTGCTTCCTATCTTTCAACCAGTTCTTAATCCATAATAATACCCTACCTCCGATTCCATGACTCTGCAATTTCTTCAGGAGTCTTTCGTGCGGCACTTTGTCAAACGCCTTCTGAAAATCCAGATATACAATATCAACCGGCTCCCCATTGTCCACATGTTTGCTTACCCCCTCAAAAAAATGCATTAGATTGGTGAGGCAAGACTTCCCTTCACTAAATCCGTGCTGACTTTGTCTCATCAGTCCATGTTTTTGTATATGCTCTGCAATTTTATTCTTAATAATAGCCTCCACCATCTTGCCCGGCACCGACGTCAGACTCACCGGTCTATAATTTCCCGGATCTCCTCTGGAACCTTTCTTAAAAATCGGAGTAACATTGGCTATATTTTAGAATCTTACTAAGAAATCATGCCTAAGCAGTGCTTTTTTTTTTTTTCTAGCAAAAAAGGTGCCGGTACTCAAATGCCAAGCCATCCTTCAGGGGTGGGGTGATCACTGAGGGACCCACCCCACAGTAGCCAGGCCCCCTTGCAACCAGTCACAGAATCTATGACAAGGCAGAATTGGTGTGTAGAGCCTGTGCTCTTTTTCATTAAAACTTGGGTACCATGGGTCAATTTTAGCAAACAATGGAGAAGGTGCTGGTACTCAGTACCCCCAAGTACCCCCTCAAAAAAAGCCCTGTGCATAATTAGATAATGGCCTGCTATAGCATGTTTCTCAAAAAGGTCCTGGAGTAGTCCCCTAGCCATGCAACTCTAACGCGCTCATATTCATTGTGGATATCCCGAAAACCAGATCTAGAAGGAACTACTCCAGGACCAACTTAAGAAACATCAAGTGTTATGTTGCCTGTCCTGGGGTGAACTGTGCCCTGCAGCTCCAGGAATCTACAGAAAAGTGGAGAGGGAGAGCATGGTGTGATTTCTTCTCATTTTGCCTTGTGGAAAATGTTAAAATTCTTTGGGTTGTGTGACATGCTGGATAAGAGACCATGGGGAATGAAGCCAGCAAGCTGTGGCTAATTGGCATGCGTTGGAATAATGAGGGATATAGATTGTATCTAATCAGCTGCAATGCAAATTCTCATAAAGGTTTTCCATTCTTTCTAGGTCTTCTTTTGTTGGGCATCTGGCAGGCATTCTAGTTGGACTGCTGTACACTCAGGGGCCGCTGAAGAAGATTCTGAAAATGTTTGCAGGTACAGAATGAATGCAGCCTGAAGTTACATTAACACAGTAGATACGGACAGAAGAAGATCAGCCAGCCCATGCAGTCTGTTCCATTGTCTCTGCTAATGCGTTCCAGTTTTTTTTTTTTAATTTAGCAAACCTTTTGTTACCTTATGGCCTACAGCGACTTAACAGAATAAATAATCAATCATAAAACAGCAATGTATATTACAAACACCAGGATGGTCATAAACATAACCACCCACTCATATTAATCCTCTCCTCCAAAATGTTAACCACCCCTCATATTAATCCTTCAGAATCTTGTGTAAAAACATGCTTTTACTTGCTTAGAAAAGGTTTTAATGTCTGTTAACAAACTAATTTCCTGAGGCAACGTGTTCCACAAGGTTGAAGCTACTGCCTGCCAAGCCCTTTTATGGGTAGCCTGCAACTGCATAATCTTCTGCAAAGGAATAACTAACCTGTGATCCTGTAAAGAGCACGGGGAATGGCCTGGAGAATAAGCAAGCAACACTCTTCCACCTTCACTGCTGCGTCCCCCTGTAGTAATTTTGGGGACATGCCCAGAATCTGTCCTGCATTTACTGCATGTAGGGCACGGTCAGTGTTACATGAAGTGCCATATAGTATAAGTGTACCTGTGCTACCTTCCACTGCGTGTAATGCGGTGCCAACAACCACAAAGACATGAAAATATTGCCATAGTGGTGCATTTCCCCGATCCAGTCCAAGTTTCCAGTTTTATTAAGGATTTACTGTCCTGCCTAATGGGAGGTACCATCTACTACTACTACTACTTAGCATTTCTATAGGTATTGGGAGGACAAATATATTAGACAGAATAATAGGGTACAGGAAAGAACTCCAATTAATGAGAAGAAAGGGGGGAGGGTAAAGTATTAGGTACTCTGAGCTTGCATCAAGAATCTCAGCTATTCTACGAATTAGCTAAGAGAAGTGTTAACAAAATGAGGTGATCATGGAGTGTTGGAAAATGCATCACAAAACAGGAATATTTTGAGATCGGATTTGAATACACCTAAGGCCGTGCTTTGGTGTAAATGAGTGGATAGGGAGTTCCAGATTTTGGAGGCTTGGACCGAAAAAATGGCATGTCTTGTATGTTCATGATGTATTTCTCTATAGGTAGGCACATAGAGACTTTGAAGATGAGCGGATCTGAGGGCACAGGCGGGGATATAGGGAACTAGATATTGTGCTAAGTACAGGGGTTCATCTGAGATAAGAATCTTAAATGCTAACGGTAATATTTTTTATGTAATACAGTGTGTGATAGGTAGCCAGTGGGCATTTTTATTATGAGGAGTGACAATCAAATCTTTTTAAACCATTGATAATTTTAATAGCCGTATTTTGGACAATCTGACATCTATGAGGAGAGACTTGTTGACCTGAACATGTATACCCTGGAGGAAAGGAGAAACAGGGGTGATATGATACAGACGTTCAAATATTTGAAAGGTATTAATCCGCAAACGAACCTTTTCCGGAGAGGGGAAGGCAGTAGAACTGGAGGACATGAAATGAGATTGAAGGGGGGGCAGATGGAAGAAAAATGTCAGGAAGTATTTCATCACGGAGAGAGTAGTGGATGCTTGGAATGCCCTCCCGCGGGAGGTGGTGGAAATGAAAACGGTAACGGAATTCAAACATGCGTGGGATAAACATAAAGGAATCCTGTTCAGAAGGAATGGATCCTCAGGAGCTTAGCCGAGATTGGGTGGCAGAGCCGGTGGTGGGAGGCGGGACTGGTGGTAGGAGGCGGGGATAGTGATGGGCAGACTTATACGGTCTGTGCCGGTGCTGGTGGTTAGGAGGTGGGGATAATGCTGGGCAGACTTATACGGTCTGTGCCAGAGCCGGTGGTGGGAGGCGGGGCTGGTGGTTGGGAGGCGGGGATAGTGCTGGGCAGACTTATACGGTCTATGCCCTGAAGAGGACAGGTACAAATCAAGGTAGGGTATACACAAAAAGTAGCACATATGAGTTTATCTTGTTGGGCAGACTGGATGGACCGTGCAGGTCTTTTTCTGCCGTCATCTACTATGCTACTATGATGAAATTTGACTTGGAGACTCATATGAAATGAATTACAATAATCTAATTGACTGATTACAAGGGAATGCATAAGTATATCAAAGCAAGGGGATATATCAGGGATTGAATGACCTAATATTTGGAATTTGAAGAAGGAATGTTGTATACCTTGTGAGATCTGAGGTTGGAAGGAAAGTCTAGAATCGAGAATTGCTTCTAAACGTTGGGTGGTCTGCACTTGAGGAATGGGAGTATTGTCAAGAAGTATGGATGAGGGCTGAGTTGTTTGGATCTGATCAGAGAACAAAAGTGCCTTGGACTTAAAGGGGTTCAGAACAAGCTTATTGATATGAAACCAAGAGACAATGGTCTGGAGTTTTGCATTGATACTGGAGATTTCATGTGATTGGAGAGTGCTAAATGGACAAAGAATTTGGATGTCATCTGCATATATGAACATATTAAAACCAAGGCTTTGTGACAGTGTAAGGAGGGTCAAGGAAAATATTGAAAAGTGTTGGGGAGAGTGTTGAACCTTGGGGGACTCCGGAAGCAATCATGAATGGATCGGAGACAGTGCTATTAGAATGAACTATATAGTGTCTGTTGTTTAAGTATCAAGAAACTAAAAAATAAATTGCTCTAAAGGAAGCTGTAAGAATTATCTGTGCTGTATATGAAAATATAAGAAAACAAAACAGCGAAGATGACTAACAGGAACAAAAACAAAAAATAAATAAAAGTCAAAATATATAGATAATCATAAAATATGTATTTAAAAATATAAATACATAAAAAAGATGACACTTTGATTGTAAAAATTAAAAAATATATACTTTATTAGCCATAAATTAGTAGGGAGAAAAGGACTCAATAATAAAAATATGTCATTATTATCTTAAATAAAAAGCCTCATTAGCCAAGGGTACCAACTCAGTGGACACACCTATGTAGGCTACAATCATGGGCTGGCCACCACCTCCGAAAAAACCTAGAGTGGATTAACTAAACCAGTCTGTAGTAAAAAAACGGGGTAGGGCTAATATAAATCTAATTAGCAGCAGGCACAGATAATGTCTACTAAGCCAAATAGATATAATGTCATAAGACGGAAGAATGAAAAAGTACAATTCTAAACGGGGAAAAAAACAGAATTGTTGTTTAAGTATGACATGAACCAGTCAAATACTGTTCCTGTTACGCCTAGGTCATGTAACAGGTTAAGAAGAATTGGATGGTCTATAAGATCAAATGTGACGGATAAGTCTAAAGATATTAGAAGAACTGGCTTTGATTTATCTCCCCTCGCCCCTAAATCCAAACATCCAGTCCTTCCTGAAACTCTTCTCAGCCAGAAGTCACAGATAACCCCTCCCTGAGCATTCCTGGGACTTATCTGGAGGTAATTAGTAGTGAGTTAGAGGACAGAGTTGGAGCAGTTCCCCTCTGCTTCTGCCCTTTCTATCTCTGGCTGCAAGATGACACTGATGACCTTTAGTGGTAGTACTGTGAGACTACCACTAGGGGACATCAGCACCATTTTGCAGCCAGAGACAGATAGAAGAGAAGAGAGGTTCAGCTCCCACTCCATATCCTAGACCACCAGGAATTACCCCTGGGTAAGTCCCAAGGGTGCTCAGGGTGGGGATGGGGGGGTTCAGATTTATGTGAGCTGGAGGGCTTTCCTAAAGGGGTGGGGCTATTTGTTGCATTTGAGTTTAGGAGAACGGGGCTTCAGGCCGGATCGGGTGGGAGAATGGGGATCAGAGTGGGGGGATTGGATTGGGGGTTTGAAGTGGGAATGTGAAAAGGTAGCCACCACAGGGGCTTCATTAATAGCAGTTTGGTAGTGTGGCTACCAATGCTGGTAGTGTGGCTTCACTTAATGACACCTCTTAAGGTGGTCTTAATTGCAGCCACACTATTGGCAATCATGACAGCTAGTACCCAGTACTGACCCATGCTGTAGCTGTCACTGTCATGCTTGTGCACCGCTTCTACTTGTGTTAAGCAGCTAGCTCGGAGGTTTTACCATGCTGACTGGTTTAACACACCTTAGCCATTTATTGCGTGTTCATGCTAACGTGTAACGTGCGTGCGATAAAACCTGTGCTAGCCACTTGATATAACTTAGGAAGAGGGCCCCATAGTAAAATAAGCATGTAAGGCAGATAAAGATCAGAACATCCATCTACTTTGCCCAATAATGTGGTTAGGGTGTAACTTTTACTCTTTGTTGGTTCCTCCTTCACCCCTGTCCCATGCCTTTGTTTAGGGTTGTAATTGCCACTCCAGGCAGGCTATCCCCAATCCCTTCTTTGAAATGCAAAAAAGTTATTTCACTGTTTATGGTGCCCGGTGCTTGATTTCCCTTCTTTTGCCATTAAAGGAACCTCTTTTTATTCCATGCCTTTCTGTTTTCATCACTAATTTTGTCTCCACCACTTCCTCCATATAAATCTGGATGTATTAATTAAAAAAGACATTGCAGGGGGTGTTCAGGGTTGTGCCATGAATCATTGAGCATTAGGGTTGTGTTTTCCTTTTGAAAATGACACAGAAACAACAGCCAAAATATAATAATACCTGTAACTGTGCCCAATGGAAAACTACAAGCTATGAAAAACAACCAGGATACACGAATGCTAAAAAAAATATTTGGGTCAATATTTAAACACTGTGGTTGGCAATTTTTTTTTAAAATACCGTCCATAAAATTTTAAATAAAATCCACATTTTCAGCGCCACTATCCGAATAGTGTGTGACGTTGAATATCATTTTATAAAGAACCATCTAGTTTTGGCACTAAGAATGTGTCTGTACATGCTGGTATTTTAGTCATTTAGGGCTCCTTTTGCAAAGCAGCACTAATGTTTAACATGCGCTGAATGCGAAGAAGCCCATGGGAATTAAATGGGCTTCTTGGCATTCAGCACGTTACTAATCAGTAGTTCCGCTTTGTAAAAGGAGCCAGTATACATTATAAATCCACTAGTAAAAAAGGCCCGTTTCCGAAACCAATGAAACGGGCGCTAACTTGTGGTTTTTTTTGTGTGTGTGTGTATGTGTCACAGAGTTATTTTGTGTGTGAGTGTGTGAGGGTGCGGTGTGTGTGTAGGTTGTTGATGTGTGTCTTGTTTTGTTTTGTTTTTT
This sequence comes from Microcaecilia unicolor, assembly GCF_901765095.1. Taxonomy (NCBI): domain Eukaryota; kingdom Metazoa; phylum Chordata; class Amphibia; order Gymnophiona; family Siphonopidae; genus Microcaecilia; species Microcaecilia unicolor. The sequence goes on from NC_044040.1 coordinate 169,675,874, forward strand.
GCTTGGGGGTTGGGGGATGTGCTGTGCTGTGCTGGCAAAGTGGGTTGGATTGGTGTGTGGCTTTGAGGGTGTGTTTCTGTTGTATTGTGTGTGTGTGGTTTTGTCTGTCAAGGAGGTTTGTGGAGGGGGGTCTTTCTGTTGGTGAAATGTAAATGTGAAATGTAAATTTTTGCACATACCCACAGCAGGAATATTCTTCTCTCGTTCCAGCGGTGGTTCTGTGCTCTCCGTGCTGCACAAATAATGAGCCATTCTGCTGGTGAATGCTCCTCCCTTATTGTCACGTAGTTTCCTCTGATTGGTCCGTCTTAAGTTGCCTAGTGTTGCCTGGGAACGGTGTTGTGATGGTCCTTTGTGTTTCAGAATGTTGAGGGTGTTTTTTCTGATTGGTCCGTCATGCGAGGGCGGGGCAGAGAGACATGGTCAGTGTTGTGGCTTCACCACCATGAATCCATGAACCCTTCAGTGAGTGACTGAGTGACTTCAGAATGTTGTCTTCAGAACGTTGAGGGTGAGTTTTATTATAGTAGATAAGCAGCCTCTTATGAAACTCCTGCTAGTGTGAACACACGTAAGTTTCATGGTGCTTTCTTCACTGTGACCATGCACAAGAGGTGGATTGTGTGAAGAGTCCAAGTTTATGCATGTGGGTTATAAAATTCCTTAACGTATGTACTTGTGGAAAGTGTTTGCTACCATTTATACCAGCCCGTGAGTTGATGTGAGTGCTAGTGTCTACATATATGCGCATTCTTTTATGCCTATGCTAGTATTTTATAAAGTAGGGGTTCTCAACCCACGCCATGGGACACACCCAGCCAGCCGGGTTTTCAGGATACCCACAATGAATATGCATGAGTTTTGCATGCACTTCCTCCATTGTATTCAAATCTGTGTCATGTATATTCATTGTGGTTATCCTGAAAACCTGACTGGCTAGATGTGCTGGGGACTTCAACTAATTTCGTACTTGAGTTTATTAAATAGACATAAAACAGAAATGTGAAAGTGTTTGTTAACTAGGCATGACTTCATAAAATTACCCTGAGAATGGTGGTGCTAGTGTTAATCCAGTTAGTTGTGATACTTAAATTGCCATCTTACCTTTATTTAAAAAATTTATGTTGTACGCTATCACACATAGGCGGATTGCATAAAACATACATAACAAAACCACAAAAATATTTTTAAAAACAGCTTAAAATGGCCAAAATTTTAAAAACATATTTGTGACAAAACAGTTGGTTTTAAGCCTATAAAACTGCATCATTTCTTGACGTGTATTTCTCTAGTTTGGCCAGCAGGTGATGCATGTTTATGTTTAAAGTTGTTACAGAGAACTGACTGTTCCCTCTTTAGTTAACACAGATAAGAGGTAACCTAAAGTGATGTGGCCAGCTATTTTTAAAACTTGTTGTTCTGGGCTCTGATTGGCCCAAGAGCTCAAAATTCAGCTAGGATGTACTGGCTTTTTCTCCAGTCTTAGCTTGGAATTAGAGATAGAAAGATCTCTTTACTGAGACTCTGTAAGCAGCTATATTTTGCTGTATTTCCCAGGTACCATTTAGATAGTAAACAAATGTTTAGTTAGTTTTATAATTGATCCATATTCAGTTACCTGTTGTTATGTGCTGTTTTTATGGTTCACTGTTCAATATTTTTTTCATGACAATAAACAGTTTTAGTTTATTGCCTCTGCTTGTCTGGACCGACTAAGAATCCCGGTGGTTTGTATGTTGGGTCTGTGGGTACTTTCTAGGAACTGTGGGACCACTGGGAGTGTGGCCCCAGTAACCTAGGAATCACTGGGAATAATTTGAGAGCGGGAGACATGCCCAGAAGTGGTTGGGACCCAGTCGGTGGGAGGAGGGTGCTAGTATAGAGCACAAGCGACAGGTGCAGGTGGACCTGAGCTGTGCTGGGGATAGACCTTCTAAGCGGCCACAGGGTAGCCCCAGGTGGGTGGCTAGGCATTTCGTGACATGGTCAAAATCTTAAAATGTATTAAAACAATCATGCATTGCAACTGAGAACAAATAAAAATTAGCGTAGCAAAAAAACTAATTACAAAAACTCAAATGTCTTCGTAAATTAATGCACATTCTTTTATGTATATTGGCAAATTAATATAGCAACTACACAGCAGAGTATTAGGCATCTGGGAAAGTCTGAGCAAACAGTTGTGCTTTCAGACATTTTCTAAATTGTGTTATTAAGGCAATTTTACACAGTTCAAAAGGAAGGGCATTCTAAAGAAAAGCACCAGACACATAAATTGAGAAGCAGTATTTATTCAGTCTGATCTGATGAAAAGATGGAATGTCAAGTTGAAGTTTATCTGCAGATCTTAAAGCCTGCAAGCAGTGGTGTGCTAGAGCAGGCTCTCACGGGCTCGCGAGAGCCGTTTGTTAAGTTTTTAAGAATTTTGGGAGCTGGTTGTTAAAGTAGGCCTCCCTGCGGCTACTTTAACAACTGACTCCCAAAATGTGGGCTTGGGCCCCCTCCTGAATTCTCTTTTACTTTGCCGGCAGTGATGTTGGCCCCACCAACCAAGTAAATAGACTGCTGCTGCTCCCTGCTCCTTGTTTCTGACTCTGAGCATCAGGCTGGGACTTTTCATGCAAGCGCAAGAAGGTTCCATCATGCTGCTCAGAGCCAGAAACAAGCAGCAGAGAATGGTGGCAGTCCATTTATTGGCTGGTGGGGCTCGGCAAAGGTATGCCTAGCGTGCCCGAACAAGGGAGGGGAGAGAGAGACATGTATTCCCCCCCCCCCCCCCCCCAAATTTCAGGGCCGACTATGCCCAGAGAGAGAACCCGTTGTTAAAATTTTACCAGCACACCCCTGCCTGCAAGGGTCTATGCATTCTTAGGGGTTCTTTTACTAAAGCTTATCTCGAGTTAATCTGCAGCAGGGCCCATTTTATTCCTATGGGCCCTGCTGCAGATAACTGGAGCTAAACTTTAGTAAAAGACACCTGTAGTGCTCCAATTGCTATTGCTAATTCTCTATCATTTAATGTTTTGTGAATTAACATTTTAAACTGCACCTTCCATCGAATAGGCAGCCAATGTAACTCTTTCAAAATAGGAGAAATATGAGCAAAATGAGATACATTAGCTAAAAGACGAGCAGCCAAATTTTGGGCCACTTGTAGAGCTAGCGGCGGGAGCCATTTTTGCCGCGCACTGTGGCCCTTTTACCGCAACAAGTAAGAAAGGCTAAAAATAACCATGGCCATATGGTATGATTGTTCTTACCATGTGGCCATGCAAGGGGGAACACTTACCGCCATCCATTGATGTGGTGGTAAGGGTTCCCGCCGCTACGCGCTATCCGATTACCAATGGGTAACTGCTGCGCTAGAAAATAGTACCCTATTTTCCCTAGCACGGGAAACGGCACACGCAACGGCTGGAACTACCACCAGCACCTGTGTTGAGCTGGAGGTAGCTGCAAATTGGCACCCGCATTGGGCTTACCGCCGCTTTCTAAAAGGGTTCCTTAGTTTCCTAATCATTCTAAGTTTGAAAAAAAAAAAACATTCTGGATGGTTTTGTTAAGTTGGGTGCTCAAAGATAAAGCAGTATTGAGCCGCATACCAAGCTATTTAAACTAGCCACTATAGGAATTTTTAAGGGGCCCTTTTACTAAGCTGCGGTAAGCACTAACGCATGTATCCCACTGCAAGTTTTGTATGTGCACGCGTTACCCGCGCACTAAAAAAAACAAAATTTAATTACTAGCACTGGGGGCTTGTTTGGGTGTGGAGAGTGGGCACCACTATGTTAATCGGTTAGTACGTGAACCCTTACCACCTACAAAATAGCGTGTGATCGCTGACCAACACCTAATAGGCATTATTGCAGAAATACCAAAATCAACCATTTACTGGCAATGATAAAAACGGCCTTAGCACGCAGGAAAGACCCACGTTGGGGCTAGCTCAGGCCAGTTTTTAGCACTGCTTAGTGAAAGGATCCCTAAGCCATCAATAGCGAAAGATTTGGGAACTACAGAAGGAAAGTCTGAAATTTTAGATACAGTCAGTTTAGATCAATTTGCCGTCAACCAAACTTTAACCGCTTGGAGACAGATATCTAGAAAATGTAATGCCTTATGTGAATCTTTAATTGGAAAAAAGAATCCTTATAGGTATCTGAATAGCAGTTTGAATATTACTTCAAATTTTGTCTCCGCCAGTGCTCTACTTCCATACTGCCCCAGTTCTGTCCAAATAGCACTGGGGCAGTGGCATTTTCCAGATAAGTGGCACTGAAAATCAACAGATAGTCCCAGTCGGCAGCACTTGTCTTGATAGCAGGTCCTGCTGTCAAGTATATTCAAATATGAGGTCCATTTTTTATAAATATAGAGGCATCAACAAAAGTAGCCATTGGGATTATTTAATACTCTGTTTTCTGTTTTAGGTTCTTTGTCCTCTGATGATCATTCTCCAAGGCCTACTCACTTTAACAGCTCAGGTAAATCGTATTCTCTCAGTTCACAATAAGATCTCAACTTCTGTTTTTCAAAGCTATTGCTTAAAAATGCTTGCCAAATAGACATGCTGACATAAGACAGTTCTTAAAAACCATTTCTTGGACTTAATGAGCTGTGAGGAAGCAGTAAATGAATTCCTCTCCTTGGTTCTAAATCTACTTTATCATAGTCACCCTTAATTATTCTATTTTTGCAAACAAATTTTGCACTGAGAAAAGGTTGGCAGTGAAAATCAGAAGATAATCGTTATTTTTATAATAAGATTGATTGTTTAGCTTTTTAGCAGCATGTGTGTGTATATATCTGGCATTCATACCAGTGGTTTTGTTAAAATGTTAGCATACAAGAAACATGGGGTAAATATTCCTGCTTATGGAAGACTGGTTTTCAAAAGGGCAAACGTGTAAGGGTGTTGCCTTTTTTTTGTTTGTTTTAATTATCTGGTAGGTAAAAGTCTTAAAATGATAAGGGAAGGAATTTGGATCTAGCTCATGCCTTTTCAGTAGCAGCTCACGGTAGAAATCAGCTGGCGGTAAACGTTGAGTCGCCCGTTATATTCCTGTAGGTGTCTCAGCATTTACTGCCAGCTGATTTCTACCGCGAACTAAAAACGCTATTGTGGCTTAATAGATGACCACCTAAGTTTGCACTTGAAACCGTGAAAGTTTAAGTGACTTGCCCAAGATCACAATGAGCAGTAGTGAGATTTGAATCCTGGTTTCTCTGCTTTTCAGCTGCTGCTGTAACCATTAGACAACTCCTCTTCTGGAGATTTGCTTGAGATTCATGCTAGAGGTAGTGTTGGAAGCTGCTGTAGGAGCCCTTATTCCTAATCACGTCTGTTTAGTACTAGAGCACTGCTCGGGCTACATTAATGTGTGATTGTTTACTTAGTATGTTTATATTTGTTTATTTAATAGGTATTAAATGCAACGTGGTAAGCGAGTCCAAATAAATAAGTAGATAGTAAGTAAAGCAGTTTACAAACCAAAGCTACAATTTCTAAATGGAAAGGAACTACAATTTACTGATAAGAAAGCCAGGAAAATAGCCACAACAACAACAAAAAGGAAAAAAAAGAACGTTTCTATACTGCTATTTGCAAGCATTGCAGCAGTTTCCAAATGTAAACAATATAGAATCAATAGCATCTGAGAGCAAGAAAAACAGTAGCAGAAAAGCTGCAAATTGGCCAGAGCGTTGTTTTTTTTTTTTGGTACATCAAAGGAGAAGCAATAATACAGCAAAGTGGGTGAGCCACAGCTTTGACTGACAAGGCTGAGAACGCAATCAGGCCCTTTAACTGGTGTATACCAGCTTTTATTTAAATTACAATTTTCTTTTCAAGGCCAGAGAGTTAGGCAAAGAGGTATCCAAACCAATGTATGGGAAAATAGTAAACCCATCCCTCCCAGCATGAAACGTCTCTTTGATACTATTACAAACAACTTCTTAGCTGCTCAGGATCTTGAATAAATAGCACACGATGACCAACATATATAGTTAATTCAAAATGTGATGAGCTCTGTTTTAGTGTGTTTTCTATTAGTGTATTAAAGCATTCCTTGCTGAATGAAAATAAAGTTAATTTAAGGAATGTTTCCTAACCAAGTACTGTTTGTGGCTAAACCCTGGAATTAAGAAGTAGATTGTTCTTATTGAACTGTTGGAGTGGTTGATTTTTATTTTCATCCTCGCATGTAACAGCGATACTCTGCTTCAGCAGTTCCCAGTTTTGGGCTGGAAGCCAGGCATGCATGACAGAAATTGCAAGTTGGTTTGAGCGATAAGGTGCCATTAGGAAACTTGGAAGTAGCAGAGCAGGTGTCTTGCAGTTTATAAATGTCAACAGGAAAAGATTATCTGGCCCACCCAGTCTGCTTTCCACGTGGAAATTAATTTGCCAAATATGTTTGAAACTGGTGTGAAATCAGGACCCAATAGTCTGAAAATTCCGAGCTCTTAAATTTATGCTCCTAAGTTAGCCTCCTAAACTTGTGACCTATTTTCAGCCAAATTTAGGAGATTGAAAATTCATCTTAATGTAGGAGCATAAAAGTTATATTCATAACTTTAAGATTTTAGTGAAATTTTGAGCAACATTTTATGCACCCAGCCCTAGTAAATTTTTGAAGAGGCCAATTTATGAGCATAACTCTTAAAGGTAGGGGCATAAATCCTTTGAATATCGGGCCCTTAGAGTAGCACGGTGGTTAATGCAGCGGACTTGGATCCTGGGGAACTGGGTTTTTATTCCCACTGCTGTAGCTCCTTGTGATTCTGGGCAAGTCACCCAACTTCCCATTGCCCCAGGTACAAATAAGTACCTGTATATACTATGCAAACCTCTTTGAATGTAGTTGCAAAAACTACAGAAAGGCAGTATAACAAGTCCCTTTCCCCTTCCCTTTCAAAACAACAAAAATTAAACCTGAAGATGCTTTTAAAACTGTACTGAAACTGGTCTTGGATGCTTTGGTGAAAAAGTTAATTGAGGTTTCTGACCATATTTGGATCTCCTGGTAATATCACCTGACATGTTAACATGCTCTAGCTTTTCAGTATTCCTAATGTGATGGGATATATAACCCATCCCAGAAGGAAGGGGGCACTGCAGAAAGAAAGGCCAGGAAATTTGACTGAGTAAAGGAGAGAGAAGATTTACTGGAGGACTACAACTCCCATGAAGCCAAAGGAGGGCGAACAGCCCAGAGGTATAGGGGAGGCACTTTGGTCCAGAATGTTGAAGGAGGTGGAAGTGAAGGAAGTGGGGACCTGCCTGAAGAGGAAGGATGCACCATGGAAACTGTGCATGACTGAGAGGTTGGAGTCGGAGGGAAACGCAGAAAGGTTTAGAGTTGGAAGCATATAGAGGTAGCCTTTTTTTTTTCTTCTTTAAAAGTTGCAGTGGATAGTGTTCACTGGGGTAGGGTTACTAGCCCAGTCCAAGGTGACTTCAGTCAATGAACTATGTTACTGTTGCAAAGTGTTTTGAACAAAATAATATAATTGATGGTGTTAGAGGTTGATGAAGTGAAGGACTTGAACCCAGAACTTCCAGTATTTGAATCATTGTGATTTAGAGGATTATTTGGGGGGGGGGGGGGGGGGGGATTATTGTGGAATTTTCCATTTTGAAAGACAATTTTTCTCACAAGAGAACTATATACAAAATTTTCTAAACCCAAGCACAATAGGTGAATTGAATTTCACCTATTTCGATGCGTCTATATACAGTAAGTGCTTGTGTCACTAAGCACAAGATAATACCTACAAGTTGAGGCAATTGAATCTTTGTGCTTTGTTTTAGAAAATATCCATTTACAAATTTGCATGTACAAGTGTATATATACCCTGTACGCCTTTAGCTTGACCTGAACTGAACAGAGGTGTCCCTGGGGGTTAGAGCTGGGGAGTATACCAAATGCATTACCCAGTTTTCATTTTGAAAGTTCACAGGTATCCACCCAGGCAAAAGTGCGCGTGTACTACCTAGGCATGCAATCTGGTACAAAATTACCCCTATAACAACTGGACCTGAATTTCTAAGTTCAGGAACAAAGCATAATTGAAATGTAACTCATGAAAACACATAAGCGATGCTAATAAATTTTAAGCTGACAGTGAAAAATGTGCACAGTGGTCATATATTCCTGCAAGCAAAATATTGTATTTTGTATTGCTTTTTTATATATATCAGATACCAAATTGTGTTTTGAATGGAGAAAAGATTGTTACTCTGCCTGCATGATCAATCTGAAAAGAATTTTCAAGCCTGCAGCTTCAGGCCATCATGCTGGGCACATCGGTTTTTCATTTGTGAGGTTTATGCAGTGCAGCCATGTTTGTCTTGTGATCTACATTACCACCCTAATACTGGAGAAAGACCCACGTAAGCAAGATGTGGTATGGTTTATTTCTGAATGTCGGAATAAGTGTGGTCATATGGATGCAACAGTCATTGTTGCAGGCAAGAATCTTTTTCTATTGTTGCTGAAGTGAAAGCTAAACAGAGATCTATTCCTTTAGGGGTAATTTTTATAAAACCATTTTTGCCCATATAATATCGCTCTAAAATTACCCTATATGTAAAAATGCATGCATTTGTGCCCTGATACTCAGAAGCAAACGCAGGCACTAGAGGCCATTAGAACTAAATTAGCACTCGTATTAGTGAACACAGAATGCTGAGACGCTGTAGGGCGGGAAACAACAGGCACACCAAAGATTAGCGCAGATAGCATGCTAGTGTAGTCAAACGCATGTTAATGAGCTCATTTCCTTTTCCCTCCCAATGCTCAGAGAACAGCGTACAAAACAAAGCTTATATTTAAAGGTGTAGAAAACAGACGCCAGTTTGTTCAGGTTTGCCTGACGCATGTGTACAGATCATCTTTTTGCCCTGTTCCACATCCCTAGAAGTAGTGTCATGCTTCTTAGTTGTACATTGCACTTTGGATTAAAACAGCTATTGAGTCAGCCAACATTCTTCGGGGCAAGTGAGCACCTTGAATTAAAACAGCTATTGAGTTGGCCAACGTTCATCTGAGCTAGATGAGTTGCTGCCTTTGATGGGGAAGTCCTAGACTTTTTACCTGAGATGGCTTTAATTCTTCCCATTGGTTTGGACTGGTCTAGCAGGATGATATTGAAGGTTTTAACTGTTAATTTCCTTTCCTTGACTCCTGTTAGAGCAGTCCAGGACCTGTCCCAGAAGATGGAAGAATATGACAGTGTTGGGGGGCCTTAGTTTCCAACAGTCAGTTTTATATTTTATTCTATGTTGGAAGTATACTGACAATGGGGTGGGGTTGGGTTGGATTTTTTTTTTGGTGTTTGTTTGTGTACTTTTCTCCTTAATTTTCTTCCTGTTCTTTCATCTGCTTTGGCATTGGCATCTCGGAAGGTTCCTGGTTTCCCCTCTCCTTATTGTGGTGGTGATATCGGAATCTTCAAGTTCTCTGCCGCCATCTGCTGGTAAGAGGACATAACACATAGGTCTGAAGTGCTCTAGTAGGATTCAAGGAAAGAAAAATGAGCAAGAATAGATTTCACCATGGTGTTTTCTCTGCTCCTCCCCACACACATATACTTGGTTGTTTTACTTTTGTTATGCGGTCAACAAAATTATAAGTTTTATGTTAAACTGTACCTGCTGTACACTGCCTTGAGTGAATCTCTTTATAAAGGCAGTTAATAAATCCCAATAAATAAAATAAAGTGCAAAGTATATCTTGAGTCAGCCTCAGAATTTACAGATTTTGAGCAGTGTATTTGAGCATCAGTTGCTTTCATTTTACTGATAATGCTATTGCTTGAGATAATAATTTTGTTAAAACGAGCTCACTACCTTTAGCCCACCCCTTTTTGTTTTGATTTTTATTTATTTTGGTTAAACGATAATAGGTTTGCAGTTTTTTTTTTTTGAAAGTGCCTCCTGCGTCATTGTTCCCAGAGTTATAAGTAGATATGTATCAGAATCCTATAGAAGCATTGACCAGGGCTGTGGAGTTAGCACACCAAACCTTCAACTCCAACTTTGATTTAATTACAGAAACCTAGGATATTTCTTTATGTTCAAAATTAGGAGTAATAGATCAGAAAATATATTTATTTGAAGAACCTGAACAAAAAAATGCTGTCAAATGAAAATATGCAGTACACTGTTGTAAGTTGTTTTTCTACGAGGACAAGCAGGCTGCTTGTTCTCACGATTGGGTCGTTGTCCGCGACGGCCCAGGAGACCGTCAAAAAGTTCATAGCTAATGAAAGAACTCTCAAACGCTCCGTCGCGTGGGCCGAACACACTGCACATGCGCAAACAGCTTCCCGCAACGTGAGCGTGCCCTCATCAGTTTCTTTTTGACTGCGTCTGGAGTGACACGTTTTTCTGAACGGCACTCAGTTTTCGGCTCAGGAGACTAGTTTTAGTGTTTTACCGCTCCCCCTTTTTTTCTTTTTCCTTCTTGTATGTAGTTCTTCTTAAAAAAAAAAAAAAAAGTTTATTTCCCTTATTTTATTAGTTTTCTTCACATGTTTAAGTTTCCTTTCTTTTCGTCGCGGCCACCTTTTAGGCTGCTGGGCCGGGTCTTTTTTCCTTTTTTGTGCCTTTTTATTGGCAAGATCGAGTCCTTTAATTTCGCAGCTGCTGTTTTTCCGTCCATGTCATTGAGGACTCCCAGCGGCTTCAAGCATTGTACTCGCTGCCACTGGACCATCTCGGGTACCGACCCCCACGCGTGGTGTCTCCAGTGCCTTGGGCCCGAACATTTGCCAGCTGCTTGTAAGCTGTACTCTGTAATGAAATAGCGGACCCAAGTGTCTCGGGAGGCTTAGTGTGAAAGACGTTTTGCTGATCGGTCCGGTCCTTCGACATTGGCGTTCAAATGGAGGAGGTTTGCCATCTGGTATGACAGCAAGGCCCTAGATCCTTTTTCTTGTCCTATATGGACCCTGCTTGAATACCTTGTACACTTATCAGAGTCTGGTCTCAAGGCCAACTCCCTAAGAGTTCACCTTAGTGCAATTAGTGCTTCTCATCAACGTGTAGAGGGTAAGCCTATCTCTGGACAGCCTTTAGTAGTTCGCTTTTTGAGAGGTTTGCTTTTGTCAAAGCCCCCAGTCAAACCTCCACCAGTGTCATGGGGTCTCAGCGTTGTTCTTACCCAGCTGATGAAAGCTTCTTTTGAGCCTCTGAATTCCTGCGATCTGAAGTACTTGATCTGGAAGATAGAGCAGCTTTTAAACTAGAAATGGGGGGAAGGCCGACAGTCGCTCAAAAGAGCATGGTTCGGGATAAGGTATCTTTCAAAGATATCACCATAACAGGGAAGATAGAGTATCCTGATAGTGAGGTTGCAAAAGAGATTGTAGTAGATCGGGTATCTTTAAATAACAATAAAAATCAGACAAAAGATTGCCAATTAATACTGTCAAGTACTAAGCATGATGTACTTAGGAACAACAAACATAGTTTGAAATGTCTATATGCGAATGCCAGGAGCCTAAGAAATAAGATGGGGGAGTTGGAATATATTGCACTAAATGAAAAATTAGATATAATAGGCATCTCTGAGACCTGGTGGAAGGAGGATAACCAGTGGGACACTGTCATACCGGGGTACAAATTATATCGTAGTGATAGGGTGAATCGGATTGGTGGAGGGGTAGCATTGTATATTAACGAGAGCCTTGAATCAAATAGATTGAAAATTCTGCAGGAAACAAAACACTCCTTGGAATCACTGTGGATTGAAATTCCATGTGCAAAGGGGAAAAGGATAGTGATAGGAGTGTACTACCGTCCGCCTGGCCAGGACGAACAGACGGATGCGGAAATGTTAAAGGAAATCAGGGACGCAAACAAACTGGGCAACACAATAATAATGGGGGATTTCAATTACCCGCATATAGACTGGGTTAATGTAACATCTGTACACGCAAGGGACATAAGATTTCTTGATGAAATCAAGGACAGCTTCATGGAACAGCTAGTTCAGGAGCCGACAAGAGAAGGAAAAATACTAGACTTAGTCCTTAGTGGTGCTCATGATCTAGTGCAGGGGGTAACGATACGAGGGCCGCTTGATAACAGTGATCATAATATGATCGGTTTTGATATTGGCATTGAAAGAAGTGAAACTAGGAAATCAAGTACGCTAGCGTTTAACTATAGAAAAGGTGATTACGACAAAATGAGAAAAATGGTGAAAAAAAGACTGAAAGGAGCAGCTCGCAGAGTAAAAAACTTGCATCAGGCGTGGATGCTGTTTAAAAACACCATCCTGGAGGTTCAGGGCAAATATATTCCACGTATTAGAAAAAAGGGAAAAAAGACTAAACGTCAGCCGGCGTGGCTAAACAGTAAGATAAAGGAAATCATTAGAGCCAAAAAACAATCCTTCAGAAAGTGGAGAAGAGAACCAACTGAAAGTAACAGGATAGATCATAAGGAATGCCAAGCCAAATGCAAAGCGGAGATAAGGAGGGCAAAAAAGGACTTTGAGAAGAAATTAGCGTTGGAAGCAAAAATACATAGTAAAAATTTTTTAGATACATTAAAAGCAGGAAACCGGCCAAAGAGTCGGTTGGGCCGCTGGACGAAAATGGTGTTAAAGGGGCGATCAAGGAGGACAAAGCCGTAGCGGAGAAATTAAATGAATTCTTTGCTTCGGTCTTCACCGAGGAGGATTTGGGGGGGACACCGGTGCCGGAAAGAATATTTGAAGCGGGGGAGTCGGAGAAACTAAACAAATTCTCTGTAACCTTGGAGGATGTAATGGGTCAGTTCAGCAAGCTGAAGAGTAGTAAATCACCGGGACCTGATGGTATTCATCCCAGAGTATTAATAGAACTAAAAAATGAACTTGCGGAGCTACTGTTAGAAATATGCAATCTGTCCCTAAAATCGAGTGTAGTACCGGAAGACTGGAGGGTAGCCAATGTTACTCCGATTTTTAAGAAGGGTTCCAGAGGAGATCCGGGAAATTATAGACCGGTGAGTCTGACGTCGGTGCCGGGCAAGATGGTGGAGGCTATTATTAAGAATAAAATTGCAGAGCATATACAAAAACATGGACTGATGAGACAAAGTCAGCACGGATTTAGTGAAGGGAAGTCTTGCCTCACCAATCTAATGCATTTTTTTGAGGGGGTAAGCAAACATGTGGACAATGGGGAGCCGGTTGATATTGTATATCTGGATTTTCAGAAGGCGTTTGACAAAGTGCCGCACGAAAGACTCCTGAAGAAATTGCAGAGTCATGGAATCGGAGGTAGGGTATTATTATGGATTAAGAACTGGTTGAAAGATAGGAAGCAGAGAGTAGGATTGCGTGGCCAGTATTCTCAGTGGAGGAGGGTAGTTAGTGGGGTCCCGCAGGGGTCTGTGCTGGGTCCGTTGCTTTTTAATGTATTTATAAATGACGTAGAGATGGGAATAACTAGTGAGGTAATTAAATTCGCCGATGACACAAAATTATTCAGGGTCGTCAAGTCGCAGGAGGAATGTGAACGATTACAGGAGGACCTTGCGAGACTGGGAGAATGGGCGTGCAAGTGGCAGATGAAGTTCAATGTTGACAAGTGCAAAGTGATGCATGTGGGTAAGAGGAACCCGAATTATAGCTACGTCTTGCAAGGTTCCGCGTTAGGAGTTACGGATCAAGAAAGGGATCTGGGTGTCGTCGTCGATGATACGCTGAAACCTTCTGCTCAGTGTGCTGCTGCGGCTAGGAAAGCGAATAGAATGTTGGGTGTTATTAGGAAGGGTATGGAGTCCAGGTGTGCGGATGTTATAATGCCGTTGTATCGCTCCATGGTGCGACCGCACCTGGAGTATTGTGTTCAGTACTGGTCTCCGTATCTCAAAAAAGATATAGTAGAATTGGAAAAGGTACAGCGAAGGGCGACGAAAATGATAGTGGGGATGGGACGACTTTCCTACGAAGAGAGGCTGAGAAGGCTAGGGCTTTTCAGCTTGGAGAAGAGACGGCTGAGGGGAGATATGATAGAAGTGTATAAAATAATGAGTGGAATGGATCGGGTGGATGTGAAGCGACTGTTCACGCTATCCAAAAATACTAGGACTAGAGGGCATGAGTTGAAGCTACAGTGTGGTAGATTTAAAACGAATCGGAGAAAATTTTTCTTCACCCAACGTGTAATTAGACTCTGGAATTCGTTGCCGGAGAACGTGGTACGGGCGGTTAGCTTGACGGAGTTTAAAAAGGGGTTAGATAGATTCCTAAAGGACAAGTCCATAGACCGCTATTAAATGGACTTGGAAAAATTCCGCATTTTTAGGTATAACTTGTCTGGAATGTTTTTACGTTTGGGGAGCTTGCCAGGTGCCCTTGACCTGGATTGGCCACTGTCGGTGACAGGATGCTGGGCTAGATGGACCTTTGGTCTTTCCCAGTATGGCACTACTTATGTACTTATGTCATTTTCTTGGTAGCTGTTACCTCAACTCGTAGAGTCAGTGAGCGCCAAGCCCTGGTAGTGCATGCACCTTATATCAAGTTTCATCATAACAAAGTGGTCCTCTGCACTCACCCTAAGTTCTTGCCGAAGGTGGTGTCGGAGTTCCATCTGAACCAGTCAGTTGTCTTACGAACATTTTTCCCCGTCCACACACCCGCCCTGGCTGCGTCAGTGGCTCACTTAAAGTCAGCTTCTATTGAAGAGATTTGCAAGGCTGCAACGTGGTCATCAGTCCACACATTCACATCTCACTACTGCCTTCAGCAGGATACCCGACGCGACAGTCGGCTTGGGCAGTCGGTGCTGCAGAGTCTGTTCGGGGTTTAGAATCCAACTCCACCCTCCTAGGCCCATTTCTGTTCTGTTCCAGGCTGCACTCTCACTTAGTTGTGTTTGTTTTTAGGTCAGTCTATGTTATGTCCTCGCCGTTGCAAGGCCCAGTTGACCAATGTTCATTGTTTTGAGTGAGCCTGGGGGCTAGGGATACCCCAATCGTGAGAACAAGCAGCCTGCTTGTCCTCGGAGAATGTGTAGATACATACCTGTAGCAGGTATTCTCCGAGGACAGCAGGCTGATTGTTCTCACAAACCCACCCTCCTCCCCTTTGGAGTTGTCTCTAGCTTCTGTTTTGTTTTCTATTAAACTGATGAGGACACGCTCTCGTCGTGGGCGGGAAGCTGTTCGCGCATGTGCGGTGTGTTCGGCCCAAGCGACGGAGCGTTTTTGAGAGTTCTTTCATTAACTATGAAAGTTTTTGCCAGTCTCCTGGGCCGTCGGGGATGACAACCCAGTCGTGAGAACAATCATACCGCTGTCCTCGGAGAATACCTGCTACAGGTATGTATCTACACTTTATTTTGAAGCTGGAGTCAAGTCAGTACATTTCTACCGACTCAAACCCCACCCAGAATTGCTTCAGACTCCCACAACTCTGACTCAACAACGCATTGATTGCATGAAAAATATGAATATGATATTCACCACTAGAACAGCAAACACAGAGATTTTAAAAACAGAGGTATAACCATAATAAAAGATACACACACTGTATTTCAGAACGGTATAAAATATAAGAAATGAACTAAATTCAGGCAAAAGAAAAAAAAACATTTACAAATACACTTAATAAAGCAAACACATTCTTTCCATGTTAATAAATTTTTATGATTTTCCCATTGCTTCTTGATCTCCCTGTACCATGAAAACCTGTACTAGGAAGAGACTGAATAACCTATGAGGTAATGATATCCAGAGGTTCTTTTTTAACATGCTGCCAAATATATGTCTAAGTAAAAGGGTTCTGTTTGTTTTGGTTTCAGGCATACTTCTGGTTATTATGTGCTTGAAAGGCGGGGTTTCTCTGGAATGTAGGTCTCAAAGATGTGAAAGACTTCTCACTGCATCAAGCAGAAGATTCACTGGAGCTTCCTACGATTTTGCTTTCTCACACTGCAAAAAAAAAAAAAAAAAGCCCTTGAACACTCAACTGGCAGTTAAAACAAAGCAAATCATTAGGAATGCAATATAAATCAGAATAAATGGTAGCCTTAAGGAGACACTCATGTTCTCAAATTTTAAAAACTCTTTCTACATAGATAAGGCTAGAATTATGCATGTAAATAAATCTTGATGCTTCTGTTCTGAGCTTTTGTAAGAACCTCAAGCAGGAGGCTCACCAGCCTGTACAGTCAGGTCCAATGTAAAGTGCACTGGGGCTTCCCTCCTCAGTCTTGGGTCCTCTCTTTCCTGTACCCACAATTCTTAGCTTCATCCTTCCTCCACTTCAGGCATCCTTCCTCCACTCCACCCACTCCGCTATCCCAGGCCCTCTTCCTTCTCCTCCTCGCCCTTCTGATCCCGGATTGTTTTCCTCCTCAACCACTTATAAGTGGGTTATAGATAGAAATAAAAATAATCCTCCCAGTATTCAGCCTGTAGTGATCAATGTTTTTTAAATGCTGGCTGCCATAAGTTTTCTATATGTTGATATTCAGCACTGGGCTGTACCCAGATACTGGCACTTTATATCTGGGTAAGAGTGGCCACTGGCATTTATCTGGGTGCCCAGTACCTGGATAGATACCCTGATAAAATTAGGCCAGCCATTTTGCTGCCATAACTTTATCTGGATAATTACTTGGTTAGCTGACTCAATATCGCTGCTTACTGGGTAACTCCCAGCTCTGCCTTAACTCCGCCCTGGGATTGCCCCGGCACTATTTGAACATCATTGGAACAGTCGGTGGTAATTTTCAGTGGCATTATCCAGATATCCAGTGGCCCACTCATTCTCTCCTTATATGCCTTGCCCTCTCCGTCCCGTGTGAGCACGGCTGCTTCCTACACCATCCACCTTTCTCGCTCACTATCCCCTACTCATCTGCTAGGGTCCCCCACTCTTTAATTGATCACCGCTTAGTACTGTCAAGCCCTAAATTTGCCCATTTAGAAATGACTAGACCCCCTGTGTCTGGAATAATCTCCCTTCATAGTGATTTGTCTCTCAAGAGCTTCAAAGCAAATCTGAAAGCCTGGCTATTCAGGCAAGCCTTTGGAGAGTAGGGATGGCCAGGGGTTTCGGCCAGAGTTTAGGGTCAATATATGTATTTTTCTAGTGTTCTGTATGTTTCTGCTTTTCCTTGAGTGATCGTATCTCTTTCCTGTTAGAAAAAGAAAATGAACTCCATTTAATATCATATTTATTGCTTTGTACACTACTCTTCTCTGCCTTGGCAGCTAGAGCAGTTTAGCAAGTACCAATAAACTAAACTCATCTGAGATTGTTGCCCAGATGACTTCAGCATCTCCTGCAGGCTATAGGCTTGCTTGCTTGCTTATTTATTTATCTATTTATTTATTTATTTGCTACATTTGTATCCCACATTTTCCCACCCATTTGCAGGCTCAATGTGGCTTACAATATGTTACGACACTCACATTAATAGAATAAGAATTTCAGAATATAGATACAGATAAGGTGCATAAGAATATCATGGCAATCATATTAATGGAATAATAATTTCAGAATTGTTACAAATAAAAATGCATAAGAATATCATGTAGGATTGGAAGTGGATAAATAGATAAAACATAACATAATAGATACACATCTTGCATCGGCAGGGCACACAGTGGAGTACCTGTCATCTTTTCCTCTCAGGAATTTACAGGCATCTCTTCTACAATCTGATGAACCTCACTGGCCTCCATCATTTGAACATGGGTCTCCTACACCATTGCAAGTTTTTTCGAGTTGTATGATTAGAAGACCTATATATATCTTCTATCTTTTGCATCATTACTACAAAGGTCATTTTAAGACCCATTGGTTACGTTACAAAGTTGACCTGGCACAATATTTGAAATTTATAATCTGCATAATATCTCAAGACTCCTGAAGCAGGCCTCAGGCTGAAACACGGCACTGTGTTGAGTCTTTGCTCAATAAACATTTTTAGGCATCAAGTTCTCCTCCTTTCTGGAGTCCATGGTCCATTTCCCATCTTTATTCTTTGCTTTTACTATACCCCGTGGGATTACAGAGTTCTCCACCTGGGTGGAATTCTACTGAAGCAAGTAGCAATATGGCATAAACGACAAGGCTGGCCTGCTATTTTATTGTTGTACTAATTCACACTGTGGACCAGTATGCATTTATTCTAGTGCCAAAAGACTGATGCCTGAAATCCCACAGAACGTCACTTGAGTACACAAGTGAAATGTCCCCAACAGCTGAATATAAATAAGCAAGCCTGCTAGTGTGGATCTCAAAGCAGTAAAGATAATAAATGCTGCTTTAAGGACTTTAAGTTGTCAAATGTTGGTTGTGTCTTCCTTTTTTACAACAAAGATCTTCTAGTTACTAACTGCTGAATGACCCTTAAATATTGCTCAAACTGACAGTGTAGTTGCATATCTCAACCTAGGCCTCCTAACGTAACTGATCTCATTATTGTACTGTACACAGCTTAGATAAGTAACTTTTTATAGACAGCATATCAAATAAAGATGAATCGTGAACCTGGGCCTCAAAGCTCACCCACAGCTAGGCTAGTTTTCAAGTGCACCAAATACTTGCATGCAGCTCCACCATTTTTGTGTGCAGATTTACCTCGTGTGAAACACCAACATAGAAACCAGAGCTTCAGACTTGGAAACCTGAACTCGGTTTTCCCATCCAACCCTTACTGTGTGACCTTATGTGAATCAGTTAACCATTTGGTCTGCTTCATTTCAAGCACAACACAAAGAGGTCTTAAAGATCTAGGTTTCCTATTACATTATTAGAAGTGTTTAACTCCTTGTGCATTGCTTCATTTGGCTATTCATTGGTATTATGCAGTATCGGAAGTGTTCAGCTCTTTGTGCATTGCTCCCTTAGGGTATGCTAGATATTCAAGTGACCAGTACCAACCAAACAACATGCAACAGGACTACTCTAGATACACAGGAGGGCTGAATGAAGAGGAACAGTATGAAAGGGCTGTAAGAAACAGTCTTAATGACATAGGTAAGAATTTTACAGCCTTGCTTAGTTGGTCTTAAAACTTACATAGAAATATTATTCAAAATTAAGTAAAGCTAGTTAAAAAAAAAAAAAAAAAAAAAAAAAATTCTACAGGCAAATCAAGAGTAGTAAGCTGATATATTGCCAGTCCTGAAACAGTGAAGTGCCAAGCTAGAGATTTGACAGTCCAAGCCCTTTTGTGTTAAGTCTTTGTTGTATATAATTACCGGCAGTAGCTTTTAAGTAAAGAAAAAGAACATTCTTGAACTAGGCTGTAGTATGTATAACAAGACTGAAAAAATCAAATTAGCTTGTAACATAACCAGGCTTATTTTCAAAAGAGAAGGGCGCTCATCTTTCAACACAAATCGGGAGATGGGCGTCCTTCTCCCAGGATCACCCAAATCGGCATAATTGAAAGCCGATTTTGGGCGCCCTCAACTGCTTTCCGTCGCGGGGATGACCAAAGTTCACTGGGGCGTGTCAGAAGCATAGCGAAGGCGGGACTGGGACGTGCTTAACACATGGGCGTCCTCGGATGATAATGGAAAAAAGAAGGGCGTCCCTGACGAGCACTTGGCCGACATTACTTGGTCCATTTTTTCTTGCAACCAAGCCTCAAAAAGGTGCCCAAACTGACCAGATGACCACCGGTGGGAATCGTGGATGACCTCCCCTTACTCCCCCAGTGGTCATTAACCCCCTCCCACCCAGAAAAAAAAACTTTAAAAATATTTTTTACCAGCCTCTATGCCAGCCTCAAATGTCATACTCAGGTGCATCACAGCAGTATGCAGGTCCCTGGAGCAGTTTTAGTGGGTACAGTGCACTTCAGGCAGGCGGACCCAGGCCCATCCCCCCCTACCTGTTACACTTGTGGTGGTAAATGTGAGCCCTTCAAACCTCACCAGAAACCCACTGTACCCACATGTAGGTGCCCCCTTCACCCCTTAGGGCTATGGTAGTGTTGTACAGTTGTGGGGAATGGGATTTGGGGGGCTCAGCACCCAAGGTAAGGGAGCTATGCACCTGGGAGCAATTTATGAAGTCCACCTCAGTGCCCCCTAGGGTGCCCGGTTGGTGTCCTGGCATGTGAGGGGGACCAGTGCACTACGAATGCTGGCTCCTCCCATGACCCAAAGGGCTTGGATTTGGTCATTTCTGAGATGGGTGTCCTCGGTTTCCATTATTGCCGAAAACCGGGACAACCATCTCTAAGTTCAACCTAAATGTTGAGATTTGGGCGTCCCTGACCGTATTATCGAAACGAAAGATGGCCGCCCATCTTGTTTCGATAATACGGGTTTCCCTGCCCCTTCGCCGGGACATCCTGCGAGGACGTCCTCAGGAAAACTTGGACGCCCCGTTTGATTATGCCCCTCCATGTCACCTTATATTATTAGTTCTTTGATGCATTGATGACTCCACTGCTTTTACTTGTTGGGGCTAAACTGACATTTTGCTGGAACAATGAGGGCAAAGTGTGTTCTTTTCTTTGTGAAGAACTTCTGATTGTAGCCATAAGATGCCACATACCTTGACTTGTGCTCTAGCAGAGACAACAGCCATACTGAATTTTTCAGCATGGAGGAAATATACATGAAAAAATAGCACTAAAGGGTCGGCAATTTGAAAACCTGTTCACTTACGTACATTTACTGTTTGGAAATGTACCCTTTCCGCAAGAAAAAGTAGACATAAGGACCCATAATGCATGTAACTTAACCTGTGCAAAAAAAATAGGCAGGTTTGGGAGATGGAAATTTATACATTCGTAGATTAGATTTTAAAATGCACACGTGTGGTTTTGAAGGGTGTGTACAGACAAAGCAGATGCTGATCTGTTGAGGTGCTCTTTTCTGAGCAGCTTTCAAGGGAAAGACATACTTTTCCTTTGTGAATTGGTGTAAATTAAGTACTTGGAGACTCTGTAAACAACCGGTTTTGAAAATTGCTCCATGTTTAATGAAGGGTAATCATGGACTTTTTAAGAAATTGCTGCAATTTTGTTGTTAAGTCTCATACCATACGAAATTGTGGTTCTACAAATAGTGTCCTTCTTTAGTCTGTGTTGTGATGGATAACTGCAATAATGAGAATTCCCACTTTTCATTTCGTGATGTGCATGCGGTTCCCGCAGTGGCATCACCTCAAATCCATTTCTTAGAAGGAAGGCAGAAGCGCTTCAAGAAATCTAGGCAAAGGAAAACTTTTTAATATATTTTTGAGTTGGAAACTGTGGCTTGGTCTTATAGGTGGATGTCAAGAAAGGCAGTTGTATAACTAGGCGCTCCTTTGGGTGTACATGTGCAGCAAAAAGTTGCATGTAGGTGTGCAAGCACCCTACATGCTATTCTGTGGGTAGAATATGGCCGGGGCATGAGCACGTCTCCCAATTATACGTGCAACTTAGAGAATATAATAAGTGACTTCGTCCTTGCCACATGTAGGCATGCCCAGTTACAGCAAGAAAATCAGGAGAAAAAATCTCTGCAGTAACCCACAGACAGGAAACATAACCCAGGGAATGAAGACAGGGCACCAAAGCAAATGTATGGAAGAGGGACCCAGGACTGATGCAATGAGGAGAGACATTACCATGCTATGCTGATGACGAACCTTTCTACTGAACCTTTTTGGTTTTATTTGGAAGAATCTAGTGACCCCTGATGAAGGCAAAGCTGAAACTTGGCCAAGTTGGGTCTCTCTCTAATAAATTTACCTTGGTGAACTCTCGTCTGTTCTTCATTCGCTGGATCGCTTTTGCTGTCTGTGCTTTCCTGCAGCATGCTCAGTCACATCAGTTGTATGGATGATGTAACTGCGGACACCTAAATTTTAGGTTTGTCAATGTCGGGTCTCACTAGTATTTTATAGTGGAATCTGGAGTGCCCAGTTACCATATTAGAATTGCATGACATCAGCGCACCCATTTATAGAATCGCCACTGAAGGTTTCCTTCTGAGATAAAAGGCATGTTTCTCATGGGATCCTATTACCAATAAAATTTTAATAAAAGTAAGTAAGTAATCCAATTCAATTCTATTTATTTAGATTTTCTTTTCAACTTCCTCTTCAGCTGCAAGTTCCAGGGGGCTTTTGCTATTTATATTACCCTCTGAGCCTTTAAAACTGTTTGACCAGCAGAAATGTTCTACTACATTTAGGTCCGCGCACATTTCTTTTCTGTAAAGTAGAATTCATTTTATTAACTTGATATTCTGCCTCTCTTTTAATTCCAGATACACTGAGAAAAATACAGCATAAGACAGAAAGAATTCACTTCCGTACTCCATAATATATAGAACACAAATATAATTATAAATAAGGATGCAAAAGTGTACAGCACCCCAGTCAGCAACGGGGCTAAAATAAGAATTTCTGCGCACTCATTCTCAATCCAGAATATGAAAATTGAGGAACACCAAAATATAACTGTCAGCAATCAGTCCCTATCCTGACCTAGTAACATACATACATACATAGTAGATGACGGCAGAAAAAGACCTGCACGGTCCATCCAGTCTGCCCAACAAGACTAGTAAGCCTATTTAAGCTTAGGCAAATAGCCAGCTCTCTAGCCTCTTTTGAAACAGCACTGTAAGAGGACTCTTGCCACAGCTACATGGCAAAAGAATTCCACAAAACAGAACAAAATTACCAATGAATCTATGCCTAGTAGTTACTAATCTCGTCTTTTGAGTTACTTACAGTCTCAACGAAGCATGTTGTGAAAAGGTTTAGATGAGAGAGAATTTGACAAAAACAATTGACCAAATAAATGACCTACTTTGATGAAGAATTATGAACTTCTCCCTGCTCTGGAATGGTGACAAATGAATCTTCCTTAGCAAAGGAGAAACTTGATCTCTTTCTGCCTTCCACATCAAAGGCTGACTACAGTATTTTCCATAGATAAGCAGGACTGAGTCAGGCACCACAAGTGGGAGTGACATCACCACATGTCTCTGGGATGAAACAGCTCTCCTGAGCTCATTTATTTATAATCTCTTATATACTGCTTGCAGTCCCAAAGGCTATCAAAGCAATGTGCATCCAGGTACTGTGGGCAATTTTCTGCCCTTGTAGGGCTCGCAATCTAAGTCTTTGACCTGAAGCATTGGAGGGTAAAGTGACTTGCCCAAGATCACAAGGAGCTGCGGTGGGATTTGAACTGGGCTCTCCTGGTTCTCAGCCAACTGCTTTAACCATTAGGCTAGTCGTCCACTCCAGTGTAAAGTTCTGAATATGTGTTGCCTTTCCTGTCTGTAGCAGTGTCCTTTGGCATTCCATTCATTTTATAACTCAAGATTGATTTTGATTTTAAACTTTTAGTTAAGAAATATGTCGGCTCTCATTGCCTTCTTGATGTCTGCCTTATAAACACTATTAGTTTGGCCCCTAGTGAATTTTTATGTCAATTTATTAGTTCGATTCGATCTCACCTGGCAGCGGGTACCTTCCCTATTTATCTAGGTGAAATAATTATCACTCCGATAATAAAGAGCCAGAAGGAATCTTGTCAATTAGTTTCCAGTTACAGACTGGTAACTTCTATCCTATTGTTTGTGAAGATCATGGAGGAGTTGGTGCATTATTTGGATTTACATGATGTGTTGCATCACTCTCAATCAGAATTTAGATCAGCACATAGTGCAGAAACTGTGATAGGTTCTCTATTGAATAAGGCTAGATCTTTGCTTAGTGAGGGAAAACGTGCCTTGGTGCTGCAGTTTGATCTGTCCACAGCGTTTGACCTGCTGGATCATACAATTTTAATTCAAATTCTGGAAAATATAGGCATTATGTGGAATGTGCTTAGTTGGTTTTCACCTTTTTTTAACAGATAGATACTATAGAGTTAAAATGGAAGACACTCTTTTGAATAAATGGTGTAATCCTTGTAGCGTCGCACAGGGCTCGCCACTCTCACCTGTTTTATTTAATGTTTTCTTTCATTCATTGAGAATGTTATTAGAAAATTAGGGTTGCATAATATACAGTTATGCTGATGATATTACGGTTCTAATAGCCTTTGGTTTAAATTTGGCTTATAAGCTGGATACAATATCAAGTTTGTTTATCATCTATTCAAACTTAGATGTCAAGGTACAGACTGAAGTTAAATACTGAAAAAATGAATTGTTTAGTTAATAAAGCTACAAATATTCCAGATCCTATATTTCCATTGCACAAAGGCAATATGAACTTTCCCCAGTTAAAGTCCTGGAAGTATGGATAAACAATACTTTATTCTTACAACCACAACTTAATCACCTTCTTCAGAAATCATTTTTACTTATGAGAAAATTGCGTTTAGTTCGCAAATATTTGAGATTGAGAAGTTTAGATTGGTAGTACAGGCTCTGTTGACACAATTAAGCTAATGCAATATCTGTTATTAAGCCTGTACTTGTCATCATTCAAAATACTTCTGTACAACTTATTTTTTCTTTGGGTAAATATGACAGGATCACCTCTTGCTTTGTTAAATTACAATGGTTACCAGTGGAAGCAAGAATCCTCTTTAAATCTGCATTCTTCTTTTATAAAAGTTTGCAAGGTTTGGCCCCTCATTATCTATGCCAACATGTGGTTTTTGCTACCTCTTCTAGAAATTGTAGGCTTCAAAATTCCAGCTTAATATGTTTTCCATCCTTAAGATGAGATTATTAGAACGATCTTGGGCGTTTCAATTTGCAAAATTATGGAAAAACATTTTATCTTTATTTATAGTTCTCATTCATACTTGGGATTTTAGAAGGAGAATCAAAATTTGGTTATTCAGGAAATTTGTATGGAGTAATTTTTTTAGTAGCCACATATAAGACAGTGTGTTATGTTTTGTTATGTTATTGAACGCACTTCATCGGGACGTGGGAATGACTATGGGGTTCATTTTTGACAAAGAAAAACGTCCAATAAATGTCGTAAAGCACCAAATGGATGGATTTCTTCTCAAAACGTCAAAATCAATATTTTCAAAACCTATTTTGAGGTGTTTTTTTTTATTTCACTGCCTTGAGTGAATTCCTTCAAAAAGACAGTAAATCCTAATAATACAATTTTGCAGGTGTTTATGCATTTTGTCTGCAATGCATCCAAATCAAGGGGGTGTGTCAGAGGCATTGCGGTGGCGGGCTTAGGGTGTGCCTATCACTTGAACATTTTACAGTCCTAATGGTTCAAAATGAAAACGTCTAGGTCAAAAATTTCAATGTTTTGGTCTAGATCTGTTTTTATAACAAGGCACATAATGTTGCCCTAAATGACCAGATGATCCCCCCCAAAAATGTGAATAAAAATAGTACTCACTAGCCTCTGACAGCCTCAGATGTTATTTCCAGGTCCATTAGAGCAGCGTGCAGATCCCTGGAGTAATGTAGTGGTGGGTGCAGTGCACTGTGGACAGGTGAACCCAGGTCCATACCTCCCCTTACCTGTTACACTTGTGGTGGGAACTGTGAACCCTTCAATACTCACCAGAAATCCACTGTACCCACATATAGGTGCCCCCTTCTCCCATATGGGCTATTTTAGTGGTGTACAGTTGGGAGTAGTGGGTTTTGGGGACCCAGCAGACCAGATATGGGAGCAACAGTAAGATGTGTACCTGGGAGCATATTTATATGAAGTCCACAGCAGTGCTGTCTAGGGTGTCCCATTGCTCTCCTGGGATGTCTGGGGGACCAGTCTGTTAAAAATGTTGGCCCCTCCTACATCCCAATGGCTTGATTTTCTCGTTTTTCACTTGCACTTTTTTTTTCTTCTTCCAAAAATGGCCTGAAAAAATAAATTCACAGAGCACAAAACCTTGTTACAGAAAAAAAGACATTTTGAGGTTTCGAAAATGGCCATATTTCCTATTCAGATTTTGGAAGTTAAGCGCAAAATGTCCAAAGTCCGACTTAAACGTCATATCTAAATACCCCTTTATGTGCCTGATCAAGTCTGCTGTCTACAGAAAATATCTATTACAGGTGTGCAGCTGTACTTTTTCTGTCAAACAGCAGGGTTGAGTCAGGCATACAAACAAGTGATTTGCCAAGCTCAGGGCTGCTCATTAGGTTTTGTATTGCTTTTTATTGAAAGTAGCCCACCCAGACAGACACACACTGCTTGACCCAATATAATGATTTCTTTTTGTGGACTGGTTCAGGCATAATGAGATGGAGTGTATGAAGTGAGGGCCAGGTAGCTGCTTTGTAGATGGAAGGTATCTAGCAAAGCAGACTTCAGAAAAGTTGTAGAAGCTTCAGTTTGATGCAACTTCACTTTAGACATGAGAGGAGTGTCAGCTTGTTCTTAATAGAATTTGGGGTGCCTAATGCCAGTTTGCTGAAGCTCTTTTGTCAGCTAGATTGCCAATTCTGTTGGGGTCAAAGGAGAAAAAAAGGTGTGTGAACTTTCTGATGGATTGAGTAGTTCTAAAGTAAGTGAGAGATACATACAACATGAACTTTTGCAAACGATTGTGTGCAAGTGGTGTACTTGCTGCGTGAAATTCAACAGCTGTTTGATTGTTTTGTGTCATTCGTTCAGTATGTTGGATCAACTGTGAGCCTCCAAAAAAACTGAGGTTATGCATAAGTCCTTTCCAGTCCTTTAACCCATCTGTGCCAGAAGTGCATGTTAGAGACACCAGGTTAACAGCTGTGGACACATTCTGTTATCTTGACAGCTTCATGTCTAACTCTATCAATATCATTGCTGAAGTTAGTGCCAGACTGGGCAAGTCAAGTTTTGCATTTGGATGCTTGAGGCGAGATCTGTTGAATAAGTATGGTGTGCATATGATGACAAAGTTGGCAGTCTGCTGTGCAGTTGTCTTCACAACTTTATGGGTGCATGTGCTGAATTTTATACTGTTGCCAAATTCTGAGCTTGATCAATTCCATCTATGCTGCTTTGATAAAAAAATTGTCACAATCCAGTGGAAAAATAGTGTGCCTGACTCCGAGAAACTTTATACCAGTATCAGCTCAGTCATCCACCCATATTCCCAAAAGAGTTTTTTCAAATAGCAGGCAAATAGGTAATAATTGTGATGCGGACAGCTTAAAAGGTATAAAAAAATTCCACGTGATGGCATGCGAACTACAAAACTGTGACCTTTGCTCAGCCACCGAATAGAGGACACATTGGCATGAGATTTGCCACACAAGTATATACCAGCTTGAACAGAATTATACCTTGTCACTGTTGGAGAAACATCAGTGCCAAAGGCAGTTGTGTATCTGTAAAATCCATCATTTGAATGTGACTTTTGCATAATACTTGGCAATTTAAGAACTGGCCTATAATCACATAAAATCATCATTGTTGATGAAATCTAACAATTGATGACTCAGTACAGGATAAGCAGAGATATATGTGGTACTCTGGAAGTGTAGAAAAGTTGTCTTTGAAAGGCGTCTTTTTGGTGCCATCCTTTACCAGCTGCCTCATTTACTTTTCCTTGTTTGTGTTGATCTGTGCCAGTGGGGTTGGAATGGAACCCTGGTCAGTCCTATCCAGCTTTTAACAGCTTCCCAGAGAGAGCAGTGGGCATTTATTTTGGAGGCTTGTTTTGTTTTTGAAATATTGAGCTAATGTTTTTAGTTTTCACCATTTTATGAGATAGTCACTTATTCTTCTTACATTCCAAATTTGGTGAATTTCCATCCCTTTTTTGAAGTTATTGTGCCTATGGTTGGACAATCAGACTTCAATTTTATTTCTACAAGTCTTTCTAATATTCTTGACGTTGCAGAACATAAAAAGCCCCCACTCCAACAAAATAGCTCAGCATAGTGTGCTCCAGACGTATCCTTTAAAATACTTGATATAAATTTGGATACATGAAAGTCTTAACATTAAGAGCTCTAGTGCTTTGAAAATGTCATCCAAGCATCTGTATTCAAGCAATGTACCTCCTAAATATTCACTTAACCATGCATCAAAACTTGGACATTCATGCTGCCTTGCGTAAAACAGAAATGCTGAACGTCCATAATAACTTTTTCCTTTGCTGCAAAGCTGCATTCCATTAGAGCCAGACATTTCATCTGGATGACGTAACCACGGTCACCATGCATGAATAATTTTACAAAGCAACAAAAGAAGAATTGTATTAATTACATCCTGCAAACAAAAGCAACACAAGACCGTTGGAATGGCGATGTATTGAATCTATTGATGCGGAACATCCTGAAGTGGTGTTGGTAGCTGGGAACAGAGACATTAATACAGGATGGACAGCTCCCATCCTTGAAGACCACTGGGCAGTCAAGTTTTCAAGAATATGAATTTGCTTGAGATAGATTTGCCTGCCCACTGTCTCAAATAGTATGCAAATCTTTTTCATTAGAATTCTCCAGAAAATCTGACTGTTTGGTGGACCCGAAAGTCAGGAGTTGTTCACCCCTGCTCTAAACACATCTTCATGAGCAAAATGGATGCACATTTGAAATCCAGAAATGAGGATGGCACGCGGTGCCAAAAAAAACGGGCATTATGATCACCATAGTAACATTTCATTTCGAATGCAAAATGCCCACCTTCAGGCTTCCAAATTTATAGTAAAACAAATGAACTGCAAAAATCACTCTGGTTAATTTTCACCTTTTATGTAAGCAGTTGAAAATGAATAGATCACAAACGATTACTGCCTTATTGCAGTAAATGGAAGAGAAAGGAACCTAAAGAATGCAAAAGTGCATGCCCTGGAGAAAGTAAAGTTGTTACAGTTTTTCTCTGACTTGCTGCTTTTAATCCAAAGAAATTTTTGTGAACAGATCCATCAGGCTATGTTCTTATGAATTCCTAGGCTAGCCATCCTGTGTCTTGCCTAATTATCACCTTTCCAGTATTCCTAAATGTTTGCATTATTCCTGCAAAAACTGGGGGAATCCTTCAAAAGGCTTAACTAGCTAACTGCTGAAGTAAGTCAAACAAATCTCTGTTTTTAGAAATTTCTCCTGCTAACTTGCAAAACTTACCCACCTAAATGTATAAAGTGAGAAAATTTAGCCAGGTGAAAAAAGGATGCTCCAGAGAGGGGAAGACTTTGTGAACTTAAGACTTAGGTATTTAAGGCTGATTTTTATTGCTAACGGGTGGATTTTAACCGGTCTTCTCCAGCCACACAGTATTATATGTAGATGTCAAAATTGGCTTGGTAGATTTAGGAAGATTCTCAACTTAAAACCCAGTTAGGTTTGGTTGAAATTTTTGGCTAAAAATAGTCAGCTGAAATTTGCTGGCTATTCTTGTTGCTCGGCAGCTATTTGAAATTTGCAACCTCGATCACTCAAATTACAGAGTATGGATGAAAATTTGTAGTTGATAGAATTTGCCTCATGAAAGGGTGATTTTAGACAGCATTTTCTGCACATAAATTATGTTTTATACAGGGAAATAGACTTGTAATATATACTGTGTAAAATGTAGTCCTGTTGCAATATTTCACCTACTTCTACATAATCTGTACATAGGTTTTCCCTAGGGCACAGCTTGGGTGGAGCTTGGGACAGAGTTTAATTTTTAGTATTTGGTATTCTCCGAGGACAAGCAGGCTGCTTGTTCTCACGAGTGGGTGACGTCTAAGGCAGCCCCTCCGATCGGAGATCTTCACTAGCAACAGCGTTTGCTAGCCCTCGCATGCACCGTGCGCATGCGTGACCGTCTTCCCGCCCGAATGCGCTCGTGTTCGTCAGTCCATAGACAAGGGAAGACATAGACAAGGGAAGACTCAACTCCAAAGGGCTCTCCGTGGAGTGAGGAAGGGTTCCAGAGGCGATCCCACCCGGGGGATTTATGATGCCTGTAAAATGGTTTAAAGGATTAGCATTTTTCCCTTTCTGATGAAAACTTTTGAAACTCAGCCAGAGTTAAAGGGAGCAGTTATTGTGATGGCAAGATCGGAATGGATGAATGATATGTGATTTTAATGAAGCACAAGCACAATATACCCCAAGGGAAGTGAAATAACTGTGTGAATATATGTGTATATCGCATTGTGGGTTGGTTTATGTAAGATATGTGGGGGAAGTGAGATCAGGGTGTCATGAATTAACATATACCTCCTTTAGGTTCAAACAAATGTTGTATTGTATGTTCTATTATCTATGTATCGGATGGTAATATGGAATGCACCATAATGTATGGGCAAAGGTTTGAGCTCAAGCCTAACAGTATTTAATGTGAGTAGTTTATGACCTATACATATTTATTATACATATATGCATACACTGGTGATAAAGATCTACTTGGGCTCAGCTGTATGTACATACACAAATATTAGGAGGTGGAACATCGTATGTGCAATGATGGTTCCATTGTGACACCACCACATATTCCTCTTGGGGATATAATGGATGTAAATGGTATGGTCTGAGCGCATGTAAAACACTTTATAATATTTATAGCATTTTAAAGTGCATATATAAAAAAAGATAAATTATTTTGAACCCAAGTTTATTATAGTTGGGGGCAGATAAGCCAGGTGCCAAAAGGGCAGGTGCAGTCTGTCGAAGTTTATTGCCCAGCCTGAAGTGAAACTGGAGGGGTTCCCCAAATTAAGCTGTGACCTATGCAGTGTATGTGGAATAAGACCTTGTCAGCGCTCCTGCATTGGTAGGCTCAGCAGCCATTTTATTGCCACTTTGTGCCAAAAATACATAAGAATGCAATCTTTCCATGTGATTCCACAGGAAAGAAAGTTTTTAAAGGCTACATATCTACCGTTGGGCACAACTGAACCTGTACAGCTCCAGTTCTCTACTAAATTAATATTTCGGCAACTGACCTCACATGCATATTGGTGCTCCTCTTTTCTCTCCCTTGCCTCCCAACTAGGCGAACAGCCTGCGGAACTGGCTGTCTGCCCCACTATAAAAGTAAAGTTTCCCAAAGTACCTTTAAGGCCAAATCAGGCTTCTGATGCGTGAGAAATTTGCTGAAGCCTAAGAATAAAAAGAAAAACATTTTTTCTAGGTTTCCTGCTTTGGCTGTACTTCCACGTTTTGTTTGCGCCTTTCCTAGCCCTAGGTGTGATGTACTGTAGGTCAGAGCAGTAGTGGCCATTCTCAAGTCAGTTGTCAATGGTCTTTGAGATGTTTGTAGGTGCCCAGTTCCTTCTAAATTTTGGATAGGTCTTTGTTCTATTGATAGGGCCTGATAAGGCAGAGTGAGACATTGATTTCAGGAGCCAGAGAGATAATCACTCAGGCCACACCAGCAAGAGGTTGTATGTCCCAACTGTCTGGTGCAGCGCTTGTAGGCAGTGTTAGAATCTGTCTTTCCAGAAGATATTGACATGGCAGTGCCCATGCCTTTGCTGCATCTAAGTGCCTCTGTGTGTGTATGCAGGTCTGGAGAATCTACATCTTAGGTATTGGAATCCTGAGAGCTGTTGTGTCTTTTTTCCATCCAGTGTGGATAGAGCTTGGATTCATCCCTTTCATCTGGATTCAGTGGCGTAGCCAGACTGCCAATTTTGGATGGGCCTGAACCCAAAGTGGGTGGGCACAAAATTTTCTCTCTACCCCCCTCCCCCAGCAAAATTTAGTCACGCTAATCAGATGCATTTGTCACACAGGGTAAAGTGCTGCTTTTCAATGCATCAGATTTCAGAAAATTTATTTAATAGCCTAACACCCTTTTCAGTGAGCTTTCAGAGGCCAAAACCTCCTTCCTCAGGTCAGTATAATGCTGTTACGGTATCCTCGCCTGACCTAAGGATGGAAGTATTGGTCTCTGAAACTTCATTAACACAGGTACCATATTACTTTATCCTAAATTAAAAATAAAATTATTTTCTTTACCTTTCTTGTATGGCCATTTACTTTTTCTCATTGTGTCGCTTCCAGTCTCTAGATTCTGCTTTCCTTCGTTTTCGCTTAACTCTTCTGCCACGGTTTCCTGGCCATTTCTCATTTTTCTCTCCTTTTTCTTTGCTTTCTTCAATATTTTTCTGCCTCTCTCTCTCTGTCCTGATTTAATTCATTCTTACTATCCATTCTTTAATTTCCTTCATCTACTTATGGCTTTTCATCTTTTTCTCACCCTTGTTCTCCCCATGCCCCTTCCTCTTATTCTCCAGTCTTTCACTACTCTCCTTTTCCATCCAGCAGCTCTCTTCTTTCTCTCCCCATCCTTCCAGTCTCCCCTCTCTCTCCCCATCCTTCCAGTAGTCTCCCCTCTTTCTTTCTGCATCCTTCCGTCCAGTGTCACCTCTTTCTCCCTACCCTTCCATCCAGCGTCTTCCCTCTTTCTCTCCCCATCCTTCCATCCATCTATCCTCTCTCCTGATCCTTCCATCTAATGTCTCTCTCCCTCTTCTAACCAGTGTCTCTGTATCACTCTACCCTTTTCTGTTCAGTGTCCCTTCTCTCTCCACATCCTTCCAGTCTCTCACCTTTCTCTGCATCCTTCCAGTTTCTCCCTTTTCTCTCCCCATCCTTCCATCCAGAGTCTCTCTCCCCATCCATCCGTTTTCCCTCTTTCTCTCCCCATCCTTCCATCTGTTTTCTATCTTTTCTCCCCATCCTTCCATGTTTTCCCTCTTTCTCCCCATCCTTCCATGTTTTCCTTCATTCTCTGCCATCCTTCCATCTGTTTTCCCTCTTTTCTCCCCATCCTTCCAAGTTTTCCCTCTTTCTCCCCATCCTTCCATGTTTTCCCTCATTCTCTGCCATCCTTCCATCTGTTTTCCCTCTTTTCTCCCCATCCTTCCAAGTTTTCCCTCTTTCTCCCCATCCTTCCATGTTTTCCCTCATTCTCCCCATCCTTCCATGTTTCCCTCTTTCTCCCCATCCTTCCATGTTTCCCTCATTCTCTGCCATCCTTCCATCTGTTTTCCCTCTTTTCTCCCCATCCTTCCATGTTTCCCTCTTTCTCCCCATCCTTCCATGTTTTCCCTCTTTCTCTGCCATCCTTCCATCTGTTTTCTCTCTTTCTCCCCATCCTTCCATGTTTTCCCTCTTTCTCCCCATCCTTCCATGTTTTCCCTCATTCTCTGCGATCCTTCCATCTGTTTTACCTCTTTTCTCCCCATACTTCCAAGTTTTCCCTCTTTCTCCCCATCCTTCCATGTTTTCCCTCATTCTCCCCATCCTTCCATGTTTCCCTCTTTCTCCCCATCCTTCCATGTTTTCCCTCATTCTCTGCCATCCTGCCATCTGTTTTCCCTCTTTTCTCCCCATCCTTCCATGTTTTCCCTCTTTCTCCCCATCCTTCCATCTGTTTTCCCTCTTTTTCTCCCCATCCTTCCATTTTTTTCCCTCTTTTCTTCGACGAGGCCCGCCCTGCATGCCAGCGCCAGCCCCCATTGCCGGCCACTGCTGCTTTTCCTGTTGATCAGCAGGGCCGGCGCTACAAAAAAGAAGAAGCGCTAACGGCGCTAAGGACGAGAAATGTAAAAAAAAAAAAAAAAAAAAAAGCGCGGCACCAGCAGGCACTGTCTCGGCAGCCTTGAGGCATTGGCTGCTGGCTCGCAGGCTCCTCCTGTCTGCGGGAGGAGCCTGCGAGCCAGCAGCCAATGCCTTAAGGCTGCCGAGACAGTGCCTGCCGGTGCCGCGCTTTTTTTTTTTTTTTTTTTACATTTCTCGTCCTTAGCGCCGTTAGCGCTTCTTCTTTTTTGTAGCGCCGGCCCTGCTGCTCAACAGGAAAAGCAGCAGTGGCCGGCAATGGGGGCTGGGCGGGCCTGGGCTGAAATTGGGTGGGCCTGGGCCCACCCAGGCCCACCCGTAGCTACGCCCCTGTCTGGATTGGTCTGGCATAGATGATAAGGAAAATGAAATTTGGACTTAACCTGTTTATTTTCTTTCCTTGAGTCTTGCCAGACTAATGCAGAGTCCACCCATAGAGGCCTTAGTGGTCAAGAGCTCTGTCTAATAAATCAGAAGGCTAACAGTGAGTATGTTGTAGCCCAGTCTGAAGGTATCTGTACTGTTTTCTTATCCCTGGATTACTGACTATGAAATGATGTTTTTGACTGTATTGGGTTTGTCTTTGGTGGAAACCGAAACCATAATTGCTTCCAGTTGTTTTAGGTTTGACATAGGGTACTGAAAAGCTGAATGCAGCATCAGCTGGCCTAACTTTTATCTGCTCACTTAACCAGTTAACAAGCCAAGTATTTCCGCTAACAAGTGCTGGCTCCAGCCACACTCCGTCCATGGACTGCCCCTAACCTAGTGAGTAGTACTTTGGTGATCAGAGGAGATATTCAGTGACATTATCTGAGCTTCTCCTGCCTCGATAAACGCTTTTGAATATCGACCCCTAAGTTTGAACCTGAAACAATGACTTGCTCAAGATTGCAAGAAGCCACAGTAGAACTGGGCTTCTCTGGTTCTCCAGTCAGCTGCTCAAACCATTAGAGTTAGCCTTCAACTTTTTCACCAAACATGCCAAATTCTACATATCTAAGTGGACCAACAGGCTTTACAACTTTACTACTGTGTTCAAAATGCTTTCAGTTAGTAAATTCTAGCCATCCAGTTGTTCCATAACCTGTATATTATGAGATGTGTTGATCTGGGTTATAATACTGCATGTCTTACTGTAACTCCTTAAGACAGCACAAAATGAGGGTGTTGGATAGATGATAGTCATATGGTCTGTCTTTTTCCATCTCATCTTATTTCCTTACATCTTCCCATATGCTTTCCTTCATCTTCTCTTGCTGACAAGCTTGAACCACAGAACTAAATAGCTCCAATTCTTTGTTTTTTCTTTCAAGTCTTTGCTTACCGGGTTCAAGTGAGGTCATCTCCCCCCCCCCCCCCCCCCCCCACACTCTCTCACTCTCTCTCACACTCACAGAATTGTGTATTTCCAGAATGCTGTGCAACAAATGGCATGAGAAGCAGTTAAGCAGTGCGTTAGTTTTCATGTTTCTCTTGTATGCAAGTGAGGGACAGAAACTAAATAGTGAAAAGGTCATCTGAGTTCATACAAGCAAAATGTCTTCTCAGTGAAGTACATCCCCTATTTTTATTGAGGCAAGCACAGACCAGGAGCACAGTAATTTGCAGCTGCTTGCTTGATGTGTCTCTTTAGAGAGACAAGGCAGGGTGTGCATTTACAATACTAATTTGCAATTAGTATATTCTTCCTTGTCAGTTTAGGGGAAGAATAATGAGTCTTGGCATGCACTGTCCTTTCATATACACTTATATTTTCTAAAGGTGCGCATTTCTCAGCTGCTGACATTACTACATAGAAGGTGAAACAGCTACTTGACGCCAATTAAAAAACAGCAAAACTGAATCAGATGGATACATATGCATGCACAGAGAGTTAACATTTCACCTATTGTAAAAGTTTGCTTTCATTTTCCTCTTTTCTCCTTCCTGGTTACTGCTGTTGTGGTATTGGTCTTCAATCCCAGCCCTCAAGGTTCCATTTTGTGAGGTACTGACTTATGGACCTGTGCTTTTCTGTCTCAGCATGCTTCCGGCCTTCCTTAATCCATTCACTTAAAGCCATAGATATGCCTAAGGTAGGGCTCAACAAATCCCAGGTGCCATGGTGCCTAGAAATTTCATCCTGGCACCTGGGATTTCATACTTCCGATGTGGGGGGGGGGGGTCCCCCTCCTCTGCGCTGCCTCAAACTCCTTTTCTCCCCCTGCATGGCAATTAGATTCTGAGATTCCTCCAACTTCCTGCACCACAGAGTTCAAGTGTGCAGAGCCCGATCACCAGGCAGCGCTGTGAGTAATGGCTGGAGGGGGTATGAGAGAGGCTGGGTGAAAGCTGGGGACGGGGGGTATGAAAGAGGCTGGGTGAAGGCTGGGGAGGGGGGCACGAGAGAGGCTGGCTGAAGGCTGAGGTGGGGAGGGGGCACGAGAAAGGCTGGGGAGGGAGGCACGAGAGGCTGGGTGAAGACTGAGTTGGGGAGGGGGCACGAGAGATCCTGGGTGAAGGCTGGTGTGGGGAGGGGTTACAAGAGAGAAAGAGAAAAAGATAACTGGGTGAAGGGGGGGGGGTATGAGAGAAGCTGATGGGGACCCAGCCTATGGTAATTGGTGAAACAGAGACAATTGCCTCTTTGCTTCGCCTATCTAGACTAGAGGGTTCTGTCACATCTGACAAACTGACAACATGCTTTAGGAAGGGAGACTATTGACTTCTGCAGTGATTAGCAGAGGCACCTTAAGGAACTGATTTATTAAAGTTTTGTTGCCCACAGACACAAAATAGGGCTGAAGGTAAAACCTTAGTAAGTCAATTTCTAAAAGGGCTACTGCTAATGTGGGAGGGGATTCCAACCCACCCCCCCCCCCCAAAAAAAAAAAAGCTTCACTGGAAACAATGTTGGAAGGATGGGGAAGGAGACGTGATAAAGGTCTTAGGTACTGGCTCCTAAGTTTTTGGGCTGGCTCCTAGAATTAATGAAAATTTATCAAAGCCTGGCCTAAGGCATACCATAGAAAAATATGAAATCCATCTTTGACTAAGGTACTTTTATTGCTAAGTTCATTTTAAAGACAATTAAATGAATGGTTCATGCATTATTTCAGTGTTTAATCAGGATTATAAGTGTAGTAGAACCCCAGAATGTTTCTTCTATTTATGAGGAAATTCTGGCATCCTTGCTCCTATTTTGACCCGTGCCCAGGGTGATGTAATAGAAATTGGGCTGTGTCCATCACTGTTTGGTGGGTGTCTCCCATCCAGTGTTTTTGAAGGGAACTGCTTGCTAATATTGGCTTTATATGCAGAACTAGACAAAAAAGCAACTTAAAATAATTGCTAGTTTTAGTTAATACTGTTCAGTACGGTAAATCTAAAGCCTTGCTCCTCGCGGCAAACTCAGCCATTTGGGTTTTCAGGATATCCACAATAAATATACATGATCTCATGTATATTTATTGTGGCTATCCTGAAAATGTATATTTATTGTGGATATCCTGAAACCTGACCGGCTGGATGTGCCATGTGTACTAAGTTGAGAAGCACTGATCTAAAGCATGAAACACCTGGAGCATGTCCTCTGGACACACCCAGCCAATCACGTTTTCAGGATACCCACCATAGATGTGCATGAGATAAATTTGCATGTACTATCTCCATTGTATGCAAATCTACCTCATGCATATTAATTGTGGGTATCCTGAAAACCTGACTGGGTTGAGAATCCCTGACCTAGAAAATTGAAAATTCAACTGCATTGTACCTGAACAAAAGTCATAATGTTGCTTTCTGCCCTAAGTAGGTTTTGTTGGAGTAATGAGTCGGTGTACATTTTTCTTAGAGTTGTTCTGTAAGCTTAGCTACCGCAGAATATTTTGTTAAAATTTTGAAATTATCCCCAGATGGTGCTGTAAATTCACTATATAAGAGATAGATAATATGGATGAAACCTAGCAACACAGAATATGCTGGATAAACAATCTGTAGCATTCAGTGCAGCAGCTGCTTCATGCGGAAATCTTTGTTGACTGGGGTTTTCCCTACTTTCTTGATATTGCCCAACGTACATGACTGGCGCCATCTACTGGAAAATGAACAGCAGAGCTCAATAAGGATTCTAAATGCTT
Source organism: Microcaecilia unicolor (assembly GCF_901765095.1). Classification (NCBI taxonomy): domain Eukaryota; kingdom Metazoa; phylum Chordata; class Amphibia; order Gymnophiona; family Siphonopidae; genus Microcaecilia; species Microcaecilia unicolor. Next base: position 169,713,401 of record NC_044040.1, read on the forward strand.
GTCCCAGTTTTGTGCATGTGGGAGAAATCTTTTTTTCTACATGGGAATCTTGTGACACGCATCACCAGTGGCATAGCTAGCATACTTGACAGCCAGGGCCGATCATTAACACACACACCCCACTATGGTCTCCGAAAGTTAGTCATAATGTATTAAAATTAGTCCAGTAAAAAGATTACCTTATTTCCATTTTCTATTTATAAAGATTTATTAACACAATAATACTACTTTATCCTAAAGCAAAAAAAGAAATACATTTTTATCTACCTTTGTTGTCTCTAGTTTCTGCTTTCCTCATCTGGTCTTTACTTCGTCCTTTCCAACCTGCTGCTGCCCCTTTCCACCCAGATCCAGTGCCTGCCCCCTCTCACTGCCCCTTTCCATTGTCTGCCCTCTCTCTTCTGTCCAGTGTCTACCCCCTTCTCTCTGCCCCTTTCCATCCAGCATCTTGTCTGCCCCTTCTCTCTGCCCCCACCATCCAGCGTCTGCCCTTTTCCTCCCTTCCATCAGTGTCTGTGCTCTCTCTCTTCCAGTGGCGTACCAAGGGGTGGGGGCGGTCCGCCCCGGGTGCACACCGCTGGTGGGGGGGGGGGGGGGGGCCCCCCGCGCGCGCCTGTCGGCTTTTCGTTTTCATGCTCCCTTTGCCCCGGAACAGGAAGTAACCTGTTCCGGGGCAGAGGGAGCATGAAAACGAAGAGCCGACAGGCGCGCGCGGCACCCCCCCCCCCACCACCACCACAAGCGGCATGCACCCGGGGGGGGGGTTATTTCGCCGGGGGATCGCGCTGCACCCGGGGGTTATTTTGCCGGGGGGGGGGCGCATCAGCGATCCGCCCCGGGTGTCAGCCCCCCCCAGGAACGCCACTGCTCTCTTCCCCCCCCCCCCCACTCCTTTCCATCCAGCAGTGTCTACCCTTCTGTCTCTGCCCCTTTCCATCCAGCGTCTGCCACCTGCATCCAGCATCTGCCCTTTCCTTCCCTTCCATCAGCATCAGCTCCCCCTCTTTCTCTCACTTTCCATCCAGCATCTGGTCTGCCCCTTTCCATGATCCAGAGTCTGCCCTTTCCCTCTCATCAGCGTCTGCTCTCTCCCAGTTCCATCGTCTAGTGCTATTTCTTGGCCCCGGGCCCGGCCCTATCTCTCCTTTTCATGCCCCCCCCCCCCCCCCAATGCTGCTCCTGCTCTAAACTAGCAGCAGCAATAAAAAAAAAAAGCTAAGGAGGAAGGCAGAATAATAAAATTAAAATATAAAAATCGTGCTCTGCGGAGCCTAATTACCTGTGTCTGCTGGCTCTGCTCCAGATTGGGAAGTGATGAGATCTCAAAGAGGTGGCGTTGTCAGCCACAGGTAGGGCAGAGCAACCAATCTCCTAGGGGCAGAAAGAAGTTTGAGACCCCGATCGGCACGATCCTCCAGTGAACCTAGCAATGCATACTGCCACCGCCACTATGACAGCACTACTTTTGTCCTTGCACCGCTGCACGACAGTCTAGTAGCAGCAGTGGAGCCGGAGCAAATTTTGTAGCATGCAGGAAGGTGCAGGCTGCACAGGAAGGCGGCAAGGGTCAGAGAGAGAGGAGCCACCTGGGAGGAGACGCAGCGGTGGAGGTTGCCGTGCAGAAAGGCATATGGCACCAAAGTTGGGGAGGCAGGGACAGACAGAGCAGTGGGAGCGGAACATGCCCCTTTGATCTGCACCCAGGACGGTCCACCCCCACTACCCCGCCCTCAGTACGCCACTGCGCATCACTAGAAAATGTGAAAGGAAACAATTCTGTGAGTGGAGGAGTAGCTTAGTGGTTAGTGCAGTGGACTTTGATCCTGGGGAGCTGGGTTTGATTCCCACTGCAGCTCCTTGTGACTCTGGGCAAGTCACTTAACTCTCCATTGCCCCAGGTACAAATAAGTACCTGTATATACTATGTAAACCGCTTTGAATGTAGTTGCAAAAACCACAGAAAAGCGGTTTATTAAATCCCATTTCCATTAGTGGTTAGAGCAGTAGGCTATGAACCAGAGAGACCAGAGTATGAATCCCAGGGACACTCCTTGTGATCTTGGGCAGGGACAAATTTAAACTGTAAGACCTCTGGAGACAGAGAAATACTGTACTTGAATGCTATTTACCTAGAATTACCACTGGAAAGGTGTGAGCTAAATACTAAATGATATTTGCTGGAAATTTTAAATCCTCTCATTCTGTTAATTTTTTAGATTTGTTTTGTGTGTAGAGTTTATATGTATATATAGTACACAGTTCGAGAGATCGATTATATAATATAGATATAAATGTGTGTGTGTGTACAAATATAGATAAGTAAACAGTCTGAGAGATCGTGTCTACTTTTATACAATCCACACATAGGTGTTCCTAAGGCTGTAGTAGTACAGAGTGGAGTTGGATTTACATTGTCTACCCATATTTCATAAAATACACAAGTGCACTTAATTTTTTTTCTTAGAGCAAGTGTCCATTTATGCATGGTTATTTGAACACTATTATGGCTCATTTTTGGGCCTTATGTTATAAAGGCACACATGCCTCTATATTTCATCTATAAAATAGGCTTAAAATAAGCTCCTTTTCAAACTTCTCACACAGGCGCCCTGGTAATTACCCCCTGTAGGTCCTGCATTCCTCAGTGTGCCTGAGTGTCAAGTTGTAATAGTTTCTAAAATATGCCATTGAATAATGAAAGTCCTGGATTGAGTCCTAAAGTGATGGCTTGAGATTCTTAGAATTAAACATTCTGAGCTTCAAATTCTTTAATCCAAGCAGTACCCAGCATGCTTGCACCTATAGCATTTCATAAACATGTATGCTTGCTCCTTCTGGGGAAAAATTCATCTGCATTAGTCTGTACATAGCTGAAGGTAAAAGAAGGAAAGCAACAGTGGGAGAGAAGAGATGAGAGAGAGATATTTAAATACCTCCATAGTATAAACATAAAGGATCCAGCCAAGGATTCCATCAGATCCTCCTCCTCCTCCTCCCAGCTGCTGGGCAGCCTCCCTGGATTAGGTTTAGGTCTTCTCTGCATGCTGGCTGACCTGCCTGTTTGCATTCCTTCCTTCCCCCTGCATTAGGAAAAGCTGTCTTAGGTATGGGGAATTCAACTTCAGCGTTTGGGAGAATGTGGAGTTGCTTATTCTCTTCAGCCTGTTTCTGCTTTCTTTACCTGTCACTCAGGTGTGTAACCTGCCTCTCATTACAGCGTGTCCATAATTTGTGTGTCCACTCTGCCCAAGTTCCCAGCTTGTGCATGCCCACCGCAAAGTGCGCATCATCAAATCACGGCATGTACTTTTCCACTGGTTGGTATGGAGGTTATTTATATGCATAAATGGCTAGCAAACTTTGAACTTGATAGTTAAGCGGATTATAAGTGCCAGAATTTAAAAAACCCTGCCATTTATGTAGCTTTTTGCCACCTGAAATTGGGCAGCTTCTTATAGAATTACCCCTCTTAATTCATAATGATAACTTTCTGCTTTAAGTGCAAGGTACTGTCCCACCCATATCATCCCCCCGAATAGGAATTTCTGTATTTGGTGTTTAATAAAGCAGTTAGTGCGTGCCAACAATTAACTTATTAAAAGGCACATTAAACACCTAAAGTGATTGAGTAAATGCACTGGGTCCCTGTGGTTTTTAGAGGATTGTTTGGAAAGTTGTAGTGTTGGGTTGATCATGTTCATTGAGTCTAAAATATCGGGTGGGGGGGGGGGGAACTAGAGGTCTGAAAGTTAATTCAAGGGGAGCACGAGGATGAAAGTTCACCTAAGGTGCTTGCGATGGCGTACCAAGGGCAGGACGGTGGGTGCAGGCAATAAGGGGTGCAACTAACCCCTCTTTCTCAATCACCCTCCCCCAGTCTGACAGCCTCCCCCCCTGCCACCCCAGTCTACCTTGAAACATGGCTTTCTCCCCTCTAGAGGCTGCCAGCAGCATTAGCGATTAATATAATCTGCCTACCCCATTCCTGGAGCCTTCCTTTTGCCATGCCCTGCCCCCTCTGACATCACTTCCTGTTTTATAGGGGGTTGAACGTGGCAAAGGAAAGGCTCCGGGAAAGGTGCAGGCAGATTATGTGAATTGCTAAAGCTGCTAGCTACCTCTAGAGGGGAGAGAGCCATTTTTCAAGCTGGATAGGAGGGGGGCAGGGAGGTTTGAGAGAGGAGGGAGCTACCAGACCACAGGTGCAGGAGTGAAAGGGGTTGCTGGAGGCCTAGGGAGGTTTGAAAGAGACACAATTGGCATGGGAGGAAGGTGTTAAAAAAAATCTGCTCCAGGTGTCAAATACTGTAGGTGCATCGCTGTGTGCATGGGCCCTGGTTCCCAGGAGCAGAGCTTGGAACAACAGTCAGTTTTAATTGGAAAGTACCCACAGAAAAAGGTGCACGCAGCTTGCTCCTGTTTCCCTCAGCAATTTTCAGGCTGGAAGTATGTGCATATTTTCAGTCCAAAAATTGTCAGCCAGGTAAGCAATATGAACATTTTCCTCCAAAACAGTTATTTGATAGAGGCTGTTTATATAAACTACCAAATACACACTCATGTTACTTATTTGAACCCTTTAGGAATTTTTTTCCCCATATAAATTATTGTCTTTTTATTTTTTTCAAAAAATGAAATAGTTACAGCATTCACCTTTTCACCAGAGTTTTTCTTCTGGAAAGTGCTTGTCTTTTGTCTCCACCCTATATTGTAATTTTGGCTTTGCTTTTTCTCTTTTTAGATAGTTACAGCATATTACATACCCAAGTACTGACTACTGTATTCCTTACAGAGGGTGAATCCCTTCATAAAGGTGGTTAATAAATCACAATAAATAAATAAGCTGGAAAATGAGATTGTGGACAGTTTAAAAAAGGAAAAGGTGCAGCGAAGGGCGACTAAAATGATAGTGGGGATGGGACTACTTCCCTATGAAGAAAGACTAAGGAGGCTAGGGCTTTTCAGCTTGGAGAAGAGACGGCTGAGAGGAGACATGATAGAGGTATATAAAATAATGAGTGGAGTGGAACAGGTGGATGTGAAGCGTCTGTTCAAGCTTTCCAAAAATACTAGGACTAGGGGGCATGCGATGAAACTACAGTGTAGTAAATTTAAAACAAATCGGAGAAAATCTTTCTTCACCCAATGCATAATTAAACTCTGGAATTCGTTGCCAGAGAATGTGGTGAGGGCGGTTAGCTTAGCAGAGTTTAAAAACGGGTTAGACAGTTTCCTAAAGGACAAATCCATAAACCACTACTAAATGGACTTGGGAAAAATCCACAATTCCAGGAATAATATGTATAGAATGTTAGTACATTTGGGAAGCTCGCCAGGTGCCCTTGACCTGGATTGGCCAGGATCCTGTCGTGGACAGGATGCTGGGCTCGATGGACACTTGGTCTTTTCCCAGTGTGGCATTACTTATGTACTTATACATTCTTATGCAGAAGATCTGTACCAGTATTTTGGGTTTAAATTGAAGTCACATGTTTTAATTGCTTTAGAGGTCCTTTTACTAAGCTGCGATAAAAACTGGCCTTAGTGCATCCTTACACAGGTCATTTTCACCCAGTTTTACCATGGTTGTATCAAAACAATTTTTATTTCATTAATCTTCCACAAAAAGTCAGCAGACAGACAAAGCAAAGGTGGAAGTCACCAGAATACAAGTGTTCAAGAATGCAAATAAATTTCAACAGTCCATTAGAAATAAGGTCCATCAAATTTATTTATTCTTAATCAGTTAAACCTCAGTCCAGCAGATAGAACTCCAGCCATTTTAATAGGCAAACTAGACGGACCCACAACAGTCTTCATTTGCTGTCATTTACCATGTTAGTATAAATGTATGCAGATTCATTGTGCAAATCATGAACTGGCTAGGTGTTCCTGAGGATGGGTTGAGCGCTAATGATTCACGGTATTTTTGCGTGTTTCAATTTCAGGAGGTCCTCAAAATGAGAGGCGGCCATATGGATTTTGGATCCCACCAGAGGAGCAGTTAGAGCAGGAAGAAATCAGACGTCGACGACTCAACAGATTTAACAGACAGTAACATTACAAAGAGCTTAAAATTGTTGTGTAAAGTGCCTTTTATGACTACCATGCTCTGGGATTCAGCTTTTTCAAGTTTATTTAATTTGATATACTGCTGATTGGTAAGCCTCCTCAATGATTTATAATATAATAAGACATAACAGAGAGAAGAAAAAGGAGACCCTACAAAAGGCTATATAAACATTAGAGAAGAAATCTTACTAAATCAGAAAGTCACAGTATTGACTCTCATACTGACCACAGATCCTCTTGTCTTTCCTGTCTTGCTGCTGAAAATGAACATCCTAAGCTCTATATACTTCCTGGAACAGATGAGTTTTTAAACTGCTTTTGAAACAAATAAATGAGAAATGCCTTGTCTAATGTAAAGAGTGCAATCCAAAATGTCAGCCTAGCCACACTACCAATAGTGGATCTGATGGTGTCCATCCTTTATATTTTTAAATAATGGTATTAGCAAGAAGTTTTGATGGAATGAAAGAAGGTTCCTAGTTTGGGTATGTGTGGGATTTAAAAATATGCTTTGAAAACGGAGTATAATGAATCTTATGGATTAAGCGTAAAATTTTGAATCCGATCCTTGCTGAGATAGGTAACTGATCTTCATTATATGAAGAAGTGGGGTCTCGTGGTCAAATTTTTGTGGCATCCATTACCAGTATTCATTTGTGCAGACTTTTCATTTCTTCTGGTAAATATATGTAACTTGAAGCAATTTAACATATCAGGACCTTGCAGGGCTGTTGCCAACTGTTGAGCACTGGATTACTTCTGCTTTTGGTAAAACTGACAGTGTGGTTTATCAGTCTTGACGAGTTCATGTAGTACATTTTTGGAAAATTCTACCTATACTATCCTACCTGAAATTAATTTTGAACAATTGCTGGCCCACTAGGCACCTACGTTGCACCCACTGGTCCCTCTAAGCTGTGCAGAAGTCCTCTCTACAGTCCTGCCAGTAGGTGGTGCTGTTTCACTGTCACGTTTTCAATAGTGAGGGACAGGCAAGTTCTGCTGGACTCCAGGCAGGGTTGCCAAATAAAAAAAAAAATTCCCACAGAAAACCCGCCCAAAACCCGCACACACCCCACCTCCGCCGTCATCAACCCCGCCCCTTCCGTCATCACCCCCACCCCGCCGTCATCAACCCCGCCCCTTCCGTCATCACCCCTGCCCCCGCCGTCATCAACCCCACCCCTTCCGTCATCACCCCGCCCCCGCCGTCATCAGCCCCGACCAATACGTCAGCAAACCCCGCCCAAAACATCACAAACCCCGCCTCTATCGCCATTAGCCCCACCCCCCGCCAGCCGAAAAACCGCCCCAAAACCCACACAAAAAAAACAAAACGAGCCCAAAAAACCGCAACCCACCGCGGGCAAAAGTTTCCCACGGCGGGTTGCGGAAAACCGCCCATCTGGCAACCGTGACTCCAGGTAACCTGCCTGTCTCTAGAAAGCTCCACCCCCTCCACTGGTAGCAATGCAGTTGGAGGACTCCCGCTCGGCTTAGAGGAAACAGTGGTTGCACCTCTTCCATAACAACGACATATGCACCTTTATAAAATTTACTCCTGCTCTGAGGCAGGTGAAATTGCATGTGTGTATTTGCTGGGAAGAATATATGCATATGCGTATATATTATAACGTATGTGCATAAGTGCCAGTGTTGTCTGCCCTGCTTATTCTCCTCTTCTGGAAATGCCTATGCGTATATAGTATAAAAGTAGATACTGTGATGCAAATTTTATTATAGGGCACCCTTCTCAAAGTTGGGAAAAGGCACCTGCTTTAAAGCTATTTTATGAAAGCAACAGTATTTAATAAAATGGGAGCGAATCCAAAATGTTGAGAATAGCCGATTTTGTTCATGTCTTGGGTCCGTAAGCAATCTGTAAAAGTTCCATGTTTGAACTTCTGTAACTTTTTTTTTTTTCCACTCAAAAGGAAGGGGTTTGGACCATTGAATTATGCATTGTTTGTTCTAACAGGATTCATTAAAAGCTCATTTTGTTTTTGTTTCTGGTGACTTTTAGTCACCTTTTTCCTATAGGCTCATAGGGCTTTCCCCAGTGCACAAATTTACAGTTGCTTTATAGGAGGGAACAAATTTGCACTTATATTCTATTCTCATACATGTGCGTTAATAAAATATGTGCATATATCATAACTACACCGCCAGGAAAGTCTCTTTGCAGATCACATAAAAGTAGGTGCGCTCTTTCTGTGCACCATTATAGACACATTTGTGTGTGCAAAACATACTTTAAATAGAGAAAATATTTTATATATTTGTCTCCTGTATACCTCTGTACCTACTTTTTACCCCAGGCAATTTTATATTCATCTTTTATAACTAGCAAGTAAGCATTTCTCCTACTGTATTGTGTCCAAAAAAACTGTACATATATTTAATCTAGTGTCAACTTGATCCATGTATTTTAAAAGTTAATTTATAAAAAAAAAACAATTGGTCAATTGGATACTTGCTCCAGTGTTTCAAATTACTGCCTTTTATGTACACTCGTGACAGTATTTTATTCATAAACACTTAAATTGTTGCTCTACCTTGTACAGTAGGGTCTGCATCAAGAAAACTCTGGGGTGTCAAACAGAGGAAAGGCCATAAAATAAAATGAGACCACGGTCTTACCTTGGCTTGTCGGGCTTGTTTCAATGTTCTTACAGGCAGCTATATAAAGTTCATAACTTTTAAATATGTATGTGTGTATATTGTTAAAATGCTGTCTGTGTTAGAGAATAAAACATAAGTGTATACAGAACTCAAGGTTTTATTGATTGTACAATCAACAATACAGAATTGCATGACTACCTCAGAAAGTACTTTTTATACCTTCATTCCTCACACTTGCAACTCCATGCTCTCCTATATCATGTCCCCTCTACACCCCAACCTTCTCTCCCCTACACACCCACACAGCATGCTCTCAAACTCTCCCTCTTCCACTCTTGTTGCGCCCTCTTCATTCCACTGGAGTGGAGGAGTGGCCTAGTGGTTAGGGTGGTGGACTTTGGTCCTGGGGAACTGAGGAACTGAGTTCGATTCCCACTTCAGGCACAGGCAGCTCCTTGTGACTGCGCAAGTCACTTAACCCTCCATTGCCCCATGTAAGCCGCATTGAGCCTGCCATGAGTGGGAAAGCACGGGGTACAAATGTAACAACAACAACAACAACAACAACACTATGCTCTGTCTCCCTCTCCACCCTCTCCATTCCCCTTGATCTTTTCTCACACATTTCTGTAGCCAATATCCACACTCTAACTACTCCATTATGCTTTTCCCTGTTCCCTTTAAACTCTTTCCCCAACATAGTTCTGCACCCTTTCCATTCCACAATGATGTCTTCCCCTTACTGTTTTAATACTCTCCCAACCTACTTCCCCATGCTCTCACCACATACACTTCCTCACAACCTGTCCCACTCCATTCCCATGCACTTTCCTTTCTTTCATTCTTGCTAGAGGATGTGGTAACAGCGGTTCCTGTATCTGGGTTTAAAAAAGGCTTGCACAAGTTCATGGAGGAAAAGTCCATAGTCTGCTATTGAGACAGACATGGAGAAGTCACTGCGGTCCCTGTGATTGGTAGCATGGAATCTTGCTACTATTTGAGATTCTGAATGGAATCTTGCTACTCTTTGGGGTTCTACATGGAATGTTGCTACTATTTGGGTTTCTGCCAGGTACTTGTAGCCTGGATTGGCCACTGTTAGAAACAGGATACTGGGCTATAGATGGACCATTGGTCAGACCCATTATGACTATTCTTATGTTCTCTTTCCACTCTGCTTGCTCATGAGGTTCTAAATCTGTGGCACCAACTCCACCTCCTTTTTCTTTGGCTAGTGTGATTTTTCATAACCCCACCATATCTATTCCTCCAATTCCATGCGTTTATGCATTTGAATTTGTTTGTCAGCCAGTCCTCATCTGTGGCATCCATGTCATAGACAGATGGCTAGATAAACTAAATACATAAGTTGAGCTCGGTGCAGCTTACTGGATATGAAATAACCTATTAAACTACTCCCACATAAAAATATAGCATTATTTTGTACCTCTATGCAGCCCTAGAGACACAGGGCCTTAAAATCATTATTAGTGTCGCAGCTTGGAGTCAACTGTGCCAAATTGCTTACGTAAAGGTTCTTCAAAGGTAAGCAGAACTGTGGGCTCATTGAATGGCCAGGCTGTGCACTGCCTTGTGGAGGAACCTGTTTTTGCATCCTAGGTTAAGTCTTCAGTGACCCAGGCTGACAAGGGCTAGGGGTGCAGCAGGAGATGGGGAGGGAAAGGGGCTGAACTCCTCACTTAATGCTGACTCCTACTGGCCTCACTTAGGGTACATACATTCTGGGTTCCAGAGGCAGCTGTGATACATGGACCCTGGCCTGCTTCTGTCATTATGATGGCTGGGAAGAAGGGTTATAAATTAGTGGAAAAATACCCAGGGTAAGTGTTCTTAAAGGCTTATTGTATTGTAGGCAAATAGAAGCTGGTTCTAATTGAGCTGATAGCCCAATGGAGAAAACGTCCGGACCAAAAAATAATTTAAAAAGGAAAATAAAATTGCAATAGAGGTGCAGCTCTAGCATATTCAAGAACATGGTTTTGTCAGCTTGTTCAGCCATCAGCCAATGCATTATTAGTGTCCATACCAATTATTTAAAACTGTATATATTCAGCTTTCTGTAGTAGATGTGAACCTTTCATATTTAAAAACTGACTTTTGTCATTGGCTACCTTGATATTAATTTTTATATTTCATTTGTGGAATGTAAAAAGAGTAATTTTAAAAACTTCTCTAAACAGTTAAATAATTGCAGGTAAGCAGCTCTGTGGTTGGCATAAGTGATCACCCCTGAATTTAGACACATAAATACCCAGTTACACTAGTCCTATATAATAATTCTCACCTTCAATGTTCTAAAGTAGCTGCCTGTGTCCGTGGCTCCTGGAATTCCTGAGCTAGGCTCTCTGTAGCCAGGCTGACGTCACAGCTGATTCCCAGGCAGGGGAAGGAGTAGGGAAACGTGGAGCAACTTGCTCCGCGTGTTTCCCTACTCCTCCCCCTGCCTGGGAATCAGCTGTGAGTGTGCCGCTCCCTGTCACTTGCTCCGAGCAACAAGTGGCAGGGAGCGGCACATCAAAAAACGACAAGCGCGGCACCCCCCCCCCCCCCCCCCCCCGGCATATCAAACACCCCCCCCGGGCACATCAACCCCCTCGCCACCTGCAGCTGCCACTGGTAACGCTGTCCGGCCGCTGCTGCTTCTCCTGTTGAGCAGCAGCGGCCGCTACAAAAAGAAAAAAAACAATAAATGTTTTAAACCTCAAACATGGCACCGTAGACAGCCATCAGGCATTGGCTGTCGGCTCTGCAGCCACTCCTCTCGCCTCCACGTCACTGCCCCTGGAGTAAGACCCCGGAGGAGCGCAGCGATGTGAGAGGCGAGAGGAGGAGCGGCTGCAGAGCCGACAGCCAATGCCTGATGGCTGTCTACGGTGCCGCGTTTGAGGTTTAAAAACACTCACTCACTGTCTCTGACACACTCTCTATCACACTCTATCTCTCTCACACAAACACACACACACTCTGTCTCTCTCTCTCATTCTCTCTCTGACACACACACACGCCATCTCTCACACACACTCTCTCTCAAACATTCACACTCCAAGGAAAACCTTGCTAGCGCCCGTTTCATTTGTGTCAGAAACGGGCCTTTTTTACTAGTATTTTTTAAAAGGACATAGGCATCTATGTTCCTGTATAGAATAGGTTCTTAATGCATGCCATCCGTGAGTCTTAAGTCTAAAACACCCTGTCATAGAATTGCCCCTTAAATATATCTGTAAATAGCAGTTTTAGAAAGTCACGATTTACCCATGTAGAAGCTGCACCATGCTCAGTTTGGAAGGGGGTGCATCATGCATGTTTTAGACGAGCCACAAAAGTATGTGTGTATTTCTGATTTTGCAGCAGCAATACATTTATATTTTTAAAAAATATTCTCTCCCTGCTCTCTCCTACCCACCCAAAATACATTTACATTTACACTTGGCTATTCAGTGCCAGCCATACCAAGATATCAGCCCTGAATATCCAGGTATAAAGTGGCTAGTGGAAGTTATCTGGATGTTAGGACTAGAGGGCGACCGAAACCGGACCGGTAACCACCGAAAATGACCCCCCCCCCCCCGATAACTCTCAGCATCTACCCACCACCATCACCCGAAGGCCTTCTCCGGGCCTACCATTAAATCTCCTGTGGTCTAGTGGTTCTTCAGGGCAAGAAAAATCCCCAGTCGCTTTTGTCCCTACTGGTTCCTTCCAACAGAGGGTCCTGGTGGCCATTATGAGATTGGAAGCAACAAAAGTGAAGATTGCTCTTGCGTATGCTGGTTCAAATCTCAAATTGGCTGCCAGGACCTCCTTTGGTAGTCTTGCGAGGCTGCTGTAGGAATTCCCAGCAGCCATTTTGGCTGCAGAACCAGCAGGGGCAGGAGTGATTGGGGATCGCTCTTGCCCTGAAGAGCCACTAGACACCAGGAGATATAAAGGTAGGCCCAGGGAGGGCCTTCAAGTGATGGATGGATGCAGGGGGGAGAGGGAGGTTCAGATTCAGCTGAAAATGCACTGGCATTAAGTTTTGCGCAGTACAGGAGGAAATGGGTCAGTGTATCTATTTCTCTAATGTTACTTTCTGTGTAGAGTCTGGCTTCTTGGGGAATTCAGTTGTCTACATATTTCAATTTTTACTTTGTGGTTACGTATTCTATACTTTGTGAAGGTCTGTCTGTGTTCGCTGTGTGTGAAAGAGCACAGGTATTTTGTTAGCATGAAATGTGTGTTTAGGATCTGCTCCACTTGTTTAGTTTTCCAATAGATGTATTGATGTTATAGTGCCCACTACAGTGTTTACAGTGCTGCCTTTTCATAGGTAGGCCCTTGTGTGATATCTGGGAAGTTGGTGTTATAGTATGGTAGATTTGCTTTACAGGTCTCGGGTGACCTATGTAGGGTTTTATATTATTATTTGTTACATTTGTATCCCACATTATCCCACCTTTTGCAGGCTCAATGTGGCTTACATATAACCGTTAACGGCATTAGCCAATTACGGTCTGAACAAATACATGGTATGAATGAATACAACGTGATATTGTGGTATAATGAGGTACATGTATGGTATTACTTCACAATATACCTGGCATTGGAGAGGGTTTATGTTAATAAGCATTGGTACAATTAATACAGATGATACATATTCCAAACGTGTTTGGCAACTCAACAATAAACTAAAGGCCAGCAAATCTGAAGCCTAGTGGCAACCTACCAACAACAACAAAAAAACCCCCACTGAAAATCAAATCATTTTATAATAGCCAGTGGGCACAAGATTTTCATTACAGTGCTGCTGAACACCACTCTTTGCATGATCAACAAGATGCTGGATTGGTAAGCTAGGACTGACTAAGAGACAAGTGTTAAAGTACCTGCATATATTTCCAGAATACTGCAAATATTGTTCTATTTAATATATTCCCTGGGATGAATTCAGTAAGCATATTAACCATGAGTAACAGAGATAGTAGGTGTAGGCAGCTGGTTCAGCTGTGCCAAAGCCACTCAGTGAAGGAATCCTTCCCTGTTATGTTCACAAATGCCCCCACTGGGGAGTACAGTTGAGTGGGAGGGTACAGAGTGTGTTTAAGTTAAGCCTCTCAAGTGCACTTCTTTAAGCGGTTTGGAGACATGTTTAATATATCAACTGCATTGTATTACTGTATTTTTTTTTTTGTGTGCTGCATTTCCTTATGAAGTATGGTAGCTTAGTGGTTTTGTTTTATGTATATGATGCATTGTTGATATTTATTATATATAAAGCTTTTACAATAAAAACAAGTGGAGAAATCATGGCTCATGTAATTCTTTCCAATTGCACTATCCCCCAGATTCTGTACAGCGCGCCTAGAGATCTGTGCCAAAATCTAAGCGGATTCTATAACTATGCACATAACTTAACAAGCTTAACATGCTAATGAGCACTGATTACAGCACTTACAAGCAATAATGAGCACTAATTGGCACTGATTAGAATTTGCACACACAACTCGCTAAGCATATTCTATAATGAAGTACGCCAAACTTCTAACGTGCGCAGGCAAAAAGGGGTGTGGTTATGGATGTTTCTTGGACATTGTGAAATTTACACACACTGGGCCATATTCTATATGTGCCAGGAGTTATACCACAGTTTTTTTGGTGTAAATTGATGCGTGTAGATTTAGGCACTGAAATATCAACTAAGCGTATTCTACAATCATGTGGATTATAGAATATGCTGCTTAGACACTGATTTCAGCAATGATTTTTTTTTTAGGTGCCATATATAGAATCTCCCCCTATATATGCATGTGGGTGAATATAGGTCTGCATTGCTTGGTGGTGGTTAGTTATGGGGGTACGTGTGTGTATGTCAGCTGGGTGAAGTTACTGTGTTGTAAAAGCGAAGTTTTTGCATGTAGAGGAATGGGGACAGAAAAGAAATGAAGGACCACCAAAAATGTCTCCATGAATATATTCGGGAGAAGGAATTTCAACAGCTGCAGCTAATTGACCTCACCTATTTTTTTTGCATTTTTTCAATTTGTGTGTGTCTTTTATACAGACATTTTTATCTGGGTCACCTTTGCATGGCTGAATTGCATCTTTAAGGCATACTTTTGTTTTAAGTTCCAAAAATCTTTTTTTTTTTTTTTAATAATCATATTTATTGTTTTCGAAACACAGTGCTTACAAACAACATCTCATGCTACAACCATGTATGTTAACACTTCATATTCAACTTTCCCAGATTTTCTCCCATCCCCTACCACCCTTCCCCTGCCTCCCCCCCTCCCCCAGTTCAAGCATTTAAAATTTTGCTCCTAGCAACTGGTGTCAGGGTGTCCCAGTAGGGGGACCAAATTTTGCAGAACAGGTCTCCTGCCTCTGATGCCAGATCCATAATGCTATGCCATTCCAAAGCACACATTTGTATCATCAACGATCTCCAACAACTGACTGTGGGTTGCTCCTCTGTCAGCCACACTTGTAGGATTGTTTTCTTCCCCATCAGGGTTGCCCTCTGGAGGAACGCCCTTATGCCAGTCGGCGCTTGACCCTGAACAGTAAATACATGGAAAAGTTGTTTGGGAGAGTGGTGCCATCGAATTCCCCACATGTCCGATACATGCTCCGCCAAGTTTTTCCAAAAACCGTGTATCTTTGGACAGGACCAGAACATGTGGCCCAGGTGTGCATTTGTGCGGGCACATTTCGGGCAGGAGTCAGTGTCTCTCAGCGTGGCTCTGTACGCTCTATGCAGTGATATGTACAATCGAAAAATAAATTTATATTCAGTTTCCCGCAAGTACACATTCTCAGTTAATTTATAGATCCGCTTAATGCACATTTCCAATTGCTCCTGTGTGAGTTGTACTCCAAGTTCTGATTTCCACTGTTGTAACACCACAGAATAATTTGCTAGTTTAGTATGTTCTCTCAAATGCGCATGGAAATATTTCAGCGGGACTGTAGCCTGCGCGTCCAAGCCCAGTAGTTCATTGTATTTCTTCCATGTTTCCATTGTCAAAGTAACTGTAAGTATGCAAACAAGTCTGCCTCATGTAGTTTATACTCTCTACAAAGTTCCGCAAATGGTTTTATTATTCCCTGTTCATTCACCACATGGTACACATATCTCACTCCCTTTGTTGCCCAAATCTGAAAGGCCCGTGAAGTACTACCCACTGGAAATTGGGGATTCCCCCTAATGGGCAGCATAGGGGAACTTACTTGGTTAAGCCTGCAAAATTTACAGAGCCATTTCCAGGCATGTCTCAGAGGTTGAAATATCGGGGTTACAGGACCTAACTTCTGTGCCTGTCCCCCGGGAGCCTGTAACCAGCTTGCAAAATGTTGTTCCTGGAGCCAGTGTAATTCAGATAGTGTAAGAGAAAAATATTCTGTGTTTCGGAACCAGTCGGAGAGATGTCGACTCCCACCAGCTACTGACAGCAGGCGCAAATCCAACACTCCCAGACCTCCTTTCTCCCGGGGCAACATTGCATTATGCATTGTCATCCGGGCCCTCTTCCCCTGCCATAAAAATTTTGCTAGTTTTCCCCTCAGCCACCTCTCGTCCCTTCCTCTAAGATACATGGGCATCATTTGGAAAGTGTAGACCCAAATTGGAAACAAGATCATGTTATATAAGACCACGCGTCCCATCAAGGATATAGGAAGCGCCTGCCACCTGCCCAAAGCACTCTCCACCTTTTTTTTTAAGGGTTCCATATTTAATGCATATATGCGGGTTAAATCGAGTGGAATTTTCACCCCTAGGTACATCATTGCCTCCTGCGCCCATTGCATTGGGAAGGGTCCCTCCCATGTCTCTTTTATCTCTGGTTCTGAGGGTAGGGCTAGTGACTTGCTAGTGTTCAGTGTAAACCCAGAGTGAAACCCAAACTCTTCAATTACTTCGATCAGTCGCCCTAGTGACTCTTGGGGCCTTGTCAACGTCAAAAACAGATCGTCCGCGAAGGCCAACACTTTCACCTTTTGGCTCGGGAGTGTAACCCCCTGTATATCGGGGTCCTGTTCAATCGTACGGAGAAGCGGTTCTAGGTACAGGAGAAACAACAGAGAGGATAGGGGACAACCCTGCCTAGTACCGGCCTGTTTCTCCAATGGATCAGATCGCTTCCCATTTACTAGCAATCTAGCTGTGGGTGTCGCATACAAAGTCTTCACGGCTTCTAAATACCAGCCCGATGCACCCACATGTTCCAGTACCCGAAATAAGTAGCTCCATCTCACTTTGTCGAAAGCCTTTTCAGCATCAAGGCTTGCCAGTAAAAGACGAGTATCTGTTGCACGGCATTGGGCAATAGTTAACAAGACCTTCCGTACGTTAAGCACGGAATGTCGCCCCCTTACAAATCCTACCTGATATTGTCCTATCAAAGTAGTCAAGTGAGGTGCCAGCCTGTTTGCCAGTACCCGGGCTAAAATCTTGAGGTCTACATTGATGAGCGATATGGGTCTGTAAGAACCTACACGATCCTCTGGCTTCCCTGGTTTGGGTATTAGCATAATCCAGGCCTTGTTCTCTCCCCTGGTAAAACTCCCTCTCTGCACCACCGCCTCATAATATTCTAATAATAGCACCCCAAAATCTGCTGGCAGGAGCTTGTAGTACTCTGCTGAGTAGCCGTCCGGCCCCAGCGCTGAGCCCTGTGGCAATGACTTAAGCACCTGTTGTATCTCCTGCATCTGTATAGGTCTCGAGAGCCCTTCGCAGACGCCGGGCGGCAGCGAGGGCATCCCCGCGTCATCTATGTAATCTTGTACCGGGGTTTTTTCTTTCTCTCCCCCCTTTGCATAAAGCCTGGTAAAGAATGCGTGAAACTCCTCCACTATACCCTCTGGGGTCCTTATCCTGGTTCCCGAAGAAGAGATCACTGACGTGATCAACCTCTTCCGCTCCTGTGCCAACATCTTCCCCGTTTTATTCCCAAATCATCTAAATCTCATCCCCCTCACCCACAGCCTCTTCTTTGTCTGGTCATGTATAAGGGAGTTGAGGGCCACTGAGGTTGCCACCATGGCGTCCCTATGCTCCTTCGATGGGGTCTTCAGATATTTCTTTTTCGCCTGTCTCAACTCCTTCTCTAATCTGATTATTCCCGCTGCAATTCTCTTCCCCCTGGCGCTCATGTATGCTATAATACTCCCCCTAAGGACCACTTTCGATGCCTCCCAAAACACTATTGGGGATTCACAGGATTCTGCATTGGTATCCACATAGGCCATCCACTGCTCTTAATGTACTTCCCGAAGTTCTCATCTTTATACAAAAAGGACGGGAATCTCCATAACCTGTCCCACTTCCCGGGGTCAGCAAAATCTACATCCACCCAAATTATCGAATGGTCGGATACCTCCAGGGGGCCTATTTCTGCTGCTGTTATGCGTGGGAACAATGAATGGGCCACTAATATGTAATCTAGTCGGGACCAGGTTAAGTGGACCTTAGTTTGATGAGTATAATCGTTTGTGAGGGGATGGGTCAGCCGCCACGGGTCCACTAAGGTTAAAGCCGTGCACATAGAGTCTAGCACCCCCTCCCTCTCTACTGATCGCCTCGTTCCCGATCGATCGGCTTGCTGATCCATGACTTCTTTAAAATCTCCCACCCAAATCCATGGCGCATCAGTGTACTTTAGTCCCAGTGCTATTAGTTCTTGGAAAAAGGGGGAAGCTTGAGAGTTAGGCCCATATATCGTGCACAAATAAAACATCTGCCCCTGTATATTTATTTTTAGTAATAATATCCTTCCCTTTTTATCTGAATGAATCAATTCTGTGTGGCATGGGAGCCCTTTCCTGATGAGGACCACTACCCCGCTTCTTTTTCCTCCTGATGAGGAGTAATAACAATCTCCAACCCACTGTTGTTTCAGTTTTTCGTGTTCAATATCAGTTAACTTAGTTTCTTGGATGCATGCGATGTCTGCTTTGTTTAAGCTGGGCCAATATTTTAGACCTTTTGATGGGAGATGTGATGCCAGAGACATTCCAGGAAACAATTCTGATTAACTGGTTAGCATGTGGCATCACCATTCTCTATTGCATATTTGTATAGAATCCATTCTGATCGGTTCCCCCAGGAGCCCAGCCCCACTCCCAGGAGACAGCGACCCACTCCTCCTTTCTGGTCATCTCCCATGATCTCAACGGTCCTACCCGCCCCTCCCCCCTTCCTCCCCCTCCCCCCCCCTTTTATCCCCTCCTCTAATGCCAACTATGTGTGCCGCCATAAAGCGTCACCTGGGTCACTCGTGTGCTGGGATCCCCCCTCCTCTCCCAGTCAAATCCTATTTACAGCAATCTATATCTTACCCACAAAATCAGTCATTCAGCACTCACTCTCTACTTCTCAATGTCCAACAGTCCGCACTTTTCCTCAGAAGTGATCCAACCTTCTCAGCTCATCTTGTCTTCCCTCATGTGGGTGGTGTCTGGTCACTTAATTCTTTGTTCAGGAAGTCCATTGCCTGCTTTTCTGATGAGAAGACAGTCCATTTCCCATGCATTTGTATTTTTAAAACTGCTGGGTAGGACAGAGCAAAACGAATCTTCTTTTCTGCTAGTGTTGAACATATAGGGTGGAATCTCCTTCTTTTCTCCTGTATCCCTACTGAATAATCTGGGAAAATCAGGATTGCATTTCCCTCAAATTTCAGGGTGTCTCTTTTTAATTTGTATCCATGCAGGATCTCCTCTTTGTGTATGAAATTGTGTATTTTAATTATCACAACTCATGGCTTCTTGCCTTCTTGGAATCTCCCGAGCCTGTGTGCCCTTTCGATACAGAGGCCCCCTCTGCTATCTGAGAGTGCAAACTCCTTTTGAAGCCAATTTTCCAGCATGGGCCCCAGCATTTTGTCAGACACAGACTCAGGTATGCCTACCAGCCTCAAATTGGAGCGGCGGGCCCTATTTTCTAAGTCCTCCAGTTTCTCAGCCTGCACATTGATCTTTGCTTCCAGCTCTTCTATCTTTGGCGCGCTTGTGGCCCACGTGTCTTCCATGTCGGACATTCGTTGCTCAAGGTCGAGATTTCCGCGATGTTGGCATCCATTTTGTTCAACTGGGTTGCCAGGGATTCGAATCGGGGCTCTAAGGCTAGCTCGATCACTTTTGAAATCTGCGCGAGCTGCCGCTCCGAAAACTCGGCATGCATTCCCGGCTCCCCGTCCGCCATCTTGGATACCGTGAGCACAGGCGGCGATTTTCCTTTCTCAGTCCGAACACTTCTTTTTGTAGATCCCGCTGGCATGGAGACTAAGAACTGGTCCATACACCTTCCCGCTTCGACTCACCAGGTCAGAGGCTGCCGGAATTTTATTTAGTTGCTGTTTTCAGGCAAAACAAGGAGCGGGGATCCCGGAGCTCAGCTGCTATGCTGCTGGCGCTCTCAGTGCATCACGTGACCTCCTCCAAAAATCTTTTTAAAAATGAATGTTATGTGCAGTTTGAATTTTACCATACACTGTTCGATTCTTGTGTTGTAGATTGACCCCTAACGCGGGTGCAGTGCCACTGAAACATGGCTGGGGTCGGATCCTTGAATGAAGCATATTTGTTCGGTCTGATCTTGGAAACCCTTTGTGCTGTTTTTTTGCTGTTACCTGTTTTCCCACATACTAAAATGCATCCGGTTCAGTTAAATTCCCTATACTGCAGAAGGCGGAGCTCTTTCTCTCCTAGTAAAAAGCTCTTTCTACAAGAGACATATAGAGGCCAATATTCAGACTAGAGAGCTGCATGGGAATGGGGTTAGTGGGATCCCCCCTCCAGGTGCATGGGGATGGATGCAGGCCTTGCAGGTTTCCCGTGGAAGTATGTGGTGCCAGGCCAGTCTACTATCCTTTCCTCGCTGATCAAGCTGGGATCTGTGCAGGCTTTAGCTTTGTATATACAGTTATTTTTAAGCTGCTTAAGTCGATATCCAGCACAATACACAATAGTAGAATTTGATAGTGTGCTCAATGCTCTTGGGCACAACATTTACATCTTATGCAAGTATCATCACATCATGAACTACTTTATGACTAGCGGACGCCGGAGAGAATTTATTGTCGCCTGGATTTATTGTGGACATCTTGACTTGGGCGGGAACTTTGGTCTCGGATAAGTCTGAATTTTTATTGTGCTCTGATAATTCAATTCAGATGGATTCATGTTTAGCGGCAATTGGATCAGATCGCTTAGAGTGCACAGTATGCTATGATAAAATATTATTGCTTTTGAGTGGTTGAATTTTGGGGAATGCTATTGTGTATTTTGTCACCTTTTGTAATAACAGTTAGCATGATATCCATGTAATGCTTTCATTTCTTGACACTTTTATATACAATATTCATGGTCTGGTGTATATGTTTTATGATGAATATGATCATTAAGTTCCTGAATAAGATCTATAATTGTGATTTATTCCTGTGAGAGGTTGGGGTATTGCAATTGAGCACAGGTAGGCAATTTTATTTTTCCCAATTTGTAGTTTTTAGTTAAAATTTAATGCCAAGAAGTGCAGAAACCCAAAAGAGAGATACCAGACAGGTGGGGAGAGACTGGTAAGCTCGACTCAGGAGAGGGACCTTGGGGTGATCGTGTCTGAGGATCTGAAGGTGAAGAAACAATGCGACAAGGCAGTAGCCATGGCCAAAAGGAGGATAGGCTGCATAGAGATGGTTATAACCAGCAGAAGAAAGAAGGTATTTATGTCATTAGTGAGGCCCCACTAAGAGTATTGTGTTCAGTTTTGGAGACCGTATCTTGCTAAGGATGTAAAAAGACTTGAAGCGGTGCAAAGAAAAGCTACAAAAATGGTATGGGATTTGCATTGCAAGACATACAAGGAGAGACTTACTGACCTGAGCATGTGTACCCTGGAGGAAAGGAGAAAGAGAAGTGATATGATACAGATGTATAAATATTTGAAAGGTATTAATCTGCAAACAAACTTTTGCTGGAGACAGAAAGGCTGTAGAACTAGAGGACATGTATTGAGGTTGAAGGGGGGCAGACTCAGGAATAATGTCAGGAAGTATTTTTTCATGGAAAGGGTGGTAGATACTTGGAATGCTCCCCCGCAAGGGGGGGGGGGGTGGAGATGAAAATGGTAATAGAATTCAAAAATGCGTAGGATAAACACAAATGAATTCTGTTTAAAAGGAATGGATCCAAAGAAGCTTAGTGGAGATTGGATGGTAACACTGGTAATTGGGCAGCAAAGCCAGTGCTGGGCAGGTCTGTGCCATGAAAATGGCAAGGAAGAATCAAGGACAGGCATACATATAAAGTATCACATACAATGAGTTGATCTTGGGCAGACTGGTGGACCGCACAGGTCTTTATCTGCTGTCATCTACTATGTTACTACGTTAGAAGGCTTCTGGATTTTGAGAAGCAAAGGTTTCTTATCTCCAAAATGCCCCTTGAGAGCACCAAAATCAAGCTTTCTGCATCAGGAAATATTACAGTCCAATGCAGTTGAACCCATTCCACAAGGGTAGAGAAGGCTAGGATTCCATTCCAAATATTTCTCATCACAAAAAAAGATAGGAGGATTCTGCCCCATCCTAGACTTAAGGGCTCTGAATAAACCTTTCACCAAACTAAATTTTGGGATGGTTTCCGTATGCTTCCTAACACCACTTTTCCAAAAGGGAGCCTGGCTATGTTCTCTGGACTTAAGAATGCATATTCCCACATACAGATACATCCAAGCCACAGGAAGTATCTGCAGTTTGCCATAGGGAAATACACTACTAGAATTGCTTTCTACCTTTGGGCCTCGCGTCAGCCCCTCACATGTTCACCAAGTGCCTAATGGTTATAGCATGGTACATGTGTTTCCCTATTTGGATGATTGGTGGATAAAGGACGCATCTCATGAAGGAGCAGAAAGATCAACGTGCTTAACCATACAGGTGCTGAAGTTACAAGAGTTCATCATAAAAACTGGGCCTGGTTGTAGCCCTTGAAAACTGAGCTTGGCACCTAACTTATGGTACACTATCTAGACACTGGAGGAAAGCGACCAAGATGCTAAGAGATGTCCATCAGAAGACATATGAGAAGAGTCTGGAGGTTGTATATATGTATATCCTAGAGGAAAGGAGGGACAGAGGGGATATGATACAGGCCTTTAAATACTTGAAAGGAATTATTGAACAAACAAGCCTTTTTCATAGGAAGAGAAACTCTAGAACTAGAAAATATATGCAGCCACAGGGCAGCGGAGCCAAACACAACATCAGGAAATGTTTTTTTCATAGAAAGAGTCCTGGATGCCTGGAATACCCACCTGAAAGAGGTGGTGGATGCAAAAAACAGTGCAGGGATTCATGAAGGATTGGGATATACACAGTGGATCTCTGAAAGACAAGATGTAAAACAAATATTGAGCACTTCAGCTAAGTATTTACTTTTTCTACTAAGAAATCAAGGTGAATGTAACCTGCAGTGCATGGAAGGTACAACCCCCAAAACACATGTGGAACATAACCTTCAACACAAGCATGGGGATTGTAACCTGCATTGCTCAGCAGGTACAGCCCCAACCAGGCCGTACCAAGCTTTAGCTGCAACCTACGCAACTTGCCTACTGGTGCCCCTTCCCCCTGCCCTCTTTGCTACCACCAATAAGAGGAGATGGTAGACTGGGAGCAATTTTTACATCTCTCCATATTTGCATCCTGTGCAG
This sequence comes from Microcaecilia unicolor, assembly GCF_901765095.1. Classification (NCBI taxonomy): domain Eukaryota; kingdom Metazoa; phylum Chordata; class Amphibia; order Gymnophiona; family Siphonopidae; genus Microcaecilia; species Microcaecilia unicolor. The sequence continues at coordinate 169,736,808 of NC_044040.1, forward strand.
CCTCACTGCTTGCACAGCTCTTGATATGATGCTGACCCCAACAACACAAGCATGGAGAAAGTGACCTTAAACACAAGCATGGGGGAAGTAACCTGCACTGCGCAGCAGGTACAACCCCAACAACTTTGCTGGGCAGACTCAATGGGCCATGTTGGTCATTTACTGTGTTACTATGAGACGCCATAACAAATCTCTGTAAGCCACATTGAGCCTGCAAATAGGTGGGAAAATGTGGGATACAAATGCAATCAATCAATAAATAAAATGGCCTAAGGGAAGGCACCAGTTTCGGAGATCCCATTCTCATAGTCACCTGGCACAATCCAAAGACTGACCACCTGTTCTTCCCTCAGTTCTTTTGGGGCCCAGCTCAAAATTTGGCTCATGATACTTAAGCTGCAGACATAGACTTGTGCCCCCTCAATGGAGGTGGTTCCAGCAAAACTGGACTCAAGGACGACCAGTGATTCCAGAGAGTGTTCCTCTTGTTCATTTGTTGTCCCAAGGAACACACCCTCCTGCCTTTAAGCAATTTCAAATCTGTTGATTGGTTCCTAAACTGAGACCAGAGCACTAGCCTCAGTCTAAGCTCTCGACTTGCCCTAATGTTTACCCATTCTTCAGGGAGAGCAAGAGCACAGGTCAGTCCACAGAGCTGCTTAAAGGTGCTGCCTTCTTGGCATCATCTTGGGACTGCACATAGCAGGCATGCCATTAACACATCATATGTTTTGACTTCATACCATGTGAGTATATAAAGATATTTTTAGCTGCATAAGAAACAGATATTCAAAGATATGTATCTGTTGGGTTTATGTGGACTAATAAGTATAAGCATTCATTACCAGTTAGTTGCCCCCAATGAATATTTATCCTATATGGGTGCCTGCTTAACTTATTATCCCAGGCACCCTGTTATAGAAGTACTCTTTTACAGACACCTATCTGGAGCCTATTCTGTACAGCAAAGTACACGCCTACTTTCTTGTACAGAATACTAGTGTAGCAGGGCAAACACACACATATAATTTAGGCACGAACATGTACAACAGCCATAGAGTTGGTATAAATCCTCTCACCTAGATTGCTACAAAATGCATATAAATTATAATATTCTATAATGTGTGTGCAACTGTGCACCTCACCCATGATCTGCCCAGACTTCATCCATATATACACACACCTTCAAACTACATTCCATTGCATTTAGATGCCATTTTATAGAATAGCCAGTGGCCAGAATATTGACATTCAGGCATATCTGTGCATACATGCATATGTGCCAGTATTTTGGTCATTTACTTGTGTTTTTGGTGACTATATGGTAGCACTCTAGTCATAGAATTACCTTTGTAATGCATCAGTGTCAAACTTTTTAATATGAAATTATTAAAAATATAACAATGTGATATCATCTATCTTGATTCAGTCACATTCAATTCCGCCATATACTATTTGTGGCCATTTTCATCTCACTTTGACCATTTTCACTAATTACTGAACCATGGACATTTATAACATTACTGTCATGAAATTGTATAATGGAGCCTTCTGAGGGGGCAGATTACCACCTAAGGGACAAACCAAAGGAAACTGTCCCATTGCCTCAAGGAGAGGCCCAAGTGTTTCAGTTGACGGTGAAAAGGGAGAAGGGATTTGGGGATGTTGAGATTCAGGAATGAGGATTTTCATATTGAATTGTTACATCTAATATTGTTATTGGTTTGAGGATTCTTAGGGAAAGATATTTATTCATGTGATTGTTTTAGATGGTGGTAATGGCTCTCATGGTAACCAGGTAGCGCACGGTGATGCCCAATTACTGCTGGGTTACCGTGTGCTAACCATTTCCGGGCGCGCACTGGAATAGCAAGCGGTAAGCCCGCATTGGGCTTACCAACGCTCTGTAAAAGGGCAGTTTGTGATATGGTCTGTTTTCCTTCCTTACTGAGAGAATGTCTGTTGTAGTGATTGTTGGACCTTGCTGTATTTTATTGTATATAATATATTTCTAACTAAAACATTTGGCCTTATATTTAGGAAGAAGGTGGTATTAAAGTATGAAATGTAATGTAATCATAAACTTCCAGACATCATACTTAAATGTGTTAAAGTTGCTTATGGAGGGTTTCAGGAATAGCATAACTCAGAGCCATCATAAGAGATACAGCTTAGGATGTCTCCATTTAATAACCTTTATTTATATTCATCTAATAAAGATTCAGTGGTGTCATAAAAGACGTTTGTGACGTACCCTTATTTATTTCGTACAACATCCTACTTAAGAAAGATAAATTGAAGTGACAGTCTGCACAGCATCCTATATACCATCTGTGTTGGCCATTCCATTCCCACTTAGTTCTTTTTATGGATGACGAAACCATGGATGTTCTACTAGATTGTTAATGGATATCCGTTTGTGGGGATTTCTGCTAAGCATGCATGAAATAATGTCTTTGCAAAAGATGCTGAGAGGATGTGAAGGAGGAAACTCCAGTGGTTGCTTCTGGAGCTTAAGGAGCTTTGTGAGGTCATTGTCATCAAATGGCATATATCCAGTCACCATGAGGTAAAGCACAACTCCAAGGCTCCAGATATCAGCTTTAAAGGCATCATAAGGTTGCCCCTGAAGGATTTCAGGAGCAGCATAAGCAGTTGAGCCACAGTAGGTAGAACTTAGGATGTTTCCATTTATGAACGTGGCAAAACCAAAATCAGTCAATTTTGGAGTGTTCTTAGATGTCATTAAAATATTTTCACATTTGAGGTCCCTATGAGCTATTCCCTGACCATGACAACATGTGACAGCTTGGACAATCTGCTTAAAGATGCGTCTTGCTTCATCCTCTATGAGACAATCTTTTGAGTCAATCAGTTCGAAGAGATCTGACAGGGCTTCTTCCATAACAATAAATACAAGGCCATTAGATGCTTCAATGATTTCGTAGATTTGGACGATATTCGGATGAGAACATTGTGTCAATATTGAAAGCTCTCTTGGAAGGAATTTGCTGATATAGTCAGGTGCAGATTGAGATTTATCAATTACTTTTATGACGACAAACTTACCTAATTTATGAGAGAAAGCCTTATTTACAGTTGAATAAGAACCTCTTCCTATCACCCTATCAAGATCATAACCGTGTTTGTTTAAAGTGAGTCTGTACTCCATATTGCCTCTTCATTTACTTTGTGCAGGGCCGGGAGCAGACTGTGCTGGAGAAGCAGTCTGTAAGAGAACAATTATAGAATGTGAAGGTCATTACAAAAGTTTTTAGTCTTTCAAGTAAGTTGAACTAAGGGTCTGATATTTAAAGAATGCTTCTTTCTAAATAAGACTGACCATGTAAGAAACAATTATTTATTTGTATCCCGCCTTTATGCAAGGCGGGTAGCAAAAACCTCAACATACATAATCAGTAAAAACATAAAACATAATTAGCAATAAAAAACCAATAACTAATAAAATTATGTTAAGCATAATTGACCTAACAGCAATTTCATAGGTTAAGCTTATGCAGCATGTATGAAGTTGTTCCTATGTAAGTGTTCCATGAGTTATCATACTATCAATTTTATTTTATTAACAAAAGTAAGGATGTCATATAAATGTTTTTTTTTTTTAACTACTTCATCCTGTAGAGTTTAAACTATAAATCAGCTGATTTAAAAGATGGAAAAAGTCATACATGCATAAAAAGGTTACCTCATACCTTGTAAAGAAACAGAGGAGTAAAATTATTATTATTTGTTACATTTGTATCCCACATTTTCCCACCTATTTGCAGGCTCAATGTGGCTTACATAGTACAATGATGTCATTAAAAGCATTATAAACATACCTTTTATTTATTTGGTACTATATCTTATTTCAAAAGGAGAGATGCCTTGTTATGATAAAGCATACCTGGCTTAGCCATAAATAGTTAACTTTTGCCATTTTGCTCTCTCTCGCTCTCTCTCTCTCTCCCCAACTCCTTTTCATTAATTACTGAATCATGAATGTTTGTGAAATTGTTGTCATCAAATCATGACATCTTGCAGAACTCTAGATATCATACCTAAATACATTGTCAGGTTTTCAAGAACAGCATAAACTCAAGGACCACAAGAGCTGAAATTTGGGATGTCTCCATGGCCATTCCCGAAAGAGGCAAACCCAGAGTCAGATTTCTCTGGACTATAGCTGGTCAAAAAAGAAAGGCTGGTGGTCACATTTAGGGCCAGATGCAGTACTAAATGTTTTTTCCCACTTTGTGTATGGGAAAAATGCTTAGTACATCTGGCCCATAATGCCTTACAAAGTATATTTTGCCTTGTGAAAGATTGCAAGGGCATAGCATAATGACATCACGACATGCATTGTGACTTACCTTTATTTACATGGTACCAGGCCTTATCTTAGAAATAAACTAAGGGGATCATCCTACGCTTATCCATCTACCATCTGCTTTCTCATTTTATTCTGCCTGGTTCTTTTGCTGACAGCCAGGTCATGCAGATTCTAGTCGTTGGTTAATGGTTATTCGTTCTTTGGAACTATGACTGAGGAAGGATGCAATAATGACTTTCTAAGGAAATTCCAATGATAGTCACTGCTATCAAGACTTTAGATATGAGGTATAAATGTCCCCAGAGTGTTTCAGAACCAGCGTGAGCTGCAGAGCCACAATAGTTAGAAATTAGAATGCTTCAGCTATGGATATGACAACAAAAACCTACAGCCAGGCAATTGGGGAGTGTTCTCTAATATTATCAAATCAAATCTTGTATATTCTAATATCCACTTTCCATGGTTCAGTGCGGTTTACAGGCTAGGTGAGACAAAAAGCTGATAATGTTAAAGCTGATAATATTAGTGTGAGCTATGAGAACAATTAGAGACCATTGGTGTAATGCATAAGGATGTTATTTCCTTTTCTTTACTTTATTTCTAGTGTATGTAAAAAAAACCTCAGATTTTAAGTCTCTGTGGGCTAATTTCTAAAAAAAAGGACCACTTGCCACAGCATTCGGATTTACTTCACACCTTTTCAGTAGTTTAAAGGCAAGGTATATTTAGAAAGGTCTTTTCCCAGAGGGTTTCCATTCTCACAAGGTAATTCTAAGAATATAAGTGTTGCCATACTAGCACAGACCAAAGGTCTATCAAGTCCAGTATCCTGTTTCAAACAGTGGCCAATGCAGGTCACAAGTACCTGGCAAGATCCCAGGACAGTAAAACAGATTTTATGCTGCTTATCTTGGAACTAAGCAGTGGATTTTCCCAAGTCCATCTTAATAACAGCTTGTAGACTTTTAGGAAACCCTGCTAAGCTAACTGGTTTTACCACACTATCTGGCAATGAATTCTGGAGTTTAATTACACGTTGAATGAAGAAATATTCTGTAGCTTCATTGTGTGCCCCTTAGTCCTAGTATTTTTGGGAACAGTAAACAAGTGATTCATGTCTACTACCCATTCCAACCTTATATAAATTGGCACCTCAGTTTAGGCACTTCAGGCAGTGCATACAATTCTCTTTCATGAATATTCATTGTGGGTATCCTGAAAACTTGACTGGCTGGGGTGCCTTCAGGACCAGGTTTGGGAGCCACTGTGTTAGAGAATTACCGTCCTGTGGTATTTCCCATGTATATAAAAACTTGGGGGCTGAAATACATGATTATTTCATTTAGATTACAGGATTGTTGGTCTGTGTTCTTGATGAGGAAGATGTACAGGATAATGGCCCCTTACAGCTAAAGCAATTCTTTCAACATCAAGAGTAGTCTTAGCAAAGAATTTGGAAGAGAATTCCCACCACGCTAATTCAATCAGCTGCAGAAACTTATACATTTTGCTGCAATGGAAAACATCTAAGGATATGCACAGACCAAATATTTTGGTTTGTTTTTAGATTTTTGGAATTTTTTCCCTATCTTTGGACATTTTTCATCCCTTTTGGACATGCTTTACTACAAAGGTGTTTAACATGCATTGGAACCTTTTAGCACAAGCAAATAGTAACGCACGTTAAGTCGATTTTGCATGCACTACATTTTTTTAAAGGCGTTAATGAACAGAATGTGTGCAAAGTCACTTGGATGATGAGGGGCCAGTTGTTTTTGATACCATGCACCTGTTTTCAACTTTATGAAAGCTTATAATAATCTTTGTCATGGGGTCAGTTTTCTTTTCTTTTCTTATGCACCAGCGCTTTAGGCCTTAATCTTTGGAAACAGGAGAGAGCTGGTCTCCATTCTGATGATGCAAAAGCCAAAATAAAAATGGTGCTAGTGACAGAGGTGGCATTCTGATGTTGTCTTAGAGGGACAGCTGCTTATTCGCTCAGACTTTGGGGCCGATATTCAGACCACGGGAGGTAGCAAAGCTGCCTCCCACAGTCAGCGCTGAGCCCTTCTGGTGACTGGCATTGAATATCCAGTTTAATTTTGGCCAGTTCGAACTTAACCAGAAAGCTGATATTTAGCTTTGGCCAGCTGAGTTTAAACCAGCCAATATATTCCAGCTATTGACACAACCAGATTTCTCTGCCAAGCTTAGCTGGCGATGCACTGAAAATCATCAGATAGCCAGTTATATCACACGATATAACTGGCTATCTGCTAAGCACTAACTGGTGATATTCAGCAGGAGATAGCTGGCGATCTCGTACTGAATTTCACCGGTTAGCTGTATAAGTACCATATAACCAGCCAGGTGCCCATTCCTGGCTGGTTGAGTAGTTTTTTCTTTCTTTCTGTGGGTTGGGAGTTCTTGTGGCATTGAATTATTTTTTTGCTAGAATATGTAGTAATTAGTGATTGTTTATTTTCCATAAGATTTGTGTTTACATTCACCAGTGCTTTGTTAAATTGTCATTGTTACTTGTGCATAGATGTCTCCACATCATTCTGCTAAAGCAATGCTCATTTTGTTATGTGTTAGCCCCTGGATTCTATATATAGCTCTCAAAATTGCATATGGAAATTTGGGCACCATCCCCTATCACTGTGTGCAATTTAATTGAATAGTGAACCAATTAGCACTGATAATGGGCACTCATAATCAATTATCTGTGCTAATTGGTAAAAATTAGAATTTACGCATGCATCTTGCTAGGTGTATTCTATAGAGATGCACACATAAATTCTAGTGTGAAGTTCCAAGAATTTGTGCACCAATCTGCACCTAATTCAGGCATGGGGATTTACACCAGGTTTCAGTTGGTGTAAATCCTCATACCTAAAAGTTAGGTGCGGATCCCGGCACTAAGTGCTATTCTATAAACAGCGACCAACTCTGAGTATGGTTTATAAAAAAAGCACTCATTTTTTTCAGGACTGATTTTTCAGCGCCATATACAGAATTTTGTCCTGTTTTACTGTATATGTTCAGTATGTATTGAATAAAAATTTCTATTCACTCACTAAATCTATATGCAAAACGTATTTCCATTCCCACAGCAGGCTGGACCATAAGACCCTGACATTGTAGCTACTGGGGGACAACATAAGCTGGCTGCCTGTGCCTTTTGCTTCATATATATTTCTGTTTATCCTTTGTCCCCTGAATTCTTCTGAAAATCTGTTTTTGCCTTAATGCTAAGGCTGTTGTTACTCTTTTAACCCAAATTCTATACAGTAATATATTACTAATTGTGTGCTGTATAGTGTTTGCCTGCTTCTCTGCACTCTCTAAGGCAGTGGTTCCACACCTGTAGTCTATGACCGCTAGGAGTTTGTGAGCCCGTTACAGGAGATCACACAGAGAAAGACTTTCTGTGCTCTGTAACCCATGAGAGCAGAATAGAGAGGCTGCAGTGCAGGAAGAATCAGCAATGGCTTCAGCGATGCTGCTAGTTGCAGGGGTGGGAATGGAGGAGGCTGTGCAGACTGGAAGCAGAAGTGGTAGTGGTTTGTGGCCAGCAGTAATGGCAGAGAGGGTACAATCAGAGGCAGCTATAGAGGCTGGAAGCAGCAGTGCTGGGACCAGCATCAGCCTCCAAGATTTAGGAATAGCAGTGCAGCAAAAATAGGTGAGGAAAGATAGAGATGCTATTGGTGAGGACTAGCTAGAGAGAGAGAGTGAGTGGCTGACTGGTAGTGAATTTCTAGAGAGAGAGAGAGAGAGAGAGTGTGTGTGTGTGTAGACTGGCTGGATGGAGGTGGCTGAAGAGGAATGCTTAATGAAGATCCCCTGGAGCAACCATACTTACCAAAGGAGAATGGCTACCAAGGGTACCCAGGGCCTGTCAACTGAAAATTTGGAAGACCTTGTGGCCATACTGAAGCAGCTAATCTGCTGCTGTTACTGTCTGCTCTAGGGAAGTGGAAGGGGAGTGAGAGGCAATAGGGAGACTGTGCGCAAGGGGAGGGGGAAAGTGTGTGAGAGTGGAAAAGGAAGAGAGTGCTTTGTATGATCAATAACGTGAGATGGGTCTTTAACTTTCACTTTAAAATGGAATTGCATAATATAATGCATGCTAATATATTTCTATGAGAAAACCTCAGTCAACTGACACAGTTAAACTGAACATTTTAAAAGGTTATCATTAAACTTTAATTATTACTACTATTACAATGTTCCATTCCATCATTTAAAGTACTAATGTTCAACACCCCCCCCCCCCACACACACACACACACACAAAATATTTATCACTGCTGTGCAAATGAAAAGCATATATCAAAGGCCAGCTGAGCTGTTGGCTAGGACAGTGGATCTCAGTCTGGTTCTTAAGGGCCATCTTCCTAGCTGGGTTTTTAGGATACCTACAACGAATAGGCTTAAGATCTATTTCTATACAATGTGAGACAGTGCAAAGAAATTTATCATATGTTTGTTTATTGTGGTTATCCTGAACATCAGATAGCTGAATGGCCTTCAAGGTGTAGAAATATACTGTCACTTGCTTTCAATGAAATACAGGCCAATGGCTCAGGTTAAGAGCTAGGCCTCTTAAAATCAAAAATCATCTCTGGCACAAAATATATGTCACTGCAGCTGAAGTGACTTCCTAGAGAGCTGGCAAGGGAGGGGGCATTTGCTCTTGTCAACAATCCTGGGACTGGCACCTGCAAGAAGTCATGAGCAAGATGTTATGGCTAATGCAAGTGAGTGGTGGGTCAGGTGCAAGTAGAGGGAGGGGAAGCTGAGGAGGGCAAAATGACCTGTGCAGTCATTTCTTCGCAGATGATGTCCTAAACATAATTTGTTTATACTTAGGGCTTGAGAACATGTGAAGTCATTCTTATCAACTGATAAGGGCCAAGAGCTCTGGTGAGAAAGGTAGGGTCCATTGAAATGAATAGGGTCAAAATGGAATAAAAAAGAGGAGTCTGAAGTGTATTAGAGCAGAAGAAGAGAGAAGACTCCAGACGGCTGTAGACGTGTCGTGAAGTGCTGTTCTACCATATGAATACCTGGTTGCCTGTACTGCCTTTGGGTGAGATGCTGATCCTAATAAACTATCTTATTATATCTACTGAATACTGGGTTTCTTTTTAATTAGAGAACCTGCTACTGCCCAGACTGTGTAAAACTGTCATTGAGCAGACACAAGGTTGGGGTAATTAAGTATTTAGTGGGGAACATGCAATCCTTTCCAGGATAGTAGAAAGCCCATGGCTTCCGCTGCCCAATGGAGGTGGCAGACCTAATTATATTCAAAGGACAGGGTTGAAAACCACTGGTCTAGGACAGGACTATCAAACTGCAGTCCTGGGGTCTCTAAGGACTATGGATTAGGTACATTTGGATGTGCTTCCTCCATTGTATGCAAATATATCTTGTGATAATTCATTACAACCTATACAATGAGTAACTGAATTCTAATCTGGTTACATTTAAAATATTGCTAGTTCCAAGTAACTACAAGAATTTTTAATAACAACTTCACCTTTATTCAATAACAATATACAATATCCTCTCTCTCATACCCCACCCAATAATATTAATCTCACACACTACCATTCACACCAATCTCTTTCAAACACAAACCCCAACATCTGCCCAAGAACATGAGTATCTCATCTTTCCTCAGTCTCTGCTAATGTACTCAATTCTCAAAAGATGCTCACAAAAGGACTGCTCCACAGGTTATTTTCAATATCTCAATGTTCAGCTCATAATCCCAAGCACAAAGGAAATGTTCCTGAACAACCTTCTTCTTCATTGATCTTTTCTTCGTGATTGTTATGTCAATTTTACATCCTCACATCTCAAAGGAAGTGTCCTCAGATTACATAAGAACAGCCTCTATATAACAAAGTCCTCCAAGAGGTCCAATGATTCAATTTTTTCTTGATGTATTCTGTCTACGAACAACTGATGACTTTCACCCCGCTTCTTATAACATCAAACCTGACATAGTTCTGTGTTTCGCTCTAGGTGTCTTCAGGGGCTTAACTATAATGTGCAAGTTAATATTAAAAGGAGAATCAAAAATATCTTATACCCTCACTACCAATTTATTGCTTAAAACAGTTACATGCCTCATGTTTCTTAACTTATTTTAGACCACAAAACCGGAGCAAACCTCCATCTAGCAGCGGGAGCAATGGGGCCTCTGCACTCGAGAATGCTGGTGTATGCGCAGTGTAAAGATTCTGACTCTTTAAACTCTGATTGATACATCATGCTACTAGAAACCTAACCACGCCACTTCTTTATTTAAACCAGAAGGAACAACAGTTTTCCATTCAAAAATCAGTCTTTGTTCCATATGGAACAATTTCTGCAAAATATTACCAACATCCTGCAGATTAAATTGAATCAAAACTAAATTGCAAAGCATGGCATGCCGTGACCCAGTGTTGCACAACAAGCGCTTCAATTCTTTGTAACTCGATATTGTTTTAAGCAATAAAGTGGTAGTTAGTGAGGGTATAAGATATTTTTTTGACTCTCCGTTTAATATTAACTTGCACTTTATAGTTAAACTCCTGACAGGGTTCTGCCTCCAGACCATCCCAACACTATTTGGACGGTGCTGAGACAGTCAGTAACAGTTTTCAGTGGCTGGTCCTGGTGAGCGGCACTTATGGGATCACAGCTACTCCTACCCAGATAACTGCGGCTAAATTGTGACCCAATTTTCTAAATAACTATTAAGAAAGAAAATGTAAAAAGCTATCAACAAAATGAAAGAAAACATCCCATATCAGCACGCAACTATGGAATGCACTACCAAAGGCCTTAAAAACAATGCACGACCTAACTGCCTTCCAGAAATTACTAAAGACCAACCTGTTCAAAAAGACATACCATAATGAGACATCATAAATGACCTAACATCAATACTCTACCAGAACCAGATAAAACCGAATTCTTTACACCTGATTGCTTCAATCAATTTGTCCTACCCTCAAACATTAACGTCCTACCCTCCTATCTCTCATGCCTGAAATGAACTGTTTATCCAACTTACTTTATAATTTACGTCAACATTTATGAACTTTAATGTAATAATACGTTGTATTTCTCATTCCAGAAATGGCAATCGCCTTTACAGCATACTGTAAGCCACATTAAGCCTGCAAATAGGTGGGAAAATGTAGGATACAAATGCAACAAATAAATAAACAAAAACCCAAACAGTCCTAGCTGGTAGCATGTTACTGCCAAATAATAGCCTCACACTGTAGCCATTAGTCAGGCCCCAAAGAGACAAGCCAGCATTTTATTGTAATCTCTTCCAGCTTTATTAATGCCACATTAGTGCTCATCTGTTTAAAGTTAGGGCTGCTATTGCCACTACACATAGAAGTGGCAGCTCTGCCCCAATACCGGTTCCATTTTTTATGGAAAAATTCTGGAGAAGCACTGCAAATAGACACATAAGTGAGTTATGCATTTACTAGTAGCTGGTGAACACATAACTTGCTTTCAATACCAAGTACTGGAAGCATAGCACAAACCTACATACTGCAGTCTTCAACAGTATCACTTGGTACAGTGAAATACTGCTTGTACATGCACCGTTATTGTGCGGGTCTGGCTTATGCGCAATGGCAAAAACCTCCAAGATTCACCACCATTGCTGCTACTACTTCTGAGGACAGTAATTAAAAAATAGTAGGTGAAGCATTCTGTCAACAGCACTGGATTCTGTTTCAAACCCCTGATGAAGCCCTTTGAGACAGCGAAGCATGGTTGGGTCAGGCTTTTAATTATGTATTATTTTAGTGGTAACTATATTGAACATTTTGCACATCTTGGAGTTTTTTTAGATCTACTTCTTTTTTCCTGTGTTGGATTTTGTAGATCGATTGCCTATTTGTTTTCTTAGACCTTATGCACAACGGCACCATGCCTCCCAATGACACCAGGTTTGTATGTGGTACAACACAGTACTGTAGTCCTCAATGCTTATTTTTTTTTTTTAATTATTTATTTTTATCAGCAGCCTCCCGCCTGCCTCCGGATTTGCTTTATAAAAGTAGCCAAAAAAAAGCACACACACAATGAGGTTTTTCGGTAGCCTCTTACCTGTCTCTGGAGTCGTCTTACAAAAGTCACCAAAAAAGCACACATACAACTCAAGGCAGATTCACTTATACATGCACCAGTAGTTCAGTGCACTCCATTTAAGTGCATGTCAGATAAGCACATGCTCTATTTAACTGCATGCCGTACTTCGGTCCCATTTTTGGCACCATCAATTTCTATGGGGACAAACTTTGGTTTAGCATACCACTGATAAGTGCAAGGTTCTCTTGTATGCATGGTTTAAGACTGCTCCTCTGCAGGAAAGACTCCGCATAAGCGCACACACTGAATATGGAAGCTGATTGGCACATGACAAAGGGGTGGTAAATTTGAAATCTCGTTGGTTAACTGCCACAGGCAGAATAAGCAAAAAAATGTTGTTAGAGCGTACACTGGAGTCGTCATCGTAGCGCAACTGTAAGACTTTAACACTAGCTGAACAAATAGAAGTTCCTAAAAAAATTAGAAAACAAAGTCAAGCATCTATTGCTAAGGAATATGGTGTCAATCCCAGTCAAATTTCATGTATCTTGAAGCAAAAAGATCAGCTTCTGGAAGACTGGCAAAACAATACAAATCCACACAGGAAACAAAAACGGGCGGGAAAAGCTGAGGAGGTAGAAGATGCTCTTCTTCGGTGGTTTTCTCAAGTCAGGAGCAGACAGTTTCCTGTCAGTGGTCCACTGCTTATGGAGAAAGCTAACCAGCTAGCTGAAAGTCTTGGACTACTGAATTCAAAGCCACTGTGGATGGTTGGAAAGATGGAAGGAGAGGAACAAAATAAAATTCAAGAAACAGCATGGTGATAAACAAGATGCTGATGACTTTGGTGCTGAAAATTGGGTTGTTTCAGTTCTTCTTACCATCTCGAATGAGTTGGCACCTCGAGACATTTTCAATGCTAACGAAAACGGTCTCTACTGGCAAGCGATTCCTGATGGAACACTTGCATTCAAACAAGCCAAAACTACCGGAAGTCAAAGGACCGACTGACGATCCTCCTTTGCTGCAATATGGATGGGAGTGAGAAGTTGGAACCACTCGTCATTGGAAAGAGAAACAGCCCAGTTGCTTCAAGAATGTTAAGTGACTTCCTGTGTCATACGAGGCTAACGCAAATTCATGGATGACTGGGGAAATTTGGAAGCAGTGGCTAATGAAGTTAGACACTAGAATGCAGGCACAAAAGCGTCAGATTTTGTTGCTTTGTGATAATTGTGTTGCACACATTGATGATGTCAGGCTGTCTAACGTCAAGGTGGTCTTCCTACCACCAAACACTACCTCTCTGATCCAACCTATTGATCAGGGCATGATAGCCAATTTCAAACAACATTATCAGGCTCTTGTGCTAAATCATCTGATGAGCGTTATGGATGACCAGACTGGCAAGGATAAACGTGCTGTTGAACTGGCTTGTAATCTATCACTGTTGGATTCCCTACATATGCAGAAAGAAGCCTGGAATCATGTTACACAAGCAACCATTGTGAACTGCTACAAGCGGGCAAGCTTTGTTAAGGATTTGGAGAGGGACGAAACAGATGCAGCTGTTGCAAATGCGTCAGATGACCAGGCTATTGACATCCCAGCCAGTGTTACTGAAGAGGAGTTTCATCACTATGTAGCTGTTGATTATGATCTACAGTTGACGACAGCACTGATGTCAAGATATGCGCCTACATGCAGGCAACGGCTGATGATGAAACAGATAATGAAATGAGCAGTGAGGCACATACTGACAAAATTCAACAACCTCCTGTCACTTTTGCAAGAGCGCTGGAGAGTCTCAACACCGTGCGGGCCTATCTGGAGGCCACTGGATGTCAGTGCTATGACAGTTTTTACCGTCTGGCAGACATAGTCTATGGAACTCACAGACACAATATTGTACAGAGGACTATGACTGATTAATTAAAGTAAGCCTAACATCAGTTAACGGAGACTGTATACTGTACATATAATACACAGTACTGTACATATGTTTATCAGATGTCAAGCTTCTTTGGGTCACAACGGTTAAGTGCACGCTCCAGTTAACTGCATGTATTTCTTTGGCCCTTACACTTAAAGCGGATTGCACTGTCCATGGTTCCAAGGTCTTTGCCTCCCATCTACCACATACTATCGGTGCACCACTGTTGACTACCAGTAAGAATCCTGAAAATGTGAGCAGAGCCTCATCCAGCCCTCTGTCTCTCTGCTAGGAATGAAAATCTGTAACCAACTATTTAAAACTTACTGAAACAAACTAAATTCATAATGGCTGTGAAATAAAAGGTTTGCATCAAGTGTCAATTTTTGCTGTGGTACTTTTGTTTAACCTGGTCCTTGACTGGCAGCTCAAAGCTCTCAGCACAGATACTGTATAGAGCAGCAGGTGGCACTGTACCACTGATGTCAGAACTAAGTACTCACATCAGAACTGGATAAAAAGTGGTATGGTTGCTGTGTTAGTCCACCTTAAATTTAACAAATAAATAAATAACAAATAATAAGATACCTTTGTTTTTGGACTAACAATACAATGTTTGACTAGCTTGCAAATGCCAGAATCTTTCATCAGGTCAAAATAGTATAGCAATATCAGAATACATCAGTGGAAGATAAAAGTATTCCAGTGACAGTCACAAGGGGAAAGGTAAGGTGGATGGGTGGAAATCAGAGATTGATGTGTAACAAACCAGTATAACCGTATGGTTTATAATGTATAGGAAACCCAGATCTTAAAGTCCTTTCACATTGTTGTTAAGTGGAGAAGTAGCATAATGGTTAGTGGAGTGGTCTGAGAACCAGGTTCGATTCACATGGCAGCTCCTTATGACTCTGGTCAAGCCACTTAACCCTTCACTACCCAAGGTACAAAATAAATATCTGTATCTAATATGTAAACTGCTTTGGTTGTAACCACAGAAAGAGTTATATCATATCTCATCCCCCTTTTATCATTGTAACTTGATAGAAATTACATTTCTGGATTGTTTTAAAAATGTCCTCTTGGTATTCTGAAGATAAGGTTGCTGATGCAGTGCGCTGGTCCTGAAAAACACCCATTCATAGAGGTGGCACCTTGGTTTGTTCTGTAGTGTCTCTGGGTGTTGATTCTTGTCTTTAGCATCTGACCATCTCCCCAACATAGCACCCTTCTTCACATGTTCTTTATTGAAAAATATATACAATATCTGTTGAAGAGCATGCATAGGATCCATTCAGCAGAACTGAAGGAGCAAGTAACAGATAAAGTACCAAAATAAGGGTAAAGTTGTAGGTGATCCTTTTTATTGAAGTTAAATAATACACCTGTTACAAGCTTTCAAGAACTGTGTCCCTTCTTCGGGTGCATCAGATGGCAGATACAACACCACAATAGCAACAAAGGTAGTTCAAATAAACTGATGTGATTAGTATATAATTAAGGGCTTCTTTTACTACCATCAACTCCTGCAGTAGGATAGCAGTAGTATTGAACTGGAACATGCCAAACCATGGTAGCTCTACTGCAGTTTTGCAAAAGAGCCCCTAAGTCTTTCTGGAATGGTCTAGCAGGAATCAAGGAAAGAAAATTAGCATGTAGGAACAAGTTTCACCTTCCTTATCATCCTACTAGATCAGTACAGACAAGTGGAATTGTACCCAAGCTTTAAGACCCTGGCTAGATGGAAGACAAATTCCTTTGAAAACATTCTTTCCAATACGTCATTCTTTTTAACTCAAACCAAGCAAAACACAGAGACTGGGAATTAAATAACACTCAAGGACCACCAAAGTAGTATCATCATTCCAGAGAAGAAGAAATTTAAAAATGATGTTTACTGAAATAAGACCAGATAGGGCCACATTTCACCCTCAGGCTGCATCATGGGTAAAACACCAACAGAAAAGTGTTACATTCAAGGCTTTAGTCGTTTGACAAAATTCACTATTATGTTGTTACTAATCATCACATAAATGCATGTATAGCAAAGTGTTCCTCTCTACAAGTTCTAATGATGTTCCATTCACTCTTGAAGAATATTTCACAGAAAAGGCTGGCTGTGGACCCTGGACTAGGGACCACCCCAAAGATCACTGCTAAGAGATAGAATTCTTTAGCTCTTTAGATCTTCAAAGTCTTTTGCACGTGATGAGAACACGCAAGAATCTGTGAGAGTGGCTTGTTCGTCTCTCTTCTGCTAGGGAAGCTGGGCAAGTTTCAGCCCACACGTAGCTTCATCCCCAGAACCCAATGGATTGGACCGGAACTACACCACCTCTCTCTTTACCCACTACCAGCCAAGGAACATGAATCCTCAAAAGTACTCAACCAACAACAGGAGGTCGTGGAGACGAGGACTGTGTCAAAATTTAAGAAAGCATGGGACAGGCATGTGGGATCTTTTAGGAAAGGAAGGGTTAGTGGTTACTGAGGATGGACAGACTGGATGAGTCATTTGGCCCTTATCTGCTGTCATGTTCTCTGTTTCTAACAGACGTGCTAGCTTGGGGCTCTCCAGAAACTGCTGGGCCCTCTGAACTAGGGCACAACCTCAGAGCCACAAGATTGAGAGTGATGCTAGCATACTGAAAATGCCTCCACTGAAGCAGTTTGATATGATTACACTTGGAATCTAAGTAAGGGTATGTTATCTATGGGGCCGATATTCAGGCCACAGGAGTTAGACTGGCAAACTCCCATAGTCAATGCTGAGCCCAGATATTCAATGATGGGTTGTTTCCGGTGACCAGCATTGAATATCTGGGTTATTTTTGGCTGGTTTAAAGATAACTGGCTACGTCAATGACTTAGCTGGTTATCTATAAACTGGCCAAAGATGGTCACTGAACTGGTTTTAAAAATCGGCGGAGAGCTGGTTATATCAGCCTATATAACCAGCTATGTGCTAACCACTAAAAGATGGTACTCAGAGGGGGATAGACAGTTATCCCCCACTGAATATCGGCGGATAGCTGGTTAAGCGTTATTTAACCGGTCAGCAGCCATTCTGGCCGGTTAAATAGTGCTGAATATTGGGGGAAGGAGGAGTATATCTATATATACAAACGCACAGTGTTAAAAAAAAAAAAAACTATACAAAGCTTGTTTCTGTACAACTAAACAACATTGCCACCACTTGGCGATTATCATCATGAAACGCACAGACACCATTTTTCTTTAAACATAGAGTTACCATAATTTTCAGTCAGGAGGATCTGATCCTTATTAAAAAATTTGTATCTGGAGAAAGGTTATGGTTCTCATAGACTTGTAAGACTTTTCAAAAAAGAGGTGGAGGAGGAGAAACATAAAATATGTTTTGAAGAAATTATAAGAAACGAGCACAATCAGGAAGCTGCACTGAAGAAAATATCTTGACAGTTGAAAAACTTGTGCTGAATCAAGAGGATGCACCTACAACTCGCAAGTCCATCTGTCAAATAGTCACCAACTGGTATTTCTCAGTCAATGGTGTTTCGAATCATCCACAGTGATCTTGACTTAAGGTGTCTTAAGAGCAGGCGAGTGCAACAGCTAACCGAAAACAACCTCATTGCGCCATTTTGAACATTTGCTATAGGCTGTTTGCAACAGGATGATACATCCCACATTTTATTGAAATTGGTCATGTTTTAACAGTTGTGCACAACACGCATTTTGTATAGAGTACTTTTTGTTATTTTTATTTATTTTTTTTACAGCTGGAAATCTGGATGAAGTATTTATGATTTAATTTTCTTATTGCTGTGTGCAGTATGGTGAAATTATGTTTCATACCTGATAATTTTCTTTCCATTAATCATAGCTTTTTTTTTTTGAAATATATTTTTATTCATACAATGACAGGCTGTATGCACAAAGTATACATAGTAATGCTCAATATACAATCTACAAGCTCCAATTTGTGGTTTTAATCTACAACCCTGTCAATCCAAGGTGTCCAACACAACCCGCATTGCATTTTATTTTATTAATCCCCTTCAGCCATACACCCTTGCACTCCCACAGGCAAACCAGTCCACTTCTCAACTTTCACACCGTCCCCCCTCCCCCACTCTCATCCCTACACACTCCTTCTCCCAACCCCCTTCCTGTCTTCAAACGAGCACATGTAAACATTCCTCCCACAGCATGGCATATTTCCGGATCACTCTCAATCTTGTGGCTCTGAGGTTGTGCCCTAGTTCAGAGGGCCCAGCAGTTTCTGGAGAGCCCCAAGCTAGCACGTCTGTTAGAAACAGAGAACATGACAGCAGATAAGGGCCAAATGACTCATCCAGTCTGTCCATCCTCAGTAACCACTAACCCTTCCTTTCCTAAAAGATCCCACATGCCTGTCCCATGCTTTCTTAAATTTTGACACAGTCCTCGTCTCCACGACCTCCTGTTGTTGGTTGAGTACTTTTGAGGATTCATGTTCCTTGGCTGGTAGTGGGTAAAGAGAGAGGTGGTGTAGTTCCGGTCCAATCCATTGGGTTCTGGGGATGAAGCTACGTGTGGGCTGAAACTTGCCCAGCTTCCCTAGCAGAAGAGAGACGAACAAGCCACTCTCACAGATTCTTGCGTGTTCTCATCACGTGCAAAAGACTTTGAAGATCTAAAGAGCTAAAGAATTCTATCTCTTAGCAGTGATCTTTGGGGTGGTCCCTAGTCCAGGGTCCACAGCCAGCCTTTTCTGTGAAATATTCTTCAAGAGTGAATGGAACATCATTAGAACTTGTAGAGAGGAACACTTTGCTATACATGCATTTATGTGATGATTAGTAACAACATAATAGTGAATTTTGTCAAACGACTAAAGCCTTGAATGTAACACTTTTCTGTTGGTGTTTTACCCATGATGCAGCCTGAGGGTGAAATGTGGCCCTATCTGGACCCACATAAGGTATATTCTAGACTAGACTATTTGCTGGTGGCACCTTCTTTAGTCCCGAAAATTGTGAAAGCAGAAATAGTGGATAGTGTACTTAGCGTCCATTAATCATAGCTGATCAATCCATAGACTGGTGGGTTGTGTCCATCTACCAGCAGGTGGAGATAGAGAGCAATCCTTTTGCCTCCCTATATGTGGTCATGTGCTGCCGGAAACTCCTCAGTATGTCGATATCCAAGCTCCATCCGCAGGACTCAGCACTTAGAGAATTATACCCACAAAGGAACACTCTGCCCAGCTCACCACTGCCGAAACGGGGGAGGGGAATTAACCCAGCTCATCCCCACACAAGTGGGGGAGGGGAATCCGTCCAGCTCATCCCCGCGGAGCGGGGGAGGGACACCACACCCGCCGATGCGGGGGGATCTGGCTTATCCTGCAACCGCGGGAGGAGCTGACTGACCCTAACACCGCCGAAGCGGGAGGGGTACAAAGCTGCCCTACTGCCGCACGAAGCGGGAGGGAGCGCCGGCAGAATTTAAGTCTCAATCCAGCCCCGTAAAACGGAGGGGAGAGGAATGCAGCAGCTCACTGTAACACAAATTCGTCTCAACTCTTGAAGAATCCATTGAAAAACTTGAACACGAAGTCCTCCTGAACAGGAACTGAAGACTAAACTTGAACCTGAAATGCAACCAGAATATAAACAATACAGATATCTGGGAGGGGCTATGGATTGATCAGCTATGATTAATGGAAAGAAAATTATCAGGTATGATACATAATTTTACCTTCCATATCATCATGCTGATCAATCCATAGACTGGTGGGATGTACCGAAGCAGTACTCACCCAGGGCGGGACATAGAAATCCCTGACCGCAACACTGAAGCTCCAAACCGGGCCTCCGCCCGAGCAGCCACAGTCAAGCGGTAATGCCTGGAGAAGGTATGGGCCGATGCCCAAGTTGCCGCCTTGCAAATCTCTTCCAAGGAGACGGACCCGGCCTCTGCCATCGAGGCCGCCTGAGCTCTAGTGGAGTGAGCCTTCAGCTGGATAGGCGGCACCTTCCCTGCGGCCACATAAGCCGCTGCAATGGCTTCCTTGACCCATCTTGCCCCTGTAGGCTTAGCAGCCTGCAGAACCTTAGGAGGACCTGCCAACAGGACAAACAGATGATCCGACTTCCGGAAATCATTGGTCACTTCCAAGTATCTGATGATGACTCGTCTCACATCCAGATATTTGAGAGCAGAGTATTCCTCTGGGTAGTCCTCCCTACGAAAGGAAGGGAGACAGAGCTGCTGATTCACATGGAAGCGAGAAACAATCTTGGGCAGGAAGGAAGGCACTGTGCGAATAGTCACTCCTGCCTCAGTGAACTGCAGAAGAGAGTGCCTGGAGCTCGGAAACTCTTCTGGCTGAAGTGATAGCCACCAAAAAGACTGCTTTCAACGTCAGGTCTTTCAGAGATGCCCTCGACAAGGGTTCAAAAGGCGACTTCTGCAAGGCTCTTAGCACCAGGTTGAGATTCCACCACATCAGGCTGCGAAGCCAGGGAAGCACCCTTCAAGCGGCCCCTGAAGCAAGCCAGAGCCGCTACCTGGACTTTAAGGGAACTGAGCGACAGGCCTTTCTCCAGACCTTCTTGCAGGAACGCCAACACTGAAGAAATTGGAGCCTGCTTCACACCACGCTGCAAAGGTACGCCAAACCCTGGCGTAAGCAGTAGAAGTAGAGCGCTTCCTCGCTCTTAGCATAGTGGCGATGACCTTGTCTGAGAAGCCCTTCTTTCTCAGACGCTGCCGCTCAATAGCCAGGCCGAAAGACCAAAGGGGGAGGGATCCTCCATCATCACGGGACCCTGATGCAACAGGCCCTGCTCCACTGGCAGCCGCAGAGGATCGTCCACTGAGAGCCTGATCAAGTCCACATACCAGGGACGTTTGGGCCAGTCCGGACCCACCAGGATTATACGGCCCGGATGCTTTGCCACCCGGTCTAGCACCCTGCCCAACATGGGCCAGGGCGGGAACCCATAGAGAAGCTCCTGTGTCGGCCACTGTTGGAGAAGAGCATCTACTCCCAGGGATCGAGGGTCTCGTCCTCTGCTGAAAAAGTGCGGCACTTGGCCGATGACGCCATCAGATCTAGGCTCGGCTGGCCCCAGCGCTTCGTGATGTCCAAGAACGCCTGAGCAGATAGCTGCCACTCTCCGGGATCCAAGGTATGGCGACTGAGAAAGTCCGCCTTGACATTTATGACTCCGGCAATGTGGACCGCTGACAGCTGTTCCAGGTTCACTACCGCCCACTGGCATAGATTCATGGCCTCCTTGGCTAGAGGGGCGCTCTTGGTACCTCCCTGGCGGTTGACATAGGCCACAGCCGTGGCATTGTCCGACAGGACCCGTACTGGCTTCAACGCCAGTACCGGGAGGAACTCCAAAAGCGCCAACCGAATGGGTCTGAGTTCCAGGAGGTTGATAGACCACTTTGCCTCTGCAGGAGACCAGAGCCCCTGCGCTGTCCTTCCCAAGCAGTGGGCTCCCCAGCCCGACAAAGAGGCGTCCATCGTGACGACAATCCACTCCGGGGTCACCAGAGGCATTCCTGCAGACAACTTGTCTGTCTGCAGCCACCAGCTCAGCGCATTGCGCACTGCTGGGTCCAAGGGAAGGCGCACAGCATAATCCTCCGACACCGGAGTCAAGCGCTGCAGCAGAGAGAGTTGTAGTGGTCTCATATGAGCCCTGGCCCAGGGCACTACTTCCATCGTGGCCGTCATAGAGCCCAACAGCTGCACATAGTCCCAAGCCCGAAGAGGAGAGGCTACTAGGAACTGGTCCACCTGAGCCTGAAGTTTGACAATCCGATTGTCTGGCAGGAACACTCTGCCCACTTGGGTGTTGAATCAAACTCCCAGATACTCCAGGGACTGAGTCGGGCGCAGCTGGCTCTTCTCCCAGTTGATGATCCACCCCAGGGAGCTCAAAAGAGCAATCACCCGGTCCACAGCTTTGCCGCACTCTGCATAAGAGGGGGCTCGGATCAACCAGTCGTCCAGATAAGGATGGACTTGTACTCCTTCCTTTCGCAGGAAGGCCGCGATGACCACCATTACTTTGGAGAAGGTCCGCGGAGCAGTAGCCAACCCGAAAGGGAGGGCTCTGAACTGGAAGTGTCGGCCCAGGACTGCAAAACGCAGAAAGCGTTGATGAGGAGGCCAGATGGGAATATGCAGGTACGCTTCCTTGATGTCCAAGGAAGCCCAGAACTCCCCTGCCTTCACTGCCGCTATAACAGAGCGGAGAGTCTCCATGCGAAAGTGCCGCACTTTCAAGGCCCGAATGACCCCTTGAGGTCGAGGATAGGCCGGACAGAACCTCCTTTCTTTGATACCACAAAGTAAATGGAGGAACGTCCCTTGCCAATCTGATTTTCTGGCACCGGAACGACCGCACCCAGGCGGATCAGGTTGTCCAAGGTCTGCTGCACTGCCACAGCTTTGACCGGAGACTTGCAGGGAGAGAGTACAAACCCATCTCTTAAGGGTCGGCAGAACTCTAGCTTGTAGCCGTCTCTGATGACTTCCAGAACCCAAGCGTCTGAAGTTACCCTGGTTCACTCGCCCAGAAACGAGGACAGGCGTCCTCCAATCTGCACTGGGCCATGGACCAGGGCCCCGTCATTGGGTACGAGACCCTGGGGGAGGACCGGAGGGCGCACCTCCGGGACGGCGGTCTCTGCGAAAGGAATGCTGCTTGGGGGAGAAGTTCCTTTTGAAGGAAGAGGGGGCAGAGGAGCCCGACTTGCCCAGGTGGTACCGACGGGCTTCCTGAAACCGTCCTCTGGAGATACCGGGGCGAGCACTGGCCCGAGCCCTGACCTCTGGTAACCTCTTGCCCTTAGACGTGCCGAGATCGGTCACGATTTTGTCCAGCTCGACCCCAAAGAGCAGCTTGCCTTCAAAAGGCAACTTAGCCAGGTGGGACTTAGAGGCGTGGTCCGCAGACCAATGTTTCAGCCAAAGTCAGCGCCGCGCAGAGACTGTCTGAGCCATACCTTTAGCCGAGGCTCTCAAGACATCATACAGTAAGTCTGCCAAATAAGCCAAGCCCGATTCCAGGGCCGGCCAATCAGCCCTCAAGGAAGGATCCGAGGGGAAAGCCCGCTGAACCATCGTCAGGCACGTCCTGGCCACATAGGAGCCGCAAACTGAGGCCTGCAAACTTAAGGCAGCCGCCTCGAAGGACGACCTTAAAGCCACTTTCAATCTTCTGTCTTGGGTGTCCTATAGGGCCGTGCCACCTTCCACCGGCAACGCCGTTTTCTTAGTCACCGCAGTGATTAAAGAAACCACGGTAGGCCAAATAAAGGCCTCACGTTCACTTTCAGGCAAAGGATAGAGGCGGGACATAGCCCTAGCCACTTTGAGGCTCGCTTCCGGGACATCCCATTGAGCCGAAATTAAGGTGTGCATGGTATCATGCACGTGGAAGGTTCTAGGCGGGCGCTTCGTCCCCAGCATAATGGCAGAGCCAACAGGGGTTGAGGGAGAGACGTCCTCTGGCGAGGAAATCTTCAAATGCTCATGGCCTGCAGAACAGGTTCGGCAAATCCTCTGAGCGAAAGATCCGCGCTGCAGAGGGGTCATCCGCGCCATCCGAGCGGGAATCCGTCTCCTCCAAGGAATCCCAAAGGACCATTGGGAGAACTCAAATACGCTGCCCTCATCTACATCAGAGGAAACAGCGTCCTCTAAGGCCTGGGAATCCACCCGAGGGCGTTTACTTCCGGGGGCCTCAACCCCGTTATCGGACAAGGGAGAAGGGGCAGCGTTTTGCCTAAAGAAGGCCTGATGCAGCAGAAAAATAAACTCGGGGGAGAAACCCCCCAGACTGTGTATTTCAGAAGCCTGGGCCACAGCCCTAGACGCACCCTCAACCGGCGCTCGCAAGAGCGGGGGAGCAACATGCTGCGCATCCAAGATGGCGTCCGGCGCGACACTCCGCGAAGGAGCCGCGCGGGAAGAACGGCGCTTAACTTTAGCCGCTTTTTTGCCGTCGCCCAAATCAAGGGCGGCCATGGCATGAACATCTCCCAGCTCAAGGGCGGCCCAAGAAGAAGCCGTCCGAGCAGAGTGGCCGGCCAAGATGGCGGAGGCGAGCAGCGGGGGATGGGCGTTTATGGCGGGAAAAACCGCCGCGCCGGAGGAAGACCCGGGACACTGACCGGCCTCCAAACTGACAGACACCCAACAAGGGCGAATCAGACTTTAAAACCCCCGCATCCCCGCTAGGAGCGCACACGCGGTCCGGGGAGCGATTC
The DNA here is from genome assembly GCF_901765095.1 of Microcaecilia unicolor. Classification (NCBI taxonomy): domain Eukaryota; kingdom Metazoa; phylum Chordata; class Amphibia; order Gymnophiona; family Siphonopidae; genus Microcaecilia; species Microcaecilia unicolor. The sequence goes on from NC_044040.1 coordinate 169,761,461, forward strand.
TTCGCGCCCTCGCCCTCCGACACCATAGGCCACGTGGAGATCAATCGGGGAACCCCCTGCCCGCTATAAAAAGGTAAAAATTAGCTGCTTCTCGCTCCGAGCTGTAACGACCTGGTGTCCCAGTGAGTAGCTGCAATAAACGTTTAAATAAACGTCGAAATAAACGCCCTTAAGGACGTCCAAAATGTTTTTTTTTTTTAAACGGAGCCAGCGGGAGGGGGGAGAAAAGGAGGGACCTGGCGCCACCAGGTTTGCACTTGCTCAAGAAGAGCCCTCAACCCCAGGCACTCAACAAAACCTAAAAATTAGGCTTGGAGGCCTAGCCAGAGCTGCTGCTGTGTGTGACCACCACCTGCTGAGATAGAGAACATACTGAGGAGTTTCCAGCAGCACATGACCACATATAGGGAGGCAAAAGGATTGCTCTCTATCTCCACCTGCTGGTAGATGGACACAACCCACCAGTCTATGGATTGATCAGCATGATGATATGGAAGTGTGCCTTCAGTTCACAATGTTTTGTTTTTAGACTATTCTAGATGGATTGAAAGTGACTGACCTTTTCTTTGATATATAAAATTTGAAAAAGTTTGTGACTGATTATGGGGCCCTTTTACTAAAACCTTAGCATTAGTGTACTCTAAATGCTAAGAAGCCCATTTTATACCAATGGATTTCTTAGCATTTAGCACGTGCTAATTCCTTTAGAATGAGCTAAGCTTTAGTAAAAGGGCCCTTATGTGCATGGACCCAAGGTTTGTAAGAAAGAGATTTTAAATGCAACAGTGTTAAAGTGAACATATCACTGTGATTTGGTTTGTGGCTCTGAGGTCCTTTTTGATCCTATTCAATATTATGATGGCTCCCTTAGGTGGAAAGCTAGAGGCAGTGGGGTTCTGCACTTTTATTTACAGGGACGATGTCAATCTATATCCCTTTCAAGACTGGTCTTCCAGAAATTGTCCCTAAGATTAGGCTTGGTCTGGATTTGTTGGAATCCTGGGCTTCTGAATTTAAGTTAAATAGAGATAAGACTAAATTTCTTGTGGTAACCAACCGCTTTGACTGTACCACATATAATAGTTTTACTATTGACATGTGTCATACTCCCTAGACTCTATGCTTAGGGTACTGGGTGTATTAATTGACAGTCACCTCATGTTCGAGCCTTAGGTTTCCTCAGTAATTAAAAAATCCTTCAGGCTCTTTGGAAGCCAAGGAGAATCAGATCATATTTCTTGCCTGATATCTTTAGACTGCAGGTTCAATCCTTAGTTTTAACTTGGTTCAATTATTGCAATTCCATCTATGCTGGATGTAAGGAGGTATCCTAAAAAGGCTACAAATGGCCCAAAATACTGCAGCTAGGCTTGTCCTCAAGGTATCATGTTTTGATAGAGCCACTCCATTATTATGGAAGCTGCGCTGATTGCCCATTAAAGCCAGGACTATTTTTAAATTATGTGTCTTTGTCTTTCAAATATTATATGACATGATACCAGATTATATGCACCCTTAATAACTATTCCTCTATGCAATATAACCTCTGATTCTAGGGACTACCTTAGACTTCATCTTCCAGATTGCAAGAGAGGCATTATAAATCAGTTCACTCTGCTGACTTTAGCTACCAGGGTGCTAAGTGGTGGAATTCACTGCCCATGGCAATCGAGGGTCAGCCTGGTTACTTGATATTTCGTAAAAGTCTGAAAACTCTCCTCTCTGAGAGGTTTCTATCCATCGATGGCGTATCTTAGATTGCAACTGGCCATCAATGGTCTATATTTGATATTTTGTTTACGGCTTTGAAACCTTGTCTGTTGTTTATTTACTGTTAGCCATGCTGAACTCTAATATGTTCAGAATAATGTGGGGTATAAATGTCAAAAATAAATACAATCCAGATATTCCTTCAACCTGTGTATATGCTAACCCCCCCCCCCCCTTTTTTTTTAAAATCATGATTGGATTTTTTGTGAGATATTTGCATACATTCTGGCAGTGACAGAATCCATGCCATCAGGAAAAAAAAGACAATTTAAAAAACAAATAGTGTGTTATGTGTACCAATCATACAGCAAAAGGAGCAACCTTATCTGGGAGGCTTTCAATGGCAATTACAAAAATGCTCTAAATTAGAACAGGGATAATCAAACTGTATTAATGTAAATTCCAAATCTTAAAAAACCTTTTTTAAGATTTGGAAATTACAAAAATGCTGAAATCATTTACTCTCTAGCTTTAGTCATGATTTGATTAATATTACTCCCTGATACACTGAAATACTTCTACAGTATCTGAAACCAGGCAGTATTTTTTTTTTGTTAGATATCTTATAGATGTTTATAAACAGACCACAAGATAATTATCTCCTGTAGCATATGTCCTCATACAGCACTGATCAATAATGTGGGTTGTTTCCAATATGGTCTTACTAGTAGAACTAGAAAGATGGCTAGATTTTCCATCTCTTCTAATTTTTGCAAATGTGATTTAGGAAAATCAAAAACCAACAAAAATAGGGTTGAAAAAAATACAAACAAACCTGTTCAACTGTGTGGAATTATCTACGAGAAATCAATTTAAACCATGGTTCACCATGTGCTTTTCCTATTTATATCAAGTATTTTTCATAGTACATTATGAAGTCTCACCAGACATCTAAATTAAGACTCTTTGGAAAAACAGTACAAGTTCTGCCAATTTGTTAGTTTATTGGATACATCACATTAGTCTCTTGCTTTGTAACATTCGGTCACAACCAGGTTCAGTTAAAATGTATTTCATAGAAAAACATCTCCAAATTAAAGTTAAAATAAGAAAATATAAATTACACTATCTCTTGGCTAATCTGTCAAATAGATTAGTCAAGAATTGATGTTACGTTCAACTGCTTAGACGAAGGAACTATGGGTGACCGCCTGAGATACCACACATTATTTTGTCCAGTGTTATGTCATGACTTCCAACATGTGCTGAAGTAAAGCGGAGTGCAGAGTGCAAAAACTTTCCACCATAAAAAAAAATCTTTCATTAACAGTGGAGAAACAATGACAACAAAAATGACATTTTTCAAATATACTCTACTGTGTTTGTTTCATACATACAATGATTAGTCCCACTGAATTCTCCTGTTGCTTCCTCAACCTTTCCAGAAATGCAAACTGTTCTTTAATAGCTTAATGCATATTTACATCAAGACATGCAAAGTTAAGGTACCACAGGATATTTTACTACAGAGTTAAAGAAAATAAATACAACTGAGCCATTTAACGTCCCGGTCATGTTATAATTTGATACTGTTTTTTGAATGATGTTCCGTGTGTGTGAAATATAACACAGAATATAGTTCAGACAGAGTTCCTAGAGGGGGGTTTGTTTTTTACATTTCTAGCTACCTTCATGAACCCTACAGATAAATAACGTGAGCTTTAGCGTCGAAACCAAAGCCAGCTGTTGAGTAGCCAAAAAGCCACAGTAATAGAGTACATGATCATTTCTCTTTTGGCACGTTCTTTATTTTCTTCTTCCAGAAGAAGCAAGCGACGATTTAGTTTGATTATCTACGAAAAAGGAATCAAAGTTTATATTTTAGTGCATGTTTACAACTGTAAATCAGATTTCTGTGACAATGCACATGCTAAGGACCATGTTTACTAAGCCATGCTGTAGGCATGCTAACTTTTTAGCACGTGCTAATGCCTATGGGTGTCTCTAGCATTAGCGCATGCTAATTTTTAGCATGCACTAAAAAGGTAGCATGCCTACAGCGTGGCTTAGAACAGGGCCCTTAGTTTTCAACCTAACCAGATGCAGCTCTGGTCTCCATGTTGTTTCCAAAACCTCCCTATTGCAGCTAAGATTCACCAGATCCCAAAGAAGGGACTGTTTTTAATTGCAGACAAACAGTTTAATGCCAAATTGACTATAAAGTAGATCTGAACATTTTCTGCTTCTTTGCAAATTAAATAAAATAATACCAAACGGAAGAGAATTAAGTCTCTAATTTTGTTTCTTTTACTAAAGAAATTATAGCAATATAATATAAGATAGAAAATCCTGATGTATTTAAACTCATCTAGAAGAACTAAGTTACAAACCTGTCTTCTTAAGGAAGTGGCATCCACAACAGTCATGTCATCAGGTGTTACTTCAAGCATGGAATCTACATTTGAGAGCCCATATCTGAATGAGGCAAAAGTACAATATGTAATAAAGGTCAGAAAATATGCTGCTTGATTACCACTAATATTTCTGTAAAGACCACCGACCTTACCAGAAAATTAGCATATCGTTCACATCCAAACAGACGGTGAAAGATTAGAGCGTATAGTCTGCATCATTGCATGAGTACTAGAGACCTCCAAATCAGCAGTGAGCAAACCTTTTAAGCTGCAGCCCTCTTTCCATCCATGCAAACAGCCCTCTCTATCTATTCATTCCTCTCTCTACCCCCAATCTTCTTTATATTCTTACCCCTGCTTATATATCTATATCTATATATATATATATATATATAATGTCCTGGTATGCACACACATACATATCCAAACCTCCCCTAGCTCATTTTTTCACACCCCAACCCCTCAGCCATTCCATCACATACCCCTATTTCCAAACACCAATTTTCACATAACTCTCTCAGGCAATGGCCTCTTCTACTGTCAAGGATGACAATTTATAGGAAATATGACACCCACTGGATTCTTCTTTAGTCCAAAAAAAAAAAAACATTATTTAGAAAGAAAGAAAGACAAACTTTAGCCATAGGGAACGTGCAGCCTTCAACCCTTTTGGATTTAGCTTATAACACTTTTTTTTTTCAGTTGAAGCTCAAGGTGAGTTTCATTCAAATGCAGTAGATAATTTCCTGTCCCTGGAGGGCTTTCAACCTGAAGTAATGGAGGGTTAAGTTACTGCTCAAGGATCCACAGTGGGACTTGAACCAGGCTTCCCTGGTTCTTAGCCTGCTGCTTGTCATTAGACTACTCCTCCACTCATATAACAATAATCCAGTCTGCATGTATGGAGTCTCATCTAATTGGATTCTTGCTACTAAAGGTTTGCAATCAGCCAGAACAGGCTCAACAATGAGAGGTAAAGGCTGCACAGTCTCTATGGTTTGAAACAGTCTCTTACCCAATGGATTGCAAATCACTCATGATCTCATGTCCAACCTCAATTACAGTGTGACTCCCTGTGATCATGAGCAAATCACTTAACCCTCCATTGTCCTGGGTACAAAAACTTAGATTGTGAACCCACAAGGGACAAAGAAAGTACCTGCATATAATAAATGTAAACCACTTTGCTTGTACCACAGAAAGGCGGTATATCAAATCCATGATCCTTTTCTCAGGCTCCATTTGCATCCAGTAACTTTAGCTATGTTCTGTCAAAAGCATGATCCGTGGCATGACAAAGCATCATTTTTGGCTGCTGCCTCATCGCCTCCAAAAAGATGAAGCCAGAATGGACACACAGCCATGGCCCATACTGTCACAATACTCTGTTCCTCCTTCACAGTGCCACTAGGCTGCTGTGCTGCACAGTTCTGCTCAATACCATCCACAGCAGCCTGGAAAGTGAAGCAGAGGACATGAAAAACTTTCTCTAGATGCAAATGTGAATTAGGAATGTTCTCTAAGAGTTTCCTGGAGAGCTGTAACTAAAAAACCACTAGAAAAGCAAATCTCAGTGGGTAGGAGTATGATTAGTACAATATAGAAGGCATTTCAAGTTTACCACCAGTGCTGTCACTGGAAGACAGGAAGAGTGAAGTCCACTGGCTAGAGAAAGATTACCACTTTATAGATCTCTGGGAAATTTCCTGCCAAATGTTTAGAGAAAGTAAAGAGCAATGGTGCTCATTTGGGAACAAATCACTAAGCCATAAGTGCTGCTGAATGGATACAGGTAACCTACTTTTTGATGTAACAGCCTTTATTAGAAAAAGATGGAAGGAGGACATTACAAGTGAAAAACTCAAATTATTAACTACTGAGTCACCTTTCAGAGCTGAAACTAAAGAATATATAACTGATTATAACCTACATTCTATTAAAAACAAACTGTTTAAAGGTTTTGTCCATTCCATAAGAAATTGTGGATGGCTTCAAATCTGCTTGTATCTACTGCAACACAATTGTCCTTGAGTTAGTTCTACAATAAAGTCACCCTTGAGGGCACAGAAATCTGATGGTATTCTGTTTTGTCTATATGGTTTTATGGCACGAAATGAGGCCTTAGAGCTGCGCCTTTCTTCCTACGGAAAGAACCATCTCCCCTTGGCAGCTACTCATCTTTATGGAATTTGTTTTAGGACTTAATGTCCTCCAATTACACCTGCAGTAGCACAATTGCCAGACAGTCATAGGTTTCTGTGGCAACTTGGGAGCAGCTCTTCATAAAGTAATGGAATTTCCAGTGTGCCACAGAAATCCAATTTTTCCTTTCTAAAAAACATCATGGCTTAGGCTACTTGAAATTGCTTTACATCTCTTTCTGGGACATGCTCGAGTCCATCCCAGTTCTTCCTCACTCCCCTTCTCAGCACTGTTTCTTCACTGTGCTGGCAGACATAGGAAAAGATGGACACAGTTGCTCCTTAATGCGTTCTTTACTGCTACCCAAATACCACATAACTGGAGAATGACATGAGGTCAAAGTTTGTCCTCCTCACCCTATCCCTGCAAGCTCCCCATCCCTGCAAACTCAAACTCCATCCCCTCTTGCACACGACAAAACCACAGCTTTCATCATCCACGTGGATGACAAATGCCTTCCACACTGCACTAGTTGTACCATTTTCGATAAAAGACAGACTGCTTGCTTTATGTATGAATGAGATTTTGTACTGTCGCGGGGACAGGGTGGGGATGGGGACAAACTTTTCCCTACGTCATTCTCTACACGTACCTGAAATCTTTGGATGTAGCAGGTGGTTTTGCTTGGTTGATAATTTCAAATAGGTTTGTTCTATACAAATCAGGCCAAAGGTGAATCTCAGTCTTAAGTCATGGAATATTGGATACAGTCTATCAAATTTGCTAATGAACTTCTTAATACTTGCTTTGTACCATATGGCAGATTCACTCTGGAGCTCATAAGGTATATTGTAAACAGGCAATATATTGAGGCTGACATCTGTTTTCAGTCCAAGAGTTCACTTAAGTTCAGCAAGATCTGCCAGTCAAGTTGCTTGAACTTGGATATCTTTCAAACTGCATGCACATACATATATAAATATATACATACATACACAAAAGTAATCTATCTACTTCCAAAGCTCTGAATTACAATTTATATTACATTAAATTCCTATGCATGTTCTAAGAAAAAGAAGAACTTCCTATTAAATCTACAGCTTGAGTCTCCTCTGTGATAATTATGTTCAGACTGAAATAACCAGATTGTCCCATCTAGTGAAGTTAGGGAGTGGGTTGGCTCTCCAATAGACCACCAGGCCTGTTATTAGGAAGGCCAGGCCTATCCTGGCTCAGCTGGGGACCCTCCAGGTAGGCTGGGCCACCAGGGAATTTTTGGACAGGAAAAAGGAAGGGAGGTTAGGGGGCGGTCCACTGGGTACATTTTTTTGTCTTTTAATTAGGATAGGAAGGGAGAGGGCGTGTCAGGTCATCATAGTCGCCACATCAGTAAAAACATGCATAGTAATTCTAAAAATATTCTGAATGATAGTCATTACTCTCCAGTTTACCAAAAAGCCATAGAGTGGTGCAGCATCAGAGATGGCAGCAAATATTAGCCAAGTATGTAAAGTCCATGTGTATCACACAAACAAATAAATTTTACCTGGTATTGTCATGATGAGGATTAGAGGAAGTGGCAGCAGTTGAACCACCGCGCAGCGCTGGCCTAAGGCAGATTTTTGCAGAAAGGAGACAAGAGGAAAGAGTTGGGAAAGAAGATAGAGGAGAGAGAGCAAGCAGGTTATAAGAACAACCACAACAGGGACAAAGAAAAATGTCAGCATTTTCTATGGCATACTATTTCAAAGCTATTTCATTGTATTTTCAACTGTACCCCAATTACAACCATCATGAAAGTTTTCAATCCACAAACAGAAGTGCAAAATAATCAACAGCAGCCTTTCTGTCTACATCAGCGGTTCCCAAACCTGATCCTGGAGGCACCACAGTTAGTCAGGTTTTGGGGATATCCACAATAAATATTCATGACAAAGATTTGCATGCAGTGGAAGCAGTGTATACAAATATCTTTCATGAACATACATTAAATATTCATGAATATCCCAAAAACCTGACTAGCTGGGGTGCGCCTCCAGGACCAGGATTTGGAACCACTGGTCTACATGCTTAAATTATCCAGAACATCAGTAAACAAAGAAAACAATCCATTAATTCTACCAGATATATCGGTCCAGTTTTGGAATATAAATAAAATGGCCAATACTTAAAAGCATTTATCCAGGTAGTAGCAACTGATAGTCGGATAAATGCTGTTGAGATAGATATTCAATGGCATGATCCAGTGGTCAAATATTGTCCCCATTAGTATTTTTTACCCAAGGTGACATGTACTTTAATAAACACTGATCACTGCAGGCTCAGTATCGGGGTGGGGGTGGGAGAGAGAGATTAGTTTATTTAGCATACTGCCTACATATACTGTAACATATCTAGATGGTTTACAAAGACTTATTAAAGGATATCACAGCTATACATAATGGGAGAATAATCCTGAGAGGACAATTTATAGAAGTGTATAAGAAATAGGAATACCAATAACAAAAAGCAAGCATGCAGTAATTAAAGTAAGGGTGGCCATAATTTATGACAACATAGAAAGAAAGCATCATTCTTTCAATAACAGGTACAAATATCTGCAAAGAGCCCAATTCCTTCTCTAATATGGTTACTAAGATCCTACACTCCTCCGGGTAAATGCTGGTGGAATTCTTCTGCCCATAGGCTAATTGATTCTGCTATAAAAAGTTTGTTATGTTTTCTCCAGATTTGTAAGATTTATGCACACCCTTCAGAACAGAAACATTTTTTTTGCCATAGTGGTCCCCTGCTGAAAAAAATAGGGAAAATTTCTGTTCTGAAGGGTGTGCATAAATTTATGGGTGTATTTGGCACAAACAATACTGCTCATGTTATAAAATTATCCCCATTTTGTCTTTTGAAAGCAGTACAAGCTGTTGATACTTTATACGAAGTACAACGTTATGTTCATTTATAAAGTGATATAAACTAATGCTACACTAAGCAAAATTAAACTAGGCTATGTTTAGTGAAGCACAAAAAACTACAAAGTAGAGTAGCATTACATCCCATTTTAAATTGAATAATGTGGATCCTTACTAATCTCAGCTGTGCATTCTGAGGATGAACATGCAACTCAGTATGATTGCAACCGCAAGAAAAATACTAAAGCTAAAAAGTGCACAAAGCTGTTGAAATTTACACTCTCTCTGTCCAGCATACATATCTGGAGCTTCAGTCTGTAAGCATGTTGACTGCTATTTCACATTAAGAACTCTAATTTAGCCCTTTAAGATGGCAAAGGTAAAACAAATACACACCAACAAAAATGAATAAAGCTGTAGTTCATAACTGTTCACTCTGAATTATAGTAACATAGTAACACAGTAAACAACAGCAGATAAAGACCTGAACGGTCCATCCAGTCTGCCCAACAAGATAAACTCATTTTACATGGTATGTAATACTTTATATGTATATCAGAGTTTGATTTGTCCCTGCCTTTCTCAGGGCACAGACCATAGAAGTCCGCCCTGCACCGGTTTTATTCTCCAAATACCGGCGTCGCCACCCAGTGTCCCCTAAGGTTCCATAGATCCATTCCTTCTAAACAGGATTCCTTTGTGTTTATCCCACACATGTTTGAATTCCATTACCATTTTCATCTCCACCACCTCCCGTGGGAGGGCATTCCACATATCCACCACCCTCTCCGTGAAAAAATACTTCCTGACATTACTCCTGAGTCTGCCCCCCCCTGCAACCTCAATTCATGTCCTCTAGTTCTACCACCTTCTCGTCTCTGGAAAAGGTTCATATGCGGATTAATACCTTTCAAATATTTGACCATCTGTATCATGTCACCCGTTTCTCCTTTCCTCCAAGGTATACATGTTCAGGTCGGCAAGTCTCTCCTCGTACGGTTTGCAACGCAAATCCCATACCATTTTCGTACCTTTTCTTTGCCCGCTTCAAGTCTTTTTACATCTTTAGCCAGATACGGCCTCCAAAACTGAACACAATACTCCAAGTGGGGCCTCACCAACGACTTGTAGAGGGGCATCAACACCTCCTTTCTTCTGCTGGTTATACCCCTCTCTATGCAGCCTAGCATCCTTCTAGCCATGGCCGTCGCCTTGTTACATTTTTTCTTCACCTTCATAGCGTCCGACACCAACACCCCAAGGTCTCTCTCCTGAGTTGAGCTTGCTAATCTCCCCCCTCCTATTTGGTATCTCTCTTTTGGGTTTCTACACCCCAAATGCATCACTCTGCATTTCTTGGCATTAAATTTTAACTGCCACACCCTCGACCATTCTTTTAACTTTCGGAGATCCCTTCTCATCGTTTCTACTCCCTCCAGGGTTTCCACTCTATTGGCTATCTTCGTGTCATCCGCAAAAAGGCAAACCTTTCCTTCCAACCCTTCAGCAATATCTCTCACAAATATATTAAACAAAATGGGCCCCAGCACCGACCCCTGAGGAACCCCACTGCTCACCATCCTTTCCTCTGAGCGGATTCCATGTACCACCATCCTCTGCCACCTGTCAGTCAACCAGTTTTCTATCCCGTTCACCACTTTCGGTCCTACGTTCAGCCCTTTCAGCTTATTCACGAGTCTTCTGTGGGGAACCGTATCAAAGGCTTTGCTGAAATCCAAGTAGATTACATCTATTGCATGGCCTTCATCCATTTCTTTTCTCACCCAAAGAAATCAATGAGATTCGTTTGGCAGGATTTTACTTTGGTAAAGCCATGTTGCCTCGGGTCCTGTAACCCGCTGGCTTCTAGAAAGTTAACTATCCTTTCTTTCAGCAGTGACTCCATTATTTTTCCTACCACCGACGTGAGACTTACCGGTCCGTAGTTTCCCACTTCTTCCCTGTCTCCACTTTTGTGAAGACAGACCACATCTGCTTGTCCTCCAATCTCGCAGAACCTCTCCCATCTCTAAAGATCTATTAAATAAATCGGTCCCGCCAGGATCTCCCTGAGCTCCCTCAGTATCCTGGGATGTATCCCATCCAGCCCTATATCTTTGTCCACCTTCAGATTCTCCAGCTGTTTATATACTCTTTCTTCCATAAACGGCGCAGTATCCACTCCATTCCCAAATATTCCTTCAGCAGCCAACCGTGGTCCGTCACCAGGATTTTCCTCCGTGAACACAGAAGAGAATTGTTTAGCACATTCACTTTATCCTCCTCACTTTCCACATAACCACTCATCTTTCAGTCTCGCAATTCCATTCCTATATTTTCTCCTTTCTCCAATATATCTGAAAAAGGTCTTGCCACCTCTCTTTACATCTTTAGCCATTTTTTCTTCCGCTCGCGCTTTCGCTAGCCGTAATTATGAGATAGTTGTAACTCTTGCAGTACTGTTTAGTGCCCAAATGTCTGCAGCTGTAGACAAATGCACCATGTCTACCTCTCCCCATTAGTTCTCTTTATCCATGACTGGGGAGGTGGGGGCTCATCCCTGCAGCTCCCCCAAACCACCTGCCTTTCTCCATCTTTGAAAATAACAGTAAGTATCAATAATTTTTTTAAAATTTTGTCACTTCTGATCACCCAGTCAGCTAGTGGATATTTTAAAATATAGTTATTTATTTAAACAGCAAAGTAATCAGCCAATATACAGTAGTACAAAGATAAAATACAAAAGAAACACGTTATAATTCGAAACAGTCGGAAATACACCCAAGTAACCTCTCCCAGTGGACTCTTAAGCAAGAGGGAATACAGAGGCCAGCCCAATCACCATTAAGTTTTGGGTGCCATAAAAAAAATGATATCCCCTATACATATTGCACGCATACAACTAAGCAATCCCACCTCTTTCCAGGACTCCAAAACATAGCAAGTTTACCAGGGTGTTCCCCATTAAGTAAATATATTAGATCAGATTACTTGTCTTCAGGATCTCCAACATTCGAGAAACTAAGACAGAACAGTTGGCCAAAGCAATTTCTGAGATATTACACATGTTTAGTCTGTTTGTTGTGATAAGGACCAAAGCTCAAATTGAGCCAAATGTTGCACTTTACACAACCAGTGCCAATATGACTGCTCTTCAGCTTTCCATCTCTGCAAAATAAGTTTATGCATTGGAAAGACTGCACTCAAGAGAAGTCTTTTTTAATCCCTAGACATTCTCTCAAGATCTGCCCAATGTCCTAACAGCAATAACTTGTAAGACCAGTCTACTTTCCCTTCTATTACTGATTCAATCTGGGCAAAGATGTGCCTCCAGGTTGAAGCAAGAAAAATCTAGGAAGGAATTGAACCCAATTTCCCTATGTACTTTACATCATAGACAACAGTCATCCAGTCACAATTTCACTCGGCACCCATGCACTCTAGTAAGATATGCCCTATGGATGGTTTTATATAAAACTTCATGTAACTCTGCACTAACATGTAACTTACAACCTGCCATCCACAACTTAGCTAATTCCAATCCTGCTATATCAAATCACTAATTAATCTGACCACGTTTGGACCAACACATCCAAAAACACACCTAACTTCCCCAACTGTCTATCCCCATACCATATGGCCAACTTGTTAAAACTTCCAAAGTAAGGATTCAAAGTCCTCTTCTAACTCCTCAGTCATTAAGTCACCACTAGTTCCCTGCTGACATAAAGCACAGTAGTGTCATCCTTGCATATACATGAAAAGCTGCCTATTTCCTTTTAATGTAGTTAAACGAGGGAAAAACCTTGTCCTCCAGTCTGAGTAAATCTGTCTGTCTCTGATATCCTTTTTGTGTCCATAGTTGAACTCCTAGCACAGAGGCCTGGCTCAAAGTCAGGATTACCAACCAGCACAAGGAAAGGAGATATTTTTTCCAAAACCTTCTCCACCAATACCATGCTTTATGGAATGGCAATACAATGAAGGAGGCATCAGTGCACCACTTTTTACAACCAGTGGTATGCAATAAGGTTAGGAGAGTCCAGGTCCACTGCTAAAATAACAGATATCCACAGGAAAAAAAACTTCACCAAGTGACTATATAATTCATTGACCCAATGCAAGTCCTGCCACATTATACATCTGCAGATCTGGAGTCCTTAACCCTGTCCTTAGGAAAAAACAAGTTTACCATACCCAATTTGTGTGCCCTCTCCCTCTGCAAGAAATGTCTTTTAAACCATCTCTCATCCTTCTCTGTAATCCAAAATGGAATCTGCAAAGGATACAAAAGCTTGGGCAATGCTACCATTTTAAATAAACAATTCCTTCCTATTGAAGATCGAGGTAAATCCTTCCACTTCTCAAATTATTTTTTAATACTATCTATCTACTATATTCAATTTATACAACCTCTTTGCATTGCCACAAATGTAAATCCCCAAGTATTTGAGATACCCCCCAGGCCAGCCTTAACAGAGTCTGCACTGCCCTGAAATTCAAAGGCTTTCATCCTAAAATTTTAGACTTGTCATAATTAATCCAGAGACCTGCAAAGGTGCCAAACTGATCAATGAGCTGGATTACCCTAACCAAGTCTCTAGTGGGATTACTCAGGCAAAGTAGCACGTTGTCTGCAAAGATGAATTGTTTAGTACATAAGTATTGCCATACTGGGACAGACCAAAGGTCCATCAAGCCCAGCATCCTGTTTCCAACAGTGGCCAATCCAGGTCACAAATACCTGGCAAGATCCCAAAAAAGTACAAAACATTTTATACTGCTTATCCAAGAAATAGTGGATTTTCTCCAAGTCCATTTAATAATGGTCAATGGACTTTTCCTTTAAGAAGCTGTCCAAACCTTTTTTAAACTCCGCTAAGCTAAATCACCTTTACCACATTCTCTAGCAACAAATTCCAGAGTTTAATTAAACTCTGAGTGAAGAAACATTTTCTCTGATTCATTTTAAATTTACTACATTGTAGCTTCATTGCATGCCCCCTAGTCCTAGTATTTTTGGAAAGCGTAAACAGACACTTCACATCTACTCGTTCAACTCCACTCATTATTTTATAGACCTCTATCATACCTCCCCCTCAGCCGCCTTTTCTCCAAGCTGAAGAGCCCTAGCCACTTTAGCCTTTCCTCATAGGGAAGTTGTCCCATCCCCTTTATCATTTTCGTCGCCCTTCTCTGTACCTTTTCTAATTCCACAATATCTTTTATGAGATGCAGCGACCAGAATTGAACACAATATTCGAGGTGCGGTCACACCATGGAGTGATACAAAGGCATTATAATGTTCTCATTTTTGTTTTCCACTCCTTTCCTAATAGTACCTAACATTCTATTTGCTTTCTTAGCCGCAGCAGCACAATGAGCAGAAGGTCTAAACATATCATAAACGATGACACCTAGATCCCTTTCTTGGTCGGTGACTCCTAACTTAGAACCTTGCATGACATAGCTGTAATTCGGGTTCCTCTTTCCCACATGCATCACTTTGCACTTGCTCACATTAAAGTTCATCTGCCATTTAGACGCCTAGTTACCCAGCCTCATAAGGTCCTCTTGTAATTTTTCACAATCCTCCCGCGATTTAACGACTTTGAATAACTTTGTGTCATCAGCAAATTTAATTACCTCACTAGTAACTCCCATCTCTAGGTCATTTATAAATATGTTAAAAAGCAATGGTCCCAGCACAGACCCCTGGGGAACTCCACTAACTACCCTTCTCCATTGAGAATACTGACCATTTAACCCTACTCTCTGTTTTCTTTTAACCAGTTTTTAATCCACAATAGAACACTACCTCCTATCCCATGACTCTCCAATTTCCTCTGGAATCTTTCATGAGGTACTTTGTCAAACGCCTTCTGAAAATCCAGATACACAATATCAACTAGCTCACCTTTAACCACGTTTGTTCACCCCTTCAAAAAAATGTAATAGATTGGTGAGGCAAGATTTCCCTTCACTAAATCCATGTTGACTGTCTCATTAATCCATGCTTTTGAATATGCTCTGTAATTTTGCTGTTTATAATAGTCTCTACCATTTTGCCCGGCACAGACGTCAGACTCACCGGTCTATAATTTCCCGGATCTCCCCGGAACCTTTTTTAAAAATCGGCGTCACAAACTGCCCACAGATGAAAGGGTTGGCAAGTCCTTTGATTAGCGCCGGTGAAGGAGCATCGACGCTCTTGGACCTGGAAAAAACAACTCCATCGCTCCCGAATTATTCAACCACCATGTCCAAAGGAGTGGAGGAGTGAGTTAGAGGTATATGCTGAAACGGAGGACATTTACAGCAGAACCCGAATCGGCGGAACCACTCCTAAACACCTATGAGAAATCAACTTGGAGTTTTTGGCTCTGGAAGGCGCTTCGGGACCTAACGGTGGCAGTAAATAGTTACATGGACAATTCAACTGAACCCTTTGAAAGTAAAAAATTGATATAACAAATGATTCTACATGAGCAAGAAGTGGTTATGATAATAGACCAGAAATTTTGAATAATAAAATGAATATTATTATAGATGATTAATATCGAGATTATTGTTTTTCCCAGAGTTCCGGGTATGACTCCTAAAGTTTTCCTCAGAAACATTTCCTCAAATTATTACTTTAAAAGGAGTGAAGCCTGTGAAAACTGGGATTACTTTAATCAGTGGGCTTTTGAATTAGAGACTTAAGTATATGTATTGTTAAATAACTTCTGGTTTTTAAAAGAGAAAGAATGTAATCAGATGTATTATTTCTAACTAATATTGGACAATAAGTATGTTTTTCAATTAAATGATTTCACTATACACCGTATTGGGCTTGAAGAAGCCAACCAGATGATCAATGTGGAATAATGAATTAGACGAGTAATATCTGGGGATAATCAGGTTAATACCACGTTTTGTTTTCTGTTTAATTGATCTCCTTATCTTGTTTCACTCTCCCTATGTAGTGGTCTAAGGAAGAGAATAGAATTACCTGACTGAAATAATTCCTATATATTACTTTCTCTGTATTTCCAGCAAGTTGTTTTATCGCTTGTAAAAATTTAAATGGTCATAAATAAAAAATTTTGAAAATCGGCGTTACATTGGCCACCCTCCATCCAATCTTCCGGCACCACGCTCGATTTTTTTTTTATTCTGGATAAATTACATATTACTAACAATAGCTCCGCAAGTTCATTTTTCAGTTCTAACTGTACTCTGGGATGAATACCATCCGGTCCAGGAGATTTGCTACTCTTCAATTTGTAGAACTGCCCCATTACATCCTCCAGGTTTATAGAGAATTCATTCAGTTTCATCAGCTTCAAATACCATTTCTGGCACCAGTATCTTACCCAAATCTTCCTCGGTGAAGACCGAAGCAAAGAATTTATTTAATCTCTCTGCTATGGCTTTGTCTTCCCCAATCGCCCCTTTTACTCCTCGGTCATCTAGTGGTCCAACTGATTCTTTTGCCGGTTTCCTGCTTTTAATATACCTAAACAAATGTTTACTATGTGTTTTGGCCTCCAACGCAATCTTTTTTTCGAAGTCCCTCTTAGCCTTCCTTATCAGTGCTTTGCAATTGACTTGACATTCCTTATGCTGTTTCTTATTTTCAGTCAGTTCCTTCTTCCATTTTCTGAATGATTTTCTTTTAGCTCTAATAGCTTCCTTCACCTCACTTTTTAACCATGCCGGCTGTCATTTGGTCTTCCGTCCTCCTTTTTTAATATGCGGAATATATTTGGCCTGGGCTTACAGGATGGTATTTTTGAACAGCATACATGCCTAATGTAAATATTTGACCCTCGTAACTGCCCCTCTAAGTTTTTCTTTCACCATTCTTCTCATTTTATCATAGTCTCCTTTTTTAAAGTTAAACACTAACGTATTTGATTTCCTATGTAATATCAAATCTGATCATATTATGATCACTGTTACCAAGTGGCCCCAGCACGATTACCTCCCGCACCAGATTATGCGCTCCACTAAGGACTAGGTCTAGAATTTTTCCTTCTCTCGTTGGCTCCTGTACCAGCTGCTCCATAAAGCAGTCCTTGATTTCGTCAAGGAATTTTACCTCCCTAGCGTGCCCTTTCTGACCTTACCCTTAAACTCGATCAGATTGCTGACTGGCTGTCACCCCATGGGATAAAATTGAATCCAACCAAAATAGAAGTAGTACATTTTACCTGGTATAGTGTCACCCCTGATTTGGATCAGTTTATAACAAAGAGCACCAAATTGTTTCTTAAAAAGTCAGTAAGGGGATTTTTAAGATAAATTTCTTACATTTGATAACATCTTTTAACCAAGCCAGAGATATGGGTATTTTGCCTTGATGCAGATTAATTCATTTCATTCCTTTCTAGATCAGAAGTCCTTAAGGATATTCCTTCATTCATTAGCTCTCTCTCATTTAGGTTACTCATCATGGATTGCCCACTTACACTATCAGATGATTACAGATAATACAAAACATAGCTGGCAGGAGCTAAGAGATACAACAGGTTACCCTTTTACTTTCTCATGAACACTGGCAATCAGTGGCATATTGTATTTTATTTAAAATTCTCATAATTGCATATGTAGCATAGCATATTGGGTCTCCACAATTCCTTGTTAACATACTTATTCATAACATTCCAACACGTGTGTTGCATTCTCTCTCCCCTCTCCTCCAATTATCTCTTCTGGTTGTAACTTCTCATTTGAAGATTCAACTTGTCCATAAGCTATTTTTGCTTTGATGTAGTCGCCCCTGTACTGTGGAATGCTTTACCATTGTATCTCCATGCAGACTTCATTTCACTGATTTAAAAAAGGGTTGAAAACTTATCACTTTACTCTGGCTTTTCCTCCTGACTGACCTAACCTGGTTGTCGGTGATCATGGCACCAATTCCCTTGTCTCACTGTCTCTGTAATGTTTATGTCACTATCCATCCCTCCTTCTTTTTTTTGGTCCTTACACACTTATTTACAAGATATAGTTAAATTTCTTTTTTTGGCAGTTCTATACCTGGCCTCCTTTCCTCCCCCCCTCTATTACTTCTATTTCACCTTTTATTATTCTTAAGATTGTACATCACTTAGATATACTATTGATGGGTGATATAAGAAATAAACCTGAACACTGAACATTTGGTATCAAATAAGTTAGGAGGGCATTCTACATATCCACTCCATGCAAAAAAGTTTCAAGCATACACTTTACACTGTCAAGCAAATAAATTTAGCAAATTTCTGTATGCTAATTGATGTTGACCATAAATGTCCTTAGCACTCACTTATCATTTTCATTTGGTCAAGTGATATCTTGACGTGCCTTTTATTATGTGAAGTTTGCAAAGTATATTTATCATGCTATATATTTGTTACATAATAATTTTATATCTTTATCACAGGCCTGTGAGTGAAGTTTTATTATTGTACACCCAGCCATTTATTTATTATAGAGAAGAGAAAGGGGGGGTGCTGTTATTATGAAACATGGTGTGCCAGTAATGTATCTCATCTTGCTGATTATTTTGAAGAACCATAGAAATGTCACTAATGATATGAATTACAAAGCATGTTTGTCATCTTTATAAGTCTCTCTCCAAATCAGATGCTCATATTATTTCATGCAACAGACAGCAGAGATCTGCAGAACTTTCTGAACATGCGGCCAACACTTACACAATTACCCATATTAAGGGACATACACTAGATCTGCTCTCGCAAAGGTTGGATGATCCCCTCATTATGCAACTGACTGGCATTAATTGGACAGCGGTCCCTTGGTCCGATCATTTTAAGTTGGACTGCTACCTTTCCTGGCTGGTGAAAGGTGCAAAACAGACCCGGGCCCCACAGATGTACCAAACAAGGGGCAAGATAGACCCAAAAGAATTTTGGCCGTTAATCTACAACACAGACTGGTCTATGCATGCAGATTCGAAGGACTTCTTTTTACGCTAGGATGAGACCTGCAGGGGAGTGCTGGACGCAATGGCACCAATTCAAACGCGTGCGTCTAACGAGGCAAAAGGTGCCACCATTGTTTTCTGAGGGCTTCAAAGTGCTCAAGGTCACTTCAAGGAGGCGTGAAAGAGCTTGGAGAAAGCAGAAAGATGACCATAACCTCTTTGCCTGGAAGAACTCTCAGAGAGCATATAAATATGCAAACAGGAAAGCTAAAACATCCTATATAATAATTCTCACCTCCAACATTCTGAGGCTGCCTGGAACCGTGGATCATGATGGAGTAGATAATAGTGATGTCACACAACCCACACCAGATTGGCCAGTAGAAGGGAGAGGGGCGGAGCTACGATACAGGGAGCAACGAATCAGCACAACACGGGGAATGCACAGCAGCAGGAACAGAAGCCTCTCTCACACAGTCACTCTCACATACATTCTCTCAAACATACACAATCAGAGGAAAACCTTGCTAGCGCCCGTTTCCTTTCAAACAGAAACGGGCCTTTTTTACTAGTTGTACTATAAAACAAAAATAGGGCCAGATTACAAGGACATCAGAACACTATACTTCTACGTCAACAAGCTACTAGATCCCACAGCGCTCACCTCCTCATCAACCATCATTCCACCAGCAGATCAGCTTGCCACATTCTTTAAAGATAAAATACTATGTCTCCGGAGATCACTGCCACAGCGCTGTTCCGGAATAGAACAGTTCATCGAAAACCTAGCTCCGGAACCAGAAGGGTGTCCAGTGGATAGGACTCTTTTGTGCTTTTCTACACTTACTGTCAATTCCGTCTCGCAGGACATCCATAGATTTTCAAGTAAATTTTGCTACCTGGACACCTGCCCAAACTATTTCCTTAAAAATGCACCTGCTTGCTTCGTTGCTGATCTAACAGCACCTAAACTTCATGCTAGGCAATGGATTCTTCCCTGACACTCAAGGGAATATACTGCTCACCCCAGTTCCTAAAGATACCAAAAAGGATAGTACTGACCTTGCTATCGCCCCATTGCATCAATACCGTTATTTGTAAAACTAATGGAGAGCATGGTGAACAAACAGCTCACTGAGTACCTGGACAGATTCTCCATATTCAATGAATCGCAATCTGGCTTCCGAGCCCTTCACAGCACTGAAACTGTACTAGTAACACTTCTATCAAGCTTCAAGCAAGAAATAGCACTAGGGGGTAGCATTCTGTTACTGCAATTTGACTTATCAAGTGCTTTTGACATGGTGGACCACGCCATCCTGTTAAGACTTCTCGACTACTTTGGTGTCGGTGGGCATGTCCTAGCCTGGCTAGCCAGTTTCTTAACCACCAGGACCTACCAAGTGAAGTCCAACTCACGGTTATCCTCTCCATGGCACCAAATCTGTGGAGTGCCCCAAGGCTTGCCGCTCTCCCCTACTCTAACGTAATACTAATTCCCCTAGCAGCAGCTCTTTCGAAACTTGGACTCCACCCATTCATCTATGCAGACGATGTCACTATTTACATCCCATTTCGTACAAGCTTCACCGAAATCACTGATGACATCAGCCTTGGAATAAACACCATGCTCACATGGGCCAATGCCTTTAAGTTAAAACTTAACACCGAGAAAACTCACTGCCTCGTTCTTGCCTCTCCCTTTAATAAATTACGACCCACTACCTTATCCGTGCCAGGCTTTACCTTACCCATCTCTGAGAGCCTACATATATTAGGAGTTTCTGTAGATCGGAATTTAACGCTA
The DNA here is from genome assembly GCF_901765095.1 of Microcaecilia unicolor. Lineage (NCBI taxonomy): Eukaryota > Metazoa > Chordata > Amphibia > Gymnophiona > Siphonopidae > Microcaecilia > Microcaecilia unicolor. The sequence goes on from NC_044040.1 coordinate 169,782,356, forward strand.
CTAGATCATACCATCTCAACTGCCAAGAAAGCATTCTCCTCTCTCTGGAAGCTAAAGCGAGTGAAACCGTATTTCCCGAGAGGAGTATTTTGCAATCTGGTCAGATCGTTAGTCCTAAGTCATCTAGATTACTGCAATGTCATATATGCAGGATGCACAAGCGTACTCCTAAAGAAGCTGCAAACCATACAAAACACAGCAGCTCGACTCATCTATGGAGTATCAAAGTTCACCAGTTCCAGACCGCTTCGCGAGAAGTTGCACTGGCTTCCTGTACAAAAGCGAATAAATTTCAAAATCTGTGCCCTTGTCCACAAGATTCTCTATGGAGCAGCACCAGCGTACATGGATGCCCCTGTCCACCTACCACCCAGAAACTCATAAAGAACTGCCCGTTCTTACTTAAACCTCCATTACCAGCGTGTTCTAGACTCAGATATAAAACCATGTACGCTTCCACCTTTTCCTACGTCAGTACACACTTTCACTGCCCAAATCAGTGAAAACAGTTCAGGATCACCTGACTTTCAGGAAGTCACTTAAGACCTACTTATTTGGGCAAGCACACCCTAAAGATCCTGCCCTGCCTCACTGACCACAGGACACTGCTCTAATAGACTGTCCCATTTCTTTACCCTTAACTCTCCACCCTACTTCTTGCTTTCCATTTATTGTATTCGCCTGTTTTTTTATCTAAATGTTGTAAGCCACATTGAGCTTACCAGCGGTGGGAAATTGTGGGATATAAGTGCTGTAAAATAAATAAATAAATACAATCCAGCTCAACAGTAGACAATATAGTCAAGCTGGGCAATAAGCAAGTGTGTACTGTGTGACACAAGAAATTAAGCATTCAGAAATAAGATGCACAGTAGTACAAAAATACTAGGTTAGCTCAAAAAGGAATGGCAGAGTGTAGATCTGAGATGGACAGACTTTTTCCCTGGGGCCACATTTGTGACTATTGCCTGCTTTAGAAGCCAGTGGGTCCTACTTTCCCCTCCCCAGCCCCTGAAATACCCATAGATGAGGGCTGTTTGGGGGGGGGGGGGGGGGGATAGAGAGGAAAAAACATAAACATAAAAATATGCTCTTTCCCAGTTTCTGTAATTTCCACACTCCCTCCCCCCACAACTCCAGTGGTTCTGACTCATATAACTGCTTCATCCACCTTACTTGATGCATCATCTTCCTTCCACCAGAGCCCATTATACAGCTTCCTCCCCTGACATATTAGCATAAGCATTCACATCTCTACATGCTTCGGGGTCCTCTCTGGGTCATAATCTGATCTAGCAATGAGGAGAGCAGCCACACTCTTCTTCTGAAATCTGGGGCCAGACAGCTATTTTGAACTATATGTAACACTACTCAGCATGGATCAAAATGGCAGTCAAGCCTCTGATACCAGAAGAGAACAGTGGCCCGATGTGCTGCTAGTGCTCTCCTCTCCCCGATTCCCAAATCAGGAAAGAATGGGAGGGGGAGGGAGCTGAAAAGGAAGAGCCACGATGCTAGGAGTGCAGAAGGAGCCATGGCAAGAGCCTAGAGCCAGACCCACATTATTCATAATGGTTTTAAACAGTTGATTTTACTTTGCTTTTTCTATAGGCTCAACTTCTGGGTTTGCTGCCCTCCAGAAGGAAGGCAGTGCCGACAGCAACCTTGGAAACTGGGCCCTAGGTGAAAATAAAAAATAAATTAAAATGAGCTGTTTGCTGAAGATCCAGAGATAGCGGCAGTAAAGAAAGCAGAGACAATATCAATGGCCTGGTAAGTTTATTTTTCTGCAGACTCTGGGGCTGGATAAAACTGTCCCATGGGCTGGTTTTGACTTGCAGCCCATTGTTTTCCCACTCCTCGTGTTGATTATTAGTGAGGTCACCAGGGCGCAGTGTGGCTGATCACTGATTGTCAATCCGAACAAACAAAGCACCAAGGGGGCAAATTATCAGTGGGCTACTGTTAAATCAGGTTATTTTACCACAAGTCCGGTTATTATAGCACAGGGTCTCATTGCACAAAATGGGACTCTGTACTAAAATAACCCATTAAAAAAACCCAGCTAGTGATAATACACCAGACTTAACCATAGCCCACATTGATAACTCTCCTCTCCCAAATGTTAGCTATGTTTAACTGCGTTATTTACCTTAAAATGGGTGAGAAATGGAATCTTTTCACAACATATGTTAAATTCCCACATTACAATAAACAAATTTACTACATCAGTTTATATAGTAACATAGTAAATGTCAGCAGATAAAGACCTGCCACGATCCATCCAGTCTGCCCTACTAGGAGGCCAGAGTTGAATATGACACTCTGCACAGGTTCTATTTCATTTTAAAGCTGGGAATAGCAATTGTTGAAAAGAAACAAAATACGTACAAATGAAGCTCTGTATCAACTTTTACCAAAAGTGTGTGAGTTGTTAAAAGAGAAAAACAGATTAATCAAAGACAACAGATTAAAAAGACAGATCAAGCAAAACATAGCGCATGCAATTTTATATTTTCTGTGAAAAAAAAAAATTAAGCTATGAATAGGCTTAAATCACAATAACAAAAGCACCAACAATTGGCAACACCACATATGGAAGATTATTCAGAATTCACATTCCAAGCTTCTAGTTATTTTCTTTCTTTGTTGATTTGGGGCAGGGTTACCAGTTTTAAAGTACATCCTCTAGCCCTAAACTCAACCCCATTCCTTCACTTTCAGATACCAACATCATGTATAGATTTATTTACTTAGCAGTATTTTATATACGGTCACAGTATTTTATATAAGGTCACTATCAGTTGCAACAGTTCACAATAATTATTCAATAAAATTTAAACAGGTTAACAAATCAAGATTAAAACCCACAAAAACAAACCAGCCCAAAACCACAGGACCATAAAATTTCCAGTTGTAACCAGTTAGTTCTATGACCTGAAGTCACCTTGAGCCTGAACACATTCCCCCCCCCCCCCCCCCCCCCCCCCTTTACAGCTGAGAGTGCCATGATCCCAGAATGGCAGCAACATCCTATGGAGATTGAGACGGGTGTGGCCAGTTGCCATGTCAGTGCTTAGCACATCAAGGGAGACCAAAAAGCTGAAGGTCATGGAATAGAGGTGGAAAAGTAACTTTGTATGGAAGGAAGCAGTTCTGAGGTCCCTGAGGATTAGAATGGTAGTTTTGATGAAGTTGGTCAGTTTCAAAGCAGTGTTACAATACTCTGAATTGATTATGGAGAAACAGTAATGTCGTTGGAAACAATTTGGTTTGCAATATCAGACTTGGGTAAGCATTTAGGATTTCTTTCACAAAGGCATGCTAAAAATAAGCATGCGCTAAATGCTATTCCTATGGGCATCTTTAGTGTTTAGTGAGTGCTAGCACGTCTTTGTAAAAGACCCCCTTAATTCTTTATCTTCTCAAGTTACTATTGTGGAGCAGCAAGTTAAAACTTAGGAAACTAAGATTGCTAGAATTCTGAAAAGGTTATAATTGACTAATTTATTCAAAACTAGTAAAAGAGGCCCGTTTCTGGAGCAAATGAAACGGGCGCTAGCAAGGTTTTCCTCCCCAACATCCCCCCTTCTCTCTTGCTCCCTACCTACCTACCGACCCCTTCGTCGTTCTGACGCCATTGCTCCGCACCTCCTGAACGTACGCCATTGCTCCGCCCTGTGTGTGACGCCATTGCTCCGCCCTCGACGTCATCACGTTTGACGCGAGGGCGGGGCCCCGAGACTTGGCGATTTTGGTGGCTTCACCACCACAAACCCTTCGAACCCGTCTTGAAGGAAGTCACGTCAGTGTCTTCAGAACGTTGAGGGTGAGTTTTATTATATAAGATATTTAAGATGTTCAAACAGTGTTGGGTCGTAGACTTATCAGGAATATGGTTTAAAATGGAAAATAAACTGAGAAGTATGAACTTGAGGGTGCTAAACTTTCCAAGGTTACAGAAAGGAAGGAAGCTTTTCTGAATATTTAGTGGAAGTATTACAAATTGCTCAGGAAGATCTACTTAGTATTATAAAAACATATTCCCTTCCTGGAAAGAACATTGCTTCCTCAAGAGATGAAGGTGGAATTACTTTGGAATCTCTAGAAATTAACTGCTAGTCTACTTAGCGAATATAACTGATAGAGATAAATTACTTTGTGATATTTCAAGCATAAGGAGAAACATTTTGTCCATGAGAATATTTAGATCTATTTAGATGTTTCCCAGGATACAAATAAAAAGGAGCGACCAATTGTTTTCCAGTTGAGAGCAGCTTTCTTCTTGAAATTTTCTTGCGTTTAGTGATCTGTCATCTAAAGATGTTTTTGTTTTATCCTACTCATCTGACTGAATTCTTAGTTCTCAGAAGAGCTAAGATTCAGACACCTTCATTTGATGGGGTTTAGAATTAATGTCTCACATTTCAGTGTCATTACGCCAGTTTTCATTTGCATCTGGGCAGAAAAATTCAAGGAAGCAATAATTACATGGTAAAGTACTTCTGTTAATGAAAGAAGAGTGAGATCCAAGAGTAATTGTATCTGACAAATCTTAAGGTGTCCAAGAACATAGAAAAGATGGTAGCACAAATCAGAATGATGCTCGAGTGCAAAGGGAGAGGAACCAGCAGGTAAAATGGGGTGATAGGGCTTCTGTATGTCCCTGGTTGTGGAGATTGCACCTTCATATAAATATAAATAGAATGGAGATAAGGGCAGCTACTAGAATGGTCAGTGGTCTTCATCATAAAATATATGAGGTAAGATTTAAAGATCCAAATACATATACTTTGGAAGAGAGGTAAGAGAGGGGAGATATGATAATTGAAAGGAAGCTCTGAAATGAGTGGGTCATAAGGTGAAGGTAAGTGAGGACAGACTCAGGAGTAATATAAGAAAACTTTACAGAAAGCGTGGTGGATATGTGGAACAGCCTCCCAGTGGAACTGGTGATGAGGACAGCATATGAATTGGACATGAGACAACAGAGGATCTCTCAGAACAGGAAGGGATTATAGAGCTTAGTAAATGGTATAGATGGGCATATTGGATAGGCCATATGCTTTTTAACTGCCATTATCTTCTTTGCTTCTATTCATTTTACTTCCAGAGAAATAAAACCTAAAGCTTGGTGAAGCTTAATGCAGGCCTTGACAAAATTTACTTTGGATTTAGGAGGCAACAGCTGAGACTTTCATTCTTCCCCTCTACCCCTTCCAACCCCCAGCTAGGTCACTAAAGCTGAGGAGCAGAGCAGGGCAGGGAGCAGAATCTCTTTTGAGGTCTTCCATAGCTCCTCTTTGAGGGCTTGATTTACTAAGGCTTGCTTTCCCATTCCTTACCCAAGGGGGGGGGGGGGGGGGAGCTTAGTAGAAACAAGCTCTTAATGCACACTCCTGAAGACCACTGGCAAAAATACACAATCAGCAGCTTTCTCCTCCACCCCCAACCCTGTCACCCACTCTTGCTCTCTTCCTACCCTATCACCCAGTCTCTCTTTTAGCCCATTCCTCACAACTAGTTTCTCTATCTAATCCCACTATCTCCCTCCTCCCTAAAAGCAGCTACCACCCTAAAATCTACCCCCCAACCCCAATTAGCCTTCACTACCTAGAAAATATGTCAGTCCCCCACTCCAGCTAGGCAGTTTTCCCCTTCCCCATACAGCCCTTATCAAAAGCCAATCATCCCCCCCTCTACACACAGCTTTTACTCTGCACCAGTCAGTGATGCCCCCAGCCCCTACCCTCACAAGCTAGTTGCCCCCCCCCCCCCCCCAGCCTGTACCTCAGTAAACCAGTCAGCCCTGCTATCAGCGGCTGAAGCTCCGTGTGTGAATCTGAACCATGTGGTGCAGGAGGATCTCTTGGGTTCTCAAATCGCACGAGAGACCAACATGAGAGTTGCTGCATCATGCATGGAGAAAAAAAAAGATCCTGTTCCAGCAGATGAGTTGTTTTTTTTTTTTTAGTTTTTAAAGGACCATGAAAATTCCAGGAACCAGAAGCAACTTTCTAGTTGCCATGGCAACCTTGCACCTGTGATTTATCAAGCACTGGTTTAAAGTGGTTCCTCTTTAACTAAAATGCCACATCTGTTCAAGTTAGTCAACTAATAATGGTTGGATCATATAATGTCCAATTCTGCAAAACTATTCTAGCCTCTTTAATACCTCACTACACAAGAATGACCAGGATATTCTAATATTTGCTGTTGATTTCAAAGAAGAAAATATAGAATGAGTTGTCCCAGCTAGGTCAAGCTATGTCTGAAGCGACTAAGATGCAAAATTTAGACAAATATTTAATAAAGGCAGAAGTCTATTTATATAAGTCAGGGTATGATTTTTACAAAATGACATTTAATATGCCCCTATAACAGGATACCTTACAAGAAGAACAGCTTCATTACTGTTGCAGACATTAATCACAGCTCACATTCTCTTTGCCTAGCCACTTTTAAATCAGTAATTTTTCTCCCCACACTCTCCAGAAGACCTTAAAAACTATGTTTCAATCTTTTCTCAAATAAATAAAATACATGCATGCATAAATAAAAATGTACAAATCTAATGGTTAGAAAAGGGCTTGCTCTGACTGAACAAAACCAGCTTCTAAAAATGAATATCAAAAGTAGGAAGCACTTTAATTAACCTCAATTGCAGAATAAAAAACATATCATTCTATTAGTTTTTCTTTTCTACAACAATCCAAAATATCTCCAACTAATGTCATTCAGAGCTTAATTTCTAGGGAGCAGCCTAGAACGCAGTTCCACCTTTTCAGATTCCAGGGCAGGCGAGTGTGCTGTTCTAGCCCCTCCTTTCTAGGCAGCCTGCAGGGAATAAAAGTGGAGGAGCAAGCCTCAGCACAGCAGAGAACAGTGACTTTGCTCTCTAATTCAACTCCTTTTCTCCTGTTGCACTTCCCTCCACCCCTTCCTTTTCTGTCTACAAATTAAGCCCTGAAGTCACCTAACTTCAATGTAAACAAGCTCTTACCATAAAAGATAAGAGCAGATGCCTTTTCACATTTAAACATTTTGGAGTACAGCACATACCAAATCTGATGGAATGTGAATTTTGAATAAGTTGTTTGCGACACAGGATCAATTTGTGCTCTTTGACTTTCATTGGATTCTGTTTTGCAAGCAAAGGAAAACTAGACTACATGAAAAAGGAGCAAAAGAAAACAGCAGCGGCAAACGTGGCAGAACCATTCATGTCCAATCACCTGTGATTGTCATCCAGCACCTCCAAGACTTGCTGATAAGCCCTACGAGTGGAAGACTGGATAAACGACAAAATGCCACGAGCAGAGTAAAGATTAGCTCCGTCTTCGGGTATCATTTGGGATGGACAGACACGGGCCTGTTGCTGTGTTGGTGTCACACTGCTCATACCAGCGCAGCATATAAAGAGAGAAACAGGGCAAATCAGATTAAAACAATGTTGTCATCTAGTCACCTGCAGCAAAATGGCTCCTCAACTGCAAGGGTAAGGATGATGTTTTAAACAAATGGATTAATGTCGCATAACTGCAGACATCTTTCTTTTTGGCAATGTATGAATTACTGAATTTGTTACTGTAAAAAAAAATTGTCACACCATCTATTTTGATTTGTGAAGGTATAAAAAAATGGAAAAAAATTTCAGATGACTTAAAATGATGGGATTTGATGGCATGATGATGGCAGATATAAAAATAAGGAATTACATTAAAACATACTACCATGAAACCCTTTAATGACAATTTTGTTTTTTTAATACTAAATTATAATGCAGTATACTATTATGTTTATTGAAATATCTGCAAGCAGGAGCAGCAGAATACATTTTTGATCGGAGGGGCCAAACCAACCAACCAATCTACAGCTCACCCCATTCCACTGCCGAGGTCTGTAAGGAACATTTGGGAACCTGTTCATTTGTGTGTACAATATTATTGCATAATATAATTCTTAATTACAAAACAATTGTGCCCACTGGCAAATAAATATTTTCCATTACTCAGGCCCACAAAAATTCCATTCAGACTAAATTCATAAACTGACGTCTCTTGGAGTAAATCAGAAATGAGCGCGGAAGTCAGAAACAGAGCTGTGCAGTTCTTAATACAGCCATTCTCAGAAGCCAAGCTGTCAGTAGTAACCAAGGAGGTTAGATTGAGAACAGGAGATGGTACGAGGCTATCTAGCCCATTATATGGGTTGAAGTCAGTAGGCGGAGACTGCCACCACACTGGTTCACCCAAAACAATAGCAAATGCTATTGAAAAAAAAATTGTAAAAAATTCTCAGAAATAGCTATGCATGATCCCATCTGTAAAAAGTCAAAAGCTGTTCCAGTTGGAAAGGTGTGCCTTAAAAAGTGGAGGGAAAAGATTTTTTTTTTTTTACTTGACAGCTTTTTAACAGCTTCCCATACGTAGATATAAATATCATAAAATCAAAACTGAATATCACTAAAACAGCTTCAAAAATTATTGTAGCTGGTGGAAACAGCACTAAGACTGTATTTTGTGCTCATTTTTCTACACTGTTCTATACAATAAAGTAATACATGGCTAAATTTTAGTGAGGATATCATGTTTACTGATAGGTTCATCTTAACTGTTGTTGTAATCTGCCTTGGGAAGCCCGGTGTTACAAAGACTGGAAATAAAATTAAACTCTCCTTCCATTGGGGCACATGAAATCACATCTTCACATCATCTCTTTTGTTCAAATGGATTATTCTGTTTTGAGCATGTTTCAGGGACAAGTGGTTTTCATAAATCAAAATAATAAAAATAAATATTTTCTTTCATGAAGATCTCTCATCTGTTTAAACATAACTAAATGGGCTATAAGCCCCTAATGCAGTGCATTGGTTTTCTTATATTTTGTCCTTGTGATGACTTATACTGTGCCAAAACTAGAAATACAGTGAGACAGAATAATAGAATTCAGTAACATCCAAAAATGATGTTGAAAAATGACTTGAAGAAGAAATACATATCACAGAACTGGAAAATGTTGGCACATTTTACACTGACTCTGGACTTCTGCATGAAGGTAGCTCTACCCTCATTACTGAATCTCTAGTAGTAATAAACAATATTAAGTGCATTTTTATAAAATACCACTGCATTCCACAAAACAAACTGAGCAAGTTCCCACAAGCCATCTTTCTCTTTTGATCTAGGTACAGTAAAAAAATAAAGATTTTAAATGCTCCCAGGCTTCAACCTAATTCATGTTTACTATGGGATATAAATGTTATAAATAAGTAAATAAATAAATAGATAGAAACTCTGAGGGGGTCTTTTACTAAAGCTTAGCTTCAGTTTTCTGCAGCAGGGCCCACTTTATTCCTATTGGCCCTACTGCAGATAACTCGAGCTAAGCTTTAGTAAAAGACCCCCTTAATGTTGAGAACCTGATTCTTATAACATGATGTCCGTTTCAGTGGCCCTTTACCAAGAGAAAAAAAAATCTCTGCACAAATAAAACACATGCTAGGGTATCCCTATAACCAGCCCCTCCAAATGACACACTGATTACGATTTATAACAAACTAGTAAAAAAGGCCCGTTTCTGACACAAATGAAACGGGCGCTAGCAAGGTTTTCCTTGGAGTGTGTATGTTTGGGAGAGTGTATGTGAGAGTGACTGTTTGAGAGTCAGAGTGAAAGTGTGAGTGTGTGAGAGAGAGAGTGAGTCTGGGTGTGAGTGTGTTTGTGAGAGAGTGTGTGTGAGAATGAGAGTGTGTGCAAGTGTGTATGTGAGACACAGTGTGAGAGAGAGTGTGTGTGTGTGGGCAAGAGAGAGAGTGTGTGTGAGACACAGATTCTCTGTGAGAGTGAGTGTATGACACCAAGCGAGTGTGTGAGTGACTGTGTGGCACATAGAGAGTGAATGTGATACAGTGTGAGACAGAGTGTGTGAGAGTGAGAGTCAGAAAGACATTGTATATGAGAGAGAGAGTGTGAGCCGTGCCCTCCCAATCCATGGCCATCTGTCCCCTGCCCCCTCCATTCATCCTTTTCCAGCAATTCCCCTCTGTCCCTGAGCCCTGCCCTCCCAATCCATGGCCATCCATGTTTGTCTGTCACCTGCCCCCTCCATTCATCCCTATCCAGCATTTCCCCTCTCTGCCTGAGGCCTGCCCTGCAATCCATATCCATCCATGCCCATCTGTCCCCTCCATTCATCCCTATGCAGCAATTCCCCTCTCCCTGAGTCCTGCCCTTCCAATCCATGCTCCTCTGTCACCTGGCCCCTCCATTTTTCCCTATCCAGCATTTCCCCTCTCTGCCTGAGGCCTGCTCTGCAATCCATATCCATCCATGCCCATCTGTCCCCTCCATTCATCCCTATCCAGCAATTCCCCTCTCCCTGACTCCTGCCCTTCCAATCCATGCCCATCCATGCTCATCTGTCACCTGGGCCCTCCATTTTTCCCTATCTAGCATTTCCCCTCTCTGCCTGAGGCCTGCTCTGCAATCCATATCCATCCATGCCCATCTGTCCCCTCCATTCATCCCTATGCAGCAATTCCCCTCTCCCTGAGTCCTGCCCTTCCAATCCATGCCCATCCATGCTCCTCTGTCACCTGGCCCCTCCATTTTTCCCTATCCAGCATTTCCCCTCTCTGCCTGAGGCCTGCTCTGCAATCCATATCCATCCATGCCCATCTGTCCCCTCCATTCATCCCTATCCAGCAATTCCCCTCTCCCTGAGTCCTGCCCTTCCAATCCATGCCCATCCATGCTCCTCTGTCACCTGGCCCCTCCATTTTTCCCTATCCAGCATTTCCCCTCTCTGCCTGAGGCCTGCTCTGCAATCCATATCCATCCATGCCCATCTGTCCCCTCCATTCATCCCTATCCAGCAATTCCCCTCTCCCTGAGTCCTGCCCTTCCAATCCATGCTCATCTGTCACCTGGCCCCTCCATTTTTCCCTATCCAGCAATTTCCCTCTCTCCCTGAGTCCTGCCCTCCCAATCCATGCCCATCCATGCTCCTCTGTCCCCTGCCCCCTCCATTCATCCATTTCCAGTAATTCCCCTCTCTCCCTGTGCCCTGTCCTCCTAATCCATACCCATCCATGCTCCTCTGTCCCCTGCCGCCTCCATTCATCCTTTTCCAGCAAGTCCCCTCTCGCCCTTCCATGACCCCCCCCCCTCGCATCCATGCTACTCTCTCTCCCATGTCCCAGCCTGGCCCGCCCTCTTCTCCCCCCCCCCCCCCTTCGCATCCATGCCTCGCATCCATGCATCCCTTTTTTTTTTTATTATTCTTTTTAACTTTACCTCCGTGGCGGTTCGTGCAGCGAAGCGTCAGGGAAGGAGGCGGCGCTCCCGACGTCTAGCTTTCCCTTCGCTTGTTCCGCCTTATTTTGAAGGCGGAACACAGCGAAGGGAAGGCTAGACATCGGGAGCGCCGCCTCCTTCCCTGACGTTTCGCTTCCCGATTTGTTTGTTTTTTTCGCGAGGGCGGGGCAGAGACGGCTGGCTGGCTTGAAGGCTTCACACCACGAATCCACGAACCCTACAGCTTCAGTGACGTCAGATGGCTTCAGGGCTTCAGGGCTTCACAGAACGTTGTCCTCATTAGAACGTTCACGGTGCGTTTTATTATATTAGATTACTACTCTACATATGAAAAGTTATTCCGTTACTATACTTCCTCTGTGTACATCTATATGCTGCACAAGCTGGCATGTCTGAAAATATAAGTGAGATTACATAAAATGCTACCAACAATAAAGAATGACAACATGGATGCAGCAGCTCATAAGTTTGTTTGCCTTGTTCTGAAATGTATGCAGAACGACGGCTCTGTGTGGAACGGGAAACAAACTAACCTAAGTGGCTTCAACTTTTTGACGTCATGCTGTCTCCTGTTCTCAATCAAAACTCCTTGGTAGTAACAGTGTTTTCAGCTTTCTCAGGAATACTTGAAACTCAGTACACAACAGGTTAGTGTTGCAATTAGAACAGCAGCAGCGCTAATACTAGAAACTATTATGGGTTTTTATGAAATTCATAGAGATCATAGAGATGCTTACGTGATGCGTTTCTTAGTAGAAACAGAGGACTGAAAACTTGCCTTTAACTTGTGTTTTGGTACACAGCTTGATCCATGCCACCTTGAATGATAATTGTGGTTCTCTTTAACATTTAGCTTGACAACAAATGAAGTGATATACAAAGTAACGCCAGAAATCTTCCATATAAAAAAAAGTAACCAGAATTACCAAGCAATTCCAGGGCTACAGAAAATCTATATAAAATAGACAGATCATGGAATGTTGTAGCAAGATAGACTATTCTTACTGAATTGATGAGCTGAAAATGTCTACTGGAAAATAATTATAAAACACATATTTTTATTTGATGGAAAAGTGCAAAGCAAGTCATAAAAATCTATTTATGTTTTTTCTCATTCAAAAGATTTGTAATAGCAATATTAACCTCCATGCCAACTATTTATAGATTATTAAATAAGGGATCCTTTTATGAAGCTGCGAGGGCCTGCACTGGCTTTGGTGCGTGTTTTTGATCCATGCCGAGGCCCCCTTTTACCGCAGCGGCCATTTCGGGGGGGGGGGGGGGGGGCTTACTACCATTCATTGAGGTGGCAGTAAGGGCTCCTGCGTTAATCTAGTGGTAACTGGGCAGATTACCGCTGGGTACACATCGGTGCTACAAAAGTAAAAATATTTTTGCGGCACCGGAAATGGAGCACATAGGGGGAGGGAACTACTGCCGGGCTGTTGTGGTAGCCCGGTGGTACTTCCCTTTTAGCGAGCGGTAAGCTCGCATTGGGCTTATTGCCACTTCATAAAAGGGTCCCTAAGTGACTGGAAAAAAGCCAAGGACTTTGGGTAAATAATTTCAGTCAGTTCTAAACTTCCAAGGAATGCCCTTCCATCTGACCATACCTACTTAATAAAGACACTGACAAGGATGGTACAATGCAAAACATAAAAATTTACTACTTTTGGCACAGTTGTTTTTTTTTTTCTGCCCCTTTGGACTTTTAGTGGACTACAGTGTCATAAGATCTTATAATTACACAGGGAATTTTTATCTATTTCATATTCTCCACTCTGCTCAGTTAGCTCAATCAGTTCAGTGACCATCTACTGGTGAACTGCTTTATTATGTTCCCCAAAAGTTATATGCTAATTTTTATGCCAATAGAGGCACTTTTACTAAACCGTGATAAACCTGTAGTTACCATGGTTTACTATGGGACTTTGCACACAGTAGCTGCAAATTTAGGAGCCCTTTTACTAAAGCTTAGTACCCTCTAAATGCCAAGAAGCCCATTTTATACCTATGGGCTTCTTAGCATATGCTAATTCCATTTGCACAAACCTCTTAATGCCACATTCCCAATTTTTTTTAAATTGCAGGTTGTGCATTAACATTCAGATTAATGTACTGTATCTGTTCCTATTTAGGGGACCTTTTACTAAGGTGCACTAGCGTTTTTAGCTCATGCTAAAAATCATCTGGCGCTAAACACCAAGACACCCATTATATTCCTATGGACATCTCAGCATTTAGTGCCAGATAAAAACACTACAGCACCTTAGTAAAAGATCTCCTTAATGTGGCAGTACTGAGTGCCTTCTATTTAGGAGATGATAAGTGGTCCCGCATTAATTCTGCATTAAGCAGTTACTGCATGGTAAGTGCAGTGCATTAAAGGGTCCTTTTACCAAGATGTGGGGAAAAGGGCCCTGTGCTAGCAGTGGGTGCCGTTTTACCGCAGCGGGTAAAAAGGCCCCAAGCACGCATGGTCATGCGGTAAGAGAACTCTTACCATGTGGCCATGCGACGGGGAGCCCTTACTGCCACCCACTGAGGTGGCGATAAGGGCTCCTGTGCTAACCCAGCAATGCCCGATTACCGCTAGGTTATCGCCATGCAAGCCATTTCTGGGGGGTTTTCTTTTTCCCCGGATTTGCCGCACGCTCGGGGCAGGACTACCACCGGTGGCCACGTTGGGCCAGCGAAAGTCCCGAAAGAGCAAGTGGTAAGCCCACATTGGGCTTACCGCCACTCTGTAAAAGGGCCCCTAACTGCCCAACACCTGCCCACTCTGTCCATGCCATGCTCAATACAAAAAGAACAACACTCAATTTACCACACACTAACTGTGAAAATTTTGCAAAGCCCCTTAACGTGGATCTCACTAGCAGTTAATGTGGCGTAAACTGGATGTAAAGTGCTTACAGCACATTAGTAAAAGGGCCTCATATGGTCTGTGAGGGTCTCAGTTGGGTTTTTTTTTCACTTTGGAGATAGCAGCTGCTGCATCACAGAAGATAACAGTAAGAAAAAAAACTGTACAAGGCTTTCGCTTATACATTAAGGGGTCCTTTTACTAAAACATGTTAAAATAGCATGTTTTAATGTGGGAGTTTCCTGTACACTAAGCCCAGATTTAACGTGGCAATATATAGGACTTTTTAAATTATATATATATATTTTTTTTTGCAGGTCCTGTACTAAGTTTTTCATTAGTGCATGAAACTTGTAAAAAAAAATTACAGAGGGTGCATTTAAATCTGCATTATCCAGTTTATGCATACTAATATGAACACGCTAGCTGGATAACGCTTCCATGTCCATTCTCTGCCCCCTCCCAAAAACATTTTAAACAAATAAATAATGATTACTGAGTGCAAACTGGTAAATTGCTGCAAAGCACTTTAACGCATTTTGCATTAAGCTTTTTTTTTTTTTCCATGTGCTGAACATGCTTTAGGTTTAACGCACTTTAGTAAAAGGGTTCCTAAAATTAACTAACAGCATTTCCATGCAGGTTTTCTTGAATGGAAATAAAGGATTTACATAACTTTCCAGTTTTACTTTCATTTTATTCTTTGATGCAAAAGCAGCAAAGATCTGCAAATTGATACTACAGGTTACCTGTTCATACACTATGGCTGAGTCTTTTGCTTTTGTTCCCAAAGTCATGTTACTGTATTCAGCCTGTAAAGTAATCAGGGTTGCCTAATTTATACAACACACACACACACAAAAAAAATCCAAAGCAGTATGCTAGATCCTGTCTACTCAACCCCTGTCTGGCAGATCCTCTTTTGAATACCCACCTCTGATAGATCCTTTAGTTTACCGTTATGTAGATACTGGTTTGAGATTACGTGGTTATCCTATGCTGATATGTCTCATAGTTATCTTATGCTGATATGTCTTTGGCCATGCTAACTGAAGTGTATGCAGCAATATAGCTGCAGGGACATTTGGACTCTTCCAGTTTCTACCTAGAACTCATTTGTGCAAAGCGGAAGACAAATATCAAATGAACATAACATTTTAAAATATAATTCCTGCTGACTTAGCAAAGAAAATACAGATCTAAGGATGGACAAAGATGGGAGTCTAAGAACAGAAAGTAAGGGTTTTAAACACACATTTAAGATAATTAACTACATACAACTCATCTAAGTTACAGGATTTAGTAAGAAATCCATGACCTAAAAAACTGGTAGCAGTAAGGAAAACAAAGAGGCACAGTGATTTTATCAAGATGATTTGTATAAATTAAAAAAAAAATCAGGCTGTTCCCAAGTTACATTGCATCTTGTAAAACTCTTCCTTAAATAGTTAAAAAAAAAACATAGGAATTTAAGGGTTTGATTCAGTACGATTATTCTTCCTCCACAATGTGTGCCCATGACAGAAATTCTCAATTGTGAAAGAGCTAGAGACAGCACGCTTGCATGCAATATGTAGAAAACATTCCATATGCAACACCCTTCTTTGATGTGCACAAATAAAAAATGCAGCAGCAGCCTGGAAATTTTCACAAAGCTGGAATGCTCAACTTCATACTTTATTTATTAGGGATCTGCCTCACGGCTTGTTTGTTTTCTATGCCAAAGGAATACAGTCATATCATATAACATGCTCATGTTTTTAGCAGCTATATTTATCATCTATTCTTTATTGTCTTTTACTTATCTATTAAACCCTGCAGATATCTCACACATGACCAATCAAAATACAATGGCATCACAACAACTGACAATTGCTAGTGGACCGTTTCTGTAAAAAAAAATAAAAAAAAAAACACACTAAGGAAGTTGAGGTAATAATAGCTGTATTGGCCATATGACATGGAATAAAGCAACTGTTCTGACTATTCAGCTGTTATACTACTACTTCTACTACTCATTACTATAGCTCTACTAGACATACTCAGGACCGAACACATTATATGCAGGTACTTACTCTGTTGCTATTGGGCTCACAATCTAAGTTTTCTACCTGAGGAAATGGAAGGTTAAGTGACTTGTTCAAAGTCACAAGGAGCTGCAGTGGGAATTGAACCCAGATCGCCAGGATCAAAGCCCGCTGCACTAACCATTAGGATACTCCTCCCAGTTATTTCATCAGAGGCCAATGTGCTGGGAAAACATACTGACTGGCAGTTTTCCAGGACTGCTAACTGGTCTTGGAGCACTGGAAAAGTCACACTCAATGTTTCCTCTAAGCGGAGCGCATGAGCGATTGTTCATACATTTTAAGAGCGTTGCTCACAGGTTTTACATGGTTGCTCATGAAAATGTTTGGTTTGGGTTTTTTGTGTGTGCTATATACAGAAATGCATTGCTAATACTGGCGCTCAAAAATTGTTGGTTTTCAAAATTTGTTGCTCACACGAAAGAAGAATTGCACTCACCAGGCCACTCCTTAAAGGAAACATTGGTCACACTGCTGGGAAAATAATGTATTTAATCCCCGACTCTGGAATGCCTTCACACTATTGCTATTGTCCTCAAAAGCAAAGCATGTCAACACGTGGCAAAATCCAATTTAAAAGAATCACTTACTAGTGCAGATAAAAATTACAGGATCCCTACAAAACAAACAAAAAAAGCCACTATTCTCCAAGCTATCAAACAGCTACCATAGGTCAATGTGACAACTTAAGACTTCCTTTTCTGTCTCTGCTTAAAATGGCATTGCAAAGCAAACACAGCTCCCTTTGCTAGTACAAAAACGTACTAGCTCCCTAATCATCTGGAAGAGAAATGGTAATTGCTAAAGGCGTCACAGTCTGTGTTTTACAAATACAGAAGAAACAAGAGCCAATGTCTGCAACAACTAAGGCCTCAAGAAAATGTGGCTCTCTCCAAAGTTAATTTATTTGTGTCTAACTTTCTGCACACCCACAGATTTAACAGAATATAAGCCTTATTTAAAATTCAGGCAAATCAAATTACCCATTCCTAATACGTTGTAATGAGCAATTAAGCCAATATGAAGAATAAGAATGCACTGATATGATCATTACAATTCTTAGAATTAAACAGGATTATGGGATGCAGTGTCCGCAGTAAATACACCAAACAGCAAAGAGAAGCAAAAGAAAAAGTGAAGAAAGTAGAAAAACTGAATGAAGGAGCAAAGTATACAATACCCCAGGCTTCCACTCACATGGAATCATTTCTGACCAGCTGGCCGTTTTGCCGGATTGCATTCTCACTCATGGAGCGTTCCCTCTTCAGTCGGCCCACCGCATGGAGCTAAAGAAGAAATAGATGGTAAGAAAGTTCAATTGGACACTGAGGTGATGAGGGAAAGAGAGAGGCTTGCTGAAAGGAAATGGTCATGATGTTCAAGGAACATGGGAGAACTGTCACTGAAACCTACTCCAGACTTCAAAACAGAAAATTTTCAAGATGTATCACAAAATCAAACTACTTTGAAGCAAATGGCAGATAGATCTGTTTTATCAATACTGAACAACTTTAAAATTCGAACCCAGACGGTACTCTTGCTTTGGAGCAGCGGTTTAACACATCTATAAAGTCGCCAGCTATCAAAGAACTGATGTTTTTAGGGTGCACTTATAAGTGAAACATGAAACTTATTAGGAAAAGAGGAAAATAAATATAAGCAAACATGAATCATATCTACTTTGTTATGCCCTTGCTTTCCGTTCATCTTTAGGCCAGTTTTATACCTTTTTTTGCCAAAAGACAAATTACAGAATTTCAATCTACAATGCAACAATAATTCTATAAAGTAAAGCAACAGAAAGAAGCTGACCTAATGGTTTGTGGAAAGCTGGGCACTAGGGATTGGGGATCTGCATTTATTTGAAAAAACACTTTATTGATGAAATGCAGTTCAAGGTCAACCCTACTGCTGCTGAAAACTACAACCATGCCAAGGGCTGGCCTATAGCCTCTGAACTTTCTTATCCATTTTTTTCACAGGGACGAAGCCATCCACAGTCACTCCTGCCCTGCCAATGCTGCAACACCAAGGAAACCAAGGCTGATGCCATTTTACATAGAAGGAATTAACAATGGTGCTAGCCTCAGTTAGCCAGTACCATCTGTATTAGCAGAACCAGTGAGGCAACAGCAAACCAGAGATCACTGCTATCCTTAACAGACTTCAAAAATCAATAAATGAGTCCTAGACTGAAGGAATGATTGGGAGGGAGGGGAAAAGGAAGGAAACTGGCAGTGTATCTGCAGCAGCAAAAACAGGCATTTTTAATTTGAGGCTTATTTTTCAAATTGTTGAATTTGTTTTTTATTTCATTTACTTGAAACAACAAAAACCGTGTAAGTATATACTCCTACTGTAAACTAGACAGCATGGTTCAAATTCTGCTTATCCCAAAGCTTCCAGAGTGGGAGAAGGAAGCCCTTGAACTCCTGCTCTTGGGGACAAGGATTTATTGTACTTCGATGTGATTTGCTATATAGCACTACATAAACCCTAAAATAAATGAAAATTAACAAACAGGACTGGCCTGGTCTACAGTATATTGGAATTTAAGATTGCATTCAAACTTTATAAACAAAGACTGAGGAGCCGATGCACAAAACTTACTGCGCTAGAAACTGATTCTATTCAGTTCAGCGTGCATGTTATTTAACGAGTAATGCACATAGGGGATCTGCGTCCATCTTACAGATCACAGTAGCAGGCAACAATAATCGTATGTAAATGTATTACAATGAGCTGATTAGTATTGAAATGAGCATTCCTTTCCAAGCGATGCACACAAAGGAGCGTCTACCTTTAACATGCAAAATTTTCTGTGATGTCTGGAGCTGTCGTTGTATGAGGACGACCTCTAGGAGAAGCACTCTGCTTGCATTTTTCAACAGCAAAACTTGTCTGAGAGCAGACAACAGCTTAGAGGGGTGGAGAAAGAAGGGGGGGGGGCTTTCAGCAAGGAGGAGATTATTTTTCAATACAAATTGCTCTGATAGTGGCTCCACCTTCCTGCTGCAGCTTATTTGCCTGTCCCTGATAAGTCTGCTTGGGAGCCTCCTCCTTGCTGAAAGCCCCCCCCTCCCCCCACTGCTGACATCATAGGGGCTTTCCCCCAACTGTCTGCTTGTTTCTCCGCCCCCTCCCAGCTGACATCATAGGGACAGATAGTCAATTGGCTTGGGGAAAGCACCTATGATGTCAGCTGGGGGGGGACAGAGAAACAAGTAAACAGCCAATCGACTGGGGGAAAGCCCCTAGGGGGGCTTTCAGCAAGGAGGGATTCCCAAACAAAAATAATTGGAGGCATCCCAAGGGAAGACAAGTAATCTGCAGAAGGAAGGTGGAGCCAGAATCAGAGCACTGCAGGGGAAAGGAGACAGTGAAGCCAGAAAAATACTACAGGGAGAGAGTACAGCTGCGGGATTCCTGGGCATGAGCAAAACATGCGACACTTACCAAGAGACTGTTCTTTGCATGTGCTAGGCGCTTTCCCTATCGAGTTGCTTGCTACATTTACGTGAATCTCATTTGTATGCATTCAGCATTGCTCGCTATTTCAAAAATCGATATCTTCTACCGTGAATCTAAATAGACACAGTTTTTAACGGGGACTTCTGAGCATTGGCCCTAGACCCTTTAACATAAGAGGAACCATAAAGATCCTTACCTCTTCATTTTGAGGAGTCATAGCCAAAGGTCTCTCAAGGTCCAGAAAATCCAATGGTCTTTCACTCAGTGTAAGAACTCGAGGAGGAGTTTTGAGTGCTAGAGTATCATAAGGGGTAGACTGGATGAGGTCAAGATCTGGTGGTCTAGAAAATGGAATGTCTTCACTATCCCCTATAAAAAAAAACAGAATACTTGCAAATAGACCATCTGAAGTACTTGCATTAAGCACACAAACATCTAAGCTGGTCTGGTGGCTCAGTGGTAGTGCTGCACAGTGCACTGCAGAGGACCAAAGTTTGATTTCTGGACCCTTCAGAGCTGGGGATGCTGAAGAGGCAGCATTCACAGGCACTAGAGCAGTGGTTCCCAAACCTGGTCCTGGAGGCACCCCAGCCAGTCAGGTTTTCAGGATATCCACAATGAATATTCATGAGAGAGATTTGCATGTACTGCCTATATGGGCTAAAAAACCTCCCACAAACTTTAACTAGCCAATGACAACAGAGAGAACTCCTGCAATCTATAGGTTTTTGTGCCCAGATGGAGTCTGTTGAGGCTTTTTCTCCCTATTTTTAAGAAAAGTAGTAAAATTATAAAAACTAAGCAGGTACTCATCTTGAAGAGTATCATCATTGAGTTGTACTGTGATACATAAATTATCCTCCTGTGTTCCCTATACTTTTTTGTAGTGTATATATGCCCCTGCCAATTTCTGTCTCTGTACAACCTACATAAATTGACCAGCAACAAAAAATTATGCAAGTGTGTAAGTTCTGTGGTACAGGAAAAACATAAATGAGTGGATTTGGATACAGAAACGAACACTATCTTGCTGCATCCAGAGTCAATATACACACCTACCCTGTATTTTACCAATACCATGCATCTTACATGCATACATTTTCAAATGTTATGAGCACAAATGAAAAAAAAAAAAAAAGAACAGAAACAGAAATTTGTATTGACATAAGAAGTTCTCCAGCATCTCCTATAAATGATTCTCAATAAGAGAAAATCTTAATGTGCCATAGCCCAATAAAACACAGCTCTGATCGAGCTAGAAGCTCCAAAAGCTGCAAAGCAAAAAATGTTTTGGGAAAACGCTTCCTCCTCCTACACATTTAACTTGTAGAGATTCTACTTCATGTTTCAGGTACAGTGCTGAGAAGTGTGTGAACTCTCTAGGATTGTCTATATTTTAGTACAATTTATACTCCAGTAATAGCAAGCAGTCTAGATCCAGATGCAGCAGAGAAACCTGATATCATGATACCTCCAACACTATGCTCCTTAGTTGGATGAGGTTCTTGTTTTCAAAGACAATGTTTGATTTTCACTGAGCACAATTTTTTGTTATTGTGACCAGAAAGTTATACGTTTGACTCATCCCTCTAGAGGAGTCATCCAGATGTTGTTTGGAAAACTGAAGTAGGCAGCAATGTTCTTTTAAAACAGCAGTGGTTTCTTCCTGTGCTCTCATAAACATTTTCATTCAGCTTTAGACAAACATATCAGCCACATCAAGATGGGGCTGCTTAGCTGCATCAGGACCTGGACAGATATAACGTCAGGTCATCTTTCCATTAGCTGAAGCTGTGCCAAAAGTGGGTCAGACAGCAAAAGAACCACCAAATTCAAGAAAATCTAGTAAATTGACACTGTTGTTTGCTCTTAATTTTTCCCAGAATTTACGTGCATTGTTACAGAATAGACTAAATCAGCGCCTAACGGGCGTCACCATTTACACCTGCTTTCAGCAGGGGAAGTCGCTGGCACCTAAAGTTAGGCATCGTTTATGCGCTTAGTGATATTCTATAAAGGACGTAGATCTTTTATATAAAAGTGCTCAGCGGTCAAATGTTTCATCTTTTATATAAAAGTGCTCAGCACTCAAATTTTTCAATTATAGAATCTAGTCCTATGCGTATTCTATAAACGGAACCTAACTTTCAACACCGTTTATAGAATAGCGTTATTTTTTCGGCACTAATTATAGAATTTGATCCTTAATGTGCAATTTAGTGCAAGTTAAATGTTAGAACATGAGTGCAACAACATACCATGCTGGCATGGAGGTTATCATGTGAAATAAAACAAAACAGGGTTAGGGGTGCATCTGGGGAAAGATTCTTAAACTTATGAATTGGGAGGGGTTAACTGTTTACATTGTTTTGGGGCATGAACTGGGTGGAGATTGAGCACAGACTGCACATTGCATTTAGTGCATGGTGCTTACTTAATCCTGTTACTTGTGTAGTAGCGCAGGTGCACTTACAGCCTTCTCTTGTATCTGTGCTAGTTGTACATGAACTTAATGTTTGAGATGGAACTTTCCATATGGTAATCGTAGTGAACATGCTCTTAATAGTTACTGAACAGCCTTTGCACTTACCGTGCATTCATTTTTGTTAATGTACGGTAAGTGCATAAATTTATCACGCATCCTTAAGAGGCCCTTATTGTTCAACCTTTATGGATAATAAATCAAAATCTCATCTCTGTCCAAGTTATTTGTCCAATGAGATTATCATTCTATCTTATCAGAGTTTCAATTAGGATCTAATCATTTTTTAAAGGCAAACTCTGCTATACGTCAGGCCATCCTAGGGTGTTCACAATCGTTTATCTCAGTGCCATATTTTAAACATCAAAATGTCCTCTTGGACAAGTTGTATAATTATTTTATATACAGGAGGTCAATTTTCGAAGGAAGTTACCTTTGTACATACCTTGGACTTAAAATTGTTCCTGCTCCCAAAACAATTCAACCACAGCAGCTGAGTTTCACAACAGGGAAAAAAGGGATGTTCATGGGGAAATAGGGAAGTCGGGAAAGAAAAAGTACACACTGGGATCCACATGCATACTTTATCTACAGATAAAGCAGAGTAAAGGTTCACACATTACCTCTGTGCCCACAGAGTTGCCAGAACTAAGTTGTCCTTTGAGAATTAGCTTGAACCTAGCCAAGGTTTTGAAAACTGCCCCAGAATGTGTAAAAACTGAGGCAAAATATAACAAATGAAATCCTTCTTTCTACAACCTGATACACAATAGCTTTAATCTTTTAATTCTGTCTTAATAAAAGCTGCTTGGTCGCTTCTTTTGTAGAAATCTAATGATTGAATAAAGTCTATCAATACTTAAAAGAAATACTGAAACAAAGATGCGACTTAAAGCTAAAGCAATTCTGCTACAATCCCTAAAAACAACGTTTGGTACGGGGTTTTTTTTTCCCCCTTAAGTGATTCAATATCTGTTTTCTGGGTTTTTTTTTTTTGCTTAAGTGATGATATCTCTGTTGTTCCAAGAAGCTATCTACCTATACACATTTTTTTTTAAATTAAACCAAGAGGCCCACCAGGACAGGACTGCACAGACAGACCTACCTACCATCTGTGAGGAGACTGAGAAATACTGAGGGACATAGGACTGCATAGAGCTTAATACAGTGATGTCACTAGTAGTTCTCAGTCTCCCCATCTGCAGGCAGGAGGGCAAATACCCATTTGCAGGGAATGGTCTGGATCAGACATGAAAGGAAAAAATATATAAAGCTAAAGTAATACTGCCACAATCCCTAAAATCATCAACATTTGGTAGCATGTAAAGTTATCAATGCCTGAGTAAGCAATGGATTGGACCTTATGTTATACTCCTTGAGTACCTGACTGAGCTACCTAGCTCAGGAAAATGATTGACCTGACTAGTAGACTGAAGACAAATATCAGCGTGAAGACTGGTTACTCAACAAATCATGTCAATTATCTATGGCGTAGTCCCAGGATACATGACAGACCTCATAGATCTACCAACCAGAAACAGAATCGTATCATCACAATCATACATAAACCTACATTACCCAAATTGCAAAGGACTTAAATACAAAACAACTTACGCATCCAGCTTCTCCTACATAAGCGCACAACTATGGAATGGACTCCCAAAAGCTGTGAAAACAATCCATGACCACCTAAACTTCAGGAAATCACTAAAAACCCACCTCTTCAAAAAGACATATCCCACCAGTCCAACGTAAATCCCCACACCCAGCAACACAGCATAACCAATGATCATACTGGACAATGTACAATCTTCATTCCCTTTGACCCTCATGACGCCTGATTCACACCTACCTCATTTGACCACAATATAACCTTGTATTTGTTATCAATCGAATTGGCAAACGCCTTTACAGTACTATGTCAGCCACACTGAGCCTGCAAATAGGTGGGAAAATGTGGAGTACAAATTTAACAAATAAATAGTAACAACAACCTGTGAATCTCTCAAACTGCTGGCTCAGTCAAAATTCCACAATAAAACATAAATGGTCTCTCAGCTGCCAAATAAAACTTTATTAATGTCATTTTTGTCAAAGCACTGATGTCATTTCCATCCAAGAGATACATGTCAAGGCAGAAGAGGTAAAACTCAAATTAACTGCCTTGATCTTCGATGTTACACCATACATATGAAACATGATTGTGTTGTTTATGTTATGTCAGCATGGATATACATGATGCATCATCTTATGTCAACAACCTACTATGATATCATAAAGGTTGAAAGATGTTTGGTTACTAAGCTACCTCAATATCAAGTCACCTGGCTGCCTATGTGTGTGATTTTAACAGTCATCTTGTGTGAAGGTATGAAGAAACAGACACCAATTGAGAACTGCTAGTGGAATGGACATCAGCTAAAGACCTCCAGGGTACACTGAATCCACCTGCTATTGTACATCCTACTGAGGACATAAATTCAATCCCAATTTCTGTTGTATGTCATTTTCAGACTGCCATCCTTAGCTTGCTGCACAATATTTAATTATTTTCCCAAGAAGAAATGCCACTGAACCATTTTTGACTCCAGGTTCCAAATTAGAAGTACTCAGAAGCCAATACAGAACTTCAGGAACGTTACTAGAAACATCTCAGATGTACAGCTAGAATAAAGCACTCTTCCAAATGTATTCCTATCTAGGAAGCTTGTAGTCAATTTTCAAAGTTGCTATGGCATCCATGACAAAGATAACATCCAATTTTCACACTATGCCTTTCTGAGGTAGCACAAAATGAATCAAGAAATGGTTGATCACAATAGAGTATCATTTAATGCTCCATATCAAGTTTTATGGAAGGAAATAAGTTCAACTTTACAAGTCAAGCCAAAACATTCTGGAATATTATTTGCCACCTTGACTCTATACAATATCTTCTGACTCAGGCTCATCCTTCCATCACTCCAAATTCAGTTGCCAATTAACATCTCAACTTGGCTGAAACTCAACTGGGTGAGAACCAGAAGCAATTGTTTCAAGATGACTGTTGTTGTAGAAGTGCTAAATGGCTTTGTCATGTGTGCTTCCAAAATATAATAACTAACCACTAGAGCTCCTGAAACATTTCAGATTTGTGGCCTGCCGAGGCTTGCTGAATTATTTTCAAACCTAGTATCAATTTAAGACTATTACCTTGTTAAAGCCAGGAAAAGGTACGTTATTGACCAATATTATTGCTCTCTGTCTGTTTCAAATATAGATTTTCATTGATGTACACTCTTCTCTAACAATGGACACCTCTTTCTGTGGTTCAAGATTATACTGTGACCCAGACAAGAACTAAGGGCCCTTTTACTAAAGGGTTGCCGCACAGCAACCCAGAACTACTGCCGGCCCAACGCGGGAGCCGGCGGTAGTTCCACCTTCAGTACACGCCATTTCTGGCACTAGCGGAAATATTGAAAAAATATTTCAACAGGTAGTTTACCCATTAGTTATCAGGCAGCGTTGCATTCGACCTGATTACCACCAGGTCAGTGTGGGAGCCCAATCCTATCACTTTAATCAGATGTGGCAAGGGCTACCTAACTTGAAGACTTTTCTTGCTTTGAAGCCAAGGCTATTAGCACTTTCAGCTACCTTTTTCTAAAATTTCCATGTAAATGTTTGCTGTCTTATTAGAACAATGATTATGCTTGATGGTATGGATGAAGTTGATTTTATGATTACTCTTCGGTGAATGCTGTGTTGTTGCTTTCCTTTAAATAATAACATTCATTTCTAACTATTTTGATTGTAAACCACTCTGACCACTTGAAGAGTGGTATATCAAATTTTGTAAACTATTATGTTTTTTTGGAACTCTCTTTATCTTGAAAAATGTCTGACTTTTGAGATTGATGGGGGTGGGGGTGGGGAAGGGATCTTATTATTAGGCACTGAAATAAGTGTTGGAGTGGATACCTCCAACTATGATGCTTTCTGGAATTGCCACCAGTAACTCTCCTTGATATGGGCTTGTTGGTTTGATGTGATTATTTATTCTGGGGTTTGGACTTCCCTTTCAAGTTTGTAATTAAAAACTAACATTCAAAAGTATGTAAAGAAATGAGCTTTATAAATCTAGTACTCACTGTAATTATTAAAATATATATATTGTGAATACAAGGCTAGAGAATATAAACTACTAAATATTTCATTTTTTCTCCCCTTCTTAGGTCTTTGTTATTTACGGGGGGTCCTTTTACTAAGCTGCATTAGGCACTAATGGGCACCTAATGCAACATAAATTGGAGTACCATGGGATGCACTAGAGCATAACGCAATAGTTTTAGAATGTGTGTACTAACCACACGATAAATAAATTTTCTTATTTTTTGAGGGGGCATGTCAGGGGCAGAAAGCAGGCATTCCCGTGCTAACCAGTTAGCATTTCTACATTACTACACACTAACTAGCTAGCATGCAACAAATGGACCCCTTAATTGCCTACAAAATAGAGCTCTTGTGGTAATTTTTTAAAATGCCTAAAATGTTAGGGGACAATTATAGAATACCGGAGCTTAAAATTCTAAATAATTATACTCCAACGCTCCAGATTTCTATGTTTTAATTCTCGCTTTTTATTATGTTGTCTATATGTCTACAAACCTAAACATATATCTACTATATCTTTTATTCACCATGCACACACTCCGCATTGTCCCCTGGAAGTCAAGGCTTATCTGCAGATACTGTTTAACATAATAATCAAGTTGTACAATAAAACACTTTAACAATCTGATGCGTTGGAGTATAATTATTTAGTTTTTTTTTTTTTTTAAATGGCCATGCACTAATAGCAACATTAGTGAATTGCCATTAATGTAAAAAATAGGAAAAAAAAAGATTTTTATAACCACAGTACAAATAGCTTTAGCATGCAGGAAAGACCCACGTAAGGGTGCACTAAGGCCTATTTTTACTGCAGCTTAGTAAAAGGACCCCTAAAAAACGGATTAATAGCCTTTCTAAAAATATACTTTGGGAAGCAAATGTCAAGTTTAGATACAATAATCAAACAGGAACACACTTTGAATCTATTCCAATTGCATTTCAGTTCTTGCTGGAACCATCCCTTTTATACATAGATTTCAACTGATGTGTCAGACATACCAGAGGAACTTCTCTTCATAACCAGTGGGCCCATATCACTTGAACCCTTAAAGATGAGGATAACAAAAACAAATATACCTTCACTTACCTGCAATTACAATTCTTTCTGGGACTTGCATAATTACTCCAGTATTTGGAAGTTCCTCTTCTAACTTCTGTTCAAGGTTTGTATTGGTTGGTGCCACCTTTAATTTTTCTGGGACCCTCATTCGTTGACTAATACCTTCTGTGTACTCAATTTCATACTGAATACGATTCATTTCTGCCATCTCAGCAGCAGGAGAGGGGAACGTTGCCTCATTCATTCTGACAAAAAAAAAAATACATACACACCATGGGCACAGAATGAAACCCCACCCCCCATCTCGAAAACACAGTTCATAGTTATTTGATATACTGCAAAAATGTACCAAAAGTTTGAGTGGTTTACAGCATCAATATGTAACCAATGCTGTTTCAAAGTCACATGTAACTGCAATATTTGCTACAAAATAGTTTAGCAATCCTCCTAAGGTTAGGATGGGGATTCTAGGATGACCTCTTAGAATATAGACAAGTCACCTCTTACTTTCTCTTTGAACCACTAAATTATGCTTCTTGACCTTTCCACCCCAGAATACACAATAATTCCCTCAGCACAAATGGTCACCCTCTGTGTACAAACAACCTACCTTTTATACACTTAACTTGTAAACAAAACATCAAACTGGTTGTTTATAACTCGTGACCACATGAAGTCAAAAGGCAGACCACAAACTTGATGTCTTTCAACAAATTACCATGAAAAAAAAAAAGCAATGGCAGGTGTGACCTTAATTTATTTGCAATATTTATATACCGCCTAGAATTAAGTGGTTTACAATTTTCTTTTTCATGTACCGTTAGAGCCTTGGGCTAGGAACCGAGGATTAAAATCCTGTTTCTGTCACTGATGTTTTTTCCAACCTTGGACAAGTCAATTCACCCTCCGTTACTCGAAGTACCTACTTAGATCATAAACTCCGAACCTGCCCACTTTACCTATACGTGTAACTGGCCTTGAGCACGAGTTTGGAAAACGGGAAACCAATTTTTATTTATTTCCGTTACGCACAAAAACATTACGAGCGTTTGTTTACAAGTTACAGGGTTCAACTCGGGAATTTCCAAGATGGGGGAAATCACCAGCCAGCCATGGCAAGTTTTGAAATGTCCTGAAAAAAAAAAAAAATAAGCAAAGCACCAGTGTCGACTGGATGGGAGCGGGGCTCATTTGAACCCTTCGTGTTTTCCAAGGAGAGGCTGGAGCCGAGCGAACCGAACACTGCCCTTCCCCCGCCCCGTTACAACCATCTCAGGAGCGACCGCAACTGCCCCCGAGTCTCAACAAGTTTAGAGCCCTAACTCCAGCGCGCCACCTTCACCTGCGGCCACGTTGGGTCAACTCCTCTGCGGACAAGGCTTTAACTTAAAAAACGAACCCGAGGAAGACACACCGGGACGGTTTCCGACCTTATCCCTGTACCACAATGTAGTGACGAATTTAGCCCACTGGCGACTTCCAGCCAAAAGGAAATCGCGGAGTCCCTCCAGAAGAAGCGCTCACCCGCAGCCCCTTGCCGCCTTCCTCCCAGCTCACCGCGAACAGCACATGAAGCCCACGCCAGTGCCGTTCCTGCGGCCTATAACCGTCACTCGCAGAAGGAAATCCACCCTCCAAACGACAGCAGCTCTTGACCTTCAACGCTTTCCGTAGACCCAGCTTACTCGCGAAGTCACGCGGGCAGCGGAAGCGGAAACGGTTGTCAAGACAAACAGTACGAGTAATTTTTCCTGCTCAGGGTTAGTTAGGCGCCGCTCGCGCGGGTTTCCTTACTTTTTGTTGTGTCTCTCTGTTTACGTGGGGGATCAAGCATGTTGTTTAGCTCAGTGGAAAAGTTCGGATGATGTTAAGCACAGGGGAAGAGGACGGGGGAACTAAGGTTTTACTGTCTTGTTTCTTGCCGGATACATTACCCACTTGCACTCTCCCTAGTGCAATCTAGGAGGTTAGATTCCCTTGACTGCAGTTCATTATGGCGTCGGGGCTGCTGGGAGGCCGGGTTTTGAGTGCTTTCAGGTTGTTGCCTGTACCGCTGTACCGTAGTGTGTTGTATACGCAGAGCCGGGACAAGAAGCGCTGGCTGCGCTCTCACCTTAGATTACTGGAACGTGTGCGGCAGTTGGAGGGGCCTCCGCCGCCCACACCACGGTAATCAGGCCCAAAGTGGGAGTATTGTTGATGTCTCTAGTTGATACGGTTAGGGTTAACTATATTGTAATCCACTTTAAAGCTTTGGCTGTAGGTGAACTATCATATTTCATAAATATTGAAAATGCCATTAAAACAGTTACAGTTTATGCTTATGTGTTTCAGTGAATCTAGTGCAGGATGTAGCAAGGTGTGATGTGGGCACACGTGGCAACTTACGAATATATTTTTTGACCTATCTGTTATTCCATTAATGCTCTCTCTATACATGTTACTTTTATACACTATATTTCCCATGTTTCTTATAAATACTAATTGTATACCATGACGGTGCAATGTAAGCCACATAGAGCCTGCAAATATGGGGGATACAAATGCAATAAATAAATATAACATACCCGATTAAGATCAAATGTAAATGTGTGTAGATAGTTTACACATGCCTTCATGTATTTAAAATCATGGGTACGTTGTAACTCCACACATAACAACCAATAAGATGATTGTATGCTTCTTGAACAAGTTTTTAGAGTAACGTAGAATTTTCGAAGCACATAGACATACAAAGTTACATAGGTTACAATGGGGCTCATTTTTGAAACAAAAAATGTCCAAACAGCAACGCAAAGTGGCATTTGGACGTTTTATTTGCTAAAACGTCCACATCGCTATTTTCTAACCCCATTTTTAAGATGCTGTTCCATGCAGTTTGTATGCAGTGTGTCCAGATCTCAAAGGGATGTGTTGGGGGTGGGATCTGGGTGTTCCCAAAACTTGGATGTTTTTCTGCCATAGTGGAACAAAGCAAAAATGCCTGAGGCTAAAAGTTAGACATTCACAACTAAGGACCCTGTTTACTAAGCAACATTATAGGCGCGTTAACCATGTACGTGCCTACGTGGTTAAGCGCGCATGCTAAGTGTAGGTGTGCTAAAAACACTAATGCACCTTAGTAAACAGGGCCCTAAGTCACAAAAAGGTCCCCTAAATGGCCACTGGAGGGATTAAGGCAAGATACCCTTTACTCTCCCAGTGGTCATTGACCCCCCCATACCCCCCACCCCAAGATGTGAAAAAAACAGTACATACCAGCCTCTGTGATAGTTTCAGATGTTAAGGCCAGTCCTATTAGAACAGCAGGCACCATGGAGTAAATTACAAAAAATCAGGAAGATCAAATCCAACCAACCAAGTTAAACCTTAAACTCACTATAGTAAACTTGGGTTCAGAATAATTTATCTTTTTTTATATATATATGTATGCACTTTAAAAAAATGCTAAAGTGTTTTAAATTGTTTTAAATGTGCTCAGACCATACCGTTTACACCCATTATATCCCCAAGAGGAATATGTGGTGGTGTCACAATGGAACCATCATTGCACATATGATGTTCCACCTCCTAATATTTGTGTATGTACATAGAGCTGCGCCCAAGTAGATCTTACTCACCGATGTATGCGTATATCTATAATACATATGTATAAGTCATGGACTATTCACATTAAATATTGTTAGACTTGAGCTCAAACCTCCGCCCATAAATTATGGTACATTCCATATTACCTTCTGATACATGGATAATAAAACATACAGTTCATCGTTTGTTTAAACCTAAAGGAGGAATATGTTAATTCATGACACCCTGATTTCTCTTCCCCCACATATCTTACACAAACCAACCCACAATGCGATGTACACACATATTCACATAATTATTTCACTTCCCTTGGGGTATATTGTGCTCGTGCTTGTGCTTCATTAAAATCACATATCATTCATCCATTCCAATCTTGCCATCAAAATAACTGCTCCCTTTAACTCTGGCCGAGTTTCAAAAGTCTTCATCAGAAAGGGAAACTAAAAATAAAAACACACTCTTTTACAGACAAACCACACTTACAGGGTAAAGTATACACTCACAATGCTTCAGACAAACTCAATATATTAAAACAAAATAACTCACAATACTAATCTTTTAAACCAATTTGCAGGCATCATAAATCCCCCGGGTGGGATCGCCTCTGGAATCCTTCCTCACTCCTCAGAGAGCGTCTGACGTCACACTCCCATGCTCCTTAAGTACCTTTAGGTTTAAACAAACGTTGAACTGTATGTTTTATTATCCATGTATCAGAAGGTAATATGGAATGTACCATAATTTATGGGCGGAGGTTTGAGCTCAAGTCTAACAATATTTAATGTGAATAGTCCATGACTTATACATATGTATTATAGATATACGCATACATCAGTGAGTAAGATCTACTTGGGCGCAGCTGTATGTACATACACAAATATTAGGAGGTGGAACATCATATGTGCAATGATGGTTCCATTGTGACACCACCACATATTCCTCTTGGGGATATAATGGGTGTAAACGGTATGGTCTGAGCACATTTAAAACAATTTAAAACACTTTAGCATTTTTTTAAAGTGCATACATATACATATAAAAAGAGGTCCATGGAGTAGCCTAGAGGTTGGTGCAGTGCAGTGTAGAGAAGGAGACCCAATATCCCACTCTATCTAGGACACTTGCGGTGGAACTTATAAGCCCTCCAAAACTCACCAAAAACCTACTGTACCTACATATAGGTGACAAAGGGGAAAACAGTGAGATGTGTACCTGGGATCTTTTATGTTAAGTCCACTGCAGTGCCCCACAACTCTGCTGGGATTTCTGTATGGCCAGTCTACTATTAATAATGCAGTGTCAGTCCTGGTTTCCTCAAAGCTAAGAATTTATCAGCCCCCAAGGGCATGAGGTCAGCAAATAAAAAACTACAGGATGTAGTTTCTGTTAATTCCATCAGAATGTAAGAATATAGGTCTGCTGTTCTTTTTCATAGTGGGGCCCAAAAATGTGGAATACATTACCTTTTTATATTCTAGAGCTTCAAACAGAAAAAGAATTTCAGAAAGCATTAAAAACCTTTCTTTTTGAACAGTCTTATGATATGAGTTTAGCTGACAATTCTTAAATAATATGGGTTGTACTGTGGACATGTAAGAACGAGGCTGATTTGAGATTTTATATGTAATTGTATATCGTGGTATGTTTTTAATTATGTGTTACCTGTATTCTGCTTAGGGTTTGAGATAATGTGGAATATAAACATTTGTAAATAATGTTGGCTCCTCCGTCGTCCCAGTGGCTTGTTTTTGTGCATTTTGCACTTGGATAAACTTTTTTTTTGAAAATGGTCCAAAAAGATAGAAATGGCCATTTTCAGGAAAAAAAAAAGTTTTTCAGGTTCAAAAATGGCCACACTTGCTACTGGATTTTTGGAGTTTTCCGCAAAATGTTCAAAGTCAAATTTAGATGTCATATTGAAAATGCCCCTCTGTGTAACTTTGTAAGTCTATGTGCTTTGAAAATAAACACCATAGTAGGGACTGCAGATGAAGACCTGCATGGTCCATCCCATCTGCCGAACAGTCACATTATCAAATTGGTATTGAACCAACAATCCAATAGTATTACAACATTTTATTTGATAATTTGCACTTTATGGTGTATTCCTTTCCCCCACTGAGATATACTGGACCTGCATTCATAAAAAATATACATACTGGATTCTGATCTGTCCTTGCCGTTTTCAGAGTTCAGACAATAAAAACGTCTGCCTTGCACTGGCCCTACTTTCCACCTACTGGAGTTGTCATCGAAACCTTCTCTAGCCCATCCTGATCTGTCTTTTACCATATATGGGACACATTGCCCAGCATTGTCTTCACTTCCTCACTGCTGGGCAGGAGTGGTGCTAAGATGGCAGATGAACTTATAAATGTTGACGTGCTAAGGTTTGTTTTGATACTATCCTCTTTCTGTTTAGGGATCCTTTTATGTCTGTCTCACATATTTTTGAATTCCATCGCTGGTTTTCCTCCATCAGGAGGGCAATCCAGGCATCCACCACCCTCTCTGCGAAAAAGTAT
Source organism: Microcaecilia unicolor (assembly GCF_901765095.1). Lineage (NCBI taxonomy): Eukaryota > Metazoa > Chordata > Amphibia > Gymnophiona > Siphonopidae > Microcaecilia > Microcaecilia unicolor. The sequence continues at coordinate 169,815,908 of NC_044040.1, forward strand.
TTCCTAATGTTAATCTTATGTCTGCCACCCCGCAACCTCAATTTATGTTCTCTAGTGAAGTGGTCATTCACTGCTTCCACTGCATGCAAATCTCTCTCATGAATATTCGTTGTGGATATCCTGAAAAACTGACTGGCTAGGGTGCCTCCAGGACCAGGTTTGGGAACCACTGCTCTAGTTTTACCACTTCTCCATCTCTGGAAAAGATTTGTTTGTGGGTTAAGTCTGAAGACAAAGAACATGAAATAAAGAGGTAGGGAAATATCTGCATTGCCTGTGTTTGCATCTGTGGGGTCTTCATATATTTGTGTGTATGTCTGTATGTCTCCTGTGCTGGGTGTGTTTTGTATGTGGGGGAGTTGGCTAGGGTTACAGGGGCACTTGTGGGACGGTGGCAGGTTTGAGAGGGGGCTAGTTAGGACTATAAAGAGGTAGTTGTGGGGTACTAGTTTTGGGGAATGGAGGCAGTTTGTGGTGTGTTATGTCAGTAATGGTAGGGTAGAGTAGTTTTTAGGTGTGGGGTAGTGGTTTTTTTTTTTTTTAAAGAGTGGGCCAGGTTGCAGGAGATAGTTTTATGGGGTGTGGTAGTTGTAGAGGATATTTTTGGGTTGTGGGAGCAGTTTGTAGGGTGAGGCATTTATGAGGAGGGTAAGTTTTGGGGATTGTGGCAATTTGCGTGTTTGGAAGAGTAGAGCATTCCACCTCTGAAACTGCCTTGCACTGTTCTGTAAGAGGTATATTTCACTGTGTCTTAGTTTCTATGCTGCAGAAGCTGGAATTTCTTTTCCCATAGAAATGCATTGGGCCATATTTTGGGTGGCTCATTTCTATGAAACCCTGGCCCAATTTGGCCCATTTTTGAACTGAGTGTCTTTACCATTTTTTTCCCACATATCAAGTTTCATCCCATTCCATTTAAATTCTGATCTTTCTTTGCCATTTCTGGGACATAAACCATAGAAGTCTGCCCGGTACTATCCTTTCGTTCCAGTTGTTGTTGACGTCCTCTCTAGCCCATCCTAAACTGTCTTTGCCATATATGGTACACAGACTATAGAAGTCTGCCTGGCACTGGCCTTGGTTCTTCACAGCTGGAGCTGTCATCTAAGTACCAACTGACACATCACACACATGCAGTAATTAAGTTTTGTTTTTTATACCATCCATTTTCTATTTAGGGATCCTCTGTGTTCATCCCATGCCTTTTTGTATTTTGTCACCGTTTTTGTCTTCCCCAGCTCCCTCAGGAGGGCATTCCCAAGCATCAACCACCCTCCTGACATTACACTTAAGTCTACCACTCTGCAACCTCAATTCATGTCCTCTAGTTTTACCATTTCCCCTTCTCTGGAAAAAGATTTGTTTCTATACAGTACGTTTTCGCTATTTGCAATGGTATGTTTCCAAAAAATCTGCAAGAACCGTGAAAATGCGAAAGTTGAACTTGTTCCTATGGGAAATACAGGTTTAGGTTCCTGCCAAGCTCTGGCTGTGTGAAAATGTGAAAAGTGAAGCTTTGCTCCTATGAGAAATACAGGGTTGGATTCCAGCTTGCATTTTTTTCAGGCAATTAAAAATAAATACTGTATACTGAACACAAGTTACTTATTTGCTGTAACATTAAAGCAGTAGCAGTTACTAAAAGAAACATACACAGGAAAATAAAACAGCATTATACATCAACAACAGTAAGCATTTTTATACAGTAAAAGTCATTAACTAGAATCCTACATTTGATGGAGCTGAGGGAGATGTTTGCAGCTCCTTCACAGTAGGAGACGTTGAAGTCAAGGGCTTTGACTGCCATTTTCATTATATACGTAAAACAAGTCAGTCTCATCAACTTTGAAGTCCTACTCTGACACACAATCCTTCTTATCTCATCAGGTATTTTTTAAATTATTTGGCAGCTTATTTGGCAGCTTATTTGTCAGCTGAACCTGCCTCACCGGAAAGCTTTACATTTTTAAGTACATATATTGCCTTTTAAAATGTGCAGGTCAGCCAGAACTACCAGAAAAGGGTTTCATGTTTTCCCGGCTCTGGGTGATAAGGAGGCTCATTTTCAAAGCACATTTTCAAAAGAGAAAAACATCTGAAAAGTGGCACAAATCTGCATTTGGATGTTTTTCTCACAAAAAACGTCCAAATTGGTATTTTCAAAACCAATTTTTAGATGTTTTTCTATGAAGGCTATCAGAAATGCGTTGAAATCACAAGGGGGCGTGTCAGGAATGTGTTAAAGGAGGGATATGAGTGTCCCTAACACTTGGACGTTATTCAGCCATAATGGAACAAAACAAAACTGTCCAGGACTAAAACTAAAATGTTTTGAGCTAGACCTGTTTTTATAATGAATAAGGCACAAAAGGGTGCCCTAAATGAACAGGTGACCACTGGAGGAAATCAGGGGTGACCCTCCTCCAGTGGTCACTGACCCCCTCCTACTCCCCACAAATATGATTTAGCAACCTCTACGACAGCCTCAGATGTTAGTGCCAGGTTTATTAGAGCAGCATGCTTGTCCCTGAGTAGTATAGTGGTCAGTGCAGTGCACCATGGAGTGGGGGAATCTGGTCCCTATCTCCCTCTACCTGTCACATTTGTGGGGGAAACTGTGAGCCAAAACTCAACAGAAACCCACTGTGCCCCCTTCTATTGTGCACAGCTGTGGGCAGTAGGTTTTGGGTGGCTCAGCAAACAAGATAAGGGAGCAACAGTGAGATGTGTACCTGGGAGCATGTTTTTGAAGTCCACTAGGGTTCCCCATTTATCTCCTGGGATGTCTGGGAGACCAGTCTTAAAAATGCTGGCCCCTCCTACATCCCAATGGCTTGATTTCCTACGTTTTTCACTTGGTCCTTTTTTTTTAATGGACCAAAAAACAAAACGTCCAAAGCACAAAACCTTGTTAGAAACAAATATTTTCAAAAACAAAAGATAGACGTTTTTCTTTTTGGAAAATTAACTTTCTTATTCAGATTTTGGACATTTTTTTGCAAAACGTCTAAAGTCAGACTTACACATCATATTGAAAAATACCCGTCCACGTAACTTTGTAAGTTTCTGTACTTTGAAAATGAGCACCGTGACGATGCAAGACAAAGAAATGTATAAACACAACAGTGCTATCTGCCTTTTTTTTTTAATTGTCCACCATTTGCCTAATCCATAAATTCAGCAGCTTTTCCATCTTGAGGTGGCTTATATCAGTTAATAAGAGCATATCTTCTAATACCATAATCTCTTCACTAATCACAAATAAATTGTTTTAAACCATATCAAAAATGTTACCAATACATAAAGGCCCTCATTTTACAAACCCTACTTGCACTTGAAACATTCATAAACCGACACTCAAACATTTATCTTTCAAACAGCTGAACTTTGGCTGTTTTATTGAAATTCTAACAAGTAATGATCTGTCCAAATATGTGGTGGTGTTTCACAAGTTGCAAGTGTTGGCGTTTTGGAACTTTTTCACTTTAGTGACAAGGCAGGCTCATCAAGGACCCAGTGATCTACATCAAATGTCTGACACTATTTAGAATTTACATCACAACTTGCTGGAAACCATGTTTCAGATATATATCTACACTGATAATGGGGCTAGTGTAATAAGACTGCTCTGCTCTGAATCTGTGTGTATACTGTGGGTTAATTTTTTATAAGGTCTGTTCCACTTGTAACAAACCCTTATAAGATTACCCCCAATCTGCTGACGTTTACTACCTCCCTACCAAAACCTGGAGCTGCCAAGTTACACAGTTCCAAAGTGTGGATCTTAGGCTAGTCCTGGATTTTGAACAGCCTGTTGTGTAATGGACTAAACAAAATGTTTCCCTTCTGGAACAGGGTAAGTTGGTAGCTCTGCAAAGCCCCCAGCTCCCAAGTAGGTCAAATACATTTTTATATATATATATATATATATATATATATATATATATATATATATATATATATATATATAATTATGGTTTGTGTGTAAATAATTAATAGCCATATAGACAGTGCCTTCATCTCTTATTTCTTTACTGACATTGCAAAGTATGGTATAGATTCTCCTTTTGGGATATGCCAGATATTTTCAAGTGACCCAAACTGGCCACTGTGTTTTGAGAGTAGGGGTGGACCAAAAAATCTTCACAGCCAAATATAGTTTAACAGATTTTATTCAGCACCAAACATGTACTTGACCCAGTTTATTCAGCACCAAACGTGTACTAGACTTTGGTGCTGAATAAACTCTGTTGAACAATATTTGGCTGTGAAGATTTTTTGGTCCACCCCTACTCTCTGGCTTTCTATTTTGGACTTCACGTAGGGGGTTTTACGTTTACCCTTTGGTTTTGTTTTTGCACAGTGTTTTGAGACAGGATACTGAACTCGAATTGTTGATCCAATTCTGCATTGCATTTCTTATGTTCTAATCTCAAAAAGAGTAAAAAAAAATAATAACAGACAAATGACATCTGAATTGCAAAAAAAAGCTTTGTGAGTTATTCTTCATGCCCAGGGTAAAATTTTCCATAATATAATCTGTATTTCTGTTTTATGTGTATAAGAGGTGTTACACAATAATACACAAAATCAGACTAAAAAGAGTGTTGACTTTGTGAATATAGATGAATAAACCATAAGCTACGATCATGTTGTATATGCATTACACTGATGTCACTCTCACATTGAGGCATTTCACCCTTAAATGTTTAGTAGTAAAATGCTGAGGTTGGTTCATGTCAAGAAAAGGCATGTTCCATCCTCAGCTATGGGGCAGTGAAGTGTTTCTAAATTCTCTTCTGTGTGTATATTTTCAGCTCACATCAACCTAATTGGGACTATGAGGCAGAGATTCAAGCGTTTTGCCATCGATTACATGAAACCTTTACCATGGATCTTCTCAAAACTGCATTTGTGAATGCCTGCTATATTAAAAGTGAGGAGGCCAGAAGACAAAACCTTGGACTGGACGGGCAAGCAGTTGCACTGAACCTGAAGAATAATCAAGAGCTATCTGACATAGGGGCATCCTTTGCTCATACTTACCTCACAAACTGCTTTAAAGATGCTTACCCACAGATGCCCCTGGAGGGTATCAATGCCATTGTTGCTTTCCTTACCAAGCCAGAGCTCGTGTGCCATGTAGCCAGAAACCTGGGCTTTGAAGACTTGACTCTGAGCTTGGAGTGTCCTGTCCCACAGAATGTACTGCAGTGCACTTTCAATGCTGTGCTAGGTGCACTGCTGCAGAGCGCGGGGCCTCAGAGAACAGAGATTTTTATCAGGGTAAGCTGTTGCTTATCAGGTGGAAGTTAATACAGGGAAGCAATACTGAACTGGATTATGCCTGATCACATGACATAAGAAATTAATCTCAGTTTGTGCTCTGAAAAGTTCATTTTTGCCCCTTGCTGAGGAAGAGAATAGGATTCTTGAGTCCAGAAGTATGATCAGATGTCCTAATTGACTTACGTTCTCCTTGCTTTGGAAGTAGGGCTCTTTGTTTTGACTTTTTCCTGTACAAAAAGGAAGAATATTAATTTCATAATGTATTCAAACCATTTTCTGCTACGTCGGCTAGCAGAGGCTCTTGCCAACATATCTGCAAAGAATTCTACGTGTTAACATCCATGTAGAAATTATGTTGCTTTTCTTTTTGATATTTTGACCCAGCAGTTTCCTTCTGTTGTTATCTCAGCTCAGTTGAAACCAGTCTCTTTTCAAGCTACCGGATCATGGAATTTCATTTACACTTGCACAGAGTTTTTCTAAATGTTTTTAGCACCCCCCCCCCCCCCCCCCCCCCCCCCGCAAACTCTATTTTGCTCAATCAGGGGTCACAGCTTACAGCTCCCTCCCCTATTGGGTATGCATGCACCCTAAACCTGGCCAGTGTTGCTTCCTTTTTTGAATCTCATAAACAAAGTCCATTGTGTCCTGCTAAATATGGATCCGATATTAAGATACACAGGCTTCTGTTAGTGATGTAAGAATTAAAGTTGAGTAGAAAATCAGCTTTTAGCCGAATTGCATTGGCTACCAATTGATCAACATTTTTATTTTTAACTAGGTGTTCTCAACCTAGTGTTCGGCACACACCAAGCCAGATGTTCATTGTGGTTATGTATAAAAGACGTTTGCATACAGTGGAGGCAGTGCATGCAAATTGATATCATGTATATCTACAATGATATCAAAAACAAGACTGATTTGGTGTATCCTGAACACTGGATTGAGAACCTCTGTTTTAAACTGATATATTTAGTGTTTAATGCTTTATCTAGAAGGGCCTTTATATTTACAGGATCTTTTAAAATTATATGAATCCTCTGCCAGTGGTTCTCAAACCTGTCCTGGGGGGCCACCAGCCAGTCAGGTTTTCAGACTATCTGTAATGAATATGCATGATACTTGTGTGCCTCTCACCTCAATTATATGCAAATCTTTCATGTATATTGATTAGGGATATCCTGAAATTTTGACTGGCTGGTGGTCCCCCAGGATAGTTTGAGACCTGCTGCTCTACGTGAATTTGTTCTTCTCAGCGAGGTCTTTTAGTGATCCTAAGTGGGGGGGAGGGGTTAAATTTATAAAAAGTCTTTATTGAAATCTTTAAGCCATACAAATAGTGCCACCAAAACAAGGCGCTAAAGAACAATCAAAACATTCAGAGAGGTGAAACCACCCCTTGTAACAGGAAAAACACCCCAATTCCTTGAAAGACACAAACAGAGCATTAACTGTTTAAGATCCTAAGTGCTTTAAAGCTACAGTCTACTTGTAAATGCTGATTTTTTTTTTGTACCCCACGCTTTCCCATTCATGGCAGGCTCAATGCGGCTTACGTATACAGGTACTTATTTGTACCTGGGGCAATGGAGGGTTAAGTGACTTGCCCAGAGTCACAAGGAGCTGTGCCTGAAGTGGGAATCGAACTCAGTTCCTCAGTTCTCCAGGACCAGAGTCCACCACCCTAACCACCAGGCCACTCGTGTCAGGGCCTAAACCAGGGGTTGCCAAACTTTTTCATTTCATAGCACCCTTAGTCTCCGAGCAATTTTTCATGACCCTCCCCCCCCCCCCAATCCACATGAGTCTCTTCACCCCCCCCCCCCCCAGGCCACATAGGTCTCCCTTTCCCTGCAGTCCCCTCTCCCCAGAAAGTCCAGCACACCATTTCCTGCAGTCCCCTCTCCCCAGAAAGTCCAGCACACCATTTCCTGCAGTCCCCTCTCCTCCCATAAATCCAGCACACCTCTGCCTGCCCCAAATACAGCATTACTCGCTACCTTCCTTCCTGCAAGTCCAGGATCACTGCCACTTCCTTCCCCTACTGCCGCTGCAGCTTACATTTTCGGGCTATCAGTGATTCATAGAGGCAGGCACTCCAGGGCCTTCTCAGTCTGCTATGTCCAGCCCTCTCTGATGCAGCTTCCTGTTGCAAGGGCTGGACGTGGCAGAGGGAAGTCCCCACATTGCCTGTGTGAATCGCAGATGGCTCGAAAATGTAAGCTGCAAGCACTGCAGCAGCGGCGGGGGAAGAAGCAGGAAGCAGCAGATTCTGGACTTATGGGAGGGGAAAGTAGGGAGCTGGATTGTGGGTGGTGGGAGGGAGGTCAAGATTTGCCACGGCACCTCTGAGAGTTTGCTGCGGTGCACCAGGGTGCCGCACAGTTTGTGAAACGCTGGCCTAAACTATGGAATGAGTTAACCCTTTTGATTTACGCTAAATATAGGGGTCCTGTTACTAAAGTGCAGGATGTGCTACTGCTTGCTTTTCACAGCTTAAAATGACTTACCACAGGTGCAAGTTCCAAATCGTCACATGCTACCTGTGTGCTAAAATATGTTTTTAATTTTTTTATTGGAGAGGATGTTTTAGGGACAGAGAGTAGGTGTTCCTGTGCTAATCAGTTAGCACATAGGTGTTGATAAGTTCTCCCGTGGTAATTCTTTTTAATGACCGCTCACTAATAGCAACATTACCGCATGCCCATTAATAGAAAAATTAGAAAATTGGCCATTTTACAGCTGCAGTAAAAAAAAATGGCCTTAGTGTACGGGAAAAATGTGTGTAAGAGCTCACTAAGGCCACTTTTTACCGCAGCTTAGTAAAAGGATCGGTAATGTTTTGTAAATTAAAAAAGAAAAACTTTAAAAACATAGTTTTATGGGAAATTGATCTTCTGAAGATGTTTGGTTAATTTTATTTTGTGATTTATAAGTCACTGGAATTGATTAGGGGTGGGTGATTGATCAAGTGTATTGTGATATTTATTTGTTACATTTGTATCCCACATTTTCCCACCTATTTGTAGGCTCAATGCGTTTTAATAGTTGTAATTTGCCTTGAGTAGTTTGAGGTGAACAATCAAATTTGTACAATAAAGTATTTTTATTGCTGTAACTTTATTTTTCTGTTAGTATGTGATTTTATTTTTTTTTTTTGCAAGGATACCATTTATAAGAGCTTAGGTTTTTTTGACCTCTTGTTAACTCATTTTTCTTTCTTAGGATTTTCTGATTGCACAGCTGATTGGGAAAGATCTTTTTGATATCTGGACTGTTGTGAACCCTATGGGATTGCTGTTGGAGGAACTGGCCAAAAGAAATATTTCAGCTCCAGAGCCAAGGCTCACCAGGCATTCGGGAGTCAGCACTGTTGTGTCGCTGTACTTTGTTGGATTGTATTGGTTAGTAAAAGTTGTATCTCAAGCTTTAATTTTTTTTTTTTATTCATATAGAAATAAACATAACAAACATTTTTAAAAAACACCATCAAACTAGCACATGACATACTGTGACCCTTCAGTATATGGCTGTAGAAATAGATGACATTCATTACAAAAACATCACCCCACCCCCCTTCCCCAAACTTTATTACACCTCCTGGGTAGAAACAGGTTAAAATGATTTTTCCTGATAATTTCTTCTTTTTTGGGGGGTGGTTGTTTTTGGTTTTTACTCTGTGTTGTCTAAGGGGCTGATGCTCAAATCAAGCCAGGCTTGCAGTGTTTCACTTAGACTGGTTTCAGCCAGTCTAAAAGAAAAGTTATTGTGCAGCCAATGCACAGTGACTTTCAGCTACTGCTTCACGTGCGCGGAGCCTGCGTGTATTAAAATGAGCTCATTAGCTATTCCGTGTGGTTCACGGAAAACATCTGCCCTAGTGGCTAAAAACTAACAGCTGTCATTGGGGGTTCCCATGCTATCTGGAGCTGTCGTTGTGGTTCCCATGCTATCTTTCCTGTCAATGCCTGAGCACTGATTGACTAAGGCATCAAAAGGAAAGTCGGCAGCACACCAGTTGTCTGTAGCAACCCCCACACACATACCTTAAGAAATCTCTGGTGGTCCGGTGGACCTCCTGACCCCCAAAACGAAGTCACCTGTGGACCCCCAACTCCCACAAAGCCTTTAAATCCTCCTTGGTGGTCCAGCAGACCCCAAACCCCCCCTCCCCTGAACAAAAAAAAACCCTCATAGACCCCCTAATCCACTAAGCCTTAGTGGTGTAGTGGAATTCCCCTTCACCACTCCAGACCCCTGCACTTACCTTAAAGTTGGAGGCAGGAGGACCGCCTGCGTCAAAATGGTGGTGCCCAGCCCCTCCCAGAGTATCCTGGGATGGGCCTAAGCACCATATAAGGACACCAGGGCTTAGTGGATTAGGGGGTCCGGTCCAGAATTATTTATTTTTGGGGGGTGGGGTGGGGTTTGGTTCCACTGGGCCACCAGAGATTTTTTTTGGTTCGGGGGGTGGCGAGGGGTCAGGGTCCGCTGGACCACCAGGGTTTGATTTGGAGAGGGCAGTGGGGTGAGGTCGAGATCACGGTCCACTGGGCCACCATAGGGTTTTTTTATTCCAACGGGACAGAATCAGACCACCAGGGAGTTTTAAAGGTTGGGGGGGGGGGGGTTAGGAGGTGTCTGAACATTGCTGGGACACACACACAACAGCTGTGCCAGGAATGTTCGGACCCTTTTACCGACCAATGCTCAAAAGTAACAGCGTGCATATAATTTGCATTCTGCTAGTTTAGAGCATTGATCAGTAATTCTGACTTGTGTTGAGCTGCTGTTTTTCCAGTACTGTTCTCTACAGCGCCAGAGTTTTGTGCATTGGCCCCTAAGTTTGCTTATTTTTGCCTCCCTTCACGCTTGTTCATCCCACCTTTCCTCAGCTTAAGAAAAAGTTGAAAGTACATTTTATTTCCTCCAGCTGATTATCTTTCAGATACATAATTAGTCAACCATACGTTTTGATTTGACCTTTTAATATACTTTTAGGAACTGAATTTGTGTTTTCTTCCTCTCTCTGGCATCATAGAGGTATTCTTATGTTTAATTTGAATTAAACACTCTGTACACTGGGTACCTTTTACTATATTTGTTTTAATAATGATATAAATGTAAATTTTGGTAGACTAAAATTTGTTTAAAATTCTTTGACTTTTTCTTATAGTGAAAAGAAGCTGTTAGCAGAAGGTCCCGGAGAAACCATGCTTGCTGCAGAGGAGGAGGCTGCTCGGGTGGCACTGCGCAAGCTCTATGGGTATACTGACAACAGGCGACCTTGGGATTACTCTCTACCCAGGCAGGAGCTGGGAGCAGTAAAATCTGTCAGCAGTAACTGAGACCAGTTTATTTACTTTCTCTGATCCTTCCTTTCTACTTACTCCAGTAGTGTCTCCTATCCATTGCAAATTTTAATTTTACTTTGAGTAGGAGGCTGGGGCAGGAGAGAAGGACCTGCAGTATTAATTCATAGAATAAGTGCTGAACAGCTAAGTATAGCATGATCTGCTGCCTCATAGTTTCTCAGTCACTTGTGAGCTGAGCCAGTTATTTGGTGGAGCTTATATGAAAATAATGCTGTGAGTAGGAGATATAGAAATCACAGTTTCACTACCAGACCTGCTCTTCATTGTTGATGGCTGTGTAATTTTTGTTTTAATAAAAGCCTTTACAGAAAACAGATGGTACCTGTGTAACAGCTTTTAATATAATACAGACATATAGTTTAATGTTATGTTCTGGTGAATGTTTTCCACCATATCCATGTTTTTATAGCTGTACAGTGAAGAACAAATATTCATTTTGTTGAGATTATTGACAAAATGCTGTTTCTTTGAAAAATTTCAGCCAATTAAAATGCAAGAAGCAGTACACTATCTACGTTTGTTTTCTTATTTCTAAACTATGAATTCTTGTCTACTTTTACTGACCCAATAGTTTCCTTCTAGAGTGGAAGAGTATCCTAATGGTTATTTATTTATTTTATTTTTGTTACATTTGTACCCCATGCTTTCCCACTCATGGCAGGCTCAATGCGGCTTACATGGGGCAATGGAGGATTAAGTGACTTGCCCAGAGTCACAAGGAGCTGCCTTTGCCTGAAGTGGGAATCGAACTCAGTTCCTCAGGACCAAAGTCCACCACCCTAACCACTAGGCCACTCCTCCACAGAGCAGTGGACTGGGAACTGGAAGGAACCAAAAGAACCAAACAAAGTCCCACGGGATGAATGAAAGTATGCAGGGAAGTGGGAACAGAGGAAGGTCTTTGCATACTGGGAACTGGAAGGTCCAAGTTCAAATTTCTTATTCCATCAATGTGATTGTTGTTGTATTATATTGTAAGCTACATTGAGCCTGCAAGTAGGTGGGAAAATGTGGGATATAAATTAAGCAAATAAATAAAATCCCACAGCCTTGTACAAGTCACTTAACCTTCCATGCCTCAGGAGAAGGCAGCGGCAAACCAGGAGTCTGTTCAACTCAAAGGCTCATCTGGAGTTACTTCCTTTTCTTTTATATTTGCAACTTGATCAGAACTAGGGCTGGAACCTGGCTCTGTGAACTTTTATTTATAAGTATTTGTGATTTTCCTCCTCTTTTATTATATACCTCTCCTCTTAACTCAGCCTAGCCATTGCTGCAATGACTGTCCTTAGCTGAGAACCATACACCACCGTGACTTCCACAACCCTGCAATCCTGGGCCCTGAATCTGGCCACTAGATGTCACCAATGCATGGCTTCCTCACAAGGGCTGTGAATGCTGCTTCTGTGGCATCTCCAGCCTTGGCTGATCTGGGGAGTGGAAGATTTGACTTCACAATCAGATTCTAGGTTCTCTTCATGAGCCACCAGCCTTGCTCTTCTCTTGCTTTTTTATACTTGAGTAAACTTAAGCTTTCAATAAAGCATGGAGGAGTAAAATTTCCTGACCGCCTCCTTTATCATAAAGCCTTCATTATGCAACATGGCTTGGATTGGGTCGCTCCCACAAATGTCACCTCCCCGCCACGCTGGGTATCCTTTGAACGAGCTCTCATTGACCCGCTAGAGCACTCCCATCTCATTGGCATGCGCCTCCCTAAGAGTATTGTTTCTAACCCAATCATTAGCACCACCTATAAATTAATGGTATCTTTGGATAAATCTGTGGGTATTCCCTTGGTCTGATATGCCACTCATTCCTTTATGGAATAATCCCAACTTTAAAATTGGTAATAAGCAGGTCTCGTGGGCTCAGTGGCAGCGTATTGGAATCTGGTCCTTAAAAGATATGATCCATCTGAGTAGTCAGACCTGGAAATCATTCTCAGATATGCAAGCAGAATTTTCATTGCCAGTTGGCCAGTTTTACCAATGGCTTCAGATTAGCACCATGTTAAAAAAAGAAGACTAAAGGTAAATTGCAAATGCAGTTCTTGACCCAAACCCCAGAGCTTATTTTCATTTGAGGCTTCAGCATACTGGTCACGCTGCTTCCCACGTTTACAAGTATCTTCTCAGCAAATCCCGCACTGCCTGTATGGGTTTACGTAGGTGTTGGGAAGAGGACCTTCAACAGCCTATCCCTGATTCATTGTGGGAACAGCTTTGGAAGTCCCTCTTCAGATGCTCCAGTTCTTCCACTATACAGTCTTTGTATTTTTTTATGCATAGATCTTTATGAACGCCTTATAAAAGATGCATGTTATTTCCCCCTCCAACCCTAATATCTGTTGGTCTTGTCTGTCTCAAGTGGGCAATTTAAAGCACCTTATATTTGACTGTGTATGCATTTGGCAATACTGGTCAGAAGTCTGGTCACAATTGGTAGACATTTTTCGCCATCCTGGCTCAATCACTTTTACATTTGTGATACTTAGAGATCAGTGCTATAGAAGTTTGCTGACTCACAGTGAAGGGTCTCTGATTAACACCATGGTATCTTTAGCGCTGAAGGTAATCTTCTCGCATTGGAAGTCCTTACAGCAAGCCACCTTCCAGGAATGGTGGAACTTAGTGCTTCAAATATACAAGTATGAATCACACCTTGCTAAGCAGTCTCCGCGGTTTGTGCGTTAAAGGGAGAAATGGCTACCGCTTGTATCTCACTTCAACGTTGTACAGTGATACGCAGAAATATTGATGTGTCTCATCTCTCTTGCATGCTCTACACTCTGATTTGGCTCCTCCAGCTCCCCTCTATTCTTCCTCTCTCTTTTCTTGCTTTTATCTTAACCTAGACATGGATAGTTGTTTTCACCTATGAGCGCCAGGGTTACTTTTTACTGTAAAGTGTTATCTGTTGTTTTGTTGTGCTCTCTTGTTTATCTTCGTATTGAAAACTAATAAAAAATAAATAAAAAGAATCACTAATGCACTGACTACAGCAAAAAGTTAGCATGCATGTGTGACTGCATCACACATGTATGCTTTGCTTCTTGGCATTACTAGAATTAATGACTATTAGAGCAGATGGCATTGGCTGGAATATGGAGTGGCTTTGGACTACAGTTTTGGTCAGGTATTCCCTAAATATTGTTTTTATGTCCGATCATTTTCTGTTGCCCTGGAAGTAGCCAAATTATTAATTTGGTTTCAAATCAGCACACAAATATTCTGTGGCTTTAAAGGTCAATAAACAACAGCAGTAGCACTTTATAAATTGTAAAAAGAAAACAGTAGGAAGATGTAGTCATAAAACAGGGGTGTCTGATTTTTTGTGTGTATGTGAAGAGAGGGATGACAAATCTGTTCAAACTTTCTACAGTTGAAAAAACTTTAACGTTATGAACTTCTTTTTATTTCAAAGGTTTATTAAACAGACTAGTAAAAAAGGCCCGTTTCTGAGACCAATGAAACGGGCGCTAGCAAGGTTTTCATTGGAATGTGTATGTTTGAGAGAGTGTGAGAGAGAGAGACAGAGTGAATGTGCGAGTGTGTGTGACATAGAGTGAGGCTGTGTGTGTGAGAAAGAATGAGAGTGTGCGGCAGGGCCCCCCCTCTGAAGATTTTTCTCACACTGCATTTGGGTTTAAACGTTTCTGAAACTATGCCTCTGTGTCTTTTATGAACATAGCCAAAGGTGTCTCCTTTGAAACTGAATGGTTTCTTTTCAATTCTTACAACATTGCTGCAGTGCTCAGTCTTAATGTTTGTAAAACAATAAGCAACTTAGGTTTCAGATCCCTGCCCAGTGTCTTCTACCGCCTATCTCAGATTACAAATATAAAATTAGATAATCATGTTCCTTTCTTCTACTGGAAGGTTTCAGATTGTCTAGACATTGCAAATGTGTTCCCGACCATCCCAAAGATATTTGTATTTGTTTCCAAAGTATTCCATAATACTGGACTGGAATGTTCTGGAAAGCAGTATGTTTAAATTATTACTGCTCTGAGTTTCTTTCCTCATGTATCTGTACCCTTTATGCTGCTTTTCTTACTCTTAACACACAATCTGACTGTATTAGCTTTCTGCACTCTCTCTTTCCTTGCCTATCTATATCAGCGTTAAGTGCAGTGATGTGTAGTGTACTTTGTATGTAGTATATGATTATACATTAGAATACATTTATTTCAAAGATACTGTATTCAGGACGCAGTCAGTTTGTCTGTGTTGATATCACAGATGGAAAGTAGCAGGTGGAAAACCCTAGAACATACAGTGGGGGAAATAAGTATTTGATCCCTTGCTGATTTTGTAAGTTTGCCCACTGACAAAGACATGAGCAGCCCATAATTGAAGGGTAGGTTATTGGTAACAGTGAGAGATAGCACATCACAAATTAAATCCGGAAAATCACATTGTGGAAAGTATATGAATTTATTTGCATTCTGCAGAGGGAAATAAGTATTTAATCCCTCTGGCAAACAAGACCTAATACTTGGTGGCAAAACCCTTGTTGGCAAGCACAGCGGTCAGACGTCTTCTGTAGTTGATGATGAGGTTTGCACACATGTCAGGAGGAATTTTGGTCCACTCCTCTTTGCAGATCATCTCTAAATCATTAAGAGTTCTGGGCTGTCGCTTGGCATCTCGCAGCTTCAGCTCCCTCCATTTCAATGGGATTAAGGTCTGGTGACTGGCTAGGCCACTCCATGACCCTAATGTGCTTCTTCCTGAGCCACTCCTTTGTTGCCTTGGCTGTATGTTTTGGGTCATTGTCGTGCTGGAAGACCCAGCCACGACCCATTTTTAAGGCCCTGGCGGAGAGAAGGAGGTTGTCACTCAGAATTGTACGGTACATGGCCCCATCCATTCTCCCATTGATGCGGTGAAGTAGTCCTGTGCCCTTAGCAGAGAAACACCCCCAAAACATAACATTTCCACCTCCATGCTTGACAGTGGGGACGGTGTTCTTTGGGTCATAGGCAGCATTTCTCTTCCTCCAAACACGGTGAGTTGAGTTCATGCCAAAGAGCTCAATTTTTGTCTCATCTGACCACAGCACCTTCTCCCAATCACTCTCGGCATCATCCAGGTGTTCACTGGCAAACTTCAGACGGGCCGTCACATGTGCCTTCCGGAGCAGGGGGACCTTGCGGGCACTGCAGGATTGCAATCCGTTATGTCGTAATGTGTTACCAATGGTTTTCGTGGTGACAGTGGTCCCAGCTGCCTTGAGATCATTGACAAGTTCCCCCCTTGTAGTTGTAGGCTGATTTCTAACCTTCCTCATGATCAAGGATACCCCACGAGGTGAGATTTTGCGTGGAGCCCCAGATCTTTGTCGATTGACAGTCATTTTGTACTTCTTCCATTTTCTTACTATGGCACCAACAGTTGTCTCCTTCTCGCCCAGCGTCTTACTGATGGTTTTGTAGCCCATTCCAGCCTTGTGCAGGTGTATGATCTTGTCCCTGACATCCTTAGACAGCTCCTTGCTCTTGGCCATTTTGTAGAGGTTAGAGTCTGACTGATTCACTGAGTCTGTGGACAGGTGTCTTTCATACAGGTGACCATTGCCGACAGCTGTCTGTCATGCAGGTAACGAGTTGATTTGGAGCATCTACCTGGTCTGTAGGGGCCAGATCTCTTACTGGTTGGTGGGGGATCAAATACTTATTTCCCTCTGCAGAATGCAAATAAATTCATATACTTTCCACAATGTGATTTTCCGGATTTAATTTGTGATGTGCTATCTCTCACTGTTACCAATAACCTACCCTTCAATTATGGGCTGCTCATGTCTTTGTCAGTGGGCAAACTTACAAAATCAGCAAGGGATCAAATACTTATTTCCCCCACTGTAACTGCTAGTGAGGAAGCTGAGTAGCAGTGGTAGCAGGGAGCATAACCCTTCCCCCCCCCCCTAAGTTCAGGAGGAAATGAGACTGAAAGGGCTGCTGGAGAGTCCAGGC
This sequence comes from Microcaecilia unicolor, assembly GCF_901765095.1. NCBI lineage: Eukaryota > Metazoa > Chordata > Amphibia > Gymnophiona > Siphonopidae > Microcaecilia > Microcaecilia unicolor. The sequence goes on from NC_044040.1 coordinate 169,832,549, forward strand.
CCTACCCCTCAGAGAAGAGAAGCTGCTGGCAGCTGAGGAGGAAGGAGAGAGGGACTGTATTCTATACACCCAGCATCCATGTATATGTGCATATGTACACCCCCACTATCCAAGCATATATGCACATACAGTCACCCCTACCCCAACTACATAAACCTGAATCACTTCCACACAGCCACCCATAATATCCTCAACTGCCCTCTAGCCACATACACCCAACCTCCACCCTCGTATAGCAACTGCAGGATCGACACGCCTAGTGCTCCTGTACCATACAAATGCTGGTTTCAAAATACTAAACTCATTTCTTCCAATTTATTATCATTTCTAATTCTTTATTTTCAGCAATGCAACTTGTGAAGCACTGTTGTTTCTTCAGTACTCACAGAATAATGCATCAAAAATGTACAGCATCAGATTTTCCCATTTTCAATCCTCTCCCCCCCCCCCCCCCCCCCATCCCAAATGATCTCCTTAGACTGATTAAGAATGTTATATCACAGGGTCATCATCTGTTCCCTCACCCTGATGCTCAATCTGTTGCATCCATGGTTGCCATATCGATAGTTTTATGTACTTTAAAGATGTCAATTTTGACATATGATAAACATGCCATACTATGTTACATACATTTAATCTGCGGAACTTCAACTTCTTTCCATATAGAGGCTACGGCTGTTCTTGCCACTTTAGGCAAGATTCTATATAAGGCACCTAAAAATCCATGCAGTAAACATTTCTGCCTAAGCGTATTGTATAACTGACGCTTAGATTTAGGCACAATATATAGAATATGCTTAGTTGATATCCCAGCACTTAAAACTATGTGTGTCCATTTATACCAATAAAAATGTGGTGTAAATCCCTATGTGTAGGTTTACGTGCACTGGGCCATATTCTATAACAATGCGTGTAAATTTTGGAACACCTGCAAAATGCCTATTTCCCACTCCATAACCACTCCCTTTTTGAACTGCACGCTTTAGAATTTAGGTGCAGTTCATTACAGAATCCGCTTAGTGAGTTATGTGCATAAATTCTAATTATTGCCAGTTAGTGCTCATTATTGCTTAAGTGCTGTTAAATATACAGATTGGCTTGTTAAGTCAATTAAGTTAAGCGCGTTGTTATAGAATATGCCTGGATTTTGGTGCGGATCTCTAGGTGTGTTACATAGAATCAGACAGTCACAAATTCACCACTGTAAAACTCTGAACAGTTTGGTTCAATAAAATAGTCAATATATTGCCATCCACTACTTGTCCTATGGCAGCTTGCAAAACATAACACACTTTAACCCAAAATGCATGTACCTTGGGTATTATAATTATCTTCACCATTTTTTGGATGTTCTACACAAACAACCAACTAGTCCAGCTGCTATCTGATCAATGCTAACCAAAAATCTCAAGTATAGCAATGACAGAGAGGGCAACGTACGTTACAAGATGGAGAACCTTCTGATGAGCTTCATTGATATTAATAAAGGGAATTCCTTCTAGACCGTGGCCAAATGCTGTAGCATTGTCAAGTGACTGGATAAACCCGGGCACACAGGCTGTGTTTATGAACTATGTCAGATCAAAGTTGAGGTCTTTGAAGGAATTGAAAAGTAAAATCACAAAGAACTATTGATTTACAGGTGCCTGAATAAAATAGTCTCCCAGATCTAGCGCCCATAACTTACAAGTGCCAGTGAGCTTCTGAGCAGGTGTGAAGGTGCACATGTGATGTACGTGCATATCTTATAAAATAACAACTCCACCCCCAGGAATGCCTGCATTTATAAGTACATTCCTTCATGATGGTGCATACTAACATACATATGTACCACTATGTAATTTTATAAAATGTCCTTTCTGCACATAAACAGGTTTTGAACTTTGAAAAGATTTCATAAAACTACCATTGTAGTAACTAACTGTATCATAAAATGATTTACTGTTTCTTATTGCCATGATTGGTCAAAAAGGTTTCATAAACATAATGTTGGTTTTGTGCTGCTTTATGCATGAACTTTGCATCAGTTTCTGAAAGGGAAAATAATGAGTACACTTGCCCTTTGAAATGTACCTTGCGGAAAGTGTACCTCACATGGATTGTTTTGGTGCAAAGAGTTTGCAAAATGCCCTACTTTTCTTGTGCAAACAGCTGAATCAATTGGCCCATTGTTTCAGGCCCTATTCATAATATTTCTTCTTTTGTAATGTTTTATGTACTTTTCTCATCAACTAAGGGAAAAAACATGATGTGACATTTTCTCAAATAAAGTTTATATTATCTTCATGTTGTACATCAACAGCATCTTGGCACTCAAAGCAGCATGCTCAAAGATAGCCTGACACCAACCTAGAAGCTGCAAGGTGTTTAGAGGGCTAGAGCAAGGGTTTGTGCAACCTAAGCGAACCTTCAGCACCCCTTTCCCTCCCCAAGATGACAAGCCTTTAAATATTAAATATAACACACACAAAAATTGAGGGCAATTTCCAAAAATCATTTACCCAGGTAAATAGGATATTTGAAATTTGCCCATTCTTCCTGCAGATAAAAGTACACAGTGATTGTTCTTTGAGTTTGTGTGGCTGTGAAAATCTGTTGTTTTGACTGCAGGTGCTAGAAAACTTCCTGAAATTCAGGGGGTAATTATCAAGCTGTGGTAAAAGTCAGGCTTTTACTGCACCTTAATGTACCATGTGAGTGACTAGTCTGCAGTAGCTCAGTACTGCAGGTTAGTCGCTCCTGTGGTATATGAATAACCCTACTTGTGACCTGTCTCGCAAGCAGCATTATGTTACTATTCCATGAGCATCAGGCCACAATGCTGCAGCCTGATATTTCTAGACCATCTTAAAGGAGCTGGGCAAAGTCAAGTTGAGCTGCCCTCCCCAAGCCCAGAGCTTCCCACCCACAAGGCCCCCTGCCCTTCCATAGCCCCCACTACCACCACACACACCTACCTTCCCAAAGCCTTTGTCTCTAGTGGGGTTGGGCAGGAACAGTCCCCAATTGGAAGGAGGAGGGGCTGGTCTTATCTACACAAAGTGAGAGAAAAACAATTGGGTAGCCTGGATCAGACAATTGACTGTTACCTGCCATAATCTAGTATATTGCATAACAGACATTTAACTTTTAGCCAATTGTCTACTTTACATCTTTTTTTCTTAATAAACATATAAGGTTGTGTGAAAGCAAAACATATTTTATCCATCACTGCTGTATTCTGCTGCCTAGACCATGTCATGACATTGAAGAACGAGATAGGATCTGAATAGAGCAAAGTCAAGTCAATGGCACCCAATTTATGAGGATAAAGTATTGACAGTAAAATAAAAATACCAATTGCATACCTAATGTTCAGGAATGACCTATTACAGTTTGATATGCCGCCATCTCTTCGGTCACAAATCAGTGGCCCTTTCAATAGTGCAAAGATAGAAACTAAAGTACAATATATAGCTCCAATGACAGCATACTTAAGAAGGCTGATGAGAGCATCTAGAAGAAAACAAAGCTGACCAAGGATTAACTTGTGTAATATTTCTGCTCAAACCTTTAATCAGATTGCCATGTTCAGATAGAAATAAAAATTAAATGAGCTTGTACTTGTTAAATAAACCATTTCATTTGCTGATTTCTTGGATAAGACCAGTTTCCTCCATCTACGGCAGTCAGATTTTAGGAAATCATCGTACCAAGAAAGCATTGATTGTAATGTTTAGTGAAATATATTTACATCTCCTGATTTAATTTATGTGTGCTGCATTTAAACCTTATAAACCATGAACTCTTGTTGGATAGAATGAGTAGTATTGGTAGTGAAGGGACCACCTATCAACGATTTCTATCTATCTGATCACATGTGTTTGTGTAGGGGATGTCTTTCTAGAGCAGGCTTGTGCAAGTTTGATTCTCGAGGGCTACAAACAGGCCAGATTTTCAGAATATCCTTAATGAATATGCATGAGAGAAATTTGGACAAACCTGTTCTAGACTTGAATCCATGTTTATTTTACATTTGATATACTACTTGTTCAATACAAAGCGGTTTACATTTAAAAATTGCCCAATAAAAATGCCCATTTCTTTGATAGAAAAGCCTAACCACACAACAGAAAAATACAGTTTGCACAAGCACACAACCAAAATAACAGTCATGTACATGCATTATAAGGAGTCGCTGGGCTCACCCCTCAGCACGACCACTCAACTTCCAAAACTCTGAGTAAACAAAAACCTTTTTTTGCATCAGCTTCACCTCTAATATATTTAGGCAAATCATTCTGCCAATATGGTGCTAGGTAAAAGAATGCCCTCTTCTGGGTCCATTCAGTTTGATGTTCTATGGTCTTATGTAGACCTTAATGCCCTACTGGGAATATATACTCAAAATTCAAATGCTTCAAAACTTTAGAACTCAATGTATTAAATAGATACAGGGCTCACAACTCAGTTATTTCCATCACTTTTCATCAGAAACCTCTGCTGGTGATTTGTTTCACATGAGGAGCCACTGCCCCATGACTCACCATCATCATCACTGGTTTCTCTCATGAAATTTATCTGATACTAATTATTTGTCACTGTAGTTATTTAAAATTTTCTTTTCTCAGTTGCAATTAGAAACAACTTATAATCCTAACCATTACTGAATAAATTACTTAACTTAAAGGACCCATTGCCGACGTGGGCCATGTTTTGCTCCAGTGAGGAATGCATCAGGGCTCAATCCTGAGTAGAGCTTCTGCAGCAGCTGACAGGTCTGTGCTGGAGGCACTGGGTGGAAGACTTCTCCTCTGGCCTCCTGAGAATATATGGCAATGCATGCAAATAAGATGGCTGGCAATAATAGGGCATACTGCATACTAACTTCAGTACTTTAAACTTAATTCTTTGCACTATAGGTAACCAATGATAACTTTTATATAAAGGTGTAATATGATCATATTTCTTAAGGTTACCTAACAACCTAATAGCCATATTTTGTAGAGTTTGAAGTCTCCTCAAATTCACCTGAGACAATCCTGCATACATTATATTTGCATAATCTAGCCTTGAAACTACAAACGTATGGATTAAAGTGTACAATGTGCTTTCAGCTAAATATTATTTCACTGATCTTAGTTTCCTAAAGCTGTGACTTGTGGAGTCCTGCAGGATTGTATTTTAGCCCCCAATGCTTTTTAATATTTTTATAGCATCTTTGGTGATGGGTCAGAGTTTGGGGGTTTGCATGTATACAAGTGTACGTCAACAACTTAATTACTGTTGTGATCCAACAGATATTAATTCTGTTCACAGTCTAAATTTATGCCTTCTGGCCATTGATGATTGGCTTAAGCTACATTGTCATCTGAATTTATTAGGTTATCTAGGAAATTACCTGCTCTATTCATATCTATTATTACCATGGTGGATTAATGATCAAAGAATCTGTTACGGCTCTGGGCATTGTTTTGATCAGTTGATGTTTACTGCCTCGATTTCTGATGTTGTTCTTAGATATTACATCTGCTCACATCTTGATTCCAGGGGGCGTAGCCAGACAACAGATTTTAGGTGGGCCTAGACAAGAAGTAGGTGGGCACCAAGTGTTCTCCTTCCCCCAATCACCACCAAAAAAATATCTCAGCTGGCAGGAAAATGCTTCTTTCTACCTTGGGGGTCTGCAGCAGGCATGTGCTGAAAACTGAGAATGCGCAGATGCTGGTATCATACAGAGTAGTGTTTTCATTACCATCAGGGGGAAGTCTTCAGCTGGCCAAGCTTCAGATCCGCACCAGCTACCGCTTAACGTGTACTACTGTTGGATGGGCCTGAGCCCTAACCCACCCAGGCCCACCTGTGGCTACACCACTGCTTGATTCATGCTTTTATTACTTCTTAGTTAAAATATAGTAATTCAGTTTATTATGGAATTATACTGACTGATATTAAGAGACTTCAACTGTTGCAAAACACAACAATTAATCTGTTACTCAGAGCAAGATGATATGATCATGTGACACCATTTCTTCATAAGGAACATTGTTGGCTAGGGTGGAATGTAATATTTTTGCACTTCTTTTTCATGTGTACTACACTGGATTGCCACATTATCTCAGCTAAACTCATTGAACTCATCAAGAGGAGCTTCTGGTATAGTCTTCACTAACAGAAGGCTAGGTTTGAGGCAACCAAGGCGTCGGCCTTCTCTTGTATTGTACCCCTGCTCTGGAATTCTCTCTGTCACCAGATTAGGTGTGAAAGGGGCATATCTAAATTTAAGAAGGTGTTAACTTGCCAGCAGCGGTCAGCATTGTTTTAAACACTTACTGCCGCCAGCTGAATCAGGCCCTGATATTTAATGCCAACACCTATGCGGATACCAGCACTGAATATCAGGATTCTGTGTGGGCTCTGAGCACGACCTAAATCCGGGTGGCCAAATGCAATATTCATCTGGCTGCCCAGTTTGTTAATCTTTGAGCTTTTTGGTTGTTGCTGCTTCTTGAATCCATTCTCTCAAGAGTGCTCCCCCAGAGCATCTCCCCTCCCGAATCCCCTCACACACGATTTTAGCACTCCTGAATCCCAACCCCACCCAAACACATGCCACACATGATTGTAGCCCTCCCACTTGATTGTAGCCTTCCTAAACCCATGCCCCCAGGATCAGAGCCTATCCTAGACCCCTGTAAACTTTCCTGGGCCTACTGTAGATTCCCTAGTGGTCTAGTGAAGGCAGGAGCAATCCCCACTCACTTCTGCCCATGCTGGCTCCTGGGTCAAAATAGTTGCTGCAGTCTCACAGTACTGAGTAGGTTCAGGAGTGCTGATCATGTTAGGGGGGAGGGGTAGGAAGATGCTCTGGAGGGATCTCTTGCAGAAATTGGCTGTGGTATCAGAATCGGCCAGCATGCTCAGTTGAAATTCAGCTCTCTTCCCAGTTATCAAACCAAACAGCTATCGGTGCCTCCCCAACTGTGCCCCGGTACTAAATGGATAATGTTGAGGTGGTCACAGGCAGTATTTAGTGGCATTACCCACTTAAATGCTGCTGAATATCGATGGATGGCTTTTTGAGCATCAGCTGGTCACATTTTTATGGAGTCTTTAGATTGAGGTAAAAGTAAGTTGTTAACATATGATATTGCGATACAAGGGCTGCTGCTTTTTCAATAGGCAAGACTCTTATGTGGGAATTCATTGGTGGGATAGCTGCACTTGTGTGCCGAGGTACTTCAATTTAGACAGCTTTTAAAACTTACTTGTTTGTAGAAGCCTTTATGTAAGGATGGTACTGACTGCAGGTAAGCAATGGAGTCACTGTTTCTTGTGCCATTTTGAGATGTTTTTTTTTTTTTTTTTTAATAAATTTTAATTGATGACTACAACAGGCTTACAAGTCAAAAAAAAAATTACATACTTCCCTCAGCATAATATCCAATTAAACTTTTACATTTTTTAACTCTCTGGGATTATGTGCTTCCCCCCCCCCCCCCCTTCCCTCCCTCCCTTCTTCCCCTCCCATCCCTCCCTCTCCCTTCTATGCCAGTTCTACATGAGGTTTAGTTAACCATTTAAGACTCTACTACGTGCTCGTGGTGTCAGAGTGTTCAAGAAGGGCATCCAGCATTGGAGATATTTTTCACCTTTCGGTGTGGCTAGATCCAACACATCTTTTCTTTCTAGGGCACTTAGAGAAATCATATATACTCTCCACCGCTGAATGGATGGTTTCTCCTCCTGGAGCCATAGCTTAAGTATTGTCTTTTTCCCCATCATCACTGATCGCCTTTGAAAATTTCGAAGTCCAGCCCTGCGTGGTCCTTGGTTTGCAAAGTCCTCGAATAATAGGTCTGGGTGCCTTTTCCATTGTATGTCCCACATCTTAGAAACATTTGTACATATTAATGACCAAAATCTCAACACCGGTGGACAGTGCCAGAACATATGACCTAGGTGTGCCCCTCGCCCCATACACTTTGAGCAGTCGTCGCTGGGCCTTAAGGTTGCCCTGAATGCTCTATGTGGCGAGATAAAGAGTCGCATCAAAAATTTATACTGTGTTTCCTGTATTTCGTGAGCCACAAATTCTTTATAGCATGCCTGCAAGCTAGATTGTATGGCATTATTTCCCAGGCTACAGCCCAGCTCCCCCATCCAGTCCTGTGTCAATTTTTGATATTGGATTGTGGGCATAGCCTCTCTTATCTGCGTGTGATAGTACTTCTGTGGGACTAATTTCCGTGCTGTCAAATCAAAAATTTCTATCAATTGTTCCTTTACTTTATAGGTCAGTGATAGCCCGGGGAGAGATCTTACATAATGCTTCAATTGGTCATATGCCAGGAAGTCCCCAACTTCTATCCCCCGGCGTTCCTTCAACTCTTCTTTAGACTGTAGTGTTCCATCCTCCCTCAGGACCTGATATAGGAAAAATATGCCTGCTGCCCTCCACTTGTTGAAAGTGAGCGATGAGCTTCCTACTGGGAAGTCTATGTTACCCCCAATAGGTAAAAATGGCGAGACCTGGGCATTAAAGCCAAAAAGTTTACTTATACATTTCCATGCCTTCTGTAAAGGCGTGAGCAAAAATTTAATATGTGATGGTGTGTTTGTTTTACTAGGCCCCGCGTGTAACCAATAACTAAAATGTACCTCACCCAACATCCTGCACTCTGCTTCTGAATATGTAAAATGTGTTGTCCCTCTAATCCAATCTGCTATGTGTCGCATACATCCTGCAACCGATATCCATTTGACATTAAGAGCTCCCAACCCTCCCTTAGCTCTTGGTAAGTATGTTTGCTGTATGGATATTCTGGCTCTTTTCCCATTCCAAAGGAATTTCTTGAGCAGCCTATACAGGTCTAGCTCATCTCTCCGTGTTATATACAATGATAACACTTGCACTACATATGTCCACTTTGGGATTATAACCATGTTGTAAATGGCTACTCTCCCCAACAATGAAAGAGGCAATTTCTGCCACATTATCAAAGTCTTTTGTGTAGTGTCCAACAGGGGTTTTAGATTAATTTTATGTGTTTGGTCTAATTGGGGTGTGAGGTATATCCCCAGATATTTAATTTTATTCTCACTCCATTGTAGGGGGAAGGGCCCTTCCCACTGTGTTTTTATTTCTGGTTTGTTTGGTAACACTACTGATTTTTGTCTATTTAGTGTGAAGCCAGAGTGGTATCCAAATTCTTCCACTGCTTCTAAAAGATTATGTAGTGATCTTTGTGGGTCTGTTAGCGTAAGGAGTATATCATCTGCAAAGGCCAGTATTTTGGTTTGTAAGCTAGGGGTGGCTACCCCAACTATCTCTTCATTGTTTCCCACTGCACGCAGGAAGGGTTCTATATATAATAAGAAGAGCAAGGGGGACAGTGGGCATCCTTGTCTTGTGCCTCTTTGTACTGGGAAAGCGGAGGATACCATACCATTCACCACTATGTGTGCTGTTGGTGCTGTATAAAGAATAGACACTGCTCCATGATACCACCCCTCCAATCCCAAATATTTTAATACTTCAAACAAATATCCCCACCTCACCTTGTCAAAAGCTTTGGCTGCACCTAAACTTGCCAATATCATGGGGTCTCCTTTGGCCTGGCTGTGTGCCATGGCCAGTAATGCTCTACGGACATTAAGGCCTGGTTGTCGTCCTTTCACAAAGCCCACTTGATGTTCGCCTACAATGTGTGGCAGATGCTTTGCCAGACGATCTGCTAATACTCTAGCTAATATTTTTATATCCACATTGAGTAAGGAGATTGGCCTATATGCTTCCAGGTCTTCTTGGGACTTGCCTGGTTTTGGAATCAGCGTTATAAGTGCTTCATTTGTTCTGGGAAACAGTCCCCCCTGCTCTACTGCCTCTAGAAAGTATTTTGTTAGAGGTGCCATCACCCGGTGTACCATCATTTTATAATATTCTGTGGAAAACCCATCTATTCCTGGGCTTGTACCCCCTGAGAGTGACATAATCACCTTTCTCACTTCCTGCGTGCTTAATGGGGCATTAAGTTGGTCCTTCATCTCTGGGGAAAGGCGTGGCATCCCCGAGTCTTCCAAATAATCTTGAATTGCGGTGCTTTCCACCTCTGGCTCTGCTCTATATACCCCTGCAAAATAATCCTGAAATAGTTGAAGTATTTCTGGTGGACTATTTTTCCTCGTACCATCTGCAGCCTTTAAGGTATGTACCAAGGTCTGCCCAGTCCATGTTCGTGTTATTCTCGCTAATAGTTTCCCATTCCGATTCCCAAATTTATAATATTGAAATCGCCTATGTGCAAGATATTTTTGTGTTCTTTCATGTATTAGTGTGTTTAGACTTGCCAGATCCGCCATCATTTGTTCATAATGGGCTCTGGTAGGATTGTTTTGATGTTTTCGCTTAGATTTTATGTGCTGACGCTCTAACTGTATAATTCCTTGTGCGATCCTCCTGTTTCTACTTGCTACATAGCTAATAATGTCTCCTCATAGGACCGCTTTCGATGTTTCCCAGAATAATCCTGGCATGTCTTGGTGTTTATTGTTAGTGTCAGTGTAATTTTCCCACTTCTGTTCTAACAATGTATGGAAGTCTGGATTATTTGCCAAATATGCTGGGAATCTCCAACGTCTAAATTGTTCCACCGGAGGGCCCATTGTTAGCTCCACCCATATTAATGTATGGTCCGATATTGCCATCAGACCTATGTCTGCCTCATGTACTTCCGAGAATAGTGTTGTAGCTACTAGGATATGATCTATGCGTGACCAAGTTTGATGTGCTTTTGAAAGGTGTGTATATTCCTTATGTGTTGGATGCAAGAGACGCCAGGGATCTACCAGTTCTAACATTGTACATAGGTAATCCATCTCTTTACCCTTGCTTCCCGTTCCCCAGGCTGCTCTCGCCGACTATCCATGCTAGGATCCAAAACTTGATTGAAATCACCCATGATTATCCATGGTGCTGTATCATATTTCAGCCCTAATTTTACCAAAGTATGCCAAAATTTTGGGTCTCTTACATTCGGCCCATATATACCACAAATGTAATATTCTTGTCCCAAATAATTTAGATGGACTAATATGTATCTCCCTTCTTTATCTTTCTCTACTAGCCTAAAAGTGCCCGGTGTGCCCTTCTTAATGAGAATTGCCACTCCCCCCCTGCGTTTTCCTGCAGATGAAAAATAACAATCTCCCACCCACTGTTGTTTTAATTTTAGATGTTCCGCATCTGTTAGCTTGGTTTCTTGCAGGCATGCTATTGATGCTCTATATTTTTTTAGGTGGGCTAATATCTTGGTCCTCTTCACTGGGGAGGTAATCCCGGAGACATTCCAGGACACCAATCGCAGTGCTGCAGGACTAGCCATTATCTCGCATGAGAGTGGGGCGAGGGCAAATTTTTACCAATTTCCAAGGCTCCGGGTCTCCCAGCCAGGACCCTTCACCTGCCTTGTCATATTTTGCTCTATTTGTCCATTTCTCCTTATAGTGTCCCATGAGACCTGGCCTAGATTGTTCATCCCTACCCCCTCCCACAGCAACCCCCACCCCTGCAATCCTTCCCTTTCTCCTTCACCTTTTCCAGCGTGCCTTGTGTTCGGCACACGGGTCTGTTTAATGCACCCGGTAACCCACATCCAACCCTCATGATACATAAATGAACTCTTTTCTGCTTAATCCTAATTAGACTATTCCAACTTTTAACATGTTTTGTATAACTTATCTGTCTATTGGAGCGTCCATAGACCCTCATGGTACATAAATGAACTCTTTTCTGCTTAATTCTACTTAGATTATTCCAACTTTTAACATGCTTTGTATAACTTCTCTGTCCATTGGAGCGTCAATAGACCCTCATGGTACATAAGTACATAAGTACATAAGTAGTGCCATACTGGGAAAGACCAAAGGTCCATCTAGCCCAGCATCCTGTCACCGACAGTGGCCAATCCAGGTCAAGGGCACCTGGCACGCTCCCCAAACGTAAAAACATTCCAGACAAGTTATACCTAAAAATGCGGAATTTTTCCAAGTCCATTTAATAGCGGTCTATGGACTTGTCCTTTAGGAATCTATCTAACCCCTTTTTAAACTCCGTCAAGCTAACCGCCCGTACCACGTTCTCCGGCAACGAATTCCAGAGTCTAATTACACGTTGGGTGAAGAAAACTTTTCTCCGATTCGTTTTAAATTTACCACACTGTAGCTTCAACTCATGCCCTCTAGTCCTAGTATTTTTGGATAGCGTGAACAGTCGCTTCACATCCACCCGATCCATTCCACTCATTATTTTATACACTTCTATCATATCTCCCCTCAGCCGTCTCTTCTCCAAGCTGAAAAGCCCTAGCCTTCTCAGCCTCTCTTCATAGGAAAGTCGTCCCATCCCCACTATCATTTTCGTTGCCCTTCACTGTACCTTTTCCAATTCTACTATATCTTTTTTGAGATACGGAGACCAGTACTGAACACAATACTCCAGGTGCGGTCGCACCATGGAGCGATACAACGGCATTATAACATCCGCACACCTGGACTCCATACCCTTCCTAATAACACCCAACATTCTATTCGCTTTCCTAGCCGCAGCAGCACACTGAGCAGAAGGTTTCAGCGTATCATCGACGACGACACCCAGATCCCTTTCTTGATCCGTAACTCCTAACGCGGAACCTTGCAAGACGTAGCTATAATTCGGGTTCCTCTTACCCACATGCATCACTTTGCACTTGTCAAATGAACTCTTTTCTGCTTAAACCTACTTAGACTGTTCCAACTTTTTAACTTTTAACATTCTTTATATAACTTATCTGTCCATTGGAGCGTCAATAGATCATTGTCCTATCCACCATGTTTTCTCTGTTCGCTGTGTTCCCACTGCGATCTCAGCCGCTTCAACCTGATGGTGTTTCAACTCTCAGTATTCTTATCCCACCGAGGAGTTCATCCATTCCAAAGCCAACTCTGGTGTGGTAAAAATTTTCCATCCATTAGTTGTTTGGACTTTCAATGTAGCAGGGTACTGTAGTATAAATCTTTGCTTCTTCTCCACTAAACGTGTGCAGGCCAGTGTAAAGGCTCTTCTCCTTGTTGCTAGTGAGATAGAATAATCTTGAAATATCTTTATGGCGCCACCTTCAAACTTTGCGTCTTCTTTATTGTTTTTGTATAGCCGGAGCACTGCTGCTTTCTGTGCATAGCGATGAAACTTCGCGATGATTACTCTTGGCCTGGTGTCTCTAGATTGTTTTTGGCCTATTCTGTGCGCCCTATCCAACTGGATATTACCACCCTCATTAGCCTCCGGAAACTGCGCATGGAGCCATGTTTCTAGGGTAGATTTAATCTCTCCCTCTGTTAGTGTTTCAGGGAACCCCACAAACCGCAGATTTTCTCTTCTGGCGCGGTTTTCCAGATCGTCGATTTTTTCTTGATATTCTCTGGTTACCTGTTCCAATTTCGCGATGCTCTCTGCATGCTCGTTCTGGACATCCTCTACCTCTGAAACGTGCGTTTCTAATTCTCCAGTACGGCGTGTCAGCTCAGAGGAGAGCGCTGTAATCCCAGAGATCTGTTCCGATAACTTAGTGAAGCGCGGGTCTAGTGCACGTACTACTGCTTCGGTCAAGTCCGGTATCAAGGAGTCTGATGGGATCTGGGGCGGCGATGCGGGCGGAGAGGCCGGTGCCATTTTGTTTTCGGCTCCTCGGAGCCTATCGTCCTTTCTCTTTGCCGTTTTTGTGGCTGTCGACATTCTATTCTGTATCAAAAATTTGTCCATACACTCCTGCTAGCTTTATCTTCTATTCCAATATGCCTTGTGGATTTGCAGAACTTCCCAAAGCTCGGGTTAGATGTGGGTTCCGGAGCCAGCGATAAGACCCACTTCCACCGTCGCTCACTGCATCACGTGACCTCTCGCCATTTTGAGATGTTAAAGAGAATTAGCATTTTATATTGTACTATTTAACCCCTCCCCCCTTTTTACAAAGCTGTGCTAGCAGCTGCGATGTGGCAATTCCGACACAACCCATTCAAAGTGAATGGGCTGTGTCGGCATTGCTGCACAGCTTTGTAAAAGCGAGGGGGTAAGAAAGATAGCATTTTTATGTTATATTGTTTTTCTGTATTTTGTATTATAAGCGCTTTTTTTTTTTAAAATTGTAAATCGCTTAGATATAGGCGGTATAGAAATTTGGAAAATACATGAGAAACTGCAGATTGTCTCCCTCCCTCTTGTGTCTTTTTATTTTGAAATGAATTGTACTTTTTCTTATTCTGGATATTAAATCCCTGATATTCAAAAGCATTTAATGGGCCACGATCGGCAACTGGCTGATTAAATGCCCCATAACCGGCTCTCCAGCGATATTCAGTGGGGGATAGCTGGCTATCTCTTGCTGAATATCGCCAGCTAGAAGACAGCCAGTTATATTGACTGACTTAACCAACAATCTACTCATTTTCAGCCCCACTTTAACAGCTATATTTGGCCATGTAATTATGTGGGATATCTTTAGATGGTTAGAAGATAACCAGCTAAGTCTGAATATCAACATAGCCGGTTATCTTCTAACTGGCCAAAAATAAACCGTCTACTCAAAACTGGTCACCGGAAATGGCCCAGCATTGAATATCCAGGTTTAGAAGTGACCTCGAGAGTTAGCCAGGCTAACTCCTGCGATCTGAATATTGGCCCCTAAGTCGTTAGGAGGCGTAGCCTAATGGTTAGTGCAGTGGCCTGAGAATCAGGGGAACCAGGTTCAATACCTACTGTAACTCTTTGTGACTCTGAGCAAGTCACTTAACCCTTCATTACTCCAGGTACAAAATAGTACCTGTATATAATATGTAAACTGTTAACTCTAAGGGAGTGATAGAGTAGATGGCATGGATAGGCCATGTGGCCTTTATCTGCTTCTATCAAGTATACAGGATCTCTAAGGGAGTGATGGGGAGAGTAGATGGCATGGATGGATACACCATATGGTCTTTGCCTACATTTTTCTCTGTTTCTTCATGATCTTGTTGTTTTCATGGTTGCCTCCTATTATTGTACACTGCCTAGGTGTTCTTTTATCATTACATTTAATACATTTCCTTTTCACAGCTTTTAATTAGCTTTTGTGTAACATAAACATTTTATTCCCTTACTGATTCTTCTGAAGCTGTCACAATCAATTAAATCAATGTTTCTCAACCAGTGTGCCACCAGACCTGATCAGGTGTGCTATGAAAGTGTCTTCACTGCCTGATGCTCAGATCCAGACCACCACCTCAGCACTCCTCTCAGCACCTTGCATCAGAAAGAGATGACAGTGGTAGCTGTGAGACTTGTATGAGTTCCTTTGTGAGACCATGTGCAGTTACACACGCCTCTCCTTATTAGTTACGTCACAAGCCTCAGAGCCGCAAGAGTGTGAGAATTAACAGGCAGTATGCAGAACATAGACAGCTAGACTCTGCTTTGTGTAGAGCACACCTTGCATGCAGCATTTCCTCTTTCTGTGCCTCTTTCTTTAAGTCTTTCGAGCCTGTCTTAGCCCAGGCTGGTGAAACAAGGAGTGTATGCACTGAGCACTGGCTATGACTGAGTGTTGGGAACAGCAGCAAAGATAACCGAGAACCAGCTTCTCCTTTTGGCACTTGTGCATACAGGGAGAGTGTCCGTTGTGATAGATTTATACATGTCTTTGTACCCTATCTCCCCTTTGTATCAAATTTGGGAAGAGTGACTGGTGGCACTTTTGGTGGCTCTTCTTTTGGCCTTATAAATGCACTCCATGTCAGTACTTCCTGCTCTATGGACACTAGTGTATCTTCGGCTTGAAAAGGTTGTGAAACCACTGTGCTACATTCGAGTTCATTCCATAGTCCCCATATTGAGTGATTACAGATTCATAAATTAGGTAGACACACCACTTGCTCCCTTGCATTTGCTTAACTTTTCAAATAGGAATTCTGTGTTCTTCTATTCTGTTATTGTTTTGCCTCCATCACTTCCCTGGGAAGCTGTTCCATGCATCCACCACTTTTTCTGTGCAAACATTCCTTCTAATATTACCCTTTGGATTCTTCTTTCATGGCCTTTCGTTCCAAAAAATCCATTCCTCTGAAAAATATTTGTGCATCACTCTCTTTCCTCTCACTGCTCCGCTTCTGTGTGAGTGGGGTGTATGTTCCCATGGAGATCTAAGAAATGGCTTTGCTCCAGCTATTATGATGAGAATCCAGTGATAGCTTACTTAATTTAAAAAACAATAATAATTTAATGCCAAAGTAAAATATTTTCATGTACTCAGAATCACACATAGGCATTTCTCATAAGAATGGATTGAGACAAAGCCATCATGAATTTAGTGAAGGGAACAGGTAGATTGAGTCGGTTGATATTGTGTATCTGGATTTTAAAAAGGCATTTGACAAAGTACCTCATGAAAAACTCCTGAGGAAATCAGAGAGTCATGGAGTAGGAGGTAATGTCCTATTGTGTATTAAAAACTGGTTAAAATATAGAAAACAGAGAGTAGGGTTAAATGGTCAGCATTCTTAATGGAGAAGGATAGATAGTGGGGTTCTGCAGGTGTCTGTGCTGGGACTGCTGCTTTTAAACATATTTATATGTGATCTAGAGCTGGGAATTACTAGCGAGATAATTAAATTTGCTGATGACACTGAGCCTGCAAATAGGTGGGAAAATGTGGGATACAAATGCAATAAATAAATAAGTTATTCAAATTGTTAAATCACAAGAGGATTGTGAAAAATTGCAAGAAGAACTTATGAGACTGGGAGACTGGGCATCCAAATGGCAGATAACATTTAATGTGAGCAAGTGCGAAGTGATGCATACGGGAAAAAGGAATACAAATTATAGTTATGTTCGCAATGTTCCACATTAGGAATCACCGACCAGGAAAAGGATCTAGGTGTCATCGTTGATGATAATTTGAAACTGCTCAGTGTGCAGTGGTGGCTAAGAAAGCAAATAGAATGCTAGGTATTATTAGGAATGGAAAGCAAAAATGAGAATGTTATAATGCCTTTGTATTGCTCCATGGTGTGACCACACCTCAAATACTGTGTGCAATTCTGGTCACCGCATCTTGAAAAAGATATAACGGAATTAGAAAAGGTACAGAGAAGCAGTGGCGTCGCCAGCCAATTTTGGGTGGGCCTGAGCCCAAAGTGGGTGGGCACAAAATTTTCTCTCTGCCCTGCCCCCTTCCTCCCCCTATTCTCTTCTCCCCCAGCACCTCCCAACTCAAAATAGAAACAGAAACACGTTAGCTCATGAGGATCCCCAAGCACTATCAGTTGAAGGTTTCCTCTGAAGACAGCCAGAACACCATTGGCAGGCAGCAGCAGCAACTCCTTGAGCCTCTGATGCCGGCACCCCAGGCATGCTTAGTTATTGGTGACTCGAGGATGTTGTCGCCATCTGCTAAGCTTAGTAGAAGGAAGTTTTGGCTACCATCAGAGGAGGTCCTCAGCTTATGGGGCTTAGGGATCCCCTCCAGCCACAGCAAAGGTCAGGACTGGTGTTTGACATGCTAGGGCCCAGGGCAGAAAATAAAGGTCTCCCCCACCTCAATTCCCTCTTCTCCCTTTCTCCCCTCCAATCTCCCCACCTGCCATTGCAATCACACCAACAGACCCTCACCAAATACAGAACAAGTGATCACAAGTTAGAAATAAAAAAATATGTAGACAAAAATTGAACTGGGAACCTTGGCATATACTGCAGGTTCTAGATCAGTTCCCACCTGGACAGTCCCACTCACCATCTGGAAAATTGCCACCTAGGACAATTACCACCTAACCTATCTGTGGAGTTTTTTTTTTCCTTCTGGTTGTGGAAAAGATTCCCATCTTCAGCAAATTCTGATGCTATTGGTGTCAAATTGAAGCCAATAGACGGCAGAGCTAAAATCAGGAGTATGAATCCATTGCAAGAGATCCACTCTTTACAGCAAGTCATTGTGAAATTTGTGTTCAAAAGAGAGCTACGGATTACATTCAAAGCCTAGAATGGGTGCAGCAACATCTAAGTCTGAGTGGCGGTCAACATTTAATCTTTGCTTCCAACTTTCTGATTCAAGGTTAGCAGAAAGCATACTCTCTTGAAAATTAAATTGTGTAATACTGTATTGTGCAGAGTCCAGCAACCAAAACACATGGGAAACTTAAAAACAAACTGGAGGAAGGGAGCAATTAAAAATCACTATGACATACTGTAGGAAAGAAGTGTAAGGATTGTAGCCCCCTGAAGAGATTTTTGTTGGGAATTTGTTTTATTGTATGTCAATTCATATTATTGTGTAGATTTTTTATTTGGAATCCATCTAGTTCTAATATTATATGATGTAAATCATTTAAATAAATAAATAAATAAATATATGGGCTCTATGATATTGTGACATGTATATTAGTTTTAACAAGTAATACTGGAGGAAGTTGGAACATTAAGGACATGCCCCAGTTTTCCAGATATGTAGGGCAACTGAGGCATGAAAATGTGTGCAATAAATAAATAATAAAAACCATATATCCGGGTATGCCTGTTGACTGTAGGGAGGGAGAGAGAAAGGGATAATGGACCTGGGGGAAGGGAGGAAGATATGTTGGATCTGGGGGAGGGGTGGGAGGGAGATTATCAGTCCTTTAGGGAAGGGGAATGGGATAAACATAAAGGAATCCTGTTCAGAAGGAATGGATCCTCAGGAGCTTAACCGAGATTGGATAGCAGAGCCGGTAGTGGGAGGTGGGGCTGGAGGTTGGGAGGCGGGGATAGGGCGGGGCAGACTTATACGGTCTGTGCCAGAGCCAGTGGTGGGAGGCAGACTGGAGGTTGGGAGGCAGGGATAGTGCTGGGCAGACTTATACGGTCTGTGCCAGAGCCGGTGGTTGGAGGCGGGGATAGTGCTGGGCAGACTTATACAGTCTGTGCCCTGAAGAGCATAGGTACAAATCAAAGTAGGGTATACACAAAAAGTAGCACACATGAGTTGTCTTGTTGGGCAGACTGGATGGACCGTGCAGGTCTTTTTCTGCCGTCATCTACTATGTTACTATGACTGGTGCCTGGTTAACTTGCCACATAAAATTAGGATAGCTGTTTTGCTGTCCTAATTTTGGGGTTCTTTTACTAAGCTATGATAGAAACTAACATACGCTTATTGCAACTTAAAATGGATTACTGCAGGATGCACTCAGGCATCCTGTGCTAAGCTTGAAATCAACATGTGCTAACCACATGCAAAACTTTTTTTTTTTAATTTTTGCACAGAGGGGGCATGCAGAGTTGGCATTTCTGCACCAATCAGCTACAATACTGCATGTTGATTAGCGCAGGAATCCTGTTTGATTCCGTACTGCCTACAAAGTAGGTGTCAGTAAGTGCTAATGTGGTAATTTTTACTGCTGCAGTAAAAATGGCTTTAGCGCCCAGGCAAAACCCTTGTAAGGGCATGCTAAGGCCACTTTTTAATGCAGCTTAATAAAAGGACCCCTGTATATGGTTGCTTAGCCAGTTAGCGGACCAAAAATCATTGTTAACTGGTTAAGTTTCCACTCTGCCCTAACTCTACCCCAGACCACTCGTAAACTAGCCAGTTTCAGCATAGGTGATTAGAGGGGTATTCAATGACACTATCTAGTTCAGTGCAGCCGAATATCCTCAGACAGACCTGCACAAGCGCCTTCCCCCGCCATTTCAATTGCTTTGAATTATTGATCCCTATTTCTATATCTGAGGAACAGAGCTTCAGTGGGATTTGAATGCTGGTTTCCCTTGTATAGAGGTCATAGCTCTACAATCAATTTACTCCTCCACTTCTGTTTCATTGAAAACAGATGTTATAGTGTACCACTGCTAGCTTCATCGACATTAATGAAACAAATTAAATTATTCATTCTCGAAAAATGATCCAATTGGGTGAATTGATCTGAAAATAAATCAGACCCAGCAATTTTTACCATGTATATAGTCCTATCATTTATTATGAAAAGTCCATAGGAATTGAATGAGGTTCGTCGCATTTGCTGCGCTGGGAATCACTACCGTGGCTTGGTAAAAAGAGCCCTTTTACTAAAGCTTGGTGTACACTGACATTGGCATACAGTGAATGCTGCAAATCCTATTTTGTACCTATTGGCCATGTGGCAGTTAGCACATGTTAATGCCGTTAGTACATGCTAAGCTCAAATAAAAGGGCCCCTTAATTAAAAAAAAAAAAAGGCTCATACACAAATGTATGTCAGCCACACTACTTTAGTCATAATTACATTTATAGTAACCTTTAAATGAATGACAGAGAAAGTGTGGGAGAAATTACACTAAAATGCACCAACTGCAAAAAGTCAATGCTAATTTCTCATTATAATGAATAATGATTTCTAATTCCATACAGACTCCAGAGTAATGTTGTTTCCTGGCCCTAATTTGCAGAGATTTCAGACAGCAGGAAACCTGGTGATATAACCTATTTCCAACTTCCTTCCTCAGCATTATTTTCTAGTTTCATATACCATGAGATAATCACTAAATATAAACTGCAGAGCTATGGATGATAGTGAAGGAAAGGACAGAACTGTGTGTAGTAACACTGTATCATATGACATATATAAAAAGTTTCCCATTATTGCCAGCATCTTCATGTTATTGTAGCTTCACTATTGAAAAAACCTTGATGAATGTTGTCACAAATACACTAGGTTCACTGTAAAACAGGGCCCTATTCTACCAAATTTGGGAGATGTGTAAATGGGTAAATATCATAAGATAGTTGCAGTTGAGCATGTTTATTGATATATTTGCTGCTGCTGCTGCTTCTTTCTTCCATTCCTCTTGCATGAAACTATTTCACTCCCTCTCTACATCTTCTTTGTCTATCTTTATGAACTAGATTCAGTAAATGGAACCACTGAGTTAGTATACATGATTGTATCTAAAGTTAGGTGTGTAACTGTGGACTTACACTAGAGTTCTATAACCGCGATTACACGTGTAATTGTCATTACAGCATTTGCATTTACCCCCGGATTCTATACAGTGCGCCTAGAGATCTAAACACATATAACTTAATTGGCTTAACAAGTTAATCAGTGTTGATAACAGCTCTTAACAAGCAATAATGAGCACTAATTAGAATTTATGTGCACAACTCGCTAAGCGTATTCTGTAATGAAGTGCGCTGAACTTCTAACATGTGCAGGACAAAAGGGGCGTTTCTTGGGCATTCCAAAATTTACACGCGTTGTTACAGAATATGGCCCAGTGTGCATAAAACTACGCGCCAGGATGTCTGCACGTTTTCGTTGGTGTAAATGGATGCGTGTAGTTTTAGGTGCTGAGATATCAATTAAGCGTATTCTATAACCGGTGCCGGATATAGAATTCGCTTAGTCAGCACTGATTTCTGCATCGATTTTTTAGGTACCATATATAGAATCTCCTCCTTAGTGCACACACTTTAGGTGACCTTTTGCGAATTACCCCTATGGAAACCCACACTAGCTGCACAAGCAACTGTGCACAGTAGGTATCCCACACTGAGGGCCAGATGCATTAAACTTTAATGACCCTTTTACAACCCTTTAACGAACAAGTTTTAAACCGTGACATGCATTAAAGGCCTTTTTCCGAACACGACAGCAGCTAACGAAAACGGAATGCAGATGAGCAAATTGTTTAGAAACCCTATTGGAATGAGATGCATCAAAGTTTACCGCTTGCCCTAACGCAGGAAAACCACCGGAAAGCTAACGAGAGGTCTGTACCTCTTGTTAGGGCTGCTCGGCTTCCAAACTGTAATGTTAAAAAAAAAATCGGGAGGGGGCAAAAACGCTTGTCAGGAGCGTCCTTTATGAGCGTCCTTGCCCCCCCACCCGAGGTTGCCGCTGCTCCCCCTGCATTAAAAAGCACAAAACTTAAACTTATCAGCCCCGGCCCCCCCTCCCTTTCTCCTTTCTTTCTCCCACAGCTCCGCCTCCCGCCATCCTCCGCCCCGTGCCCCCCCGCCTGAGGTCGCCGCTGCTCCCCGCTTCCCCCTGCAGCATAGAAATCCAAACTTTAGCAGCCCCGGCCCCCCTCCCTTCCTCTCTTCCTTTCTTTTGCCCACAGCTCTGCCTCCCGCCATCCTCCACTCCCGTGCCCCGCCGCCCCAACTCCCTCCTCAAAGTGCCCTCCGCTCCCACCCCCCCTCACTCTCTCCTCAATCATCTTCGACTCCTCCCTCTCCTTCTCGGCGCATATCCAGCAGATAGCCAAGACCTGTCGCTTCTTCCTCTACAACATTAGCAAAGTCCGCCCTTTCCTCTCTGAGCACACCACCCGTACTCTCATCCACTCTCTCGTTACCTCTCGCATTGACTACTGCAACCTACTCCTCACTGGTCTCCCACTTAGCCACCTATCCCCCCTTCAGTCCATTCAGAACTCTGCTGCACGTCTTATATTCCGCCAGAACCGATACACTCATATCACCCCTCTCCTCAAGTCACTTCATTGGCTTCCGATCAGTTACCGCATTCAATTCAAGCTTCTGCTACTAACCTTCAAATGTACTCTATCTGCATCCCCTCCCTACCTCTCAACCCTCATCTCCCCTTACGTTCCTACCCGTAACCTCCGCTCTCAAGACAAATCCCTCCTTTCAGTACCCTTCTCCACCACCGCCAACTCCAGGCTCCACCCTTTCTGCCTCGCCTCACCCCACGTGTGGAACAAACTCCCCGAGCCCATACGCCAGGCCCCCTCCCTGCCCATCTTCAAATCTCTGCTTAAAGCCCACCTCTTCAATGTCGCTTTCGGCAACTAACCTCTACACCCAGGAAAGCTAGACTGCCCCAACTTGACATTTCGTTCTTTAGATTGTAAGCTCTTTTGAGCAGGGACCGTCCTTCTTGGTTTATTTTGTACAGCGCTGCGTAACCCTAGTAGCGCTCTAGAAATGTTAAGTAGTAGTAGTAAGTAGTAGGTCGCCGCCGCTCCCCTCTCCACCTTCCCGCGCCCACGCAGCGCCTCTCACCTCTGTGTGAAGGCGCTGCACGGGCAAGAACATCTGATCACCGCGAGTCTTCAGGATGTTTCTCCTTCCCTGAGCTGGGCCCGCCCCCATCTGACGTAAGTAACCCACGGGGATTACACCAGTTTAATGCATTGTACTTTACAATACCACACTGAACATGTGTGACTTGTTTTTTTGGTGCATTCTTCGTTTTTTCAAATTCGTTAGGGACTTTTACGTTTTAGATTTTTTTACGTTTGGTTGATGCATCTGGCCCTAAATGCAGTATGCTATCCAAACCCATTCTCTGCCCAAGACCCATCAAGTTCCCATCCCAAACACAAAATGAATGCAATGTGTGAATTAGTGAATGCTAACTGCTAAACCACCACTAGAATGATTAGCACACTTGTACAATAGCAGTTAACACGTGCTAATTTGCATTATAGTAAAAGAGCCCACTAATTCTTTAAATAGTTTTTCTCTTGTTTTGGAAACTGTTGCTTATTTTCCCCAAATGTTAGTGGATTCTCACTCATTTCTTCTTTCTGTTGAACTGCTTGTCCAGACTTCACGATGAAGACAAACCAACTTCTTTTGTACATCTGCACTGTTTGGAAGACATTTTATAAAGGACCTTTTTGCATAAAAATATGCTGGGTGACAAGACAGCTCATACTTTTACACAATCAAGGTGTAGGCATGTTGGGGGACATAGTTTACTTCAATTGCTTGCATTTACACCTTCACCTAAACATGTATAAATGTTTGCAGCAACAACGTATCCAAGATTTGGCTACTTCTGTGTTTTATAAAATGTAACAATATACAAAATATTTCATATGCTAGAACCAACTATATTAAAAGGGTCATTCTCAAAGCGTATAGACTTACAATGTTACATGAGGGAGCATTTCCGATATGACGTCTAAGTCCGATTTTGGACGTTTTGCACGAAATGTCCAAAATCCGAATAGGAAAGGTCATTTTCAAAAAGGAAAATGTCTTTTTTTGAAAATACTGTTTTGAACAAGGTTTTGTGAGTTGGATGTTTTGTTTTTTTTGGTCCATTTTTGAAAAAAAAAAAAAAAAAGGTGTAAAACGTAGAGATTCATGCCACTAGGATGTAGGAAGAGCCAGCATTTTTAGTGGCCTGGTCCCCAGACATCCCAGGAGAGCAATGGGGCACCATAGAGGGCACTTCTGTGCACTTCATAAAAATGCTCCCAGGTACACATTTCACCTTTGCTCCCTCATCTTTTCCCCTGAGCCCTCCAAAACCGACTGTCCCCCAGTACAATAGCTCTTATGGGTGAAGGGGGCACACCTATATGTGGGTACAGTAAGGTTTTGGTGACGTTGGGAGGGATCACAGTTTCCACCACAAGTGTGACAGGTAGAGGGAGATAGGGACCTGGGTCCCCCACTGTGTACTGCACTGACCACTACGCTGCTCCAGGGACCTAATGTTGCTCTAAAAGACCTGACTAACATCTGCAGCTGTCATAGAGGCTGGTAAGTCATATTTTTATTCACATTTTTGGGGGTGGGAGGGGGGTCAATGACCACTGGGGGGGGGGTCACCCCTGATTTACTCCAGTGGTCATCTGGTCATTTAGGGCACCTTTTTGTGCCTTATTCATTCTGAAAACTGGTCTAGTTTTAGTCCTGAATGTTTTTGTTTTTTTTTCTATTATAGCTGTAAAACATGCAAATGTTAGGCACGCTCTAATCCTGCTTTCAAAACACCCCCAGAACGCTCCATTGTGATTTGAACGCACTTCTGATGGACTTCATAGAAAAACGTCTAAAAATAGGTTTCAAAAATACTGATTTAGACGTTTTTATGAGAAAAACGTATAAATGCTTCATGTCATTTTTTAAACCTTTTCTTCTTTTGAAAATGAGCCACATAGTAACTTTGTAAGCCTATGTGCTTTGAAAATGAACACCTATATAATCTAAAAAAAAAATGCCAAATATTATTTGCACAGCAGCAAATCTCACAAAATTAAATGTGGACCTTCACATTACTACTACTACTACTATTTAGCATTTCTATAGCGCTACAAGGCGTACACAGCGCTGCACAAACATAGAAGAAAGACAGTCCCTGCTCAAAGAGCTTACAATCTAATAGAAATCAGCAGTCTAATGAATGTGGATATAATCACTGATCAACAGCACGTCTTCTTTTTTAATATTTTAGTCACGGAAAAAA
The DNA here is from genome assembly GCF_901765095.1 of Microcaecilia unicolor. Lineage (NCBI taxonomy): Eukaryota > Metazoa > Chordata > Amphibia > Gymnophiona > Siphonopidae > Microcaecilia > Microcaecilia unicolor. Next base: position 169,857,776 of record NC_044040.1, read on the forward strand.
TAATTCTTACTTGATAATTTTCTTTCCATTAGTACCAACAGATCAATCCAGAGACTTGTGGGTTGTGTCCCTCTACCAGCAGGTGGAGATAGAACCTCCGAGGTTTGCTATATGTGGACCTGTGGAGCCAGCTGAACCTCAGTATGAACGATACCAAAGCAGTGGAATGGAAACAATAGAAAACTCTCCTGACATTGTCAGATCAATTGCCCAACATAATTCCACCACTTCTATATTTATTTATTTTATTTTTTAATCAAACGAAGGAACATTCTGAACAACGGAACTCAAAAAAACCTAACCAACCGCAACAAAACCGCAGACAGTAAACCCAGGGGGGGGGGGGGGGGGGGGCTCTGGATTGATCTGTTGGGACTAATGGAAAGAAAATTATCAGGTAAGAATTAATTTTTCATTCCATGACGTCCCACAGATCAATCCAGAGACTTGTGGGATGTACCCAAGCAGTCCTCAACTAGGGTGGGACACTCCCAACCTGGCAGAAATCACTGGCGAGCCAAACACCGCATCTTGACGAGCTGCCACATCCACCTGATAATGACGAGTGAATGTATGCACCGAAGCCCACATAGCTGCCCTGTAGATATATCTTCCAGAGAAACCAAACGGGACTCTGCAAAGGAGGAAGCTTGAGCTTGCGTAGAATGAGCACGAACTTGCAAAGGGGCTGGCTTGCCCAATGCCACGTATGCCGAAGAGAAGGCCTCCCGCAACCAACGGGCTATGGTGGCCTTGGACGCCATATGACCCTTCTTACTGCCTGCAAAAAGGACGAAGAGATGGTCAGAAAGACAAAATTCATTCGTCACCTCCAAATACCTGAGAAGAGCCTGTCTCACGTTGAGGCAGCGAAGAGCCTGGAATTGCTCAGGGTAATCTTCCCGGCGGAAGGCTGGCAAATGCAGGGGTTGCCCCAAGTGGAAATGAGAAACCACCTTGGGCAAAAAACGAAGGAACTGTCCTAATCGATACCCCCACCTCCGTAAAACGCAGGAAGGGGTCTCTGCAAGAAAGGGCCTGCAACTCTGAAATTCTCAGAGTGGAAGTAATGGCTACTAGGAAAATTGCCTTCAAGGTGAGATCCTTAGTCGTAATCCCCAATAAGGGTTCAAAAGGAGGACACTGAAGCGCTTTGAGAACTAGATTAAGGTTCCAGGATGGCAGAACTGGCACATGAGGAGGGCGCAAACGATTTACGCCCCTCAAGAAATGAACCACATCCGGGTGGGAGGCGATAGATGCCCCCTGAAGCTGGCCTCTAAAACATGCCAGAGCTGCCACCTGCACCTTAAGAGAACTCAACGAGAGTGATTTTTGTACAGCCTCCTGAAGAAACGCGAGGATAACCGATACTAAAGTCGTAGCCGCTGACAATCCCGAACTTGCACACCACGAATCGAAGGTATGCCACACCCTAGCATAAGCTATCGAGGTGGATCTTTTCTGAGCCTACAGCATCGTAGCGATAACCGCATCCAGATAGCCTTTTCTTCTCAACCTCGCCCTTTCAAGGGCCAGGCCTTAAGACCAAAGGGGGAGGGATCCTCCATCGTGACTGGCCCCTGCAGCAGGAGACCGTCTTGCGCCGGTAGCAGAAAGGACGATCGAACAGAAGCCTGATCACATCTGCGTACCAGGGTCGTGTGGGCCAATCCGGGGCCACTAGGATCACTCAACCGGGATGACTGGCAAAGCGAGTTCGTAACCTGCCCACCATTGGCCACGGGGGAAAGGCATAGAGCAGGCCCCTGGGCCAAGGTTGAAGAAGAGCATCAATGCCTTCTGAGCCCAGCTCTCGTCCCCTGCTGAAGAAACGGGGAACCTTCGCATTGAAAGTGGTGGCCATTAAGTCCATCTCTGGCATCCCCCAACGGGCAGTTATCTGATCGAAGGCCAGAGGAGAGAGCGTCCACTCCCCCAGCTCCAACTGGTGGTGACTGAGAAAGTCTCAGTCTCAGAAGGTGCCACTGGAGGAGGCGCATGTGAGCTCTGGCCCACTTTACCATGTCCAAGGTGGAGGCCATGGAACCTAGAACTTGTACATTGTCACAAGCCTGCGGGTTTGGAGTTTGAAACAGCACTTGAAACTGAGCCTGTAACTGCTGTGCTCGAGCTGAAGGAAGAGAAACTATTCCTGTTGGAGTATCGAAGCACACCCCCAAGTATTCCAGCATTTGGGAAGGCGTTAGGCTGCACTTCGGGAAGTTGATCACCCAACCAAGCGACTGAAGCATCCCGACCACTTTGTCGGTTGCACGCTGACTCTCCTTGAAAGAAGATGCCCGCACAAGCCAGTAGTCTAGATAGGGCTGGACCTGAATCCCTTCGATCCTGAGATAGGCCGCCACTACTACCAGGACCTTAGAAAAGGTCCGAGGCGCTGTGGCTAGGCCGAAGGGCATCGCTTTGAATTGAAAATGACGACCGAGCACTGCAAAGCGAAGAAAGCGCCTGTGGGAAGGCCAGATTGGAATGTGTAAATAGGCCTCTTTGAGATCAAGAGAGGTCAAAAACTCCCCTGGCTGTACCGCTGCGATCACCGATTGGAGGGTTTCCATGCAGAAAAGCCGAACCCATAAGGACCTGTTGATGCACGCCAAGAACCGCCCTTTTTTGGCACCACAAAATAAATGGCGTATTGACCACACCCTCTTTCTGCTGGGGGTACGGGCTGGATGGCACCCAGCCATTGTAAGTTGAGGAGGGTGTGTTGAATGGCCCGCACCTTGGCGGGACATTTGCAAGGAGATTCCAGAAAAGAGTCTACTATCGGACGAGCCAATTCTAACTTGTAGCCGTCTCTAATAACCTCCAAGACCCATTCGTCGGATGTTACCCTGGTCCTTTCCACCAGGAATAGGGACAGTCTGCCCCCAATAACCGGCTGGATATGGACCAGGGCCCCATCATTGGGTGGACCTGGCTGCGGGCTGGTTTCTGTTACCAGAAAGGAAGGCCCGCCTGTCATCTCGAAAGGGCTAAGGCCTCTGAGAAGACCTTGCTCTCTGAAAAGAGGCCCGCGACCTGGACGGTAACGCAGTGTATCCCTAAACTTAGGTCTAGGTCCCGCCGGTCGTACAAACTTGGACCTGTCCTCCGGGAGGCGCTAGCCCTTAGAGTTACCGAGGTCCTTCACAATCTGTTCTAAGTCTGTCCCAAACAAAAGCTTTCCCCTAAAAGGAAGCCTTGCTAAACGTAACTTAGAGGCCACATCTGCAGCCCAATGCTGCAACCACAGCCAGCGACGTGCGGTGACCGTTGGGGAAACCTCCTTCGCTGAAGCCCTCAAAAGATCATAAAGAAGATCTGCAAGGAAGGCTAAACCGGATTCCAAGGCTGGCACAACAGCCAAGAGATCTTCCGGAGAGGAGGCTTTCTGTACCCACGATAAGCATGCCCGCGCCGCATAGGAGCCACAAACTGAGGCCTGCAGGGAAAAGGCCACTACTTCAAAGGACAGCTTCAAGCATGTCTCCAACTTACGATCCTGAGGGTCCTTGAGCGCTGTGCCACCCTCCACAGGGAGAGTGGTTTTCTTAATAACCGCTGTGATTAAGGAATCTACCGTAGGGACCTTCAGCAAGTCTAAGTTAAGAGCAGGTAGCGCGTAAAGACGCGACATAGCTCTAAGCAACCTTAAACCCACTGTCCGGCGTATCCCACTGTGCCGAAATAAGGATCTTCATGGCCTCATGCACATGAAAGGAACGAGGTGGGCATTTGGTGCCAGACATAATAAAGGGCACTGGACCTGTTCCCCCTGACGATTCAGGGGGGAAATGGCCAAAACCTCAAAAGCCCTAACAATCAGGGAGAGAAGCTCTTCCCTGCGAAAAAGGCGGGCAGACGTCTGATCATCCCCCTCCTCAGAGGACAGGGTGACCTCATCTGCCAAATCCAAAGATTCTGAGGGAGAGGCCGGAGACAAAACCGGGCCATCTGTGTCAGATAGCTCCTCGGGATCCAAAATTTCCACTCGGGGACGTTTTGACAGGAAAGAGTGAGAGGCTGCAGCAACCGAAGTTTGCTGAGGAAGAGATGGGGCTGCCTGAAGAGAAGCTCCTGACTTCTTCAAAAGAAAGGCATTGTGCATTAATAAAACAAAATCCGGGGAAAAAGGAACTGCAAGGTACTCCCCTGCTCCCTGTACATCGCTTCCCTCCATCAGAGCCTGTGCTACAGAAGCGCACTGCGCCTCTTGTCTATCAACTGCCACGTGCAGAGCGGGTCGTGCCCGAGAGGAAAAAATGGCGCCTGCCAACGTGTGCTGCACTAACTGCCCCGAGGAAACCGCCAAAACTATCCCCTGCACTTCCGACTCACCAGACGCCTGAGGGGAACGCCCATCGCACTGAACACCTGCTGCGGGCTCACACTCCCCCGGTGCTGCTCTCAAGCCCCTACACCGGGAGCAGCGCTTAGCTGCCTCAGAAGGCACTGACATGCTCCACAAACGCCTGCCCCAAAATGACTCAGCAGAACGTCTAGTTCCTCCGTATGATTAAACAAAAACAAAGTCTCTTACCTTTTTTTTTATTTATTTTAGTCAGGAGAGAAAGGAAAACCCGATCAGGCCAACAGCCCTGAGCGATGGAGGAAAGGTAGGGGGAGACCGGGAGGGATCTGGCACCACCAGGTGTACACCACAAGCTGCAAACAGCCACTCAACCCCTGTCTGTGCTAAACTTGGCCCAAAGGACACAAGTAGCCAGATCAAACCAGAGCTGCACAGAGATGTCCCTCCACCTGCTAGACAGAGAGAATACTGAAGTTCAGCTGGTTGCACAGGTCCACATATAGCAAACCTCGGAGGTTCTCTCTATCTCCACCTGCTGGTAGAGGGACACAACCCACAAGTCTCTGGATTGATCTGTGGGACACTATGGAATTTTTCCTTAAAAACATTTAATTTTTTTAAAGTTAGTCTTTTATTTTCTTTTTACTATCTATATCTGAAGCTTATCTTCAAATATTCATATCCAATTGTTTTACTCATTTCCAATAGGCCAAAAAGTCTGACTTATTTTTACACCAGCATATTCAGCATACCCCATACGTCAAATCCCCACAACCTTCAAATTCCCAAATGTGACATTGTATTTTGAGTCATTAAGCTCTGCTTCAGGGTACACAATTAATCTACCTCCACTCATGGTCCACATCTGCTGCTACCTCTACAGTAACATAATTCAACCAATCCGAGACTAGAATTCAATATAGCCAGATCACTACAAGAGTCACACTTAGGGGGAAACTTAGTAACGTGAGCTCCTATTAAGTCGGGTTATTTTAGCACAGGGTCTCATTGCATAAAAATGGAACCCTGTGCTAAAATAACAACAGTAGCCTACGTTGATAACTCCCCCCCTTAATTCTTATGTTAAAGAGAGTCATTCAACTTCCATATTAAGATTCTCCAGTTACACCATCCCCAATGAAAAAAGCCAAAATTGTTCCCTAAAATGAAGATGACATTCATAATCTCCTTTGTACTAAACCTCTTCCTCATCTTCATTTAAATTCAACTAAATAGGTTAAGTACAGCCTAAGTATACAAACGAACATGGGCACATGCTCTTTCCACCTGCATTAATTTGCTCTGTCCCCAGTATCTGGGAATTCAGTCACTTATGTTTTCTCCATAAGGTACACCCTGTCTGCTGTGTCTCTGTCAATCCTTGTCTCACTTTGGAACTAGCTCAACCTAAGGGCTGGGAACCTTATCACTTATGTGAATAAGGTATGAGATTTCATAATAATTTAGGTGAAATTTAATGAAGTCTCTTGATGATTCCTCACAGATTCACAAAAAAGATCCCTCTCCCTGACTAGATTAAAATAATGTGAAATCCCACCTGGTCAATGATTCTGACAGAGCTTGGGAGAGAAAGCAGGGACATAAATAAAAATGAAATTTAGTTATACCTATTAATATCCTTTCCTTTAGTCCAGACACATCAGTCTGTATAATGAAATAGTGACCTTTTCCTACCAGCAGATGGAGGTAGAGAGCAGATATTTCCAGGGATCTCACTGGCTATAGGCTGGTGCTCTGCTGAAACTTTCCAGTATGCCACTGACAATGCAAGGTCCTTTGAGCCGCCCCATTCACCACTGCAGCTTCATCAAATTAAGTAATTTACTAAACCAATACCCTTTGAGTAAATGGCAGAGAAAGCAGAGAGCCTTGGGAGTACCCAGGCAGAAGTCTTCTAGAGAAGTAACACAGATTAATGTAGCTGGACTAAAAGAAAGGAAACAAACAGGTATGGTTAATTTCACCTTCTTCAGAGTCTCAGCCACATCAATCTGTACAAATAGGATGTACTTAAGCAGAATCTACCTGGGAGGGAAGACACAAGGCCCTTGAAACACACCACCCTGCCAAAGATTAAGTGGTCTCTGGCAAAAACATTAATTCAGTAATGTTTCATATTACAAAGGAGTGAAAAGATGATCATGTCACTGTCCTGCAAATATCTTTGGGTGAAACCGATTGGGCCTCCTCTCACGAGGCCGCCTGCACACAGGTAGAGTGAGCCCTCAGGCCCCTCAAGACAGGTTTGTTCCAACAAATGTACACTGCCTTAATAGCCACTTTGTAGTGCTATAGTAGCCTTGGAAGGTGCCAGACCCTTGTGTGGCCCATGGAACAGAACAAACGGTCTGAGAAACTAAGAGGCTCATTTTCAAAGCACTTAGATTTACAAAGTTTCATGGGGAAGTTCAGTTCTTGTCACAGAAGAGAGGCTGGCTCCACAGGCATCAACATTTTGGTTGTCGAATGGCCCCAGTTGTTGCTGTTTTATGTGTTTCTGCCTTGACCCCTAATAGGGAGGTGCGAAGAAACAGTGTGTTTTAAGCCTGTAAAATGTATGGGATATTTCCCTGCCTTATGTCCTGATATGTATTTCTCCTATTTGGCCAGCAGGAGGTGCTTCTCTGCTGTAAAGCTGTTACAGAGAATGAATGCTCTTTTCTTTAGTTTAACAGAAACAGGAAGCAAGATGGAAGATGCTGTATATTTTTGAAATGTGTTCTGGGCTCTGATTGACCTAGAGTTTGAAGCAAACTAACGTTTACTGGTTTTGAGTTCAGCCTTAGCCATGGAGAAAAGATTGACAGAGGCTTGGTGAATTATATGTCCTGATCTTCTCAGGTACTATTTAGAAAGTAAACAAATGTCTAGTTAGTGTTATAATTGATCCATTTTTCAGTTAGTTGTTACTGTTTGCTGATTGCACATTTTATGTCCACTGTTCAATATTTTTATGAGAATAAACATAATTGTTTGTTCGGCCTGCTTGTCTGGATTGATAAAGAATCATGGTGGTTTGTGTGTTGAGGTTGTAAGTACTTTCTGGGAAATGTGGGACCATTGGGAGCATGGCTCCAGTAACCTAGAAATCACTGGGGATAATTTGAGAGCAGGAGACTCGCCCAGAGGGAGTTGTGATCCAGTTGGTGGGAGAAGGGTACTAGTATAGAGCACAAGTGGCAGGTGCAGGCGGACCAGAGCTATGCTGGGTATAGACCCTCTAAGTGGCTGCAGGTTAACCCCAAGCGGGTGACTAGGGGTTTTGTGACAGGAGGCTACCAAGTAGAGATTCTTGGCATCCCTCTCTGGTCTTTCTAGTCATCCTGGACTGACCTTGGAGACTCTGGTATGCAGACCTGGTGCAGGGTGTGTGTAGGGTCTCAAATCAATTGAGGCCATCAGGTCGAAAACGTCCCTTCCCCACCTATCCACTCTGAGCTAAAAGGCTTCTGGACTCAGCTCCCAATCCCCTAGATCTAGGGTGGACCGGCTGATATATTCCACTTGGACACTGTCTTGGCACGCAATATAACTGCTGAATTCCATGAGTGTGAGCCTGAAAGCCCTCACCTTGAGATGACTGATCACGTTGACTCCTGAGAGGACCAGAGGCCCTGCCTCACCTGTGTACCACAGTGAGTTAGCTCCCCAGCCTGGCCCTAAAGGTCCTATCCAGGGACTCCTGGTCTGCTAGTGTCATGCATGAGCACTTTGTGGAGCAGCGGCCTTGGAGGTCCCCTGCCAGGCGCTACAGAATTGGGTCCCCTTCATCTGGCTCTGGAACAGAGACACAAGACAGTAGCAGTGACTCTCTGATGACATCAATCAGGCTGAGAAGCTTTTCTTTCATAACGAGCTGAATGACCAGGGAGTGCTCATCCTTTTCCACCTGAGGTTCTGGGTCTACATAAGTATTCTAGAAGAGTGGAAGAGTCCAGGCTATCCAATGCCCCCATGGGTCCCACCCAGAGCCACTTTGCCAACTGGGTGCGATCCTTGCTGTCTCCAAGGGGGAGCTGCCCCCCCCCCCTCCAATGGCCCAGGAGTGTTGTTATTGTGCATGGTCTCCTTCACAAGAACCACACTCTGGAGTCATTCTGGTGTTGGGGCCCCCCATCGACCCCGATGTGTGTTGATCGGGGGTAACCCTCCACAAAGTCTCCTTTCCCCTGTGGATTGTTGCACATTTTCATGTAGCAAAACAGAAAAGGAGGAGCAGGAGCAGATGACAAACTGGTTGCTGTTCCTACTAAGTTCCTCAGGACTGTGGGTTGAGAGCTGGTCAGTTGCAAAACCAGCAGCCCTTAAATCTGTCACTTCCATGTCCCCCAGTACCATTTTTAACAAAGGAAACAGTCCAGAACTTCCAGACTCCCTCAGCTCTCGAGGTGGCTTAGCACTGCTTTGTTATTGCTCTTTTCTTTTTTTTTTGCCTCTCTTTAACTCTGCCTGAACAGGAGGGAAACAAAGCCCCCGAAGAGGGAGGGATGGGAGGTGGGGTGGATACCCACATCCCTGCGGGCAAGGGCCCTATGAGACCTGAGCTTCAGCGCCATCCAGTGGGCACCCTGAAATGCTGGCTGTGGGCTGAGGAGCCATAGCTCTACAATCAATTGGCCATGGCTGATGGATTGGGGGGGGGGGGCAGGGCAAGAGCAAAGGAATCCCAAGTTCTTCCTACCTATGCTGGCTCCAATCTCAAAAAGACTTGTTGCAAACTTCAGGAGTTGAAGATTGCTCCTGCTCCAGTTAGGCCACCAGAGTTCCCAAGGAACAGCATCAATGGTTTTGGTCAGGTGGTAGTAGTGGTGGTGGGGGGGGGGGGGGGGGGGGGGGGGGGGCGAGGGGGGGGGGGGGGGGGGGGGGGGGGGGGGGGAGGGCAGAGTGCAGTAGCTTTGGTTGGGGGGGGGGGGGAGGACATGGCTGAATTTAAATTTGGGCCCAGTTTTGGCGCTTAAGTCAAAATTCGGTCAACCTCTATTGTGGATACTTGAATTTAAGGCTCCTTTGAGCAGGGACTTGTCCTTCTATGTTAAATTGTACAGCGCTGCGTAACCCTAGTAGCGCTTTAGAAATGTCAAGTAGTAGTACTACTAACCTGTGCTGTTGCATTTGCATTTTAGTGCCATTAATGCATGCCACAGGTCCTTTTTTAAACAATAGGACCCAGTCACTAATAGGGATGGGCTGTTTGCAGTAGAGAGCTGCACGGAAAAGGGTAGTGCGGGAATCCCAAGTAATTCCCATGGTACGGAATAAGTTGCCACAGGATTCCTGTGGGGATGGAAGAGGTTGCCACAGGATTCCCACAGGACTGTAATCAAAATCTCTGGTGGCTCCAGAATGAGGCTTGGAATGTACTGAGAGGCAGCTGGAACACCAGCCTGATTTCTTGAAACCCTCAGTTGTATAGTGAATGCCATCTAAAAATGATTGTTGTGGTTGCCAGCAAGTAAATAATAGTGTTAACTCCTGAGGGTACAGGTTGGGATACAAATTGTGGGAACGGGAATGGATCTTAGCAGGTATGCGTGGAGATGAGTGAAATTTCTGTCCCTTGTGCAACTCTCTAGTTTGCAATGAAATGCTGTTCACCACTGAAACTGCACATCTTTCTTAAAGAGTGCTTTATTTGCATATTCCTATTAAAAATGTGCAGTGGGAAAAAAACATACACGTCTGATACTTGCATACGTTAATGTTTTTATTTGGAATGAAAACAAAAATCTCTCTGGAATGCCAGCTGTCCATCTATCTAGTTACTATAATACATATTAACGGTATACCTTGTTGTGAGTAGAACAGGTAACTCTAGCTCCTAGTTTTCTAATATTTACAACTTGTCAAGGCTGTCTGGCTAACTATTGCTTATAGTCTTTTTAATACTTTGGAATAAAGCAATAAAACACATCTACTTGTTACATAAGTATTGCCATACTGGGACAGACCGAAGATCCTTCACGCTCAGCATCCTGTTTCCAACAGTGGCCAATCCAGGTTACAAAGTACCTGGCAAGATCCCCAAAACAGTACATTTTATGCTGCTTATCCTAGAAATATGCAGTGGATTTTCCCCAATGTCCAAAAAAGTTTTCTAACATGGGAAAATCTTGAGCCCTGTGCTAAAGGATAACACGGTGAGCATGCAAAGCGGGTGAATTAGTAATTCCCTATGCTCATTTCCTTCTGCACTCAATTCCTCCCATGCTCAACTTACTTATCCGTTAACCCCATTAACCTTAGCGTTTACTACAAATTGTACATTCTTTTTTTACGACTTTGTAATTCTTTATATTGTTACTATGTAAGCCGCATTGAGCCTGCCATGTGTGGGAAAGCGCGGGGTACAATGTAATAAATAAAAATAAAATAATGGCTTACAGACTAGCCAAACCTTTTTAAACCCCGCTATACTACTGCTTTACCACATTCTCTGGCAACGAATTCCAGAGTTTAATTACACATTGAGTGATGAAATATTGTCTCACATTCATTTTAATTTACTACTTTGTAGCTTCATTGCATGCACCCTAGTCTTAGTATTTTTGGAAAGAGTAAACAAGCAATTCATGTCTACCCATTGTTGTGGTCTGTTGTCTTTCTAATGACCTGCCTACTATCACAGGCAAGAGGATGTTGGGCTCCATGAACTGATGTAGTGCATCTTATGTTCTTATACCCACCCTATCACAGATCAAAAATGACTCCTCTTCCCCTCCAGCTACAGGGTCCTCAGGCGAAATGTTGCGGGGGGGGGGGGGGGGGGGGTGTCTGTAAATTGAGTATATATTCAGTGTGTGAACATAGAAATACTACCCTTAAACTCCCTTAATCTAAAGTTCTGGACACAAGTACTTTCCTAATTATTATTAAGTACCAATAGAATCAAACAAAATAAAACATGGAAAAGAAAATAGATTGATACCTTTTTTATTGGACATAACTTAATACATTTCTTGATTAAGAAATGTATTAAGTTATGTCCAATAAAAAAGGTATCATCTTATTTTCTTTCCATGTTTATTTTTTTATTTTGTTTGATTTCTATTGATAACCTTAAGAGTGGACTAACACGGCTACCCACACTCCTCTTATTAAGTACCATAAATCATCCATTTAGGAAGTCTATGTACCACAGAAATCAATAAGAATTCAACGAAATGTTCTACTTAAATTGCTTTCCAATGAGCTCCATTGCCCCTGGTACAAATAAGTACCTGAATATACGTAAACCGCTTTGAATGTAATTGCAAAAACCTCAGAAAGGCGGTATATCAAGTCCCATTTCCCTTTCCTTCTCTCATGTGTTTCAGGGCTTTTGCATTCCAAGTCTGTAAATTAAAAAAAAAAAATCCCTTTATATACTGACAAACAGGAATACACCCCTCTGAACTCAAAATGGTCGCCAGTGATGTCATTTTCAGGGATCTGTAGCGTAACGCATAGGCACTCTGAGAAGCCTATACGCCGAGCGTGAACCACTTGTGTCCCCTGCTTTAAGTTCCCTCCAGAGTCAAGCATACGACCGTAAAAGGTTCCCATGATTCGCAGGCGCACAGACGACTGCGTGCTCTCTCGTTAAGTTACTCGGCTGGCAGGGCGCATTTTCAAGCGGGCCGCTGCAGAGCCTTTTTTTTTTTTTTTTGGCTCCGGCGCTTTTAGCCCTTGCTGCTTAGGCGGAAGCTCTCGGTTAGGCACTCGCCGCTCTCCACCTCAGGCGGCACTTTCCGGGTTCAACACCCGTATCTTATTTGTGTGGTACAGTGCCTCCGCTGTAAGGCAGGGCCGTTCTCAAATGCTGGTGATTGATTTCTTGACTTACTATGTTGGAACCGGTTTTCAGACTGGTCCTGTTCGCCCAGACCAAAGAAGCTGCTCATCTGGTCGCCTGCCCTTCTTAAGCTTTGCTCCCTGGATATTTATGCTCCTGCGTTCAGAGACTGTACGAGCTTCTTCCTCCGCCTTACCCCGAACCATCACGTCAGCGCACGTCACTGCTCTCTTCCCCCGTTGGGAGTCGGTGAGGAAGTTCCTGACGTCTCCGTGTGCGCGGCCTGCCCCTCCCCTCACTAGCCGCAGCCATGGCGGCGAGCGCCAAGCGCAAGCAGGAGGAAAAGCACCTGAAGCTGCTCCGGGAGATGACGAGCTTGCCGCCCAACCGCAAGTGCTTTGATTGTGATCAAAGGGGCCCAACTTATGCAAATATGACGGTGGGGTCGTTCGTGTGTACCTCCTGCTCTGGCATTCTGTGAGTAACCGGGAGCCTGCTGCCCCACCACCAGTGATGGGATTGGAAAGCAGGAGGACCCCTTCCCCCCCCCCCCCTAAAAGAGAGCGAGCTTGTGAAAGCTAAACGGGGGCAGAGATGGGGAGGAAAGTGAAGGGCGTCGATTAAAAAAAAAGATGCTGGGGTGAAAGGGAGAGGTTGAGGGTCGAGGCCTGGGGGCTGTGGGACAATCAAAAAAATTAAAAAAAAAACAGTGGGGTGGGGGTCAGCCTTAAGCTGGGAATAGAGGAGGAGGAATATATACTTAGTTCTTGGAGGGAGCACATCGAGTTTCCATCCGAAACAGGGGGTCGTGTTTAGGAAGGAGTGAGGCGAAGGTGAGGGACCCGGTCTAGCAAGATAGCACAGTAGGGTGGTGCTGAAGACTGTGACCTGAAATATTACAGTGTTGAACGACTAAATATTCTGGCGACCATAAAGAAATGATAATAATTGGCAATGGAATTAATTTCTTATGTCCTTAGAGTGCTGGTTAGCCGTTTTGCAAGTGGCTGCCCCTTTTCTACATATCGGAACAAAATAACTATTAGGCATCTTTACATCTTTAAATAGTTTTACAGGAATAGGGCCGTGCTCTGCTGTTACTGTTTGAAGGAAAATGTTGAGAAACAGCGTGGCCAGCTTAGCTGTATGTAAGTAGGCTATAGTATTATTGGAAACAGGTGGCTAGAGAGGGCCATCCGTACTGAAGCTTCTTGTGAAGTACAGGAGGGATGGCAAACAAGGTTTAAATTAAACTGGATGATATGATCATACATGAAATGTTGGTGCTTTAAAGCTCAGCATTGGCTAACCCCCCCCCCCCCCCCCCCCCCCCCCCCCGTGGCACAAACCCAAAATTAGAAAAAAAAAGAATCTATAAATCTGGTCTCGAATGGGAGAACTTTTTGTTAGGGCGGTGATTGAAGATATTCTTATTTTTTGCTTCTTTTGAGGTTCTAACAGCCAACTTTATTGACTTTAATGTGTGGCCTCTTAGTAAGGCTGTCTGTGGATACTTAGAATGAAATTTGGTGGCACAGATGTATTATTTTAAATTAAATGATTGTTGCAGTTATGAATGAGACCCCTTTTACTAAGGGCTCTGAACACTATGTGGCTTCCCTGGCAAACCTGGTGAGTAGAAGCTGGGCCTAGAAATTGAATCTTTTCCACACTGCCTGAAAGGAAAGAGCTAGAAGTTGAGGTGTTATGAATAGGTCTTCGTGGTTACCGGTGTGGTTTTGCCCCTCAGCTATTATAATAACTTCTGGGTGAGGAGCATACTTTATGTAGACTGTTCGTTGCCTGGTGCAAATATATCCTTTAACTGATCTGACTCATGAGGAAGGAGGTAATAACTCATGAAAGCTAGTTAGAAAAGTATTAAGCTGGTCCAATAAAAAGGCATTTGTGTGTCAGTTTTTAGCTAGCCAATAAGTGTGATTGGCTGGGTTGATGACTTCCTCGGTCTTATCATGAAGGAGGAGGCAAACCTTGCACCATTTTGTTGAACTGCTTATAACTGGTTGTCAATGATTGTTGATGGTTTCTATATGCTCTATCAACCTAATGGGGGAGGTACTGTGTCAGTAAATGTTTTTTCATGTACACTTTAAAAGATGACATATCTTTCGATAAATCAAAAAAAAAAAAAATAGATACAACACAATGGCACCAATTGAAAATATTTTTGTGAGGAGTGCTCATAAAGATGAATCGAGGAATAATCTTTAACCAATTCAGCACACATCTTTCATAGTTTCTAATAACTGGGCTTAAGATTGTGTGTTTCAGAAAGTGCCTTTGAGGAAGGTTGTTTAACTGACTGTTCAAGAGCTTTTGTTTTTGTTTTGAGTTGGTGTGGCAAGAGGATCTGAATATTCTGTTGGTGGTGGCGGCTTTTAAGACTGCATTTTTGTATGAAACTGTACATATTGCAATATCGCTGAATGAGGAATATGCCTTTCTTTGTAGTTGCATCTGATTTTAATGCCCTTTGTAGAAGCAGTAGTGCAGGTTTACCATTGGCAAGTATTATGGGGGAGATTCTATATATGGTGCCTGGAAAATCTGTGCGGAAATTCATTTTCACTTAAGTGTATTCCAGTGGTATATCTATAATGGCAGGTTTCTGACTTATGCACTACACTTTTACTTCACTTCTTTTCTGAACCCCCTCCCCAAAGTTGTATTCACTTTTTCTGTGCCCTCCTTTCACCCCACATTTCTCCTCTTCAGAAGTGGAATAAGGAAAACTACTATCAACTATCTCAGCCTAACAGGAGGGGGGGGGGGGGGGGAGTCATCTACCAATCCTAGACATTTTGAGGTGATGGTGCTATCTTCCATATTGGGAGGAGTTCATCACCAGGGGGTAAAATCTTTCTATTAGTTACCACTGGCCTAATTATAGCGCTTGCTAATAAAATTAAACTTTTGAGAGTGGTGATTGACATCCAGTTAAGTGACAGGACAGGTGGAAGGTGTGACATACTCATATCACCTTCATTTTGCCTATGTTCACATTTGGACAAGGTTAGTTTGGCAACACCAATTCATGCTTTGGTGACAAGTAGATTCAATTACTGCACTGCATTATATCTGGGTAATGGGCTAGCTTGGAAGAAGTTACAACATTTGTAAAACAATGCTGCCTGTTTACTAGAAGGATCACATTGCACCAGACCTTTAGGTGTTTTATTGGTTACTGACACAAGCAAGATGGAAACTTGAGAGGCTGTGCCTAGTATATGGATGTTGGTCAGGTAATGGAGCACCCTTGTACAGTTGGCTCAGAACATAGAAATGTAGTAAGATTCTTAATCATCACAGAGGGGGGCTTTGGAGCTTCTTTGTCTGACTGGAATTTACATGGCATCTAGTAGGAAGAGATTGTAATATACTGTTCTCCAGGAGTTGAAAGAGGAACAGAGTTTACTGGGGTTTTTTTTTTTTGAAAGAAACTCTTAAGCTTGTTTTACTTCAGTTGTTTTAAATAAGTTTTTGGTAAAGGAGGTGTTGGGTATCTTGGGATCTGGTGGGGTGGGTATCATGTCTATTATACCAGACTTTAACTTTTATATAATGTGCAAACATATTGTTAGACAGTGTGATGTTATAATCTGCCTAGCCCAGTGGTTCCCTGACCTGATGCTGGAGGCACCCCAGCCAGTCAGGTTTTTGGGATATCCATGAGAGAGATTTTTATTATCTGCATAGCCTTTGATCTCAGTAGGTGGCATATTAAATCTATAAAGCAAATAGTGTTTAAATATTTCTCAAATTGTAAAATTGGTACATCATTGGGTTTTTTTTTTCATGATATAAATGGAATTTGGATTAGCCTAGATGTTCTGCGTTACTTCATAATGTTGGTTTTATATTATTTACATGTATCTGTTGCTTCTACACAAATATCCAAAGTTATAATTTAAATTCAGCCAAACATTGGGATTTTCACTCGGGAGCAGAGCAAAGTATTATAAAATTCTTTTACCTTAGCCAGGTAGCATGCGCTTTCAAAAGGTCCTGGGGAGAACACTGCACAAATACTGCAGATTGATTCCCCTCTACAAGTTATTACTGGGCAGTAAAGTCATGCATCAACATTCTCTCCCCCAGTAGGACTGTTCAATCAAAACTGAAGAGGAGGATGGCTCATGACACTAAAGCCAGAGCTAGCCACAAACAATGTTTGTTTGGCTGAATTTAAATTATAACTTTGGGTGTTTGTGTAGAAGCAACAGATACATGTAAATAGTATAAAACTAACATTATGAAGTAAAGCAGAACATCTAGGCTAATCCAAATTCCATTTATATCATGAACCCCCCCCCCCCCCCCCCCCCCAATGATGTACCAATTTTACAATTTGAGAAATATTTAAATATTAGTAAAAAAGGCCTGTTTCTGCCTGAAATGAAACGGGCACTAGCAGGGGCTCCCCCCTCCTTCCGTTGCTGTCTCCCTCTCTCCCGAGCCCCACGCGCTCCTTTCCTGTCCTCCAGGCTGTCCTCCCTCTCCTCTCCCACTCCCCTGTAACTCACCACTTTGTCCGGCGTTCCGGTGGCAGACGGAGAAGGAGTGGAGGGTGGGAGCGGCATTGACGGCGACGACGATTGTGGTGGCGCCATTTGTGGAGGGGTGGTTGGAGGGTAGCTGGGCCTTTGTGGTCACTGTAGGGTTCGTCGGTTGAAGCCATCTCTCTCTGGCCATGTCTCCACCCTCGACGTCATAACGTTAGACGTGAGGGCGGGGCTAGGAGACATGGGCAGAGAGAGATGGTTTCGTTTGGGCACATCATCGGGCGGTTTTCTTTGTTTGGCAGTCTGCAGCGATTCGTTTGCTCTCGCTCCGTGTGTTTCCCTACTCCTCCCCGTTCGTTCTTTTTTGTTTTTTTGTAATTGTTCCGCCCTCGACGTCATCACGTGTGACGCGAGGGCGGGGCAAGGAGACATGGTCAGTGTTGTGGCTTCACCACTATGAACTTACGAACCGGTGTGTGAGTGCCTGCAGTGACGTCAGTGTCTTCAGAACGTTGAGGGTGAGTTTTATTATAGTAGATTTACTTTATAGATTTATTATGCCACCTACTGAGATTAAAGGCTATGCAGATAATAAAAATCACACTGTCTAACATAACATGTTTTCATATTATATAAGAATGTCTGGTAGGGCTGCATTTTGATTAAAATTTTTAATCACAATTAATTGCACAATTAAAGGTAATTTATTTTTCTTTCCCACTGCAGCACCTTGTGATTCTGGGCAAGTCACTTAATCCTGCATTGCCCCCAGGTACAAAATAAGTATCAGTATATAATATGTAAACAGCTTTGATTAGTAACCACAGAAAGGTGGTATATCAAATCCCATCTCCTTTCCCTTCCTTAAAAGACTGATTATCTCTCACTCTCTTCTTTTCTCCCAGGTCCATTATCTTTCTTTCTTGGGGTCCATTTCCCCCCATCTCTACCCTCATGAGCAGCACCAAACTCTTCCTGTGGCTGCTGGAGCTCACTGCCACGGTTTCCACTGGTGGCCTCTCTAGTTCTGCTCATGGGTCAGGAGCTTACTGCCCTCCACCCAGCCAGGGTTTGGCAACTGCTCCTCCCAATCCCCACCACTCTGGTCAGTCTACCTTAAAGGTAGCTTTCTGTTACTCCCTGGCAGCAGTAGCGGTGCATATATGCTGCCAGGGACCAATAGAAGACTACCTTTAAGGTAAACCGACTTGGGGGTGTATGTTTGTTGGGGGAAAGATGCTGGATCATGCCAAGGACAGAGGTTGGGAGTGGAAAAGAGCCGAAGAGATATTTGGAGGAAACGGGAGATGCTGCAATGTGATTAATTTTTAAAATTGTGATTGATTAATGCATTAATTGCAGAATTATCCGATTAACTATAATATTTTTGAGCTACTGTATGCTACGTTTTAAATTTATTGTACCCTGCCTTGTACAAAGCCATCCTTTTCAAAAAGGTGGGTTATAAGTCAAAAACTAAAAGTAGGCTTCCTGGCTCCTAACATTTTTGGCAGGCCTACATAGAATTCTGAAAGGAATAATTAGAGCTGCACCTTTATTTCTGCTGTTAATATTAGTTTTGTTTTTATTTCAATTTGGGTCCCTTGTACTAAAGGGTGTTTATATATCATGCCAGAAATCAGCGCCAAAATGAAATTTGCCTAAATGTATTCTAGAAAGTACGCCTTAATTTAGACATATTGTATAGAATAAAACTAAAGTTCTGTGCGGTATATAGAACATGACAAGTGCTGCTGCACTTGACTAAATTTAGTCGCAGGCAGTTTCATCAAGTAAAACTTAGTGTAAACCCTGACACTTAAATTATGTGTGGAGCGGGTGCATTCTAAGTGTTTCCCAAGTCTAGTTCTGGACCTTGCCAGTCAGGTTTTCAGGATATCCACAATGAATATGCATGAACTTGATTTACATACACTGCCTCCATTATATGCAGATCTTTCATGCACATTCATTGTAGATATCCTGAAAACCTGACTGGCAAGGGGTACTCTAGGACCGAATTTGGGGAACACGGTTCCAAAACAACGCGCATAGATTTTAGAAACACCCATGGCCACACACAGTTTTCAGCTACACAACTTAGAATTTACTACACACCTTGTTACAGAATGCGCTTAGGCAGTTATGTATGTAAATTCTAATGCCATTAATGATGTTAATTAACATCCAGTTATCAAAGCTGATTAGCTTAGCTCATGTGCATTGTTATGGAATATATATAATCCTGGGGTTAAATGTGTGGCTAGCATATGAGCACAGGCTACTGCTGTATTTTGCCTTTTTGTGCATTTATCTATATTTAACATTTTTTTTGTGGAGGGTGGGTGTTTTTCGTTATCCATCTAGTGTGTTCTAATTAGTGTGCACTACCTGGATAGGACAGTTAATGTGAGCACCTACAACCTCCTATATAGAAGGTGGTAAGTGCTCCTATATTAGTTGTATTTAGGTGCCAAGCACTAGTGGCAGCTCACCACCTGCATCTAAAATATTATTTAACCCCCCCCCCCCCCCAAAAAAAAAAAGTGCTCTGTTAAATTGGACTTAGCATGTGGGAAAGCACTTTAAGCCCAGAGTTTACTGCATTTTAATAAAATGGCCCCTTTGAACATTAACAACTTACATAGATTTAAAATTGTTTGTTTATCGTTATTTACTAGACCGTTTCTTATTACATAATAAATCAGAACGTTTTACAATCAAATATAACATTAAAACAATTAAAATACACAAATCGGAAATCCATATGTGATAGAAAAGCACAGCAAACCATCAAAACTAAAAATATACAATTAATAAAAATTCATATATATCAAAAACAGCAAGGGGCATTAATCCCCCCCCCCTTTTTTTTTTAATATTTTTAAAATATGAAACTTTTATTTGTCCAAAATAAATTCTGAAGACAATGGACACATAGGTTCCATTTTGTCTTTCTATAATTTGATGAATAAAAAAGACTTCATAAGCTCAGTCATAGAACAAGATTATATTCACTGTGTAAAGGAAAAATGTTCATGTATATATTTGAGTAATGTGAAGCCTGTAATACTTGGAAGAGCAGGTGAGTTGAATAGCAGCCATGTGAGAGTGAAAATGCTTTTTTTTTTTATTTTTTTTTAGCACGCATTGTGGTCACATGAAAGAAACGTAAAGAATTGTATTTAGATATATTTCTTCTTCAGTTTTAGCTATTCAGTGTGATCTGTATTTTGTATGTTTTAAAGGAGTAAGAATGTACTCCAATTTAGAGAACATATTTGTGGAAGTAGCTTTCTTGTGACACTGAGTATGGAGACCATGGCATGCCTACAACTCTGATCAAGCTGTCTTGCTGACAGCAGTGAATTTGGCTGCTGTTGACATCAATTTCTGTATCCTGTATTTTCACACCACCCTATTTCATGCAGTATAGTGTTTTCCTTTTGTTTGAACACATGGCCCCTGCCCTCTCAAGGTTCAAAATACTGGATTGACAGCATTGACAAATGTGTTGCTGTGTCCTAGTTGAACCAAAAAAATCCCAAGCTCAAACCCATAGCTCTTAGTTTTGTTTGGATACAAGGTCAAAGAAGGGCAAGGCTTAATTTCCCAAGGACTCCAAAGCCAGAGCAGCAGGGGTGTTCTCCTTCAGTCTTTCTCTTCTGTTAACCTGCAGGGAAAATGAAGGGAAGGGGGCTGAGCTTGGAGCAGAAGAGTAGTCACTATGATCCCTGGAGTGGAGGAGTAGCCTAGTGGTTACTGCAGTGGACGTTGATCCTGGGGAACTGGGTTCAAGTCCCACTGCAGTTCCTTGTGACTCTGGGCAAGTCACTTAACCCTCCATTGCCCCAGGTACAAATAAGTACCTGTATATACAATGTAAACCACTTTGAATGTAGTTGCTATACCCATTTCTGTGGTTTTTGCAAGTCCCCTTTCCCTTCCCTATTATACCCTTTCCCTCCTGCTCTGCAGGGAACAGAAGAGATCATCTGAAGAAAAAAAAAGATCACACAGTGTACCATATAAGCTAAAGACTTTCTATTAGACTAAAATAAATAATACCTTAGCAAGTTTTAAATTATTGAAAAAAAACTCAAAAATACTAAGATGGTGATAGCAGTACAGCAGCGAGAGGGATTCTATCCAGTCTTTTGCATATGTGTGTGCCCGATGCAAAGAGCTCCTAGCTCTCTGAGAATGGGTCCTTTCTCTTGAGGCTAGAGTTTCAGACTTGGAGCTGAGGGAGGCATAGAAAAGGATTCCTCCAAACACACAGAGAACAAATTGAGGGCCCTATTTAAGCCACGCTAAAGGTGCGTTAGTGTTAGAGATGTTGCTCTGGTGGTTAGCGGTTTACCACCGATCCAAGTTGAGGGGTTGTTCTCTGCTTTCAGAATAATTAAATCAGATTTGAGGGCATCCATGAAGGAGGATCTGACTGAGGTGATTTTTCTGAGGACAAATTCTTCAAAGATTTATTTAAAAATTTCTCATGTGTGCTGTTGGATTCTCCAATTTGTGGACTTGAGTTGGATATATTACAATAGTATAACATTTTTGATAGTTATGAAGATATGTTACTTTGTAACTTCTATAAATTACTTTTTTCTTTTTTATTTGTACCCCGCGCTTTCCCACTCATGGCAGGCTCAATGCGGCTTAGGTACTTATTTGTACCTGGGGCAATGGAGGGTTAAGTGACTTGCCCAGAGTCACAAGGAGCTGCCTGTGCCTGCAGTAGGAATCGAACCCAGTTCCCCAGGACCAAAGTCCACCACTTTAACCACTAGGCCACTCCTTCTCTGTATAAGTTTATTTTGAATTACTTATAAATTTAATAAAATGCGTAATAGTGTATTTGATATATTTATTTGACAGCATTTTTTGTTCAGGTTCTTTTCAAACGCCAAGTATATGTTATGTTGTATTAGTCCTAATTTTGTGCATAAAGAAATATCCTATGTTTCTGTAATTGAATTTCTCATAGATTTACCATTTATTTTAAATATTTATATCCCTCGTTTATCAAGGCGGATTATAAGTCCACACTCATAAACAATATACGCAAACAGTATTAATATGCCCCAAAAATTCTATCTAGAGAGGTAAATGCAATACATAAGTAATAGTCTGTTAAAAAAAGCCTTAGCAAAACAAGAAGTTTTAAATAATTTTACAAACTTGTAAATTTCCCACTGCAAATAACTGGGAAGCTCATTCCAAAGAACAGGGGCAGCCACAGAAAATGCATGGTTCCAAGTCTCAACATAGTGGCATGTTGTGGCATTGCAGAGTCAGAGAGTAATTTATGTCTTGAGATGTACAATTTCAGTATAGTAGTGAAGTAGTCGGGTACAACAGCATATATATATTTTAATTTTTTTTATTTTTGTTACATTTGTACCCCGCGCTTTCCCACTCATGGCAGGCTCAATGCGGCTTACATGGGGCAATGGAGGGTTAAGTGACTTGCCCAAAGTCACAAGGAGCTGCCTGTGCCTGAAGTGGGAATCAAACTCAGTTCCCCAGGACCAAAGTCCACTACCCTAACCACTAGGCCACTCCTCCACTCCACTTAAAGACTAACTTCAGAATCTTAAACTGCACCCTGTGACAGGCAGCCATTATAAACTTTTTAGTACAAGCGTTATAGGAGCAGAGTGATCACCTGTAATTAGCCGGGCAGCAGCATTCTGGACAATCTGCAGAGCCTGGGCATGGGCCCTGGACAATCTACAGAGCCTGGGCATGGGCCAATGACATCCCTAAATATAAAGTTACAAAAATCAAGCTTAGACGCACCAGGCTCTGCACAATTGACTGTAAATCAGCTGCTCCTATGCATAGGAATCTTGAGTTGGAGTTGGTCAAAGGTTTAGTGTACTGATTCCACAGTTCTGATTGTTAATCATAGTCGGGCATGAGCCAGCCTTGAACCAGTGCTCCTGCTTCTGGTATTCCAATCTTGGTTTCAGGTACTTTTTCATACTGTAGGCTCTTGGCCATTCTTGTTTCCATATCAGAGAGCTTGACTCCAAAGATTCATTTTCCATGGTTCCTCCTCTGCCAGAGAGATCCAGAGGTTTCAGTTTCTATGGTTCAAACCTGGCTGCAAGGGAACGCAAATACCTGAATTTAGGTTTCATGATTTTGAGGCCGACTCTAAGTACACCCCTTATTTGGCAGCTTGACCCATAGTGGTAGTACCATCACAGTATTGCTAGGGGTTGGAGCTGCTACTTGAGCCCAGATGACAATAAGGCAGGGAGCATAGGGGGAAGGCTTCTGTCCCACCTCTATACCATAAACAAGACCTCTGGTAAGTGCTGTACAGGGGAGGGAGGGGGAGTACATAATGCTTATGCTGGGTTCAAGAGAATTGGAGAGGATCAGGATTAGATTGGGTTGTGAACTTTGCGGGGGGGGGGGGGGGTTCACACAGACTTCTTTTTATTTGGGCAGCAGCTGCAGCCACATCTGATTTAACAAAATTGCACTGAATTGAAAATTTTGTGAAAATGAAAACCTGCAAATAACACAGGAAACAAAAGACAAATGTTTTTAAGCCTTCGCACCCCTTATTCTTTATAGCTTCATCAGTGGCCTTGTTTAGCATTACTGATCACAAGTTTCAAACGTGTGCTAATTCAACCCTTATTTGTATCTGCCACCCAGGGCTTAAATTTCTGGCAGAACAACCTAGAGTGGAATTCTGCCACTTTTTGTGTGTGTGTGTGTGCCCCTGGCCCTTGATGACCTGAGCAGAGCCAGCAGTGCAAATCAGTTCTGACTCCACCATGGAAATAGAACAGAGTGGTTAGTAGTCACAGATCATTTCTGGGTCGCCAGCCCCATGAAGTAAAACAGAGCCAGATGTGTAAGAACTGCCTACCTTGAGAGGCGCAGCCACATGGCCTTGATTTTTGCAGAGCTCCCCAACAACTTGAAGGGGCCATGAAGAAAATGGGCAAGACTGAATATGCAGAGAGACTGTAGCCCACTCCTTCTGTCACTACTTGTTGTGTTAGCTTCCTGGTGCTTCTGCTGCTTATTGCCCTGATTTCATGAGCTTTGCCACCTCTGTTGCTGGAGGAGGGGAACAGTGAGTGAACAGACAGGAAGAGGAAGGGCAACAGCATGAGTGAAGGGCTCAAAGAAGCTGTGTATTGTGTGGGAGACGAGAGAATGAGTGAGCTAATCAAATCTGATCTGGGATCTGAGTGAGGGAACCAGAAACCTAGGAGTGAGATGATTTGGAGTGGTTGTAGGCTGTTAACGAGATAATGAGGGATGGAGAGGAGAGAGAGCATTTAGGGCACCTTTTTGTGCGTTATTCTAAAAACAAGTCTAGACCAAAACATTGAAGTTTTCGCCCTAGATGTTTGTTTTGTTCCATTATGGCTGTAAAACGTCCAAGTGTTAGGCACGCCCTAAACCTGCCATAATCCCGCCTCTTCAATGCCCCCTTGTGATTTGGATGCACTGTAGGCGAAATGCATAGACGTTTTGAGAAGAAATCTGTCAAAATGATGCTTTATGACACTGGATGTTTTTCTCTTTCGAAAATGAGCCCCATAGTGTATGTGTAAGTAACTCGACTTGAGCTGCTAGTGAAAAGATGTGAACTAATGATACTGCATCTGAGAAAATAAACACTTTTTACCTCTTGTTTCTTTAGCTCTGGGTTGCTTCTCTTTGCTTGCCATCTGTCAACTATGTAAACCTGAGGTTTTTGGAAAAAATAGAACAAAATGGAGTTTTTTCCTATATTCAGATTCTGTCCATTGTATAATTCTTTTTTGAGAGAGGCTGAAGCTTAGTACTACAGCTTTTCTGCTACTGTGTTCAAATTATACTTTTACAGATATAACGTATGTAGATTAACTACACACTTTTTCTCTTGAGGTATTTTTAAGAGAAACTAGTTTTTATAAATCCGTTCTTTGTTTTAGGGAAATGAATGGTTGGTGAATTTAAGTGATTATTGGCACGATTCCTCTGTTAAATATCAGAAAATGATTGTTAGCTGTTTGTCTAAAGTGATATTGTATAGTATGATTGCCTTTTCAATAAATATAATTTCTAGGTGCTTTAAAAGCATTATGCTAAGGCATATTTTTGTAGAAATAGACAATTCTGCAGGAAGTTGGTAGAATTTGAAGGTTGATAGTGCAGGAAATATTTTTCTGTACTATGACAGTCGCAATGCATTGCTGAAGACTGAATATTTTGCTGGGTCTGCTAATCGAGAATTCCTTTAATGAAGCTTGTATTTGTCATACGCCTACAAGCCAGTTTGCTTGCACACTTTTGCAACATCACATCTTTTATCCCATCATTTAATTTCCTTAAGATAGGGCAGGGAATAAGTTGACAGAAAGTTGTGCAATCAAAACTGATTCAGGAAGTATCTGTTGTGGTTTTCTAAAAGTGATACTTTCAGGCAGAAGTCCCATAATGTTGTTAGCACTATTTGCAGTTTTTTCCTCTTGCTTGAAGTAAAAGGGTAAAAACTTTGTACAAAGATGTTACAAAATTATACAACTTGTAGGGCATTTCAAGTTTTTTTTTTTTTTTTTTTGCTGTATTTGTCCCAATCCTGGCTCTTAATGTATTTGCTGTTTTATATGTTATTATTTAGGGGCTATTTTGCCAGACATTGGCACTAAATACTGAGCATCCTATTATATTCCTATGGGCTGCATGTCAAGTAGATCATGCTAGTAGTGTCCATTAGTACTGTTAAGTTTTAGTGAAGGGGCCCCCTAATGATGGAGATTAGGTTAATGAAAAACAAAACAAATTTTCCTGTGACTTCAATCAACTGTAGGATACCCACCCTATCCTTTGAATAAGAGCTCCTTCTGTTATGAATTGAGGACACTTTTTTAGACTGAAGATTTCGTGATGGTTAAAATGTTTTGAGCCCATGTTGTACCTCCTGGAAAGAAGCCTTTTGGTTCATTTCATGCAAGGTTTATTAGCTCCAAACTGATGCCAGGTAGGCTTATGCATGGGACCTCTGAAGTCTAATATTGATGAATAGGATTAACTAGTGTGTTTTTATTTTTGTTACATTTGTACCCTGCGCTTTCCCACTCATGGCAGGCTCAATGCAGCAGGCAATGGAGGGTTAAGTGACTTGCCCAGAGTCGCAAGGAGCTGCCTGGGTTGGGAATCGAACTCAGTTCCCCAGGACCAAAGTCCACCACCCTAACCACTAGGCCACTCCTCCACTACAGTGCTTCAAGGCTTTACTGCTTTGAACATTTTTCATGTTGTGCTGTTTTAAAGTATTCTGAATCATATTTTAAAGTGGGAGTTTTTCACAGCTCTACACATCATACTCTGTGCTTTCAACAGGAAAGAGCAATCAGAAATATGCAGGTGAGCTTTCTTGGTTTCTTCTTAGTTTTTCAATAAGTCTTTGAATCCTTTCACACGTTATTAATAGAAGTCCCTTTTGTAATAATTTAAATGATTCCTGGCTATTTAGTTGCTACCAGCTTTACACAGCAGAATGGCATAGTTTCTGCCCTTGGTAGGAAAACTCAAACTCTTTCACAGTGGCGTAGCAAGGGCAGGGCGGTGGGGGCGGTCCGCCCCGGGTGTCAGCGGGTGGAGGGGTGCTTCGCTCCCGCTGCTCCCACCCTCCCTTTAAAAAAAAAAAAAATCAGTGAAGCGGCGTGGCAGGCAGCGCCTCTCATCTGCCCTGCTTGTAAAAGAAGTAGATCTCCTTGTCATCGTCGGGCCTTCCCTCACTGTGTCCCGCCTTCCTCTGAGATAACTTCCTATTTCCATGAGGGCGGGGACATAGTGAGGGAAGGCCCGACGATGACGAGGAGATCTACTTCTTTTACAAGCAGGGCAGACGCGAGGTGCTGCCTGCCACGCCGCTTTACAGATTTTTTTTAAAAGGCAGGAGAAAAGGGCTGTCGTCTCGATGGAGCTGGTAGGCGGGTTGGGGGGCCCAGATGGGAGAAGGGGATGGGGAGCGAGCCCTGATGGGAGAAGGGGATGGGGAGCTCAGATGGGAGAAGGGGACTGGGGTGGGGCTGGAACTGGGGTCTGAGAAGGGGCCATGCCTGGGGCTGGTGGGAAAATGGAGCATGCCTGGGTCAGGTGGGAGAATGGATATGGGGCTGAAAAGGGGGGCCCTAATTCAAGGCATGTGGATGAAGGGGCCTGGAACTGGGGGCTGAAAAGGAGGGTAGGTGAGATAAGGAGGCTGGGACTGGGGGCTGAAAGCAGGGGCTGAAACTGTGGGGACTGGGGGCTGAAAAGGAGACAGGGAGAAGTGGCTGGGGCTGAAGCTTGGGACTGGTGAGAGAAAAGGGCTGGGGTAGAAACTGGGGGCTGAAAAGGGGACAGGGAGAAGTGGCTGGGGGCTGAAACTGGGGACTGGTGGGATAGTGGGGCTGGAACTGGAGGCTGAAAAAAATGGGCAGAGAGAGGGGGGGACAGATCCTGGATGGAAGGGGGAGTGAGAGGGAGGGCAGACCCTGGATGGATGGGAGAGGGGAGGGCAAATGGTGGATTGAAGGGGCAGAGAGGGCAGACAGTGAATGGAAGGGAGAGAGAGAGAGGGCAGACGGGCAGATGTAGATGGAAGGGGCAGGGGGAGGGCAAACATTGGATGGAGGGGACAGCAGAGAGGGCAGACACTGGATGGCAGAGAGAGAACAAAGATGCTGGATGGAAGACAGTGAAAAGAAGATGAAAGCAGAAACCAGAGACAACAAACTGTAAATAAAATATATTTTTATTTTTTTGCTTTAGGATAAAGTAGTATTGTAGCTGTGTTAATAAATGTTTATAATAGAACATGTAAACAAGGCAATCTTTTTATTGGACTAATTTTAATACATTTTGGCTAACTTTCGGAGAACAAAACCCCCTTCCTCGGGTCAGGATAGGATACTGTAACAGCACTATACTGTATTGACCTGAGGAAGGATGTTTTGGCCTCATGAAAGCTAAATGTATTAGTCCAATAAAATGATATTATTTTATTTTCTATATTTGTTTTATTATTTATTTGTTAATTTGTAAAGTGGTGATTGGTACTTGTTAGTTTTTTCAAATTTACATCTGCTGTCTTTATATTTTGCACAGTACTTGGGGACATTTTCTGTTTCTGTGGTGTTGCATTGTATGCAGAGCCTGGCATTGGGGGTTCAGTTTAATTTTTGTCTAAATAGAAAGTTTATGATTACTTATTCTATAGTGGATTAGGGTGTATCTGTGTTTGTGAAAAAGACATGGCTTTCAGTTGGCATTGACTGTGCAGGATCGACGATCTGTACTATTCTGTCTGGTTTTGTTTTACAATAGGTGAATTGATGTTCTAGTGCTCATTGTAGTGTTTAAGATGTTTTCCTTTTCCTTGTGTGATTCGTAGAAATGACTGCTTATGGTATGGTAGAATTGCTCTATAGGTCCTTAGTGTTTTGTATTCTCGGGATGCCTAGTTCTAGATTTTGGAGGGGGGTGTTAAAAAATGACCAGCCTTGGGTGTCAACTACCCTAGCTAGCTATGCCACTGCGCTTTCAGATGACTGAGGGTCTTCTGTGGACTGCAATCTTCATTTTACTGCAGATTTTCTGTTGAATTTAGGTCTTTGCTTTGATTGGGCCACTCAGACATTCATTTTATGCTGTGAAGCATTGCTGCTTTTGCTTTGTTCCTAGAATCATTGTTCCACTGAAAGACTCCATTTTGGTCTCATCAGACAACAAAACCTCCCACATGCATGTGGTTTGTCTTTGCAGACATTAGGTGCCACATTCTATGGCTTTTATAAGCTGTATCTTCCTTCTTACCACCCTTTCATATAGACCTTTGTTGAATAGTCAACATTTCCTCTCAGCAGTTCCTTAATCCACAGCTACTAAGTGTAGTAAGATGTTCTGCTCAAGGCAGTGTCTTAAAAAGTGAAATAGATTTGGCCATGCCCCAAACATGCTGAAATATTCTTGCAGCCCTCCCGCAATCTGTACCTTTTAAACAACTTTATCCTGGAGTTCTTCCAGCAGCTCTATATTTGGCATGTTTAGACCTTTGCTTCAGGCTTAAGTCTTATGTGAATAAGAGCTTAATTTTTCATCCAGGAGTATTTGAATCAGCTCAGCTACAGTGTTTGGAAAGAGATGGGCTTTATTTAACTTACCATGAGTTTTCTTAAAGCAGTTTTGGGACATGGAGCTAATTTCAGCTTGTGACAAAGGATGAGAAGACTTAGGCAATCAAGACTCTTTTTTTGTGAGTATTTCTGTAATTGTTCTTTCATGGTGAAAGTGTAGATTGTATGGGTCAGTGAAACAATTTAGATTATTTTTATTTTTGGTAGGTAATGAATCATAAATAAACTGAGACTATTCTAATGTCTTTTGAATTCTGTGTTTTTAGACCGCAGAATGTGAAATGTATAAAGATTTGAAGACTATTTTTTTTTACAAGGCACTGTAGTTCCGATTTCTATAGTGATTTGACTGTATTATAGTGAAAACCAATGTAGTTGTGTTCCTCGCCAATGTGAGTAAGCAAGAAACGAGAACTGCAATGCATTGTATTTTCATTAAAAAGGTGTTATTGTTGCTATACACTGACTTCTGTTAAGTATATTTTGCCATGTTAAAATGTATATCAGAAACCTTTCTTTTAATATTTGAAGAAAAAGGTGTAAAATATAGTTATGAAAGATCAGACAATAATGCTTTTTAACAGTTGCATACATATGTTTATAGGATATGTGAATAAGCTGTTATACATTAATAACCAGAATTAACTATTTTGTATTCAAGTTCCCCCACACCATCCTCTCAAATTGAAAAGGTTTTTGGTAACTTTTCAGGAGGAAAGATAACTTTTAAGGCATGTTCAGAAAATAAATTAATGTTCAATGCTTGTCCATGGTGTGGGAGAAAAACTTCCTACTTCAGATCATAATTAGGCAGACCGCAAGCATTGCAAGAGGATATCACCCCAAGCCCCCCCCCCCCAAAAAAAAAACAAAAAACAAAACCTGTCTGAACTGCCTTTTGAAATAGCTGTAAGGCAGAAAAGAGGCTCCTGCCTGTCTGGAGGAGAGATCAGCTGACTGCTCTAGCAGATATCTCTACCTCCTACAGTATACCTTTCAGTCCAGCAGTGCTAGGCATCTTCCAAATTGGAACAATATCTGACTCTTCTCTTCCTCCTGTGCAAAATGAATCTCTGTATTGAGACAACTCCTACCCATGGCTTCTTCAGCATATATCAAGAGGTTCTCTTCCTATTGCAACTGAAAACAGAACCCCATTCAGATGTTTGCCTTCTTGAAATGTATAGAGGCCCCAAGTGCCAGCATGGCCATCCCGCTTGGCCTGCAGGAATAGCAGTTTTGTATGTAGCAATCCCCATTATCTATTCATCCCATATCTAAAAAGATATATATATATATATATATATATATATATAATTTATCATATTTAGATTATTATTCAAGCATACATCTTGAAAATAGATGATTTTTAAGTAAAAAAACAAACAAAAAAAACAAGCAAACAGGAAAATACAATAATACATTATTACACAAAGTATTGATCTATTACTCATCTGTAGTCCAATATCTGGGGGCAATTATACAATACTAGAGGAAATTAGAAATCTAAGATAACATAATAGCTTCTAAACTTAAAGTAAAAAGGCGGCTGAGAAGGGCAACCAGGAAGAATTACTTTCACGGAGTTGAAGTTGTTAATGTCCTTGGAATTGGTCTAGGTGACTCTGCCAGCTTAGCTTCCAAGAAAGAATTTAATTGTTTTGAGTAAAAAAAACCCCCATACTTAATAGAATTAAATTTCAAAACACACTTGCAAGGAAAGTTCAATCAGAACAAAGCACCTATTTGGAGAGCTTTGGGGTGAAGTTTAAGAAATTCTTGTCTCTTCTTTTGTGTGGTTTTTGAGATGTCTGGGGGTAGATCCATATTTTACAATCCAGGAAAAGTTGTTCTCTGTGGAGAAAATACTGTTTAAGTACCCAGTCTCTATCAGGCTGTGAAATAAAAGTCACTTTAAGCGTAGCTGTTGTCAAGCCCTTTTTATCATCTTGAAGTATCTGGGTTAAATTCATATCTAAGGTTTCTACAGGACGTTCTGTTCCCTCTTCTGTTTGCTGGTCCATCTTACGAAAAGGTTGTATATAATATATTTTTGAAACTGGAGGATATGGTTCCTCAGGAAT
This sequence comes from Microcaecilia unicolor, assembly GCF_901765095.1. Classification (NCBI taxonomy): domain Eukaryota; kingdom Metazoa; phylum Chordata; class Amphibia; order Gymnophiona; family Siphonopidae; genus Microcaecilia; species Microcaecilia unicolor. Next base: position 169,888,642 of record NC_044040.1, read on the forward strand.
TTTAAGTACCTCACTTAGATACTTTTTAAATGTTATCAAAGGTGAAATTGAAATTTGTTTAGGAAAATTAGTTAATCTTAAAGTATTGGAACGTTGATAGTTTTCCAGAATTTCAATTTTATTGTGCAGGAAAAGATTTTCTTTTATAAGGTTTACTTGAATCTGTTGACGATCTTGTATCCTTTTTGAATTTGCTTCAATTTCTTTACCCTTTGTTAGCATGTTTTATTCCTAGCAATCACTTTTTCCTTCTCAAGATTAAATTGCTGGTTAAGGAGCTTGAATTTATGAGAAAAAGAAGTCTCTAAGCCCAACAATGCTTCCCAAATATTGTCCAAAGTTATTATTTGAGGTTTAGTAGGGAAGTATGACTTACTTAGAATATCCGAACCTGACGTGGAGGTTATCGCTGGCTGTGCCACGAAGGATCCCAGATCTTCCCCAGGGATTTCCTCTCCTCCTAACTCTCCCGCCCTTTCTTCTGCGGGGAACATTGGCGTCTCTGAGCTCGGGGCGGCACCCGTGCCAGGAAACCCCATCGATTGAATCGCTTCGGATGTTTCCCGGACCGTCCTCGAGTCTTAACGCCGGCATAGGTGGAGGGACTCTGAACTCGTGGCTGAAAGATGTCTCATCTTCAAGTCAGGGAAATGACAGTCCTCTCCCCATAGTCCCCGACAGCGAAGAAGCTCCCGCCATAGTTCCTGGCAAAAAGAAGCGGTCCAGCGTCCTTGCAGCAGGTAAAGCAGGCATCGCTGGGCTGGCGCATTGTTTACCTCTCTCTTTAGGCATTGTGTAAACAGGTAAATCGGATCTAAAAAAAATTTGTCGTGAAACGCGGAGCTGCTGCTTGCACAACTTACTCAGACGCCATCTTGCCCCCCCCCCCCCCCCCCGCCAAAAGATATTTTTTTTAAAAAAGCAAAGTTCAGCAAATAGCAGGTTTCAATAAAGTCCAACTTTTGCATTTTGTGAGTGGAGTCAAGTTGGTGATGAGGAAATGAATTGCAGAGAATTTTTGCAGTATACTGCCTGGTAAGTGATTGAAGAAACAAGAATCTTTGACATTGTGCCTTGAAATAATCTTTTGCTTTTCTGCCTGCCGCTGTTCTGAAAAATGTAAGGCTTTTTATACTGTCTCCCCATTCAGTCTGAACTGGCTTACATTCTGGTGCAAGCAAATGAATAGAATCCATATGCCGTCTGACCAAAGGTCCATCAAAGGCCAGCATCTTTTCTCAGGCAATGACCAATCCAGGTACTTAGGGATACCCAGCAGATCCCAAAGAATAGATCCATTCCTTTTTTTTTTTTCCTTCCAGTGGTCTGATTTCTGAAGTCTTCTTGGCTTTGATGTGTTTCTTTTAGGAATTTGTCCAAGTCCTTAATAAGTCTAGCTATGTTAGAGGCCTTTATCATATCCTCTGATAACATGTTCTACAGCTTGATTGTGATTACCTCAGGAAATTAGGTTACTCTAAGGCCCAGACCATATATAAGTAAAGGTGAGAGTATCAATTACCATCCCCTCAGCAAAGCCAAGAAGTTTGTTCTACTGTGTGTTTTTTTGTGAACATTCAGTATGTTTACCATCCTTTATTTGTTTCTAGCATGATCCATTCAAAATGTCAAGACAGGTCTTGGACTCTTCTTGGATAAGAATCTACAGGTCTTCCTCCTATGTAGACTTTAATGAAGTTATATTTGTGTGAAGACACAAAGGAGAGTTTTCTAGCTTCATGAGGCTTCTTAGGCATAGAAACCCATAGAGGGAGACCTATCCAAATCCTGTAACTTCAAAGATTATAATCTGTAAATATATAGTAACATAGTAGATGACGGCAGAAAAAGACCTGCACGGTCCATCCAGTCTGCCCAACAAGATAACTCATATATGTGCTACTTTTTGTGTATACCTTACCTTGATTTGTATCTGTCTTTTTCAGGGCACAGACTATATAAGTCTGCCCAGCACTAACCCTGCCTCCCAACCACCAGCCCCGCCTCTGCAGATTAATTTTCTTTGTATCTGTTTGCATATGGGAAATGTACGCTTGGAAAAGCATGTATGGTGCTATATGTAGGGTCTTTCTCCAAAAGCAGTTAGAGGCAGCATTTTTCAAAATCTGCTTTTTTTGTTTTTTTTTTAAGGAATAAACTGAAATTGAGGCCAGAATTCTTGTTTATTTTTATGTATCTAACAAAATGTCATGTGTTGGTGTCTGCATGCTTTCTTTTACATTTTTTTCTCTAGCTTTGGAGTGTGGAGGAGGGAGGTTTTTTAAATGTCATATTGCTGTATATGTTTGCGTGTGAGAGATGAAATCATTCTGCATGTACACAGCTGTTCATCTGCAAATGGCTATTGAAGGTAAGAAAGGAAAATCTATAGTTCTTTCAGCATAGCTCTGTAGCAGTTTAATCATCTTGCTCCTGTTTCCTGGAAGGTACTGTTTCTCAGAGTTAGTGTAGGTTACAGAAAGCAGTTGAACTATTCTTTGGGGGTGACTAAAGTTTTTGTATATTGCTGACAACTTCCTAAATACTTATTTTAGTTCTCTTCCAGGCTGTTGCTATCTGGAATACACTTCAGTATCGGATTAGAGTTAAATTACATGAGATATGAAGGAAGTTGAAAAATGCCTTGTTTGATAATGTGCTTATTTAGGTTTCATTTTATTTTATGTTATGTAATTCTTCATAGTGTTTGGGCTTCTGATGATAACCGCTTTGAATCTCCTACAGGATTTGTCAATGTACGAGTTCTGTATTCGATTAGAACTAATTAGTTCATTATACAAGTTCTGTGTGTTGGTTTTTGTAGGCAAGTTTTGCCAAAATAACACATTTGCAAAACCAAAATGTATGTGTTGGGGCACTGACTCCTGTGTCTTGATTGGCCTGTTCAAAGCAGATCTAATGAGACCTCATTTTCAATGAGTGTGATGGCAAATCATTTGGCCATTTTATCCCTAACAAGGATCTCTTTTTTTTTTGGGGGGGGGGGGGGGAGAGGAGGAGGAGTTGATTGTGCTTCACCTGGTTACATCATCACCTTATTAATTTTGCTCTCAATGGTTGATATGAGTACTGGTTAAGGAATTTACTAACATTCCCTACACTTCCTATAGGAGCCAGCACTGTGAAAATTGAGCATATTCTTCATTCACTGTGCCCAATGAGGGGCAATTTGTTTCGAGTTTTAGCATCCCCAATTTTGTAAAAGTTTGGCACCTTTGTTCCTGCCCCTTCTTAGGTTCCATGCATATACATTTGCACATGTACAGACATAAACATACAGATTACAAAGACAGATGACAGTAGTGTGGCCGATGACCCCTCAACAGGTGCCATCACCTGAGGGTGGATTGCTGATGATGAGAAAAGGAGCTATAGGGTGGGGTAGTAAGCCAGACCTTCACCTGAAGATGTGGAGAAAGAGGCTGTAGCAGAGCAGCAGAAGGCATGGTTGAAAGTGCTGGTAGAGGTTCCTAAACTGTGCTGTTGAAGTGAGAGGAGAGGTAAGAAGGAGTAGTGAAAGGAAGAGGGTAAGTAGGTGAGGAGGCTGAAAAGGAAAGGCTGACAATCCCACCCCTCAGGTCCCTCCTACTCGTAGCAATCCCAGCCACTAGTTACAGTCTCGCTTGTACACCACTCGCCTATCCACTTGGTGAAACACATATTTTGTGCATTGCTTAAAGCAAGATGAAGTGTGTGCTCTAAATTGTATTCTAAGGCATGATACTCCTTGGATTTCCCTTTTTCTTTTTTAAGAAAGCGGATTCTCTTCTAATGCTCACCCTGTAATCCTTTCTTTTGAGAGAATGGAGGTGTTCGTGCTTTTAAAGTTGCATTACAGAAAGAAGAAACATAAAGCCTGAAGAATCTCTGAATGTGGTAGCTTGCTGTGGCTACCTTTGCGGCAGGCCTTGTCTGTTGAGTACAGGAAACATAATGTAATGAATATGATCTGTTAAGGTGACTCATATTCATCACTCTTGAGCTTCTCTAGTTGTTGCCTGGTGCTGCTGTAGAACAGTGTCTTCCCGATAGTCACAGCAGAATTAGCTGGATATTTGGCATGCTTCTAGCTATGTTGTTGCTGCTGCTACTCTGTTGCAAACACTTTCTCCATGCCTTCCTCGTTACATCATCGGGTGGTACAACTTGGTTTTCTCCATCAGCCACACCATTGCTGTTTGTCCTTGCAATCTGTATGTTTGTTTGTATATGTGTAACTTTGGTTATTCACTTCAGGGAGGTGCAATCTTTCCAGATGGGCTAGTTTTGTGAATGTTGTGACAATAATGAACCTCACTTCTAAGACAAGCGTATGTGTAGTATGATCTCCGGTCCCTCAAATTTACTGCTAATGCTCGCTGTAGCACTCTAATCGTGCCAAAGGGAGTTCAAAAGATGTAATGTGTCTAGGTACCCTATCCAAGTGTGCTTGGAAGTTCTTTTTAATCAAGATTGTGGCACCCTAAATGTCTGATCTGAGATGTTGATATCAATCTAAATTTTGTAAACGCAGCTCCCAAAAAAAGAGTTGCAATTAGGTTGGTTTTACATTATGTTGCTAGTACCCTGAATGAGTCTTAATTTCATTTTCTAACTAGTGATCTGATTTGTCTTCACTAGCCTGCATGTCAAACTACACTATAATAATGAAAATTTGAATTGCATTAGGAAATCACTAATATTTAACTGGATGGTGTGTTTAGAAAAGGACAATTATATATATTTTTAGGTATCTGCTTCTGTTTTGTCTTAGCGTTAAGAGCCAAAGTTGAGGGGAAAAGTCTACTAAAATGAGTGTTTTTGTTTTTTAAATGTTGTAGTTGGTAGGTTAGGTTAAAAGACAGAGGGTTCAACCCTGTTATACTGATTAAATGCTGTAATATACTTAATGCTTAATTGAATAAACTGGAGGGAAAGGTTAAAGACAATAGGATCAATATTCTGATGGTGGTAAGTTTTTTTTTTTTTTTTTTTTTTCTTTTTTATTGAAATAGCAAAAGTTTAAAAACAAAATGTATACAGTTAAGTCTGATCTAATGGCATCATTTTTTTTGATGTAGTTATTCCAGGTTACTTCTGGTTTTCACTTGTAATCAACTGAAGAAATCTAATAGAAATCTGTCAAGAAATATAACTACTAATTTTGTTCTCTCTAGGCGAGGTTTAAATCCACCACACAGAGTTAAGTCTATCTCCATGACCACATTTACACAACAAGAAATTGAATTTCTGCAGAAGCATGGGAATGAAGTAAGTGTTTTAATTAGTGTGTTTGTAGTAGATTATAAAACCAAACTCAGCTGGTGAATGTGCAAAAACAACTTGTTAGTCGATATCTAAATTTAGGAATATAACTTGACAAATTTTAACTTATTCTCAGACCACAATGCACTGATTTTAAACTACACTGTGTGTGGCAGGTTTAGTTATCCTGCAGATAAGACACATGAGGTGAAGAGATGGGGCGATTTGAGATTTAGCATTTAGATCTGTTGATTCTTTGGGAGATAATTTAGTTCTTAGCATCTGGGCTGTACCATCCTGAACAAGTGGGTGTTATCCCCGCCTGCCACCAGATGGAAGTAGAGAAATTGATTTTTCCCAGTGACATCACCAGTATAAGGAGGGCTGGTGCTGACTGAAACTTCAGTATTTATGTACTTCTAGCAGATGATAGGTGTTCATTCTGGTGCTCCTTGTCTCTGGCCTAGCTCCAAGCAGTGCAGGTGGGTGTTGCACAGCTTGGTTGAGCCTAATGGGTGGCTCCAACCTCCTGGATTCATTGTCTGGACCTGGTTAAGTGCTGCTTTGCTGTCCACAGACATTGTCTGATGGCAACCACTGGGTGAGGTGTGGGGCCCTGCCACAAGGGATGCAAGTCCTGATTCTCCTCCACTCAACCGCCCTCACATCTTTTTGGTTGCTTCCCCTTCTTCCCTCCCCCCACCCCCAGGGCTCCTCCTCAGTTCCAGGCAAACCAAATTGGATTAGTTTTCGCCTAGCTTAGTTTTATTCCATGGCATAGAGGATACAGCTAAGGGTTTTGTTTTTAACAGCGTTGTTGGAGAGGGGGACCTACATCATAACCTGCACAGCCAAATTGGGGGGGGGGGGGGGGCAAAATCGCCAGGGCCCCAGGTTACAGTTGGTCTTGAAGGTCCCAGAGTGCCTTTAAGACTGGATTAGGCTTGTGATGTGTTGGGGGGGGGGCGGGGAAGAGAGAAGGTTTGACACTATATTTTGGAGGGTCTATCAAGACCCCTGAAGCATTTTCTGCTCCATAAAGTGTGCTTCCACATGATGCTGGTGGAGTGGGATGCCCTGGATGAGGCTCTAGAGAAGATGGATAGGTACTGGAAGATGACTTCACAAGATGATTGCAGTACCTGTGCAGGGGGAGCCTTTCTCGCAAGGAGGTGCATGAGAAGCTGCAATAGCAGTTCAAGTTGGGTTTTCCTCAGGAGCTACAGGCATGCTGACTGCCATTTGTAGCAGGTATGTGGTGGAAGCCATGTTGTGCTGGTTGCAGCAATTGCTTGAGTTCAATGTCGGTCAGGAGTGGACCTTCTAGCTTATGTGTTGTATGTTCCGGTGTGCATTTCCTTTTGCTCAGTGGCATCCACCCTAGGGAGCTGGAGATGGCTCTGGCTGTGACATTGGATCTCAGATGAATCCTCCAAGAAGTTCCTCACTCAGCTGTCCATCCTTTTTTCCTTCATGAACTGCACTAGAAGGACTCCCAGTGGGCACCTGCAGTTACGGGCTGCTCGGAGTTGGGGGTTAGTTCTGTTCAGACAAATGTCAGTCTGGCTTGGCTCTGGTATTTAGTAGGTCCTTCAAGCTAGGGTCCTTTTGTGGCCCCAAAATGACCTTCCCAATGAGGGCGCACCATCCCCCTCAGTGACTTGGAGAGGGAACAGCTTGTCCTTGTTCACCCATGAGAGGGACTGCATCACCTTGGACCAGTGGGTCTTCGAGTTGGTCAAGCGGGGCTACATCCTGGAGTTGGCACATCCAGTGCCGGATGCTTTTATGGTGTCACCCTGTGGCTCGGTGGTAAAGCAGCAGGCATGTGCACTCATGATTCAAAAACTTTTATATCTAGGGGGGCAATAACATGTGGACTGGGAATTTACTCCATTAATTTTGTGGTTCTAGAGTTGTTCTTTTTCGTCTGTTGTAGACCTCAAAGGAGTACTTGTCTACTTTAGGGTGTAGCTTTTTCAGTTGGAGATGCTCCACTCTGTAATCACCTCAGTTTGATTGGGTGAGTTCTCAACCTTTCTAGGTCTTTCAGAGGTCTATCTTCATATTCCAAGTGGGGAGGCACACAAGCGCTCTTTCTGCAGTGTGTGCTGTGATGTCACCTTCATTTTCGGGCCCTTTTCTTTGGTTTGTTGCCTCCCTGTTGCACCTTCTGAAAGGTGGTGATGGTAACTTGGCATTCAAGTTTGTCCCTATATGGAAGATTGGCTTGATTCAAGCCGACTCAAAGATGTTGTGTGGGCTTCTTCTCAGGTCTTTCTGTTTTCTATTTCTGTTGATGGCTCTCTCATTCTCCCTGTCTCCTCAGCTCGAAACCTTGGGGTCATCTTTGACTCTTCTCTCTCCTTCTCTGCTCATATCCAGCAGACCGCCAAGACCTGTCGTTTCTTTCTTTACAACATCCGTAAAATCCGCCCCTTCCTTCCTTTCCGAGCACTCTACCAAAACCCTCATCCACACCCTTGTCACCTCTCGTTTAGACTACTGCAATCTGCTTCTTGCTGGCCTCCCACTTAGTCACCTCTCCCCTCGGTTCAAAACTCTGCTGCCCGTCTCATCTTCCGCCAGGGTCGCTTTACTCATACTACCCCTCTCCTCAAGACCCTTCACTGGCTCCCTATCCGTTTTCGCATCCTGTTCAAACTTCTTCTACTAACCTATAAATGTATTCACTCTGCTGCTCCCCAGTATCTCTCCACACTCGTCCTTCCCTACACCTCTTCCCGTGCACTCCGCTCCATGGATAAATCCTTCTTATCTGTTCCCTTCTCCACTACTGCCAACTCCAGACTTCGCACCTTCTGTCTCGCTGCACCCTACGCCTGGAATAAACTTCCTGAGCCCCTACGTCTTGCCCCATCCTTGGCCACCTTTAAATCTAGACTGAAAGCCCACCTCTTTAACATTGCTTTTGACTCGTAACCACTTGTAACCACTCGCCTCCACCTACCCTCCTCTCTTCCTTCCCGATCACATTAATTGATTTGATTTGCTTACTTTATTTTTTGTCTATTAGATTGTAAGCTCTTTGAGCAGGGACTGTCTTTCTTCTATGTTTGTGCAGCGCTGCGTATGCCTTGTAGCGCTATAGAAATGCTAAATAGTAGTAGTAGTCATGGAATGTCTTGGCTGGGTAATGAGCCAGGCAAAGAGTCACTTGTCACCCTTCCAGACTTTGGATTATCTGGGAGTTTAGTTTGATACAACATTGGGAGCAGAATACATACAAGCTGCAGGCTCAGATGCCCCATTTATGCAGCCTGAGGAGGGGCCATTTCCAGCTCTGCTGGATCTTCCTGACTGGGTGGTTACCACTGTAAGTCTCCTTGGTTGGGGAGCTCACTGCTTAGGCAGTTTGTCATAGGAATGTTGGTCTCCTTCGGAGGCCTCTTGGCCTTGAGACCCAGGCAGTGAGGTTAACACTAGTGGAGTTTCTCCCACTGATACAAGGAAGAGTGATCCAATGATGGTGGCCTACATTGTCAAGCAGGGAGGCTGCAGGAGTCAGTTGCCTGGAAGCCATGGCTCTTTGTTAGGAAGAAGCAAAATCTGCTGGCTTTGGTGGTGGTCTACATAGTTGGTAGGATATCGTCTAGGTGGATTTCTTCAGTCTGTATCTGCTGGATCTGAGGGGAATGGAGCTAGGGGGGACCTGTGGGGACATCGGTCTTTGATCTCATGGATAGGCTGGGTACTGTGCAGGATAATGTGGCGTCCCTTTCTGATTATTCTTGTGGTTCTAGATTGGCTTTGGAGAGCATGGTATATGTATCTGTTTCATCTGTTAGATGATCTGCTTCCCTTTCCAGAGGTTATGGCTTGTTCAAGCAGGGTCCAGTAGAAATGGAGGATCTGGATCCCTTCTGGCTTATGGTTTGGTCCATAAGAGGCGACAGGAAGGAAAAGTTTTTCACCTTCAGTGACTTCCTCCAAAGACCTGCAAGTCTTCTACTTTCTTGGCTTATTTCCAGGTCCTTTTGCGATCTGGTGCTGTTAGTGTTCCTTTCTCCTTGGAATGTGCAGATTCCCAAGGTCCTTGGGTTTCTGCAGCAGGGGTTCGATTAGGGGTTGATGCTGAATTCATTTAAAGCTCAGCTGGCACCCCTGTCAGTGCTAAAGTCCTGGGACTTCCACAACCATTCATGGGGACGTTGCTCGGTTTAGGAAAGGAGTTGCTCACTTGTGTCCTGGCCATCTCTCTCTCTTCCTTTTTGAGATTTGAATTTGGTGCTGAATGTCTGCTTCCATTAGAAACTCACTTTGAAAACTGTGTTCTGGTGGTAATTTTGTTAGCCAAGGGAGTATTGTAGCTTCAGGCTCTGTCCGGTTGGGTCTCATTTCTCTCCATCATGGAGGATTCTGTGTCTATATGTACTGTTTTTCCTTTCTTCCCAAAGTGGTCTCCCCCTTACTTGTGAACCATGAGCTATGTTTACCCTCTTTTGTGGTTGGGGGGGGGGGGGGGGGGGGCTCAGACTCTACTGCCAGGAGGCTTTGCAAGCAGGACATCCGCTGAATTCTACTCCAGTATTTCCAGAAAATGGGTTTTGCCTCTTGCATTATCTTTTTTCCTTCTCTTTTTATGGCCCTAGGAAGAACCAGGTTGCATCCACTTCATGTTATATCAAGCAGCCACAGCCATTGAGTCTGCCTATATTTTGCAGGAATAAGACTACCTCCTAAAGTGAAAGCTCACTTAGCTTATGCTTGGGTGACCTGCACGGAGACTTGGGCAGTTTTTCTCTGGAGGATATCTGCTCGGGCAGCAACGTGGTTCTTGTGTCATTCCTTTGTGAAGAACTATAGACTGTTCTAGCTACAGCCCATTTGGATTTTGGCAGTTGGGGTCCTTTTCTTCTCCTACCCAGTGAGTCTGCTTGGGTACATCCCATTTAGGATGGTACAGTTCAGAAGGAAGGTGAAATTTAGTCCTACCTGTTAATATCCTTTCAGTCAAGCTGTGTACCATCCTGAGACCCTCCCTCGGAAGACTGGTTGTTGGAACTCTTGGCGATCTATTTCTCTCCAGTGGTGGTTAAAAATAAAAACGGAAAAAGGAGGTTCAAATGTGTTTCATGGCTGCAGTGATGGTTGGGGCATGGATGTTTTGGCAAAGGCATACTGAAGTTTTCCAGTCAGCATCAGCTCTCTTTTATACCAGTGATGTCACTGGGAAAGATAATTTCTCTACCTCCAATTGCTAGCGGGAGGGGATGACATCTGCTTGGAAAGGATATTCACAGGTATGAGTAAATTTCACCTTTAGTAGACAGTTTCAGTTTTTAGCTGGTGATGTAGTTAGGAATGTGCACAGGAAAGTGGGTGGTTTTTTTATTTTTATTTTATTCTTTATTCATTTTCAATACATTTCCAAAGCACACTTTGTCAAGTAACATGCCATTAATTCTCAGGAAAACAATTTTTTTGAGGAATAATACCCCAACCATTATTTTGGTAGTCCTGCAATAGTCCACAAGATAGAGACTGACTGTAATGCCTTAATAGAGGATAAGGCGTCAAAAAAAAGAAATAGACTATAATAACAAAAAGATAGATATCGGAAGTTATGATTACACATTATTATTTCCAACTTCTATTTAAACTTCTCTGCTAACATTTAGTGAGTCTTGCATCTAAAAATGCTTGTAGCTGAGTTGGTTCAAAGAAATGGTACATTGTATTATCTAACCGTAAAACACATTTACATTAAAATCTTAATTGAAATTTAATTCCCAAGGATAGAGTCTCTTGTCTCATAGAAATTTCTTCCTTCTTTCCTGTGTGCCCCTGGACACATCCGGAAATATCTGAATCCTTTCTCTCAAAAAGGATACTGGAGTTTTTTGTTTAAAAAAAAAAAAAAGGCGTAATACTGCCTCCTTATCCTGAAGAAAGACAAATGAAACCAACAAAGTAGAACAAAAGTCTACTATTTCTTGCGAGCATTCGAGAATTGCAGAAACATCCAAACTTTCAGAGGAAATATTTGCAGGTAGTTGAATAGGAGCTCTGTTATCTCGATTGGGCAGATAGTAAATCCGTTGCAATGGAGGAAATGTATCATCTGAGTAATGGAGAATTTCTTTTAAGAAACTATGGAATATTTAACAGATGGAAAATTCAATAATCTCAAGTTTAAGACTCTTGCCCCATTTTCTAGATTCTCCAATTTTCGTTTTACCATCTCAGAATTTAAAAGAAATGTAGTCTCCATTTCCTTTACTTGAGTTAGGGATGTCTCAAGTTTTTTAATATTAGATTCCTGAAGGTTAATTTGAGATTGAAGAGAATCTATTCTTACAGTATTTGAGTTTGCCTTGCTTTTGTTACCAAAACATACCTTGTGCAATGACTCCATAGCAGTCCACAAAGAGTCTAAAGTTACCGTTGATGGTTTTTCCAGTGCAAGTAGGGCTGTCTCAGGCATTTGTCACGTTTTCTTCTCCTGCATCGCGACCGTTTGTTTCTCTGAGGCAAGTTTTCCTTTGCCTGGTGGTAATCCGGAGGTCAGTTTCCCAGGCAGTAACCCCGGACTGGGGCAGTGTCAAAGACCGAGGCAGACTCTCCTCCACGCGTATCACTGCCGTTGCTCTCCTGGTCGACTTCCTGCCTCCTGGTTGGACTACACAGACTGAGTGAAATCTCACTCTCCAAGCCGGAGCTCCTCTCCACTCCAGCTAGCGGAACGTCCTTAGTGTTAATCGTGGTCGCGAAAGCCGTAATCTGTGCCTGTCTCAGAGAAAGGAGTACCAGGGGTTGAGGAGATAGCTCCCCTGGTTTTCCCCTTTCTTTTAGGCATCGAGATGGAAGGTAATACTTGAAAATGGAGCGAAGAAAATTAAATTTTCTCTCAGAGCTCGGTGGATGCGACCGCTTCCGACACCATCTTGGTCAGTCTCTGAAAGTGGGTGTTTTTAAAAACATTTTTTTTCTTGTAATATCCTTAATTTTGTTTTGCATTTTTTGTTTATCCACACCTACTCCACGTCTGACCTGGGCCCTGCTACTAAAACAAGTCCTCCCATGGATCCTCTCTGTGTTGCTCCTTATGGCCTAGGTCCCTCTTACCTATCTGTAGTGGGAAAAGTTCAGGCATGATCATCACTCATGCCTGCCTTGCTGGTATTTTTCTGTAATAGTACCAGCTGGCCTGAAACTGATGCCATTTTGTTCTACAGCAGAAATTCAGAGGTATTACTTCCTGGGAAGAATGAAGTAAGATTACCTCATTAAAAGTGTTTGAGTCTCCATGTTCTATTCTGGAGGCATTCTGAGTAGACATTGGCAACTTTTACAGGAATTGCCTATATTTTGTCAAAATGGAACCTAGACTGCACCATCATAAACAGACCGAAGAAACTTGACATTGCTCTTGAAGGAAAATGGAAGGAGAGATTGAATCCAACATTTTAAATATCAAGTGGGATTCCGTAACTCGCCAGAAGGAAGCATTTTCAATATTCAATAGAATGAAAAATTCAAAAAGACTTTCTAAAAAGCTGAAAAGGAACATGAAATGTTTTTTTAACACTGAGGTTGGTATACCCCTGCAGCAGAATTCAAGTATAGGTTATGTGAACCAAAAATGACTGAGAAGCATACATGGGATAAAATACAAAGGAATCTTAGCTATGTAGGGAAGGTAAAGACCACACATGAGGTAAAACACAACACAATAGGCAGATAAATGAGACTGAGTGGATCAAATAGTTATTTTCTGTTGAATATCTGTTTTAAAAAATGCTTTATTATGTAACAGAAAAGAGGGCCATACAGAGTATTCTGCATTAACTTGTTGAAACAATCCATTAAAAGGAAATTTCAGAATTGTTCTTTATTTAGTAGTTGGTGAACAGACCCTAATCAGATCCACATTTTGGGTGATCGTTCTCCTAAGGCAGTGCTTCTCAAGACACCCTTTCCTGGAAAGCACATCTAGCTACTTGGGTTTTCAGCATTACCACAGTGAATGTTCATGGGAGATTTGCATAAATGTCAGTATATATAAATCTATCTCATGCAAATTCATTGTAATCCTGAAAACCCAACTGGCTAAATGAACTTCATAAGGGGGTTGAGAAGCATTGTCCTAAGAATTTAATACAAACAAACCATACAAAAAAAAAAGAGAAAAAAAAAAATGATGGGGCTAGAACCTAAGCCAAATACCAAAATACTATTGTTATAGATTGAACTGGAGAGGCACAGCCAAATAATGAACAAAAATTTAAGAGAGAAATGTACCCTCAAGAGTCCTGTACTGGGTGTTTGCCTCTTATTATTCTGGCAACACCGAAGCACTATAGGACCTAAAATCAATCATTGGGGTACAAGCTGTCAAAGAATGTTTTCCAGTATTTTCAAAACCATCTACTGGAATTAACAATTACAATGCTGAAACTTGCAGAGAAACTTCCTAAGAAACCAAAAACATTCCGCATGCTAGGTTGAACCTTTACCGATTCAAAATACAAAAAATGTGAAAATCTATTCCATAGAACTAAATAAACTTAAAAACTGGTTTCAAATCATGATTTCACACCTTGCAATGTACTGCTAAAGATAGATGCAAATGCACTTATTCCTATTTTGTTGCCCCATCTCAATAGCTGATTCTCTCCAGCTCTAATATTGCCAGGCATCTTCAGTACCATTCATTCCAATGTTCTTGATTTCCATTTCTACTCCTGACAAGGATATTCGTTTCACCAGTAGGCTTCTTCAGAAGAAATTCAAACATCAGCTCCTCTGCATCATCAGAGAAGGCAATTCTCTGACAATGCATATTTTTAACATACATTCAGAATGATCCTTGGTTAAAACCAGGGTGCCAGCTGATAAAAAAAAAAAAAAGCACTTGCCATTCAACTTGAGCATTCAAGCTTGTAGGCTGAATAGTGTTAAAAGAATATAGTTCTGTTTCTTTAACTTCCTTTTCTTTTTTAAACTAGAGCAACCATACTCTAAGTCTTTGGACTTTTATTACCTCACTGGATATGATTACTCAATGGATGAAGACTAATTATCTAAAGTTGAATATGAATAAGACAGAAATCATGATTTTATCTAGCTATCCAGTTTTATCTTTTCCAAAGTCCTGCTTGATTGATGGTATGGAGATTCAGTTTGTGCAAAAGATTAGATCTTTAGGTTTTATGCTTGACTCATCTTTTACTATGTGCGATCAGGTTAGTAAACTGATTAAATTTAAAAGTTGTTAGACATTTGAAGGACATACTAACTGCTAATGATTTTCAGATGATAGTGCAATGTTTTGACTACTGTAATAGCTGATTGATAGACATCCCTAAGCATTATTTGACATTACAATTTACTTAAAATGCTGGGGCACCAGCGATTACAGAGCTATCTAGGTATAATCATATAACCCTGACCCTGGTTACACTACACTGGTTGCTTATTGAATTTTGGATTTGCTATAAAATCTTAACATTAGTATTTTTAAAGCATTGACCAACTAAGATTTCCCAAGTGGTTTCTGCTTCTTTGAACTTGTGTCAACCTCCTCGTTTGCTACTGTCTTTGACAGCTAACCTGTTAGTTGTACCTTCCTATAAAGTAATACACCATGTAGAATAGATGTCCGCTATATTTTATGTTGAGTCCTATGGTCTACAATGCTCTCCCTCAGATATTTGTGCATTAAGAGATTTAAGATTTCTTTAAAGACCTGTGTTTCAGCAAGCTTACCAGCTGGCCTGATTATTTTTGATGTTGTACAATGATGGTACATGTTCAGGTATGAGTAGTTCAGGTCACTTGTGGATGGATTTTAAAATTTTTTAATGTTTGACAATTTTATTGGTTTAAATACGGTTTGTCTGATATGTTCTCAACCTAGAATAATGAAGAGTGTAGAATATAAATCCTAGTAAAATAAATGACAGATATCTCCTCCTCGCAAACTGAATTTGGTCTGACTGTGCATCTTAACTCAGAAGATGCATGATGTTGTAACAATGACAAATCAAAGGTTCTTCCAATTTTTCACAAGACACACAGTAACAATGTTCAATAATTTGGGTTTTAAACATGCATGAAATTTGAGCAATGTATCTTAAATATCTGAATGGTATAGTGATACACATTGCTTTGTTGTTCACCATTGTGGAAGAGGGAGAGTTCTACAACTGATCAAAAGTTCCTTTATTTTTACATTAAAAAGTGACTGCAAATTCAGTATATTACCAAAATAAGCATGAGGTTATCGTTTTTTTTGTTAAACATTTTTTCTGTTTTGTTAAGTTTGGGATAATGACCAACTGTACTGCTATGGATTTGCAGTCTGTCTCACTGACACAGACTAATCAATATTTACCGTGGATTCTTTTGGATTCATATTAGATAAATGAAACCTTTATTAGAGGTGCTAAAATCTATAATGATTAGCTATATATACACACAGTGATTAGCTATATAAACAATCATTACATCAGTGGTCTCTACATCTAAGCAATGCTAAGAGTTCTTAGACCAGGAAAGGAAGCAATAATACATTATATACATACAACCTCACTGGTCCTTACATCATCCAGGCTCTTAACATCAGCTGGGGGGGCCCAGTTCACAGCAAGAGCCAGGAGCTTCTTTGACCAGGAACAGATCCTCTGAGCAGCGCGTCCACTCCGCTGTAACAAGCCCCCCCTTTTTATTAGGCTTAGAGCTCATGTTTAGAGCTAAGGAAAATTACAGAATGCTTCTCTGTTTAGGTAAACAAGCCATACTGTGGGAACGTGGTCACATGTTTTCCAAGTCCAGGTGGCCAAGCTGAACTTCTGAAAACAAGCACCATCCTCCCCTTCACATACCAAATTAATTAGAGCTGTGTCTTATCTTCTGCATTCCAACTTATTTTCACACAATCAAAGTTAAACAATCATTTTTAAACAGAATTACGTCTAATCAACAATACAGACCCCAAGTGCACTGGTCGGTCAAGACAGAGTTGAAAAACAATCTTTAAAATTCACTTGTATTACACCAACTCAAGGTTCTACAGCTGCTTTAATAGTGGCAGAGAATTAAGAACCTAACAAGGAGTGCTTGCTTCATGTTTCTGACTGTAAACATTTTCAAAATATGAATACTAGGTGTGTAAGCAGGAAAGAAATTGAGCTGCAGGTTTGAATGAATAAATCATATGAATTACTGTTTTGTCTACTATTGTAAAGGTCACTTTAGATTGACAGAAACAGGAATTTAGGGTAAACTGAAAGTTTATTCAATAACATTGTTTTACTTTCTACGGAATCTGATTTTAAGAGGTTGGTACTTTAAACATACAGGCTTGTTCAAGGTAGCCTTTCCTTTTTAAGAGGGTAAATCCATTAAGTCATCCAAATTAAAGGTAAATGGTCTGATTTTACTGGCACCTGTGGAATTCAGGTTTGTCAGGATTTACCTGTTTTGCATGTGATTTTGAAATGTCAAGAGATGGGAGGTTGGGATTAGACTGGTAAGAAAAAGCAATCTTTCTCTCTCTCTCTCTCTCTCTCCCCCCCCCCCCCCCCCCGGCCAAAGAATAATAGATCCTGAACTAAGAGAGCATGTACAGAACTGTGTGTACGATAAGGTGACTTCCTCCATGCACTGCACTGATAGTTATTTGCCTGCCATTACTGTACTACCTTAGACACATGCAGTGCTGTATAGATGCATATGTATAAGTTCCTTCTCCTTGGAGCTTAGAATTGACAAGACTTCAGAATTATTTTATTATAAAAATTGGTTAAAGCCAAAAAGGTTATAAGCAGGAGAAATGGGGCTAAGATTTAAGGTCGGTCTAGATTAGTTTTCAGATATATTTTAGTAAGGCCAAAACATGACACACCAACTCCAGTCTTCTCTAGGGATATAATACTGCAAGCATGGAGTTAGGGTGTGACAGTGGAGAAAGTCAGATAAATGACTTGGCTGATGAACAGAATTCAGGAGGAGGACTGTAAAGTAAGATAAGAATAAATGTATTCAAGAGCTGCCAAATGAATGTACTTGTAGATGAGTCAGAGAATAGGAAGCTAGTTTAGTGACTTTAGAAAATGGATGCTTAGACAGTGATATTAGTAGAAGATGGTCTGCATCTGAATTTCAAATAAATTGTGGTAGAGAGGTGGTTTAGTGGGAGACCTATGAGGAGCGAGTTATCAATAATCTTAATAGGAGGTGATTAAATAGCTAGGGAATGTGGTAGTGTGTCCAGAAAGGAAGAGACAAACTTTGATCTATAGTATTTTGATTTTCTTTGTGTAACCAAAATATACGTGTATCAAATACACAGTGAGAGGAAACTGGGGGCAGGGTAGACTGAATAGCAGAAATGCTTTTTTTTTTTTTTTTTTTTTAACCTTAGATTGTCAGTTCATATTTAATTCTGCTTTTTGGGGCATCTAGGCTGCCATTTTGGTACTGACACAGACATAAAGGGATAGATGGATGGTTGCTTAGAATTGTAATATCTGCTTCCTTCACATGTATGTTGCTTGGGGAATGTACTCGAGGGACTGCTGTGGAAGCCCTTAGCATCTCAAGTAGAGAAAGGAACACAAGGCAGTCACCTGCCTCTCTCCATCCATGCAGTCTGCAAGTACCAGCTGCAAGAAGTTAGAACATAAAGATTATAAGAATTGCTGTTGTGGGTTAGATTAAAGGTCCATCAAACACAGTATCCTGTTTTCTACAGTAGCCAATCCAGGTCATAAGTACGTGGCAGGATCCCAAAAGGTAGATTCCATGCTTTTAGTCCCTAGGGATAAGCTTTAGATTTCTGCAAGTCCACCTTATTGGTTTGTGGATTTTTCCTACAGCGTTTGTCCAAAACCCAGCTAGGCTAACTGCTTTTGCCATTTCTTCCTGCAACAAATTCCAGTGTTTTATTATGGACTGAGTGAGAATAATAATAAAATATACTGGTGTTATTATCCCATGGCGGTCAGCATGTTTTTTTTAACGCCAACAGCTGCAGATAGAATTAGGCCCAGATATTTAGTTTTGGGCCATGGTCTGTGCATTGACACTGAATATGTGGATCTAATTGACATGGCAGTGGCTGCTGGATGTTTATGCTGGTTCCCAGGCAATATTCAACTGGGGCTTGTGTAACTTTTAAATCCTTCCCAGGCCCTCTGATTCTCTTCTATATCAACTTTATCGACATCATCTTTATTCACACTTTCATTAAAAAAAAATTAATTTCTCTGCCTGAGCAGTACATCTTTTACTATATCATGCATGAAAGTAAAGATGCTGTGAATCATTTTTATCATCCCATTTGACTATTGCAGACAGATGGAGGCAGAAAACCCTGATTTTCCAGTGACATCACCAGTATGAGGAGTGGTGCAGCCCTGGTGCAGATGGTTGTATTGAATTAGTACAGCAGTATAGCCCATCTTTGGCCAGGCTCCCTGGGGTACAAGATTGTAATCTGTACAGACCCTTTAGGCTGGTGCTCTTGGATCAGTTCACAGACATTTCCCTATGTTTGAGCAGGTGAATGTTTGTTTTCTTTTCCAGAGCTCTGACCTGGCCCTGGTGGGAAGCTTTGGGGGCTCTGTTGGGGCTTGGTGAGTAAGGGGGTCTTGAGAACCCTTGATCATGGGTGGTGGTGGAAGCAGTGATCACCTTGTGCAAAGAGAGCATAAGTCTTTTCCTAGCTGGTTGATTGGCATGTGCTGGAGGACCTAGGGTGAGTGATTGAACTAATTGAAAAATAGTCTCTTTGCCCCTATTGGGTCCCTCAAGTACTAGCGTGCCCAGTTCAGCACAGGACAGACAAGGTTGTCCTTGCACGGAGATGGATCAAGCTGTGATTTAAGCTCAGTCTTCTGCTTGTAGCAAGCCCTGCAGACCTAGGGTTATCTCCAGCCCTTAAGGTCCAGGGCAGCGACTCTGGTTTTGGTTCCCTGGCTGAGATCTGGTATGAGGCCCCTACTGTGGTCCCTTCTGATCTTCTGTTCCCATCTTTGCAGGAGTGTGATGCTCGTCTTCCTCTCCCAGAGGTCAGTCAGGAGACTTCTCCCATAGTGGAGGTCATCTTGGCATCATCTCATGGTCATCTAGAACCCCCTCATTTGGGGGGGGTAGTGGTGGTGACTTACCAGTGCCAACCTATCAGGTTGGGGGACCCACTGTGAGGGGTAGTCAGCTTCAGGGACAATGTATACATCAGGAGGCTTCCGGGCTGTCCTTGAAAAGGTTTCTCCCAGTAGTAATGTGTGCAGTACTCCAGTGCTGTTTAAGGTCACAGTGGTTGTTTATGTACTCAGAGGGGCACCCAGAGTTCACAGTGATGCAGGAGATCACTTTGCTTCACCAGTGGGTGGAGCGTAGTCTTCTGCAATTTGTGGCTTGCATTGCTTGGACTGAGAATGTGCATGCAGTCTTTTTCAGCCTGCATGTCTTCAAGCGTTTACACCATCCATTGAGTATTAGTGCTCGTTCCTAAAGTTAGATGCATATTTGCGGACTTAACACACAGTTATCAGTGTAATTGCCATTACAGAATTCATGCTTAGCGCACACAGTTTAGGTAATCTTTTGAGAGTGACCCCCAGTGGTGTACCGAGGGTGGGACCGGGTGCATGCTGCTGGAGGGGTGCAGAAAGCAGCCACACGGCTGTCTGCTCTGCTGGTTCCCTGCTCCCTCTGCCCCGGAACAGGTTGCTTCCTGTTCCGGGGCAGAGGGAGCAGGGAACCAATGGAACCGACAGACGCGCGGCTGCTCCTAGCAGGTAAGAATGCACCCGGGTTGGGGGGGGGGGGGCTTGAGCGATCTGCCGAGGGGGGGGGGGGGGGGTGTTGTGCTGCACCCGGGTGGGGGGGTGCGCAGTGGCGATCTGCCCCGGGTGGCAGCCAACCAAGGATCACCACTGATTACCCCCTATATTCTTGGTCAGATATATCTTAGAGCTTCAGGAAACCAGTCAGAGATTTGCCTGGGAAGACAAAGGTTTCTTATAATCTGCTTATGAGTGCAGTATCAAAATTTGTTTTGGATTAAATTTTACTCTTGCAAAGGATTTTGGGGATTAGTGCTTGTCCTTGTATTGGGATTTTTTTTTTTTTTGCATTTTTTTTCCCAGTTGTGTTTAAGTAGCATCACAGCTATGTTAATAGGATACTGGGCCTCAACATTCCTTATGCTGGTGATAGCACTAGAAAAAAATCAGTATTATCCTCCTCCATCTGCTGGTTGGGTGGCATAACCCATCTGTCTGGACTGGTCTAGCAGGATCACATTTCTTAGAAATTTTACACTGCTTTGAAGAAAGGTGGTATATTGATCATCTCATAAACGTTAATATGAAGCAAAGGAAATGCAGCAAACATTTGATTGTATTTAAGATCTGAGCCTAATAATGCTAGTTTAGAAAGTTATTTGGAGCACTATGAAGACAAATGGGAGTTTTAGCCTATTTTGGTGAAGGAAAAATAATAAGGTTTGACAACTTAATGTATTATGAAAACTCAGTCTGGCTATTATGTCTTTGTTAAGTAGTAACATCATTTTTCACGGTTTTTAATTTGAGTAGAACTTCAGAAGAATAGTAGAAGGTAATCTGCCAGAGTTAGCATGACCTATATTAGTATTAAATAAGCAAGAAGGTTAAATCTTTGAAATGTGTACATGCATTTTTGTGCTTGTAACTTAATGAAAAAGGTCAAGGTTTAATTGTTGTGACTTTTTTTTTTTTAAATGCTGCCAGAATTATGAATAGACTTCTATGTAATAAACTGCTTCAAATTAGTCCATAGTCTTGTACCTAGTTCAAGTGAGTTACGACTGAAAATTTGTGTGTATGACATTTTGCATATGGGAGTAGCATGGGGTGAAGGGAATGGGCCTTCTGGTAACATGGCAAACCAGTCTACTTTCATACACGTGATCACATTCTATGAAACACACATTCAAGCTCTCTGCCTTTGTCTCCCCTGGCTCACTTTTTTCTCTCATACCCACTAGGCTGTGATCCTCTTTCAGGCTTTTTCCCTTGAACCTTGGAAGGGTGGGAGGAGGGGAGGGGGTATTTTCCTTTGCTTCTTCTTTCAAATCTCCATCTCCTTTGCTTATTCCATATTCAAAACTCTTGGCAGCAGTAGTGATTGCAGCTATGTGGGAGGGAATGAGCCAAATTTCTGGCCTAGACACAGTAAGTAGGCACATGTACCTGTTTATAGAAGACACAGTAATCTTGTCTGACAAATTTTTGACCTACCTCCCAGCTCTTTGTGTCACATCAGTGTGTTGTGACACCATAGTTAAGAACTAGTGGCCTAGTTGTTTAGATAATATATTTGGTAGCTGTTCGTAGACCACACTTCTTTGGTTTGGTGTTAATGCAGCAAGTGACAGGAGTGTGAAGCCCAGCACTAGTACAAGCTAACATCATTGGAATAATAGTCTGTTTACTTTCTTTACAAAGTGCTGTCCCATTTTTCCACCTGCATTCAGTTGTTTTTAGCCTGTCACATGGCTAGTTTAACCCCTCGGTTGCAGAGGTACTAAAGCTATAGCATCCATCACTGTCCCTGACAATCCCACAGCCAGAATGAGGGAGACAGCTGCTTGATTAAATCCTAAGTGGCACAACTTATTCATGCAATAGGCTTTCCATTATTTGTCTTCTGAAAATAGTCAACTACATGTAAAGTGCTATTAAACATTTTTTAAACCTTTAGAGCCATTAAAAGCAGCAGTTGACCCTTTTATTTTTGAAACACCCCCCAGTACTTACACAACTTCTAGGTATAAAAGGATCTTTTAATAAAAATATTTCCTTCAAAGAATTCTTATCTATAACTTTCCTGTTAAGCCTGTCCCAGAGAAAAAGGGTTGTCCACAAAGGTGCTATAGATTCAAATTGTATATTTGCTGATGGTCTTTAGTAAGACCGCCATTAACCATGTGGTGTGGTTCATTTTAGTCCTAAACTTCAATGTTTTCATGAAAAGGTTACACAGCCAGAAAGACAGATGCACAGCATTACCTAACATGGTGGCATATAACTTTTGGGGTGATATTGATCTCATAGAATATACAAAATCTAGTTTTATAGTTAGTGATTTTCTCCCCCCATATAACTCATCTGAGCCTCTCTTTAGGCTTATTTATCAGATGAGACTTCTATTCCCCTCAGTTTAGTAAATATGAAATGCTTGAATCTGTGGCTAAAATAGCATCCAGTATGAAATGTGTGTGTAGCTGCACGCAAAATGATGTCAGACACACAAGTGGAGTGACATTTGACACTAGAATGGAATAGCTCACCCAGAGCTCAGATCTAAGTCTGTGCAGTATGCCCCAAGTGCTCCTGCCCTTCCCACTGTGTGATGCAACATATACCTCACTATTGCCTTGGCTATTTGCACGGTTTCAAATGCTTAGATGAGACCATAGTATTGTACTGAGTTCTCTGCCTTTTATGCAACCCATTAGTGATCAGGGTTTTTTTTTCATTGTAGATTTCATTGCACTGGATAGATTCATGAACTGAGCATGCACGGGGTTCTGTGTCAGCAGTTGGAAGCATGCTGCTGACTTCCCCAATGCTCTGACAACCACTAGGCATTCCATACAGAACCTCTTGGCATGCTGACCCTTGCCCTAGACCTGCTGATTATTTCCATTCACAATCTGTACTGGCAGCGATACTTCCATATCATCATGCTGATCAATCCATAGACTGGTGGGTTGTGTCCATCTACCAGCAGGTGGAGATAGAGAGCAATCCTTTTGCCTCCCTATATGTGGTCATGTGCTGCCGGAAACTCCTCAGTATGTTCTCTATCTCAGCAGGTGGTGGTCACACACAGCAGCAGCTCTGGCTAGGCCTTCAAGCCTAATTTTTAGGTTTTGTTGAGTGCCTGGGGTTGAGGGCTCTTCTTGAGCAAGTGCAAACCTGGTGGCGCCAGGTCCCTCCTTTTCTCCCCCCTCCCGCTGGCTCCGTTAAAAAAAAAAAAAAAATTTTGGACGTTCTTAAGGGCGTTTATTTCGACGTTTATTTAAACGTTTATTGCAGCTACTCACTGGGACACCAGGTCGTTACAGCTCGGAGCGAGAAGCAGGTAATTTTTATCTTTTTATAGCGGGCAGGGGGTTCCCCGATTGATCTCCATGTGGCCATGGCTTCTGCCATGGGTGCCAGATGACTTGCCTGTCTGTGTGCTTCAGGCTTTCGAGAATGTTCATGCTAGATTAGCAGATGGCCTCATGTACTGGTGATTTTTTTTTTTCTTTTTTTGGTAAAGAGGTTAAATAGACTTCAGCCACCAGCAAAAAGTCATTTTTTTCACTGCACTATTTTTCAACAGTAGCTCTTTTCATCTTTTAGATAAAAAATAATCTACCAGAAGTTTCTACTGTTAAGTGAAAATTTCCCTTCTCAACGCAACCACAAGTCCAGTATCCATTTTTTCCCTGAGCTTTACCAGAAGAAAGAGCTTAACGGAAGCAGGCTGCATATCTTTTTTGACTTTTTGTCTTATAGCCAGTTTCTTTTAAAAATATACATCTTGTCAGTCCTGTAAGGGGTTGCATACCGTTTTTTTTTTTTTTCAGGCGTGAAAGAAATTGCAGCCGATACCTAGGTTGTGAGCATCACCAGAATAGGCTGTCATCTCAAACTTGTCACTTCTGCTGGAAAGACCCCCGGTTCTTCTCAACTCAATGTTCATATACTTCAAGACAGTGGCCCACTTACAAAGCAAAGGCAGTAGACTGTCCCACCTTATAAGAATCAGAGCTGCTATTACAGATAGTTTCTGATTCCCAAGGAGACAGTAAACCTCAGGGATCCCAACATGTTTCTTTGCAAAGAATAGCTCAAAACACAGTCCCCTCCATACTTCTGTAATGAATGGAGATTGGCTGTGCTTTCTGAATATCAAGGATCCCAATTGTAAAAAAATAATCTACAAAAAGGGCAGGATAGGTAACATTATGGGGAGGAATAGCTTTGTATGTTTGAGAGAAAATTGGAAGAAAATAAGGGAAATGTCTGTGGTACCTAGATCTACACCTAGTTTTACTATCACAAGAGGAAGAAGTAGATCGAAACAAACCCCAGGTGAAAACAATATCGCAATAAACTAAATTACAAAAATCATGCCCTGTTAGCCAGTACCACCTGGGCATAACATGACAGTGCTGTCTGGTGTTTTTATTTGTTTACTGTTAGAGGTCAAAGAAAAAGTTGCATGTTCAATTGTGCTCAAACAAATAAAAACTTAAAATTTCAATTTCCATAAGTTGGTAAAGAATATTCAGCAAGAAGTTTTAAACAAAAATCTTCCAACTGTATTATATACTGGTGTGACACGCCACCTTCCCTCGCTATCCATTTTGCCTTCTGACTTATAGTGAAGCAGTTTATCGCAAGAAAATTTTCTGTGTAAGAAGTTTTGAAGTTGAAAATAAAATCCATGCAACTGTACTCTTAACACATCCTAAGAGTTCTTCAGGACCTATGTGTGCTGCGTGGACACTTCCTAAAATTTTTAAACATTCTGCATAGAAAATGCTCCTATATTTTCTACATTGAATTCTAGAGCACTCATAAATTTAAAGTGCTGATCATAATTGCATTAATTTTCCTTCCTCCTTAAGGTATGTAAACAGATTTGGCTAGGTTTATTCGACGATAGATCTTCATCAATTCCAGACTTTAGGGACCCTCAAAAAGTAAAAGAATTTCTTCAAGAAAAGTATGAAAAGAAAAGATGGTAAGTGAAAATATTATTTTGATGTAATATTAGATCATAATTGTATGGATGGTGTTGATGACAGGGCTTTGATTTCTTGGATCATGTGGAGGGGCATTTTCGAACGGGGACTGCCATCTCTAAGGGCGGCCATCTCCGAGGACGGCGCCACGAAGGGGCGGAGCCAACCGTATTTTTGAAAAAGATGGACAGCCATCTTTTTTCCCGTCAATACGGTTGGGGCCGCCCAAATGTCAGAGATGGCCGGGTTTGAGATGGCCGGCCTCCGTTTTTTGCTCATAATGGAAACCGAGGCCGACCATCTCAAACCCGGCCAAATCCAAGGCATTTGGTCGTGGGAGGGGCCAGCATTTGTAGTGCACTGGTCTCCCTCGCATGCCAGGACACCAACCGGGCACCCTAGGGGGCACTTCTAAAAAGTAAAAAAAATTAAAATAGCTTCCAGGTGCATAGCTCCCTTACCTTGGGTGCTGAGCCCCCCAAATCCCTCCCCCCAAAACCCACTCCCCACAACTCTACACCATTACCATAGCCCTTATGGGTGAAGGGGGGCACCTACATGTGGGTACAGTGGGTTTTGGGAGGGGGGTTTGGAGGGCTCTCATTTACCACCACAAGTGTAACAGGTGGGGGGGGGGGGGGGAAATTGGCCTGGGTCCACCTGCCTGAAGTCCACTGCACCCACTAAAACTGCTCCAGGGATCTGTATACTGCTGCGATGGACCCGAGTATGACATTTGAGGCTGGCATAGAGGCTGGCAAAAAAAAGTTTTTAAAATTGTTTTTTTGAGGGTGGGAGGGGGTTAGTGACCACTGGGGAAGTCAGGGGAGGTGATTCCCGATTTCGTCCGGTGGTCATCTGGTCAGTTCGGGCAGTTTTTTGGGACTTGGACCTGAAAAAAAGGGACCAAATGAAGCTGACCAAATTCTCACCAGGGACACCCTTTTTTTTTTCCATTATCGGGCGAAGCCGGCCATCTCAACGCATGCCCATGTCCCGCCCTGCTACCGTGCTGACACGCCCCCTTGACGTTTTGCCAGCCCGTGATGGAACGCAGTTGAAACTGGCCAAAATCGGCTTTCGATTATACCAATTTGGCCGGCTTCAGGAGATGGCCGGCCATCTCCCGATTTGTGTTGGAAGATGGCCGGCGATCTCCTTCGAACATAAGCTGGATGGTGTTCACTGAACATGGAGATGCTCCTGTCAAGAAATGAGTATTTCTGATCATCAGTGCACCAAACTGGTGTGGAAAACTTTTAAATTAGGTTCATTAATGGATTATTATTATTATTTCATTTGTACCCCGCGCTTTCCCACATAATGCAGGCTCAATGCGGCTTACATAGTAATTTGAAATACAAAGTTAATAGAATTTTAATGTAACAGTAGTAAAACAATGTAAAGTTGGGCTTAGTAGTGTATGATAAGTTGACAAAAGCCCCCAGATAAACAAGATATATAAAATAAAATGGAAAACATGGGAATGGGGGATGCTGAGTATGCACAGAGTTCTATATTAATAGGTAAATCTTCTGAAGCGGGAGTAAATTGGAAGGCAGTTGCTAGCTAAAACGGATGATAGAGAATAATATAGAAAGCTGACTTTGGAAAGACATGTGTAAATGGGGGTTAGAGTTGGAAAATAGTGACTAGTAGTGGTTACTTAGAAAGCTGTTGAGTAAAGTTAAAATAGTCTGTAGGCAGTATTTTAGAGGTCTTTATAAATATTAAATATATTTAATTCTAGTTATTTTACTGTATTCCTCTTAGCAAATTTTATTCACTTTATTCCACTTTTCTCTTTTGTAATCCTATGCTCCTCTGCCTCCCTTAATCCTCTGAGTGAGTAGGTTCTTCAGACTGAGTTGCATGACCAAAATGAAATAAAATTGCCTTGACCTCAAGAGTATTAACTAGTATCTAACCCAAAATTACTATTTGTATTTCAAAATAAGGGCCCTGTTTACTAAGCTTCACTGTAGGCCTGCAAACTTTTTAGCATGTGCTAATGATTGACACCCATTATATTCCTATGGGTGTCTCTAGCATTAGTGCGCGCTTAGTAAACAGGGCCCTAAATGTTTTATAATTATTATTTTGGGGAGCTCTTGTCTCTTCAGAATGTAGTTTTAAAGTAATGTTCTTTTTTTTTGAACTTCAGGTATGTACCTCCAGAACAAGCAAAGGTGGTGGCATCAGTCCATGCATCTATTTCAGGTTCTTCAGCTAGTAGTACAAGCAGTACACCTGAAGTGAAACCACTTAAGACTCTTTTGGGAGAATCTGCACCAGCATTGCACTTAAACAAGGGCACACCTATCCAAGTGAGCACTGAAAAGCTTGAATGTAAAATCTTATTATAATGCCTCAAAGAAGGGTTGACTTTGCTGGCCCTTAACGTGAAAGAACAATTTTTGTTCACCAAGACGCCACAGAATTGTAATGAAACTATTTTTTGTTCAGATATTCTGATATTAGTATGTTTAGTATTGATAATGTTCTAGGTGACTAGCACCATGGTTTATTTTGTAATGCTTACCCTAGTATTTGAATACAGAAACAGAAATGCAGTCAAATCTTTAAGGCTGCCTAGGGTTTTTTTCTGACATGTCCATAGTACTGATCATGCTTTCATGAAGTTAATTTTACTGTGATGCCTCTTGTTTTGATAAACATTTATAAAAAAAAAAAGTGTGGGTAGAGTTTAGGTTTAGTTTTGACTTTTAAAACATATAAAAACATATAAAGCTTTAAATACATAGGATTTGTCTACTGTTGGTGCTAAGGGTTTTTTTTTCTTAGTCTTGACTACGATATCGTTAATTTTTTTTTTTTTTTTAGGGGGGGTGTTGAGGATTAATTATTAAGGTGCAAGTAAAACTGTTTCTGTACAGCACATTAGTTTATTTCAGGAGTCAGTAACCTGTGGTATCTTGGTATCACAGATTCCATTACCCTTAGGAGCATTGAACTGCTAACCGGTGGTCTGATTTCTTAAAGGGAGCTGGTGATTCTCAAAGATGGAGCTCTCCCCCTAGCCCCCCTGGGCCTAACTCTTAGAAACCCTGGTAGTCTCTGGGTTCCAGACCAGGAGTAATTCCTGTCGCTCCTGCACTAGTGGGGTTTAAAATGGCACTGGCCACCCTTAGTGATACTCTAGTAGTACTACTGCTAGGGGTCAAGCAGCCATATAAGGGCATAGGTGCCATTGTAGAATGGGCTTTCAAGGTGTCTTAGTTGTAGATTTGCCCCCATAGTATCAGATATTCAATTGCTAAATGAATAGTTTTTTTTTTCTTATATATGTTTAGTTTTGGCATTCTGAACTAAGTGGCGGATATGATTTCACCAGAGGCAGCTGAGTTCTTCGTTTAACTCATGAGGGAAGATATCATTAGAGAAAAGATTTGTTTTGGAATCTTCCTTCCCCCTGCCTTTCAAATGAGATTTGACATTATTGATAGTTTTGACTAAAATGATTATGTATCCTTTAGATACATTTTTGAGGCTGTGATTAAATGAGTGAAGCAACCTTTAGCTTTTTTTTTTTTTTTTTACATGATCTTGTATGTTCATCCCTTTCAGCCAGTCAGTAACTCTGGGAATCATTGTGTTGACTTGTAAACCATTTCTAATTTACCTTTTTCTAGGCAATATAATGGAACAGGTGGTTTGTGTTCAGTCATGTGCATATATTGAAAAATATATGATGGATATTGAAGGGGGCACAGTTTAAAAACTGAGGCGCTGGCTTATTTTTATGCATTTTTTAATTGACATATCTGCAGCTTTTGATATGGTCATTCCATCCATATTGGATTGTTCAGTAAATAGGGACATCAGTCTTTTTTTTTTTTTTTTTTTTTAATGGTTTACTAATTTAGTAGGTTGTGAACAAATGTGTATTGATCAAGACACTTCTAGGTGATTTGGTACAGGGAATTCCCCGAGATTCCCCTTTATTATCAATTCTGTTTGACGTGCACAGTGAAAACGTACAGTTAATCTAAGGATTCACACTCAGATGCACTAAACCTAACGAACCAGCAATGTGATTTTTAAACTAGTTCTAGCCGGGTTAGCAAGCAAGTAGTAAAACGAGACCTGCCCAAAAGGGTTCTCCAAGCCATTTTCCTGTCACGGTAGAAGATAACAAAAACAGAATGCAGAGCTATTATAATGAGCTAATTACTATTATAATGTGCATGCAAGACTATGCACAGCCATTTTCCAATTCGACGCACAGAAGCAGTTCTTAGCTTTACCATGGATAAGTTATCGGGAGGTCTAGAGCTGTCGGTCTTGACAGTTCCAGACCTCCCGTTAAATTAGATAAAGACAACACCATCAGCTTGCTTGAAATTACTACATCTGCTGCCTTAAATTTGAATTCCAACATTGTAACCATTGGAAGCCATGCACATTTTCATTTCAGTATAAAGAAGGAACTGGTGAAGTGACATTAATACGGCCAGGTCAAATTCCCTCCCTGATTTTAAACAGCTTCGTTCAGCTTCTTGTTTCATCCAATGCTTTCTGCTTATGATGCAATATGCACAAGAATCCATGAGGATCTGTGCTCTAGAAAGGAACCTGCATGGGCAGTATTGTCAGTTGACCTGCAGGTCACATTTCTTTGCTGGGAAGGGGGGAAGATCCCATTGCAGTTCCTCCCGCAGTGGTAGCTGCCTGCTGTCTTGCACCCTTGCAGTGATATCAGAGGCATCCATATTTTTCTACTTTAGTTTAATGTTTGATTTTAAAGATAAATAAAAAACTACACTGGCTCTCATACACGCAGCTTGTCTGGGACGCAAAAGCAACAAGCAGCTCATTTGCATGTAGTTCTCTTTGTGAATCCATCTGTATTTCCAAATCGGTAATTATTACTGATTTGAAAATACGAATGGAGTCTTAACGAGGAATTTAGTGCATCTGGGCCTCAGTTTCCAGCCTTATGCCAGTAATATTCTGTGCACTCCTTTTCTCGCTGAAGTTGGACTTCATTCCTTAAGTATACTAACAAATTTTCATTTTATCTTGGCTTGGTTTGCCAGGAATTATCTTTTTCCATTAATGTAAAGAAGACTGATGCAATGATTATATATATTGGTGTGGATTATTCCCTTCCAACTTTATTAACATTTGTATTCCAGTTCGATATATAGATGGTGGTCTTGATCAATTTGGCCTCAAATTGCAAAAGTAATTTGTGCAATATTTTATAAACTTTGTCTCATGCATCAGCTATGTAACTTTTGATGATCCTTCTATATTAGTTGTGTAATCATTTAGTTTCCCTCAATTAGATTACTACAGTATGCTTTGCTTGATTATCATGAGTTAGTATAAAGCCTTTGCACTTGGTACAAAATGCAGCTGCTTGTATGATCAGTGGCAGTGAATGACATGAACATATTTCTCCATGTAATGATGGAACTACATAAGTTACTAATTAAGTACAGATTAGTTTTTAAGTGGTGGCTTAGTATTTAAGGTCTGGCACTAATGAAAGATATGGCTACTTAAGATATGGTATACCCTATAAAGCCATACTATTATGATTAACAGATGTTTTGACAATATTGATTGTAAATCTTTGGTATGGGAAAGGATTCTTTCTTTAAGGCGTTTTCAGCTTTGGACTGCGCTCCCAATAGATCTCCATAATGAATTGGATTATTTAGCTTTTAGGAAAAGATGAAAAAGCTTAGTTACACTCGCATTTTTATTTAAATGTATTACTGGTTTGATATGTATAGTAACATACATATATATATATATATATATATATATATATATATATATATATATATATATATATATATGTATAATACACTGGCTGTTGGCACTGAATATTTTTCATATATATTAAATATACTGGCTGTTGGCACTGAATATTTTTCTCTGTGTTTTGCTTTTATTAAACAAGAAATAACAAACCTTAGCTACTCCCCCCCCCCCCCCCCCCCCCCATATTAAGGTATCTCATTTTGTATTTAGGATTTTGAACACATTGAATTATTTATTAAGTTCTGCAAGTTTTTTTTTTTTTTTTTTTTATCATCAAGATAGTTTTCTTTGTAAATTCAGCATGAAGAGTTTGAATTTTACAGCTGTGACTTTATCTCTATTTACTTGAGTTTTTTTCCTCGACGGCATTCAAATGTTAGTCTTTGAGTGCCAGGTTTTGAAAGAAGGGCTCTTCAAGTTTTATGATAGGAATCTTACGACCATCAAACATATTCTGTTAAATCTGAATGTGCACCAGCCTTTCCCGATTCATTAATCATGTCAACTGCTATGAACTTTGATGTTTTCATTCACAGGAATAGATGTTTTATAGACGTGATATCTTAAGTTTTTTGAAGGTTTTGTTTTAGATCATAGTAATCGAAGCATTCAGTTGGGCAAAAAATGTTGATTTATCACCTTTCTGTGGTTACAATTATATACAGGTACATACTTTGTACCTGGGGCAATGGGAGGGTTAAGTGAATTGCCCAGTCACAAAGAACTGCAGTGGGAATCGATCCAGATTTATCACTGGATAACAGTCTTGATCCCTGATGGGGGAGAAACCCTTCCCTCATGTTTGCAGTAAGCTTTTTATAAGTCAGTCCTGATTGTGTAAAAGATAGTAATTTACAGGAAAAGAAAATTCCTTATATGAAGGCATAAAGATTATCTGGTCAATATTTGGTGGCACCTGCTATCTGGATAAGTGCTACTGACCAGGATGATCAGTGCACTATGTGATTAGTGCCTCTGTCTTTATAGACTGCTTTAGTGCTATTCAGGTAGTGCTGGAGCAGTGTGAGGTGGAGCCAGATGTTACCCAGTTAGTGGCGATATTCAGTCTGCTACCTGGATGACTTTCCAGATAAAGTTAGGATAGCAAAAAAGGCCATCCAAATTTTATCCAGTTAGCTATCTAGATGGCATATTCAATAGTGCCAGCACGGACTCCCTTATCCAGAAATTCATGGGCAGATGATCAAAAGCCTCCACGCTGGTCCAAACAGTTCTCTAAAAATAGCACTGGAACAGCGCAGGGCTTTACCACACCTATGATCAGAGATAATTGCATGCAAATTTAAGAACGCAATTCTCTCTGATCATAAGGTGGAAGTGTGGGAGCATGCTCAGGCACAATCCTCCCACACTTGTTTGACAGGTATGGGCTGTCCAAAAGCC
Source organism: Microcaecilia unicolor (assembly GCF_901765095.1). Classification (NCBI taxonomy): domain Eukaryota; kingdom Metazoa; phylum Chordata; class Amphibia; order Gymnophiona; family Siphonopidae; genus Microcaecilia; species Microcaecilia unicolor. Next base: position 169,920,869 of record NC_044040.1, read on the forward strand.
CAGACTTGTCAAACACAGGGGTTGGAGGTCCATGGGACCACCAGACCCCAACTACCCCCGCCCAAGCCAAGCGAAACGGGGGCTGGAGGTCCAGTGGACCTCCGGTCCACCTGATCCCCCCCCCCACAAGTTGGGGGGGGGGGCTAGAGATCCGGGGGGTCTTCAGCTCCCCCTAATACCCCCACCCCAGCATCCCTCGGATATCCCTGGTGGCCCAGTTCCATCCACTATCCAGATACTGGTGCTAAATAGCTGAATTTAAAGAGAGAGAGGATACACAACACAGACATCCATGGCTCAAAATTGATGTCTAATTTCTGAATAGAAATTTCATGAGACACCCTTTTTTGTGAGCATGTGGTTGGTGTCGCAGCAGGCACAGCAGAGATTTGTATTTCAGTTTATGCTCCTTACATCAGAGTTCCAGGCATCTAGTAAATCTTGGTCTGTTTCCAGGGATGAAAAACAAGAACATGTAATTTTCCTCTAGATCAGACAGTAGTTGAGATAGTCTATACAAATAACAAAGCATAATTTTTAAAAACATGAATCTTAACCAGTACTAAAATAGTTGCGGTGTCAAGGTCTCAAGGCAAACGTTTGCATATTGTATGTAAAATTACAGAAACATTTTGGTCTTGCTTATACGGTCCATGTTAGATAAATCTTGAAATCAGAATCAGCTGCTTATTAAGTCTGTATATTCAAGGGACTATTTCTTAATCATAGGTTGTGAAGTATCATCTTACCCCTGCCGGTGAAGTACGTTTGTGTTTTTGTTACCTGGGAACTAAAAGAAAATGGAACTGATGATAAAAGCTTCTTGTATTTTGTTTTGTCATTATTTGTTTTCCAGAATAGTGAGAAGATATCAATGCTTGGATACAAAGTATTTTGGCTTCCAACACATAATTTAAAATTAAATTAAATCAAATTAGAAGTATGGTTACTGTCAAAAATACGATATCCCAATTTGCTATAATGTTAAGCCTTTTGTTGTTTTTATCTTGTTACTATGATTGGGACCAGTGTTAACTACTTGATCTTTAAGATGGGGTGCTTTTAGCTAGTTTTTAACATTTTCATTTTCATTACTCTGACCAATATGTTCTTGGTTCTCTAAAAAGCAAAGAATTCTTTATTGTGTTCCTGTTTATAGTCTCCTGTTGTAGGTCGTTCTCAAGGACAGCAACAGCAAGAAAAGAAACAGCAATTTGATCTCCTTAGTGACCTTGGTACAGACATCTTTGCTGCTCCTGCCCCTGCTCCTGCTCCTCGGTCATCTGTTGCAGCAAATTTTGCAAATTTTGCACATTTCAACAGTCATACAGGTACTGTGGTGTGAATTACTTAAAAAAAAATTAATTTACAGATTCTAAAGTCTGAACAAATACACTTTAACTGAGAAGTACCTAATTAGACCTAGTAACTTTAGAGTGATTAAACAAAAAGTATTCAGACTTATTTTTTGCTAGTGCTTTACAACTAGAACATAAGAATAGCTATATTGGGTCAGACCTTTAGTCCATCTAGCCCAATATCCTTCTTCCAACAGTGGCTAATCCAGGTCACAAGTATCTGGCAGAAACCCAATTTAGTAGCAACATTCCGTGCTACCAATCCATTCTACCATCTCAATAATAGATTCTGACTTTTCCTCGAGGAAGTTGTCCAAACCTTTTTTAAAATCCAGATATGCTAACCACCATTCCAGCAGTGAGTTCCAGAACTTAACTATTCTTTGTGAAAAAATATTTCCACCTATTAGTTTTCCATGTAATTTCATTGACTGTTTCCTGGTCTTTGTACTTTTTGAAAACATGAAAAATCAATTCACTTCTACCTGGTCTACACCACTCAGGATTTTATAGACCTCAATCATATCTCTCCTCAGCTTTTCCATGCTGAAGAGCCCTAACCTCTTTAGCCTTTCCCATCCCCTTTATCATTTTGGTCACTCTTCTTTGAACCTTTTCTAATTCTGCTATATCTTTTTTTGAGATATGGCGACCAGAATTGAATGCAGTACTCAAGGTGAGGTGGCACCATAGAACGACACAGAGGCATTATAATCTTGGTCTTATTTTGCATCCGTTTCCTAATAATTCCTAGCATCCTGTTTACTTTTTCGTCCGCTGCCACACACTGGACAGAAGATTTCAGTGTATTGTCTACAATGACACCTAGATCTTTCTTGAGTGCTGACTCATAATGTGGACCCTAGCATCAGGTAACTATGATTCAGTTTATTCTTCCCAATGTGCATCACTTTGCATTTGTCCACATTAAATTTTGTCTGCCATTTGAATTCCAAGTCTTCCAGTTTCCTAAGTTCTTCCTGCAATTTTTCACAATCCACAATTATTTTGACAACTTTGAATAGTTTTGTGTCATCCGGTTTTCCAGATCATTTATAAATATGTTAAATAGCACTGGTCCCAGTACAGATCCCTGCGGCACTCCACTATTCACGCTCCTCCATTAAGAAAAATGAGCCATTTAACTCTACCCTCTGTTTTCTGTCCATTAACCAATTCCTAATCGACAGAAGGGCATTGCTTCCAATCCCATGACTTTTTAACATTTTCTCAGGAATCTCTCTCATGATGATGTTTGTCGAAAGCTTTCTGAAAATCTAGATACACTACATCAACCATATCACATTTATCCACATGTTTGTTTATGCCTTCAAAGAAATGAAGCAAATTGGTGAGGCAAAACTTCCCTTGGCTGAACCCATGCCGTCTCTGGCCCATTAAACCATGTTTGTGTGTTCCGCAATTTTATTGTTTTATAATGGTTTCCACTATTTTGCCTGGCACTGAAGTTAGGCTTACCAGTCTATAATTTTCCGGATCACCCCGGAACCCTTTTTAAAAATTGGTGTTACATTGGCCACCCTCCAGTCTTCAGGTATTATGGATGATTTTAACGATAGGTTACAGATCACTTAACAGATCAGCAGTTTCATGTTTAAGTACTTTCAGTACTTTGGGGTATATGCCATCCGGTCCAGGTGATTTATCACTCTTAACTTGTCAGTTTGGCTCAGTACATCTTCCAGGTTCACCAAGATTTCTTTCAGTTCCTCCACATCGTCACTCATGAAAACTATTTCTGGTATAGGTATATCTCTTACATCTTCCATAAAACCCGAAGCAAAGAGTTAATTCACTCTCCACTATGGCCTTGTCCTCCCTGAGTGCCCTTTTTGCTGTCTAATGGTCCCATAGATTCCCTCACAGGCATTCTGCTTCTGATGTACCTGAAAAGCGTTACTATGAGTTTTTCTCTCCAAGGCAAGTTTTTCTTCTTATTCTTTTTTAGCCTTCTTTAACAGTGCTTTTCATTTAGCTTGACACTGATTAATGTTGCTTCTTATTTTCTTCATTTGGATTCTTTTTCCATTCTTTGAAGGATTTCTCTTTTGCTGAAATATCATCTTTCACTTCATCTTTTAACAATGCTGGCTGTTTGCTCTTTTTTTTCTACTTTTGTTAATATGTGGAATACATCTCGTCTGAGCTTCCATGATGGTATTGTTAAACAACATCCACGATTGATTTAAAGTCCTAACCTTTGCGGCTGACCCTTTCTGTTTCTTTTTAACTATTTTCCTCATTTTGTCATAGTCACCCTTTCGAAAATTAAATGCTACTACAGTAGATTTCTTTAGTGAATTCACTCCAGATATCAGCTCAGATTTGATCATGTTGTGATTACTGTTTTCCAGCAAATCTAATGCTGTTGCCTCTTGTACCTTTCCCTGCATTCCACTAAGGACTAGATCTAAAATAACTCCCTCTTTTGTCAGTTCTTGGACCATTGCTCCAAGAAGTAGTCATTTATTACATCTATGAATTTTACCACCCTAGTTCTTCCTAGTGTAGCATTTATCTAGTCAATATTGGGGTAATTGAATTCACCCATTATTATAATCTTGCCCAATTTGTCAACTTTCCTAATTTCAGTAAACATGTCTTCATCTGTTCGTTCTGTCCAGGCTGATGATGGTACAGCCCTACAAGAATACTCCTTCCTTTCACACAAGGCATTTCTATCCATAATGATTCCATGCTGCTATCCGTTCCATGTAAAATATTTATTTTGTTTGACTCAGTTCCCTCTTTAACATATAGTGCAATCCCCCCCCCCTCCATTGGATCCACTCAATATAATTTGTGCCCTGATAAGTGTCTCATTGTTTGTCCTCCTTCCACCAGGTCTCTGAGATACATAGGGTCAAATTTTCAAAGCATTTAGCCTTACAAAGTTCCATAGTAACCTATGGAACTTTGTAAGGCTAAGTGCTTTGAAAATACGCCTAATAGTAACATAGTAGGTGACGGCAGAAAAAGACCTGTACAGTCCATCCAGTCTGCCCAACAATATAAACTCATATGCGCTACTTTATATGTATACCTGACCTTGATTTGTATCTCCCATTTTCAGGGCACAGACCGGAGACGTCTGCCCAGTACTAGCCCCGCCTCCCAACCACAGATGCTGACACCCAATCTCCGCTAAGCTTCTGAGTATCCATTCCTTCTGAACAGGATTCTTTTATGTTTATCCCACGCATTTTTGAATTCCGTTACTGTTTTTATCTCCACCACCTCCCGCGGGAGGGCATTCCAATTATCCACCACTCTCTCTGTGAAAATATACTTCCTGACATTTTTCTTGAGTCTGCCCCCCTTCAACCTCATTTCATGTCCTCTAGTTCTACCACCTTCCCGTCTCCAGAACAGGTTTGTTTGCGGATTCAAATATTTGAACGTCTGTATCATATCAACCCTGTTTCTCCTGTCCTCCAGGGTATACATGTTCGGGTCAGGAAGTCTCTCCTCATATGTTTTGTAACGCAAATCCCATACTATTTTTGTAGTTTTTCTTTGCACCGCTTCAAATTTTTTTACATCCTTAGCAAGATATGGCCTCCAAAACTGAACACACTACTCCAGGTGGGGCCTCACCAATGACTTGTACAGGGGCATCAACACCTCCTTTCTTCTGCTGGTCACACCTCTTTCTATACGGCCTAGCAACCTTCTGGCTATGGCCACTGCCTTATCACACTGTTTCGTCGCCTTCAGATCCTCAGATACTATCACCCCAAGATCCCTCTCCCCGTCTATACATACCAGACTCTCACCTCCTAACACGTACGTCTCCCATGGATTTCTACTCCCTAAGTGCATCACTTTGCATTTCTTCGCATTGAATTTTAATTGCCAAACATTAGATGCCTATTATATCTACCTTTTCATTTAATGCTATATACTCCACCTCTCTCATCTTATTTTTTAGGCTTCCAGCATTTGTATATAGACTCTTCAATTTGTGTTAGGTTTTTTTTGTAGCATGTACAACCTGCTTTAAAGTTGACGGGGATAATATGTATCCTTTACTCTGTTATCCCAGTAAACACACCTGTCTTTCTTTCACCATTAGTGCAACCTCTCTATTGGGATTCCCTAAATGTCCTCTTTCAATAATATCCTTTGAGGATACTCCACACTGAACCATGCGCTCCTGAGCCACTGTCTGCTTCTCCCCTATTTTAGTTTACTAGCTCCTTTTTAAATGTTGGCACCAGCAGCCTGGTTCCATCCCAGTTAAGATGGAGCCCAACCTTTCGGAACAGGATCACCCTTCCCTTGAATGTTGTCCAGTTCCTAACAAATCTGAATCCCTCATCCTTGCAGCATTGTTTCAAAAACGCATTGAGATTTTGGAGCTCTTCCTGCCTCTTGGGTCCTGTGCGTTGAATGGGAACACTTCCAAAAATGGTACCCTGGGGGATCTGGATTTGAACTTTCTAAATAATAGCCTAAATTTTGGCTTCCAGAACCTCCCTCCTACATTTTCCTATGTCACTGGTATCCACGTGTACCAAGACAGCCAGCGCCTCCCCAGCACTTTCTAAAATCCTATCTAGGTGATGCGTGACGTCTGCCACCTTTGCACCAGGCAGCAAGTGACCAGGTGATCCTCACACCCTCCAGCCACCTAGCTGTCTACATGCCTAATGATCAAATCACCACCTACAACAGCTGTCCTAACCCTCCCTCCTGGGTAGAAGCTCCTGGAGACACATCCTCAGTGCTAGAGGATATTGCATCCCCTGGTGGGCAGGTCCTAGCTACAGGATTACTTATTACTTCACCAGGGTGATTCTGTCCTTCGTGGCGACCTCCCTCCTCAAAGGCAGCATAGGAGCTGCCAGACTGGAGGTGGGACTTCTCTACAAGGTCCCTTTAGGCCTCCTCTATGTACCTCTGTCTCCCTTTGCTGCTCTAACCTCAAGAGAATGGACTCATTCTGTGAGAGATCTTTGCATCGGTCACACACATATAACTACTCGGTGCAAAATACTGGATAGCACTCCTCTTGCTGCTGGACTGCTGTATGCATCTTAGTATGTACTTCATAAAAACTTTGATTAATCCTTTAGCTGGAAATGGCAGTTTTTCTCATGCCTAAATTTAATATTCTGAATAACGTGGTTAGGCCATATTCCACCCTTGATTGCTTATACCTTGGATACCCAAACTGTTGTCCCTTTATAATCTTTTTCTAGCTCTTTATGCTTTTGTGTCCCCAGATCAGATCCAGCTCAGAATATTTTTGCCCTTGTGCTCCCTCCCTCCATTCCTCTCTCCTGCAGCCTTGGAATTTCAACTGGAAAACTGTTTTAACAGCCCAGCCTCAGTCTTAGCAGTCCTTCCTTCTGTCTCTCTCTCTCCCTGCTGTTCAGATTCTTCTCCTCTCATTTGCTGGGAAAGAGTCTACAGTTCCAGGAATGGTGGAGCCAGAAGTAACTGCTGCCTCCGGAGCACAGGACTTCCATCCTGTCAGAAGTAAATCCAGGACTTCCATCCTGTCAGAAGTAAATCTGCAGTCCTTATGATCACATCTTAGTTATAGCTTGCATATGTCATAGCTCGGGCGATGTTGTGAGGGGGTGATCCTGGTCCTGATGCTTGGTGATGCAGAGATACAGGACCTGGGAACGTGTGCAGGTGCTTTTCACTGTTAGGGTGTAGGACTGCGGTCCATGTGTATGGTATATCCTACCATAGGGGTGTAGGTCTGGTGAGGAGAGAAGTAAGAAGGAAAGGAGAAGAGAGGGTGAATGAGAGGAGAGTATGGTGTGAGAAGTACAAGTAGGAGACTGCACCATACATGCCTATACTCTCTACACTACCATTTACCCACCTCTTACCCTTCTAAGGTGCAGATGCCTGGGGGGGGAATGGGACACAGTGGTGTATGGGTCCACCTAACCCCAGCCACCACCACCACTCACACGCTCACTAAACTTTTCTCCAAGAGGAACTGGGCCCCGTCAGGCCCTCTTGGTTATTAAAAATGTTCTATGTGATCCCACTGACTGTCTATGAATCATATTGTCAGATGTGTAAATTGTGAGAATACTTTGGGGAGTTCAGGGAAAAGAGGATGTCATAGTTCAAATAATTGTGTTTGGTAAATTACAAGGAAAGCTTGCTGAGTAAATCAATTTCAAAACACTTAAATACTTCAGAAATTAGATAAAAATAGCAGTAAGGGAAATGAGCTATGCGATTATAGTTATATAGACAACTGTTGTAAATGTGACTTATTTGATTTTCATCTTATTTAAATTATATCTCAGTATTTCTTGCCTAATAGAGAAGCAACATTTGCAAATTTTCTTCATTGCTATATGTTTACAAGGACAGTAGTTCTCAAACCCTCTCCGAGGGAGCACCAGCAAGTTGGGTTTTCAGAATATTCACAATGAATATGCACATGAATATTTTTTTGCAGATAATGCATACCTGCATCTCATGCCTATTTGTTGTGAATACTCTGAAACCCAACCAGCTGGAATTGCCATAATGGGTCAGACTAGAGGTCTATGAAGTTCAGTATCCTTTTTCTAACTGTGCACATCCTAGGTCACAAGTAGCTAGATCCATGTTTCTTATACTGCCAGGAACTAGCAGTAGCTTTTCCTAAGGCTACCTTTAATGGTTTATGAACATTTCCTTCAGGGTCTTGTCCAAATCTTTTTTTTTTTTTTTAATTCAGCTTTTACCATATCCTCTAGCAACAAATTCCAGGATTTGAGTTGTGAAAAAATAGTTCTGTTTTTGTTTTAAATATAGTACTTAACTTCAAGATTGGGTGGTGGAGGCGGGGCTGGTGGTTGGGAGGCGGGGCTAGTGCTGGGCAGACTTCTACAGTCTGTACCCTGAAAATGACAGATACAAATCAAGGTAAGGTGTACACAAAAAGTAGCACATATGAGTTTCTTGTTGGGCAGACTGGATGGACTGTGCAGGTCTTTTTCTGCCGTCATCTACTATGTTACTATGTTCATGCATGTCCCCCCTAGTCTTTGTAGTTTTTGAAAGAAGAAACAATTGGTTTGAGTTTTTGTTCTACTTGGGATTTTATAGATCTTTCATATCTTTTCTCAGTTCTGTTCTCAAAGCTGAAGAGCTCTAACCTCTTTAGCCTCTCCTCATAGCCGCATTGTAGGAGCCTTAACCATGTATGCGCATTAAATGTGTATGCGCCTATAGTATCACTATAGGCGCCTACACGGTTAGCGTGCACGCTAATTGTAGGCATGTTACAAACGCTAAGGTGCCTTAGTAAACAGGACCCACAGGGACAATATGCAGTAAGAATGTTTGTGGGTAATCACTTTCACACATGGGGAAAAAGCCTTTTTAATACCACATCTCTTTGCAGAGTTAAGGGGCCAGCATTGGTTGGGGGCTGGGGTGGGCCAGCAGACGCATGCAGAAGGATTTTAAAAAAGAATCCATGCTTGTTGCTGTTTGTGCTTTTTGCATATTTTTGTGCTTCCAAAGTATGCTGGGAAAATCCTCCCTATAGCTCCTGTCAGGCAGATTTTTTAAGGAAAGCTCTTTGGGGAGTTTCTTTTAATTTGCTTACATCATTATGGGTACAAAGTACCAACAGAGCTGCAAGTCCTGCAGAGGGAGGTGGGGGTGTTCAAAAATTGCCATACCTATGGTTGTTCCCTGAATAGCTAGATCAATCTAAAAGTCAAAAGTTCGTTGTTGTTTAAATTTTGTACTTTCCAGGGAGAAGAATTAAAAGGGTGAATTTAGTTAAAACACCAGTAGCCTGGAATGGCATTAACAAATTAGCATAACATGTAAAAACAAAAAAATATATCTGTACTGTTTTGGGATCTTGCCAGGTGGTTGTGGTCTGGATTGGTCACTGTTGGAAACAGGATGCTGGGCTTGATTAACCTTTGGTCTGTCCCAGTATGGCAATACTTAAGTACTTCAAAAGCTGTTAATTTTAAGTGTGCATAAGAAGTGATAAATTGCAGGTCATGAAAAAAGTGTATACATTTTGTGTGGGTGAATTAGCCTCTCTTCTGTCTACCAATGATATTCTTTTCTTCTGTAGCTTTTAATTGTAAACCACTGTAGTCTATTTTTAATTGAGCGCTATAGCAGATTTTAATAAACCATAAGCCATGTGTATTCTGCTTTAATGTAGATTTTTCAAGAAGAGGTCTTTATAACTAATGTACATTAGATGCTGTAGTCTAGAGTAAGAGGAGGAATCAGTCTGATTTAATACACAGTAAAACATTTATACGAATAAATGCAATTTAAAACATTAAAATGATGTCTCTTTATTGAGACATTACTGTGTTTTTAAAAGTTTTACTTTTGTTCAGTCTGTATCAGCATAAAAATGCAGTATTTTAATCATTTCTGTGCCTTTAGGAAATGCAGATTCATTGTGCCTCTAGTAATATTGCCATGGAGGTTTAAAAGCTACCACAGTTCCATTGTATAAAATAGGACTGTGGTAAATAATGCACTTTAATGTATGTCGGTGCAGAATAATGCAGTAGTGCCTTTTAGTAAATCTAGCCCTTAATTTGGGGACAAGAAAGATCTCGTTTCTACAAGTGTGAAAGGACTAGTAATGCATTTATAACTACATGGAAACACTATTTTAAAATTCAGATTGTATAAAGACAGAGCATGGGGTATAACACAGAAGCTGGTGCATATGGTGCTACATTAAGCTTCATAAAGGAAAATATACCAGTGAATTGAATTTATTGCTAATTGTTTAATCTATCTAATGAATCATCATCATTATTGGTGTGGAGGAGTAGCTGAACCAGGTTCAATTCTTACAGTGTCTTTTTGTGACCCTGGACAAGTCACTTAACCCTCCATTGCCCTATGTACAGCACTTAGATCATGAGCCCACTAAGAACAGAGAGAGTACCTGTATGTAATATGTAAACCACTTTGGTTGTACCCAGTGGTGTGCTGGAAAATTAACAGGCTTTCCGGACATAGCCAATACAAATTTTTTTGATAATTATTCAAATATTTGTTATATATATATATATATATATATATATATATATATATATATATATTTAAAAAAAACAAAAAACGTTTCTCCTTTAAATCAGAAGGAGTTCCAATGTCAGGTCAGTAACTCGGGCTTGAAGAGATGTATCCAACTGTTTTATCTTGGCATATCCAGTAATTCAGTTGTGATGTCAAATTTCCAATAGGTTTATAACTTTTCAGTATTTCCTTCAAATATATTGGCCTCTCTTCATGCAAAGTATTTCAGTTGAAGTGTGCTGTTCCATGGCAATCCAGTAACATGATCATGTTTTTTCCCAAACAAGGTAGCAGCAGTTTCTCCGAGGACAAGCAGGCTGCTTGTTCTCACGACTGGGGTGACGTCCGCGGCAGCCCCCACCAACCGGAAAAAGCTTCGCGGGACGGTCGGCACGCAGGGCACGCCCACCGCGCATGCGCGGCCGTCTTCCCGCCCGTGCGCGACCGCTCCCGCCAGTTCCTTTTTTTCCGCGACTGGAGAGAGTTGTGCTTTGCCGCTCTCTCTGTTTTCAGCCGCCGGATTTCGATCGCGTTTACGCGGATCGTCGCTTTTCTTTCTAAAACTTCTTGTTTTTTGGTTACCGCCGGTTTCCTTTTTCAAAAAAAAAAAAAAAAAAAAAAACCTGAGCGTGTGGAGCACGCGCTCCCCTTTTCCCTCGCTTCTAGCGGGGACGCCACGTTGCGGCCTAGTGGTCGCTCGGTCGTTTCTTTTTCGAGGTGTGATTCCAGCCACCATTGACGACTTTGACTTCGCCGACGCGATTTTTCCGTCGATGTCCTCGAAGGTCCCGAGTGGATTTAAAAAGTGTGGTCGCTGCGGCCGGCCGATCTCGCAGACCGACACCCACGCTTGGTGCCTCCAGTGCCTCGGGCCGGAGCACAATATCAAGTCGTGTTCTCTGTGTCTCGGTCTCCGGAAACGGACTCAGGTTGCGAGGCAAGTTCTGCGGGACCGTCTTTTTGGAACTTGCGCCGGCCCCTCGACGTCGACCTCGAAGGCATCGGTATCGACGCCCGGCCCTTCGGTACCGGTATCGATGCCCGAGACATCGGCACCGATGGCAGCGACCCCAGGAGAACAGGTCCCGTCGGCCCGCCGGTCCTCCGGTGAGAGTGGAGGTGAGAGGCCGCGTGGGCAATCGACCCCGGTCACTCCCTCGGCTCGTGGGCCGCGGGACCGAACCCTGTCTGACCCGGTACCTCGAGACCGAGGGGGATCGACCTCCTCCTCCTCCATGCCTTCCGGCGCCGGTGACGGGCATCGCAAGAAGGATAAGAAGCGTCGTCACCGGTCGCCCTCGGTGGATCCGGATATCGGAGAGGAGGCGACGCCGAAGCGTCATCGTCGAGAGGAGAGGTCTCCGTCGGTGGTGGAGGTACCGACGCGTCGGGGTTCCGGCACCTCGGTGCCGTCTCCTGGCCCCCATCAGCTTCTGCCGCCGACGCCCCTACCGGCCCCACCGCCTTTCCCGGCAGCGGGCCTGGACGAGTGCCTCAGAGCCATCCTTCCGGGGATCCTGGAAGGGCTGATGCGCCAGGCTGTGCCGGCGCCGGGGGTGCTTGCGCCCTCGGCGCCGATGACTGTGGCTCCGGCGAGCTCTAGCCCGGCGCCGGGGCCGTCGACACCGCCGCCGCTTGCGGCGCCGGTCTCGACCGCCACGCAGGTGGAGTCCCCGTCGACGTCGATGGAGGGAGCTCCGTCCCCGCCGGCGCGGGAGTCCACCGCTCGACGACACCGAGACCTCGGTGCCTCGACGTCGAGCCGGGCCCGGTTCAGGACTCAGCTACATGAGCTTATGTCCGATACCGAGGATGAGGACTCGTGGGGGGAAGAGGAGGACCCTAGATATTTCTCCTCAGAGGAGTCTACGGGCCTTCCCTCGGACCCCACGCCTTCACCGGAGAGGAAACTCTCACCTCCCGAGAGTCTCTCCTTTGCCTCCTTTGTGCGGGATATGTCTATTAGCATTCCCTTCCCCGTGGTCTCTGTGGAAGAGCCGAGGGCCGAGATGCTCGAGGTCCTCGACTATCCATCACCACCTAGAGAGTCCTCCACGGTGCCGCTGCACAATGTCCTCAAGGAGACACTGCTTCGGAACTGGGTGCGACCATTAACTAACCCCACCATTCCCAAGAAAGCAGAGTCCCAGTACAGGATCCACTCCGACCCAGAGTTAATGCGGCCACAATTGCCCCATGACTCAGCGGTCGTGGATTCTGCTCTCAAGGGGGCACGGAGTTCGAGGGATACCGCCTCGGCGCCCCCGGGGCGGGAGTCTCGCACTCTGGACTCGTTTGGGAGGAAGGCCTACCAATCCTCCATGCTCGTGATCCGCATCCAGTCATACCTGCTCTATATGAGCATTCACATGCGGACCTATGTGCAACAACTGGCGGACCTGGTCGAGAAGCTCCCGCCGGAGCAGTCCAGGCCTTATCAGGAGGTGGTCAGGCAGCTGAAGGCGTGCAGAAAGTTCCTGTCCAGGGGTATCTATGACACCTGTGACGTGGCATCTCGTGCTGCGGCCCAAGGTATAGTGATGCGCAGGCTCTCATGGCTGCGTGCCTCTGACCTGGACAACCGCACCCAGCAGAGACTGGCCGACGTCCCTTGCCGGGGGGATAACATTTTTGGTGAGAAGGTCGAGCAGATGGTGGACCAACTGCATCAGCGGGAAACCGCTCTCGACAAGCTCTCCCACCGGGCGCCTTCAGCATCCACCTCCACAGGTGGACGTTTTTCCCGGGCCCGGCAGGCTGCACCCTATTCTTTTGCAAAGCGTAGGTACAACCAGCCGGCCCGAAGGCCTCGTCAGGCACAGGGACAGCCCCAGCGCGCTCGTTCTCGTCAACAGCGTGCGCCTAAGCAGCCCCCTGCGCCTCCACAGCAAAAGCCGGGGACGGGCTTTTGACTGGATCCACGGGAACATAGCCGCCCTCAGTGTCCGTACCGGACGATCTGCCGGTCGGGGGGAGGTTAAAATTTTTTCACCAAAGGTGGCCTCTCATAACCTCCGACCAGTGGGTTCTCCAAATAGTGCGGTGCGGATACGCCCTGAATTTGGCCTCCCTGCCTCCAAATTGTCCTCCGGGAGCTCAGTCTTTCAGCTCCCATCACAAGCAGGTACTTGCAGAGGAACTCTCCGCCCTTCTCAGCGCCAATGCGGTCGAGCCCGTACCACCCGGGCAGGAAGGGCAGGGATTCTATTCCAGGTACTTCCTTGTGGAAAAGAAAACAGGGGGGATGCGCCCCATCCTAGACCTGAGAGGCCTGAACAAATTCCTGGTAAAAGAAAAGTTCAGGATGCTTTCCTTGGGCACCCTTCTGCCAATGATTCAGAAAAACGATTGGCTATGTTCCCTGGATTTAAAGGACGCATATACTCACATACCGATACTGCCAGCTCACAGACAGTATCTCAGATTCCGCCTGGGCGCACGGCACTTTCAGTATTGTGTGCTGCCCTTTGGGCTCGCCTCTGCCCCACGAGTGTTCACCAAGTGCCTCGTGGTGGTAGCGGCCTACCTACGCAAGCTGGGAGTGCACGTGTTCCCATATCTCGACGATTGGCTGGTCAAGAACACCTCGGAGGCGGGAGCCCTCCGGTCTATGCAGTGCACTACTCGACTTCTGGAGCTGCTGGGGTTTGTGATAAATTACCCAAAGTCCCATCTCCAGCCAACGCAGTCTCTGGAATTCATAGGAGCGCTGCTGAATACCCAGACGGCTCAGGCCTACCTTCCCGAAGCGAGGGCCACCAATCTCCTGGCCCTGGCTTCACAGACCAGAGCGTCTCAGCAGGTCACAGCTCGGCAGATGTTGAGACTTCTGGGTCATATGGCCTCCACAGTTCATGTGACTCCCATGGCTCGTCTTCACATGAGATCTGCTCAATGGACCCTAGCTTCCCAGTGGTTCCAAGCCACCGGGAATCTAGAAGATGTCATCCGCCTCTCCACCAGTTGCCGCACTTCACTGCTCTGGTGGACCATCCGGACCAGTTTGACCCTGGGACGTCCATTCCAAATTCCACAGCCCACGAAAGTGCTGACGACGGATGCATCTCGCCTGGGGTGGGGAGCTCATGTCGATGGGCTCCACACCCAGGGTCTGTGGTCCCTCCAGGAAAAGGATCTGCAGATCAACCTCCTGGAGCTCCGAGCGATCTGGAACGCACTGAAGGCTTTCAGAGATCGGCTGTCCTGCCAAATTATCCAGATTCGGACAGACAATCAGGTTGCAATGTATTCTCCGAGGACAAGCAGGCTGCTTGTTCTCACTGATGGGTGACGTCCACGGCAGCCCCTCCAATCGGAATCTTCACTAGCAAAGTCCTTTGCTAGCCCTCGCGCGCCCGCGCGCACCGCGCATGCGCGGCCGTCTTCCCGCCCGAAACCGGCTCGAGCCGGCCAGTCTTCTTTTGTCCGCACTCGGTACAGTCATGTTTTCGCCGTGTCGAGCCCCGGAAAGTCGACCTCGCGCGTCCAAATTCTGTTTGAGCGTGTTTTTTTCCTTCGGGAAAGCTTTGTTAGTCGGGAAGTGCTCCGGAAACCCTTCGACCGGGTTTCGTGTCAATCCTCCCCGTACTTCCAGCTTTTTGCCCCGGTAAGTTTTCTTTCGTCGTCGGGGTAGGCTTCTTTTCGGCCTCGGTCGAGATTTTTTCTCCCTCTAAATTTTTGGTGCTTCCATTTTCGCCATTTCGGCTTTTGATTTCGCCGGCGTGATTTTTCCGCCCATGACATCGAAGCCTTCCAGCGGCTTCAAGAAGTGCACCCAGTGCGCCCGGGTTATCTCGCTCACTGATCGACACTCGTCGTGTCTTCAGTGTCTGGGGGCCGAGCACCGCCCTCAGAACTGTAGTCTGTGTTCCCTTCTTCAAAGGCGGACTCAGGTAGCGAGACTAGCCCAGTGGAACGTGTTGTTCTCGGGCTCTTCGTCGGCATCGGCACCGGGATCTTCGAGTGCATCGACGTCGTCAGCGTCCAGACCATCTTCCTCGGCCGCCCCTGCATCGAGTGCATCGAGGCATCGGGCCTCTGCATCGGCGCCGAGACATCGGATAGCTGCATCGACGTCGGTGGTACCAGGACCTCGTCTGCTGATGTCGTCGGACGGTGGTGCATCGGGTGGAGTGCAGGTGAGGGCTGTCCATTCCCCTGCTGGTGGCGGTGAGCCCTCGGGTGGGTCTCCTCCTACCCTGAGGGCTCCTGCGGTACAGCCCCCCCGAGATCGACCTTCTTCAGTCTCGGCCCCGAGGAAGCGACGGATGGATTCGACGTCCTCCTCGTCGGTGCCGGGGAGCTCCGGTGACATGCTTCGGAAGAAATCGAAGAAGCATCGACACCGGTCTCCTCCCCATGTCGGCACCGAGAGCTCTGGGTCGCCGAGGGATTCGGCACCCAGCAGGCATCGGCACCGAGAGGACCGCTCACCCTCTGTTCAGGAGGTGTCGATGCGCTCCGCTCTGGACAGCCCGGTACAGCCTCCACGCCCAGAACAGGTACTGACGTCGACGCCTGCATCGACCTCACAGCCTTTCTCTACAGCCGCTCTGAACGAGAGCCTCCGGGCCGTTCTCCCAGAGATTCTGGGAGAGCTGTTGCGCCCTACCCCTCCGGTACCGGCGGTGCTTGCGCCTCCGGTACCGTCGAGCGTGGCGCCGGCTGGCCCATCGCCCAGGTTGAGGTCCCCGACGTCGGTACCGCGTGCGGTACCGACCGCGGCCACCTCCCAGGAAGGCTCCCCGACTACGTCGGCGGAGGGAGCTTCGCCGATGCGGGCGAGGGAGTCTACCTCTCGACGCCCCCATCGTGGACGTGGCTCCACTGAGTCGAGCAGGGCGAGGTTGCAGACACAGGTTCGTGAACTTGTGTCTGACACCGAGGGTGAGGCCTCGTGGGAGGAAGAGGAAGATCCTCGATATTTCTCTGACGAGGAGTCTGAGGGTCTTCCTTCTGATCCCACTCCCTCTCCTGAAAGACAGCTTTCTCCTCCCGAGAGTCTGTCTTTTGCTTCCTTTGTCCGGGAGATGTCTACGGCCATCCCCTTCCCGGTGGTTGTGGAGGACGAGCCCAGGGCTGAAATGTTTGAGCTCCTGGACTATCCTTCTCCACCTAAGGAAGCGTCCACTGTTCCCTTGCACCATGTCCTGAAAAAGACATTGCTTGCGAACTGGACCAAGCCATTAAGTAATCCCCACATTCCCAAGAAGATCGAGTCCCAGTACCGGATCCATGGGGACCCAGAGCTGATGCGCACTCAGTTGCCTCACGACTCTGGAGTTGTGGATTTGGCCCTAAAGAAGGCTAAGAGTTCTAGGGAACATGCTTCGGCGCCCCCGGGCAAGGACGCTAGAACCTTAGACTCCTTTGGGAGGAAGGCCTACCATTCCTCTATGCTCGTGTCCAAGATCCAGTCTTACCAGCTCTACACGAGCATGGACATGCGGAACAATGTGCGGCAGTTGGCGGGCTTGGTTGATGCTCTTCCCCCTGAGCAAGCCAAGCCTTTTCAGGAGGTGGTCAGGCAGCTGAAGGCGTGCAGAAAATTCCTGGCCAGAGGAGTTTATGACACTTTTGATGTTGCGTCCAGGGCCGCTGCTCAAGGTGTGGTGATGCGCAGGCTCTCATGGCTGCGCGCCGCCGACCTGGAGAATAGAATCCAGCAGCGGATTGCGGACTCGCCTTGCCGTGCGGACAACATTTTTGGCGAAAAAGTCGAACAGGTGGTAGAGTCTCTCCACCAGCGGGACACCGCATTCGACAAATTCGCCCGCCGGCAGCCTTCAGCTTCTACCTCTACAGGTAGACGATTTTTCGGGGGAAGGAAGACTGTTCCCTACTCTTCTGGCAGGCGTAGGTACAATCCTCCTTCCCGACAGCCTGCGGCCCAGGCTAAGCCCCAGCGCGCTCGCTCTCGTCAGCAGCGTGCGACTCAGCAAGGCCCCGCGGCTCCCCAGCAAAAGCAAGGGGCGAGCTTTTGACTGGCTCCAGCAGAGCATAGCCGACATCCAAGTGTCCGTGCCGGGCGACCTGCCAGTCGGAGGGAGGTTGAAAGCTTTTCACCAAAAGTGGCCTCTCATAACCTCCGATCAGTGGGTTCTGCAAATAGTCCGGCAAGGATACACCCTCAATTTGGCATCAAACCCTCCAAATTGTCCACCGGGAGCTCAGTCTTACAGCTTCCAGCACAAGAGGGTACTTGCAGAGGAACTCTCCGCCCTTCTCAGCGCCAATGCGGTCGAGCCCGTGCCATCCGGGCAAGAAGGGCTGGGATTCTATTCCAGGTACTTCCTTGTGGAAAAGAAAACAGGGGGGATGCGTCCCATCCTAGACCTAAGGGCCCTGAACAAATATCTCGTAAAAGAAAAGTTCAGGATGCTTTCCCTGGGCACCCTTCTCCCCATGATTCAGCAAAACGATTGGCTATGCTCTCTGGACTTGAAGGATGCCTATACACACATCCCGATACTGCCAGCTCACAGACAGTATCTGCGATTTCAGTTGGGCACCCGCCACTTCCAATACTGTGTGCTACCCTTTGGGCTCGCCTCTGCGCCCAGGGTGTTCACAAAGTGCCTAGCTGTGGTAGCAGCGGCACTTCGCAGGCTGGGAGTGCACGTGTTCCCATATCTCGACGATTGGCTGGTGAAGAACACATCCGAGGCAGGAGCCCTGCAGTCCATGCAGATGACTATTCGCCTTCTGGAGCTACTGGGGTTTGTGATAAATTACCCAAAGTCCCATCTTCTTCCAGTGCAGAACCTCGAATTCATAGGAGCCCTGCTGGATTCTCGGACGGCTCGCGCCTATCTCCCAGAGACGAGGGCCAACAACTTGTTGTCCCTCGTCTCCCGGGTGCGGGCGTCCCAGCAGATCACAGCTCGGCAGATGTTGAGATTGCTGGGCCACATGGCCTCCACAGTTCATGTGACTCCCATGGCCCGCCTTCACATGAGATCTGCTCAATGGACCCTAGCCTCCCAGTGGTATCAGGCCGCTGGGGGACTAGAGGACGTGATCCACCTGTCCACGAGTTTTCTCGAATCCCTGTATTGGTGGACGATTTGGACCAATTTGACTCTGGGACGTCCCTTCCAAATTCCTCAGCCACAAAAAGTGCTGACCACGGATGCGTCTCTCCTGGGATGGGGAGCTCATGTCGATGGGCTTCACACCCAAGGAAGCTGGTCCCTCCAAGAACGCGATCTACAGATCAATCTTCTGGAGTTACGAGCGATCTGGAACGCTCTGAAGGCTTTCAGAGATCGGCTGTCCCACCAAATTATCCAAATTCAGACAGACAACCAGGTTGCCATGTATTATGTAAACAAGCAGGGGGGCACCGGATCTCGCCCCCTGTGTCAGGAAGCCGTCAGCATGTGGACCTGGGCTTGCCGGAACGGCATGGTGCTCCAAGCCACATATCTGGCAGGCGTAAACAACAGTCTGGCCGACAGACTGAGCAGGATTATGCAACCTCACGAGTGGTCGCTCAATTCCAAAGTGGTGCGCCAGATCTTCCAAGCGTGGGGCACCCCCTTGGTGGATCTCTTCGCATCTCGAGTGAACCACAAAGTCCCTCAGTTCTGTTCCAGGCTTCAGGCCCACGGCAGACTGGCATCGGATGCCTTCCTCCTGGACTGGGGGGAGGGTCTGCTGTATGCTTATCCTCCCATTCCTCTGGTGGGGAAGACTTTGTTGAAACTCAAGCAAGACCGAGGCACCATGATCCTGATTGCTCCTTTTTGGCCGCGTCAGATCTGGTTCCCTCTTCTTCTGGAGTTATCCTCCGAAGAACCGTGGAGATTGGAGTGTTTTCCGACCCTCATCACGCAGGACGAAGGGGCTCTTCTGCATCCCAACCTCCAGTCTCTGGCTCTCACGGCCTGGATGTTGAGGGCGTAGATTTTGCCTCTTTGGGTCTGCCAGAGGGTGTCTCCCGCATCTTGCTTGTTTCCAGGAAAGACTCCACTAAGAGAAGTTACTTCTTTCATTGGCGGAGGTTTGCCGTCTGGTGTGACAGCAAGGCCCTAGATCCTCGCTCTTGTCCTACACAGACCCTGCTTGAATACCTTCTGCACTTGTCTGAGTCTGGTCTCAAGACCAACTCTGTAAGAGTTCATCTTAGTGCAATCAGTGCATACCATTACCATGTGGAAGGTAAGCCGATCTCAGGACAGCCTTTAGTTGTTCGCTTCATGAGAGGTTTGCTTTTGTCAAAGCCCCCTGTCAAGCCTCCTACAGTGTCATGGGATCTCAATGTCGTTCTCACCCAGCTGATGAAACCTCCGTTTGAGCCACTGAATTCCTGCCATCCGAAGTACTTGACCTGGAAGGTCATTTTCTTGGTGGCAGTTACTTCAGCTCGTAGAGTCAGTGAGCTTCAGGCCCTGGTAGCCCAGGCCCCTTACACCAAATTTCATCATAACAGAGTAGTCCTCCGCACTCACCCTAAGTTCTTGCCAAAGGTCGTGTCGGAGTTCCATCTGAACCAGTCAATTGTCTTGCCAACATTCTTTCCCCGTCCTCATTCCTGCCCTGCTGAACGTCAGCTGCACACATTGGACTGCAAGAGAGCATTGGCCTTCTACTTGGAGCGGACACAGCCCCACAGACAGTCCGCCCAATTGTTTGTTTCTTTTGATCCCAATAGGAGGGGAGTGGCTGTAGGGAAACGCACCATATCCAATTGGCTAGCAGATTGCATTTCCTTCACTTACGCCCAGGCGGGGCTGGCTCTTGAGGGTCATGTCACGGCTCATAATGTTAGAGCCATGGCTGCGTCGGTAGCTCACTTGAAGTCAGCCTCCATTGAAGAAATTTGCAAAGCTGCGACGTGGGCTTCTGTCCACACATTCACATCCCATTACTGCCTGCAGCAGGATACCCGACGCGACAGTCGGTTCGGGCAGTCAGTTCTTCAGAACCTGTTTGGGCTTTAGGATCCAACTCCACCCCCCGAGGGCCCTGTTTGTTCTGTTCCAGGCTACACTCTCAGTTAGTTGGTAAAATTTTTTTAGGTCAATCTCTGTTATGTCCTCGCCGTTGCGAGGCCCAATTGACCATGGTTGTTGTTTTGAGTGAGCCTGGGGGCTAGGGATACCCCATCAGTGAGAACAAGCAGCCTGCTTGTCCTCGGAGAAAGCGAATGCTACATACCTGTAGAAGGTATTCTCCGAGGACAGCAGGCTGATTGTTCTCACAAACCCGCCCGCCTCCCCTTTGGAGTTGTGTCTTCCCTTAAGAGTATTGTCTTGCTACATACTGGACTGGCCGGCTCGAGCCGGTTTCGGGCGGGAAGACGGCCGCGCATGCGCGGTGCGCGCGGGCGCGCGAGGGCTAGCAAAGGACTTTGCTAGTGAAGATTCCGATTGGAGGGGCTGCCGTGGACGTCACCCATCAGTGAGAACAATCAGCCTGCTGTCCTCGGAGAATACCTTCTACAGGTATGTAGCATTCGCTTTACGTCAACAAGCAGGGGGGCACCGGATCTCGCCCCCTGTGTCAGGAAGCCGTCGGGATGTGGCGTTGGGCGTGCCGGTTCGGCATGCTCCTCCAAGCCACGTACCTGGCAGGCGTAAACAACAGTCTGGCCGACAGACTGAGCAGAGTCATGCAACCGCACGAGTGGTCGCTCCATGCCAGAGTGGTACGCAAGATCTTCCGAGAGTGGGGCACCCCCTCGGTGGACCTTTTCGCCTCTCAGACCAACCACAAGCTGCCTCTGTTCTGTTCCAGACTTCAGGCACACGGCAGGCTAGCGTCGGATGCCTTTCTCCTCCATTGGGGGACCGGCCTCCTGTATGCTTATCCTCCCATACCTTTGGTGGGGAAGACCTTACTGAAGCTCAAGCAAGACCGCGGCACCATGATTCTGATAGCGCCCTTTTGGCCCCGTCAGATCTGGTTCCCTCTTCTTCTGGAGTTGTCCTCCGAGGAACCGTGGAGATTGGAGTGTTTTCCGACTCTCATCTCGCAGAACGACGGAGCGTTGCTGCACCCCAACCTTCAATCCCTGGCTCTCACGGCCTGGATGTTGAGGGCGTAGACTTCGCTGCGTTGGGTCTGTCTGAGGGTGTCTCCCGTGTCTTGCTTGCCTCTAGGAAGGATTCCACTAAAAAGAGTTACTTTTTCAAGTGGAGGAGGTTTGTCGTGTGGTGTGAGAGCAAGGCCCTAGAACCTCGTTCTTGCCCTGCACAGATCCTGCTTGAATACCTTCTGCACTTATCAGAGTCTGGCCTCAAGACCAACTCAGTAAGGAATCACCTTAGTGCGATTAGTGCTTACCATTATCGTGTGGACGGTAAAGCCATCTCTGGAGAGCCTTTAGTCGTTCGATTCATGAGAGGCTTGCTTTTGTCAAAGCCCCCTATCAAGCCTCCTACAGTGTCATGGGATCTCAACGTCGTCCTCACCCAGCTGATGAAACCTCCTTTTGAGCCACTGAATACCTGCCATCTGAAGTATTTGACCTGGAAGGTCATTTTCTTGGTGGCAGTTACTTCAGCTCGTAGGGTCAGTGAGCTTCAAGCCCTAGTAGCTCATGCTCCATATACCAAATTTCATCACAACAGAGTAGTGCTCCGCACCCACCCAAAGTTCCTGCCGAAGGTGGTGTCGGAGTTCCATCTTAACCAGTCAATTGTCTTGCCAACATTCTTCCCCAGGCCGCATACCCGCCCTGCTGAACGTCAGTTGCACACATTGGACTGCAAGAGAGCATTGGCCTTCTACTTGGAGCGGACACAGCCCCACAGACAGTCCGCCCAATTGTTTATTTCTTTCGACCCTAACAGGCTAGGGGTCGCTGTCGGGAAACGCACCATCTCCAATTGGCTAGCAGATTGCATTTCCTTCACTTACGCCCAGGCTGGGCTGGCTCTTGAGGGTCATGTCACGGCTCATAGTGTTAGAGCCATGGCAGCGTCAGTGGCCCACTTGAAGTCAGCCACTATTGAAGAGATTTGCAAGGCTGCGACGTGGTCATCTGTCCACACATTCACATCACATTACTGCCTCCAGCAGGATACCCGACGCGACAGTCGGTTCGGGCAGTCGGTGCTGCAGAATCTGTTTGGGGTGTAAATCCAACTCCACCCTCCAGGACCCGAATTTATTCTGGTCAGGCTGCACTCTCAGTTAGTTGTTCTTCGTAGGTCAATTTCTGTTGTACCCTCGCCGTTGCGAGGTTCAATTGACCTGGGTTCTTGTTTTGAGTGAGCCTGAGAGCTAGGGATACCCCAGTCGTGAGAACAAGCAGCCTGCTTGTCCTCGGAGAAAGTGAATGATACATACCTGTAGCAGGTGTTCTCCGAGGACAGCAGGCTGATTGTTCTCACCTACCCTCCCTCCTCCCCTTTGGAGTTGTGTTTCATATTTTATTGCTTGTCATTCAACTGGCGGGAGCGGTCGCGCACGGGCGGGAAGACGGCCGCGCATGCGCGGTGGGCGTGCCCTGCGTGCCGACCGTCCCGCGAAGCTTTTTCCGGTTGGTGGGGGCTGCCGCGGACGTCACCCCAGTCGTGAGAACAATCAGCCTGCTATCCTCGGAGAACACCTGCTACAGGTATGTATCATTCACTGTTTTTGAATTTATTGCAATCTATACAACTGATACTTCCATTACGTTCATTCCCACTATTCCAGGACGAGTGGGTAGTTATGTCCATCGACCAGCAGGTGGAGATAGAAAATACAGAACTGAGCACCACTACATAGCTCCCTGCTAGCAGCTCAGCTCCTCAGTATCTTCTATCTCCAGCAGGTGGATGGACAGCCTTGCTCCTGGTCCAGTTGGTCAACTGGTTCCCAGTTGAGTAGAGTGAGCAGTTGAGCAGACATACCTGGTGGTGCTTGGGGTCCCTGTTGTGCCTTCCCCCGGGGTGTTCTGCGCCTTTTTCCTGTTTTCCCTCTGTGTGGACCCAGGGTGGTGGGGCCTTTCTGTTGTGCTTCAGGCCTTGGGACATCGATGGGAGCACTGTGTGTTGGTGCTACAAAAAAATATATAAATCCGTGGAGGAGCAGTTTAATGATTAGATCAGTGGAGTGAGAACCAGGGGAGCCTGGTTGAAATCTCACAACTGTTGTTGAGGTCTTTGGCAGATACAAACAGACTGTGATTCCTCCGAAGACAGAAAACTGCCTAATCAACCTGAATGTAAAAAAAACAAAACATTTTTGCTTGGTGCTGTGCTCCGGTTAAAAAAAAAAAAAGCGGGTGTGTAGCGCGGTGCGCCACATGTTTTCTCGCGCAGCGGCAGTCTCTGGCCATGGCAACCCCCGCTTAGTGTGTGGCCTGTTGCCCGTCTTGCAGTGAGCGGTGTTCCTCCTTGGGCTGCTGCACGGTCTGCAGTCTGGTTCCCAAGTGGAGGATCTGATTCGAGGCTCGCACATACAGGGCGCGCTTGGTCAGAGCAGCGCGTTTGTTTCGGCTCTAGTTCCCGGTGAAGGGCCTTGGTGCTTCGCCTCAGAAGGAGGCGGGAATGGCGGCCATTTTGTTTTTTTCGGCAGAAGCGAAACCCCTATGCAGGCAGCTGTGTAGGTGGGTGTCCCTGGGTCAGGGCCAACCCTTCGTCTGCTCCACCAGGCCTTGGGCTAGTGCTAGGAGCCTTTTCTCTAGCAGGCCTGGCAGCTCGGGGAGAGAGAGGAGGTAGGGATCTCCCTGCCTGTTCCCAGGGATCGCGACTGCTGCCCCGTGGAGACTTAGTCTTAGATTTTCTGCAGTTGGGCTGCTAGGAGGTGGCCCCCTGAATTCAGAGGCAATTGCAGCGCTCTCTTGGGGAGTTTCCGGAAGCTAGTCAGGCGGCTTGCCTTATGAAGAGCCTTGGGGGACCGTCCAGGGTATTTCTCCATTCACCTGGACATTCGGATCCTTCTTGCCGCAAGATGGAGTGCATCTGACACAGGCCTACAGGTTGGGAGGACTGTGGCCCATCCTTTTTGTCTGGTGCCAGAAGGAAGAGATGTTCCCTTACCTAAATTAGACTCGGTGTCTTTAGTCACCTAGAGTATTACCCTCCCGGTGGTTGGTGGCCTTGCCTTGAGGGATCTGCTAGATAGGAAGCCGAAACAGGCTTTCCAGCACACCTTGAGGTGACTGCTTTGGAGCTGCAGGCTTATATTTGTAGCCCTTTGGTGGCACAGGCCTGTTTGCAATGACATCAGCAGTCCTTTTTCCCGGGGCAGTCCCGGGCTGCCTGGATGGAGGTGGGCTTAACCTGTCTGATGGCCACTGTGTATGTCAGTTTTTCAGCCACAGGCATGTCTTTGACGCTCTCCATGAGGCGTCAGTCCTGGCTGTGGGCTTGGGTGGCCGTTGCCATTTCAAAGGCCTGCGTGGTCAGGTTACCCTTTTGAGACACATTTCTTTTTGGGAATGACCTCAGCAATTTGGTTCAGGAGCTGGGTGAGCGGGCCCCAGCGTCCTCCATAAGACGCTCTTTGTTCCTCTGCTTGCCTTGTGGGCTGAGCAGGTGCCCTGTTTCATGACAGCTCCTTGTGTAGGTCTGGTCGGCAGACCTTTGGCCAGAGGGCTCAGTTTCGGGCCTGGCAATATTCCTTCCGGGGGACAGAAAACCGACAGGGCACTCAAAGTGAGTGGCTGCTGTCTCCCGGCAATCCCAATATAGCCAGGCCGGATGGTCCCTCCGGGCCTACAGGGGGCCGCTTCAGGCCTTTCGGGACGTGTGGTCTACCTTTTCCTCAGCTCTGGTGCTGGTTATTCTGGGTGATGGCTTCCAGTTGGAGTTCTCCCTTCTGGTAGCTCCTCTCTTCTTACAGTCTCCTTGTCGGGGGCCTCTGGCAGCTCAGAGCAGAAGCTCAGTTGAGGTGCTGCTGGCCCTTCGGGCTATTGTTCCCATCCCTCTCGCTGAGCGCGATCTGGTTGGTTCTCCTCCTATTTTGAGGTTCCCAGGAAGATCAGAGCAGTGCAACCCAATTGGGATCTCTAGGGGTCCACCGGTGTCCGTTTTTGGATGGTGACCCTGAGGTCTGTGCTCCTGTCCGTTCAGAGAGTTGTCTCTGCTTTTGAGACCAGGGAGGCGTAATTACCTTCCCCTCTTGGGGCTGTTTCTGCAGTTCTTTTCCAATTCCAGTCCCAACCATTTGATCTCCTCACAGGCCCGGGGACCTTTTCCTAGGTCGTGCATGTAGCGGTCTTTCTGCGGAGACGGAGGTTTCGTTTCCTCCTGCACTTGGACAGCTGGCTAATCCGAGCCTCCTCTTACCAAGCCTGTGTAGAGGCTCCTTTAACAATGGTTCACCTCCTATTTTGTTTTTTCTTTTCTGGTTTGGGTGTTCAATTTCAGTGGGGGTGGCTGGCGCCAACACACCAGCTTGGAGCATCTAGGTCTTCTTTTCGATTCCCTGTGAGCTTGAGTGTTTCTCACAGAGGGACGGTGCTATAAGATAGCGCACTGGATTCTTTGCTTCTGCTTCGTTCCCAGCTTCCAGCCTGGGATTTTGTGCAGCTCCTTGGTTCTGTGACAGCGGCCCTGGAAGTGGTACCTTACCCTCAGATGCGGCCAATTTATAGGGCCCTGTTCAGCTCCTGGTCTCCGATTTCAGAGGGTTATAGTCTCTGGCTTCTTTGCCCCTGGCAGTCAGACAGACCTGAGGTGGTTGTGGCTTCACCAGTTGTTGACTCTAGGGCGGGCCCTCCCTACTCCTGCCTTGAAGTGGGATCTATGGTTGATAGTTTCTTGGGCTGGGGGGGCCCTTTACAGGGGTTCCCATGGCACGGCTCTTGGTTTCCAGTAGAGGTGCATTGGCCCTCTTGAGCTGTGAGGGGTGCGCTAAGCTCTGGAGGCTTTTGCCCCACTGTTGGGAATGCTTTGGTTTGGGCCTTTTCGGACATTGCTATGGCACTAGCCTCTTCTACTATATTAGGGGGGGGGGGGGTCTCCTAGCAGTCTGCTTGCTCTGGAGCCCAACTGGTTAATGGCCAGGGCAGAGAGACACCTTTTGTGCCTTTCAGCGGTTTTGAGGGGTCCCTCTCGTGGGGACCGGCCTTGTTAGCAGGCACGCTCGGACTTCCAGCGATTTGGGAGCTGTCGGTCGAGCCGTTACAGCTGCTGATGTGTCGATGGGGCTTGGTTCTCTTGGCCTATTCCTATGTCACTGTTCCTCGATTCTTGAACCGTCACAGGGAAGAGGACTCTCTGGATCTGGACACCCTGCTGCGTTTGTGTTTGAGCGAGGGACTCCTGTACGCCTTCCCTATGCCGAAGTTAGGCCAGGAGTGGAGGAGAGTGGGAGACCTTCAGGATACAGTGCTCCTGTTCTCCAGTTTGGACACTGCTCCAGTACTATGCAGATCTTGTGAAGCTCCTAGTTAGGGAGCTAATGCGATTCCCTGGGCCATTTCCTGGCATTTTTGCGGGGGGAGTATCAAGGGCTAGAGCTGGGTTCCTTGTGGGTTCCAGTGGCAGCCCTGGCTTGCTTTC
Organism: Microcaecilia unicolor; assembly: GCF_901765095.1. Classification (NCBI taxonomy): domain Eukaryota; kingdom Metazoa; phylum Chordata; class Amphibia; order Gymnophiona; family Siphonopidae; genus Microcaecilia; species Microcaecilia unicolor. The sequence goes on from NC_044040.1 coordinate 169,947,732, forward strand.
AGGGTCGTTGGCAGACCTCTTCTTCAGCGGCTCTTCCGGTTGTAATTCGTTTTCAGAGAGTTTTGGGTCACTTACACTGCCCTTCACGTGCCTTTTCCGAATGGGATTTTATGCTGGTCCTTCGGGTGCTGCAGCACTGTCCATTTGTGCCCCGTCGCTAGGTGATCCTGATAGTTCTCACGTAGAACTTGGTGCTATTAGGGCACTTCCGTTGGTCTGTTGCTTCTTGCAACTTCAGGCTCCTTCTTAGGACCCTTTCTCCGTCTTTGTTTTGGAGGCGGGGTCCCGTTTTGGGCAGTACCATCCTTCTTGCCCGAGTGCATGTTGGTTTCTTTTTATTTAGTCGTCTATATGCCTCTTGCATGATTCTGAACTTTCACAGGGCTCTCGTGTTTTTTCGAGGTTCCCGATGTCTTCTGCCTTTCGTATAGACCTTTTGTGCAGTTTGGTAAACAGCAGTTGGGTCTCATGGCTTCCAAGGCCTCCTTTGCCCGGTGGGTGAAATTGACCATGGTCTCTGCTTGTATTCTGGGAGGCTCTTCTCCTCATGTTGGAAGGCACACTCTCCTGGGCGTGTGACTACGTCTTGGGCAAAGGCTTCGTTGTCTTCTCTGATGGATATTTGTAGGGCAGAGGCATTGTCTTCTCTGCTTTCCTTCAGTAGCATGATGGTATAGCGGGGGCCACGCAGGCAGCGGCTGCATTTGGGGTGTCAATTCTGCTTGTGGCAGTGAACGTAATGGAAGGAGAATTAGGATTTACCTGATAATTTTCTTTCCATTAGTTCTTCACACTATTCCAGGAGCCCTCCTGTGGTTCAGCACTCTGATTGGTGGCTCTATGCACGGTCTTTGTATCCTGTTTTCCAGGGATCTTGTCTTCGGATGGTTCTTGGAGCTGAATGTGTTGGTTGCTGACCATGCGCCTGATTGGGCGTTCTTTCTTCCTTGCTTGAGGACTGATACTGAGAAGCTGAGCTGCTAGCAGGGAGCTATGTAGTGGTGCTCAGTTCTGTATTTTTTATCTCCACCTGCTGGTCGATGGACATAACTACCCACTCGTCCTGGAATAGTGTGAAAAACTAATGGAAAGAAAATTATCAGGTAAGTCCTAATTTCTCCTTTGGAAGTCCACTGTAAATTGAATTGCAATAGGCTATCAGGTGTTCATAAACTTCTTTCCCTAAAAGGGACGAGCACAGCTATTCTATGATGTCCACTCAATTCTTAAAGGCAGCCTCCCTCCAGGATGCCTCACCCTAAAATTGCACTTCTGGTGTGATATTTTTTTTTTCTTTTTTTAATTTTTATTTTTTTATGTCCTCTGCTTTTTCAGCACCTCTTCCCATGATCTGCTCCAACCTCTCTGACTACTGCTGCAGGTCTTTTGACGATGACTCCTCTGCTTATCCCTGGCCTAGAACTCCTCCACATGCCTCCTGAAGTTCACCAAATCCTGCTGCAGGTTTACTACCGCAGAGATTTGATGTCCTCTCAGACAGAATCGATTATGTGCATGGATCTCTAATAACCACTGGAGCATGTCAGTCTGCGTAATACCTTCACTTCTCCTCTCCTTATGCTCCAGTTTAGGATTGGAGCTTATTGACATCTGTGCTATCTTACCTGTGTCCTATGGTCACTTCTCTAGGTTTGTCACCTAAACAGAAGGTCTCCAGTTGCTTCCTCACAAACATCTACATACGACTGCCTTTAAGAGAGACTGTCTCTTGCTTTCCAACTGATATATAATGCTTACTAAAGGGTGTTTAATGCACTGCTCTCCCGGAGCACTTTCACATTGTATCCGTTTTCCATTGCTGGTGTTGGTTCTTTCATTTAAGTGGTCGAACAATGTATAGGTATACTGATAGAATTTTTATACAGGCTTAAAATTGGGAATAAACCAATGAATGCTTTTTTGGATCACTCCATTCAGTTATCTTTTTTAACACACACACACAAAAATCTTGTTTACTAGTCGTCAGCAGTATCTGAATATTGCAAGAAACTAGGCCTTCTTGCCTGCCTTCATACTTGGTACAGTCAGTTTATGGAGGGTTGACTGCTCAGTTGGAACTTATGAAGGTCAGAAGGGTTAATAAGAAGAAGATTGGAATGCTGTGGTTCATGCAATAGTTATCTCATTTGGGAAAATGTGTGTATCACCCGCTTTAAAAAGGACACCATAGCAGTAATCCAAAAATGTAGTTTCTGCTTATTTTACTTTGCAATATCCCTTGTTTTGTGCATTGTTCCATTTATGTACCTAGTGTAATGACATTCTGAAACTATTCATCCTAAATTTAATAATTGGTATCCTTAGACTATGGCTCATCAGCTTTGGAGTAACCACAGCATCCAGCTGGTAGGCTAATATTTTGTAAGATAACTGAATACAACATGTTTTTCAAAACTTTGTGTTGTGGTACAGAAATGAAAAGCTGTATATAGAACGGAGCAGAGCCCAGTAATTTTACAGGAAAATGGATCAAAATTTGTTTTTCAGCAGCTAGGCAGAGTAAAAACAAATGGGGTAGCCCAGCAAGTAGAGGGATACTTTGGAAGGAATTGATAGAATTGTTAAGTTATTTGCTAAAGATGAGTAATGTTGATGGAACACACCCTTCCTCCTTGCATAACATTATCATGTCAGATGTGTTTATACTAGTGTTTCTCAATCTGGTCTGGAGTACTGTACCTAGTCTGATTATCAGACTATTCACATTGAATATGCATGAGAGATTGTCTACAGTTCCTCCATTTGCATGGCTGTCACAATGAATATGCATGAGATAATCCGGCTGATAAGGTTTGCAAGGAGCTACTTCATTAGAAGCATGAGAGACACTGATTTACTTCATATGTTAAGCATTTCTTGTCATCGATTAGAGGGCATATTGCTTACAGGCTCTCAGTTGCCTTAGTTATAAGTTGTGTTCATTTTCATTTAATTTGTTTTATATCCATTAACTTATTTATATTTGTGTTTTATAATTTGCAGCTCAAAATTCTAATGCAGATTTTGCAAACTTTGATGCATTTGGACAGTCTAGTGGTTCAAGTAATTTTGGAGGTTTCCCCACAGCAAGTCAGTCTTTTCAGTCCCAAACTACAGGTAGAATATTTCAGTCCTTCTGCTTCACTGCCAAACAAAGTAAATGTACTTTTCTAATATTTTTTCCTTGTGACCTCACTTCTGTGCTCATCTGCCTTCAATAGTCCTCTTGATGCTTTGGGGAAACCTTTAAATGCTTTTGGGATTTTTTTTTTTTTCATTTGTTGGTGAATACTTTTTTGCTTATTAGCTCTGCCTTTAAAATGTTCATCGATCATATGTATGTCTGACTGTAGCTGTCTCTGGCAGACGCCAGGTCATATTTAAAATTCATAGTGAAATAGTTTGTTTTTATACCCATGTAATATCCACAAATATTATAAAAATGCTGGTGATAGTTATATTTTAAACAATGCATTAAGACTTACAAAATTTTCTGGTTGATATAGCCAGTACTGGGTAGACTTCTATGGTCTGTGCCCTGATTGTGGATGGACAGATTCAGCTTCAGAAGTTGGAGAACAAGGCCAGTGCTGGGCAGACTTCTACGATCTGTGTCCTGATTATGACTAAATAGATTTGGATGGGCTAGAGTGGAGCTTTTCAGGGGCTTCAATGACAACCTCAGAAGTTTTAGAACAAGGACAGTGCCGTGCAAACTTCTACGGTCTATGCCCTGAAAATGGCGGGGACAAATCAAGATTGGGTGTGCATACGGAGTATTGCATCATACCTTATGGGTTTGTCTTGTTGAGCAGACTGGATGGACCATATAGGTCTTTATGTGCCATCATCTACTATGTTACTATCAGAGCATATTAACTTTGTGTGTAGTGAGTAACACAGTTATATCTTTCTCCATGGACAAGCAGGATCAGTCAGCCACACACTGATGTCAACTGACAGCACCACAGACAGATTAACTCTCCTGGAGCTCAGAAAAACCAGGGGGAAACCCCATATGCCTACTGGTTTCCTCTCTAGACTGTTCTTTCATCTTGCCAAGTGGACAGATCTCCCTGCTCTCCTCTTTTCTTGTCAGATTTAACATATACTTATTTTCTCTTTATTCTACTTGCTATGTCCCCTCTAATGAAGAGAAAATCAGTTTCTTCAGGGACCTTATGCATCAAGATAGATGACATGGGTCTGGGAGATGCCCCTTTCCTGGCAGCAGTGGCCACCTGGGGAAGGTGGGATATGATCCTGACTACAATTGATCTAGAGGGGAGACATCCTCATTTTTTGGTCGGGTGTTGAAATCTTCCCCCTCCCTCTTCTTGTGAATCATATTAACACTGTCAATATTAGGAGGAGAGGAATGCCCAGCAGGAAAAGAGCTGATAGTGCCTCTATAAAAGTCTCTGGTGAGATCTCCAACCCAGTTTGTATCCATGAGCTCCCATCTACTTCCACTGACAATAGATATGTCGGTCACAGGCCTGGGAATACGTCTAGGTCAACTTCATGTTCAAGGCTAGAAGCTCACTCTTGGTGCCCACTACACTCAAGATCCCTACTTTGTGCCGCTCTACAAACCATTCTGAAACCTGGCATTTTCATCAACACATTCTTGGTACTTTGTCTCTGGTACATATTCTCTCTCCCACAGAGGCATAAACTGTATTTCAGTGCTGCCCCAGGTTACATCATTGCCTGGGAGCTTCTGTTGCTTTCGAAGCTGCTGTTACTTTTTGGGCAAATGACTGCATTGTTGTAGGAGCAGTTATCTTGTGGTCAAACATGGTAAATCAAATATTTAGAAACCTCATAGAAAATTCTTCTCACATGTTTAAAAACTGCTTTCCTCTGACAGATACTCGAGACCCACTGGTCATAACTTCCAGGTTCTGCCTCAATTACTGTTTACTTATCCTACCTTTTTAGATATTTTGTAAGATCCAAGATTTGCTTAGCCTCTAAGACCATCTGTGAGGGAACCCACAAGGTCAATTTTTCTCTTTTTGCCCAAGGGCTACAAACTATTACCGGTTTACTTGCTTTGTCCTGTTACTACCCTCCATAGCTCACCAAGAGGGATTATGGTGCCAAGAATTTACTTTGGTGGAATCCCTGTGTCCTAAAAGGGAAGTTTCTTTCTTTCTTTTTTTTTTTTTTTTTTTGATGCTAGTACAAGGGTGAAGACCCCTGTCAAAGGAGAAAAAAAAGGTAAACAAATAAGTAAGTGCTATGCTATATACACTTGATTCTATGTGAACCACGTAGTTCCCAACTGGTCACCTGAAGTGTCTTGGTATGATAATGTGTTTTTTTTTTTGTTTTTTTTAATCTTATCTTTACCAAGTCTGTTTTTTTACAGTTGGTTTACTCTGTCGCTTCCTCCCTGTTCACTTTGATCTATGCTCTTCAAGGGACCCCTAACCCTTGGAATACTGTGGCATTCTCGCCCACACAAAAGACTACATACTGTAGGCTAAAAAATGAGCTCTTGCCCTTTACACCTCAAATTCCCGGCACTTGGGAAGATATGTCTGTCCACTATTCCTTACCATGACCATAGTAAATTTCCCTTGTAACTAGTTCTAGGAATATTTCCTGTCTCCTGGTTTTTATACAAGCAGATGGATTTCTTGCATAGACACAGCCTACCATATGTAGATTTCCATACATACTTTATACTGCTTGTGCTAAAAGGCCTCTGGAATGTGTTCACTCCCTTTTGTCTAGCAACCTACTCTGTGTTTCCTGTGGGGGCTTTTGTCATGCCATTTAACTGCCTGGTTGTTCCGAGGTGTTTTACTCACCTCTGTTTTCTGGAGTACTGCCCTTTTGTCTTCTACTTTCATTCATATTACCCAGTAACAGGTGCAATGTGATGCACAGCTTGCAATGTTTTGGTTCATTTCCTCCATTAATTAGAACTTGCAGTCTGTGGTAGTGTCATGTTTGAGGTATCACTGTCCTTATTTAACCTTGAACAATACTTCCTCTGTTGTCTCATCCTACTACAGCACACAGGGTAAACCATACACACCTCTAGCACTACCTCACAGCCTTAAGCTTGGGAATCATCGGTGTGTGGCTGACCAATCCTGTTTGTCCATGGAGCAAGTGAGGTTACTTGCCTGTAACAGAGGTCCTCCTTGGACAGCCGGATAAAACAGCCGTACAACCCCCCCCCCCCCCCCCCCCCCCCGAATGAACTTGCTTACAGCTGTATAAAGCACTGGAGAGGAAGCCGTCCAGATTTTCTAAGCTCTAGGAGAGCTAATCAGTCCATAGCACAGTTAGATGTCACCAGTATGTGGTTGATATATCCTGCTGTCCAGTTGGAAGTAACCAACCTCAATTTCCCAGAGAGCTAACACGGTTTTTGTGTGTTATTTGTACTGTTAGGTAGGGTTACCATATTTGTCGGGATAAGAGGACACCCATCACGCCCCTGCACCACAGTATCACCTTGAACCCCCCCCCCCACACACACACACAAGAAAGCCAGATTCCTTCCCTCTCCCCCCAAGTGTGTCCCCTCCAATCTTTTTTTTTTTTTCCAGCCTCCCTGTACTCACCTTTTTTTTTTTTTTTTTTTTTAAACTCCCATCTACATCCTCTCCCGTCCTGTACCTTATTGTGCCTGGTGATCTAGTGACCTCTTTGGGGCAGGAAAGAGACCCCTCTTTCCTATCTGGTGCTGCCACAGACCACTCGTTCCCAGCATCACTTCTAAATGGCTGCTGAGAGTTAAGCAGTGACCTTGTAAGACTTCTACGGAACTCTCGTGAGGCTGGCACTTGAACTCTCGGCAGCCATTTTGAAATGGAGCTGGGAGTGAGAGGTCTGCGGCAGCGCCGGGCAGGAAAGTGAGGGCTCTTTCCTGCCACGAAGAGGCCACTGGACCACCAGGGCACGACGACAAGGTGCAGGAGGGGAGGACACCCTGAGACCCGCCTACCCGCTCACAAACCTGGACAAACAGGCAGGCTGGCAAAACCCGCCTGGACGTTGTGGTGTCCTCAAAAAGAGGACATGTCTGGGTAAAACCAGACATATGGTAACCCTAGTTATAGGGTTATAAAGCTGTTTATTTTGAAACTAATAAACTGTACCAGCTAATGTCAACTTTCAAGGTGAGCACACTGTCATCGATCTGATGATGCAGACTAACAGGCTATGATGTGTCTTCAACCTTGCATTTCAAATACATTTGGCTTTATAATAGTATGTGCAAGAGTCTTAACATTTCAGAAGTGCTTTGGCAAGCTTTGTGCTTTTTATTTCAGACATCTGTTTGAATCACACACAGTAGTAAAAATGTTTGCTTAGGCCTGCTATTACTATCTATTATTTTAAAACTTTGACTTTAGGACCAGTTTCTTCTTCCTTTTTTCCATTTTGAGTGCTTTCTTTAAAAATTGTTTCCATTACTTCCCCCCCCCCCCCTCACATTTTTCTTTTAATTGAATTCCTCAATTAATTTTTGGCTGCCTAGTATTCAGAACACTTTCATCCAGCTGCGGTTCTCCAGGCTGCACACAGTAGGTTTCACCTTTGTGTGGGGAACAGCTGAAGATGTGTTCTTAGTCATTCCTAATGCCTTCATGAGCTTTGCCTTTGTGAAGCTTATATTGGTTTCCATCAGGTTTATACCTTCTCATCAGTGGTATGTTTTTCAGTGGTTGATTTCCACTCTCTCCCATCAATCAGCAGTCTGAACAAACAGCATGGTTATTCATGTTAACCCATGTAAAAACAGCCTTTTCAAAACTTTCCTTGCACCTCTCCCTCGTGTGGGTGGAAGTGAGCACGCTGTTTGACAAATACACATATTTTATGGAACCACAGTCATGCATACAGGGGAAACAGTTTCAATAATTTTTTTTTTGTGTGTGTTTTTTTTAAATCATTAAACGTGCCTCATGGTCCACGTTTGACAATAACTCACACACCTAAAGTATTTATTTCAATGTGCATACCTCTACAGTGGGAATAGAGGCTGCATCAGGAGAAGGAAAGTCATGGCTGAGAGGTTGGTTTGCAGATGCAGCTTCTAAGTCTAAACTCAGCAGATTTCCCATTTGAGGCTCCCTCTTGTTTGGTGAGGATTTAGATGTTGGTTTGTAGTCTGGGAGAGTCTAAAGTTCCTAGACTCCAGGAGGACTGGCCGAAGCCCTCAGGTCGCACTCTGTTTTCGACTCACGGTCAGGGACGTGATTTTTGGCGTCCCCGGCCAGGTAGGTCTGCTCCAGCTCAACGGTCGCGCTTCTTTCAAAGGAATCAGTTCTTTCATGGCGCCCGTAGAGTAGGTAAGGACTCAGGAGCCTCCTTCCAGTCATCCGCTCGTTCTTCCCAATGAAGGTTTCAGGGCCCAGCCTCTGGTTCCCGTGGGAGTGCATTTGGCACAGTTCTTCCAGAGGTGGGCCCAGACCACCGACCAGTGGGTCTTGGATGTTATTTGAGAAGGGTACGCCTTAGAGTTTGTGCGTCCTTTGGCGGACGCCTTTCTGGAGTCTCCCTGTCGAACTCGCTTAAAGGTGGATGTCAGGGGGACTCTAGACAAGCTTCTCAGCCTCCAGGCTATTTGTCCTGTTCCTGCCGCAGAACTCAGACAGGGGTGGTATTCAATTTATTTTGTCGTCCCCAAGAAAGAGGGTTCTTTCCGGCCGATTCTGGATCTCAAGGTGGTTAATCGGCTCTCAAGGTTTCCTCTTTTCGTATGGAGACTCTCTGGTCGGTTATTGTAGAGTCAGACCCGGAGAGTTTGACGGCTCTAGATCTGACAGAGGCCTATCTGCATATCCCTATCCGTCCTTTACATTGGCGCTTCCTACACTTTGCCGTTCTCGGGCACCATTTCCAGTTTCGGGCATTGCTGTTTGGTTTGGCAACAGTTCCCCGGACCTTTACCAAGGTGATGGTGGTTGTGGCAGCGGCTGTCCGGAAAGAGGGAATTCTGGTTCATCCTTATCTGGACGATTGGCTCATTCGGGCCAAGTTGTTTCAGGAGAGCCAGCAAGTTATGAACAGTTCCTTCAGTCCCTCGGGTGGATAGTCCATTTCCAGAAGAGTCGCCTGCACCCTCTCAGTCCCTGGATTACTTGGGGTTACACTTAGACACTGTAAAGGGGCAAGTGTACCTGACTGAAGCCCGAATTCTCATGTTGCAGACCGTGGTCCGTCAATTCCACCAGTCAGTTCAACCATCAGCGAAGGACTATCTCCAGGTACAAGATTCTATGGCAGCCACGATAGAGACGCTTCCCTGGGCCAGGGCCTACATGAGTTCACTTAAAAGATCCCTCCTCTCCAGGTGGTCTCCATAGAGGGATTTTATTTGGAAAAAGCTGCCGCTCCTGGCTTGGGAGTGGAGCGCTCTACTTTGGTGGCTTCGGACATCCCATCTCTCCAAGGAATGCTGCTGGATGCTCCGCAATGGACTGTGGTCACGATGGATGCCAGTCTGAAGGGCTGGGAGCCCATTGTCTGAGCCAATATGCACAAGGTCTCTGGTCACCAGAGGAGGCGACCAGTTCCATCAACCTCTTAGAGCTGCGGGCAATCCGCTTGGCACTCCGAGCCTTTTGGCCTCTCCTGGAAGGCCGGGCAGTACGCGTGTCTGACAACGCCATGGCGGTGGCCTATTTCAATCGCCAAGGAGGAACAAAAAGTCTTCGCTTAGAGCAGGAAGCTGCTCAACTGCTGGATTGGGCGGAGATTCATCTGCTAGTGCTGTCGGCGGCTCATGTGGCAGGAGTGGAAAATGCAGGCGGACTTTCTCAGTCGCACCACCTTGGATTCCGGGGACTAGGCTGTAAGCAAGGACGCATTCCAGATACTAGTGAGTCGATGGGTTCTTCCAGCCCTGTATCATTTCACCTCAGCGGCCAACGCGAAGGTTCCAAAATCTCAGGGACTCGATGCGCTCCTTCAGCTGTGGCCAGAGGGTCTTCTCTATGCCTTCCTTCCGTGGCCTCTGTTGGGTCGCCTGATCCAGAAGATAAAGCTTACAGGGGCTGAGTACTTTTGAAAGCTCCGGACTGACCTTGCATGTCTTGGTACGCCGATCTTCGCAGTCTGTTGGTTGGTCCTCCTCTACGGTTCCTGGTTCTTCCAGGGTTATTGGTGCTGGATCCTGTTCTTCATCCAGACCCCGGTCGATTTTGTCTTACGGCTTGGCTATTGAACGGGTGAGGTTGACTAAGAGAGGTTACTCAGCAGGAGTGATTTCCACCATGCTCAAGTCTAGATGTCGTTCCACTTCTCTAAATTATATCAGAACTTGGAGAGTTTTTGAGGAGTGGTGTGAGGGCGACGATTCTTCTCTGTTTCACGCTTCTGTATCGCAGATTCTAGATTTTTTACAGCGGGGACTCAACAAGGGCCCTGTCCTCGCTTAAGGTCCAGGTTGCGGCTTTATCTTGCTTCAGGGGACTGGTTCGAGGTAAGTCCCTGGCCTCACATCCGGATGGTCTGTGTTTTTTGTGGGAGCGGGTCTTGTGAGGCCGCCCGCACAAAGTATTTTTCCTTTGTAGGACCTCAATTTGGTACTTTCGGCCTTGTCTCGTCCTCCCTTTGAGCCTCTCTCATCCTGCACTTTGAAGGATTTGACTCTTAAGGTGGTTTTTCTGATGGCGATTGCTTCAGCTAGGAGAGTTTCAGAGTTGCAGGCCCTTTCTTGTGGTCACCGTTCTTGGAGTTCGCGAAGGATCGGATGGTTTTGCGTCCAGTTCCGTCCTTTCTTCCCAAGGTCTTGTCATGTTTTCATGTTTCACAGTCTGTGGTCTTGCCAGTCGTGGGGTCTTCCTCAGGTTCAGAAGAGCAGTGCCGCCTCAACTGTCTAGATGTTAGAAGGGCGCTTAAGTGCTGTTTGAGGCGTACAGATGAATTTCGGCAGACAGATCGTTTGTCCTTATCGGGGGAGCCCGGAAGGGGCTGGCAGCTTCTAAGCCCACCGTTTCTCATTGGCTCAAGATGATTGCTTCCGCTTATCTTTTGGCAGGTAAGCCACCTCCTGCAGGAGTTGAGGCTCACTGTAGCAGAGGTCAGGCTGCTTCTTGGGCTGAGCGGTGTTTGGTTTTTCCTCTTGAGATCTGCAGAGCGGTGACTTGGTCCTCGTTGCATTCTTTTTCCAAGCATTACCAGTTGGATGTGCAGGGTCGGCAGGATACAGCGTTTGGGGCACAGGTGCTTACAGCGGAGCTGCTGGGGTCCCACCCATGATTTCACTGCTCTGTTACTTCCCATCAGTCAATCACTGGGCCGGTCCAGAGAGACTAAAGGAAAGCAAATTAGCAGGTAAGGCTAATTTCTCCTTAATGGAACTGGTCAGCCCACAGAAATGAAAATAGTTGCTTAGTGTAGAGGCTTTACATAGTAAATGATGGTAGGTAAAGACCTGCACAGACCATCCAGTCAGCCAACAAAGCAGCCAGAGGGGCACAACAATGTTGCAAACTGACATTTTACTTGCTGTTAACCTTAAGATTCCTTCTCCCTCCTGAGTTACTCATAATAGCATATGACATTAATTAGATATAATATTTGCATACTTGTTCTTGATCTGTCCTAGCTATTTAATGTATTCAGGATTCACATCTGCATTGTACTTTGATATAGAGGCATTTCAACTTTGCTGACTTTAGAAGCTAATGTTAATGTTCAAGCAACATATTTTACTTTTGCATAGAGTAATAAAAATAAATGTGATTGTAAGAACTGAGAATAGCAATTGATGCAGCCAGGTTTTGCATTTAGTGAAATTTGTCACTGCACGTTACTGATCATGAATAGCTGTGGTTGCAATAGTTGCCTTATGAATTCATTTTTAATTAGGCTAGTTTGTCCTTGAAAATAAGTCTCATTTTGGAAAAACATCTAAATAGATGTTTGCCTTATTTAAACATTCCTATTTCCTAATGTGAAAATGCAGTTTCCATTACGTAGCTTTCCACTATTCCAGAAGCTGTAGGATAGTTGTATCCATCAGCCAGTAGGTGGAGATACAGAACTGAAAACTGAGCCGAGACATCTCTTGGCATCCAGTCCAGCGCCTTAGTATTTTCTGTCTTCATCAGGTGGATGGGGACACTTTTCTGCTTCTGGTTCTCAGTGCTTTGCTCCTGGTCTAGTTTGTCAACTTGTCCCCAGTTGAGCTTTGTGGATGTCTCGAGTCTGCAGAAGCATATTTGGAGGTATTCAGATCCCTGTCTGATGCCCTGCAAATTAACTTCTTCCCTCTCCTCTGTTTGCTGTGGAGCTCTCCTTTTCCATCACAACAACCTTAAAAAAAAAAAAAAAGTTTGCTGGAGACTGTGGAACAGAGTATCGGTTCTGAGCCTCTCTCATCTGTGATAAGGCTTGTGGAAGCTGTGAGCTTGGGGAGAACTGCTTGGAGGGCTGCATGTTCTACTTGGTGCAGGGGAGGGATCCTGACTCTTACTTTTTGGGACACGTTGTGCTGTGCTTGTAGCAGTTTGTGAATGGGGACTCCCACAAAGGCAGTTACTCAGTGTTCCCGCTGTTGGACCCGCCGTCCGGTATCGGGGTGTTGCAGTGTGTGAAAGCCAGGAAACGGTGGCAGTACATCTTTGGTTTTGGCACAGTATCTGAATATGCCAGTGCACATTTTGATGCAGAAGAGTGCGGGAACGGACACTATTTTGTTGGGGCCGATTGGCAGTGAGTGTAACCTGTCTGATCATGTGCGGAGCTCAGCTGCCATTTTACAATCTCGGGGCCTGACAGCATTCAGCTGCATCGAGATTTTGTTTTCTCTGGAGTTTATATTGCTGTTACACCAAGCCTATTTACTGAAACAGGGACAATTGTAGATGCTGCAAGCTGCTTGTTTCTCACCCTGCTGCCCCTCCAGCTCCTAAGAGATCTCGTTCACACCTCCAAGAGTGGGCTGATGAGGTGCTCTCTGCTTCTCCCTCCTAATCTGATGTGGCCTTGGTCTATTCAGTGGAGCCATTGTTTAGGAAGCTTCTAGAGGAGGGAGAGCTCCCCCCCCCCACCCCAAGGAGGGGGATGATCGAAAGTGTGGAAGTGATTTCATAAAGAGGGGCTCGGCACTCTTATTTCTTAGGCAGTGGCAGTGCTTTCCATTGAGGAGCCTTCTTCTGCGGCTGGAGTTCAATGTTCATTAGGGTGCTTAAGAGGTCCTTCTAAGGCCTTCCTGATGCATCCAGACATTTAGGACCTGATTACAGCAAAACCGGACATGGGGCTGAGAGTGGAAAGAGCTCATGGCTCACTTTTACCTGTTAGTTCCATAAGAGAAAAATAAATTGCAGCTTCCCAGTGTGGACTCCTGGTTATGGCGGTGATTAAGATACCTTACCGATAGAAGGGGCATTGCCCTAAAAGATCTACAGGATAGGAAGCTAGAAGACTTACTGAAACAAGCCTGTGGGCCTTCAAGCGACAGTGTGCAACTTGTTCGTGGCAAGAGCGTGCCTGAGGTTGTTGTGTTTATTCTGAGTTTCTTCTTACTCCTTGTTCTCCTTATTGTAATATCTATGCAGGTCTTCCTGGTTCCACCTTGAAGAAACTGCAGACTCTTAGAACACAGTTATATAAACTACTTCGCTATGCCCATTGCACAGATCACATAACCCCTCTGCTGAAACTACAACACATTAAATACTGGATTATCTACAAAATAGCACTTCTGACATTCAAGGCCTACAGAATAGGTGTTCCTGACTGTTTCTTATCTTACTATCCCTCATTCTCCTGCTAGGGTGCTCCGCTCCCTAAATGATCATCGTTTGGTACTATCTAGTCCTAAATTTTCACACCTGGAATGCACTGGACACAGCGCTTTTTTCTTTATTCCGCTTGTGGGGGGAAAAATCTCCCCCTGTCACTTTGCAGTGACCTTTCTTTAAAGAGTTGTAAATCCAATTTTAAAGCTTGGCTTTTCAGACAAGCCTTTGAGATGGCATAGCCAGCGGTTCCTCCAGCTAGAAAATTTAGTCTTATTACTTTTAGTCTCTGTGTGTTGTGTCTCCTTTGAATGTTCTCTACACCTTTTGTGTGAATGAATATCTTTCCTATTACTAATGGTAGTTCCTTTCCTTTTTCCATTTTTAATGTAATTTTTAGCCCTGTACACTGCTCTGCCCTGGCAGCTAGAGCAGTCTAGCAAATTGCAATAAACTATAAATACTGAGGGAGCTGGACTGGATGCCAACAGAGATCTCAGCCCAGTTTTCAGTTCTCTATCTCCACCTGCTGGTTGATGGACACAATTATCCCACAGGTTCTAGAATAGTGGGAAGGATTAATGCAAAGAAAATGATCAGGTAAGACCTAATTTCTCCATTTGAATTAGCTGAACTTATTTTCAATTGTGCATCTTTCTCTCAAAATATAAAATAGGTTAATGGTATTTATTTTGTTTTTGTTGTACAGTCTAAAAAAAATACATATTTCTCGCTTTGTGTGGTTTTTTTTTTTTCTCTTTATAGGAGGAAGTACTGCATCGGCTAATGCTAATTTTGCTCATTTTGATAACTTCCCCAAATCCTCGAGTGCTGATTTTGGAGCCTTCAATGCCACGCAGAACAATGTGACACCTGCCAGTAGGGTTGCAGCAAATAAATCCAGTCTCCCTTCAGCAGATAAATATGCAGCTCTGGCTGATTTAGACAATATCTTCAACACTAGTCAAGGTATGCAGTTGTGAACCTGCTGTAACAGCTCTCCCATATGCAATTTCATCAAATGTCTCGGAAAACTTAATAATGAATCATTGGATGCTGCAGAGCATATTTATTAATTTACATTAGTAAATCTTGTTGAAATAAGCCAGACATGTTATGAAGCCCATCCCTGCCTTTGAAGTGCATTCATCTCTGCTTGATACTTTCTTAAAGCAGAAAATTAGTACCACATTAATGCTACATAAAGGGATACTTATGATGGGCTGTCTTTTTCTGTTCTGTACTGTGTGTTATGGTGAAGGTGAAATTCTTATTGTCATGGTGGTTTTACTTTCCTTCCTTAATGTTTGGAGTAAAGATGATTTGGCTGTAGGCAGAACAAATTAATTTTCTTGTCTGTTCCCTTGTTTTTTTTTTTAACTTGTTGATCCAGATGTTCTTGTACAATGTTTAAAGAACACTTTTTAATAGTTTTAAATGAAATAAGCTTTAGATAAGTTAGGCTTGTACCTAAATATATATTCCTTAGAGGTGGAAGAAGCCAATGAGAGACTCAGTAGCTCAAGAGGTATACATTAAATAACTGTATAATACTAAATAGATGATAATTTTACTAGAGGACAGGTCTTTTTTGTAACACACATGCAGAAGAATAATAGGGAGCTCAGATGGATTCTTTGGAAGAAATTGATCTTTAGTAAATAACCAAATGCCCCCTACCTCACTGCACATAACACAGTCAATTTAGAAGTTTACACCAGTGTTTCCCAAGCCATTGTTCATTGAAGGTGTAATGCAATTCACCAGAGAAACATAGTAACATAGTGGATGACAGCAGAAAAAGACCTGCACGGTCCATCCAGTCTGCCCAACTCATATGTGCTACTTTTTGTGTATACCCTACTTTGATTTGTACCTGTGCTCTTCAGGGCACAGACCGTATAAGTCTGCCCAGCACTATCCCCGCCTCCCAACCACCAGCCCCGCCTCCCAACCACCAGCCCCGCCTCCCAACCACCGGCTCTGGCACAGACCGTATAAGTCTTCCCAGCACTATCCCCACCTCCCTACCACCAACCCCGCCTCCCGATCTTGACTAAGCTCCTGAGGATCCATTCCTTCGGCACAGGATTCATTTATGCTTATCCCACGCATGTTTGAATTCCATTACCGTTTTCATTTCCACCACCTCCCGCGGGAGGGCATTCCAAGCATCCACTACTCTCTCCGTGAAAAAATACTTCCTGACATTTTTCTTGCCCACCTTCAATCTCATTTCATGTCCTCAAGTTCTACCATCTTCCCATCTCCGGAAAAGGTTCGTTTGCGGATTAATACCTTTCAAATATTTGAACGTCTGTATCATATCACCCCTATTTCTCCTTTCCTCCAGAGTATACATGTTTAGTTCAGGAAGTCTCTCCTCATACATCTTGTAACGCAAATCCCATACCATTCTCGTAGCTTTTCTTTGCACTGCTTCAATTCTTTTTACATCCTTAACAAGATACGGCCTCCAAAACTGAACACAATACTCCAGGTGGGGCCTCACCAACGACTTATACAGGGGCATCAACACCCCCTTTCTTCTGCTGGTCACACCTCTCTCTATACAGCCTAACAACCTTCTAGCTATGGCCACCGCCTTCTCACACTGTTTCGTCGCCTTCAAATCCTCAGATACTATCACCCCAAGATCCCTCTCTCCGCTCGTACCTATCAGACTCTCCCCGCCTAACACATACGTCTCCCGTGGATTTCTATTCCCTAAGTGCATCACTTTGCATTTCTTCACATTGAATTTTAATTGCCAAACCTTAGACCATTCTTCTAGCTTCCTCAAATCCTTTTTCATATTTTCCACTCCCTCCCGGGTGTCCACTCTGTTACAGATCTTAGTATCATCTGCAAATAGGCAAACTTTATCTTCTAACCCTTCGGCAATGTCACTCACAAATATATTGAACAGAATCGGCCCCAGCACCGATCCCTGAGGCACTCCACTACTCACCTTTCCCTCCAAGCGAATTCCATTCACCACCACCCTCTGGCGTCTGTCCGTCAACCAGTTCCTAATTCAGTTCACCACTTCAGGTCCTATCTTCAGCCCATCCAGTTTATTTAAGAGCCTCCTGTGGGGAACCGTGTCCAAAGCTTTGCTGAAATCTAAGTAGATTACGTCCATAGCTCGTCCCTGATTCAATTTTCCTGTCAGCCAATCAAAGAACTCAATGAGATTCGTTTGGCACGATTTACCTTTGGTAAAACCATGTTGTCTCGGATCTTGCAACTTATTTGCTTCCAGGAAATTCACTATTCTTTCCTTCAGCATCGCTTCCATTACTTTTCCAATAACCGAAGTGAGGCTTACCGGCCTGTAGTTTCCAGCTTCTTCCCTATCACCACTTTTGTGAAGAGGAACCACCTCTGCCATTCTCCAATCCCTCGGAACCTTTCCTGTCTGCAAGGATATATTAAATCTTTAAGAGGACCCGCCAAAATCTCTCTGAGCTCCCTCAATATCCTGGGGTGGATCCCGTCCTGTCCCATGGCTTTGTCCACCTTTAGCTTTTCAAGTTGTTGATACACACTTTCTTCCGTGAACGGTGCTCTATCCACTTCATTCTCATTTGTACTATTTCCAGTCCATCGCGAAGGTGGAGGGGGATGTATATCATTATCAATTTTATCCCTTGTCTATTGTAACACTCTTTATATTAATGTACCACATTGGTACTTTTATCCCACATTATCTGAAACATTAGTTCAATCAATAAGTTGTGGGCAAACCAGTGTATGCTTCCAAATGAAAGGAAATTGACCTTGTACAAGACTGGTGGTGATCATAGTGTGGGGTTGTGTTACAATTAAATTAGAGAAACTTTTAATGTAGCATGAAGGAATGGGATCTTGTGAGGCAATAGTGGGGTTTTTTTTTGTTTGTTTTTGTTTTTTTATATTGTTTAAGGACATGCAGTGTAGGTGCTGTTGAATGTTTGAAAGCAGAAAAATCTACTCTGTTCTGTAGTATTAGATTCTGGAGGTGAACCTGAAGTCCAGAGAGAATCCATGTAGGTGGAGGACTAAAAAAAAAAAAAGAAGTCCCATGGAGTAACAGCGAGAAGAGAAGTGGGAATAGAGACCACGGATTCCAGAGATAGGAGCACACAAATATCTTGAATTAAAACGAGGTTTATTGAGAATCAAAAGTGACTGAACACAATGTTGTGTTTCAGCCAGAGGTCCTGCAATAGGAGTCTGAAACCATATATATAATATACATTTAAGCTTGTATAGACAAAAATGTAGATAAATGATACAATGTGTAATACAAAACTATCTAAAACATAATAAAAATATACATTAATAAAACACGTAAATAAAAACTGAGTCATGATGTAATAATGATTAATATGCTAAGACTGATGATTAACGTGGATATGTAAAAGAAGTGAAAAAAAAAACCAGATAAAACTCTTTAACTGACCTGTATGCAAACTTCAGAGTAAAAACATCAAAAGTGAAATCGTAAAATCCGCAATAAAAATAGAAAGGTGGTTTGTGAGAGGAAAGGAAACAAAAATTTTGGATATGGCTTTTAGGAAAACAGTCTGAAGCAGAAAGCTGTAAAAGAACTAAATAATGAACCGTGGACCGTGAATGCAATGTGCATAAATTTGGCAGTGAAGGAGCAACAAACAGAACTAGATAAAAATAACTTGAGCAAAAAT
Source organism: Microcaecilia unicolor (assembly GCF_901765095.1). Taxonomy (NCBI): domain Eukaryota; kingdom Metazoa; phylum Chordata; class Amphibia; order Gymnophiona; family Siphonopidae; genus Microcaecilia; species Microcaecilia unicolor. Next base: position 169,966,147 of record NC_044040.1, read on the forward strand.
GAATAAAAAAACTAAATGAACGGGTGGCCAATTAAGGTAAAAACTACCATGGTCTAAAAGTCTACGATCTGGTGAAATGTGAAAGTACCGTTAGACATGCCAAGTGGAGAAAGAGAATGGTAGGATGGAAACTAAAGGAATAAAGTAATGAGAGACGAAGTAGTGAAAGGCGTGTGGTGATAAGGGCTAACTAGAGTAGTTTAAACAGAAAACTGCGATGCATGTGTTAGCTGAAAAGAGTGAAAGAGGCGCTGAACTTCATATATAATGAGATGACATAGCCATACCGGCAGATAGTGAGATGATATATGTCAAAATGTGAAGACCTATGTAGGAAATCTTACTTACCTTTGTTTTAATTTTAGGGTTCAGAGACCCCCAAGGAGGCTGGAGTGACCTTAAATCTGACTCTATCTCTAAATAGCACTAGTACTGGGGTAATCAAGGAGTTGTGAAGTTCTAAAAGGGATTGCCACTAAGAGAGATGTTAGGTTTAAGGAAAAGATACCAGCCTTATGACAAACTGGATTTAGATGACAAGTTATACAATGCAGCGAAAGATAGCCTGATACAGCAAAAGCATTTATACTTACAGCCTTTCATCATTAAGTGAAGCCCACAGATCATCATTTGGAATGAGGAGTTTATTTGCCAAGGTACAAGTCAAATCAGTGATTGACAACAGGCACGTACAATCAGTTATAGGAATATAATAATCCAGCTGCAAACAGGTGTTAATTAGTTCCTAATCTTTTATAATTTTTTACCAATTAGAGGTTTTACAAGGGAAAGCAATTAGGTAATTTGTCAATTCTGCTGGACACATTGGTTTCCCTTGGAGAGAGAGAGTGGCAACTCTTCTCTCTAACTTAAACCAGGAAATACCCTGATTTTTATAGGTGCCCTCAGGATATGGATAATATGACAATAGATATACCTGATTGGATCTATGCTAATGTCATGGTTGTCACTGATTGGCTCATGCTAATGAGTAGCTTCTATCTTGCTAACATGGTTTGTCTTTAGCTCGCTTGACCACAAATCTTAAGCAAGACCCTGCATCCAGCTACACCTTTCCTTTCTCACACCATGGCTGACCACAATCCTGCTCACAGGAAAGTCTCCCTCCCCTCTTGGACAGCTAGTTCCCTATTTTCTTTGCACCTGGCATGACTCACTCATTTCTCAACTTGTTTTTCTAACTTACATTAGAGAAAATTCCACTTTGTAACAGATACGGCTTCCATTTTGTGCTGAAATCCTCCATTTTGTTTCCATATCTATTGACCTAACTTTTCCTAATTTAGCTTATTTAGGCCTCAATCCGGGCTACAAACTAGGCCATACTTTTCCAGTAAGCTCCCAGTTATGTCAACCATCAGATTTCTGACTCAGCCAAGGTCTGTAATGGCCTGAGCTCTATGACTGGGCCCGCCACCATTCCAGTGGGGGGGGTCTCTGGCTGTACCATAATTATACACCTTTAAAAAGACCGTTGGTTGTATATGCTGATAGATGAATAAGATTAATTGCCTTACAGAAGCTAGAAAGCGGCGGGTTCAAAGAATTGCTAAATAAAAAAAGAAACGCACCAAAAAGGGGGGATGTGATGTCTGGCCTCTAGGGCTATGAGGACAGTGAAAACAAACAAAAAATTATAGAAATAAAGAATATGTATGAGTGCCATGCTGCTAAAAAGAATAGGTAAGGTGAAACCATAGTGAAAAACTAATTGAATATATGAATGTGTGACGTAATAGCTATTTCAATATGTTTTAGTTTTGTATTACACATTGTATCATTTATCTACATTTTTCTCTACAAAAGCTTAAATGTATATTATATATATATATATATATATATATATATATATTGTTTCAAACTCCTGATGCAAGCTCTCCGGCCGAAACACAACATTGTGTTGAGACATTTTTGATTCTCAATAAACCTTGTTTTAATTCAAGATATTTGTGTGCTACTATCTCTGGAATCCGTGGTCTTTGTTCCACTTCTCTTCTCGCCGTTGAACCTGAAGTATCAATAAAATTATTGAAGCATATGTGGTTGAGTGGAGAAACACGTTGAAGAGTAAATTGAAGAAACGCTTGCTAAGAAGTGATGGGCAATATCATACACTGAAGTTTTTCTGGCAGTAGCAGAAGTATCAAAAGATGTAGTTAATGAACGCAAAATACAATAAAACTTTGCTAACCAATAAAACGCATTGGTTATAAGATATTATAGATAGGTCTTCTGGTTTATCATTTGGAATTTGAGGTTTATTTTTTTAGGCAATTAGGTATTCTCCCAGGGTCAGGAAAATTGGAGTTCATTGGTGTGTTCATATTGGGGGTGGGCGGGGGTAGCTTTAAGTAGATTTCATTCAGTGACCCTAAGCTCAAGTTTCCAACACCAGCCCTTTCTCTCAGCATCTGCCAGCATGGTCCCTTTCTACCATCGCCAGTCTTATATTAACCCCAAACGTCTGGCTTCAGCCCTCTTCTCTGTCTGTTCTGCTTCAAGTGTTTGAATCTCCTGCAGAGTGGTCAGAACTCCTTCTCTCATGTTGCTCAGCCTGTTTCTTAGCCTCCTGCTGTTGACACCTTGCAGGAACTGCATGAGAGCAGATACTTCATATATTTTGTGAGCAGTACCTGCAGTCACAGTTCTGGTGGCCAGAGGCTGGGAGGCAGACTGAGTGGTGGGAGCAAAGGAGTAAAATCCTGTTCTTTATTGTACATGCCCAGACCAGTCCATATGAATGGACCTTACATGTGTAAGGCTACACATGCAAATAGCAGGCAGAAAGCTGCTATTTATATAAGTAGATAGTTGGAGCACAGATCCATTTGAACAAACTTCTTGTCGGGCTTTGCAGTAGCTCAGAGGAACACACACATTTTATAAAAGTGCCCATTTTGGCTAGGGTTTTACACAAGGCTTAAGGGAGTAATTCCTCCATAATACCCCATTTTTTAAATATACCTCAGATGTTACAAAAAAAAAAAAAAAAAAACACTTAGGCAGTTTTGTGAGATTGCACAACTATACATATGTGGTATCACTTATAAGTGGAGACTGCAGAATCTCCATGACCACATATAAGAGGGAAGGTAATGGATTTTGATATACCTCCTTTCTGTGGTACAACTAAATTGGTATACATATATTATGTTCAGGTACTTTCTCTGTCCCCGGTGGGTTCACAATCTGTTTTGTACTTGGGGCAATGGAGGATAAGGCGACTTGCTCAGGGTCAGAGGGAGCTGCAGTGGGAACTGAACCTGGTTCCCCAAGTTCTCAGTCCACTGCACTAACCATTAGGCTACTCTTCCACATGTGTGGGCACTTATATTTATTTTATTTATTTTTGTTACATTTGTACCCCGTGCTTTCCCACTCATGGCAGTCTCAATGCGGCTTTCATGGGGCAATAGAGGGTTAAGTGACTTGCCCAGAGTCACAAGGAGCTGCCTGTAGTGGGAATTGAACTCAGTTCCCCAGGACCAAAGTCCACCACCCTAACCACTAGGCCACTATATGTAGAAGCCATCACATGATACTGTTCTATTTCCATGTACATCTTTGCAAAATTGCTGCTCCCATTACACTGTATGTAACAGCAAATATGTATTTCCTGGCATCCTTGTGCATAGTTTACAAGACATGCTGTATTTGGCAGTGCCTTTCTATAATGTCAGGGAAATATGAACATCTCAACCTGGATGTTTTATTTCCCCATGTTGACTTGGTTCAAAATGGACCTTCACATGTAAAGGTACTAACAGTATCTTAAATTTTGGTTTGGTGATTGTTTTTCTAGGTGGTAGTGGACAAGGAAGTGGTTACAGCACTGCAGTTACAGCATCAGCTGGGTCAACTGTGTCGGCTCCAAGTCTATCAAGTGCATCTACAGACAAGTATGCAGCTCTAGCAGAATTAGACAGTGTGCTCAGCTCTCCAGCAACCTCTAGTAATGCATTTACTTCCACCAGTAATGTTAGCAGGTACTCTTCTTGTTAGAAGTTAAAAGTAATAGTCTTGCTGCTTAGGAAAGAACAGTGCAAAAGATTCAGTAAACAAAATCTGGGTCTTATTCTGCTCTGTTTCCTTTGCTGTGAGTTGTAAACAGAGTGAGAGTAGTTCAGTTTTAGTAAGATTTCAGGTCTGCATCTTGCCACTAGCGGCTGTAATTTGGACAAGTGACCTGTTCTGTGGCTGTAGCATGAGCAGTTTGAAGGAATACACAGGAAATAATTTCTTGTTAAAAATGCTGCTGCCTCCTGCAGCTTGTTGAGGCTGGAACAGTAGCGCTTGAAATAAGCACTTTTCTGCCTATTTTTCCATATGAGATTTGAGGCAGTACAGTTTGTGGGGGGGGGGGGGGGGGGGAGAGAAGATCATCAAAGGAGAGGAGATGGCAAGAAAGGTCTAGCTACAGTGAAGGATAAGCTGATCCAAACAGGAGAGGGAGAGAGCATAATACTTGGAAGAAAACTAGTGATGAAAGGAATGAGAGGAGACAGTAGGGCAGAAATGATGGAGGGAAGGGAGAGTTGAAAAAAAAAAAAAGGAAGAAAACCTTGGGTGACAATGCAGAACATTACTGGGACATCCCTGCTTTTGCATGTAAGTGCTTATCAGTAGGATTGGTGTCTTGACTTTTTCTTTCCCCTAACCTTGCTGATGTTTGCTTTAACAAAAGGCATGATAATTCCTGCATAAAGTTTGTGACATTATTATGTACCAGAAAAGCTGAGTGCATTTTTCCTTCCCCTCCCCCACTACCTCCCCACAAATTTTCTAAACTTAGTGCTAAACTAATCTAACAAGTCTATAAACATTTTTATCTTGTGCTGTTGGGCTTGAACATTTATATTCTATATATTATGTGTGTAAATATACTAGGCATAAATGATATTCACACTAAATACGTATATTTTCATAACTTGTACAAATATGGTACGGGAAGGTATTTCAGAATCTGTAATTCAGGAATGTTTGTAGTTTGGAAGAAACGTAGGGGGCTGCAAGTTAATCACACTTAACTTTGTGATATATTAATTACTATTCTCGTGTTTACAGTGTCTCCTGTAAACATCTCTTGCTCTCTTCCACACTTAACCCCTGTCCTCTGTGCAGTCTAGCTCCCCCTCCACCCCTTGTCGGTGTACCTTAAAGGTAGACGCCTGTTGGTCCTTGGCAGCGTTGCACAAAGCTTTCCCTTTTCTGACATCACTTCCAGTTTTTGCATGGGCAGGACAGATGAGAGAAAGCTTAGAAGCAGATGCCGAACCCTGGGTAGGGGGAGGGCAGTGAGCGGCAGCCTCTCAAGCAGAACTGGAGAGGTCACTGGTGAAAGTTATAGCTGAGGCAGTGAGCTCTAGCATCCACAAGAAGAGTTTGGTGCTGCTCATCAAGTTTGTGTCACTATTCATGGGGGGGGGGGGGGGCAGAAGGGAGGGAGAGAATGGACCTGGCGAAGGGGAGAGAGCGAGATGTTGGATCTGGGGATAGAAAGAAGGAAGATTCTGCCCTTTAGGGAAGGGAGATGGGATTTGATATATTGCTTTTCTGTGGTTACAATCAAAGCAGTTTACGTATTTTATATACAGATACTTATCTTGTGCCTGAGACAGTGGAGGGTTAAGTGGCTTGTCCAAGGTCACAAGGAGCAGCAGTGGGAAAAATATCTTTAATTGTTTGAGTAATCACATTTTAAAAATTTTAATCAAAACGCAGCCCTAAAGAGAAGTGTCTTTATGCCTGTGGTTTCTTAGTTATCCGAAATAGACTATGGGGTTCATTTTCAAAGCACTTTGTAAGTCTAAGTGCTTTGAAAATACACCTCATTGTATTGCCTTTCCTCCTTTTATTGAAATCTTGTTTTGAATTGCAATTTTATGAAGATACTAGGAAAAAAGGCCCGTTTCTCAGCGCAATGAAACGGGCGCTAGCAAGGTTCTATAATGGTAGGGGCCCCCTCTCTCCGTCCCTTCGAGCTGCTTGCCTGCCTTTGTGTGCCCGTCGGACATTGTTCGTGGTTCGCTCTGTGTGGGGAGGGTTTTTTTTTTTTTGATGTGCCTCCGTGCCTGTGCCGTTTCCGTTTCGGCCCTCGAGTGTCATTGCTCCGCCCTCGACGTCATCACGTTTTGACGTGAGGGCGGTGCAGACACTCAGGGGCACACCGGATATCTCGGGCGCCTCAACTTCCGTGGAGGCTTCATTAGAACATTGGGGTTGCCTTTTATATAGAGAATACCTGAGAATGCATGCTTTTAGGGACTTGTTACCTCCTCTGTATGGCATCGGGGATACTAATCTTGCAGTTGTTAGCCAGTTCGAAGTTACTCTGATAACTGTTCCCTGCATAATTTTCCCTCTTGATCTTGTTTTTTTCTATTATTTTTTTTTGTCTGTTAGTGTTGGGATGGAAGTGAATAGCTTATGTTTTTGGAAGGATTAGGAGCATATTGAATGTCTGGTTTTTCTCTTTAGTCTCAAGAGGTCTGCTTATTATTATTTCAACATAAGGTTGATACTTATGTGTTAGGCATCCTGAAGAAAGTTACTGGTGAATTCCATTTATTAAATCCCAAAGGGCACAACTAATACATTCAGTAATAAGAGGGTGGTGGATATGTGGAATGCCCTCCCGCGGGAGGTGGTGAAGATGAAAACAGTAATGGAATTCAAACGTACGTGGGATAAACACAAAGGAATCCTGTTTAGAAGGAATGGATCCATGGAATTTTAGCAGAGACTAGGTGGCAACGCCGGTAATTGGGAAGCGAAAACCGGTGCTGGGTAGACTTCTAAGGTGTACGCCATGATTGTGACTGAATAGATATGGATTGGCTGGAGTGTAAATTTTAAGGGGTTTCAATGTTAGCTTCAGAACTTAGTACAAGAACAGTGCTGGGCAGACTTCTACAGTCTGTGCCCTGAGAATGGCAAGGACAAATCAAGCTCGGGTATAAAGTATCACATACCATGTAAAATGAGTTTATCTTGTTAGGCAGACTGGATGGACCGTACAGGCCTTAATCTGCTGTCATTTACTATGTTACTATGTCTTAGCCCCCAGTGGGGGGGCACAGGGAAGGAAAGTTATTTAACTACTGAGGTGAGAGCCTAGAGTGGTCCTCTGAAAGGGGCGGCACAGCAGAAGGTTCCTCTAAGGCATCCAATATCCTAAGGCCAGCCCTGTGTATATCCTTAGATGATATTCCTTAACTTAGAGTTATTTAAAGAGGTTTTTTGTGCCCTTTTTGGTAGCCTCTGCTTTTCTCATTGCTTCTGTTTCAGTCTGCTTATACAAGTAGTGGTGGTGGTGGTCATACTTTCACGCCGATCAGTATGAGGAAATCTGCTGCATCAATGTTCAAACCTGCACGTGCAAATGTTTTCCCCCTCCTATGCAATTCCTATGCTAAGCTTTTAGAGTAGGTTTGATCTTTTTCCAGCAATAGTCAACTCTGCCATGTCTGAGTCTACTGCATATTGATCATTTTCAGAAGAGTTTTTGGAACAGTGCCAGGAAGTACTGCTGCACAGACACATACTTCATCTTTAGCTGCCCCAGGATCATTTGGAGGTAAGTGAAATATTTACCGAGGTTACATTCTTCAAATTTCTCACCAATATCTCATTTAAGTCTTGACTTACTGAGCCTCTCTTTATTCAGTGTTTATAGAGGAGAAGGCCTTAGTAAAGCAGCCTTTCACTGTTTAAAAGTTAAGTAGCTGCAGTGCTAATTGTTTCAATTTGGTTTCCATTTATTTGCAAACTAATCCCACCCACTCTAATTCTAGGTGGCTAACAACATCTTTAAAGCAAAAGTACAAACCTTGGGCATAAATTTCTATTTTAACAACTAAAACAAAAACCAGTACTCAGCGACTCGTGTTTTTTCTACTTTTTATTTTACACCTAAGGCAGAGTTTGCACTTCATACCTTTTAAGAACTCATTGTTTCTGAAAAGATTAAGGTAGTGATTCTCACTTCAACCTGTACCAGGACAAGATTAAAACATGATAAATAGTTGACCATGTTATAAAGGAAAAAGGAAGCATAACAATTAAAGTGAATGTTATTGGTAACAAAAATTTGTGTAATACTCAAATAGTATTAAAAAAAATCTGAAAGAGGCTATTGCAGCCAAAATATCTTTCAAAAAATTAGGAATATGAATGAAGGAACCAAGAAATAGCAAGTTAAATGCAAATAATAAGGGGGGGGGGGGGGGAGCAATTTAGGAAAAAAAACTTGCTGAGGAAGCAAAATAATTTTTTCAGGTACATTGAAGCAAGAGATTTGCGAGGGAGTCTGTTGGGATCATTAGATTGAGAGGTTAAAGCCAGAAGTGAAATGCTAAATTCTTTTAATCTAATCTTTACTGAGGAAGATGCAAGAACTAAGGGAGGCATTCGCCAATAGTGTTAGTATGGATGCAATATCCTCATCCAACTGGCTCAAGGTATGTGTTGTAGAAGAGGTCAATGATTTCAAAACAGCAAATTTCAGGCTCTAAAACCAAATCAAAAGTCAACGAGGTGGTTTCAACATTAGTAACATCTGGAGGACATGGGTCTGTGAATTGCATTAGCAGATTCTCAAATCTTAAAAAAAAAACGTAGGAAAAAAAAACCTGTAAAAAAAGAAAAACTGTAAAAGTGCAATCAGCACTCATTGGTCTGTCACCCTGTCAAAAACCTCAGTCTCAAAATACTCCCTCCAATGTATTAAGAGCCTCGCTAATCCTAGATTGAAAATAGGTATTCTAGTCAATTCACATGCCTGCATATTCAAGTAGCCCAAAGTTATGACTCGCAATATACATTGGAGAAAGGCTTTCTCTAGGGCCTCCTGGAATGCCTCAGTTCATGACAGATTTCAGGTCACCATTTCTCCAAGGAATGGGGTTGGCTCCAGTATCAACTCTAATAGACTTCAGTGGGGCACTCCGATCAAGAAGAGTTTTATTCCATAACTAGTAAAAAAGGCCCGTTTCTGACACAAATGAAACGGGCGCTAGCAAGGTTTTCCTGGGAGTGTGTATGTTTTGAGTGTGTGTGATAGTGACTATGTGTGAGAGAGAGTGAATGTGCAAGTGTGTGTGACAGAGTGAGAGTGGGTGCGAGTGTGAGAATGAGAGTGTGTGGCTGTGGCAGGGGGCCCCCCCTTCCTCCCTCCCCCCCTCCAAATTCCATGGTCATCCCCCCTCCCTCCCTCCATCCCTCTGAGTTCCAGGGTCGTTCCCTCCCCAAACGGGCGCTAGCAAGGTTGTTTGTGAGGTTTTTTTTGTTATGAAATAGTTGTTATAAAAGTGTTGTAGTTGTAATCAGAAGGAATGTATTTTTAGTTTGTATAATGTAGATGATGCTCCATGTCTTTTGTGTGTTTTGTTTTCTGAGTGTGTGTGTGTGAGAGAGAGAGAGTGTGTGTGTGTGACACAGAGGTTCAGTGAGCGAAACTGTGTGTGTGTGTGTGTGTGTTTAGCCTAAACAGTTTGGTTTCCAATTATCAGGTGTCTGAATTATTTGCCCCCCCCCCCCCTCCATTCGTGGCTGCACTTGTGACTGTTACCCTGGTTAGTCATACTACGTTCCGATTCATCAGTCACGTTTCCACTAAATAACCTTCAGGGTTAACACATACGCGCTCTCTGTCCCTCTTACTTAATGTATGCTGCTTCCTGCTCCTTGAGATTTGTCCCTGGGAAGGTGCGATAGAGTGGCGTGGTCGGGACATCTTCTCCCAGCAGCGGCTCCTGCATCCTGAAAGCCGGAGGGGAGCTGCAGTGCCGGCCGGCGACTGGGCTCTCCGCTTCAAGCCACGCCTACAATCTCTGCAGCTTCCTACTGGCCGTCTAGAGGCGATTTCCCGGTATCGTAACCTGCGAGAAGCGACTGAGGCATAGGACTGAACAAAGTAGCGCAGCATCAAAGGGGAACTACAGAGCAGAACGAAACTCTGCCGAGAAAGCCATCCTCCCTCTTTGTACACTGTGTAACCTCCACTTAGATCAGCGCATGCACACACCTATAGTGTCGTTTTCATTTTGCAGCTGCCTGTGAGGTGCGATTTTCCCCCCCCCCTCCCGGTGCCATCCCACCCACGGCGATGCACCCGGCCGCAGCCATCCGACCCACTGTGCCCATCGCACCCACCTTCGCGTTGCTTTGCCGGTGGGGGACCCGGAACCCCGCCACCACAAGTCGTGTGTGCTGACTACGGCGTCATCTTCGGCGTTGGTAGCCTGTGCAGGGTGGAGTTCTTTGCGTCTGACGTCATGCATGTGCAGGACGTCAGACGCACAGAAGCCCTGCCTGCACAGGCTAGGAACGCCGAAGATTGACGCCGTAGTGAGCAGACAGGGCTTGTGCTGGCGGGGTTTTGGGTCCCCCACCGGCAAAGCAACGCGAAGTGGGTGGCTCAGGAGGGGGTTGTTGCGGGGGAGGTGTTGGAAGTCCTTGTTTTTAGCTGCAGCTTTGGGGGGGGGGGGGGTCTACGAATCTGTGGGCGGGGCTTGAATTTGTTGAGGTTTGGTGCGCGGGGAGGGAGGGTGTTGGATGTGGGAACAGTGGTCTCCGGAGTAATTTGCACTCCGGAGCTTTGGAGGTGCGTTCCCTTTCCGCGGGTGGGTCGGCAGGGGGAGGAGTAGGGAAACACGCTCCGCGTGTTTCCCTACTCCTCCCCCTGCGTGGGTGCGAACCGTTTGTTTAGTTGACTTTTTTTTTCCTGCCCTTGACGTCATGACGTTTGACGCGAGGGCGGGGCACGGGTCAGTGGGGTGGCTTCACCACCATGAATCCATGAACCGTTCTGGGAGTCTGACTGACTTCAGTGATGTTAGTGTCCTCAGAACGTTGAGGTTGTGTTTTATTATAGTAGAAGATTTGAGCATTATTGGTGTTCATTAAACCTATTGTGGAGACATTTGGAATCCACAAAGTACATATTGAATAAAAGGACCGAATTTTCAATAAAACAATTTTTTTTACAGAAAATATTTAATTAGCTCTACACAAAACAAAATTTGATCAATGCATGATTTCTGATTCATCTGTTACAGCAATAACTGCAGGAAATGAAGAAAACCTGTTCAATGCTTTGGGCAGAAAGAGTAATAGATGACCTACAGCGTATCAGTTCCTACTGAAATTGTTCAAAATGAAAAGTAGCCAACACATCAAAAAAGATTTGATCTCGAGCTCTAAAAGGGGCAGACAAGGAGGAAAATGGAATATTAAAATCACCTAAAACTAGAAGAAAGTTAGTTCTGAGTGGATGCTTGAGAGACCTGGAGTAACTAGTGAGGTAGTTAAATTTGCTGATGACTCAAAGTTATTCAAAGTCGTTAAATCGCGGCAGGATTGTGAAAAATTACAAGAGGACCTTACGAGACTGGGAGACTGGGCGTCTAAATGGCAGATGACATTTAATGTGTTCAAGTGCAAAGTGATGCATGTGGGAAAGAGGAACCCGAGTTATAGCTGCGTCATGCAAAGTTCCACGTTAGGAGTCGCGGACCAAGAAAGGGATCTAGGTGTCGTCGTTGATGATACGTTGAAACCTTCTGCTCAGTGTGCTGCTGCTGCAGCTAAGAAAGCAAATTAGAATGCTAGGTATTATTAGGAAAGGAATGGAAAACAAAAATGAGGATGTTATAATGCCTTTGTATCGCACCATGTTGCGACCGCACCTCGAATATTGTGGTCCAGTTCGATAAATATCTGGGCTCCTTGAAGACGATCAAACATTTCTGAGATCAGGGGTAAGGGGTACTTGTCCTTCTGAGTCATCGAGTTGAGCCCCTTATAGCCAATACACGGACGCAAGCCCCCATCTTTCTTTTCCACAAAAAAAAATCCAGCCCCCACTGGTGACTTAGATGGACGAATGAACCCTCGAGCAAGGTTATCCTGTATATAGCGGGTCATGGCCTCGGTTTCGGGACGAGACAAAGGATACACGCGACCCCATGGGATTTCAGCTCCAGGTACTAGTTCTATGGCATAGTCGTAGGGGCGGTGAGGCGGTAATGTCTCCGCTCGATGTCTGGAGAAGCCATCCTTAAAAGACTGGTACATAGTGGGCAGCATTATTTTAGCTTGAGCTAAGGGAAGCAGCGTCGACACTGGGGAAACTTTGTCTAAACAGACTTTATGGCAAGCTGGGCCCCAAGCCTCCAACTGACCCCGCTCCCAGTCAATGCAGGGATTATGCAGACTAAGCCATGGCATTCCTAGAATAATAGACTCAGTGGCAGATGGAAGGGTGAAAAAGTAAATCATTTCTTTATGAAGAACTCCAACCCGTATCATCATAGGCACGGTCCGAAGCCGCAGCGCTCCCTGGATTAGGCCCACCGCCGCAGACATGGAGATAGGGTGAGGTAGCTCTTCAGTAGGGATCCGATGGATCTGAACCAGGTTCTCACTGATAAAATTGCCACCGGCACCAGACTCAATGCTTCAACACAAGGGGTTCCTTGAATAGAAAACAGAACCAGAACCAAAACTTGAGTCCCGGGAGAAAAAGATCTCAACCCCGATTCCGTCTCCCTGGCCGGAATCAGGGCTGTTGGTTTCCCGACTTCCTGCGAATTGGGCATTCATGGACAAAGTATCCCTTAGCGCCACAGTATAAACATAGACCTTTGGAGTGTCATCGCTGTTTCTCTTGTGCAGATGTGACCACCCGGTCAACCTGAATGGGTTCTGGCCCATCCTGGGAAACCTTCAGGCGGCCTGAAGGGCTCTTAAAAGAAATCTTCGAGTAGTCTTCCCATACTGGTGATTGGTGCGACGTTCACAGGCACGCTCCCTGAAGCGGATGTCCACCTGGGTACAAAGACGAATAAGGTCATCCAAATTGGAGGGAGCTCCTGACCCGTACGCTCATCTTTAATAGTAGAGGATACTCTGTGCTAAAAAACAGCTGTGAGGCTCTGATTATCTCATCTTAATTCCGCTGATAGGGTCCGGAATTGAATGGCATACTCGCCCAGGGAGATCCGACCCTGGTGTAAATTCAGGAGTTGAGTAGTTGCTGAGGAGGCCTTCCCAGGTTCCTCGAAGGTGAGACGGAACTGCCTCAGAGACTCTGTTAAGCTATCCAATATGGGATCTTTCTTCTCCCATAGCGGGGAGGCCCAGGCGACAGCTGGTCTCGAGAGCAGGGAGATGATGTATGCTACCTTTACCCGATTGGAGGGAAAGTCCCGGGCTTGCAACTCGAACACAATCTGACATTGATTTATAATGCCCCGACAAGTCCTGCTATTACCATCATAGTGAGGGGGCTGGGCTACACGAACACCTAGACCCCCTCCCATGGTTCCCTGGGGGCTAGGGGCTGGGGAATCTCCACCAGTCCCAGGAGCAGTAAGAAGGTCCACCCGTTGATTTAATGCAACCACAGCTCCCACAACTTGTACCTGAGCATGCAGCTGTTGGAGTAGCTGCAGGGCAGAGGGTTCGGTCGAGATCATGGCTTTGGCGTTCTGTTACTTCGATCCACTGGTCGTGAGCCCTTAGGCCCAGGCCAAAGTCAAAAGGGGTCTAGGAAAGGCCTGGGATGGACCGAACCGCAACAGGACAATAGTTGAACTCAGGGTACTCACCCAGAACTCCAGGCACCCAAGGAATGGGGCCATACACCTCGAAGGAAAGGGAACTACAGACGACATTTGGACTGCACCCTGAGCCCCTGGGTGCAGGCAGCCGACAGGACTTGATAGACAAACAGCGGAAGCAGAAGTTGAAGCAGGCAAAGCGGAACCAAACTGACAGAAACAAGGCAGACCAGGCAGAGCCCAGCACAACAGGGAAAATAGGAAAACTAAAGCAGAAGGGAAAATAGGCAGCACATAGAACTCCAAGGCACAAACAACCCACACAGCCAGGACTGAGACTGCAGTGCTAACAATAGCACACACCCAAAGATAAAAAAGGCAAGACCACAACAGAAAGATAACTAAATCAAACAAGCTAGAAGGACACAGAAGACAAACACTACAGCCAAACAGAAGGCAACGCCCAGCTGCAGAGAGTAGCTAATTAAGCACAAAGACAGAACAAGGAGAAAACTCTGACAAGCCAGCAACCAGACAGACACAAAGAGGGAGGAAACAGACTCCCCCCCAGAGCACAGAGCAACCAGCTAACAAGAAATTAAGGTCGAAGGCTTATAGCAGGTAAATCCTAACACCAAAGCAGCGTTTACCTGAAACTGCAGGTTAAAGTAGATCCTGGCTACCAGTGTTGCCAGGTGGGCGGTTTTACCGCCCAATTGGGCGGTTTTCCGCGACCCGCCGCGGGAAATTTTTGCCCGCGGCGGGTTGCGGTTTTTTGGGCTGCTTTTTGGGCTTCGGGCGGTTTTTTGGGCTGCTTTTTCGGCCGCGGTGGGCGGGGTTAGCGACGTTTTTGGGCGGGGTTAGTGACGTGGGAGGCGGGGCCGATGACGTAGGAGGCGGGGCCGATGACGTGGGAGGCGGGACCGATGACGTGGGAGGCGGGGCCGATGACGTGTGAGGCGGGGCCGATGACGTAGGAGGCGGGACTGATGACGGCAGGGGTGATGGCGGGGGGCGGGGGTGATGACGTGGGGGCGGGGGTGTCAGGGGCGGGGTTTGAGTTTGGGCGGGTTTTGGGCTGGATTTTGGGCTCCTTTGGGCTGGAAAAATATTTTCCACCTGGCAACCCTGCTGGCTACTGATGTCTGTAGCTGCAGACGTCAGCCCCCACCCAGCTGCCCAATCAGATGCAAGTCCCACCCAGCTTCCCGAGCAGAGAGGTTCCCAGCTCCTCCCTAGCCTGTTAGAGTGGGTTTCAGCTTCTCCTTAGCCTGTTTAGCAGAAGCATAACTATGGTGCACTCTTCTCAACTGCCTAAGTTTGAAAAAAAAAAAACCTTTGTGTGCAAGCGTTTTAGTTTTTGGCTCTATAGATAAAACCGAATGCAGAATAACCCCCAAGACCTTTGATGTAAAATCAACAGAAAGAGATTGATATGACATTCTCAGTATTTTTAAGTATATCCTTGTGGGTGCTAAACCATAGTACATTTTGTTTTGTTAGTATTTAGTTTCAACAATTGAGAATTTTGACAGGTCTGATTTATATTGTGCAAACATGGTACCAAAAAG
Organism: Microcaecilia unicolor; assembly: GCF_901765095.1. NCBI lineage: Eukaryota > Metazoa > Chordata > Amphibia > Gymnophiona > Siphonopidae > Microcaecilia > Microcaecilia unicolor. The sequence goes on from NC_044040.1 coordinate 169,981,301, forward strand.
ATGTTATCAGCATATGAAAACATCAACTCATCAGTGTCTAACCAAACAGAGCCTTATGAATGCCTAAAGATACTAAACAACATCGGTGAAATGGGCGATCCCTGAGGGACTCCACATGGAGATCTCCATGCTTTAGAAAAAAAATACCCTTTTACTTAATTTATAACTTCTTTTCAAACACTGAAAGCCCTGAAGCCCAAAGCATGTAATCTGCTCACTCAAAGGCTATGTATGGTCAATAGAGTTGAATGCCGCATGAATGAGGTGCTTCTTCAGAAGTATTTATGTGGTGGCTGGCCAGTATATTGAAGATGAAAGTCTGAGAGGATAATTTTTTTTAATGCAAATTAAGACTTTTTGAGGAAAAATTAGACTAGTTGTACATTTAATGTCTCCTCCACTGACTTGCAAGAGTAATTTTATAGCAACATGGTAAAGAGGCAAATTTCTTGGATGCCATAAATGACTGCCTCCTAATGGAACAGATAACTTTTTTGCATCTAGTCCTCAGTAGAACATAGGACCTATTGTAAGGGTTAAAGGTGGTAGATCTGCTTGGCAGCAGTGATCACAATAAAATTGAATTTGACATAATTGCTCTAGCGCATATACAAAGGAAAACTACTGCAGCAGCATTTAACTTAAAAAAAATTATAAAATGAGGAAATCTGGGGGTGGGGAGGGGGGTTGGAGAAGAACTAAACAGTGTGCTTACTGAGGTTAAGTTTGCATGAGGCATGGACATTAAGACTATTTTGGAAGCCAAGATAAAATATAGTTCACAATTTAAAAAAGGTCAGAGAGACTAAATGACTACCAGTATCATTTAATGGTAAAATGAAACAAATGGTATCTTCCCCCCCCCCCCCCCTCGTCTGCCCATCTAAGCCATCTACCTTAACTTCCTCTCCCTTAAAGATCCTATGTACTTGTCCCAAGCTTGTTTGAATTCAGATGGTCTTCACCTCCACCAGGAGGCTGTCCCACAAATTCTTCACCCTTTCCATCAAGTAGTATTTCAAGTAATGTCTGAGTCTGTCCCTTTTCACCTTCATCCTGTGCCCCCTCATTCCAGAGCTTCCTTTCAATTGAATGATACTTAACACGTGTGAGGAATGGAAGATGGCCAGTGTAATACTACTGACTAAAAAGAGCTTTAGAGTGATCTGGGCAAAATGGTACATGCAATGCCAAGATGACCAAAACTAGCATGGCTTTAGCGTGTGAGCTGGGGATGTTTGAGTATATGAATCCTTGCTTATAGAATTCTATTCTGCTGGCCGTGCAAGTAGAGGCTTGGCTTTTTGTAAAAGGATAAGGGGTGGTTGGTTGCCTAGACTTTTTGGAAAGGGTGTAAATGATGTAGGGTGGTTGGTTGCGGGGAAGTGTATTATGATTTTTCCATTTTGCTTACCGCACTTTGGTCTCTGACAGATGTGGCTTGATGGGAATGAGTCTGCATAGGTTTAGCAAAGGAAAATCTTGCCTTACCGATTTAAGATTTTGTTTTGAAGGTGTAAAACATTTAGACAAAAGTAAACTGATTGATATAGTATATTTGGATTTTAGAAAACTAAAAAGCAGGAGACAGAAGAATGCTCAGCAGACAATGGGACTTAAAAATGTAAAACAGTTCTTTAATTCATATAAATATATAACATATTAAAGCCCTTAGTTATTACAATCAGTCTTTTCTTCTGTTATCGTTACATGAAAGACTCGACACAGCACCGCGTTTCAGAGTGCCTGCCTCAGGAGTCTACTTGGATTTTAGAAGTCATTAGTCCCTTATGAGACTCTTCAGAAAATTAAAAGGTTGTGAGAGGATGCAATAGCAGCTTATGGATTCATAACTGGTTAAGAGAGTAGGTCTAAATGGTCAGGTTCCCATTTGGAAAAAGGTCAGTAGTAGTGTGTCTAAAGGGTCTGTACTAGGACCTGTTTTTCAGTGATTTTCAGTGTATTCATACATTGTATAGAGAAATGAACAATGAGCAAGATAATCAGACTTGCAGATGACACAACATTGTTCAGTTGTTAAAACAGAAGATTGTGAGGAATTGTGGAAGGCTATTACAAGAATAGGAGGTTGGACATCTATTGGGCAGGAAAAGACCTTGGAATCATTGTGGATATTATGATGAAATTTTCAGCCCAGTATACTTCAGCTGCCAGAAAAACAAAATAGAATGTTTAGTAGTATTGGAAAAGAAATGGAGAAAAAAACCTGACATTTCATTATACCTCTGTTGAGCTCCATGATGTGATCATAATTTCAGTAGTGTGTAAAGGGTTTAGATAAGGGCAACAAAAGTGATTAAGGAGATGGTATGTATTTTATAAAGAAAGGATAAACAAGTTAGGGCTCTTAAACTTGGGAAAGTGACAAGTGTGAGAGTTATGATAGAAGTTTGTAAAGTCATGAGTGGGGTAGAAAGGTTAAATAGGGAATATTTCACTTTTAAGAAACTTAACATCCAGCAAATTGAAAACAGATACCTAAATTTTTGCCACACAGTGCATAACTAAGCTGTCCTAGAGGACATGGTCAAGGTGACTAACATAGTGTAGCAAGTTTTGGACACCTTTTCTAAAGAAAGTGTTTCTTAAAATTTTTGTAGGTAAGACTTGGGAAGGTCTTCACTTTTCCCTAAGTGTATGCATTAATAAGTATATAAGCATCACTGTAATGGGGCAGACCAAAAGTCCAAGCCCAGTGTGTCCAGCCATGGTCAATGTAGATAACAGGTACCTGGCAGGAAACCCTCCCCCCGCCCCCCCCCCCCCCCCCCCAAAAAAAGAAAAAAAAATGTCATTCTGCTTACCCTGAAAATAAACGGTGGATTTTCTAATTCCACCTTAATGGTTTATGGACTTTACTTTTAGGAACTTGTCTGAACTTTTTAAAACCCTGGTACGCTAACTGCTTTTACTACATTCTCTGACAACAAATTCCAGAGATTAATTACACATCGAAGACGTATATTCTCTGATTTTTTTGTTTGTTTTGTTTGTAGCTTTGTGTGCCTCCTAGTTCTTGCACTTTTGGAAAAGAGTATGCAAGTGGCTAATGTCTACCACTCCAGTAATGATTTTATAGATCTCTAGTATCTTCCAAGTTGAAAAGCCCTAGCCTTTCCTCATAGGGAAGTCATCCCTTCCCCTTTATCATTTTGGTTACCCTCCTCTGTACCTCTTCTTATTTCTCTCTTTTGAGAGATGCAGTGACCAGAACTGCACACAATATTCAAGGTGAGTGATACACAGGCTTTATAATAATCTGTTTTGTTCTCCATTTCTTTCCTAATGATTGTTAACATTCTATTTGCTTTCTGAGCAGCTGCTGCAGACTGAGCAGAGGATTTCAATGTATCATCAATGATGACACCTAGATCCTTTTTCCTGTGGAACCCTGTATCATGTAGCTATAGTTTGGATTCCTCTTCTCTACATACATACGTTCTGCACTTGCTAACATTAATTTTCATCTACCAATTGGATAACCAGTCTTACAGTCTTATAAGGTCCTCTTGTGATTTAATAATTGTGTCATCAGCAAATTTGGTCAGCTTAATTCAGTCCCTAAGTCATTTATGAATATGTTGAAAAGCAGTGGTCCCAGCACAAATTTCTGGGAAACACCATTATTTACCCTTCTCCGTTGACCATTTAACCATTCCCAGTCTTTTTAACTGGTGCCTATCCCAATCAGTGATTCCAAACCAGAGCTCTATCAGACTTAATCAGATGTGCTGTGGAAGAAAGCCACCCTTGCCTGATGCTCAAGGCTAGACTAGCTTTCAGCACATTGCAGTAAGAAGAGATATCAAAACGCGACTCTTAAACCTGCCAGAGCTCCTTTCTGAGCGTGTTGCTCTCCTTTCTAGATGCAGCTTGAGAGTGCCATGGAATGTGACAATTTGCTTTCCATGGCTTACATGCTGCCTGTTACTAACCTGCTTTGTGAAGCACATATAAGCACCTCCTCATTTGAGTCTTTCCATCCTCTAGTGGGGCTCCCAGTGTTTCCATAGGTTTCTTTTTGCCCTATGAGTTCTCTGCTATATACACACTGCCCGATCCATAGCAGTTAAAGTGCCATACAAGATTTTTTTAAATGTAGGTATGCCTTGGGTTTAAAGGTTTGGAAATGGAGCTATAAGATATTTTTGGAGTTTTTCCTTTACTTGTGACATGCGCAACCACTGTCGGAAGTAGGATGTGAGGCTTGACAGTTCTTGGTCTGACTCAGCATAGGTTTTCTTAGGTTCTTAAAAGGTGTAGTGTTCTATGTTCTAGTTCTTGAGTATGGAATTTATGTATGTAGATTGACCTACTTACCTTTCTAGACCCTTTCAGGCCCATTGGTAATGTCCCCTTACTAGTAGATGGAGACAGACTTGAAGATTCTGATGACATCAGTGCCACAAGGAGTGGTGCCAGGAACATGAGAGTATTTCTTTGCCTCTGGAGATTGGTGGACTGGTGCAACAGGATCAGTTTTGTTTTATTGTCCACCTTTGTACCACACTCCCTGTGCCTCAAGCTATGGCGCTTGGCTTAGGTAGAAGCAAATATGACAAGCAACATACAAAAATATACTGAGCCTTACACAAAATATATCTTATATCTATATTTATCTATGCATGTGTGTATGTGATTACAAAAGATCAGTAACTGGCTAACACTGAACCATAAAGGAAATGTTAATGTTATACACGTCTTCTTGCCAGCAATATCTAATTCAGAGATGTAATATATTTATCAAATAAAGTTTTACGTGTTTTACAGAATGCCCAGTAATCTGAAAGAGCCCGGATTTGTATAGGCAATATGTTCAACACTAAAACTGTCTGATAATATAGACACGAATCAGTCTTCACAATTTAATCGTTTTGACTAAAGGAAAAGCTAAATACATTTGATTCCGAAGCATATATGCAGAGCTACCATGCAACAAAATGGCCCAATCACTGATATACAATGGAGCATCTCTATACAGAATTTTAAAGACAGTGACACAAAGTTTAAACTGAGCCCTAGCTTTTACAGAAAGCCAATGAAGCTCTTTCAAAAGAAGTGTCACTGAATATGTCAAACATGCTGCCGTGTTCTGGACAAGTTGCAATCTCTTAGTTTTTCAGAACAACCTACATACGTGGTGTTACTACTACTACTACAGTAGTTTATTCTTGGTAAAATAAGGGCCTGAACCAATAGTCTAAATTTGAGGCATTCAAAATATTTATGAATGGTTCTTAGCTTTTTCAACATGTGAAATGATTTCTTAATAATCAAAGTTATATGAGTAGTAAAAGTTCAGATTATCTACCTCTGCCCCCAAGATCCTAGACCAAGGTTCAAAACTAAAAACATTGGACCAGATAGTAAACTTCTGGGGAAATCCAGGCAAGTCTGTAGATCCCAATCTCAAGAAGTTTTTTTTTTTTTTTTTTTTCACTGTTCAATTTCAGCTTGTGAACCAAGATCCAGTCTTCGGTTGTTGAAATGCAGGCACTAAGAACATTCAGTGTGGTTGTCCAGTCACTGGATATAGGAAAAAGAATCATATTATTCATGTAGATGAAAAATGGAATTTGAAACTTTTCCAATAAAGAACCAAGGGATTGGATTAACACATTAAATAGTGAAGGAGCTAGAGGTGAACCTTGGGATACCCCACAACTAGGGTTCCAACTTTGAGTGGACACCATCCTTCAGAACTTTATAGCTTCTATAAGATAGAAAACCTTTGAACCAGTGCAACACATTGTCACTTATACCAATATCATTCAACCTGTTTAATAAGATGGTATGTTCAACCAGGTCAAAGGCACAAAATAGATCAAATTGGACAATGATTGCATTTTGGCCCTGATTTAACATTCGCTTCCCATGTTAAACAGTAGATGCCAGCACAGTCTCAGTGCTAAAGTTCTTCCTAAATCCGGATTGAGAACCATTCAAAATATCATGATTCTCCAGATATTTAACTAGCATTTTTGTGACACATCCTTCCACGATTTTAACGAACAAAGAAATTGAAGCCATTGGTCGATAATTACCAGTAACTTGCAAATCCCTCTTGGGGATCCCTCTTCAGAATCAGTGTTAGTACAATTTTGCCCTGTGTCATCAGGAAAACAACCATTAATTAAACAGTTATTTAACCACAGTCAAAACAGGTTTCTGTCACTAGTGCTATGCATTAAATATGCTGGACAAGGATCTATGCTATAATTAGATTTAGCATTCTTCAATAATAATGGCACATCTGAGATTGTCATGAGTTGAAAACAATCCCACATTCGATCACCAGGGATATTAGTCAACTTATTTGGGATCTCATGAGCCCCAGTAACATTTAAATTTAATTGTGGATGATTATTAGCTACCTTATCCTTAGAGAGTAAGAGAATCAGCTGAAGGCATAACAATTCAGAGCCTGATAGTAGGTTGTCAGTGTGTAATAGATTATCTACTAAATTAAAAAATTATCAACTAATTTTGAATAAAACTTGTTTCTTTACTGTAATTAGATGCTTATACAATTGTACTTTAAATTGCCAAATAACTTTATCCTCTAAAAGATTTTCTCCAGGCCCTTTCACATCTCCTGTAGTCACGTTTAAGAGCAAGCAATTCATCAAACTATTTTTCAGGTTTTCTAAAAAGTTTACATTTATATGGAGCATTTTCTTCTAATATTTTAGAGAAACATTCTAATACCAATTAGAGAAAAGGTCTTGTGAAGAGGAAACAGCAATCACCTCATTTAATTTGGCCCAAAATAGAGGAGCCTCAATTTATTTCCTTTAGTTTTCCTACTAACTTTAGTTTGACCGACCCTGTTAACATCAGAATCTTTCCAAGCAGTAGTAAAATCCATTAGAAAATGATTAGTCCAAGGCAATGGAATAAAAGTGTTAAAATTTAAACTACAAAACTGTGAATCTGTTATGGACATTACCAAAATATCTAAGACATGGCCCCGTCTCATTTGAATGTTGTAAAACCGGCCAAGCAAATCCTATAGAATTTTACAAATCTAAAAAGTTGGATACCTTCATGTATGATGTATCTTCAAGATATAAATTTACGTCACCAACAGATAATGTAGATTGATGTAATGTGGCATATTTGGAAACAAACTCTCCCTACCTGTAACACATTTTTCCAGGGGGGGCTGTATACTACAATATAGCACAATGACTCTTCATAGAGTCACGAACAGTACAACTGATCATCTCTAAAGTAGGTAGAGAAATCTTGTTACAGGAAAATAAAATTTGATAAATAATTTCTTTCCTTGTCTAGACACATGCTATATTTTAGAGCCCATAGACACACAGGGCCCTGTTTACTAAGGTTTGCCAGTATTTGTATGTGTGCTAAAATTAGTGCTCTAAATGCTAGACTACTACTACTACTTCTATAGCGTTACTAGACGTATGCAGCGCTGTACACTTAAACATGAAGAGACAGTCCCTGCTCGACAGAGCTTACAATCTAATTAGGACAAACAGGACAAACAAGAGATAAGGGAATATTAAAGTGAGGATGATAAAATAAGGGTTAGGAGTTAAAAGCAGCATCAAAAAGGTGGGCTTTTAGCTTAGATTTGAAGACGGCCAGAGATGGAGCTTGACGTACCGGCTCAGGAAGTCTATTCCAGGCATATGGTGCAGCAAGATAAAAGGAACGGAGTCTGGAGTTAGCGGTGGAGGAGAAGGGTGCAGATAAGCTAGATTTGCCCAGTGAACAGAGTTCCTGGGGAGGAATGTAGGGAGAGATAAGTGGAGAGTTACTGAGGAGCTGCAGAATGAATGCACTTATAGGTCAATAAGAGGAGTTTGAACTGTATGCGGAAATGGATAGGAAGCCAGTGAAGTGGCTTGAGGAGAGGGCTAATATAAGCATAACGACACTGGCGGAATATTAGTCGTGCAGCAGAATTTTGAACAGATTGAAGAGGAGAGAGATGGCTAAGTGGGAGACCTGTGAGAAGCAAGTTGCAATAGTCTAAGTGAGAGGTGATAAGAGTGTGGATGAGGGTTCTGGTAGTGTGCTCAGAAAGGAAAGGGCGAATTTTGGTGATATTATAGAGAGAGAAACAACAGGTTTTAGCAGTCTGCTGAATATGTGCAGAAAAGGAGAGGGAGGAGTCGAAGATGACCCCAAGGTTACGAGCTGATGAGACAGGAAGGATTAGAGTGTTATCCACAGAAATAGAGAATGGGGAAGGAGGAGAGGTTGGTTTAGGGGGAAAGATGAGAAGTTCAGTTTTGGTCATGTTTAGTTTCAGATGGCGCAGAGACATCCAGGCAGCAATGTCAGACAGGCAGGCTGATACTTTGGCCTGGATTTCGGCTGAGATTTCTGGTGTGGAGAGGTAGATCTGGGAGTCATCAGCGTAAAGATGATACTGAAAAACATGGGTTGAGATCAGAGTACCAAGGGAAGAAGTATAGATGGAGAAAAGAAGAGATCCCAGGACAGATCCCTGAGGGTACACCAACTGACAGTGGGATAGAAGTAGAGGAGGATCCACTAGAGTATACACTAAAGGTATGCTGGGAGAGATAAAAAGAAAACCAGGAAATAACAGAGCCCTGAAATCCAAGTGAGGACAGCGTATCAAGGAGTAGGTTGTGATCAACAGTGTCAAAAGCAGTAGATAGATCAAGAAGGATGAGGATAGAATAGATACCTTTGGATCTGGCCAGGAACAGATCATTGGACACTTTAGCAAGCGCTGTTTCAATTGAATGAAGGGAGCGAAAGCCAGATTGTAGTGGATCAAGAATAGTTTGAGATGAAAGAAAGTCAAGGCAATGGCGGTGAACAAGCACATTCAAGTATCTTGGATAGGAAAGGGAGGAGGGAGATGGGGCGATAGTTGGAAGGACAGGTAGGGTACAGTGAAGGTTTTTCAAGGAGTGGTGTGACTACGGCATGTTTGAAGGCATCAGGAACAGTTGCAGTGGAACGTGAAAGATTGAGGATATATATGACAGATAAAAGGGATGACAGTAGGAGAGAGAGTGTTAAGTAGATGGGTGAGAATGGGATTAGAGGAACAGGTAGTTAGTTTCGAGGAAGAAAGAAGATGTGTAGTTCCCTCTTCAGTGATTTCAGAAAAGGAAGAAAAGGAGGCAGGGGTTGGAGGGTTGAGAGAATGAACTAAGGGAAGGAGAGGTGGAGGTGACGTGGTTGAGAATTCAAGTTTAATCTTGTGAACCTTATCATGAAAGTACTCAGCCACAGTCTGGGGGAAAAGTGAAGAGGGAGTTGGAGGTGAAGACACTTTGAGGAGAGAGTTCAGTGTGGCAGAGAGATGTTGAGGGTTTGAGCCAAGAGAATTTGTCAATTGGATGTAATAGTCCTGTTTGGCAAGTAAAAGAGCAGATTGGAAGGAGGTCAGCAAGAATTTGAAATGTATGAAGTCAGCATGGGCACGGGATTTCAGCCAAAGGCGTTCGGCAGAGCAGGCACAGGAATGTAGGTAGCGGATTCTAGAGGTCAGCCAAGGCTGGGGTTTGGTACGTTTTACAGAACGGGGAATGGGAGGAGCGAGAGTATCCAGAGCAGAGGAGAGAATAGTATTATAGGAAGAAACAGCCTCATTGACAGACTTGGATAACATAGTGGTAGAGAAGAGGTTTGAAACACTGGAGGACAGAGTAGAATGGTCAATAGCCTGAAGATTCCTAAATGTATTGGTTAAGATTGGATGGGACCGGAGAGGAGAGTGTTTAAGTGTGAAAGTTATCAGATGATGGTCAGAGAGTGGAAGAGTTGCACAGAAACTGGAGAGTGAGCAGTTTGAGAAGAGGATAAGATCAAGACAGTGGCCATTCGGGTGAGTGGGGGCAGTGGAGCACAGTTGAAGATTGAAAGAGGATGTTAAAGCAAGAAACTGAGAAGCCTAAGAGAGGGATCATTAGCATGAATTAAAATTCCCCAAAATTTCTATGGGTGCCTCTAGCATTAGCGCACGCTAAAAACACACTAGCGTGCCTATAGCGCGGCTTAGTAAACAGAGCCCATAGATTTCAGTCATGGATCATCCATTAGAGAAAACCATGTTTCTGTTTTAAAAAAACAAACAAACAACCAACCAACTGAACCAGGTCTAGATTCTTCACTCATATTATTGATAATCTCTACCTTACTAACCGCCATCCTTGCATTTACATAAAGACAGGGAACAGATGTATAAGAATTTACTTTCTCTGAGGATGACTTTCTATAGATCAAATTTTTATAATTGGTCTTTTTGAGAGAAAACTGGCTCCTGGAAGCTCTGTCACTGCGTCCATGAATAAGTCTCGATGGAATTTTGTATGACCAATGAGCAATCAATTAAATTGCAGAAACTGACATAGCTTCCGAGCCAGTTAAATGAATAATCCCCATTAAATAATAGGAGCTGGTATATTCCATTCAGCCATTATGAATCCCAGTAGCTGATGAAAGCCACTCCCCCCCCCCCCCCCCCCATAGCAGTAAAAATATCTACAGTAACAATTTAAGTCCCAACATTGTCAGATATTGACAGATTCTCATTAAGATTTGCAAACCTTAATTCAGAACTTTATAGCAACCCACTAGAGTACCCACAAAGTTGCCCAGTAAGGGGTGAGACATACCCCTTAAGCGTGTCCCTTCGGCGGCGCACCTCAGGAACTGGCGCGCTTTTACTCCCGTAGGAGGTTGGGTACTGATGATGACATTGTAGAAGGCAGAGCTAGAGCCTCCCCGCAAACTGCCCCGAAGTACCCTGCAGGAATAGAAAAAGACTGGAAAACAGCTAGTTCTTACAGCGCAGATAGCAAGTTACCAAAACATGGTAAGTGGTAGAACAGTGTTGGGACCTGGTGCGTGTTTACTACCTTTCTCTCATCATTAGAGGTCCACAGCTTCAGCATCCATTGAGTGATGAATTGGCTCCTTCGTGTTCGAGCTGGTTCCCCAGCAACCCCACCGGGTAGTACCAGGTATAGTCCAATATGTCTTTGCCCTGCAAAGCCAACTGGATTCTCAGTCTGGTAGCATCTGTAAATCAGCTTCTGGATCCTTCCTTGTGTTGAACTTGTGTCTCGCCAACGAGGTAAATAACAAACATGACCTCGTCCCCTGGCTTTCTGTGAAACACACTCCTCTGTAGTTTCACACAAGATAAACTGGAAGGCTATTACAAGTGACCTGCATGGCCTTGAATAATGTCAGCTAGCACAGTGCTGCCAGGAAGTCATGCAGAATCCATGATGGAATGGTTCAGAAAAGATAATACATGGCCTACTCAGACCTACAAATGGTGAGATTCAGAGGGTACCCTTACACAAGTCAGGCTCAGCAACTCCCAGAAAACAGGGCATAATACTCTAGGGTGTTCATTGGGAGCATTCAGCTTAAAGATTGGAGTTGTTCCCATTCCAGTAAAGAGTCTTCCTTTTGTACCTTGACAAGTTCTCAAAAAGGCCAACAGCCAGCCATTCAGGGAAGAGAGAAGTCCAGGCTTCTTTTTTTCCACTAGCAACCTGTTGAAGGGGCCAGAAGGCCTCAGTGAGATTCAGTGGAGCTCCTCTGGTAGAACCAGTTGGAGGCAGGCTTCACCTGTTTCACTGGGAATGGACTCTCATTACTGCCGATCAGTGGATCTTGACGTGGTTCGGCTAGTCTATATGCTTAAGTGCATAGAATCTGTTTGTTTCCTTTATGGTGCTCTCTTGCAGGACACTGCACAGGGAGCTCACAGTAAAGGAGACCTTGTTGCCTGCTTGCCCTGGGAGATGTCAGTCCACTGCCAGCACAGGATTAGAAACATGTCTGTTATTCAGTTATGTTTCCCTCAAGAAGGGAGAGAGTTTTTTTGGCCGATTCTGGATTTCAAGGAGGTTTGTGCTTCCTTGGGAAGTCACACATTTTTGGATGGAGACTTTGCTTGGTGATCTTGACAATAAATACCAGGGAGTTTGTCTCTCAAACTTTCAGAAGCATACTTCCATATTGCCATTCAGGATGCTTGCTTGTATTTTGTGCTCTCAGGGAGAACTTTCAGAGCATTCACGGAACTGGCCACAGCATCTCAGATCTTTACCAAGGTAGTAGTGTTATATCTTCAACAAGGAATGGACCAGAGCGTCCCTACCTCGACAACTGGCTAATTTGGAGCAGGAAGTCCAGAGGGCGATGACTTGGGTGGTCTGTTTAAAGTCCTTGGCTGGGTGGTAAATTTTGCCCAAGAGTTGCTTGAACTAACTCGGGTCCTTGTGTGTACCCATCTAGTTTTGTTTTTTATTCAAGCTTCAGTTTGTGTGCCAAGAGCTTCAGACTACTACAGTTGTTCAAGTTTATGGCTGCAACCCTAGAGATTGTTCTTGGGCAAGAACCTCATGTGGGCTCCCCTGTCCCAGTGGTTCCTACAGTCACATCATTTTGGCATTCAGTTTCCCCTGAACCACCACTCAGTCAAAGTGGGGGTTGGTCCCATACCACCTTTTGAGGGGGGTGGAGATTCCTTTAGTCTCACCAGATTGTGTTGTAAAACATAGATGCCAGAGGCTAGGGAGCCCACTGTTTGAATAGGGTGGCTCATGGGTGTTGGTTGGCCCAAGAGGCTGCGTATAGGTCCATAAATTGCTTGGAGGCAATCTGGCCTTGCATCATTTCTGTCCTCTGTTTCAGTTTAGTGGGATGTGTGTTGTCAAACAATGCTATGACTGTAAAATATGTCAACAAATAGAGAGGTACCAGCATGTTCAATCCAGATCAATTAAGAGTTTTTGTAAATTCAAAAAAGTTGGGTATAGTTTGATATCCGTGATTGAGTTTTGAATTATAAGAAGGTCTGATGTTAGCGTGTTAAGCTATATGCTTCTATTAAATATTATTTTTTCTTTTTTGTGGTCTAAAGAAGACATGTAAAAGTATTTTGTTAATATTTTTTTTCTTGCTTTTCTGTAATGCTTAGTCTGATTTTCTTTTCAAGTATTTCACTTGTATTAAATTGAAAATGTGTAAATAAAGATTAAAAAAAAAAGAAAATAAAAATTACAAGAGGACCTGACGAGACTGGTCATCTAAATGGCAGATGATGTTTAATGTGAGCAAGTGCAAAGTGATGCATGTGGGAAAGAGGAACCTGAATTATAGCTATGGTAATGCAGGGTTCCACATTCAGGAAAGGGATCTAGGCTTGTGCTCTTCAGTTTGGAGAGAAGACGGCTGAGGGGGAGATATGATAGCGGTCTGTAAAATGAGTGCAGTGGAATGGGTAGACATGAATCGCTTGTTTACTCTCCAAAAATACTAGGACTAGGGAGCATGCATTGAAGCTACAAAGTAGTAAATTTTAAAATGAATCAGAAAATATTTCTTCACTCAACGTGTAATTAAACTCTGGAATTCTTTGGCAGAGAATGTAGTAAAAACAGTTAGCGGGGTTTAAAAAAGGTTTGGATGACTTCCTAAAGGAAAAGTCCATAGGCCATTATTAAAATGGACTTGGGGAAAATCCACTGCTTATTTCTAGGATATGCAGCATAAAATGTATTATACGTTTTTGGGATCTTGCCAGGTACTTGTAACTTGGATTGGCCATTCTTGGAAACAGGATGCTGGGCTTGATGGACCTTCGGTCTGTCCCAATATGACAATACTTATGTACTTATCAGAGATGCTTTAGGGCCCACTTCAAGTTGCAAGCTGTGACCTGGGCTGAAGCGAGGGCAGTAGCCTTAGACTTTTGCAGAGCTGTGTTTTGGTTCTCTACATTCTTTTGTAAAAATATCACAAAACGTCATGTTTGGGCTACATGGGGCAGTGCTTTTGGTAGGGCAGATTTGGAAGGTCTTCAGCCCTGTGAAACGTTTTGACACACCCCACAGGTTTGGACTGATCTAGCAGAGTATGGAAGGTGAAACTTATTTTTGCCTATTTATTTCCTTTCATTGCGTCCTGCTAGACCAATCCAGGACCTGTCCTGGAAAACAGTTTTGATCATTCCTGGATCCAAGGTGTGCCACATGTCTGTAGTCAGTTCTGCCACCTGTCTGTAATCAGTTCTGCCAAGTTAACCCTTAGAGTTCTCTATTCTGGGTCAGGTTTGGTTTACTTGGCACTCTTGTTTTTACTCGGAGTGGCTAATGAAGTAGCATACTGGAATGTTCAGGCTGCACAACCTGTTATATCGGTGATGATGTTGGAATCTTCAAGTCTGTCTCCATATGCTAGTATGAGGACATAAACCATAGGTGTGGAGTGGTCTAGCAGCACTCGAGGAAAGGAAATTAACAGGTAAGAATTCATTTCACCATACATGTATCTTGTCAACCTTATTAAAGGAGATAACGGTAATGTCTAAAATGCAGATTTTTCTTTGATTTCAACTTCTAGGTGCAGGTTCTGTAAATCCTTTTGTGGCCGTTCCTGTTGCACCAGTAGCCCCTGTTATGAATCCTTTCCAGATCAATGGCAGAGCAGCCACAGGTTAGGAGAATGCATGATTTTATGTGCCCTGCCCTAATATATGGTTTTTCTTTTTTTCAGTATTGTCATTCCACGAAGTTACAATTTTTTATTCTGATTCCACTGAAGCGAGGTGCCTATTGTCAATGGTGCATCTTTGTCTACATGTATGGTAGAAGTCAGAAATTGATGTAGCCAAAATTTAACTATATAGGATATGAACTAATTTGAATTTTAAGTTTGGTTTGAATCTCTGAAAAATTTAATTTGTCTAACAACTTTTGTTTCCCCTTCTAATTGACTTGATCTTTAGAAGGAAAATGCACCTTCAGTGAAACATTCCTAGCATGCCTTTTTTTAAAATTGTTTACTATATTATCGGCAAATACATTTTAGTAGTGCTGTTGACTAATATGCATTATACCTATTGCCATTCAAATTTTCGTGTTGTTGATTTAAATGTTAACCCTACTGAGATCCTAATTATCCAGGTCTATATTCAGCCCATGGTGTTCAGTGTGTGTGCTTGCTTTTTATTTTTTTTTAATGCTGACTGCTGTGGGCTAAAGAGTATCTACTCTCCTCCCAAATAGACCCCCTCAGTAGAAACCTCCTCCCAAAGACCCTTGCAGCCTCACAGGCCCCTCCCCCACAGGCCTACCTTAAGAATGCCCTGGTGGTCTAGGATAGTAGTTTGGTCAGGAGTGATCCTTAGTCAGTCCTGTTCATGCCAGCTCCAGTTTCAAAATGGTGGCTGCCCACACTACTGCCTGAGCAGGGGTGGGCAACCACAGTTCTCAAGGGCCACAATCCAGTCAGGTTATCAAGATTTCCACAGTGGTTTTGCATGAGATTTTGAATACAATAATTTGCATGTACTGCTTTCCAATCTCGTGCGTATTCATTGTGGAAAATCTTGAAACCTGACTGGGTTGAGGCCCTTGGTCTATGGTTGCCCACCCCTGTGCTAGAGCCCCAGCTCATCAGTGGCCTATGTCAAATCTAAGACACATAAAGACAGAGCCAAACATGATGCAATCAAAACTTTCACTTCATGGTCACTGACCTAGGAATAAGATAATGTCCTACACCAAGGCAGTGACAAAGCAAACTACCTTCGGTATGGGCAAACAGCATACTTAGGTCTCTGTGTCTGACTGAGAGTATTTGATTGTTGCAGCTTCCTAAGGGGGGTTCTGATTAGTCTGGCAGGAGTAAAGAAAAAAAAATTTACAGTTAAGGAAGGTGGAATTTAAATTCATCATCCATCCCATACCAGTCCAGATGAGAGGGATCTACCCAAGCTCTACTGAGTCTAGTCACGAGGAAGCCATATTAGTTCTTGATGCCTACATCTAATGTGTAGTTCCTCCAGACCAGCACATCTACTGAGCATTTAGAGCCAGGGGTGCAATAGAAGCCAGGGCGTTGCTCTGTCATTATCCTCTGGAAAGATAGATTCTTACTGTTGCCTACAAGGACTGATGCACACTGCTTATTCCAGCAGAAATGATGCACTGCCCTTGGAAGGGAGAGTATTGGTCCTAGAGATACCCTTTCCTTTAAAATAACCCAAACCACCAAGAAGACACCAAGATTTAAACACTATCCTGTGATGCTGGATAGGGAGGACTGAACCCTAGGGACTAAACTTAGATTCCAAGTGAAGGTTTTACATGCTTGACTTCTGGAGTAGGCTATCCATTTGAGAGAATAGTGAGGGAGCTTCTCTGATTGCACCTCTTGTAGAAAGCCAGTTTTTGCTATCTGAGAATTGTTTTCCTCCACAGGAAGTTCTGGTAAAGGCAAAAGATTGATAGATGCCTCAAAGGGAAATGGTGTATCCTCCCCAAACTGAACTTCCAGATGCTTCAGATTCTAACAAAAGTCCACAATGTGGTCCTCTTTCATGCTACTGAAGGTTGTATCACTCGATGCCAAGTATCCTCTCTATGTAGTCTGATTCTCTCAACCAAGGCTGTATTTAAAAAAAAAAAACAAAAAAGGGATTTTCCAGGAAAGAATCTTGGACTAGGCAAAAAAATTAAGTACCACGCCTCCCTGGCCTCATCAGAGCAATGGTCCTGAAAATACCCAGGCTGCTCATGAGAACACTTGAGGTTGGATGTCTGTTCTGTTGTACCTGGATTTTCAGCCCTCCCTAGTTCCTGCATTCCTTTTTGGCCCAAGAACTTCCTTGTCTTGGTGTTTTCCTGAGTCTACTGAAGTTCAGTTACGGAGGTGCCCCACCTATCCCCTAGTAGGGCAATAACTGCTGCTTGCAATCTGTACATTTTAGGGTTGGCTCAGAAAATGTTCAGTGATGCATGTAACTTCAGTGAGCTGCTGACGGGTCATTCAGGAAAACTCCATTCCAGATTAAATCTGGCACACTTACCGGGCGATCTGAGGGCTAATACGTTTTTCAGCTTGTTCCCATCATCTAGTGGCATTGTCTTGCCTATTGCTGCTTGGATTAACTTTTCCTAAAGCTGGAACACTAGACATCTGGCTCTTGCCCTTGGCCTAGATTTGAATCTCTTGGTTCACCACTAGCCCCACTGTACCCACTTCAGTTGTCCTGCACCAACTTCTCTGTCACCCTGTAAGACTTGCACCTACAGTGCAAAATAAGCATGAAGGGGCTCCTAATACATTTCCTGCCATCGTTAATTGAAAACCCACTTGCTCAGGCTTCTTCTAGCCTCCTTAAAGATAAAGTAGCCTTTTGACAATGGGCTAATAGAGATCACCGTAAAATAAATTTGAACTGGGAAAGTTGTGTGTGTCTGAGCCCAAAGTACTACATACGTTCATTGTCCTGGAGCTTAGGACCTGCTAAAAGAAACAATTCTCAAGATGGACATGGAAGCAGGAAATCTGGCCATTGGGAGTGGTCTTGAGCCCATGATGTCCAAGGCCACGGGGGGGGGGGGGAGGAGGCGAGACCTATGAGGACCCAGGAATATGGGATTCCTCTAAAGATTAGTCTTCCGTGGCTCATCCAAAAGCTGATGAAAAGTCATGGCCTAGAAAATGAGGGTCGCTACTCCACTGAGGCATTATCAGAGAGCATTGGTCTCCCTCAGTCTGTCAAACTGGCTCTCTCTCTCCTCATCTAGCCCAGCTGACTTCCTAGACAAGAAAAAGGGAGCCTTTTTTTAAATCTGAAGGCCACATCCCATTTCTGAGGGATCTCATAAGGCTACATCTTGTATTTGCAGGTTCCATAAGTGTCTGCATTCGGTATGTATTCACAAAAATTATATCTATATCTATGCATGTCTTCAGTGGAAAAAAAATAGAAAACATACACCACCTTGGGTGAATCGCTTCATAAAGGTGGTCAATAAATCCCAATCCTATATAATAATTCTCACCTCCAACAGGATGTGCTTGGGACCGTGCCTGCCGGAAGTGGTCTGCTAGGCAGGTACGCACTGACCTCAGTGACAGACAATTTGGCAAAGCAAAACAATCTGAGTGCTGGCCATTAGGACACAGGGTTGATAGGAGAGTTTTAAAAGACTGAAGGAACCGAAAGTGTTAAATGGGGGGAGGGGGAGTTCTGAACGACTGAAAGACATGAACATTTGGGAAAGGAAAACAATCTGAATGCTGGCCATTAGGACACAGGGTAGATAGAGTTTTAAAAGACTGAAGGAAACGAAAGTGTTAAACTGGAGAAGGGGGGGGGGGGGAGTTGTGAATGACTGAAAGACATGCAAATTTGGGACAGGAAAACAATCTCAATACTGGCCATTAGCACACAGGGTACATAGGAGAGTTTTAAAAGACTGAAAGAACCAAAAGTGTTCGGGGGGGGGGGGGGGGGGGGGGAGTTCTGAATGAATGAAAGAAATGAAAATTTACGAGAGGAACACAATCTGAATGCCAGGCATTTGTACACAGGGTAGATAGGACACTTTTTAAAAAAAAATGAAGGACATGAAAGTATTATATCTTGGGGGAGAGGGGTGAGGAGGAAAGCGGAGGTGTATCCGGATACTGGGCGTTAGGGCCACGGGGGTACATACACTTTTGAAAGCCTTAAGGAACCCAAAGTGTGGGAAGGAGGAGGAAAAGGAGGGGAGGGAATGGGGTGAGGGGCATTAGGAACAGGGGAGGGGGCCCTGTCACACACTCTCATTCTCACACACACACACTGTCACACAGACAGTCTCACTCTGTCACACACCCGCACATTCACTCTGGCTCTCTCTCTAAAACATACACACTCCCAGGAAAACCTTGCTAGCACCAGTTTCATTCGTTCCAGAAACGGGCCTTTTTTTACTAGTAAATAAATTAAGATCAGACTAGAAAACACTTCATGACTGCCTGAGCACACAAGCACAATGACAAAATACACACAAAAGACAATTATAATTAAATCGTTTAAAAAAGAAAAATACACGTTATGTATAATGTACAACAAGAAATGACCTGTAATTGCAAGCTGCTTTAACATATTTACTGAAAATTAGATCAATAGAAATGTAGTTGATATAAATTATTTATTTATAAAATGTATATCCCGCCTAAACCTAATGTAACATTCACAAATAACAGAAATAATGACAATACCCACTGTTTCCCAATCAACCAGAAACTTGAAAAAGTCTCGCCACAAGATAAGTTTTCAAAAATATCTTAAGATGTCCTGCATTAGTACAGTAGCGTAGATAACTAGGCAGCGCATTCCACAATCCAGGACCTGCAACTGAGAAGGCTGCTACTTGTGTACAAGCATAGTGCATGCTTATCAATGAGTCAGTTGCTGTTTTTTTTTTGTGTGTGTGAAATCAGATCTCAACCCCCTTGCAGATACAAACAACTTGATCACAGACCGAAAGTACTATGCAATCTTGCCAAGCACAACCTGGTGGAGAAAATACAAAATCTTAAAATGAAACTAATATTGCACAGGCAGCCATTCAGATGCTTCAAAGCGGGAGTAATATGCTCATACTGCGAGAGCCCAATAACAACCCCTACTGCAATCTTCAATGCCTTAATTTTTGCATCTCGTATACCCAAGTAGAAAGAATTGCAGTAATCTATCCTTGATATCACCATAATTTGCACAACAGCAGTTTAATGTAATTCAGGTATTGAATATATAATGACTTAGTAAAACTTTCATATTGCAGTTTTTAACTTCTCAAATAGTCTCCTTTTTACCCACCTGCCCCATGACCCAGCACATTACCCCTTTTATAACCTCCCTCTGGTGCACCAACAGCATATTTAAATAAAGTATCAAGCACTGTGAAGCCGTTAACAATCCTGTGCCATTAGGGCCTTGATGTTCAGCACCATTACTGCAACAGGAAGTAATGGGGGGGGGGGGGGGTGGCAACGGAATGGTAGGGCCTTCATTGGCACTGGAGCATCAAGGCTCTGATGCTAGAAACTTGTACTGTGCATATTTCATCAAAAAAATACATACCTTAATGTAACTCACCTTGGAAAAAGGCATGAGCTAAATTAATAAATCAGTAAAAGAAAACAGTGCCACAAAACATCATTTTATATCATGCTGCACTAGAAGCCACAAAAGGCTGCAGGTTCCCCCACCACTGAAGACTTTAGAACCACAAACATTGTCAAGGTCAGGCTGTGGGGACTTCCATATAAGGATACAGATTAGAGTTAGAAAGGGATTGAGACAGGACCTGGTAGATTCTCCTGTAGCAGAACCAACCAACCGAAGATTTTTTTTAAAAAAATAATAAAAGGATGCGGCAGTCTTCGTACATTACAAACCTAATCTGGCCATAAAAGCACTCTGGGAAGCTTTACCTGTATGGAAAGGCAGAGAGCCAGTTCTGCAGGTTGTTCCTTTCGTTGCTTTTCTGTCTCCTAGGTGGGGGAAGAAGAGCTCCAGCATGCTTGTGAAATCACCTGCTGAAATAACTCAGAACTGGGGCTATGCAGACTCCACTATTCATGAGGGTAGCTATGTGGCCTCCACAAACCTCCCCATTCATCTATCAGATGGAAAGAAGGAAGGAAATAAATAAATAAATAGAACCTGTCATACTTGAGTTGAAGCAGCAGTAAAATATTCACCAAATTGAGAGTGTCATCTAGGCTGTTCTGTGTGCTTTGCAGGGGCCAGAGCAGTCTAGGCAACCCCTCCAACTTTTTGGCTGCCACAGGTTGCAGCACCCACCTGGCACCTGCTTGCTTGCTTGCCTGCTTGCTCACAGGCCAAGCCAAATGCACTGGCTGATGCTGACACTGAACTGCAATGACTTATCAACAGCATCTTGCCTCTTTTTCTAGACATACTGGAATCAAGTGCTTGAGGGGGAGCCCATCTAAGAAAAGGCTGTGCTGAAAGACTTCCCTCTTTTGTAAGCTTTACTGCCTCTCTGTTGCTCTCCAAGGATAGAAGGAGTATGTGCTACCTGTAGCTCCTGCTGTCAGACTCACCAAGGATGAAAAGCCATCAGGGACCACCCAGTGCTGGACCCATTGGTATGGGAACTTGGACCCAAGCTGAGTATTTGACTATGTGTGTAGACCCCAGTTGTGTCTTTGACAGTGTGAGTGTGTATATACATTCAATCTGTAATCACTCCTGGCAATGTACAGGAGATAAACATTAAACAATGACAATAGGCAAATACTAAGCTAACACTCTGCCACCCTAAATACCCACAACCAAACACATAACTGAAACAAGTAGGGTTTTAGTCCTCTTTAAAATCTAACTAAGTCCCTTTCGTGCCATGAAGCACTTGGGAGGGTATTAAACAGGGAACTTCCCCAACAAAACTTTTTTCTAGTGTGACAATCAAATGTTTTTTTTCGCTTAAGTACACACAATAAATGTTGCTGCTGCTACTACTACTACTACTACTAATCATCATTTCTATAGCACTGCTAGATGTATGAAGTGCTGTACACATTATTTGCAGGTACTTTAACCCTAGTGGGCTCACAATCTGGCTGCCATGGGGAGAGGGAAATCTGCCCAAAAGGCTGTTGCCTGAAGCATCTGTAAGACCATTTCTACTCTACCAGGCATCTGGGCCTAACACCTTTCTTGAAGCAGCCTACTTGTAGTATTGTACCTGTTCCAGGATGAACTAGATAACATTTCTCTGCTAAATCAATTGATATTTCTTCTCTAGATTTTCCTTGTTTGTTTTACTCAAAAAAAGTTTTGATAATTTGTTGACTAACTGAAATATGATGTACCAGCCTTAATGAAAGAGGCAGTTTATTGATGTGATTTGGCAAGTGAAGATTAGCTTGATTCAATTTGTGTTATGTATCTTAGTATTTATTTTGTATATTATACTTTTTGTATCCCATCTAGAATTGTGGGATAGGCAGGACTATACATTTTAAAAGATGATAAATTAGTTGCGTCACCAAATTGCATGTTTTCACCACCTGCTGGTGATTAGAGAAATACCAAGGAGCAGAAGATAAATGACATTCAGTTTAGAGTGAGGACTGCTGTACAGGCTTCTGATTTGTCTTTGGATAATCTCCAGAAAATGTATGCGAGGCATTGGTATTACATAAGTATTGTCATACTGGGACAGACCAAAGGTCCATCAAGCCCAGCATCCTGTTTCCAACAGTGGCCAATCCACAAGCACCTGACAAGATCCCAAAAAAGTACAATATTATCTGAGGGTATTATCTGAAGGTGTAAATTATGGCAGATAGTCAATTTTTAGTGCCCTGCAGCCACTGCTTAAAATCTGAACACTGCAGTTCCAGGTATGATGTGAGATAGCATCTTTTTTTTTTTGCTATGGTTTAGTTTCTGTAGTGAACTGACATGTTCACTGTTGATAGAACATTAATGGGGAAATAAATGGCATCTTTTCTGCTTCAGATTTCAAACTTCATCCCAGGTGCTAGTTAAAGTGATAACAATATGTTAGTGCTCACCCCAGTTAGGAAGAAGCAACAAGTTCATTGTCACAAGTCCACATATTCATTACTTTATCTTGAGCGCTAGGCATCCCTGACAGATTTTAGTGATGCGGGTGAAAAAGTTTTTAGCATGTTCCAGTCATGGAGTTAATGAGAACATTTGTACTCAAGGTCTATATTAGAGGAGTGCACTTCTGGGATTATTTTTTTCTTTTAAAATAAGACTGGCTGAGTTTGATGTGACTAACTGTGGTAATAGTGACCTTAGTTTCCAGATTGTCAAGATGGTTTCTAGACTTTGTAAAGTTACTACTGTTCTAAAATGATTTAGGGGTCCGAGATTCTCATCCAGTTGGGATGGACATGGATTACCAGACTGCTCAGTTTCACCCTTTCCATCAAGCTTGCCTGCCTGGTTCAATGGATATGTGTAAGTATATGCTACAGAATATCTTTCTACTTTTAATAGTATTTTTCTATACTCTATAAAACTACCCTAACCATGTATTTTAATAGGCACCAGGGCAGTAAAATTGGGGGGTGAGGCTAAAAATGGTGAGTACAAAGTGGATGCTGATTTATGGGCAGGAACAACTTCCACCCAGCTGGATGCTAATAGAAAGGATATGAAAAATGGCCCCTAATGTGCATCAAAAGTCTCTTACTAGACACCTCTGCATGTAGAAATGAGAAACTTATTTTCATAAGTTTTCATGGAATGGGCATAGATGAGTGTTTGGTCCAGGTAAAATGATCAAATTTGCTTGCATTTTTGGTCTAGCAGTTTCCCCCATGCTCCTTTTGGGCTTCATAAAGCAGAACTTCTAGTGGGTTATGTTGGGAACTTATGTAGAATTGCCTGGCTTCACTCTTATGTTAATCTGTACCTAGTCCAGTGATTGCAATGATAGTCCTTGGCCAGGGGCCACAAACAATGGAATCCCTACAGAACCTGGTATTCATGCACCTAATTCTGGTTTCCTAGATGTGCTGAGCTGCCTCCTCAGTATCTCCAACTGGTCTAGGAATCAAAACTGTCTTTTGTACTACAATGCACAGCATTACTGCTGAGCTATGAGAACAGTTCAGCATTTCTCAATTTTAATGGAGAAACTCAGTGTTTTCTGTAAAAAGGAATGGAAGGGATTTTGGATTTAGCTTGCACCTTGATTTCAAGTGTAGCTCAAGGTGAGTTACATTTAGGTACAGTAGGTATTTTTCTGTCCCTTGAGGGCATTGTATCTGAGGCAGCGGAGGGTTAAATGACTTCACAAGGAGCTATAATGGTATTTTGAACAAGGCTTCCTTGGTTCTCAGCCCACTGCTATAACAATTAGGCTGCTGATCCTCCAATGTGAGATTTTACCTCCATGGTCACAGTACTCTATGGTTATAACTCAAGTGCTTTCAAAACTTGTTCTGTTAGAAAAGAAAAATTTTGCAAAGAATTATCAATCATGGTCAAACTATTTCCTTATTGTCCATAACAGACCAATCTAGTCAAGTGGATTACATCTTCCCTGCCAGCAAATAGATGGAGAAAAACAGTTCATAGCTGACTTAGCTCATCTTGGAGAAACACCGAAGAGCTGATGGTATTATCAGCCCCCTTTTGTCTCCAGCAAGTTGTGCAGACATGTGTTAGAGTAGTGTGTCCAAGCTATCTTCCCTGGTGGAATAGGATCCCAATCCAGCTCCTACTGGCTGATTTCCCTTGTCAACCAGGTACTGGTAAGTATGCTCCCAGGCCTTCTGGTTGAGCAAACTCACAGGACTCTGCCTTCTGCTGCTTCTAGTAGAGGAAGTACTGGTGAGTGTGTTCTCAGGGTTCCTGCCTTCAATTCAGCTATGTGATGTCTCTAGACCAAGTGCTGCTAAGAATGTTTTTGGAGCTCAGGCCTCCTGCTGATCAGGTTTTGACTTATAGCTGCCTCATTTAGAGCAGAGACAGGTAAATGTGTTCCCAGAATTTCAGCATTTGGCTCTGCACCTTGTAGAGCAGGTACTGGTAAACTTACTCCAAGGGCTTTGGTCTCCCAGTTAGGCAAACTCCCCAGGTTTTGCTCTGGTTGCCTCCGGTAGAACAGGTGCTGGTATGTGTTTTCCTGGAGCTCCACCTTCCTGTTGATCAGGTTCCAAGGTTTGGCTTTTGGTCGCCTCAGGTAGAATAGAGACAAGCTAAATGTGCTTCTAGGACTTTGACCTTCAGTTGAGCAGACTTCCAGTTTGGCTCATAATACCTTTGGTAGAGCAAATATTGGTTAATGTGCATTCAAGGCTTAGTTTTTAAGCTGCCTCTAGTAAATAGGTGCCAAATGAGTAGGACTATGCCCCCTCTTCCCCCCCCCCCTTCATCCTTCTGCTGCTCCCTGTTGTTTTAGCTTCTCTCTGCAAAAGAGCCCTTTCACTGGGAAGCCATTTTTGTTAACATTGAAGTGAATTAAAAAGAACATAGTGGAGTGTATGTACCAGGCCTTTTGTGAGAGAGATGCCTTGTGGGGATGTGGAGCTATTGTTCCTCAGACTGTATCTCTTCTGTTGTCTGTTCCCAGATGCATTCATATCTCCCTCTCCAACTGACATAGATGAGTCAGAATAGGATTGTTCTGGTCTGAAGGGCTCATCTTTAGCTTCTCCTGAGGGATCTTTGTGCCATGAAAAGGCAGTCTATTAAGGCACCTACTGAGTGAAACAACCTTCCTCTGAAGGGAATATCTCATTGTGTTAGTGTTTTCTGAAACCATAAACTTGTTCTTTTCGTGCTCCTTGCTTCCCCCGCTTCAGTCTATTTTGCAGACAGTTTCGTAGAAATAAGTTGGAGGCTGGCAATGCCTTAAGGTGAAATTAATAAATATAACAGAAACCTTCAAAATTAATTTAAACATAAATTATAACTCTCATTATTCATGTATAATATTTTTCTGGAATAAAATCCAATGAATTATAAAAAATGTTTTTATATATATATGTATTGTGCTCAGTTTTTGGTGTATTGCTGTGGACTTGATAATCCAAGCTTAGCAGGGACACCACCCTTACATCATGGCACATCCTACCTCCATCCTATTAATATTGTTCAATAGATGGGTAAAGTTCATATAAATAGTAAACTTGATGTTCAAGAAATGTATAAATAGCAGTTACTTAGCTTAAGTAGGACTGTGCTGAAAAAATCTTCTTCCTGCCAAGTTCTTGTCCACTGCAATGCTTTTTACAAAAAATCCCTCCGTGCAAAATATAAGACCAAAATGGTCACAGTTCAGCAATTTCAATTCCCTACATGGGCCATGTTTCGCCAAACTAATGGCGTCTTCAGGGGAACTGATCTGAAATACAGGTGAAAGATTTTAACAAACCTAGCATTTTATCTCATATCTAAAATATGTGCAAAACAATCTTACATAACCTAAAACTTAAAATATACACCAAAAACTGAGAACAATATTAATAGGATGGAGGTAGGATGTGCCATGATGTAAGGGTGGTGTCCCTGCTAAGCTTGGATTATCAAGTCCACAGCAATACACCAAAAACTGAGCACAATACATATATATATATAAAAACATTTTTTATAATTCATTGGATTTTATTCCAGAAAAATATTATACATGAATAATGAGAGTTATAATTTATGTTTAAATTAATTTTGAAGGTTTCTGTTATATTTATTAATTTTATAATTTGAAACCGTTTCTTTGAGAATACCCAGAATTACGTTTGGTAATGCCTTAAGGTGGCCAGGATAGACAAATTGTGTATTCTTTTCCCCAGAAAGAAGTAGTTAAGCTGCTTTTTGTTGGTCCACAATTCTGTTGCTGGGACGCACAACACTCGGGGACATCTGTGATAACAGGACTGGGTCTATGTATATTTGTCTTCCCCCCTCCCCCCGCCGCCCAGTTTGTTTAGTCCCTCTTTCTAAGCAGTGGTTGCATGACTGAAGACCTCTTAAGTCAAGTAACCCTTTGATGGTACAACAGGGTCTTCCTTTCAGATAACAGTATGGCTTGACCTTCCTGTGTGGGGAAATGGTTTCCAAATGGACCAATGCCAGGTGAGTTTTACATGGTGGAGGTCAGGGATGCTGAGGAGCTCTTTCATGAGGTAGCTCAGTGACTTGTACCAGTGCAGGTGTTACCACAGAGATTACAATTAAAGTTCTTGGGAGCTCCTACATAGAGCAGTAAGTGCTGCAAGTTTAGCCTTGTTGAGTAGTTTTTCTCTTCGTAAAGGGGTTATTACCTTCTAGTAGTCCTGGATACTTTAATAGGCTGAGTTTTCTCATCAAGCACCTTCCTTCTCTCGGTTGCTCATGAAAGCTGGTTCACCTTGGTCAATGCCCTTGTGGGCAGCTGAGCACTGGGCGTTTTCTTTCATGACAATGCCAGGGGGGTTTGTTACTGGGTTGTATGATGCTTATGGGTACTTACTTCTGTGTCATTTACAAAGTTGGCCATAGGTATGACAGTATTTGGCTGTTTGAATTAATCATAGTTTTGGTGCATGCTTCTTTATTATAAAGGGCCAAAGATTGACGTACTGTTTCCTCAAGGCACTCAGGATAAAAGTCACCGACAGCTCAACAGAACACTGAGAGGCCTAGGACCATTAGAAATCTCTCCCTATCTGTGGCATTGCCATGTTTTCTTTAGAGATTACCAGCTAATCATTTTTAGATGTCCTTCCAAAATGTGACAGCTTCAGATTCTATTGAACTAGCAGAATGAAAGCTGTAGACTGCCTACATTGGAAAGGATTCTGGGTCCTCTTATGTGATCAATTGGTCATGCATGGTAGGACAGAACAGGAGAGGTGTTTGGCTATGTTCTGGGGTTTTTTTAGATGCAGGAACCACTAGGATGGCCGATAATGTTTGGGAGGAGTGATTTATTTATTTATTTGCCCCTTTCCAGGCCTGTGGCATAAATGGGAGATCCCTTGTCTCCAAAAGAGAGGCCCATTCCTGGATTTCAGATCGTCTGTGTTCCATGTCTGTCCTTAGCAGACTCTGGGCTCTAAAATGTTGGCCATGAAGAAGTGCCTTATGTAAAGGTACACATTTCGTCACTCAAATTTTGCTCTCCTTTTTTGTGACCTCCATTCATGCAGAATTGCAATACCTTTCTATTCTAGGGATCTAAAATCTCACAGGCAAATGGCTTGCCACAGATTTTTCCTGAGGGAAAATGGAGTAGGGGATACCTCCTAATTACTTCTGTCCTCATCTGTGACCCTTGTAACTTAAAAGGAGTGTCTTTGTAAGGGATATCTGATGAGCTAACAGTGACCACTAGTAGGAAGGAAATAAACGTGGAAGTTGGATGCTGGCCTGGGGCGATCCAGGAGATGTTGGTCTGTACAGTATCACTGGCTGATAGGAACATGCTGGGAAGCCTTTGTAGCCCTCAGCTACTGGAGGATGTAAAACAACTTTGAGCTAGAACAGAATTTCCCTTGTGGCACCAAGCAATATGTATAATTGGCACAGTCTGTGTCAGCAGAGTTTTGTTTGAACAGATATCCTTGGCATCACAAAATATAAACGAACTAGAGCCGAACCCAAGGGAATATCCGGCAGACCGTATTTGGAATAACTTCACTAATCTAAGCACCGAAATAATAGCTCACGCACTCAGAAAATTCTCCTCCGCCCACTGCCAACTAGACACCTGCCCCAACTATATAATGACCCCCCTCCCCAATCAATATGTCACAGAACTCACAGACCACCTTAATTATCTTTTCAAAAAAGGCCCATTCCCACAGGACAGAGGAAATATCCTATTAACTCCCATCCCAAAAGACACCAAAAAAAAAAAGCAAAAGACACCTCGAATTCTAGATCGATAGCATCCATACCCCTAACAACCAAATTGACAGAAGGCATAGTCGCCAAACATCTAACAAAATACCTCACTGATTTCAACATACTGCATGAATCTAAATCTGGCTTCAGACCTCAGCACAGTACAGAAACAATACTAACCACACTCCTGACCAGATTCAAACAGGAAATAGCAAGGGGTAAAAACATCTTCCTACTCCAATTTGACCTATCAAGCGCATTCGATATGGTCGACCACCACATACTACTGAGAATCCCTTACAAGATAGGAATTACAGGAAAAGTACTCTCCTGGATCAAGGGATTTCTGACATCCAGAAAATACCAAGTCAAATCAAACTCAGATATATCTCCACCTTGGAAAGCAGAATGTGGAGTACCACAAGGATCACCGCTGTCACCTATATTATTCAACCTAATGATGACCTCACTGACTAAATCTCTATCCAAACAAGGCCTCCATCCATTTCTCTACGCAGATGACATCACCATCTATATTCCATTCAAACAGAACCCCACAGAAATCACCAAGGAAATAATAAACAGCATGACCACCATGGAATCCTGGGCATCGGCATTCAAGTTAAAACTCAATAGAGAGAAAACCCAGTGTCTCATTCTCTCGTCCCAATACAATAATGTTCCCCCCTCGGCAATTAACGCACAGGGTTCATCCCTCCCAGTCTCAGACCACTTGAAAATCTTAGGCATAACAACTGACTGCAACCTAACGCTAGAAAGCCAAGCTAAGAACATGACCAAGAAAATGTGCCACACTATGTGGAAGATCAAACGTATAAAACCTTACTTTCCCAGGGATTCATTCCGCAATATGATCCAAACCATGGTGCTAACCCATGTAGACTACTGCAATAGTATTTACGTAGGCTGCAAAGATCAAATCATAAGAAAACTACAGACAGCACAAAACACGGCTGACAGACTCATCTTCGGAAAAACATGCTTCGAAAGTGCGAAACCCCTCCTAAGAAGCGTACATTGGCTTCCTATTAACGCTTGCATAACATTCAAAATATGTACAATAGTCCACAGAATCATCTACGGACTTGCACCAGATTACATGACTGAACTTATCGATCTACCAGTAAGAAACGTGACGAGAACTGCAAGAACCTACCTAACCCTTCACTACCCCAATTGCAAAGGTATAAAATACAAATCTTCACATGCCACCAGCCTCTCCTTTATAGGCTCACAACTTTGAAACTTACTACCCAAAGACCTGAAACTCACAGAAAACTATCTACAATTCAGAAAAAAAACCTGAAAACACATCTTTTCAAGAAGTCTTTCCCCCTCTGGATCTGCCTAATCTCACACCACCATACATCATGAAAAAGTTCAGAAATGGAATACAATAATAACCTCTCTCACAATATGCTAATATATCAACTTAAGCGTTTATTATACTTCTGTATTATGTACTAGACTTCTACAAATCTAAATTTTGTATTCGCCTTTTTAGCAATATGTAAGCCACATTGAACCTGCCATACGGTGGGAAAATGTGGGATACAAATGCAGTAAATAAAATAAAAATAAATATGAGAACCTGCTAGTCAACCTGCTAAAACACCATGAGGAACAAGTTCTTCAATCAAAGGAAGAGAGTACAAATTGGGGAATTTTCATTTTCTCCTCAAAGACCTCTGTTGGAAAACCCCTGTCTGTTCTGTCTTATGGTTGTGTTTTCATAGGAATTCTTCTCAGTGTTATTTGCAGCCTTTAATATTTGCTAGGGAGGTCCATGTAGTGGATCTAGATTAGTTTACAGTCTCTGGGTTCAGCTTTACAGAGAAGTCAATGTTTCCTCTTGATGGTTCTATTCATTCCATCTGGTTCTTCTCCAGAGGACATTGGATGGAGGTCTAACTTGCACTTATAGGGCAGAGTTCATGGGGGATCATTTTCCTTAGGAGAGAAAAGCACGTGACACCCACTTGCCTGACACCAACCTTTCTCTTGGATTCTGCATTTAGGCAGCTTTCATCTGGAAATATAATATTTCTGCCTGAATTTAGAAACAGAAAAATGAGGGCAGATAGAAACTATATATGGCCTATCCAGTCTGCTTATCCATACCATCTATTATCCCTTATCACTTCCAATTGTAAGAAACTTGGGTGAGCACAGGGCTACTGTGCTGAAGTTGGGTATAGACCTATGTAGGAGTCCCATAAAGGAGACAAGATGTCTAAAGCATTCATCTCCTAGCAGAGTCAAGGAGGTTACTACCTCAGGCTGCACCTGTAGGAGTTTTTGGGTACCAGAGGGATGATGATCCTCTTGGGAACGGCACAGCAGTCCTTAGGTAGAGTATAAATCTCTTTCCAGATGATAATGGCAGGGTGCAGGCTTTACCTCTGTTGCATTCCCCTTGCTCAGCACTTAAGCTTGAGTGTTCAAGCTGGAAGAGAGTCCACCTTGGACACGAGTCCTCAGAGCTGTCATGGCTTCCTCTGTCCAGTCTAGATAGACCATGAGCACTTCCCACTTGAATGAACTGACAGTAAGGAAGGTGAAATTTAAACTTGCATATCCAGACCAGTCCAGAATCCACCACCCAGGGACAGATGAGATTAGACAGCAAGTACATTGTTTATTGGAGTTTTGGGATCAACTTTACCCTTGCTTTCAAGTCTTATCTCTGAGTTTCTGATCAAGGACTGAGTTTTCACTGTATTAGAAGCGCAAAAAAAAACCCATTTTGTTGTCTTGGATGGTTTGTTATCCTGGGTTCTTAACTTTGACAGATGTACTGAAGAGCATAAAGCAAGTATCCAACCTTCTATAAGGAAAGTGAAGTCATCTTTGAATTTTTTTTTTCTCCATCTGGTGGCAGTGGGACATAATCCACTTGTCTGACAGGACTTTGAGGAAAAGGAATTAATAGGTAAATTTAAGTTTTCATTTTTTAAATCAAACTTCTTGTTCAAACTTTTTTGAATATAGTATTAGTACTTTGGTATTTATGTACATTTTATGTAAATAACACATTCTTATCTTGATTTTAAGACTGACCTGTTTCTGAATTGGCCTTATGAAAATGTCTGAGCTTTAAATGGTTGAGCAAATTCTTTACAGAGCATTGTATCTAACAAATGCTTTTAGCTGATCAACTTGAAAATGTTGGATTACTAAACATTTATATAGTACTACAAAATATATAAGTTCAGATAAACGTGAGCTTTTCCCTGCTCTATGGTTCTTGCAATCTAGTCAAGACAGTTGAGTGTTTGGGGAGAATTACAGGAATTGTTTTAGATTGTTTGTTTTCCAGTTACCAAGAATTTTTTTTTAATATTTCAAACCTTTTTAGCTATCAGTTCTTCTTAAGGTTCCTGGTAGCCTTTCTCTCCCTCTCCCCACCAGTTAAAAGATATAAACTAAGATCAGGAATGCCTTGGTAGTTTGCATCCTTTCTATTCAGATAATTTTCCAACCTCCTGAGTTACTGAACTAATTATAGAAGCTGTTTTGTTTTTGCTAGCAGCTACATTTGGCACAGCATCCATGAGCATGCCAGCAGGGTTTGGAACACCTGCTGCCTACAGTCTTCCTACCAGCTTCAGTGGCACTTTCCAGCAGCCACCATTTCCAGTTCAGGCACCATTTTCTCAACCAGCAACTTTCTCTCAGCAGCCAAATGGTAAGGCCATGCATGTTTAGGGAGGTGTTTTTCATTAGAAATACAAAAGCATTAAAAAAAATAGTAAATCTAACATGTAGTGGAAATGTATATACCAAGGTACGGCAAAGCTCTGGTGCTAATACAATGAAAGAATATTGAGAGAAGCTGGGTTCACAAAAATATTTGGTCAGGAGAGTGCCAGTATGTTGGAACAGGACAAATGCTGATCTCTGTGGCAACAAAAATAACATTCAAGATAAACCACTTGTCATGAAAAGGTAGGAAATGGGCCTGCGGTTTCATATGACTGAGAGTATTTTTTAGCTGCCTACAAAAATATGTATAGTCGCTTTTAAATAGCGCTATAGCTTGGGTGTTTTAATGTCACCCAGAGACTGACTTTAGCATCAAAACAATGAGGATATACAGCACTTCATTATCACAATTACCTTGATCTGTAAATTTAGTACAGTACAAAACATATGAAATATTCAGAGAGGATACATTCTCATTCTCCTCCTCCTCCTATAGAGATTACCACCAACATAAATGATTTATTCTTTCTTTCTTTCTGAAGGTGCAGGTTTTGCAGTGTTTGGTCAGGCAAAACAAGTCATAATGCCATTTGGTCAGGTGGTGGCCCCTGGACTAACTAGTAATCCTTTTATGGTAAGTGAGATTTTAAGACCAGCTTTACCACCTCAGTGCCACTGGTGGGAGGCGGTATATCAAGCCTAATAAATGAAGTAAAGAGCATGAAAAGGCAAGAATAAGATGCAGTTTGGTAGCTTTTAAAATCATGCTTTGTGCTTAACATGAATTGATGTACACAAGCTGAAGTTAATGCATTTCTCTAGTCTTTATACTAGTCATTGGGGGTGCCTGGGCAATTTAGGTTTGGATTTTTGTTTATTCCTCGGCTTTTTCAGATCCAAAGTCAGGGCACCTTATATATTCAGGTACTCAAGTTGTTTTCCTGCCCAAACCCGACACAATGAAAGGGTGATGTGACTTGCCCCAAAGTCATAGTGTGAGTGGGATTGGAACCCTTGCTTCCCTGGTTCCTTAATCTGGTGCTCTAACTACTAAGTAACTACTTATTCCATGATGCCTTGGGTGATGCTGTATACTGGCCATTTTCTCTCTCTCTCTCTTTTTTTTTTTTTTTTATATTGTGCTGAAGGTAAATGCAACATACACCACACGGAAGTATAACGGTTGATGTTTTAATAAAGTAATATTGTTACTTTAATGGTGAATGTCATTGAGTTTGTTTTGAGATTTAAAACAAAAAAGGCTTTCCTTTATTTCCTCCACATTTGATTTGCAGTCTTCCATCACTAGATAGACTATTTATTGGTCAACAGGGGCTGCTGTAATAACAGCAGATGTCTCTCTCCATGTATGGACTTGAGCTTGTTGTCTCCTTGGGATGAGCAGGACAGTCCAACAGGGGATTCAAACCTGTATCCCCCTTACACTGCAGAACTTTGATTATAGATGTTTTGCTGGATTGAATGTGGCTATTTTTAGCACGCTGAAGATTTTTTTTTCTACTTTTCAGGCTGGTGGATCAACAGGACAGTTTCCAGCTGGAAGTTCATCAACGAATCCTTTCTTATAGCCTTAGATATTTTTATGTACAAGAACTCTTTAAGTGGTTACTTAACATCTCTACTCTTCTTGCACTGTTGTCTTGTTTCACTGATCTTAGCTTTAAATTCAAAAACTTGCAAAGCCTACATTTTGTATTAAGAAAGAATACAGAATGGAGGATGTTCTTTAATACTTTTTAACCTGTGACTTGGCAGAAAAGAACATAGCCGTATCGTGTATATTAAAATTGGCTAACATTAAGTTATTGCAGATACCACATTCATTATGCTGCAGTACTGTACATATTTTTTTCTTAGGAAATAGAGCTATTTGTGCATATCAGTATTTGTAACTTTAACAACATATTTCATTATGTTAAAAAAAAAAAATGTTACTGGGAAAATCAGCTACTTTAAGGTGCTGTTATATCTCCGGGAATGAATGATCAAAATCATTTTAATTGTAACTATTGGACATGTTACACTCAGTATGTGAGATTTTATTCATTTCTCACAAAAGAAAAAAAATGAAGGTTTTTGTTTTCTTGAACTATTCTATTTATAAGTACCTAAACTCTTCCATACTGTAGAAAGATTCCTGTCTGCATAATAAAGCTGATCATGTTTTGCTACAGTTTGCAGGTGAATAAATAAATATTAGAAAAGTGTGGTATGTGTTCATTGCAGATATGTAGGTCAGTAGTGTGTGAGATTTCATCTGAACAAAGTATAAAACTCACTTTTCCTGGGTGTGGTAGGCTCATTTGGTCCACTCATTTCACTCAGTTGTATCTGTCTGCTGTGTATCACATCTGTCCTGCTCTGTGGATATCTCTCTCCCTCTGCCAGTATGCTCCCTTTGTCTCTCATACATGCTTGAGAGTTTCTGTTTGGTTTTTTTTTTACCACTTCCAGATATCCAACCCATATGAAAAAATTGTTCTTAGAGGACAAGCAGGATGCTGTATGATGGGTTACATCATCCAATGGAGCCTGTGCAATATCCCTCTCAAGCTCAATTTTTAGAAGCTTTTTTGAAGCATTGCACCACACATATGCATATCTTCCTGCTTGCCACTATTGTGTGGAGCATGGTCTGTCTGTTTTTCCATGGAGTAGTATAGATGTGCTTTATAGTCTTCCTGTTAGCTTATATTGTGATTTGTCAGCTGAGGGATGTTTTTCCCACTTTGCTGTCACAAAAGAGAGGGAAAACAGCATACAAATACAATTAGGCAAACAAAAAAAGCAAACACTGGGCCTTCAGGATTGAGAAAAATGTAGTCCTTTAATATCACAAATACCGGACACTGGCCGTGTTTCGGCGTACAACCGCCTGCATCAGGGGTCTTCATTTACAGGGTCACCTTTAGTTCACTCTCAATGGATCAGGACAGCTTTTCATCGAGCTGTCCTGATGCATTGAGAGTGGACTAAAAGTGACCCTGTAAATGAAGACCCCTGATGCAGGCGGTTGTACGCCGAAACACGGCCAGTGTCCGGTATTTGTGATATTAAAGGACTACATTTTTCTCAATCCTGAAGGCCCAGTGTTTGCTTTTTTTGTTTCCCACTTTGCTGCCATTTGTCACTGCCACACGTAGCCTGTTTCTGTGGTATTTTCCCCTTAGGATTTTCAGCTCTTCTTTACTTTATATTTTCATATTTATGCCCTACATTAACCTGAAATAGACTCAAGTTTTATGTGGCTTGCAAATAAACAATGGAATAAAACATAATAATGTACAGAATATAACACAAATTACAATAACTTCAAGAAGCAAATTAATACATGTGCAGTAAGTAACCAGGGATTTAGACTATCTCAAGGACAAACAAAAAATTAAGGGTGGATAGGTGAGAGTATCATTAGTCAGGACTAGATGAGGGGGAAAAAAGGATGAAACGAAAATAAGAAAAGGATGTGGGTAAAGTTCAAATAGAGTTTTGTATTCAGAAAGGCCAGACTGAAGAAATGTGTCTTAAGAAGACTTCTGAAAGTTAGGTAATCATCTGTAAATTTGATTGATTTAGGAAGAGAATTCCAAATTTTAGTGCCTTGATAGGAGAAATTAACAGAGTGAATTGCTTTATATGTTACATTCTTACAGATAGGGAAATGATGAAGAAACAGCAGTATGAGGGGGTAATTCAGTAAGGTTATTCATATATGATGGGGCTTGGCCAAACAGAATTTTGGTGAATGAAAACACATAATTTGGAAAGATATTCTTTCTGTTGTTGGTAATCAGTGTAGTTCATATAAAAGAGGAATGGCTTTGGCAAAGTGAGGAGATCAATTACAGAAGACAAGCAGCAATTTTGAGCTGTTTGTAATTTTTTGAGAAGATCACCTTTAAGTCCAGCATCGATGGAATTGCAGTAGTCAAATTTGGTGAGGACAAGGAATTGAACCAAAGTATGAAAGACAGATTTAGAGAAAAATGGCCTCAATCTCTATAGCTTCCAAAGTGAGTGAAAGACATTCGAGGTCAACTTAGAGACTTGGTTTTCAAGGGTAAGGAAATGATCTATTGTGACTCCCAAGATTTTCATTGATGACTCAAGGCAGTAAGTTTTGCTCTTAATAGTAAAGTTACTAAAATTCATACGATGGTGAGGATGAGTTATTATTAGGAACTTTTATCTGTGTGTTAGTTTGAAATTAGAAGTCCTTGATTCTATAAATTTGTATCCCTAGATTAATCATGTGAGTTATGTCAAGTAATGCCTTAAAGAATGGGATATAAATGGTGACATCATCAGTATATATGTATGTCAAAAGACCATGTTTTTGTAAAAGATGACCAAGAGGAATCATCATAATGTTAAACAAGATAGGGGGAAAGGGGGGAACCCTGGAGGACCCCACAGCCAGGAGACTGGAAGAAATTACACCTGATTGATTGACTTGATATGACCTAGATATGAAGCCAGAAAAAAACATTTTAGGACAATTCCACAGATTCTGTAATAGTCAATAATATTTAAAAGAATATTATGCAACTGTATCAATGGCACTGGATAGATCAAATTGAAGTATTAATATTTTGTTGCCAAAACTTAATTCTCTCCTAAAGTTAGCAGAGAGGGTGGTAAGCACAGTTTCCATATCATCATGCTGATCAATCCATAGACTGGTGGGTTGTGTCCATCTACCAGCAGGTGGAGATAGAGAGCAATCCTTTTGCCTCCCTATATGTGGTCATGTGTTGCCGGAAACTCCTCAGTATGTTCTCTATCTCAGCAGGTGGTGGTCACACACAGCAGCAGCTCTGGCTAGGCCTCCAAGCCTAATTTTTAGGATTTGTTGAGTGCCTGGGGTTGAGGGCTCTTCTTGAGCAAGTGCAAACCTGGTGGCTCCAGGTCCCTCCTTTTCTCCACCCTCCCGCTGGCTCCGTTAAAAAAAAAAAAAAAATTTTGGACGTCCTTAAGGGCGTTTATTTTGACGTTTATTTAAACGTTTATTGCAGCTACTCACTGGGACACCAGGTCGTTACAGCTCAGAGCGAGAAGCAGGTAATTTTTACCTTTTTATAGCGGGCAGGGGGTTTCCTGATTGATCTTCACGTGGCCTATGGCGTCGGAGGGCGAGGGCGCGAAGAATCGCTTCCCGGACCGCGTGTGTGCTTCTAGCGGGGATGCGGGGGTTTTAAAGTCTGATTCGCCCTTGTTGGGTGTCAGTTTGGAGGCCGGTCAGGGTCCCGGGTCTTCCTCCGGCGCAGCGGTTTTTCCCGCCATAAACGCCCATCCCCCGCTGCTCGCCTCCGCCATCTTGGCCGGCCACTCTGCTCGGACGGCTTCTTCTTGGGCCGCCCTTGAGCTGGGAGATGTTCATGCCATGGCCGCCCTTGATTTGGGCGACGGCAAAAAAGCGACTAAAGTTAAGCGCTGTTCTTCCCGCGCGGCTCCTTCGCGGAGTGTCGCGCCGGACGCCATCTTGGATGCGCAGCATGTTGCTCCCCCGCTCTTGCGCGCGCCGGTTGAGGGTGCGTCTAGGGCTGTGGCCCAGGCTGCTGAAATACACAGTCTGGGGGGTTTCTCCCCCGAGTTTATTTTGCTGCTGCATCAGGCTTTCCTTATGCAAAACGCTGCCCCTTCTCCCTTGTCCGATAACTGGGTTGAGGCCCCCGGAAGTAAACGCCCTCGGGTGGATTCCCAGGCCTTAGAGGACGCTGTTTCCTCTGATGTAGATGAGGGCAGCGTATCTGAGTTCTCCGAACGGTCCTTTGGGGATTCCTTGGAGGAGACGGATGCCCGCTCGGATGGAGCGGATGACCCCTCTGCAGCGCGGATCTTTCGCTCAGAGGATTTGCCCAACCTGTTACTGCAGGCCATGAGCATTTTGAAGATTTCCTCGCCAGAGGACGTCTCTCCCTCAGCCCCTGTTGGCTCTGCCATTATGCTGGGGACGAAGCGCCCGCCTAGAACCTTCCACGTGCATGATGCCATGCACACCTTAATTTCGGCTCAATGGGATGTCCCGGAAGCGAGCCTCAAAGTGGCTAGGGCTATGTCCCGCCTCTATCCTTTGCCTGAAAGTGAACGTGAGGCCTTTCTTTGGCCTACCGTGGATTCTTTAATCACTGCGGTGACTAAGAAGACGGCGTTGCCGGTGGAACGGCCCTAAAGGACGCCCAAGACAGAAGATTGGAAGTGGCTTTAAGGTCATCCTTCGAGGCGGCTGCCTTAAGTTTGCAGGCCTCAGTTTGCGGCTCCTATGTGGCCAGGGCGTGCCTGACGATGGTGCAGCGGGCTTCCCCCTCGGATCCTTCCTTGAGGGCTGACTGGCCGGCCCTGGAATCGGGCTTGGCTTATTTGGCAGACTTACTGTATGATGTCTTGAGAGCCTCGGCTAAAGGCATGGCTCAGACAGTCTCTGCGCGGTGCTGGCTTTGGCTGAAACATTGGTCTGCAGACCACGCCTCTAAGTCCCGCCTGGCTAAGTTGCCTTTTAAAGGCAAGCTGCTCTTTGGGGTCGAGCTGGATAAAATCGTGACCGATCTCGGCACGTCTAAGGGCAAGAGGTTACCAGAGGTCAGGGCTCGGGCCAGTGCTCGCCCCGGCATCTCCAGAGGACGGTTTCAAGAAGCCCGTCGGTACCGCCCGGGCAAGTCGGGCTCCTCTGCCCCCTCTTCCTTCAAGCAGCATTCCTTTCGCAGAGACCGCCGTCCCGGAGGTACGCCCTCCGGTCCTCCCCCAGGGTCTCGTACCCAATGATGGGGTCCTGGTCCATGGCCCAGTGCAGATTGGAGGACGCCTGTCCTCGTTTCTGGGCGAGTGGACCAAAGTAACTTCAGACGCTTGGGTGCTGGAAGTCATCAGAGACGGCTACAAGTTAGAGTTCTGCCGACCCTTAAGAGACGGGTTTGTACTCTCTCCCTGCAAGTCTCTGGTCAAAGCTGTGGTAGTGCAGCAGACCTTGGACAACCTGATCCGCCTGGGTGCGGTCGTTCCGGTGCCAGAAAATCAGACTGGCAAGGGACGTTACTCCATTTACTTTGTGGTACCAAAGAAAGGAGGTTCTGTCCGGCCTATCCTCGACCTCAAAGGGGTCAATCGGGCCTTGAAAGTGTGGCACTTTCGCATGGAGACTCTCCGCTCTGTTATAGCGGCAGTGAAGGCAGGAGAGTTCTTGGCTTCTTTGGACATCAAGGAAGCGTACCTGCATATTCCCATCTGGCCTCCTCATCAACGCTTTCTGCGTTTTGCAGTCCTGGGCTGACACTTCCAGTTCAGAGCCCTCCCTTTCGGGTTGGCTACTGCTCCGCGGACCTTCTCCAAAGTAATGGTGGTCATCGCGGCCTTCCTGCGAAAGGAAGGAGTACAAGTCCATCCTTATCTGGACGACTGGTTGATCCGAGCCCCCTCTTATGCAGAGTGCGGCAAAGCTGTGGACCGGGTGATTGCTCTTTTGAGCTCCCTGGGGTGGATCATCAACTGGGAAAAGAGCCAGCTGCGCCCGACTCAGTCCCTGGAGTATCTGGGAGTTCGATTCGGCACCCAAGTGGGCAGAGTGTTCCTGCCAGACAATCGGATTGTCAAGCTTCAGGCTCAGGTGGACCAGTTCCTAGTAGCCTCTCCTCTTCGGGCTTGGGACTATGTGCAGCTGTTGGGCTCTATGATGGCCACGATGGAAGTAGTGCCCTGGGCCAGGGCTCATATGAGACCACTACAACACTCTCTGCTGCAGCGCTGGACTCCGATGTCGGAGGATTATGCTGTGCGCCTTCCCTTGGACCCAGCAGTGCGCAAGGCGCTGAGCTGGTGGATGCAGACAGACAAGTTGTCTGCAGGAATGCCTCTGGTGACCCCGGAGTGGATTGTCGTCACGACGGACGCCTCTTTGTCGGGCTGGGGAGCCCACTGCTTGGGAAGGACCGCACAGGGGCGCTGGTCTCCTGCAGAGGCAAAGTGGTCTATCAACCTCCTGGAACTCAGAGCCATTCGGTTGGCGCTTTTGGAGTTCATCCCGGTACTGGCGTTGAAGCCAGTACGGGTCCTGTCGGACAGTGCCACGGCTGTGGCCTATGTCAACCGCCAGGGAGGTACCAAGAGCGCCCCTCTAGCCAAGGAGGCCATGAATCTATGCCAGTGGGCGGAAGCGAACCTGGAACAGCTGTCAGCGGCCCACATTGCCGGAGTCATGAATGTCAAGGCGGACTTTCTCAGTCGCCATACCTTGGAGCCCGGAGAGTGGCAGCTATCTGCTCAGGCGTTCTTGGACATCACGAAGGGCTGGGGCCAGCCGAGCCTAGATCTGATGGCGTCATCGGCCAATTGCCAAGTGCCGCGCTTTTTCAGCAGAGGACGGGACCCTCGATCTCTGGGAGTAGATGCGCTTCTCCAACAGTGGCCGACACAAGAGCTTCTCTATGTGTTCCCGCCCTGGCCCATGTTGGGCAGGGTGCTAGACCGGGTGGCAAAGCATCCGGGCTGGATAATCCTGGTGGGTCCGGACTGGCCCAGACGTCCCTGGTATGCGGACTTGATCAGGCTCTCAGTCGACGATCCTCTGCGGCTGCCAGTGGAGCAGGGCCTGTTGCATCAGGGTCCCGTGGTGATGGAGGATCCCTCCCCCTTTGGTCTTACGGGCTGGCTATTGAGCGGCAGCGTCTGAGAAAGAAGGGCTTCTCAGACAAGGTCATCGCCACTATGCTGAGAGCGAGGAAGCGCTCTACTTCTACTGCTTACGCTAGGGTTTGGCGTATCTTTGCAGCGTGGTGTGAAGCAGGCTCCCTTTCTCCCTTTACTGCTCCAATTTCTTCAGTGTTGGCATTCCTGCAAGAAGGTCTGGAGAAAGGCCTGTCGCTCAGTTCCCTTAAAGTCCAGGTAGCGGCTCTGACTTGCTTCAGGGGCCGCCTGAAGGGTGTTTCCCTGGCTTCGCAGCCAGATGTGGTGCGCTTTCTCAAGGGAGTTAATCACCTGCGCCCTCCTCTGCACTCAGTGGTGCCTGCGTGGAATCTCAACCTGGTCCTAAGAGCCTTGCAGAAGCCGCC
The DNA here is from genome assembly GCF_901765095.1 of Microcaecilia unicolor. Lineage (NCBI taxonomy): Eukaryota > Metazoa > Chordata > Amphibia > Gymnophiona > Siphonopidae > Microcaecilia > Microcaecilia unicolor. The sequence continues at coordinate 170,022,269 of NC_044040.1, forward strand.
TTTTGAACCCTTGTCGAGGGCATCTCTGAAAGACCTGACGTTGAAAGCAGTCTTTTTGGTGGCTATCACTTCAGCCAGAAGAGTTTCCGAGCGCCAGGCGCTCTCATGTAGAGAGCCTTTTCTGCAGTTCACTGAGGCAGGAGTGACTATTCGCACAGTGCCTTCCTTCCTGCCCAAGATAGTTTCTCGCTTCCATGTGAATCAGCAGCTCTGTCTCCCTTCCTTTCGTAGGGAGGACTACCCAGAGGAATACTCTGCTCTCAAATATCTGGATGTGAGACGTGTCATCATCAGATACTTGGAAGTGACCAATGATTTCCGGAAATCGGATCATCTGTTTTTCCAGTTTGCAGGTCCTCGTAAGGGTCTGCAGGCTGCTAAGCCTACAGTGGCAAGATGGGTCAAGGAAGCCATTGCGGCGGCTTATGTGGCCGCGGGGAAGGTGCCGCCTATCCAGCTGAAGGCTCACTCCACTAGAGCTCAGGCGGCCTCGATGGCAGAGGCCGGGTCCGTCTCCTTGGAAGAGATTTGCAAGGCGGCAACTTGGGCTTCGGCCCATACCGTCTCCAGGCATTACCGCTTGACTGTGGCTGCTTGGGCGGAGGCCCGGTTTGGAGCTTCAGTGTTGCGGTCAGGGATTTCTATGTCCCGCCCTGGGTGCGTACTGCTTCGGTACATCCCACCAGTCTATGGATTGATCAGCATGATGATATGGAAGGTAAAATTATGTATCATACCTGATAATTTTCTTTCCATTAATCATAGCTGATCAATCCATAGCCCCTCCCAGATATCTGTATTGGTTATATTCTGGTTGCATTTCAGGTTCAAGTTTAGTCTTCAGTTCCTGTTCAGGAGGACTTCGTTTTCAAGTTTTTCAATGGATTCTTCAAGAGTTGAGACGAATTTGTGTTACAGTGAGCTGCTGCATTCCTCTCCCCTCCGTTTTACGGGGCTGGATTGAGACTTAAATTCTGCCGGCGCTCCCTCCCGCTTCGTGCGGCAGTAGGGCAGTTTTGTACCCTTCCCGCTTCGGCGGTGTTAGGGTCAGTCAGCTCCTCCCGCGGTTGCGGTTGCAGGATAAGCCAGATCTCCCCGCATCGGCGGGTGTGGTGTCCCTCCCCAGCTCCGCAGGGATGAGCTGGATGGATTCCCCTCCCCCACTTGTGTGGGGATGAGCTGGGTTAATTCCTCTCCCCCGTTTCGGCGGTGGTGAGCTGGGCAGAGTGTCCCTTCGTGGGTGTTATTCTCTAAGTGCTGAGTCCTGCGGATGGAGCTTGGATATCGACATACTGAGGAGTTTCCTGCAGCACATGACCACATATAGGGAGGCAAAAGGATTGCTCTCTATCTCCACCTGCTGGTAGATGGACACAACCCACCAGTCTATGGATTGATCAGCTATGATTAATGGAAAGAAAATTATCAGGTATGATACATAATTTTACCTTCTGTACTGTAAGAGGGCCTAAAATCAGATTGTGAGCTATGCAAAATGGCATGAAGCTGGAGATATTCCATAATTTGGTGCATGCCAAGTCCTTCCATTACTTTAACAAAAAGAGGAATTGAGGCCACTGGTCTACAGCTGGAAACTAAACTTAGGCTGGTTTGGGTATTTTTAGGTATAAATTGCCATTGTCAGAGGGAAAGAAACTTGAGACAACATCAAAGTAAGATTTGAGTGCAAATGATGTATTAGGAGCTGACTAACTGATAAGCAGGGCACATATCAAGCAGACAGTGTGAATTTGCATATTTACATAACTCATGATTGGCCCGATCAGTAGTAATTGGATGGAAAATGGACCAGATTCTGCTTGAGAATGAGGCAGTAAAGGATCATATAAATAGAGGAAATAGTCTATAGATGAAAGGGTATTATTAAATTCTAGGCTGATTTATCTATTTTTTGTTTAAAATCAGTAGCCAAGTTGTCGTCAGTAGGTGTGGGATTGGTTGAAATGGTTATTAGTTGAGTGTCCAATAAATTTCCTTGGGTTGACTACTGTAGCACCAATGAATTTGGAATAATAGGAGGTTTTTGCTTTGGAGATCATACCTTTGCAGATTTTCAAAAGTTTTTTTCCCAAGTGATCCATTGTTCAGTGTATTTGACCTTAGCCCAAACTCTCTCCTGTCTCCTGCATATATGTTTCATTTGTAAAAAGATCATCATTGAACCAAGGAGATAATTGGATGAGATTTGACAGTCACAGATGCAATAACATCAAGGATTGCTTTATAAGTATCATTCCATTGCTGGATGAAATTCAGGGAAGGGTTTGAGATAAGTAATGCACTGAATAACTCATTGGACCAGAATTTTAAAAGGCCAATTTTACCTCTAGTTTTAAAGGAATGTAACAATTTTTGGTATTTAGAATGACAGTTTCCTTCCAGTGCAATTAAGAAAAAAAAAAGACTCCTGTGATCTGACCAAGGTATTAGGGTCCAATGAAAATCTGAGATGAAAAAAAGTAGTTGGGTCTGTAAATTTTTTTGCTAATATATCAAAATGATGACCTTTAACATGAGCGGACATTCTGTTGAAAAGCGAGAACTGCCAACCATTAAGGAATTCTAGGAAATTGTTGGAATATTGGTAATGTTTTTAAGATGATGATGTTAATAATTGCATTGGAGATGAATTCAGTAAGGTCAGTCTCAACTATTAGGAGGATGATAATAACATTAAAAGGTGGCATATAGGTTTAAATAAAGAATCACAAGATGTAGAACAAGTAGCAGTTTCCAGATTTAGGAGATTGGAATTCAGAGATTGTTTTTACCTAAGATTTATAGATGATAGCTAAACTACCTCCCCCCCCCACTTTTTTTTTTTTTTTATAGCCCTAGGGAAATGAAGACCAGAATAACTGGGTGGGCATACATCTAGAATAACAGGCTAATCTTCTATGTGAAACAGAGTTTCAGAGATTATAACAAAATCAAATTCAGCATCTATTATCCAGTCTTTACTAATTACAGCTTTGGTAGCAACTGAACGAGCATGGGCATAACCAGAGAAATATAAGAACAAGTAAAGTTGCTCAACCATGGGACTTTAGTCAAGTGGCATTTATTACAAAAGTTTTTGGAGTTTTTTTTTTTTTTTTTAAGTATGATGTTTAGTAGAAGGCACAATGTTTGGATCATTGAGACTCAAATAGCTAGGAGCAAAACCAGAGGGATTTGTTTGGTGATAAGTTGGTAACTAATAAGGATAATATCTGGTAGAATACATCACTGGGATAGCAAAATAGGAATCAAACCCATTAGTAGAATGAAGTGTCCAGATAGAATGAGAAAAGAAATTAAACAATATAGCAGGACTCTTAGCATGCTGTAAGGAATACTTTGAAACAATCACTCAATGTCTGTGTGACGTCAAAAGTGTGATAAGCATAATGAAAACAAAATTTAAAAAAAAAGCAGTTGTGATTATATTATTCAGCTAAAAGAATAACAAACCTAAAAGGGTGAGAATATAGAGAAGACCTCCAATAGATGTATGAAGGCATGCACTAAGGGACATTCCCTTTAGGTGTACCCCTTTGGTGTGATGCCTCAGAGGTGGGCTGGTTACTGTGGCCACTCCAACTGCTTCCCCTATGGAAGCAAGAGTGACAGGAAACAGCTATGAGTTCAGTCAACAAAACTGCAGTGATGTTAAAGCCCTAGAGAGTGTGCAGGGAAGAAGCGAATCAAAATTGCTCAGTTCAAATTTCACAGTGCAGGGAGGATTCCAGTGCCTCAGAGGTGGGCTGGTTACTATGGCCACCTCTGCTGATGTTGGCAACCACTCCCACTATGGAAGCAGGAGTGACAGGAAACAGTTGTGAGTTCAGTCTGTGAAACTGCAGTGATTTGAAAAGCCCTAGAGAGTGTGCCGGGAAGAAATGAATCCAAATTGCTCAGTTCAAATTTCACAGGGAGGATTCCAATGCCTCAGAAATGGGCTGGTTACTAAGGCCACCTCCTGCTGATGGTAACTGCTCCCACTATGAAAGGAGCAACGGGAAGCTTTCCATGGCCCACTAGGCCCTCTTAGGTTTTGAACAGTTGGCCAGGTCAATTCATAATAGTCATTTGATTTCATTGCAGCTATTTTTCCGTGTGTCCCAGCAGAAAGCGCCTTTTAAAAAGTATACCCGGTGCAGTAGGACCATGTCCATCACAAATACCTATAACTGGTGCCTGAAACTCAATCATGATTCTTCCTCTTGTAAACTGTTGGGAGATCTCAAGGATAGGGATCAGAGTTTGTGAAGCAGTGCAAAAAGATTTTAGGCACTGAAAACTCTGGTCCATTGGCATCAACATTTGGGCACATTGGTCCCCATGGTTTGGGAACCTGCATCAGACACTAAGGAGGCATCAATATTGAGAGTGTCTGCCTCCCTCAATCCAGTGTGCAGAGGGGCCATTGGGATCGGGCATCCTTCGATTTCCTTTCTTTCCTCCACCTCCTGCAGAAGAGGGAAAGCTTTGTTGTTGTCACCACTGAGGGATGGATGCTGATGTGGGATGCTGGGCTAAGGCCAAGGCACACCAGCATCACTCCCCTCTTGAAGCACAGTGCCAAGGGCACCAAAGTTGCCAGTACTCTCAAAGTGCTCTCCTTGGCATTAGACAGGTTTCAGGCTTGCAGGTGGTATGTAAGCCCCCTAGTGGCTGGTTCATTGTATTAGTGGTGTACATCCATATGGTGTATTCACATAACCATATGCATAGCAGCTGAATATCACCATCTGTCAGTAAAGTTAAGCAAAACATCCACATTCTGCCCTGGTGCTATCTGAATGGTGCCAAAGTAGTCTGTAAGAATAGCGGTAGAAGCCTCTATGCAAATGCTTATGAATACCCAGCCTTATGATTTTATTGTAATATTGAATTGTTAATATAAGGTGTCATTGCAAATTACCTGAAGCTTGGTGATAAATTGATTACATTAACCTACAACTTAATGTACTTTAAATGTTTAAAGTGTGTGAAATGAATTTTTAAAAGCCCAAAAATTGGGGAAGAAGCCAAATAAACTGAAAATGTTTTCAGTTTGCACGTTATAAACTCACGTTATAAACTGCCCAAACCTGGTCCAGGAGGCATCTCAGCCAGTCAGGTTTTTAGGATATCCACAATTAATATTCATAATGTTGTCTAAGGTATCATTCAATAAATAGTTGCACTAAATTCATACAATATACTCAACAACTATTGCATTTATATTTATCTTTATTACATCAATTAATCTCATAAACCTAACAATTATTGTCTAAAATCCCCATATATCTACCATTCATTCATTCATCCATTCACTCTAATTCACATTTATAAAACTAATATCAAAATATCAAACTCTATAACATTAGAACACCCGGAATAATAGAATCACTTATAATCTTGTAACAAAATGTTTTGCTTTCAATAGCAATACTGGTGTGAAACTTGTAAATTACACTGACATTCAAAGCACTTATTCTTCATTACGATCTTCTCTTGATCTATTGATAACCTGCTGTGAACTCTGTTACCATGTGAAAATTAGTCCATTGATTAAATCAATTGTCCACCACAGCAGGTTAAAACAAAAAGTTACATTCCATCGTAAACCACAACTGATTTACTATGTGCTGTAGTATTGAATGACAGTAGTTCCATTCACCGTGACTCCACTCTTCACGGGACTAATGTGAATCTTTTCCTTGACTTTCAAACTGCTTCACTGCAGCTGTCCTCTCATTTGTTTACTGAAACACTTGTACACGGACCCTACACGATCGTGTTTCGCAAATTATGCGTCTTCAGGGGTCAGTAATCTATGTAAACAACAATAATAGCATACATTTGTGTTTCACAAACAATATTACAATCCTTTTAAAAACCAGTATTATAAACTCTTACCGGCTCTACAGGTGGCCAAGCATTCAACAATCCTGGATGTGCCGGTGGTAACGCCTCAAAAGACGCCCACACATGCGCATACCAAGGCTTCACGGAGACTGAGTTTAAATACCCTCTCACAAATTTAACAATCCTGGATGTGTCGGTAGCAACGCCTCAAAAGACGCTCACACATGCGCATACCAAGGCTTCAAAGGGACTGACTTTAAATACCCTCTCACAAGTTTAACCACTCTACTTCTTTATTTAACCCGTAGGGGCTTACAGTGTTCCAAAGGTAAATTAGCCTTTGTTCTTTTCGCAATAGCATGCGAGGCACATTACCTCCTCTTTCAAAACTAATTTGACTCAAAACTACAAAGCGAAGATCCTGAACTTCATGTTTGACATCCACCCAATGTGAAACCAATGGAGCTTCCATTCGTTTAGTACGGAGATTACTGAGGTGCTGTGCTATCCTAACTTTGATCTTTTTAGTAGTCAATCCAATGTACCATAGTTCACAGGGACATTTTATGCCATACACACAATTTGTAGTATTGCAGTCAGTGTGAGCCTGCAAACGATATATTTCACTACCTCCACTACATGCAAATTTCTCTCATGAATATTCATTGTGGATATCCTGAAAACCTGACTGGCTGGGGTGCATCCAGGACCAGGGTTGGGAACCACTGCCCTAGATCCTTTTTCCTGATTCACACAAAAACTGCTTGAATATCTTCTCCATTTGAGTCAGGTCTTAACTCCATTAGCATCCACTTTTCTGCAGTTGGCACTTACCATCACAGAATAGAAGATAAACTCATCTCTGCACAGCCCTTAGTTGTTCAATTCATGCAAGGCTTCCGTCTATTGAACCCTCCTATTAAAGCCCTTATAGTATAACAGGACCTTGACCACTGGATGCCTGTCACCTGCAGTATCTGACCTGGAAAGTTGTTTTTTTTTTATGGCTGTCAGTGAGCTCTAGGCCTTAATAACAGATCCATATTACGCAAAAGTTTTCAACTTTTCACGCCTTGTTCACGCACACACATTCATAGTTCCTTCATAAGGTATTTTTACCCTTTTACCTGTCTGTTCTACCAACACTTTTTTTCAAAAACTTCATGCCTATGAGGGTAAAAGTGCACTTCTCACTTTGGACTGCAAGATAGCCTTGGCCTTCTCTGTGGAGCGGACTAAAACCAGTCCCAGCTTTTTGTTTTGCTTGATCCTATCAAGATGGGAGCTACTATTGGGAAACACAACTTGGCTGGTAGACTGCATTTCCTTTACTTATACCCAGGCTGCATAACTAACCCACTTGGTAGCCTCCATTGAGGATATTACAATGTAATCTTTAGTCCACACATTCACATATTATTACTGTTTGGAACAGGACTCACGACACAATCAGTTTGGTCAGTTTTTCAGAATCTATTTGGTGTCTAGAATCCAACTGTAGCTTCCAGGCCCATTTCTTTCCGTTCTGAGCTGCCTTTAAAGAACTGAAGGAATGTAATTATAAGTTATAGCCCTTCCCTATTTTTGTTCAAGATAGTTAGGTATTTCCATGAATAAGAATATAGCAGCCTGTTTGTCCTTGGAGAAAAGTTACCAGTAATAGGTGTTCTGAGGACAGCAAGATACATATTCTTACATACTCACCCACCTCTCCTTGGAGCTTAATTCTATAAGCTATATATATTAGACTGACCAGGTCCTGTGCAATAGTGGCAAGCTAGAAGATACACACATACAAAATTAACACTTCCAAAAGCTTCTAGAAAATAAGCTGGGGAGCTTTATCATGCAGGCTCCATTGGATGACATCGCTCATCAATAAGAATATGCAATTTGCTATCCTCCAGAGAATATCTGTTATAGGTGAGTAACTTTTTCTTTCATTTCCTTTGAGCCTATCACCCTTCAACTTCATATGATGATGATGATGATGACCCCTTGCCCTAACACTTTAGTTCTATGGAAAATATTGCCATTGGTATGGAATTGAAATTTGCTCAATACTTAAAGTATTTGTATCACATCTCCCCTTTCCCTTGTTTCTTCTAGAGAATACATCTTTGGTTCCTTAATTGTGTACATACTGCTTATAGTGCAGGGCCCACAACATTTTGGTGGTCTTCCTTTGAACTGCCTCTAACTTACCTTGTTAAAACAAGATGCAGATGTGGTTGCTGTTGCAATGTGCTATGAATCGTGAAAATTTAAAATGAGTGCCTATAGCCAAAAAAGTTAAGGTGTCTTTCATCAAACCAAAAAGGTTTTCTATTTTCTTTCATTTGAATTTGTCTGATCTTTTAGACCCCCCTTTTTTGTTCTCTGTATAGTTCAGATCTTAAGGTACAAAGGGGCTCATTTCAAAACAGGGGAAAACATCCAAAAAGCAGCTGATGGCTTTTTTTCCCCCTAAAATGTCCAAATCACTATTTTTGAAACCTATCTTTAAAACTAGTTTTCTATGCAGTTCATCTGCAGTGCATCCAAATCACAAGAGGGTATGTTGGGAGCAGGATTTGTGCATTCCCAAAAACTTGGATATGTTTATGCTATACTGGAACAAATCAAAAACATCCAGGGCTAAAAGACATTTTGGTCTAGAGCTATTTCAGTCATGACCAAGTCACAAAAAGGTGCCCTAAATGTCCACAGCAGAGATTAAGGCATGACCCGTCCACCAGTACTGACCCCCCTCCCACACCCCAAAGATGTGAAAGAAACAGTACATGCCAGCCTTTATGATGGCTTCAGATGTTATGGCCAGGCCTATTACAGCAGCAAGTGGATCTCTGGAGTAGCCTAGTGGTCTGTGCAGTACACTGTAGAGAAAGGGACCCAGGCCCATATCCCACTCTTACTCTTGTGGAAACTGTAAGACCTAAAAAAAACCAAACAAACCACTAAAAAAGTATTGTACCCACATACCGGTGACACCTGCAGCCTTAAGGGCTATTGTAGTGGTGTATAGTGGGTTTTGGAGAGCTCCCTATAAATAATAAAAGTAACAGTGAGATATATACCTGGGACCTTTTATGTGAAGTCTACTGCAGTGCCCCCTAGGAAACCCCACTACTCTGCTGAGATGTCTTTTTGTTTGGTTTTTAATAATGTCACAAAAGAAAAACGCACTGAGCACAAAACGTCTAGGAAATGGATGTTTTTCTGGTTTGAAAATTGCTTCCATTTTTGGACATTTTCAGCAAAATGTCCAAAATCAGATTTAGATGTCATATCGAAAATGGCCCTCCACATTTATTACTATATATGCATAGTGTATCTGCACATTTTTCAACCTCTGTTCTTATTTTTACTGTTTAGCCAACAGGAACCTCTATTCCCTAAAGTAGAGAGAGAGCACTATAATTTGAAATCTGTGAGAAACACTCGTGGTCAAATTTAAACTGTATCTTTAAAAATGATTAAAGTGTTTTCTTACTACTTCTGCAAAATGTGGGAACGGAAGAATATGCTACATTAGAAGGGTAGCAAATCAGTTTGGTTTTTAATCTTGACCAGCATAAAACAAGTAGAAGCTACACCTACATTAGACTGTGGGCTTTTGATATTATATATATATATATATATATATATATATATATATAAAGCAAGTTTTGAAGATGGTATTATTCAGTTAAACTAACCTGGAACATTTTGTTTATTGGTGAGGTCACCAATAGCAGAAAAATTCTAACTTACCTTAGAAATAAGGGTTTTTTTTTCATATATTTGAAATGGTATTTTACAGCAATTGCAGAGATGGGTGGTAGTTTTTCATTTGCTAGTCACTGGTTTCGCTTGACTGCTTGCATCACCCGCAGCACACCAGTAACAGTTTAACACTTAAAATGCATTTGAATGACACTTCCCTCATAACTTTGGTTTGATTCCTAATCTTTGCAAGATCACAGATACTGGTAAATCTGGTATGGGAATAGTTAGTTCAATGGGATGCTTCTTTTACAAACTCCTCAGATGACCTTTAAACTTAGGACATGTGTACTCTCAAAATCCAAAGCTTGATTATCTCGGTCCATTTGTTGCATTACTAGAGACCTAATGCATGGTCTCTCAGAGCTGCTAAAGATATGTTTTGGGGTTTTTTTTTCTGGGGGGGGGGGGGGGGGGGGGGGGGGGGGGGGTTGTCATTGTTTTCCTCCTAGCTACTGTTTTGTATTTCAGGATGTGTCACCAACTCTTCCATATTCTACTCTGTACTTAAGCCTTCTATTTGTGAACGATTGGGAAGCTATGGAAATGGCCTCTGGTATTGCTTTTTTTTTTTTTTTTTTTTAATTTACAAACAACGCCTTTTAGTCTTCTGAGACTGTACCTGAGCTCAGTTTAGAATAGCTTTCCTCAGAATGTGAAGGTACCGCTGTATGCCGCCTTTATTTGAAGATTTTTTTCCCTGTTCCTTCACAGATTATTGGAAAAGACCTGCGAGTTAATAGGTTAATTACATGCTGCTTCCATATATTCTGTTTTTGTTTTGAGTGCTTTAATCCAAAGGCACTAGATAATCTAATAATGTTTTTAGTCATATGAAATACCATGAAAGTTTTCAGCTATAGGTATGAAGAAATGGTCAGTCAGAGCAACGAGAGTATAATTTGTTGGTTGCCTAACCTTATATCTGTTCAAGTTTTAGTTTTCTCATCCAAGTCTGTTCCTTATTCTTCCATATATTGTATTGTGATACAAAGCTGAAATCTAGAATTGGAATATTGGACTGCTTATCTGCCTGCTACAGAAATGCCTCATGTAGTGTGGCAAGAGGAAAATGTTCTTTATAGAAGTATTTATGTGGTATAAAAATAAGGGGCACATTGAATGCAAATTGTAATTGTTAGCGTTGGATACTGTTTTTCCTGTGCTGTAAATTACATAGGAATAACTTTCAAATAGCCTATATAGATGCAAAGTCTTCTACCACACATACCTAGGTGGCTTTGCTTTGAAATTTTGCTGCAGGGAAGTTCATTTTGAAAATAAGGTACATGCAGTAAAAGCATCTACGTTCTCTGGGCCTGCTATTCAGTTTATCGGTGATGGGGGTGGGGCATGTGTTTTTGGGATTCTTTTGTATATCCCTCTACATGTAATTTTAGCTGGGCATAAGAAGGTTGTTTTCAGACAGATCTATTTACTTGAGTAAATTGGCTTTGAAATGCATTACCTGTAATGGTGAAGAAAGCAAAACAAATGTTGCCATCACTTTTAACTGTTTTCTTGTGATGTGTGTTCAGCTTTCTAGTTGACCGCTAGCTTTGCCTCCATTGTGTTGAGTAAAAAGCAGCAGACTTTTGTCAGGCCAGCACACATTCCTTTGTCCCTTTTGACTGTGTGAAAGACAGTTTTGGAAACTTTTCTAGTTGGCTGCTCTTTCTGTATTAACACTATTCCAAACTGAGTTTAGGAGGAAAACTTTCTCTAATGGTGGTAGGCGTTCTGAAAATGAGCAAGGCATATAAATGAACAATGGTTACAAAAAAAAGGTTTGTCATGGTAACCAGCACAAATGTAAAGAACAGTCTTGCTAATTTAACATGCAGTCCCTACCTTCTGAGTATGTGCTCTTGTGGAAAAAGTAAAATGCTGCAGTATTTGTACAGATGTTTTCTTTTGTAGGGCTGTAGTCAAAGGTAGTATTCAGCATATAAGAATGAAATACTGTAATTTGAATCAGTAAGTTTATGAGAAAGACCATCTGTGTGCATTCTGAGCTAAGCCCATATACATGGCTTCCTTATACCTTGGCAAAATAACTCTGGAAATAGGTGTCTACAGTGGAAATTGTACTAAGGCACCTCTTCCAGCCTCAATTAAGCTGCTGCAAGGAAAATGTAAACTATGTAAGAGCCTCTCAACTAGTTCAAATTTTCAGAGTAACCATGTGCAAATTTACCTAGTCTTAAAGCAGACATATGCAGCTGTAGCCCATTAATATTCATAGTAGGTCATTTAAAAAACCCAGACCTGAGGTATTAGTTTTGCCATGATTGTATTAAAAGGTTAGGGAATCTTTTTAAAATATATATATATGAAAAAAAAAAAAAGCAGCACTGTTTTTCATGCACTGGAAGAAGCATGTGCTATGCCAGAACATGATATAATGCTATGCTAGTGCTAGGGCTATGCATGTGTGAGCAGGCATTTAGTTCATCTGGGTACCTAAAAATTTACCCCCCCCAACCCTTTTACAAAGCTGCTCTAGCAGCTGCCAGTGCGGTAATGCTGACACGGCCCTTTCAAAGTGAAGGGGCTGTGTCGGAGTTACTGTGCAGCTCTATAAAAAGTGTGTTTGTGTGTGTGTGTGGGGGGGGGGGGGGGGTAATGTGTGTCTGCACATACATCCATGAATAAACGTGTATACAGTAGTGTGTGTACACAATGTATGCTTTAAAAAAAAAAAAGTACATAATTGAAAAACAAATGATAAAAAGCAGAAAAATCAGGGAAAATTGTTTTTAATGAGCCTGCTTTGAATAGAAAGATAGATTTAAAAAAATTATATATATATATATATATTTTTTTTTTCTCCTTTCAGTTCAGTGCAGGCTCATTCTTTCAATTCAGCAATAAAAGTACAGTCTTAATATATATATTAGGGCTGCACTTTAGTTTTTTTTTTTTTAATCACATTTCAGGGTCGCCTGTCTCCTCCAAACATCTTTGTGCAGTCAGACATCTGCCCCCCCCCCCCCACCGTGCAACATCAGCCTTTTGTGTGAATTTCAACACTAGCTTAGATTGTGGTGAATTAATTAATAAAACTGTCAATAAGAGGGGGGGGGGGGGGGGGTATTATGGGATTGTGATTTTGTTTATAGTCTGTAGGGTTCCAGGCTCTTCAGAGTCTGAGTGTTGATTTGGATTTTAGGTGGGGGCGAAGAATTAGGATTCAAGTTGTATAAAATTGTCTTCATGTATTTTTATTCATTTTCTTCAATAAAAGTTGTTTAAAGATAAATATCGTTATCTAGGGTACCTATAAACCACTTACTTGTAAAATGACTGGAAAATCCTTGTAGTTGTTTGGCTGGTACTTGTTGCAGTTGTGAAACAAAAGCAAAAAGCAGGGGGTAGACCAAATCTGTTTCCAAACAGTAGGTTTATTTAAACAAAGGCCTTGATGCAGTCCTGCGTTTTGGTGCCAATAGCGCCTGCCTCAGGAGTCAAACAAATTTTCTCAGCCACCGATAACAGTAAACAAATAGGCTAAAAGATCCCAAGGTACAGCATAAACTATGCTGAGAAACAATCACCAAGCGGCACACGTTTTAATGTTTAGCACATTTCGCTTGCATCAAAGATTTTTTTTTTTGGGGGGGGGGATGTCAGACTGCCAGGTATAGAGCTCTGTTTAGAGTAAAAGAATCAAGCAGCTCTTGGTAGGCTTTGTCAGTGAAAATCAGTATAATTTCTCATAGCTGAAGTAAATTATCTAGATTTTGTTCATTTATTCACAGACAAATGCTACTGCCACTAATATGAAATACCTAAGACTTACTGCTGTTATTTTCTCTCTCAACTGCAGTAGTGCAGTCCTCCCACTTGATTTAAAGATTTACATTTGCTTCCCCACCATTAATGATCCTTTGTGGTGTTCCATGCTTTAAGTCTGAATTATTTTTGCCCCTGCCTCCTCCCAGTGTGAGGCTGTTCAAACTAAGCACCACCCTTTCTGTGAAGAAATACTTGTGCTGCCTCTAGGTCTCCCAGCTTTCATGACATGATTCCTTGTTTTGAGACATCATCTAACTTTTTTACCATACTAATAAACCAAACATTAAAATTATTGCCACTATAGCTTTGTTTCAATACTGGTTGTATGCTGTTCCTCTGACACTTGGTTCTCCATCACTGGACTGGTCCTGGGGCAAGTTATGTGATTCCTTCTTCAATTTGATTGAAATAATTGTATATATGCTCCTGATGAGGAAAATTCCAGCTATTACTGCAAAGTAGCATCCATATATTAGAAACTGAAAAAAAATTGAAGTGAGAATTAGAATGCATGATTAACTGTAGCTATTTTTGCTATATTTAATAATCTGATTTTGTCTTTTCAATGTTACTATAAAAATCACAGGAAATGACATCATCTTACCATTTTCTACTGTACCTGCCTACTTTTCAGAAAAATTGAATGATTTAAAAAGAAAGAGAGGCCTAGTGCCATGAAAGTATTCTCTGTAGTATAGCTTTACTACTGGTAATTGCTCAAAAGAAGTAACAGAAGGGCTGATGCAGAAAGCATTACTGTGGGTTTAATGTGGTTAAACCCTTAGATTTTCCTGGCCGAGCAATGCAAGAACGGTTTCAGTACAGCTGTTACCTCATACATAAAACCTTACTGTAACCTGCATTAAAATGCAGGGTAACCAAGACTGCAAAAAAAACCCAAAAACTTGCATATTTAGCATGAGAACCTTTTCGCTAGGTTCGGGGCAGTGTACAATGATTGGTTGAGAGGAATGGGTGGCTAATGCAACCCCCCCTCTCTCAATCCAACCTGCCTACCCTACCCCAGCTTACTTTCTTGCACTGGCCTTTTGACCCTCCCCAAACTGCCCCAACCAGATCTATTAAAACATAGTAGAGTGGGTAGTAGAGTGGGCACCTCACCCCTCCAATAGCAACACAAAAATCCCTGGCATGCTAATAGACCCCTTCCTTCCCCTGCCTGTCTTTTTTTTTTTTTTTTTTTTTTTTAATTATAAGGTCCTTCTTGGTATCCAGAAGAGGTGTTCTGAGAGGACTTCCAGAGTACAGACCTGAATGGGAATAGGGATTTTGTTAATCCTGTGGGTATGGAAGACGTTGCCATAGGATTCCTGCAGGACTGAAGTCAAAAGCTCTGGTGACTCCAGAATGAGGCTTGGAATGCACTGAAAGAGGCAGTTGCCAGAATGAGGCTTGAAAAGTATGGTGAGAGGCAGCTGAAGCGCCAGAATGAGGCTTGGAATGCCCAGAGGTCACTCATTGGTTGAATAGTGAATACTATCCAGAAAACCACAGGAGGCTGTTGGGGTTGGAAGGAAACAGAGAGCTGTGAGCAAGTAAATAGTGTCAACTCCTGCAGGGATGGAATTGATTTTAGTAGGTATGGATGAGTGTGGATTAGACTCCATTGGAGATGGGTGAAATTTCTGGCCTTATGCAACTTTCTATTCCAGAGCAAGAAATAACTTCACTGACAAATTCTTTGCTAGGAAATAAACTTAGGGAAAGGTAGACTTAAGAAGTTAAATAGGTAGTGTCTATTTTTATGTTACTCTTCTTACTTAGCAAAGGCAGTTTAAGGAGTTTGTTTAGCATTTAAAATCTCTATTACAGTTTCAAAGGCTAGCAGTTAAAGGACTGTTCTAGAGTTTACAAGGTAGAGCAGAGCCAAATAGTCACAGAAAAACCTCAGTTTAGAGTTTAATTCCCACCCACCCCTGGCCTGATCTTTGCTTTATAGGCCCTAAACCAATTAGAAGACTAGAAAGATAATAAGGAATCTCTATCAGCCAGTATTTAGTTCTTAGAAATAGTCTATGTAGGTGCATACAGAGGAACCAACAAATAATAATTTTAAAACCCCCTAAATATTAGCATAGACTACAATATAACTAATTGTAGGTGACTTCAGTCTGCACACTCCTGCTCCCTTAGCAACTAATTAAGGAATTATCAATAAGATGCAGACAGCAGTCCAGCAGCGAGATGGGGCTATATAGTCTTTTTGCACTGAGTGTCATATGTTTGATTATCTCCCAGATAGCAGAATTAGAAAAGGTTCAAAGAAGAGCGAACAAAATGATAAAGGGGATGGAACAACTCTCATATGAGGAAAGGCTAAAGAGGTTAAGGCTCTTCAGCTGGGAAAAGAGATGGATGAGGGGAGATATGATTGAGGTCTACAAAATCCTGAGTGGTATAGAACGAGTAGAAGTAAATCAATTTTTTTACTCGTTCCAAAAGTACAAAGACTAGGGGACACTCAAGGAAGTTACATGGAAATACATTTAAAACAAATAGGAGGAAATATTTTTTCACCCAATGAATAATTAAGCTCTGGAACTCTTATGTTGGAGGGGCAGGAAGTGATCCTGTAGCTAGGACCTGCCCCCCAGGCAATGCAATATCCTATTGCACAAAGGATGCGTCTCCAGGGGCTTCTGCCCAGGTGGGAAGGGGGTTAGGACGGCCGTATTAGTTGGACATTCAGCCATTAAGCTTGTAGATAGCTGGGTGGCTGGTGGACATGAGGATCGCTGGGTTACTTGACTGCCTTGTGTGATGGTGGCATACCTCTTGCTTCATCTAGATAAGATTTTAGGCAGTGCTGGGGAGGAGCCGGCTGACTTGGTACAAGTGGGTGCCAATGACATAGGAAAATGTAGGAATGAGGTTCTAGAAATCAAATTTAATCTCTTAGGTAAAAAGCTAAAATCCAGAACATCTAGAGTAGCATTTTAAGAAGTGCTCCCCATTCCACAGGCAGGACCCAAGAAGCAGGCAGAGCTCGAAGTCTCAATGTGTGGATGAGATGATAATGTAGTGAGGAGGGATTTAGATTTGTTACGAAGCAGGCAACATTCTGGGGAAGGGGAAACCTATTCCAAAAGGATGGATTCACCATAACTGGAATGGTACAAGGCTGCTGTCACTAACATTTAAAAAGGAGATAGAGAAGCATTTAAATTAGAATGGGAGGGAAAGGTCACAGTCATGTAAGAGTGCATGGTTCAGAGTGAGGTATCCTTGAAGGATACTATTATAAATCCCAATACAGAGGTTTCAACAAAAGTGAAAGAAAAGCAGGCTGTTTAAGGATAGAACAGAGTAAAGGTTGCAAATTATCCCTGTCAACTTCTAAGCAACTTGTAGATGCAAGGAAAAAAACCACACACTTTGA
Organism: Microcaecilia unicolor; assembly: GCF_901765095.1. Classification (NCBI taxonomy): domain Eukaryota; kingdom Metazoa; phylum Chordata; class Amphibia; order Gymnophiona; family Siphonopidae; genus Microcaecilia; species Microcaecilia unicolor. The sequence goes on from NC_044040.1 coordinate 170,039,088, forward strand.
AGGGTCTGTATACCAATGATAAAAGCCTAAAAAGTAAGATAAGAGTTAGTGTATAATGAAGTGGTAGATATAATATGGGCTAAACACAACAATCTTTGCCTGAACCCAAGTAAATCCGAGCTTCTTTGGGTCCCTAACACAAGTGGATACATACTTGACATCAAAATCCCTTTTGGGAAGTATGAACTCCCCCTCAAATCACAAGTCAGGAACCTTGGAATACAGTTAGATTCAACACTTACTCTGATTCCCCAAATCCAAGCAACCTTCAAGAGCTGCTTCTACTATTGTGACAGCTACGCAACCTCTCTCCTTACATTGAGAAGGTAAAGCTCAACGCAGAAAAACACAATGTCTTATCCTCTCATCACAATATAACACGAACAAACAAACAAACCACTATTAACACCCCAGACTATACCCTTCCTGTCTCGGATAGCCTGAAACGTCTGACCGAAATCTCACATTAGAAAGCCACACGAAAAATATAACAAAGAAAATGTTCCATGCAATGTGGAAACTCAAAAGGAGTTAAACCTTTCTTCCCAAGGGAAATATTCCGCAACCTGGTACAATCAATGGTGTTAAGCCACTTGGATTATTGTAATGCCATTTACGCCGGATGCAAGGAATAAATCATTAAGAAACTCCAAACTGCCCAAAACACTGCAGCCAGACTCATATTTGGAAAAGCGAAATACGAAAGCACCAAACCCCTAAGAGAAAAACTACACTGGCTCCCACTGAAAGAACGAATTGCATTCAAAATCTGTACCCTGGTTCATAAAATCCTTCATGGTGAGGCCCCGACATATATGTATGACCTCACAGACTTACCAACCAGGAACACAAAAAGATCAGCACGTACATTCCTGAACCTCCACTACCCCAGTTGCAAAGGACTTAAATATAAATCAATATATGCATCTAGTTTCTCCTACATCAGCACACAGCTGTGGAATACACAACCAAAGGCCTTAAAAACAATGCACGACCTAACAGCCTTCCGGAAGTTACTAAAGACTAACCTGTTCAAGAAGACATACCATAATGAGCCATAATTAATGACCTAACATCAAAACTCTATCAGAACCAGATAAAATTGAATTCTTTACACTTGGCTGCTTCAATGAACTTATCACCAATGAACATTAACGCATTACCCCCTTATCTCTTATGCCTGAAATAAACTGTTTATCAACTTACTTTATAATTTACTGTAACATTTATGAACTTTAATGTAATACTACTTTGTATTTCTCATTCCGGAAATGGCGATCGCCATTACGGCATAATGTAAGCCAAATTGAGCCTGCAAAAAGGTGGGAAAATGTGGGATACAAATGCAACAAATAAATAAATCTTATCCCAGTTGTGCATGCTACGGTAACATCAAGACTGGATTACTGCAATGCACTGTACAATGGTCTGACTACAAAGGGCCTGGGTGTTTTGAGGGAGGAGGCAATATTCTTGGAGATTATTTTGGGATTGTAGCCTTTATGTTTGAAGGATGCAGTCAGGATTTCAAGGTGTCTGTCTCTGTCCCCTGGGTCAGAGCAGATATGGTGGTATCTTGTGGCTTGGCTGTAAATAATGGATCTTTTTGTAAAATCTACTACAGTACAAAGAAAAAAAAGCCACAGACAGAATCTCCCTTATAGTGACATACAACCCAGAACTGGAAAAATTAAGAAGAATCATAAAAGATCTACAGCCTCTACTCCAAGAGGATGAATTACTGAAAGGGATATTCCCATCCCCACCAGTACTAGCTTTCAGACAGCCACCTAACTTAAAACACAAGCTAATTAGAAGTAAGCTCCCAACACAGACTCAAAAAGAAGAGAATGGCACACATCCTTGCAATATATCCAGCTGCAAACTATGCCAAAACATCTCACAGGACTCCACAGTCATTCACAAAGGAAAAATATTCAACATAAGGGAACCCTTCACATGCTCATCTTCCAATGTGGTATACATCATGCAGTGTAAAAAATGTGACCAAGGATGTTATATTGGAGAAACAAGCCAGATGCTAAAAACAAGATTTAACCTACACAGACATCACATGAAAAAGGCCACTGCCAGCCAGGATGCCACGAGGTGGGACAACACTTTACAAAAACAGAACACTGTACTAGTGATTTTATGGTCAGAATCCTGAAAGGTAACTTTAAAACAATACAGGAACGTAAGACCTTTGAAGTCAGAATGATTAAATATTTTGACACCCACCAGACAGGACTTAACAGAGATCTGGGCTTTCTAGCCCATTATAAGCCATATTGTAACTTGCACTGCTTTGTTTGACACTCTCCTGTCTCCATGCATATCCCCCCTGTCTCACCCATCCACCTCCACCCCACCCTGTTAGATTGTCACTGAAATGCTTTGATGTCTCACTTACATATACTGTCATCTACCAAGATTTGCTTATTTCCGATCTGACGAAGAAGGGCAACCTTCGAAAGCTAATCAAGAAATGTCCAATAAAAAGGTATCATCTTATTTTCTTTTTCATGTTTTATTTTATTTCTATTGATTACCTTTAAAAGTGGACTAACACGGCTACCACACCTCTCTACTCTCATATGATGAAAGGCTTAAGAGGTTAGGGCTCTTCAGCTTGGAAAAGAGATGGCAAAGGGGGAATATGATAGAGGTCCACAAAATACTGAGTGGTGTAGAATGAGTAAACATAAATTGATTTTTTACTCTTAGGGCACTGTTTACTAAGCTGCACTGTAGGCGCGCACACTTTTTAGTGTGCGCTAAGGATGAGACACCCATTATATTCCTAGGGGTGTCTCTATCGTTAGCACACGCTAAAAGGTATGTGTGCCTACAATGCAGCTTAGTAAACAGGGCCCTAATGATAGAGACACCCATTGGATATACTGGGTGTCATTAGCGCATGCTAAGAAGTGCACACCTACAGCGCAGCTTAGTAAACAGGGCTTCTTCTCTTTCAAAAACTGCAATGACTAGAGGACACTCAAGGAAGTTACATAGTACTACTTTTAAAACAAACAGGAGAAAATCTTTTTTCACTCCATGAATAGTTATGCTCTGGAACTCATTGCCAGAGGATGTGGTATCAGCGGTTAGTGTATCGGAGTTTAAAAAAGGTTTGGACATGGTCCTGGAGGAAAGGTCCATAGTTTGCTGTTGAGAGACATGAGGCAAGCCCCTGTTTGTCCCTGGGATCAGTAGAATGAATCATGCCACTATTTGGGATGCTGTCAGACACTTGTGACTTGAATTGGCCACTGTTGGAAGCAGGATATTGTGCTAGATGGACCATTGGTCTGATCCAGTATGGCTATTATGTTCTTGAGTGGTTAGGCATCCCTAACCAATCCCCCCCAGGCAGGAGTGCCATCTTATGGAATTGTGATGCCCTGCCTTTCATGGTGCATCCTGGAATCTACTGGGTGGAGCCAGTTTACCATATGAGGGAATTTGCATGCTCATTCTATATAGCATGCCAGTTGAATTTTTTCACAGTAATTTCATGATAAAACTGGTGCACTCAGCCAGCTCTACTGCAACCCTTTTGTAACCCGGGTCTTACGCTCCAAACTGGCTCAACTCAGTCTGACCCGGATCACAGGGGAAAAAAAACCTTAATTTAATTCGCAATGCTCTATTCTTTCTCCACTCAGCTCACAATTCATGCAGTAACAAATTCCACCATTGAGCTTGGGGAGTGGGTCAATGTTCTGGAATAGAGATCCAGGGATTTGGGAGTACCAGAAAGAATGTTTGGGTTGTTGCTTCTCTCAGTTTGGGAGCACCTGCTTTCACTTTCTTACCAATAACCACACTGTATGCTGGTCATTTTACCAAATGCAAAACCAATTTTACTGGAACTTCTGTAGCCAACAATGAAACACTTCTACTCTTCATATACACCGTTCTGTTCAAGACACTTCTGGGTAATCTTGATCCCTTCAGTTCTCCCACTCAGGTTAGTTCACAACTGTATATAGTTATCCAAGGCTCGTTCCACTTGTCCTGTTATCGACCTGAATTGTTGCAGGTACAGACTCTTTAGGCTGTCCTCCGAGTAGTGTACCTCTCAGGGCTACATTCTGGCACAGATGATGTCACTGTGTACATACTTTTCAATAACAGCATCACAGAGATACTGGATAAGGCCATAAAAGGACTCGACCTCATGGAAAATTGGGCCACGACTGTCAACTTAAACTAAACCGAGGCAAAACCAAACTCCTGGTTTTATCCAGCCAGCACAATCCCACTACTTACCAAAACCTCATAATAGATCAACAATCTTACACAATCGAAACACAAATAAAAATACTAGCAAATCATTCTCGACAAACATCTGACCCTTGGAAGAATCAGAGATTATTTCCCCAGTCATTCCGTCTTATAGTACAAATGCTGATATTGTCCTTACTAGACTACTGTAATACAGCATATGTAGGCTGCAAAGAACACCTACTATGATCGTTGCAAACCATCCAAAACCCAGCAGCGCGATTGATGTTCAAAAAGTCAAATTATGATAGAGCAAATGCTACACTGGCTCCCAATCAAGGCCAGACTATTTTTCAAAACCAGCACAATCATCTTCAAAATACTGTTTGGCATGTCACCGGACTACATGTTAGACATGATCAAACTATCACCAAGAAATTCAAACCTAGGAACCAGAGGTTCCCTACTACTTCACCTGCCCAACTGCAAAAACGTATTATATGAGTCCACCTACATGGCGGGATTTAGCTACTTGGGCTCAAAATGGTGGAACTGAATTCCCATAGTCATAAGAAGCATCACAAACTACCTCCAGTTCAGAAAGGACCTAAAGACCTACCTCTTCAGGAAATTCTATGAGTAAAATATGCACTAATCATTCTGGAACAACAATACACAATCTCTAACTGTAATGTTATCTTTGCATTTAGAAATGAACTATGACATATCTTCTCAAGAAACCCAATGAACTATTCCATATGTTCTAATAGTAATCTTGCCAACCACTGTAAAACACAGCATCATACAACCTTGTAAATATAATTGAATCAATGTAATCTCCAACAATTGTTAAATGTAAGCCACATTGAACCAAAACTAATTTTTGGATAATTGTGGGATACAAGCATGACTAAATAAATACATAAAGAGCATATTGTAGTGCTGGGAAATGTGTTTTTTCTTTTTTTTAGGTATTCTGGATTTAAGATACTCTAAAGGTTTCATGCTGAACAGAGAATTTATAACTGGAACAATACTTAACAGCCCCATTTAAATTTCAATGAAACTTTAACAATGAAAAGTGTTTCCCTGAACAGTACTTTAATACACAGCTAGCATGCAGAGATAAGTAGGAATGGTGGGGGCGGGGATTCATGTTCCATAATAACATTGTGTATACCTGAGGGGAAGATGGAAAGGAACCTGCTGGTGTATGAGAAGTCGAAGAGGGAGTTGAGGTGATTAGAACAGGCTAAAGAAATGAAGGGAGTGTGATAGGGATAGTATATAGCCCCATCTGTAACCTGTTTTTAGAATCCTACCCATGTTATGATGTGTGAAATTCAGTCATTTCTTTTCTCTATGTGACCAATAGGACGATTGTGTGTCCTATTCTTGCTTAAAAATGACAAGATTCCAGTACAGAACTAGGCCACTCCTATGGAAGCTGACCTGCATATGTTATAAAAGATGTGTTGTAATTTTCATCAGATGAAGCAGTTTGACAGCTGCCACTATTTTAATGCTTTGTGATGTACTTTGAAAAGCAGAGCAGCAATAATTACGCTTTCACCTACTGAGCTAAACACTGAATGACTGCTTGTCCTCATTTTTAGATTTTGCATATACATTGTTTCCTCCCCAAAAACTGTACAAAGCTTGTTTTCTGCATAACTCTGTTAAAATGATCAATTTCAATAACATTTGGGATATATAACATCCTAAATATATTTGCAATAAGCCTACAGCAAATATTCAAAATGCTCCCTGCTGGCACGCACACATGTTTGGAGTCAGTTTTCTCCAATGATCAACCACAGCTGCTTGAGGTTATTAATGTCATGAATCAACCTTTCATTAATATGTTGCTGCATAAGACCCCAAATCCTGTAATCAACAGGGTTCAGGTCTGGCCTGTTAAGGGGCCACAAGTCAAGTGAAAGGAAATCCGGAGTCATTCTCTGCAGCAGCTGGATGGTTTCACGAGCATGATGAGCAAGTGCCCTGTCTTACTGAAAAACGTAAACGTTGCCAGTGGTACGCTGAATGGCCAGTATCATTTGCTGTGATAATAAAATTTCACATTAATACTCGCTATTAACATTTGAACCTGGGTTGACAAAGAAAACTCCATGCATCTTATTGTGGACACTCTAGTGGAGACCATGACCAATTTACTGAATGCCGAGCAAGTATGCAGAAGATGATCGGCAGTAATAGTGCACTTCTTCACTGCAGTGTGGGTATAGAGTTGGTCATTCTGGGTGCTGATATGTGGCTACCACCCCCCCCCCCCCCCCCAAAAAAAAAAAAAAAGTTTTTCATCTGTATCCAAATGAAATCAATAGCATGTGGGGGAAACCTGTGAAGAATTGCTTGGACCATGTCATACGAGCAACACTGTTGTTCTGGTTTAGCTTTTGTCCTCATCTCTGTTTAAGATGCCGTAGGTCAAAGATTAGAGACCGACATATGCTGAGTTTTTTTTTTTCTTTTAACAGTTTTGGCCAAAACCGAACTGCCACCTAAACTGTCTGAAGGCTTTTCACTGAAATGGAAACTGCAGCTGAAACTCATCATCTGGTTTCAGCTGAAACCAAAATCTCAAGTTTTGGTTATGTGAATATGAACCATTGAGGGCTACTTGAGATTGTCAGAGCTTACGGTCTGCATCCCCAGGGGTGAATCTGCGTGGGGCCACAGGGGCCTGGGTCCCCGCAGATTTTAGCCTGGACCCCCCTACCACCGCTGATCTTTGCTGGCGGGGGACCCCAACCCCCGCCAGCCGAGGTCCTCTCTTCCGTTGCAGCAGGCTGCAAGTTGCAAAGCTTCCTGTTCTTCTGAGTCTGACGTCCTGCACGTACAACGTGCAGGAAGTCAGACTCAGAATTTGAAACTGAGTCTGACGTCCTGCGCGTTGTACGTGCAGGACGTCAGACTCAGAAGAACACGAAGCTTTGCAACTTGCAGCCTGCAACGGAAGGGAGAACCTCGGCTGACGGCTCATCTAAAATGGGCAGACAGCACCGGCAGGACAGCGTGGGGCTCCGCATGCAGCGCTCCCAGAGCCGCAGCAGCCTCTCCACCTCCTTTGAGGCGCTCGCTGGCTACTTCCCCTGCATGAACTCCTTGGAAGACGATGAAGGTGAGCGAAGCTGTTCTGCACCGCCTCCAGACGCTGACTCTATTTGTAGTACGGTTTTACCGGTTCTGCCTAAGAAATACCTAACATGATTGAAGTACAAATGGAATAATAAGAACAGCAACAAAGAAGTGATGGGATAGTGAGTCTGGCAATGGCGGGGGGGTCTGGCAATGGTGGTGGGGGGGGGGGGGGTCAGTGGTGCCGGGGGGGGGGGGGCTAAAATGTGCCCCCTCCCTCTGGCTCTGGCCCCCCTACCGCCGGAGTCCAGATACGCCTCTGTGCATCCCTCTACTAAAACCTATATTATCCAAGCCAGAATATAATTTAAATAATGAAAGACTTTTACCTCCACGCAAAACAGCCTCCACGTACAAGGCCCACAGCTAATGAAAGCAAAGTAAAAGCCACCGTGTTTTTATACTGCTGATGTCGTAACTTCACAGAGAGAGGCTAATTCCTAAGGTGCATATCATCCCACATTTACAGACTTAAATTCCTGCTAAAAAATGTATTTTTTAGCAAAAGCATTTATTTGGAGCACTGTATTTATGTATTTTGCCATTTAAATTATTGTGCAAAATCATAACTCTATTACTTGTAACCACAGTAAAAAAAAAAAAAAGTAGCGCCCCTCCCCCCCCCCGACTACCTTATACCACCAGGGATTGATGCTGTAGTTGTGGCAATCATTTTAAGGGCAGGAGTAACTGGGGATCGCTCCTGCCCCAACTACACCCCTAGACCACCAAAAATAATAAGATAAACAGGTGTTGCCCACCTGAGCCTAAGAGGAAAGGGGTAGGAAGGGAGACATGGGACAAAGCACAAATTTTCACTTTCAATGAAAACACGTGGAGGGGCATAATCTAACGCCCATCTCCATGGGCGTCTATCTCCGAGAACGGGTACGTGAAGGGGCGAGACAAACCGTATTTTCGAGAAAAATGGGCGTCCATCTTTTTTCCGATAATACAGTTTGTGCCAGCCAAATGCAATTGTATTTGTGCGGATTTGAGCTGGGCGGTATCATTTTTCAGCAATAATGGAAACCAAAGGCATCCAGCTCAAAAATGACCAAATCCAAGGCACTGGGTCGTGGGAGGGGCCAGGATTCGTAGTGCACTGGTCCCCCTGACATGCCAGGACACCAACCGGGCACCCTAGGGGGCACTTGTAACAATTAAAAAAACAAAGCAAACTACCTCTGAAGTCCATAGCTCCCTTCCCTTAGGTGCTGAGCCCCCCAAATCCCCCCCAAACCCACTCCCCACAACTCTACACCATTACCATAGCACTTATGGCTGAAGGGGGGCACCTAGATGTGGGTACAGTGGGTTTTGGGGGGCGGTTTGGAGCGCTCCCATTTACCACCACAAGTGTGACAGGTGGGGGGGGGATGGGCCTGGGTCCACCTGCCTGAAGTCCACTGCACCCACTAACAACTGCTCCAGGGACCTGCATACTGCTGTAATGGAGCAGGATAAGATATTTGAGGATGGCATACAGGCTGGAAAAAAAAGTTTTTAAAGTTGTTTTTTTTTGGGTGGGAGGGGGTTAGTGACCACTGGGGGAGTCAGGGGTGGTCATGTGGTCATTTAGGGCACTTTCTTGGGACTTGTTCATAAAAAAAAAAAAGGGTCCAAAAAAGTGACCCAAATTTGCACTAAAACGCCTTTCTTTTTTCGATTATCGGCTGAGGGATGCCCATCTCTCCTCGGCCGATAAACACGCCCCAGTCCCGCCTTCACCATGCCTCCAACACGCCCCCGTCAACTTTGGCCTTTTCCGCGACAGATTGCAGTTGAAGATGCCCAAAATCGGCTTTCGATTATACTGATTTGGGCGCCCACGGGAGAAAGACGCCCATCTCCCGATTTGGGTTGAAATATGGGCGTCTTTCTCTTTCGAAAATAATGCGGATGATCAATTTCAGCCAAAACAGAAAACATGACTCAAAATTAAAACATCTTTCAGCCAAACCTGCCCAAAAAATAATTTTAGGCATGTTCTGGTGCCATAACTGAAATTTGGTTAGCCTCTAGTTAAGATCACAATGGATGATTTGAAACACCATGTGAGAATTGTTGGTTGCCTGATTAATTTGACAAATGGACTTGTCAGTTTTAGGTGCATCCTCTTGATTCAGCATGGGCTCAACTGTTGTGATGTTTTCTTCAGTGCGAACTGAGCGGGCCCTGCCACTTCCTGACTTATGATCAGTTGAGCCTGTTTCTCGCAAATTCTTCAAAACATATTCTATGTTTACCCTCTTCCACCTCTTTTCTGAGAACTCTGGCAACAGTCTATGAGAACCATAACCTTTCTCTAGATACAAATCCTTCTGGCTGAAAAATGTGGTACCTGTTTATGTTTAAAGCAACATGGCTTCTGCGTGAAACATGATGACAATCACTAGGTGGCGGCAATGTCATTTAAGTGAGTTGTCAACATGCATGTAGGCTTATAGGAAATTTTATTCAGGATGATATATCTCAAATCTTATTAAAATTGGTCAAGTTTTGACAGTTATGCAGAAAACAAGCTTTGTTTTAGTTTTTGAAACCATGTAATTAATTTTAGATTTCCCTTTTCCAGGACATATAATGAGGCTATACTTATGTCATCGGTAGTCCTATGAGTGCTTAAAAGGGAAAAGGAAATGGGACTTGATATACCGCCTTTCAGAGGTTTTTGCAACTACATTCAAAGCGGTTTACATATATTCAGGTACTTATTTTGTACCAGGGGCAATGGAGGGTTAAGTGACTTGCCCAGAGTCACAAGGAGCTGCAGTGGGAATCGAACTCAGTTCCCCAGGATCAAAGTCCACTGCACTAACCACTAGGCTACTCCTGTGCAAATAGATAGTGGTGTGTTTTTCTTTGATGGAATTAAAACTATTTTTAAAACATTGCCATATCTATCATTAACATAAGCATACAGAGGGAGTATGTACGCTTATAGATACTGACCATATCCTATGATGAGTTTTATACACACATATAGTAACACATACATTTCTTTAACAGGAACAGGTCTCCCGACCCTATCCCACCCGCTGCTTTTTTTTCTTTTTATAACCATACTTAGTAGCACTTGTTATACTCTTGAGCATCTGGATATCAGAACAAATGTGAATGAAGTCTGACCTACTAGGATCGTGTTCTTACATAGCTCAGGTGCTGGACATTTACAACAAGACTAGTTTGTTAAATAGATAATTTCCAAACAAACAACCTGTGGGAGATCCATCTGCAAGTTTTAACTGAGAAGACGCCAAGCACTGAATCACAGGACAAATGCAAACGGTATTGTCTAAACTGTGAGAAGGTAGATATGGTTTGAGCATGTTTCCTGCTTGTCACCTGCTGCACTACCCTAAACAGCCCTATGGCTATTGGCTGTGCAGGATAAAAGGGGCTGCCCTAAGGTGAGAGCAACCAACAGAAGAACAAAAGAAGACCTCTAGCCTGACAATGCCTGCATGCTAGTGTCCAATGTATCAGCAGCAGGTGAAGTCCTAGCGTGCATTTATGAGCCATGTTTTCTGCTTGCCCTGTTTGAATATTCAGTAGTGATTTAAATGGCTAGGAGAGACTCCTGGCTCCCTGTCTGGGGGCTGACCACAAATTTTCAGTGGCATTTACCAGTTACTGTCTAAGCTGAATAGCTATTTTGTGGGCATTCTGGGGCAGAGTTGGCATTCAACCAGCTATGAAAACCACATAACATCCAGGCTTATCTTTATGTGGTTCACCATAGCTGGTTAAATGCTGAGTATTGTACATAACTGGCTATGTTCTTGCTGCCTCCGTGTACTAAAAAAAATTCAATGCCAGAGCCAGTACATGGCCCAGCATTGAATTTCTGGGGGTAACGCTGCAGCATACAGCAAACCACTGACCAGTGGCTGAATATCAGGGTCAGTGTCTCTTTAAAGTGTGTGTGCTGCTTGTGGGGTGGGGGAAGAGAAAGGAGTGAAATTGTCAGAGGAACTAGATGAAGCTAATTAGGGTGCCATTTCCTTAAACTTATAGGGGGCAGGTGTACTAAAGTTATGCTTCAGTGCTAAACTTTAGTTGCGCTCTGGAAAATACATCAGGTTTTTGAATGAAAATGCCCTGTAACATTTGCACTGGAATAAACACTTGAATCTTTTGCCAGCATCTGATCTAAATGAGGAGAAAGGAAGGTTTGCATCCCTTACCTGAGGAATAATACCAAGATTCAAACCTTTGGAATCAACCACAATTACTGTCAGAATGGTCTGAAGTGCCAAGGCCACAAAGGTGTTAACTCCAAACATTAAAGCATAACGTTCCATGCTCAGATTAACGGCAATCTGAAAACTAAGAATGACATGTTTAGTGCAAGGTTAGAAAATAAGGCCAACCAACAAATCAGAACTTTCCTTCATGTAGCTATGATGTCTGAATGTCCCTCCCCAACCCCGGTCACATTCCAGATACCTTGTTTCTAACATTTAGCCATTTACAAAGCATAACTTCCCAAGTATCATCAACACATTACACACGACCTTATTTTTTCCAACATGTTATCAATAAATAGCTACTAAACCCCTTTCCCCACTCCCTTAGCTCAAGCATCCATCATTCCACTCTTGACTCCATATACATCTGTAAATTTTTTTCTCTGTTGTAAGGAACTTCATATTTCTGATGTCCTGTCTTTGCCAACCACATAATCCTCTCAAGGATCTCTATCCTCTTCCAGCATGCAGCCAACATCAGTTTAGCAGCATTTAGAAAATATTTTGATTCCTGGTCTCCTTTTCAGTTTTGTTACTCAGTACAAAAGATGCGTGGGTTCCACAGTAAATCCAAACTATCCCCCAGACTTTAATTTTCTTGCACTGCCACCATGCTACCTTTCTCTCCGCATGCATCATCTGTCTGAGGCCCCTAGGTAAATATGCTTTAACCAAGAAGGTGTCAGGTATCATATTCATATGACTATATAGTTTTCTTGGATATGCACAGCCAGTGAGTTCTTGGGTAAAACCTCTTTCATTCACTGCCATAGATTTGGAGGTAACCTAAATTGAAAATCATTCTCACACTCTTCTGTGTGTGGTTTATCTGCATGTCATTTTAAAGGGAATGGTGTAAGCTGTGCTGAGATTAGTTTAAATACAAAGTTTTCCAGGTGTGCACACAATAAATAAGGTAAAATTATGTATCATACCTGATAATTTTCTTTCCATTAATCATAGCTGATCAATCCATAGACTGGTGGTTGTGTCCATCTACCAGCAGGTGGAGATAGAGAGCAAACTTTTGCCTCCCTATATGTGGTCATGTGCTGCCGGAAACTCCTCAGTATGTCGATATCAAAGCTCCATCCGCAGGACTCAGCACTTAGAGAATTACACCCACGAAGGGACACTCTGCCCAGCTCACCACCGCCGAAACGGGGGAGGGGAATTAACCCAGCTCATCCCCACACAAGTGGGGGAGGGGAATCCGTCCAGCTCATCCCCGCAGAGCGGGGGAGGGACACCACCCCGCCGATGCGGGGGGATCTGGCTTATACTGCAACCGCAACCGCGGGAGGACCTGACTGACCCTAACACCGCCAAAGCGGGAGGGGCACAAAGCTGCCCTACAGCCGCACGAAGCGGGAGGGAGCGCCGGCAGAATTTATGTCTCAATCTAGCCCCGTAAAACGGAGGGGAGAGGAATGCAGCAGCTCACTGTAACACAAACTCGTCTCAACTCTTGAAGAATCCAATTGAAAAAACTTGAACACGAAGTCCTCCTGAACAGTAACTGAAGACTAAACTTGAATCTGAAATGCAGCCAGAATATAAACAGTACAGATATCTGGGAGGGGCTATGGATTGATCAGCTATGATTAATGGAAAGAAAGTTATCAGGTATGATACATAATTTTACCTTCCATATCATCATGCTGATCAATCCATAGACTGGTGGGATGTACCGAAGCAGTACTCACCCAGGGCGGGACATTGAAATCCCTGACCGCAACACTGAAGCTCCAAACCGGGCCTCCGCCCGAGCAGCCACAGTCAAGCGGTAATGCCTGGAGAAAGTATGGGCCGAAGCCCAAGTTGCCGCCTTGCAAATCTCTTCCAAGGAGACGGACCCGGCCTCTGCTATCGAGGCCGCCTGAGCTCTAGTGGAGTGAGCCTTCAGCTGGATAGGCGGCACCTTCCCCGCGGCCACATAAGACGCTGCAATGGCTTCCTTGACCCATCTTGCCACTGTAGGCTTAGCAGCCTGCAGACCCTTACGAGGACCTGCAAACAGGACAAACAGATGATCCGATTTCCGGAAATCATTGGTCACTTCCAAGTATCTGATGATGACTCGTCTCACATCCAGATATTTGAGAGCAGAGTATTCCTCTGGGTAGTCCTCCCTACGAAAGGAAGGGAAACAGAGCTGCTGATTCACATGGAAGCGAGAAACAATCTTGGGCAGGAAGGAAGGCACTGTGCGAATAGTCACTCCTGCCTCAGTGAACTGCAGAAAGGGCTCTCGACATGAGAGCGCCTGGAGCTCGGAAACTCTTCTGGCTGAAGTGATAGCCACCAAAAAGACTGCTTTCAACGTCAGGTCTTTTAGAGATGCCCTCGACAAGGGTTCAAAAGGCGGCTTTCTGCAAGGCTCTTAGCACCAGGTTGAGATTCCACGCAGGCACCACTGAGTGCAGAGGAGGGCGCAGGTGATTAACTCCCTTGAGAAAACGCACCACATCTGGCTGCGAAGCCAGGGAAGCACCCTTCAGGTGGCCCCTGAAGCAAGCCAGAGCCGCTACCTGGACTTTAAGGGAACTGAGCGACAGGCCTTTCTCCAGACCTTCTTGCAGGAATGCCAACACTGAAGAAATTGGAGCAGTGAAGGGAGAAAGTGAGCCTGCTTCACACCACGCTGCAAAGGTACGCCAAACCCTGGTGTAAGCAGTAGAAGTAGAGCGCTTCCTCGCTCTCAGCATAGTGGCGATGACCTTATCTGAGAAGCCCTTCTTTCTCAGACGCTGCCGCTCAATAGCCAGGCCGTAAGACCAAAGGGGGAGGGATCCTCCATCACCACGGGACCCTGATGTAACAGGCCCTGCTCCACTGGCAGCCGCAGAGGATCGTCGACTGAGAGCCTGATCAAGTCCGCATACCAGGGACGTCTGGGCCAATCCGGACCCACCAGGATTATCCGGCCCGGATGCTTTGCCACCCGGTCTAGCACCATGCCCAACATGGGCCAGGGCGGGAACACATAGAGAAGCTCTTGTGTCGGCCACTGTTGGAGAAGAGCATCTACTCCCAGGGATCGAGGGTCCCGTCCTCTGCTGAAAAAGCGCGGCACTTGGCAATTGGCCGATGACGCCATCAGATCTAGGCTCGGCTGGCCCCAGCGCTTCGTGATGCCAAAGAACGCCTGAGCAGATAGCTGCCACTCTCCGGGCTCCAAGGTATGGCGACTGAGAAAGTCCGCCTTGACATTCATGACTTCGGCAATGTGGGCCGCTGACAGCTGTTCCAGGTTCGCTTCCGCCCACTGGCATAGATTCATGGCCTCCTTGGCTAGAGGGGCGTTCTTGGTACCTCCCTGGCGGTTGACATAGGCCACAGCCGTGGCATTGTCCGACAGGACCCGTACTGGCTTCAACGCCAGTACCGGGATGAACTCCAAAAGCGCCAACCGAATGGCTCTGAGTTACCCACCCACCCCTAGAGTGACATGTCTTATATAACCTCCCTATCAACCCACTCATTACTTTACCTCACCCATTTCTATTCTTCTATCACCTTCTCCCACTACTCCAACCAGAGTTACACCTAATCACACTGACCACCCTTCAACATCTTCTGTCCTTCTGTGACTGTTCTCTTGTGCTTGACTGCTTAAATATTTTAAATTTAAATGCTTTACTTTTTGTCTATTAGATTGTAAGCTCTTTGAGCAGGGACTGTCTTTCTTCTGTGTTTGTACAGCGCTGCGTACACTTTGTAGCGCTCTAGAAATGTTAAATAGTAGTAGTAGTAGTAGTTCCAGGAGGTTGATAGACCACTTTGCCTCTGCAGGAGACCAGAGCCCCTGCGCTGTCCTTCCCAAGCAGTGGGCTCCCCAGCCCGACAAAGAGGCGTCCGTCGTGACGACAATCCACTCCGGGGTCACCAGAGGCATTCCTGCAGACAACTTGTCTGTCTGCATCCACCAGCTCAGCGCCTTGCGCACTGCTGGGTCCAAGGGAAGGCGCACAGCATAATCCTCCGACATCGGAGTCCAGCGCTGCAGCAGAGAGTGCTGTAGTGGTCTCATATGAGCCCTGGCCCAGGGCACTACTTCCATCGTGGCCGTCATAGAGCCCAACAGCTGCACATAGTCCCAAGCCCGAAGAGGAGAGGCTACTAGGAACTGGTCCACCTGAGCCTGAAGCTTGACAATCCGATTGTCTGGCAGGAACACTCTGCCCACTTGGGTGTCGAATCGAACTCCCAGATACTCCAGGGACTGAGTCGGGCGCAGCTGGCTCTTCTCCCAGTTGATGATCCACCCCAGGGAGCTCAAAAGAGCAACCACCCGGTCCACAGCTTTGCCGCACTCTGCATAAGAGGGGGCTCGGATCAACCAGTCGTCCAGATAAGGATGGACTTGTACTCCTTCCTTTCGCAGGAAGGCCGCGATGACCACCATTACTTTGGAGAAGGTCCGCGGAGCAGTAGCCAACCCGAAAGGGAGGGCTCTGAACTGGAAGTGTCGGCCCAGGACTGCAAAACGCAGAAAGCGTTGATGAGGAGGCCAGATGGGAATGTGCAGGTACGCTTCCTTGATGTCCAAGGAAGCCAAGAACTCTCCTGCCTTCACTGCCGCTATAACAGAGCGGAGAGTCTCCATGCGAAACTGCCGCACTTTCAAGGCCCGATTGACCCCTTTGAGGTCGAGGATAGGCCGGACAGAACCTCCTTTCTTTGGTACCACAAAGTAAATGGAGTAACGTCCCTTGCCAATCTGACTTTCTGGCACCGGAACGACCGCACCCAGGCGTATCAGGTTGTCCAAGGTCTGCTGCACTGCCACAGCTTTGACCGGAGACTTGCAGGGGGAGAGTACAAACCCGTCTCTTAAGGGTCGGCAGAACTCTAACTTGTAGCCGTCTCTGATGACTTCCAGCACCCAAGCGTCTGAAGTTACTCTGGTACACTCGCCCAGAAACGAGGACAGGCGTCCTCCAATCTGCACTGGGCCATGGACCAGGACCCCGTCATTGGGTACGAGACCCTGGGGGAGGACCGGAGGGCGTACCTCTGGGACGGCGGTCTCTGCGAAAGGAATGCTGCTTGGGGGAGAAGTTCCTTTTGAAGGAAGAGGGGGCAGAGGAGCCCGACTTGCCCGGGCGGTACCGACGGGCTTCCTGAAACCGTCCTCTGGAGATACCTGGGCGAGCACTGGCCCGAGCCCTGACCTCTGGTAACCTCTTGCCCTTAGACGTGCCGAGATCGGTCACGATTTTGTCCAGCTCGACCCCAAAGAGCAGCTTGCCTTTAAAAGGCAACTTAGCCAGGCGGGACTTAGAGGCGTGGTCCGCAGACCAATGTTTCAGCCAAAGCCAGCACCGCGCAGAGACTGTCTGAGCCATGCCTTTAGCCGAGGCTCTCAAGACATCATACAGTAAGTCTGCCAAATAAGCCAAGCCCGATTCCAGGGCCGGACAGTCAGCCCTCAAGGAAGGATCCGAGGGGGAAGCCCGCTGCACAATCGTCAGGCACGCCCTGGCCACGTAGGAGCCACAAACTGAGGCCTGCAAACTTAAGGCAGCCGCCTCGAAGGACGACCTTAAGGCCGCCTCCAATCTTCTGTCTTGGGCGTCCTTTAGGGCCGTGCCACCTTCCACCGGCAACGCCGTTTTCTTAGTCACCGCAGTGATTAAAGAATCCACGGTAGACCAAAGAAAGGCCTCACGTTCACCTTCAGGCAAAGGATAGAGGCGGGATATAGCCCTAGCCACTTTGAGGCTCACTTCCGGGACATCCCATTGAGCCGAAATTAAGGTGTGCATGGCATCATGCATGTGGAAGGTTCTAGGCGGGCGCTTCGTCCCCAGCATAATGGCGGAGCCAACAGGGGCTGAGGGAGAGACGTCCTCCGGAGAGGAAATCTTTAAAATGCTCATGGCCTGCATTAACAGGTTGGGCAAATCCTCTGAGCGAAAGATCCGTGCTGCAGAGGGGTCATCCGCTCCATCCGAGCGGGAATCCGTCTCCTCCAAGGAATCCCCAAAGGACCGTTGGGAGAACTCAGATACACTGCCCTCATCTACATCAGAGGAAACATCGTCCTCTAAGGCCTGGGAATCCACCCGAGGGCGTTTACTTCCGGGGGCCTCAACCCCTTTATCGGATAAAGGAGAAGGGGCAGCGTTCTGCATAAGGAAGGCCTGATGCAGCAGCAAAATAAACTCGGGGGAGAAACCCCCCATACTGTGTACTTCAGCAGTCTGGGCCACAGCCCTAGACGCACCCTCAACCGGCGCTCGCAAGAGCGGGGGAGAAACATACTGCGCATCCAAGATGGCGTCCGGCGTGACACTCCGCGAAGGAGCCGCGCGGGAAGAACGGCGCTTAACTTTAGCCGCTTTTTTGCCGTCGCCCAAATCAAGGGCGTCCATGGCATGAACGTCTCCCAGCTCAAGGGCGGCCCAAGAAGAAGCCGTCCGAGCAGAGTGGCCAGCCAAGATGGCAGAGGCGAGCAGCGGGGGATGGGCGTTTATGGCGGGGAAAAACCGCCGCACCGGAGGAAGACCCGGGACACTGACCGGCCTCCGAACTGACACCCAACAAGGGCGAATCAGACTTTAATACCCCCGCATCCCCGTAGGAGCGCACACGCGGTCCGGGGAGCGATTCTTCGCGCCCTCGCCCTCCGACGCCATAGGCCACGTGGAGATCAATCGGTGAACCCCCTGCCCGCTGTAAAAAAGGTAAAAATTACCTGCTTCACGCTCCGAGCTGTAACGACCTGGTGTCCCAGTGAGTAGCTGCAATAAACGTTTAAATAAACGTCGAAATAAACGCCTTTAAGGACGTCCAAAATTTTTTTTTTTTTTTTTAACGGAGCCAGCGGGAGGGGGGAGAAAAGGAGGGACCTGGCGCCACCAGGTTTGCACTTGCTCAAGAAGAGCCCTCAACCCCAGGCACTCAACAAAACCTAAAAATTAGGCTTGGAGGCCTAGCCAGAGCTGCTGCTGTGTGTGACCACCACCTGCTGAGATAGAGAACATACTGGGGAGTTTCCGGCAGCACATGACCACATATAGGGAGGCAAAAGTTTGCTCTCTATCTCCACCTGCTGGTAGATGGACACAACCACCAGTCTATGGATTGATCAGCATGATGATATGGAAGTAGGTCCATTCCCCTTACTAGTGAGAGATGTATGATGACTTCATACCTGAAACTTAAATGGATAGCATGATCGAGAGTATGATGACTGAATGTGCATTCCTAAATTCATCTGTTTAAGCTAGAATCACTATTTCTATGGTTGCACTAAGGGCCCCATTTACTAAGCCGTGCTAGAGGTGCGCTAGAATTTTTACCATATGCCATTAGCATTCACTAACTGTATAGATGACCATAATATTCCTATGGGCGTCTACATGGTTAGTGTGCACTAAAAACGCTAGCACACCTTAGTAAACAAGGTCCTAAATGGATACGTTATCTGGTTAACTATATAACTTTGTAACATACTCTGAAGACTGTACCTTGCCATAACCACATCAGTCCTGTGTGAATTTTGATACCTTTGTTTTTTGGTTATATTATTGCCATTCAACAAATTTCAGTAAAATTTCTTTAGTTTTGGAACATTATTTGTAAGTTTGTTTTATTTTAGTTGTCTAAGTGCTTTGAAAATATGCCTTTTTACAGCCCAATTAGTAGGCTTTCTGAGCAGTTAAAAATACATTATAAAAACATTAGAGCCTTCGGGACCTATTAGAAATACAGCTTTGTTTATATATGTAAGCTGCATTGAGCCTGCTTTTAGTGGGAAAGTGCGGGATACAAATGTAATAAATACAAATAAAAAATGCCCAATAGGAAAGGGAAAAAAAGTGTGGACAGTATGTTGTCCTTTATGGTACCTATTTCATGACCCTATAAGCTCTGCACCCATTGCTTGTCACCACTGGCTAACCCCTACACCACAAAAAATATGCCCCTAAAATACAGAAGAGGAAAGGGGGAAGGGGGTTTACATGTCTAGGAGGTATGTTAATGACTGGCATTCTGTATGGAATACTGCATGTGTGTGACAACCGGTTAGCATGTCTTTTTATATAATACAATACAATGGTGTCACTTGTCTTTCAAATAAAAATAGGAAAAATAAAAAGGAGAAAGAAAACAAAATCCTCACGGGTAGGCAGACACCAAACAAATAGGATGTTCAATATTCAAGGACCTTTATTATAACAACACACTGAAGAACCAGACACGGCCATGTTTCATCATGTGCCTCAGGGGTCAGCAAACCTGTTAAGCCAATGTTGGTAAAAAAGGAAACTTGACTCCAAAGATTACAAAGTTCTATGCTGTACAAATCACATTGCCCATTTGAATCAGCTGCTACTGACACTGTGCAAAAATTACTCCGGAAAACCAGTGATATAATTCACTTTCCTCCCAGACTCTGGCTGAGTTTTCATGATAAGGTTCACAAGATTAAACTTGAATTCTCAACCAGGTCACCTCCACCTCTCCTTCCCTTAGTCCATTCTCTCAACCCTCCAACCCCTGCCTCCTTTTCTTCCTTTTCTGAAATCACTGAAGAGGAAACTACACATCTTATTTCCTCCTCGAAACTAACTACCTGTTCCTCTGATCCTATTCCCACCCATCTATGTAACACTATCTCTCCTACTGTCATCCCTTTTATCTGTCATATCCTCAATCTTTCACTGTCCACTGCGACTGTTCCTGATCCCTTCAAACATGCCGTAGTCACACCACTCCTTAAAAAACCTTCATTGGACCCTACCTGTCCTTCCAACTATCGCCCCATCTCCCTCCTCCCTTTCCTATCCAAGATACTTGAACGTGCTGTTCACCGCCGTTGCCTTGACTTTCTTTCATCTCAAGCTATTCTTGATCCACTTCAATCTGGCTTTTGCCCCCTTTATTCAACTGAAACAGCGCTTGCTAAAGTCTCCAATGATCTGTTCCTGGTCAGATCCAAAGGTCTCTATTCTATACTCATCCTTCTCAATCTATCTGCTGCTTTTGACACTGTTGATCACAGCTTACTCCTTGATACGCTGTCCTCACTTGGATTTCAGGGCTCTGTTCTTTCCTGGTTTTCTTCTTATCTCTCCCAGCGTACCTTTAGTGTATACTCTACTGGATCCTCCTCTACTTCTATCCCACTGTCAGTTGGTGTACCTCAGGGATCTGTCCTGGGACCTCTTCTTTTCTCCATCTATACTTCTTCTCTTGGTACTCTGATCTCATCCCATGGTTTTCAGTATCATCTTTACGCTGATGACTCCCAGATCTACCTTTCCACACCAGAAATCTCAGCAGGAATCCAGGCCAAAGTATCAGCCTGCCTGTCTGATATTGCCGCCTGGATGTCTCAGCGCCATCTGAAACTAAACATGACCAAGACTGAGCTTCTCATCTTTCCCCCTAACCAACCTCTCCTCCTTCTCAATTCTCTATTTCTGTGGATAACACTCTCATCCTTCCTGTCTCATCAGCTCGTAACCTTGAGGTCATCTTCGACTCCTCCCTCTCTTTCTCTGCACATATTCAACAGACTGCTAAAACCTGTTGTTTCTCTCTCTATAATATCAGCAAAATTTGCCCTTTCCTTTCTAAGCACACTACCAGAACCCTCATCCACACTCTTATCACCTCTCGCTTTGACTATTGCAACTTGCTTCTTACAGATCTCCCACTTAGCCATCTCTCTCCTCTTCAATCTGTTCAAAATTCTGCTGCACGACTAATATTCCGACAATGTCGTTATGCTCATATTAGCCCTCTCCTCAAGTCACTTCACTAGTTTCCTATCCGTTTCCGCATACAGTTCAAACTCCTCTTATTGACCTATAAGTGCATTCACACTGCAGCTCCTCAGTACCTCTCCACTCTCATCTCTCCCTACATTCCTCCCTGGGAACTCCGTTCACTGGGTAAATCTCTCTTATCTACACCCTTCTCCTCCACTGCTAACTCCAGACTCCGTTTCTTTTATCTTGCTGCACCATATACCTGGAATAGACTTCCTGAGCCAGTACGTCAAGCTCCAACTCTGGCCGTCTTCAAATCTAAGCTAAAAGCCCACCTTTTTGATGCTGCTTTTAACTCCTAACTCTTATTCACTTTATTCAGAACCCTTATTTTATCATCCTCACTTTAATATTCCCTTATCTCTTGTTTGTTCTGTCTGTCCTAATTAGATTGTAAGCTCTGTCGAGAAGAGACTGTTTCTTCATGTTCAAGTGTACAGCGCTGCGTACGTCTAGTAGCGCTTTAGAAATGATAAGTAGTAGTAGTTATGCCAGCAAATCTAGACAGACATGGGAGCTAATTTTCAAAGCACTTAGACATACAAAGTCCTTTGAAAATACACCTTCACGTGACCTTATGGTAGAAGTTTCTGGAATATCATCTAGAGCTGTGGAACTTTCACAAGCAACTGTGATAGTGATTTTTACTAATTGCGCTGATAGAACTTTAGACAATTAGCTTACACCACTTTTGAGGTAATAAAGACTAGATTTAGTGGATTAGCTTTGTTTTCCTCTTTTTTTGCTCCTTCACTACTACTACTACGCATTTCACTCCTGACTTTTGGATTTACATTCATTCATGAGGTTTGAAGTTTCTCCTTTGTTTGTTCCTAAATGCTAAGCAGCACATTTTATTCTCACAGACATCGGAGTGTCGACACTTAGATTTGTGTTGCTTAGTTGTCTCCACTGATGTTTTAGATATTGATGATTGTAAAATGTTTGCTCCTGCCTCCTCTACTCAATAAACATATGTGCAATCTTGCATATATTTTAGAAAAGGATATTGTACTGGAACTTGACATGTTTTGACTTGGACATTTCAATTCTTATACTGTAGCTAAAATGGGGCTATTGGAATTAGAATTACATGATTAGAAGGGGAAAGCTTTATTATTATTATTATTTAGATTTTGTTATATTAAATAAAATCCTGTTTTTGGGAAAGAGAAGGAGGGCTTGATGATGATACAAATATTTTGGTTGCCAAGCAGCTAGAAGGGATAATAAAGGCCACCTTCCAAAATTGCAGGCCTGTCTAGTATAGATGTGATAGTGTTTTGAGATACATTTGTGAATTATGTACAGGCTGTAGTGACTGGTAAGGATATAATTTATTGTGTATAAATGTGATTTTCTGGAAAGGTTTCTGCAGAATGTATAAATGTGGGGGAAATTGTTTAAGGGAAAGTGTTCTGATAAAAAATGGTAAGATTTTTCCCTTTTCAGTACATCTTTCTGCATCTCCTCCTTTCTTTTCATAGGCACAAAATAGGAGTGGAAGCTTGAATCTTTAGGCGCACAAATCAGTACTGATAACTGATAAGGTACTTACGTTGCTATTGTTATAAGGAGCATGTAAGATGCCTTGAAAATCAGGTATCCTGCATAACACACCCAGATGTTCCGTGTAAAGTCCATAAGAATCAAAGCACCAGCATCCAGTGCTGAAAATATTCCCAGAGCCAATTCTCCAGCCAGATCCCAGTTTATTTTCACATAACCTACAGCAAATGATGCCACTGCCCCTTAGAAGAAAGAGGAAAAGTTATAAGTATATGCAACTTTTTCTTTCATAATTGCTTTTTGCTAAGGAATGTCCTAATTACCGGTTTGCTGGCTAGTGACGTGATGTGATGTGCATGTGGCTGTGTTTGTGTTGGAGGAAGTAAAGTGTACAGTGCAAACACTATTAAACATGAAATAGTGTTACATGATGTACACAGAGCTATGCAGATACATATGCAGTAAGTGAAAGTCCCTTCTCCGTAGAATTTACAGTCTAGTGAAGTTTGAGAGTATACATCTGAATTCTAATTTTCTGTTCCCCAATAATCTACGCAAGTATCAACTTTTACATACTACAGTCTCAGTCTACAAATGTCATTTACAAATATCAGTATAAAGGAAACCAACTGCCAAATGCAATACTTAGGTAAAAGTACAGTAAAGAACACATTAAAAAATGTACTTAAGTGAAAGTAAAAAAGTTATTGCCTAATATAATACTTTTTGAGTAAAACGTAAAAGTACTAGAACTACAATGAATGGAACTAATGTAGAGGTAAAAATTAAATAAAAGGTAAAAGAACAGTAAAGAACGCGCTTAAAAAAATTTACTTCAGTGAAAATAAAAATGTTATTGCCTAATATAATACTTTTTGAGTAAAATGTAAAAGTACTATAACTACAATGAATGGAACTATGTTAACATTTTTATTCCAACAACTTTATTGCTCTACATTTCAATCCACTTTGCTGTTAGGAAAATTAAATGTTAAAAATGACTGTCATTCATGCTTGTGCCAGCACAGCTAAAAAGTTGTTCAACAGCAAAGTGGATTGAAATGTAGAGCAATAAAGCTGTTGGGATAAAAATGTTAACATAGTTCCATTCATTGTAGTTATACATTTTACTCAAAAAGTATTATATTAGGCAATAACTTTTTTAATTTCACTGAAGTAAATTTTTTAAAATGCGTTCTTTCCTGTTCTTTTACCTTTTATTTAATTTTTACCTCTACATTTAATTTTTTAAACTTTTACTTTAAGTACTTTCACCAAGTACTTAGATGACTAAACAAAAAGTCAACAGTAGCCCACTCTGATCCCCCCCGCCATATTTACCTTTTTTAAAAAATTGCTATTCCTGCTGGATGTGCTGGCAGATACTCATGCACTCCTGAACATTATAGTACATTACAAAAGGCTCTGTATTTGGAAAGCCTTTTATAAGATATCAGGGGAATTGTAAATGACCTGACCTGGACATCTCAATTCCCATCTCAATGTTCTACGTAAAATGGGACTTTTTTTATATTTCATGAAGTGCACCATTTCAATCTTGTTTTCTTTAACAGGAAGAGTGTTGCTAGTATCAAAGGGTATATTTTTAAATATTCCTTTTTCAGAAGAACATAGTAGATAATAAAGAAAATGACCAGCTGATCCATCCAATATGCCTAGTGATTCCTGTTCTCACCGCTCAAGGTACACCCCAGCCACCACCCTGCTGGCAGAATATCACTCCTTATGCAAGACAGTTTTTGCCATCTTTCTCCAGAGAACTCTACTTTCTGGGTAGCTCAGCATGCAAACTATACCTTTCAGTTCACAACCAACATATCCCCACTCTCCCTTCCAGCCAAAAGGTCCTACAATAATTCAAACATCTTCCTACACCAGTGTACCTATTATTCCAAGGTCCAGTCTGCTTACCTACAAAGGTTGATACGGCTTCAACTCCTCCATTGTATACTGTTGAGTTTTGAGAAGGCTCTATGTGATCCCATAATACCTGGACATAATTCACAACCTGATTATAGCCAGCAGTGGCTAACGCCCACCACAGTGACCAATAAAGGAGTTGCTTAGTAGAATAGCATTCTTTTAAGTCTTTGCACAGCTGGAGAAGCACTTTAAAGAAATGCTTACCATCTTCATTTTGGTCCAAACTACTTTCAGGCACTTTCCCTACATTATCTGGGTAATTTGGTGTTCCATTATTGTTGGATGGCAGTGCTGACACATCTGTACCAGCTTTTGCTGCCTTACGATGAAAGAACATACTTCTCTTTGGCATGGGTAGAAAAAACGAGGAGATAAATGCCACAGCCACTGAAGACAAACTGATAGCATTTAAGTAAAAATAGGAGATGCCAGCAAAAGAAACAAGAAGTTGCCCGAGCACTGATCCAACAGTGAATCCAACTAGAGTGATGCTTCTGCAATAACTAGTCACTCTTTGATAATGATCAGAACTAACAACACTGTAAATGTAGGCATAATATGCAACATCAGTGGCTGTGACCATGCCGTAGAAAAACTCCAGTATCTGCATTGCAGGCACTCCTTGGGCAAACAGCAGCAGCAGCCATGAAATGATGTAGCTGAGTCCTTGTAATATAATAACTGGTTTATACCGGAAGTAGTCTGTGAGCAAGAAAACAGGAAACAGGATCACCAAATATGAGTATGTCCAGACCGGAAACACTTTATTTGTAACCTGAAAAATAAAACAGATATCCATTAAATAAAGTCAGGGCAGATATTGCAAATGGGTGTCAGAATGAAACTGTAAATGTGTTTCTAAGCATGTAAACCCACCCTACATTATCCTAGGGATAAAGAAGCCAGCTGAGATTTGATGAAGACCTTTCTCAAACTGGAGTTGGGGGTGATCATCTCTCTCTCTCTCTCTCTGAGAATGTTCTGAGCCCATCTGACCCAAGTCACCAACATTTGTCTTGGTTGCAGTTTTAGTGGAATTTTTGACCCATTTCATTAAGGTGATACATACAGCAGGTGACTATGATTTGGGCTTCCACTTCTGATTGTTGTGGGCTAGGTGCAAAGGGTAGCTTAAACTACAAATGATTGCCAGTTCTATGGCTTGGATTGTAGAACTATGCATTTTGGCTTAGACGTGATGTAGTTGAAGATGGCTGCCATTCCAGTAGTAACTGTCATCAATAAATGAACAGCACTGAGGGAAGGAGGTGCCCTTCCGGTCATTATGCCAGTGGTTCCTTGAGCCACTAAGAAGAAAACAGACCAAGAAAAATAGCAAATAGTTTTATCGCCCTTGCTGGAAATGTGAACTCTGCTTAAAAAATCTGAGTCCAGTAGAGGAAAATATACAAATTCCAACCCATTTGAGATCAAAGACCTGATCCACAAGTGCTGCATCAATATCCAGGTAACTCTTGTACTGACACAATGGACAGAAGACTGGGAACAATCATAATTTTTCACGTTCAACCAACTATAAGAGAGAGGTATAACCAGCAGAATAAAGATGACGACACCATTCTAAGGTTGTTGATGAGACCTCTCTTGAAGTACTATGTTCACTTATGGAGGCCTTACCTCTGGAAAGAGACAGTGATGCCTGTCCAGAGAAAAATCAATAAAACAGTGACTTAGCCAGGGCTAATGTTTTTGATGGGGCCTGAGGATAACATGAGTGGGCACTAGGCATTGCAGATGTTGATAGCAACTACAGTTTCTCCACTGCTGCTGACCAGTAAACCCCCTCATTTGTACAGATGTTGATACTCCTGGTCACCCTCCAGGATGCTGTTCAGTTTCAAACCAGAGCTAACATCGGCATGTCATTGTGTACTCTGCATACAGATACAGCATATAATAAATCTGGGACCTTGCTGAGTACTTTGCAGTGTTCTCTAGACAAGTATGTGAGAGGAAGGGATATGGGGGGCATAAGTTTAGAAAGTCATTTTCATGTGTGTATGCTGATATATGCATGTATAATGCTTTTTATAAAGTTATGCTGCACACACAAGTACATGTAATTGCAAGATTACATGTATTTGTATTCGTGTTTGCTATGGGTGTGTTCTGGTGTGGAGTTTAGGCAGAGCGTGGATGGAGGCACAACACACACAAGTACTTTAGAAAATATGTATGATCAAGCATGCTGTATCACCTATATTTACACCTGCATTTGAACAGGTGTATGGGTGCATTTATTTCTGAAGGATTTGTGCTAGTATTTTATAAAGGCACAGGTGTCTTTATAAAATAGACTGCAAATAAGCATATTTTTGCCCTCTCAGTCTAGGTGTCTTTATAAAAATTACCCTCACAATTGGCATTTTGGATGTTTCATCCTACAATTGAGAGGCATTGCACACTATCAGAGTGAAGGCATCAAAATATGCTATTTTTATCTTTAGGTGATAACCAACCTAAATTTAAGAAGATTAATTTGATTTTTCCTTCTCTTATCTCTCCTTTTTACAGAAAACACCCTAATTAGATTCTAAGAACCAGATGCAAATATATGTATCTGATTTTAGGATTAAATAATTTCTTACTTGGAAAGAGAATTCTAAATTTCAAGTTAAATCTAATAAAATCTCATCTGACCTCAAAGCAAAATCTAGGATATTAAAGAAAAGTTTGGATTTCCCAATAATTTACACATACACAGAGCTACAGAAAACCAAGCTGAATCTGCATTTTTCTGTTTTAATTTTTATAAAAATATAAATTTGCTTAAAACCGTTCTGTTTTTAAGTTTTGAACCTGGATGTTTTATAAACTGAATAAGACCAGCCTAGGGGTAAAGTGGTAATGCTGTGCAATGCCACGGAGGAACCAGGGTGATTTCTGAGCCTGCTGACTCCTGAACCAACTGGGGTTGGTGTACTGCAAAGGCCACATTCCTAGTCCATGGGGGTGAAATATAATTGAAAATACCAAGAGTATTGTATCATTTCATATCGATCATCTGAAATGACACATTTTTGTTTCATTTCTCTATGTGTTTTCTAGTGGCATAGCCACGGGGAGCCTTGGGGGCCTGGCCCCTCTCAATTTGGGTTCAAGCCCCCAAAGTCTGCTGGTTTGGCTGCATGCCTGCCCAGATTCCCCCTCCCATGTGTATGCTATTTTTTAATGAAATTGAGTATGCACGAGCTTGCACATGCTCAGTTTCACTAAAACCCAGCAAGTGTGCCAGAGCAGGAAATCAGGGCAGACAGCACATCACCGAATAATCACCACAGAAGTCTTCTGATGCCGGGGCTTGGGTACCCCCGCCAGCTCAGGTATTTGCTGGGGGGGGGGGGGGGGGGGCGAAAACAGTGGGAAGGAGGAACACAACGACCCCCCCCCCCCCCATAATCGAGGTCTGGCTATACAGCTGGTGTTTTCACATACCAAATTCTTTTAACGCATGCTAAATGTAGAGGTCCTTTTACAAAGCTGCTGTAAGAATTGGCATTAGCATGCCTTTATGCAGGTCTTTCCCATGTGCTAAAGCCATTTCTACTGTGGCTGTAAAAAAATCCTTATTTTGGTGCTTTGTCATACGGACTACAGCAATGGTACATTAGCAGGGTGTAAGGGCTTTGCTTTGAGAAAACTAAAGACTGTCCAAAATACAGCAGCGAGACTTGTCTTCAATAAAGCCCGGTTCGATAGCGCAAAGCCTCTTCTTGCTAAACTTCACTGGCTTCCGATCAAGGAGTGCATTGAATTCAAGGTTTGCACTGTGGTTCACAAAATCATCAACGGGGACGTCCCAAGTTACATGTTGAATATGATTGACTTGCCAGCCAGAAATGCTGACCTGTCCTCGAGATTATATCTCACCCTGCACTACCCCAGCTGGAAAGGCTGTAAGCATGGATCTATTCAGGCGTCAAGCTTTCCCTTCCTCAGTGCGCAACTGTGGAATGCACTTCCTCGAGACATAACCAGTCTGAGAGACTACCTTACCTTTCGCAAGGCACTAAAAACGCATCTGTTTATCAAAGCATTTTCACTGGGAACAGTGTAGGACTATAGCCTCTGCCAGCTGGCATACGTGGAACCTGTTTAGTCCAATTCTTTTGTACTATTATATGTACAGTATCCTTTCTTTCTTGCCCTTCTACTCTATTATTCTCATATGTATCCGATATCACCCGGAGTTCTCTCTCTCCGGTTTATGTAAGCCACATTGAGCCTGCATGTTTGTGGGGATAATGTGGGGGTATAAATAAATAAATACATTTCCTATTCATTTATGGCCATGCACTGTTACCATTAATGCACAACCATTAAAAAAAAATTAACGTGAGCACTTACTGCCACCTATTTAGGAGCTTTAACTGTGTGCTAACCAGTTAGCATGCAGTAATGTAGATGCGCTAATTGTTTAGCATAGGAACACCCATTCACAAAAAATTACTAAAAAAAGTATCACATAGCATGCGCACGTGCCAAAACTAACAGGGCGCTTTAGCATGTCCTGTATTAGGCATGCGTTAGCACCCAGCACAGCTTATTAAAAGGACCCCTTCGAGTCTGCTAAAACAAGATGAAAAATGTGCACAACAGCGGCAGCTAGTGGTCAGACTCAGGATGCATGCATATTATGTTTCTGAAGAAGACACCTGGCCCCTGGCTGAAGACTGCAATGCTTGGGTTAGATGGGGTAGGCTGTTATATAATGTGAAAATCTTGTCAAATGAAGGTTTGTGCCTGCATAGCATAGTAGAGGTCTGATAGCTTTAGAGGCCCAAAGAAGTAAGAGAGGATTGCTGGGCAAAAAAATAAATAAATACAAAGGAAAAAAATTAAAAACTGAAAGTTTAATGACCTAAAAGTAGTGTAAACTGCCCTTTCTAGTAGGTCATAATGGGTCTCACTGGCTAGCTCCTGTGCTTAACGAATTCACAAATTCCTTAATAAGGGTTAGTATCTGTGCAATGCACCTCTGTCAAGGCATGAAACAATGCTCAAAACTGAAGTTGCTTTAAATCCACATAGCCTGACAAGAAAACCTTGCTGTAAGGAAATAGACCCAGGAGGTTCTAGATCAGTGATGGCGAACCTTTCAGAGACCAAGTGCCCAAACAGCAACCCAAATCTAATTATTTATCGCGAAGTGCCGGTACTCATTATGGGCGGGGTCACCACATATGACTCCACCCCTATGATAGCCACACCCCCTTACACCAGCCATGGCGCATATAAACAGACATCATTGAAAATATTATACTAGTATAGGAGAAAAAAATAACATGATTTTCTTTCATTATAAATCATTTCTGTAAGTTGTTACAGCTCCAGTATACCCAGTGCAAAATAAGACAGCAGATGTAAATTCTCAAATTGGACATATTCCAAACACTAAAATGAAAATAAAATGATTTTTTCTACCTTTGTTGTCTGGTGATTTTGTTTTTCTATCCATATTGGTCCTAGTCGCTGATTCTGCTGCTCTCTATCTGTTCTCTTAACTCCGTTTCCAGGACTTCCTTTCCATTTATTTCTTTACTTTCCTCCTTTCTTCTTCATTTCTTGCCCTCCATCCATGTCCAGCCACCCTCCTCTCTCCCCTGCCCCTCCCCTCCAGCCACCCTCCTCTCCCCTCCAGCCACCCATGTCCAGCCACCCTCCTCTCCCCTCCAGCCGCCCATGTGCCAGCCACCCTCCTCTCCTCCCTGCCCTCCGCTCCAGCCACCCTCCTCTCCCCCTGCCCTCCCCTCCAGCCACCCTCCTCTACCCCCTGCCCTCCCAACAGCAGGCCTCCCTCCCACCCAGCACCAGGCAGGCCTCCCTCCCACCCAGTACCAGGCCACCCAGCACCAATCCTCCCTCCTTCCCACCCACCCAGCACCAGGCCACCCTCCCACCCAAGCACCAGGCAGGGCACCCACCCAAGCACCAGGCAGGCCTCCACCCAAGCACCAGGCAGGCCACCCTCCCTCCCACCCACCCAAGCACCAGGCAGGCCACCCACCCACGCACGCACCCACCAAAGCACCAGGCAGGGCACGCACCCACCAAAGCACCAGGCAGGGCACCCACCCACCCAAGCACCAGGCAGGCAGGCCTCCCTCCCACCCACCCACCCAAGCACCAGGCAGGCCTCCCTCCCTCCCACCCAAGCACCAGGCCTCGCTCGCTCCCACCCACCCAGCAGCAGGCACCAGGGCACCCTCCCTCCCACCCGGCGTCAAGCATTCATTCCTCCCTCCCACCCGGCACCAGCCCGCCCAGCCTCCATCCCTCCCTCCGAACCAGAAGAAATTTAAAAGTCTTCCCTTGTCCGTCCGAGTAGGCGGCATCAGCATCAGCAGTAGCAGCGAAAAGCGTGCTGCTGGTTCGGCGCGTCTTCAGCCTTCCGTCTCTCAAGCTCTCTGGTCCCGTCCTAATGAGAGCTTGAAAGACAGAAGGCTGAAGACGTGCCGAATCAGCAGCACGCTTTTCGCTGCTACTGCTGATGCTGACGCCGCCTACTCCGACGGACAAGGGAAGACTTTTAAATTTCTTCGGGTGCGGAGGGAGGGAGGGATGGAGGCCGGGCGGGCTGGTGCCGGGTGGGAGGGAGGGAGGGAAGAATGCTTGACGCCGGGTGGTTTGTTTTCCATTTGCTGTGCTCACAGAGGATACAGAAAATAAATTGCATATTTGGAAGCATAACCTTGCACTAATAATCATCATTTGTGAATATTAAGTGAGGCTGTAAATAAATGTGGCTGTACAACCCAAAACAGAAATACCCCTAGGGAACTCTGATGCCAGCCTGCCATTTTCCCTGAGAGGTTAGGAATAAAATTCTCATCTCCCCATCCTGTAAAATTTTCCTGAGCAAGCAGATTCCAGCATTTCAGTAACACACTTTAATTTCTCAGCAGAAGAAAGCAGACTCTAAATGAAGCAAATCTTAAGCCATTCATCACTTCTAAAATCTGTACCCAATTATGACTTTAGAGAAAACCGCTTTCTGTCACTGGATCTGAACGTACCTCATCGATGGTCAAATTTTTATCTGGCCCGGTTAGGTAAGGTGCAAGAAATGGCTCTGATGGTCTCAACATGGAGAAAAACCCATAAATACAGAGGATGACGGTAGGATAAATCCAGTTTTGGGGCTGCAGCTTCTTCAAACAGTCCATCATCTTTTAAAGAGGAACAAAGTGAGGAACAGTGGTTAAGTATGCACAGAGCATGTTTTTTTTATTCTACATTCAGAAGTTCTCAAGAATGTTTCCCTCATTACCGACTTCTTTTGGGTTTCCAGTTTGTAAATGAACAACTAAGGTTAAAGTACAATAAGTTGTAGGGGGAGGAGATAGGTAGATAAGACTCATACCTTGGATTGGCCAAATCCTATTGTGTGAGTTTATCTGTTCAAGTACTAAAACCAAGAATTCTTTCTTTCAGATTACAGATCACTCTAGTACTAGCAACAATATATATGAATGAGATGCCTCTCTTTAGTGAAAGGTGGTCTCATGAAAGTTGCAACTGAATACTGGAGGCGAAAGGCAGAAACATAGGTCTCTTTTCAAAGACTTTGCGGTTTTTACACCCAGATGAACTATATATTTTAATAACACAACATATTATTGACCTTAGTGCAAATTAAACAACTCTGGGACTCAGTTGTACTCAACAAGTGCCACTACCATACAGGGCAATTCTATAAGCTGGCTTGTAGAGGTTGGTGCCACTTAGAGGGGCATTTTCAATATGACACCTGACTTTGGACGTTTTGCAAAAAAATGTCCAAAATCTAAATAGGAAAGGAGGTCATTTTCTAAAATGAAAAACATCTACCTTTTTTTTTTTTTTCGAAAATACTGTTTTGTGATTTGGATGTTTTGTTTTTTGGACGAGTTTTTTTTGGTCTGTTTTCGAAAAAAAAAAAAAAAAAACCTATCCAAGTGCAAAACGCACAAAATCAAGCCATTGGGATGTAGAAGCCAGCATTTTTAGTAGACTGGTCCCCCTGACATCCCAAGACAGAAATAGGGCACCCTAGGGGGCACTGCAGTGGACTTCATAAAAAGCTCCCAGGTACACATCTCACCCTTGCTCCCTTACCTTGTCTGCTAAGCCCTCCAAAACCCACTACCCCCCATCTGTACACCACTACCATAGCCCTTGCGGGTGAAGGGGACACCTATATGTGGGTACAGTGGGTTTCGGGTGAGTTTTGGAGAGGTCACAGTTTCCTCCACAAGTGTAACAGGTAGGGGGAGGTGGGAGCCTGGGTCCAATTGTCTGCAGTGCACTGCACCACTGCTAGACTACTCCAGGGACCTGCATGCTATTCTAATGGACGTGAGTATAACATCTGAGGTTGGCATAGAGGCTGGTAAGTAATGTTTTTCATCACATTTTTTTGGGGTGGGAGGGGTTAGTGGGGGAATAAGGGGAGGTCACCCCTGATTCCCTCCAGTGGTCATCTGGTTAATTAGGGCACCTTCTTGTGCTTTATTCGTTCTAAAAACAGGTCTAGCTCAAAACGTCTTAGTTTTAGTCCTGGATGTTTTTGTTTTGTTCCATTATGGCTGAAAAACATCTAAGTCTTAGGAACACCCAAGTCCCACCCTGAACATGCCCCCTAGAGATTTGGACGTACTTCCGACAGACTTCATAGAAAAACGTCTAAAAATAGGTTTTGAAAATACTGATTTGGACGTTTTTGTGAGAAAAACGTCCAAATGCTGCTCTATGCCACTTTTTAGATGATTTTCTGTTCTGAAAATGAGCCCACTAGACACATTAAAGGTGCCACTGACAGGTGCCTACATGCTCTAAGCAGTATTCTATAAGTTAGTGCCATAGAGGATCTTTTACTAAGCCTCGGTAGCATTTTTAGCTCACTGTAGAAATCAGTTGGCAGTAAACGCCAAGATGCCCATTATATTCCTATGGGCATCTTGGTGTTTAGCACCAGCTGATTTCTACTGCAAGCTAAAAATGCTACCGTGGCTTAGTAGAAGACCATCATAGTACATAACTGTAAGGCGGTGTGTCTCAGTCATGCATGTAGTTTATAGAATACTATAGATCATACATATCACTTGGCACGCTTAGGCGTGCCATCTTATGCCTGCCATCTTATGCCTGCCATTAACATGGCATAAGAGGGTGTGACTAAACATGAATATGCCAGTATAGTTCTTCCCTCCCCAAAATTTGCACACGATTCCACATGTTCTACTGCGTTCTTTTTTCTAGCCCCTAGACAATGGAACGATCTTCCCCTTCCCCTCAGGTCTGAACTGTCTCTCTCCCAATTTAAATCTCTCCTGAAAGCTAATTTCTTTAGAATTGCCTTTAGGCCCCGATGCTGAGAAGGAAATGTGGGTGCTAGAGGCCATTAGCACTGGACTAGCTACCGCTGTAGCGTTGGGAATGAATGCACTGAAGCAATTATCAGTACTGGCATTAAATTTTATGCACAGAACTTGCTAAGTGTATAGGCGTGGGATGGACGGGTCATGGGCATTTCAAAAATCTATGCGCATTATTATAGAATACACTCACTTTGCACCTAATTTAGGCATTGGGATTTAGGCCAAGTAAAATATGGCCTAAATGGACACAACTAAATTTGGTCACTTGGAGAGGCGTTCAGCGTATTCTACATACTGCATAAAAAGTTAAGCCGATTCTATCAAATTTAGGCGTACTTTACAGAATACGCTTGGGCGTATTTTTTACCACGCAGATTTTTCAGGCACAGTATATAGAATCTAGCCCTTTGTGTGCTTGTCTCCTTTCCTATCAATATTTGTAGTTCCTTTCCTTGTTTTTATTATATTTTAATTTGTACAGCGCTTTGACCTTCTTTTGTACAGGCAGTATATCAAGCAACGAATAAACATAAGCATTCTATAATGGAAGCTTGGTGCCAAGACATTATATAATTGGTGCTAAGTGTATGGCATTCAGGTGCCCCAATAGCTTAAGTAATTCCAAGGATGTCAGTATAGGAGCAACTCCAGACTTTCAGAGGTGCCCTACAAATAAAACAATAACAAATTTTCAGTCATGTTTTTCTAACGTACCAACAATTTCTGCTTACTTTCATTGGCTGATTAATTTAAAAAAAAAAAAAAAAGTAATATACTGCTGTTAGGAGTATATGCACAACAGAGTACTTTATTATACTGTAAAATAAAGACGTTACCAGCAAATAAAAAAACCCATGAAAGGTCATGCTTTTTTTTTTTTTTGCTTGTTTTCATTCGTTAAACACATGCAATGACATGAAATATGTTATTGATATTCTTCAGGGCACTGGAAATGACAGCCCATATCTACTGAAAAACCTTCTATGTTTATTTACTTTAAAATTTATATCCTGCCTTTAACACGGCGGGTTACAAGTGTACATTC
The DNA here is from genome assembly GCF_901765095.1 of Microcaecilia unicolor. Classification (NCBI taxonomy): domain Eukaryota; kingdom Metazoa; phylum Chordata; class Amphibia; order Gymnophiona; family Siphonopidae; genus Microcaecilia; species Microcaecilia unicolor. The sequence goes on from NC_044040.1 coordinate 170,074,402, forward strand.
ATAAGCAATATACACAAACAAAATACATCTAAAATCATAATGCCCCAAAAACCCTATCTGTCCAGTGAGTTAAAAGCAACACAGTAAAAATACATAAAACTTACTCTAAAAAAGCCTTAACAGTGAATTTTCAATAATTTTACAAACTGTTGTACACTTCCACAACACCTTAAATAACTGGGAAGCTCATTCCAAGAAACAGCAGAAAACACACAGTTCTGTGTCTCCACATAATGACACGCTGTGGCAGAAGGACCATGCAAATACTTTGCAGATTCAGAACACAATGTACATCTTGGCATATACAGCTTCAATATCTCAATAAAATATCCAGGTAGTTCTGCATATAAACATTTAAAAACCAACATAAGAATCTTAGAGCCCTGTTTACTACGGCACGCTAGCATTTTTAGCGTGTGCTAAAAATTAGCACATGCTAATGCTGGAGACACCCATAGGTGTCTCTAGTGTTAGCAGAAGCTGATTTTTAGCAAGTGCTAAAAACATTAGCACACCTACAAACAGATGATCAAAACCCCGCGCAGTTCCAAACAGCGCTCCAAAAACTAGCACTGGAACAGCGCAGGGTGTTATTAGACCTATGATCAGAGATAATTGCAGGCAAATTTAAGCACGCAATTATCTCTGATCATGGGGTAGAAGAGCGGGAGAATTGTGCCTGAGCATGTGCTCAGCACAATCCTCCCGCACTTGTTTGACAGGTCTGGGCTGTCAAAAGCCCAAACCTGTCAAACACAGGGGCTGGAGATCCATGGGACCACCAGGCTCCAACTACCCCTGCCCCGAGCAACGGGGGCTGGAGGTCCGGTGGACCTCCGGTCCCCCCCCCCCCTCCAGGTTCAGGGAGGGCTGGAGATCCGGCAGGTCTCCAGCCCCCCGTAACTCCCCTCAACATTTCCAAAACAGTCCCTGGTGGCCCAGTGGGCAACCAACCCCCCCCCCCCCCCCCGAGCAACAGAGTTTCTCTCTTATATGGTGTGTAGCCCCGCCCAGCGAAACCCAGGATACACTGGGCAGGGCTAGGCGCCGCCATTTTGCGGCGTCGAAGGAAGAGGAGGGAGGCAGGCTACATCCTTCCTCCAACCCACAAGGTAGGGGGGTAGGTAGGGAAGGGGGTACATTGATCACTGGACCACCAGGGACCCTTTGCTGGGGGGGGGGTTGGGGGGCTGGAGACCCAGCGGATCTCCAGCCCTCCCTGAACCTGTGGGGGGAGGGGGGATCATCGGGGGTACTGGAGGTCCGCTGGACCTGCAGCTCCCTGTCGCTGGGGGCGGGGGTGGTCTTCAGGTTTGCTTTGTTGGGGGGAATGGGGGCCTGCTAGCATGCTGGACAGGGCTCACCATGCCTCCCCAATGATCTGCAAACTCTGCCAGCTCGCAGCTGGCGTAGGGTTTGCCGTGGCCAGCGACTCAATCTTTGGTGCGCTGGTCGCTGATCATTGGGGATGAATGTTTAGCCCTGTTTTGCATGCATTTGTATGCTAATTGCGTTCAGAGCCCTCGAACGCGCCGTTTCACGCGCTCGGGGACTCTGATCATTGGGCGTTAGCAAATGCCGGCGCTAACAGCCTCTAGTGCCGGCGTTTGCTTTTGATCATCCCCATGCTACAGCGCAGCTTAGTAAACAGAGCCCTTAAACTGCACCCTGAAAAATATTCCTTCTAAAATAAAATGTATCTTCATTTATTGTGTCTGATCTAGACATAAGAACATTAAGAGTAACCATACTGGGTCAGACCAATGGTCCATCTAGCCCAGTATCCTGTTTTCCAAACACTGGCCAAGCCAGGACACAGGCACCTGGCAGAAACCCAAATCATGACAACACTCCATAGTACAAATTCCAGGGTAAGAAGTTGCTTCAAAATGTCTCTCTCAATAGCAGACTATGGACTTTTCCTCCAGGAATTTGTCCAAACCTTTTTTAAACCGAGACACACTAACCACTGTTAACACATCCTCTGGCAGAGTTCCAGAGCTTAACTATTCATTGAGTGAAAACATATTTCCATGTACTTCCCCAAGTGTCCCCTAGTCATCGTACTTTTGGAACAAGTAAAAAATCGATTTACTTCTACTCATTCTACACCACTCAGGATTTTGTAGACCTCAATCATATCTCCCCTCATCCATCTCTTTTCCAAGCTGAAAAGCCCTAACCTCTTCAGCCTTTCCTCATACGAGAGGAGTTCCATTCCCATTATCATTTTGGTCGTTCTTCTTTGAACCTTTTCTAATTCAGCTATATCTTTTTTGAGATACGGCAACCAGAACTGAACGCAATACTCAAGGTGCGGTTGCACCATGGAGCGATACAGAGGCATTAAAGTATTTTCGATCTTATTCACCATCCCTTTCCTAGTAATTCTTAGCATCCTGTTTGCTCCTGTGGCTGCTGCTGCAAACTGAGCAGAAGATTTCAGCATATTATCTACAATGACACCCTGATCTTTTTCTTGAGTGCTGACCTCCAAGGTGGACCCTAGTATCAGGTTACTATGATTCAGATTATTCTTTCCAAAGAGCATCACCTTGCATTTGTCCACCATTTGGATAAGGTCTTCCTGCAATATTTCACAGTCTGCACATATTTTAACAACTTTGAATAGTTTTGTATCATCTGCAAATTTAAATTACCTCACTTATCGTTCCAATTTCCATATTATTTATAAATATGTTAAATAGCACCGGTCCCAGTACAGATCCCTCTGGCATTCCACTGTCCACCCTCCTCCATTGAGACAAATGACCATTTAACCCTACCCTCTTTTTTCTATCCCAAAACCAATTCCTAATCCACACCGGAATCTTGCCTCCTATCCCATAACTCTTTAATTTTCTCATGAGTCTCTCATGAGGAACTTTATCAAAAGCTTTCTGAAAATCTAGATACACTACATCAACCGGCTCACCTTTATCCACGCCTTCAAAGAAATGAAGCAAATTGGTGAGGCAAGACTTTTCATTTCAGGCAAGTGGAGTAAAGACCAATGGCCTCTCCCTGTTTGCAGATGATGTTACTTTCTGGGCCCTTCCTGCCTCACCTTTGAGTACTTCCTCAATACTCAGGGTTAGCCAGCAAGAAAAAGTTGAAAAGAAAGTACTAATTTAAGCAAAATACAATTGAATGGGGTGTGGAGATATGAAATCTTAAGATAATAACTAAAAGATATCCCCACTGAATGAAAAAACCCCACACGTATCCAGTAGTGTGGCAGCTGTGAGTGTAATGATGATTTTTTTTAGGAAAAAAGGCCTCACAGAACTCCTCGATGATACACAACAGACCTGAAACGGGTCTTGAAAAAGATCTTCTGTTCATCATTGGCCAAAAACCTAAAGTGTATTGCGGTAACTGTAACGTTCTTCGTACACTGGTCTAAACAAATCGAACACTTGTGAAAACATACCACAGCAACAACACTGTGAGTATGTGTATGAAGTTTGAAAGAAATACTTAGCTTTCAAACAAACAGCACTAAGGTGCTCCACGGTGCGCTGTCAATCTTTCGCGCTCTTGCCCCAAGCCAACGATGGCCAGCATTTCGTTTTAGCTGCGTCAGGGTCTTGGTGGCGGACTGCTTTGGTAACAGAGATGGAACGAAGATACAATGTTCCGCACTCTTGCCCCAAGCCAACGATGGCCAGTGTTTCGTTTTAGCTGCGTCAGGGTCTTGGTGGCGGAACTGCTTTGGTAACAGAGATGGAACGAAGATACAATGTATCTCCAAGCTCGGCAGCTGGTGGTTGTGTTCACAAGCTGCTGCTGCTGCCACCATTGCTGCCCTCCCCCTCATGCATGCTCAGTTTTCATGTATGCAGAAAAAAACAAGCATTCACGGGCATGGGTCAGCAGTGGCAACAGCAGCTCGGGGACACTGCCACTGGCTGCAGAGCTTGGAAGAGTTCTGGCTGTTGGAACAGCAAAGGAAGTCTTCACCTGGAGATCCTTGCCAGATCAGGTATTTATATTTTGCATTCAGGTGGAGGTTGGTGGGGCAGGAGGGGAGGCAGGGTAAGAATTTGGTATCTACCCACTAGTTTAGCCTTGTTTCCCCCTTAATCAACCATCTGGCTATGCCTGTGAACACAATACAAAGTCATTTGTGATACACAAATCCCAAAGTTAACATATTCCAGTTAATAAACTGAAAATAAAACACTTTTTTCTGGATATTTTATTTTTCCATCATGTTGGTCCCAGTTTCTCCATCTTCTGCTAATTCTTTTCCAGTGACTTTTGTCTATTTGTCTTTTCTTCTCTCCCCTGTCTTGTTCTATTCCTTCACTACACCTGTCTATGACATATCAATCTTTCCCTTATCTGTCTTATCTCCCTTTTTTATTTTCAGCCTCTATCCACCCAACTTCATTTTTTCTCACCCTTTTCCTTCTTTTAACTTTTCAGTTACCAATTAACTTTCCATATTCTTCTCTCTTTCCTTGGCTGTCCCATTTCCCATCATGCCTTCTCAGCTTGCTATTCCCTTCCATCTATCCTCCATTACTACCTCTGTTTTCGCTATCCTCCTCTCAACAATTATCTTGCCATCCCTTCTTGGTCTGTCTCACATGGTTCCACAATTTTCCCTCCCTCCCTTCACTGTTGGAGCCCAATATTTCCTCTCCCTATCCCCCCACCATGGCCTAATATCTTCCTGTCCCTTTTTCTCCACACCCCTATCATCTTCCTGTCCCATCTCTCTACTCTCCTGCCCCCCCCCCCCATGGTCAATCATCTCTCTTCCTCTCTCTCCCCTCCATGGTCCAACATCTCTCTTCCTCTCTCTCCCCTCCATGGTCCAACATTGCTCTCTCTCTCTTTCCTGCTGCTGCTGCCGTTGTTCTCCTCCCACCCTATCCCACATAAGCCAGCATCTCTCCCTACCTCCTCCCCTTCCATTGTTCAACACAACACATGTCTCTCCTTCCCTGTGTCCAACATCTTTCTCTTTCTTCCCAACTACCCTCCCATCTAGCATCTCTCCCAAGTCCCATTGCATTCGAAACAGGAAGTTGCTTCAGAAGGGGGTAGAACGCACCAAAGGAACAGGAGTATAATCACTGGCCTACTAGAGGTTGCTATGTAACACAAGATCAGAAACACATAATGGTTTCATGGGGTAAACTATGCCATGCACATGGGGCGTGCAGGAAGGCACATAAAAGCTACAGGGACAGTGCTCCATACACATGAAACCTACTCATGTATCCATGGCTATTTTTCCATATGTTGATTGTCACTGAGCTTGTATTCACATATATACCCATCTTCTGACAGCTAGTAAGTGCTAGCACACTGCTGAATACAGGTGTCATACATGTATATCTGTCTGCTATTTTGAAATGTAGATATTATGGCTCTGTTTTTTTGCCATATTACCAGCGGGTGTAGTTATGCATATTTTAGATTCGCCTCCACCCTCCATCTGCTGACCTCACATACATGTTGTTTCTAAAATAGGGCTTTTAGTGATGACAGCTGAGTGATGATGTGTAGCATCTCTTACAAAAGTACTTTCATTTTTTTTGAGAAGTCATAAAGCTATATTAACTAGATTTTGACATTATGAAGGATTAACTGTACTACTACACTTTACCAGTTTGTTCATGGACCTTGACACTGCAACTTTTAACTCTCAAACTTTAAATGACATTAGCTAGTGGTTGTGTTCCTTCCCTTTTTACTCTGATTTTATACTTTCTTTTTTTTAAATGGTGAATTTTTCCCCTTTCTTGGGCTCTAGAAATATGGCTGAGGTTCCACATTGCAATTCCATATTGTAGCCTATATTTCCATCTGGGAATCTTGTATCTAAACTTAAAAACCTCTGATTACAAATCAAAAACTACTTTTATGTTTAACTCAACAAGAAACCATTTTGCATGGCTGACCTAGGATGAAATTTCTTTCAGCCAGGTTACTCATATCCTCCCTTTATTGTTGCACTCTTGTCATATTTTTCTGAGGTGTGGTGATGGAGAAAAAAAAAATAGAAAAAAAAAAGTAGGGCAGCTTGCTGCTGGCATTATTAAAAGGAAAACTAAGTAGCTTCCTGTTCATCTTAGTCTGTATGGGACAATATAAAGAGTGTGGTCATCTGTAATTTACTAGGGCTAAGATATGGCTAATTCATTATTTCTCAACTTTATCCTGAAGCCTGAACTAGCAGGTCTGGCTTTCGGGATATCTGCAATGAATAAACGCCAGATATATTTGCATACACTAGTCTCTAGAGGATGTAAATGTGTAACATACATACTCATTCATGGATACTCTGTTAGGCAGAGGCATAGCTAGGTGGGGTGCAAGGGGAGCAACTGCTCCCCCAAACAGATTTTGAATGAAATAGTACCTATACAAAATGGGTCTGCAGCTTTGCACTGGCACCTATTTTACAAAAGGTTTGCTCCCCCTGACGTCAAAACCTGGCTACGCTTCTGCTGTTAGGTGAAGCTCCAGGACAAGTCTTGTAAACACTGATCTAGATGTTAAAACAATGAACTCTTGGGAGAATGCCTGGGATTTGATGACTTCAAATGTTGCCCTCCCACAGTTCTTCTAACCATAAACATAAGAGGAAAAGCGAATGCTACATACCTGTAGAAGGTATTCTCCGAGGACAGCAGGCTGATTGTTCTCACTGATGGGTGACGTCCACGGCAGCCCCTCCAATCGGAAACTTCACTAGCAAAGTCCTTTGCTAGCCCTCGCGCGCCCGCGCGCACCGCGCATGCGCGGCCGTCTTCCCGCCCGAAACCGGCTCGAGCCGGCCAGTCCAGTATGTAGCAAGACAATACACTTCAAGGGAAGACACAACTCCAAAGGGGAGGCGGGCGGGTTTGTGAGAACAATCAGCCTGCTGTCCTCGGAGAATACCTTCTACAGGTATGTAGCATTCGCTTTCTCCGAGGACAAGCAGGCTGCTTGTTCTCACTGATGGGGTATCCCTAGCCCCCAGGCTCACTCAAAACAACAACATTGGTCAATTGGGCCTCGCAACGGCGAGGACATAACTGAGATTGACCTAAAAAATTTACCAACTAACTGAGAGTGTAGCCTGGAACAGAACAAACAGGGCCCTCGGGGGTGGAGTTGGATCCTAAAGCCCAAACAGGTTCTGAAGAACTGACTGCCCGAACCGACTGTCACGTCGGGTATCCTGCTGCAGGCAGTAATGAGATGTGAATGTGTGGACAGATGACCACGTCGCAGCTTTGCAAATTTCCTCCATGGTGGCTGACTTCAAGTGGGCTACCGACGCTGCCATGGCTCTAACATTATGAGCCGTGACATGACCCTCAAGAGCCAGCCCAGCCTGGGCGTAAGTGAAGGAAATGCAATCTGCTAGCCAATTGGATATGGTGCGTTTCCCTACAGCCACTCCCCTCTTGTTGGGATCAAAAGAAACAAACAATTGGGCGGACTGTCTGTGGGGCTGTGTCCGCTCCAGATAGAAGGCCAATGCTCTCTTGCAGTCCAATGTGTGCAGCTGACGTTCAGCAGGGCAGGAATGAGGACGGGGAAAGAATGTTGGCAAGACAATTGACTGGTTCAGATGGAACTCCGACACAACCTTTGGCAGAAACTTAGGGTGAGTGCGGAGGACTACTCTGTTGTGATGAAATTTGGTGTAAGGGGCCTGGGCTACCAGGGCCTGAAGCTCACTGACTCTACGAGCTGAAGTAACTGCCACCAAGAAAATGACCTTCCAGGTCAAGTACTTCAGATGGCAGGAATTCAGTGGCTCAAAAGGAGGTTTCATCAGCTGGGTGAGAACGACATTGAGATCCCATGACACTGTAGGAGGCTTGACAGGGGGCTTTGACAAAAGCAAACCTCTCATGAAGCGAACAACTAAAGGCTGTCCTGAGATCGGCTTACCTTCCACTTGGTAATGGTATGCACTGATTGCACTAAGGTGAACCCTTACGGAGTTGGTCTTCAGACCAGACTCAGACAAGTGGAGAAGGTATTCAAGCAGGGTCTGTGTAGGACAAGAGCGAGGATCTAGGGCCTTGCTGTCACACCAGACGGCAAACCTCCTCCAATGAAAGAAGTAACTTCTCTTAGTGGAGTCTTTCCTGGAAGCAAGCAAGATGCGGGAGACACCCTCTGGCAGACCCAAAGAGGCAAAGTCTACGCCCTCAACATCCAGGCCGTGAGAGCCAGGGACTGGAGGTTGGGATGCAGCAGAGCCCCTTCGTCCTGCGTGATGAGGGTCGGAAAACACTCCAATCTCCACGGTTCTTCGGAGGATAACTCCAGAAGAAGAGGGAACCAGATCTGACGCGGCCAAAAGGGAGCAATCAGAATCATGGTGCCTCGGTCTTGCTTGAGTTTCAACAAAGTCTTCCCCACCAGAGGAATGGGAGGATAAGCATACAGCAGACCTTCCCCCCAATCCAGGAGGAAGGCATCCGACGCCAGTCTGCCGTGGGCCTGAAGCCTGGAACAGAACTGAGGGACCTTGTGGTTCACTTGAGATGCGAAGAGATCCACCAGGGGGGTGCCCCACGCCTGGAAGATCTGTCGCACCACACGGGAATTGAGCGACCACTCGTGAGGTTGCATAATCCTGCTCAACCTGTCGGCCAGACTGTTGTTTACGCCTGCCAGATATGTGGCTTGGAGCACCATGCCTTGACGGCGAGCCCAGAGCCACATGCTGACGGCTTCCTGACACAGGGGGCGAGATCCGGTGCCCCCCTGCTTGTTGACATAGTACATGGCAACCTGATTGTCTGTCTGAATTTGGATAATTTGGTGGGACAGCCGATCTCTGAAAGCCTTCAGAGCGTTCCAGATCGCTCGCAACTCCAGAAGATTGATCTGTAGATCGCTTTCTTGGAGGGACCACCTTCCTTGGGTGTGAAGCCCATCGACATGAGCTCCCCATCCCAGGAGAGACGCATCCGTGGTCAGCACTTTTTGAGGCTGAGGAATTTGGAAGGGACGTCCCAGAGTCAAATTGGAGCAAATCGTCCACCAATACAGGGATTCGAGAAAACTCGTGGACAGGTGGATCACGTCCTCTAGACCCCCGGCGGCCTGATACCACTGGGAGGCTAGGGTCCATTGAGCAGATCTCATGTGAAGGCGGGCCATGGGAGTCACATGAACTGTGGAAGCCATGTGGCCCAGCAATCTCAACATCTGCCGAGCTGTGATCTGCTGGGACGCTCGCACCCGCGAGACGAGGGACAACAAGTTGTTGGCCCTCGCCTCTGGGAGATAGGCGCGAGCCGTCCGAGAATCCAGCAGGGCTCCGATGAATTCGAGTTTCTGCACTGGGAGAAGATGGGACTTTGGGTAATTTATCACAAACCCCAGTAGCTCCAGGAGGCGAATAGTCATCTGCATGGACTGCAGGGCTCCTGCCTCGGATGTGTTCTTCACCAGCCAATCGTCGAGATATGGGAACACGTGCACCCCCAGCCTGCGAAGCGCCGCTGCTACCACAGCTAGGCACTTTGTGAACACCCTGGGCGCAGAGGCGAGCCCAAAGGGTAGCACACAGTACTGGAAGTGGCGTGCGCCCAGCTGAAATCGCAGATACTGTCTGTGAGCTGGCAGTATCAGGATGTGTGTGTAGGCATCCTTCAAGTCCAGAGAGCATAGCCAATCGTTTTGCTGAATCATGGGGAGAAGGGTGCCCAGGGAAAGCATCCTGAACTTTTCTTTTACGAGATATTTGTTCAGGGCCCTTAGGTCTAGGATGGGACGCATCCCCCCTGTTTTCTTTTCCACAAGGAAGTACCTGGAATAGAACCCCAGCCCTTCTTGCCCGGATGGCACGGGCTCGACCGCATTGACGCTGAGAAGGGCGGAGAGTTCCTCTGCAAGTACCTGCTTGTGCTGGAAGCTGTAGGACTGAGCTCCCGGTGGACAATTTGGAGGTTGAGAGGCCAAATTGAGGGTGTATCCTTGCCGGACTATTTGGAGAACCCACTGATCGGAGGTTATAAGAGGCCACCTTTGGTGAAAAGCTTTCAACCTCCCTCCGACAGGCAGGTCGCCCGGCACTGACACTTGGATGTCGGCTATGCTCTGCTGGAGCCAGTCAAAAGCTCGCCCCTTGCTTTTGCTGGGGAGCCGCGGGGCCTTGCTGATTCGCACGCTGCTGACGAGAGCGAGCGCGCTGGGGCTTAGCCTGGGCCGCAGGCTGTCGGGAAGGAGGATTGTACCTACGCTTGCCAGAAGTATAGGGAACAGTCTTCCTTCCCCCGAAAAATCGTCTACCTGTAGAGGTAGAAGCTGAAGGCTGCCGGCGGGCGAACTTGTCGAATGCGGTGTCCCGCTGGTGGAGAGACTCTACCACCTGCTCGACTTTTTCGCCAAAAATGTTATCCGCACGGCAAGGCAAGTCCGTAATCCGCTGCTGGATTCTATTCTCCAGGTCGGCGGCACGCAGCCATGAGAGCCTGCGCATCACCACACCTTGAGCAGCGGCCCTGGACGCAACATCAAAAGTGTCATAAACTCCTCTGGCCAGGAATTTTCTGCACGCCTTCAGCTGCCTGACCACCTCCTGAAAAGGCTTGGCTTGCTCAGGGGGAAGAGCATCAACCAAGCCCGCCAACTGCCGCACATTATTCCGCATGTGTATGCTCGTGTAGAGCTGGTAAGACTGGATCTTGGACACGAGCATAGAGGAATGGTAGGCCTTCCTCCCAAAGGAGTCTAAGGTTCTAGCGTCCTTGCCCGGGGGCGCCGAAGCATGTTCCCTAGAACTCTTAGCCTTCTTTAGGGCCAAATCCACAACTCCAGAGTCATGAGGCAACTGAGTGCGCATCAGCTCTGGGTCCCCATGGATCCGGTACTGGGACTCGATCTTCTTGGGAATGTGGGGATTAGTTAATGGCTTGGTCCAGTTCGCAAGCAATGTCTTCTTCAGGACATGGTGCAAGGGAACAGTGGACGCTTCCTTAGGTGGAGAAGGATAGTCCAGGAGCTCAAACATTTCAGCCCTGGGCTCGTCCTCCACAACCACCGGGAAGGGGATGGCCGTAGACATCTCCCGGACAAAGGAGGCAAAAGACAGACTCTCGGGAGGAGAAAGCTGTCTCTCAGGAGAGGGAGTGGGATCAGACGGAAGACCCCCAGACTCCTCGTCAGAGAAATATCTGGGATCTTCCTCTTCCTCCCACGAGGCCTCACCCTCGGTGTCAGACACAAGTTCACGGACCTGTGTCTGCAACCTCGCCCTGCTCGACTCCGTGGAACCCCGTCCACGATGGGGGCGTCGAGAGGTAGACTCCCTCGCCCGCATCGGCGAAGCTCCCTCCGCCGACGTAGTCGGGGAGCCTTCCTGGGAGGTGGCCGCGGTCGGTACCGCACGCGGGTACCGACGTCGGGGACCTCAACCTGGGCGATGGGCCAGCCGGCGCCACGCTCGACGGTACCGGTGGCGCAAGCACCGCCGGTACCGGAGGGGTAGGGCGCAACAGCTCTCCCAGAATCTCTGGGAGAACGGCCCGGAGGCTCTCGTTTAGAGCGGCTGCAGAGAAAGGCTGAGAGGTCGATGCAGGCGTCGACGTCAGTACCTGTTCCGGGCGTGGAGGCTGTTCCGGGCTGTCCAGAGCGGAGCGCATCGACACCTCCTGAACAGAGGGTGAGCGGTCCTCTCGGTGCCGATGCCTACTGGGTGCCGAATCCCTCGGCGACCCAGAGCTCTCGGTGCCGACATGGGGAGGAGACCGGTGTCGATGCTTCTTCGATTTCTTCCGAAGCATGTCACCGGAGCTCCCCGGCACCGACGAGGAGGACGTCGAATCCATCCGTCGCTTCCTCGGGGCCGAGACTGAAGAAGGTCGATCTCGGGGGGGCTGTACCGCAGGAGCCCTCAGGGTAGGCGGAGACCCACCCGAGGGCTCACCGCCACCAGCAGGGGAATGGACAGCCCTCACCTGCACTCCACCCGATGCACCACCGTCCGACGACATCAGCAGACGAGGTCCTGGTACCACCGACGTCGATGCAGCTATCCGATGTCTCGGCGCCGATGCAGAGGCCCGATGCCTCGATGCACTCGATGCAGGGGCGGCCGAGGAAGATGGTCTGGACGCTGACGACGTCGATGCACTCGAAGATCCCGGTGCCGATGCCGACGAAGAGCCCGAGAACAACACGTTCCACTGGGCTAGTCTCGCTACCTGAGTCCGCCTTTGAAGCAGGGAACACAGACTGCAGTTCTGAGGGCGGTGCTCGGCCCCCAGACACTGAAGACACGACGAGTGTCGATCAGTGAGCGAGATAACCCGGGCGCACTGGGTGCACTTCTTGAAGCCGCTGGAAGGCTTCGATGTCATGGGCGGAAAAATCACGCCGGCGAAATCAAAAGCCGAAATGGCGAAATTTGAAGCACCAAATTTAGAGGGAGAAAAAATCTCGACCGAGGCCGAAAAGAGGCCTACCCCGACGACGAAAGAAAACTTACCGGGGCAAAAAAGCTGGAAGTACGGGGAGGATTTACACGAAACCCGGCGGGGGGTTTCCGGAGCACTTCCCGACTAGGACAAAGCTTTCCCGAAGGAAAAAAAACACGTTCAAAACAAATTGGACGCGCGAGGTCGACTTTCCGGGGCTCGACACGGCGAAAACACGACCGTACCGAGTGCGGACAAAAGAAGACTGGCCGGCTCGAGCCGGTTTCGGGCGGGAAGACGGCCGCGCATGCGCGGTGCGCGCGGGCGCGCGAGGGCTAGCAAAGGACTTTGCTAGTGAAGTTTCCGATTGGAGGGGCTGCCGTGGACGTCACCCATCAGTGAGAACAAGCAGCCTGCTTGTCCTCGGAGAAATATAAAATACATAAGAAGAAAATATAAAATGAGCAAGGTTTGCACTAAGAACAGAAAAGGTGGAAAATGATTCATGCATCTGATCAATAAATTGAATTGTCTATAAAAGTGACACCAGCCTCTTTCCTATTTTTAACCAAAAGCATGTTAAATTAGCTTCCTATGTTTGACTTTAGCCAACTAAGACTTGGAATTTACATGATGGCTTCTTCTTTCATTCGTCCTCTGGAAGCAGTGATCTTCCTATGCTTGACTTTAGCCAACTAAGACTTGGTATTTACAGTACAAGATGGCACCTTCTCTCATTCGTCCTCTGGAAGCAGTCATAAAACATCACACAGCAAATCTGGTAGCCAGGTTTCCTATCCTAGTGGTAACTATAGGTCAGCTTCTGAGGGACCTGGTTGTAAATTATTTTGTGATCTGGATTACATGAAAGGCATGTAATCCAAATTATTACCACTGTTACATCATCCTTATTTAATGAGATACTGACTAGGTCATATAATTGAATGAAACATCATTGTAATATAAAAACTCTCTGCTAGATATTATTAGGAAGGAAACTGAAAATAAAACAAAGGCTATCGTAATGCCTCTATATTGCTCTATTGTGTGACCATATCTTCATTTCATTTATTACCATTTATATACCGCCCTTATCCAGAACAGTGAATAAATCAAACATACATAATAAAACATTGCAAACACATCAAGTGCAAAACAAACTCAGTAAAGATATAACAAATAAACAGATCACCATATTGTGTCCATCAGTTACACAGATACCTGCACCAACAAATGATGCTTCAGTAGTCTCTTAAACAACCCTGAATTCTTCTGTGTCCTGAGAGTTCTGGGTAATTAGTTCCACTCTGTCAGTCCAGCAAGAGAAAAGATACGCTTCCTTGTATCCTCTAAACAAAACAATCGAAAATCCGAAACTGTTACAGACAGGTGTTAACCGATCGAAGCACCCGCTTCGGGCAATATAGATTAAGACAATCTGATAAATCCTGGGATGAGTCATGATGCGCACAATAATGAACCATCATCAGCAACTTAAATTCGATTACATCTTGCATGGTCAACCAGTTCAACTTCTGATAACATGTTCCTATTTTGACAGTCCATATAACAAATGTACTGTTGAATTCATTATTACCTGCAATGCCTGCATATGTACAGCAGGCAGTCTCACATAACAGATATTACAGTAGTCCAAACCAGTCAAGACCAAACTCTGTAGCACCCTATAGAACTTATTCTGATAATTTACTAAGTAAACGCAGCTTATAATATGATCTTTTCACCACAGAACAAATCTGAGAGGAAAAATGACAGTGCAGTATCAAACAGTACACCCAAATTTTTTATGACAGAAGATAAAGGAATCATAATATCAGAGATTACAACCTCAGGTGGAAAAGACACTGCTGGTTTAGTGGTCACCAGCAATATTTCTGTTTTTGACATATTAAGGGATAAACTATTCTGAAACATCCAATGACATATTCCTTCTAGAATTGCTTGTAACCGAGTAACCATGATAGGCACTGGCTCTGTCAACGGGAGAAAGAATTGTATGTTATCTGCATAAATGCAGTATACCACTCCAAATTCCTTTAACACCCTACAAACTGGGGCTATATACACTAACTAATATCCCGGACAGAGCCGAGCCTTGAGGCACTCCACATGTCACAGTTCTCAGACAATTCATCTCCCACATATCAGTAAAATATGACTTGAACCAAGCCAAAACAGATGCCTCATCACCACAATCCATTAAATGCTTTAACAAAATCCAATGGTTGAGGGTATCAAACGCAGCGGACACATCCAGGAAAACCATAAGATAACTAACATGGTTATCCAACCCCTGCCGAACCTCATCCATGCTCACTGCCATCAACTCTTCAGTACTGTGTGCACTGAGAAATCCATAACAAAATGGATGAAGGCATTGCTCATTCAACAAATGATCCTCTAATTGACAGTAAACCACTCACTCAGCAATGTTTCCCAGCACTGGTAAAGAAGCAACCGGTCAATAATTGCCGAGCATAGTAGCTCCCAGGGCAGGATATTTAATTCTGGGCATAACAGTAGCAACTTTAAAAACAGCCAGTACTAACCCACTATCCCGCGATTTATTAACCATTTCAGACAGCACTGATGTAGACAAATTCTGCAAAACACACAGTCTACGCACATCCATCACAGACCCTGTTGGACGACAAGATTTCAAATATGTTGATACCTCTCTATCAGACACCCTGGCAAATGTATCCCAGCATGCCATATTCTCCCTCTCAGTATCACATACAGTCACATCATGAGAGAATCCCTGCATCACATTCCTGACCTTCATCTGAAAGAAATCTGCAAACTCATCAGCAGACATCCCAGAATCACCTAAGGAAGGTTCTTTAACTGTAGATAAGGACCACAGAAAACAGCTCTCTAGGTTTATTCAATGACTCACTAATCTGCTTTTGATAATACCCACTCTTTTTTCTTACCACCATCACTTGATACTCCTGCAACTTTATTATATAACTATCTTTACAATCTACATCCCTGTTTCTCCGCAACTCCCGCTCAGCCCGGTGCAACTCTCGCCATAGCTGTTGTAAACCAGCAGAGAACCAAGGTGTGGAATTACATCCTGTGTTAACCTTCACCATATGCTCAAGTGCCACCTGATCCAAAGCTAATGATCAACCAACCCAGATAGATCCAAATCAAAGGCTTTAACTCAGGCAACCATACTTCCTGCAACTCTTGTGTATCCACCTCCCCTCAAATTTCTTTGCGATCATCTTGTCCTTCTGGTTACTTTTACTAACCAAAGGTAATATAAACAATATCAAGCTATGATCGGTCCAAGGTAAAGGTACCATATTTCATATCAATTAATGCATCACATACCTGGGCGGCAAACACAAGATCCAACATATGCCCTGCTTCATGCATTACAGCATTCACTATTTGCTTAAACCCTAAGGCAGAAAGAACATCAAATAATACATGCGAAGAAACAGCCCTCATAATCACTGATTTAGTTAAATCCACTGGCAGTGTCACCAGCATATTCCACAAAAGACAATCTTGTTCCAACACAAATGGAGGACAATACAACACACATACATTCAAAACAGTATTTTTCATAACTAGTATTTCAATCATTCCAGGACTCTCAACAATCATTCCAGGACTCTCAACACACACAATCTCTAAACCCAAACACTCACGGTAAATTAGCGATATTCCTCCCCCTCTCCTAACTTCCTGACATGCCCAAACCCAAATATAACCAGAAGGACAACATGATTTTACCAGAACAATATCTGATGTTTCAAACCAAGATACAGTCACTGCAAGCACATCAAGAACATTTTGAAGCAATAGATCATGAACTAGTATTTTGTGAAGTTCTGGTTGCCTCCTCTAAAGAAAATATAGTGGAACTACAAAAGGTTCAGAGAAAGGTGATGTAAAAGATAAAGGGGATGGAACACCTCCCTATGGAGAAAGATTAAACAAGTTAGTGTTCTTCAGATTGGCGGAGAAACAGTTGAGATATGATAGAGAGCTATAAAATCATGAGCGGAATGGATCGAGTAAACAGGGAATGGTTGTTTGCTTTTTCAAATAATACTAAAATGAGTATGTTTTGAAGCTAAACAGTACTTTTAAAACAAATTGCTTTTAATGCACAGTTAGGCTACGGAATTTATTGGTGGAAGATGTGGTGAAAGCAGTTAACATATAGTGCATAGGAGTGGAGGAGTGGCCAAGTGGTTAGAGCACCGGTCTTGCAATCCAGAGGCCGGTTCAAATCCCACTGCTGCTCCTTGTGATCTTGGGCAAATCACTTAACCCTCCATTGCCTCAGGTACAAACTTAGATTGTGAGCCCTCCTGGGACAGAGAAATATCCAGTGTACCTGAATGTAACTTACCTTGAGCTACTACTGAAAAAGGTGCGAGCAAAATCTAAATAAATAAATAAAAAATAGTTGGGCTTTAAAAGATATTTAGACAAACCCTTGGTAGCCAGGTAAACTTGGGAAATGGATCTGCTCCTTGGGATTCTACTGGGTATTTGTGACCAGGCTTGACCACTATTGGAAACAGGATGCTGGGCTTAATGGACCTTTGCTCTGACCTAGTATAGCATTTCTTATGTTCTGATTTATTTTTCTTTTAGAAAAAATGCCTTTTTAAATTGCTTTGTGTAAACTGTAGATCACCTCAACATTATGTACCAATATTTTTCTGGATGTTTTCCAACCCTTTTAGCTTATTTAGTCTTCACTGATCAAGGTTCCCCCCCCCCCCCCCCCCCCATTAAAGGCTCAGAGTGGGGGAAAAAAGCCCTTGAAAATTTGGTATATGGTACCCATAGTAAGAGGTGCCTGATGTTCTACGGATCTCATTGGAATTGTCTTTTTGCTAAAATAACAATTATTTGTAGATTAATTTATAAAATCAAAGGCTAGCAGACAGGTACATATTCTCCTCTATATGTCCTACTCTGTCCTGCAAAAACATTATTCCACATTAGTGAAGCTGCTCTATGAGTCTGAAGATTTAATAGGCACATATTATAGTAGTAGGCTTTGCACTGAAAACAAAAACATTAAAAATGTAGGAATGGAAAGTCAGCAAACATTCTTCCTGTGATACCTTACAATGGATTAACTTAAAAGAAACCTACATTCACAGTACAGTCTGTAAAGCTTCCAAACTACATTGGACAAGCAGAAATATTGACTCTCCATCGGTTTAAAATATTTTTTTTTCTGGGCCTCTTTGCTAATTTCATAATTTTTTTTGATACCTTACTTGACTAAAAAAGGAAGAGGTAGAGACAAGAGAGCAGCTCAGTCTGCAAGTGTTTTAGCCTTGCAAGACAAAGTGTAGGTGATTATATTAACTAAGCAATACATGAGGGAACAGGCATCTATGAATGTCAGCAGAAAGAACACCTTAACTGATAATGAAGTACGCTGTAAAGTTGAAAAAGACTGTAAAACTTAATGACATAAAAACTGATGCCCAAGCAGGCCCTTACCATCACTTTTGCAGATCTTCCAAAGGAGATCCTTCTTCCCTGCCCAGCTCTGGAAGCTCTCAATTTGAACATCTCACTTTGAATACTGCAAAAGTTTCTTTTATATGCTTGTGTAAATGATAGGAATAAACACTATACTGTAAAATATAGTGCATCCAATAAACAAATGGCCTTATGTCTAGTATTTGCTGCTAAACATGTAAATCAGTGGATTTTCAATAGCAATATCTGGATACTGCCAGCAAAAATCCCTCTATCTGATCCAGCACTAAGTAAATAGGGTGCAGCAAGGGTAGAACAACTAACTGTATATAACAGCACAGGTATTCTTTAAAAGTTTTTGGGCACCTTTTTTAACAGTTTTCTCAATATGCTGACGATGTTCAGATCTTCACTTTGGTTTGCCTCAGGGATACACATTGGGTGCCCTCTATGTTATTCATTTTAATATTCAAGTTTCTCTTCTCTGGATATTCCCTCCGTCTTATTTTTTTTTTTTGTTGCCTTGTACTCCTTCAAGCACACTCCATTCTTCTCAAGGCAGTGTTCTCCAGGTTCCTCTCTACTCCTTAATTCACTTTTCCATGGTTAGGAAAAAAACATTTAGTGTGCAGGGCCATACGTTGTGGAATCCTCTCCACCTGGACTTATGTTTAACACAGTCTTTGGATGATTTTAAGGTCAAACTCAAGACTTATTTGTTTCACCAAGCTTTTGGATTTTAGGTACCCTTGGCCGTCCGATGGAGATGTGGCGATCTGATGTGTGCAGTGTCGGTTTCTGGATCTCTGGTAGTCTACCTATCCTTTTCTTTATTATTGTAGTTCTATTTCTTTTCTCTCTTTTAATATACATTAAATTGTAAATGCTTTCATGGTTTTCCCCTAAGCAGTATATTAGGTATTGAATAAACCTGAAACAATATTCATCCGCTATCTACATAGCTAAGCTATTTACTTCAGGCCTATAAAAAATCATTTCTAAACTACTCAGCTATATGGATAGTGGCTGAATCACTATTGTGGAGGCAATCCTATAACTGAGAGATGCACTTGAGCTGCAGAAAGGGAAGCCTGGGTGAGTAGAAGCCTCTACTGTCATTCAGATACCCCAATGTCACCTAGGGAGCACTTATTCTGTAACAGCTGCTGGGCACCCAGATCCTGTTATAGAATTCTAGCACAACCCTGCATCAACAGGCCTAACATTTACACGGTCACAACTAAACCAGCCATACACGTGGCATAACTGTAGGTGGCCAAATGCAGAAAGTGCTTGTATAACTTACAATATTATATAAGTTATGTGTGTTAAGTGGGAGCCCCACCCATGCCTTTCCCATGTTCCACCCATGTAAATGCCTTCTTGCATTTATGCGCCAGGATTTACGCCACATTTTCGTTGGTGTAAATGGGGGCACGTGGTTTTAGGCGCTAGGATATCAACTAAGCATAGTCTATATACCGCGCCTAAATCTAGGCGCCACTTATAGAATATGCTTAGGCGGAAATGTTTTCCGCACGGATTTTCTAGGCGCCATATATAGAGTCTGGAATATGTCACTTAATAGTGCTTAAGCAACCTGCTGACATTTTCATAGGCAAATAAACACTTATCCACAAAAGTGCCAGCATTCTGTACATTGTCACACACAAATGCAGACACCCAGTTATAGAATCAGGAGCTACATGTGTAACTATGAGTAGAGGCTGCATTCTACAGTAGGTACAGTATATTTAGTGCCACCGCTTAACTTTATAGTGGCACCGAGTATACATATTTTTTAAATATATGTTTTAAAATGTTGACAGCAGCAATCATCACTGTTGCTGAAAAGTGAACTGAAAACCTCTTTAGCTCTAATACAGATAGTTCTATCACATTTGCATCAATGTCCAAGAGTAAACAACTCCTACTGGAAATTGAGACAGAAAATACAAGAAAAACTGTGAAATCAATTTAGATATTTTAAGAATCTACAATTATTTAGAAAGTTTGGAAATCTACCCTTTAAAGTTTTGCTATTGTAAAACTTCTTTCTTCCGTGGAATCTGCGTTTCTTTGGTGAGTGAAGGCAGTGCACAATGGCCAAATAGCAATATGCTGGTAGTCACAAGGGTGCTATATAATTTACACTATTTTGTTTTTCCCCCTTTAGGTTGCTCCAACTATCAAAGTCAAACATATCACCACCATGGAAAGCAGTCTGCGGAGTACCTCAAGGATCACCATTATCACCAATACTCTTCAACATGATGATGATGATTCCACTGGCACAGTCCTTATGCAACTGAGGCCTTAACCCATTCATTTACGCAGATGATGTTACAATATACATCCCCTTCAGACATGATCTGACAGAAATAACCAACAAAATCCATGATAGTCTGAACATCATGGACTCCTGGGCAACTCATTCCAACTGAAACTGAACACCGAAAAAACACATTGCCTCATCCTCTCCTCTCCATATAACAAATACAAACCCACAACCATAAATACTCCAGGACATACCCTCCCTACCTCGGACAGTTTGAAAATACTCAGTGTCACACTCGATCGCAACCTTACCCTTGAGAGCTAAGTAAACTCTGTAACAAAGAAAATGTTTTATTCAATGTGGAAGCTCAAACGATTAAAACCTTTCTTCCCAAGAGCAACTTTTCGATACCTAATACAATCAATGGTCCTAAGCCATGCAGATTATTGCAATGGAATCTACGCGGGCTGCAAAGAACTCATAAAAAAAACTCCAGACCACCCAAAATACAGCAGCCAGACTGATATTCAGCAAAACACGCTTCGAAAGTGCCAAACCCCTCAGAGAAAAGTTGCAATTGCTCCCAAAGAATGGATCATCTTCAATATCTGCACCTTAGTCCACAAAATCATGTACGGCGTAGCCCCAGGATACATGACAGACCTTATAGACTTACCAATAAGAAACAAAGTCAGATTGTCAAGATTCTACCTAAACCTACACTACCGAAACTGCAAAGGACTGAAATACAAAACAACTTACACAGCCGGCTTCTCCTACATAAGCTCACAACTATGGAATGGGCTCCCAAAAGCTGTGAAAACAATCCACGACCACTTGAACGTCAGGAAATCACTAAAAACCAACCTCTTCAAAAAGGCCTACCCCAACGACCCCACGTAACTCTCTTCACCTACCAACACAGTATGACTATGATCGAACAGGACATCACGCAATCTTCATCTATTCCGACCCTTCACTTATACCTCATACAATCACTATACAACTTTGTATTTGTTATCCACCGACTGGGCAAACGCCTTTGACAGTACTATGTAAGTCACATTGAGCCTGCAAATAGGTGGGAAAACATGGGGTACAAATGCAACAAATAAATAAAATCCAAATGGTCAGCTTGAGCAGCATCAGAAGTCTTCATTCAGATTCATACTTACTGGCACTCTTGTGCACTAGAGGCTTCTGCTCACCCAGCTTCCCTTTCTGCTGCTCAAGTGCCTCTCCTCCAGGCACTTGCTGGCCCTATCAGGTAGAAGAATCAAACAAATTTCCTGCATGTAGTGCCATTCCTAAGCCGTATGATCAGCATTTATGATCTTTCTACTATAAGAAGACATAATTGAATCACCGGCACTATCAGGACATTTAAATAAATGAGCAGAGAGAAAAACTTGTCAAACAATAGCTGGCATTAAACCTGGACTACTTCTGACTTTCCCTTTGTCCATTCAGGAAGTTTTGTTTGGAGTACAAATATTCCTGTTTCAGAGCCCAGCTAAGCTGTTCCACTGGAAACACACAGCAAACAATTTTTATAAGCTCCCCTGTCTGTTAGCAGTCTGTAGCCTTCTGCTTAGCAGTTTCTCCAAATTCCCTCTCTGGGTTTAGGATTCAGTGCTGTTCTCCAAAAGAATATAATAGCTTCTCTAGCAGTTCCAGCAGAATAATGCCCAAATTTGTTTGTGAATTCCTTTTCTTTACCTAGTTGATGATTCCTGCAATAGGAAGAGAAGGCTATAGGTCCCACCCTACCAGCAATCAACCAGTACATCCCAGCCACACCTAAGGTGACCATTTCATAAGGTACAGGCTGAACCAGTCCAGGAATGACTGTCATTGCAGGGTTGTCAATGCCAGCTCTGGTTGAATTTCTTCCTGGAGGTGTAACAGCTTCTTTAAATGGGTTATGAAATATCATTCGTTATAGAAAGAGAAGCTTATCCACAATTTACTGAATTACATAATAAGTATCAGAGTGTGTATCAGTGTGTTAGGTAACCAAAGTTGAAAAATCACTGCAAACAGTGTAATCCTTATCTTGGAAAAGATATGAAGTTTATTTTGCTGTATATTCCATTCAGTTCTTAAAATTAGTATATACTTTTATTAAATTAAATACAGTTTAAATGTGGAATCTAGTTTCTTTGCTCATGTTTTTCTCCTTGAACACTGGTATTGCAAACACTAGCCAGATATCTATCTATCTATCTATATTTCTATGTATCTCAACTAAGGAGAAGCTGAAATGCAGAGAAATTGGTACATTTCATACTTCCCTGGGAGGAGGGGGGAGCGGTGGTGAGGCCAGCCATTCAGCCTTGGAGCACAGATTCTGTGCAAAAATGTGGAATTTTGTGCAAATTCTACACTCCATGGCTGCGCAGAATTCTGGTAGGAGTAAGATTAGGCCTGGTATAAGCTGTTGCACATAAGTTTCAGTGCACCAAAGCACCTTTGTGCTATTATTCTATAATGGGTTAAGGCATGCCTTAATGCTGTTTTAGAACTGGTGCTAAGCACGCTTCTTGGCCATGCATAGAATTGCCCCATCCTATATAATAATTCTCACCTCCAACGTTCTAATGTGCCTGGGACCGTGGCTCCCTCAGAGGTGGTCTGCTAGGCAGTTTAGAATGCACTGACGTCAGTAATGTCACTGACAGCTGATTCCAAGGCAAGGAGAGGAGTAGGGAAACTACTCCTCCCCCTGCCTGGGAAACAGCTATCAGTGCCCCCCCTCGGCGCAACACCCAAGCCCCTACCCTGCAAAACCGCGAGCCAATCAGCTCTCAGTGCCCCCCCTCGGCGCAACACCCAAGTCCCTCCCCCCCTCGACACATCACCCAAGACCCTCCTCCCGGCGCATCACCAAAGCCCCTACCCCCCCCCCCCTCGGGCACATCAACTCCCTCCCCACCCGCAAATACTAACACTGTCCAGCCGCTACTGCTTCTCCTGTGGAGCAGCAGCGGCCGGTACAAAAAGAAAAAAGCCAAAAAAAGATTTTTAACCTGAAATGTGGCTCCATAGACAGCCATCTGGCATTGGCTGTCGTCACTGCAGCCGCTCCTCCTCTCCCCTCCACGTCACTGCCCCTGCAGGAAGACCCCGGAGGAGCGCAGCGACGTCAGAGGGGAGAGGAGGAGCGGCTGCAGAGATGACAGCCAATGCCAGATGGCTGTCTATGGAGCCGTGTTTCAGGTTTAAAATCTTTTTTTTGGCTTTTTTCTTTTTGTACCGGCCGCTGCTGCTCAACAGGAGACACAGCAGCGGCCGGACAGCGTTAGTATTGGCAGCTGCGGGTGGTGAGGGGTTGATGTGCCCGAGGGGGGGTAGAGGCTTGGGTGATGCGCTGAGGTGGGAGGGGAGGGTCGCTGGACATGGGTGGCTGCAGGGGGAGAGGAGGGTTGCTGGACATGGATGGCTGCAGGGGGGGGCAGGGAAGAGGGAGGTGGGGAGGTGGTCCTGAGACCAGATGGGTGGCTGCAGGGGAGGGCAGGGGAGACAGAAGGGACGCTGCAGGGGGGGCAGGGGGAGAGGAGGGTCGCTGGACATGGGTAGCTGCAGGGGGGGCAGGGGAGAGAGGTGGGTCGCTGGACATGGATGGCTACAGGGGGGGCAAGGGGAGAGAGGAGGGCCGCTGCACATGCGTGGCTGCACGGGCAGAGGAGGGTTGGTGGGGAGGGGGTCCTGAGACCAGATGGGTGGCTGCAGGGGAGACAGGAAGGACGCTGCGGGGGGGGGGGGGGGATTACCTTGCTAGCGCCCATTTCATTGCCTACCGAAAAGGGCCTTTTATACTAGTGGATTATAAAATGCCTTAATCTACGCTTGTACATGCATAATGTACACACTCATTTAAATCAGCTCTCGAGCTGGTCAATGATTTAAAAAAAAAAAAAAAATAACACGTGCTAAGAGGTAAACTACCGCAAACTTGTTTTGCAGTAAGCCTTTTTTCCTGTGTTAGCACTTAACAAAATTTAGTAAAAGGGACCCTTAATGATATATATAAACTTAGGACTGCTTAAACAAGACTAATTAACTTTAGATCACTTAACTTGGGGCTGATTTTTTAGGACTTTTTTTGTACCCTTATTTTAGTGCACTTAATTGAATGAAGCACATCATCCTCAGCTAAAGTTGACAAAAAAATAACTTAATACCATTTAACTTCAGACCTCAACCTACAGAGTGCTCACTATACCTGCAAACAAAGACAAACTATGAAAGCACATTTTCACCCACACAAGCATTCATACTAGACAAGGAGAGAAATATATAGGGACATACTCACAAAATGGCTGCCCTGTATCAACCACAGCTGGTCCTTTTCAGGAACCGTTTGGGCACCTAGGAATCTACAAACGTCCCCTCCTGGGAAACTGAGTGAGCCCCCAGATTAGCAACAGGAACTTAAAAACTGATCTCAAGTTAATGAAAAACACAAAAACACACCACCACTGTGGGATTAATCCACCTTTCCTTGAACAAATGGTGACTATTAGCAACACAGACGTCTTTTTCCTATCTTCTGCTGAATGAAGATTTATATTCCAATAAATATTGTTATCTTTTATTACCTCTTTTTGTACTTTGAGCCAAGGAATGACCAGATTAGTAATAAAGGACTGAGAAAACTTTTAAAACATCATTGAATAAAAAATTCTCAATCTAATCTCAAAGGTTTCTTAATGTTAGTTCTCACATTAGCAATGAGAAGCTGTAGGTGATGTAGTCAAACAGGTAATCTAATTCCAAAGTCTACTGTGCAAATTAAGCTGAAACAAATCAATTATTCTGTTGTGCAGAAACATTTGAAAGATTTTCTGCAATAGTGAGTGTATATTTTCAATCAGATTTGATCTACAAATTTAGATGTTATTTAAAAAAAAACGTTATACTGCCCAACCTTGAAATTCTAAGTGGCTCCCATTAAAAAAATAAAAAACGTTTCAAACATAAAACACTGTGGCAAAACAATGATGTTAATACTCCAGCTACAGCCAAACTGAAAACGAATCTGAGATGAAACTGGCCCCGCCCTCATGACAAAAAAGTGCCCCTCTCTTGAACCCAAACCTTGGCAGCAGCTCCCTTCGCAACCCCACCCCTCCCACTGGTGGCATCCTGGGCCTACCGTGTTGTTGATGGGCAGTGGGACCAGGAACGATCCTCACTCACTCCTGTGTGGCCACAATGGTCGCCGGGATCTTCTGCAGCAGCCTCGCAAGACTACCGTGAGAGGTCTCAGTGGCCATACTGAGACTGGAACCAGCATAAGCAGGAGTGACTGGAGATCGCTCCTGCTTATGCTGGTTCCAATCTCCATATGGTTGTTGGGACCTCCCATAGTAGTCCCGAAAGCAATTTTGAAGGAGGAACAGCAAAAGGCAGGAAAGAATAGGTTTCATTCCTGCCCCGAAGAGGCCACTAGACAATCAAGGTTTCTTAAGGAAGGGCCAGGGAAGGCCTACGGGTGGTCAGGTGGCCTGGGGGTGGTGGAGGGTGATCACAGGGGCTGGGGGAGAGTTTCGGTTTCAGAAAAAAAATGCACTAGCATTTTCTGCCAGAACCCGAACCCAGATTTGGGGCTGGTTTTTGTGCCGAATCTGAAATCGAAATTTGGTTAGCCTCTACCTCCAGAAGTACAACATACCAAACCATACCACAACTTTTAAACATTATGGGGCCCTTTTACCAAACTGCATTAAGCACTTAGGGGTCCTTTTACTAAGCTTCAGAAAAAAAGTGGCCTTGGCCATTTTTACCGCAACCATTTTTTAAAATTTTTTGTATTAACAGCCAATCACTAACGTTGCCATTAGGGAATGGCCATTAATAAAAAATTAGCATGTGTGCACTTACCGCCACCCATTTTGTAGGCGGTAAGGGCTCATGCACTATTCCTGCACTAACCAGATAGTGCACAGCAATGCAGCTGCACTACCTGATTAGCACAGGAATGCCCACTCTCTGCCCCCAGACATACCCCTCAAAAAATGTAAAAATTGTGTGCACATTTGGCACTTACTGCAGTATGCCTAAGCACATTCCCACAGCTATTTTAAGTTGTACTAGGCACGTTATGCCTAACATAGCTTAGTAAAAGGGCTTTGCAGTAATTTAGCAGTTATTGCACATTTAACCGCATGATAATTACCAAATGCCTCCCACATCCAGTCTCTGCCCATGCCATGCCCCTCACTGGAATGAGAGAAGGGGAACAGAATTTGGAATTATATCACACCTTTTTCAGAAGTGTTCAAAGCAAGTTATATTCAAGTACAGTAGGTTTTTTCCTATCCCAGACAAATACCTGTGTTTCTCCAGATTTCTGGAGCTTGTTTAAGCCCCAAAGTGGGGACTCTGCCACCTCCTAATAAGGAGGGTTGATTCCTTTCTTTTGCTTCTGCATCCAATGGGTGCTGGAAGTTTGAGCCCCCTGATATTTCTTCTGTAATTTTTTCCCTTATATTTCACACTTTATGGATTTAAGTCATGGACAATCTCCCTGGGTTCAATTTCCACTGCAGCATCTTGTGACTACTACTAATCATTTCTATAGCACTACTAGACGTACGAAGCGCTGTACACTTAAACACGAAGAGACAGTTCCTGCTCGACAGAGCTTACAAGACTCTGGGCAAGTCACTTAACCCTCCATTGCCCCAGGTACAAAAATAGTACCTGTATATAATATGTAAACCACTTTGTAAAAATAGAAAGGCAGTATATCAAATCTCATCCCCTTTCTGTTTCCCTTCCCTTTCCCAAGATGGTTTCTCTGCCTATAAGTTTAGGAGATATGCAAGATGGGCTGGCTCTTCTGGCAGGATGTGAAGTGTCCTCGACTGATATCTGGAAAATTGTTCATCTAACTGAAAAGTTACTAAAAGGGTGGTTGAACAACTGAGTACATATTACCAAAAAGGTAGTGGCCAAGCTTGAAGATCGTGATAGAGTGGGCCAGATGGAATCTTACTATACAGTTTACTGGGTTGGATAATATTAAGAATAGATTGGTATTGACCATCAGATGGAGTTTATAGAGATTACTATGAGAGAGCAGAACATGAATTTTTGGCACCTGCAACTTGGAAAGGGAATGAGACTTGATATACAGCCTTTCTGTGGTTACAATCAAAGTGGTCTACATACTATATACAGGTACTTATTTTGTACCTGGGGCAATGGAGGGTTAAGTGACTTGCTGCACTAAGCACTAGGCTGCTCCTCCACTCCAGGGAATGCTCTCCCTTTCGAGATCAGTTGTTAACTGTCTCTTTCCAAATTTAAAATGGCTATCAAGACCTGGCTTTTCAAGCAGGCATTTGATGCCTAGTGATAGTGGTCCTACTTTTTTCCATGCCTATACCTTTCCCTTTTCTTTCCCTACTTTTTCCTCTTGTGTTCCCTCATGTTTCGTTTCTTTTGGTTGTCATGAGTCTGTTTGTTTTTGCTTGCTTCCCTGCTATCTTACCCAAAAACTGTAGTTCCTTTTCTGATTTTTCTGTTTTTCAGTTTGTAAACTGCTTGGTTCTATGTCAGTCAAAGCGGTATATTAAATGCATAAAAGATAAATGAATTTCATTACCTATCCAATGATTCAGCTACTTTCTTCCTTGGAACTCCTTAAAACATATTTTCTTGAAGTGCTGCAGCTAAATCCTCCTAAAACTGATACTAATCTGATTTTTAAGGCATATTCCCCCAGACTCTATAAATGGTGCCCAAATTTGTTCATGCAAATAAATTAACAATTAATTGGCTGATAGCAATCAATTATTAACATTATGTGGCACAAATCTGGATTTGTGCACGGATCTGGCTGCGTGCAAATCTATAACAATCCATGCCCAAATCTTCTCATGGGTAACCCAAAAGGGGATATGGCCGTTGAAGGGGCATGGGCGTTCCAAAGAATTACAGTGTTATAGAATTGGGGGATACACGCCCAATCTGCATGCCATGATTTACTCCAAGTTTCAGCTGACATAAGTACTTATGCCCAAAGCTAGGCACAAGAATTCCCACTAGACACTATTCTATACAGGGTGTCCATCCTGGAGTGCCCTTTATAGAATAGCACAGAGTGCTGATTTTTCATGGTGTTATTTACTGAATCTGGCCCATTATGTTTCCTCTAATACTTTGCCAAGGAGCGATGCTGAAGATCAGCTGGATTTGATATGCTGACTATTGTTCCAGATTCATCTGGCTTCTTCGACACTTCTGTGTTCTGTTTCATTAGGTAGGATGGAGACTGGAGAACGTGGCTGTTATTCCTTTGAGTTGGCAATAGTACTGGTGGACATGGACACTTAGATTGGAGGGATGGGATTGGGAGCGGGGCAAGGGGAGATAGTGGTGGAACAAGATCGACCAGACATAGGGCAGGATTAACTCTTTGGTGAACCCTTGGCAAACAAGGGCATTAGCCCCCCCCCTCCATTGTAATATAAACACATTTTAAAACTCCCACAAAAGGGCCTTGTGTGATTCTCACTGGATACAACACTTAATAAGCACTGCTCACCAACTCCTCCTGACAATGCACTGGACAGGAGATGGGAAGAACAGAGACTTCTGCAGGAAGCCTCGGGCTCTAGTTTCTCTTCCACTCCTATTTCTTCCAGCAGTTGGGTTTACTGGATGAAAGAAAATGCCTTGGAAGCCATTGAATTAGCACGTGTGAGAGGGCTCCTCCCAAACATTTTTTGCATATTCTCTTTCAAAAACAAAAAACATGGATATATAACTCTGACTGTAGTCTGTTCTTCAAATTCGCTTCTCTTTGATGAAATGTACAACTGTCTGCAACAGCTGCCTCGCCACCGTCGGGCCAGCAGAAAGACCGCTAAGAAAACTCTGAAACCGATAACCTTAGTATTTTGTCAATTTTTCTAATTTTCTCTTTAACGGTTTCATATATTAATTGAGGCAACACATACAAAAATTGCCAAAACAAAAAAAGAAGATATTTGAACGTGAACAAGTCCTTCATGGTAGCTACCGTACAAACTATACGAAACAGGATAAGAAAAACCCACGATTCGTGCAGAAAAATAGGGACACCAACGCCACCTCTTCCTAATACCTATCCGATTCCTATTGACTTTACTTGCCCCATTGGATTGGACTGGGAACGAGGCGCGGCCGGCACTACTTCCGCTCCTGCGCATTACGCACCGCCAGTGTTTAGTCGTTTCCATGGTTACCTCCGGTCGCCCTCTCTTCTAGCAGGCTAAAACGAGATGAAACTGAAACGGTTCCTCCTCCGTTATTACCCTCCAGGTTTGTATATGATGGGGGTTCTGTTGTTGCGTCCGGCGCCTCCCTCTCCCCTTAGGCAAGGAAGTTAGGTTCTTGGTGGTGGGTTCGGGAACTTTGAGGAAAGATTTCAGCTGGGAGCCCGCCAGTCCTGTATCCTGTCCCCATATTGTAAATGGGAAGCAGAGCAAAGAAAGTCGTGAAGATTTATTATATATATATATATATATATATATATATATATATATATATATTGTTCGAGTACTGACCCGGTCTTCTTTACAAAGAATGAATCCACAATAGACACAAACTGATTAATATATAGCCTGGATACTGTGCGATTTAGACCAAATGGACTGACGAGATTTATTTTGCATCTGTTTATTTGCTGCTTTTCACCTAATTATTACTGCACTCTAGACATACAGGCATATATAACAGAGATTAAAACACATTAGCCGAGTATAACATTAAAAAAAAAAATAAATTATATATATAAATTTCATTTTAAAGCCAACTTTAGATTCCCCTAATAATAGCCGACCGACCCCCCCCCCCCCCCCCCCAGAATTCACAGTAACTCACACTGGGCTGATGCAAGGCTTTGAGAATGCAGTAGATGTACAAGGCACCATCCAGCCCAGCGTTGAGGGGAGTGGGAGTGGGGGGGGGGGGGGTGGAAGGAGGAGGAGGAGAACAATGTTGGTTGTGGGGTGGAGGAGAGAAATGGTTCCTCCATTAATAGCCCATCCTAGACTCCAGAAAGCTTATTGTTTAGCCTAGGCGTTTATTAGAAATAGTATGGTGTGTGTGTATATAGATAGATAGATATCCATTTATTCATTCAAAATAACAGGACTCTTCTCCATAACAAATAAAAGACTGGGTGTACAATAATAAACAATAATAAAACTTGGCTTACAAATAAGCCTATGATAGACCTATAAAATGATTGTGTAACTAATATGTAGCATGACAAATATTCTAAATCATTATTTACAGTTGGTCAACATAGGTTTTTCACTAGAAGATAAGCAGGTAATAAAATTGCTGAGACAAATGATTTGTCTTCCCTAATGATAATGATGGTCCCCATGTATTCGAGTCCTGTTCCAATTTTTCAATTAAAGGCTTCCAGTTCTGATGCCATTTTTCAAACTGTTATGTAAGACTGCCTGGAATGCAATCCTTCAACAGTCAGGTGCACCTTTGTAATCCAATCTAAAGTGTTCAGGGGATTTGAATCTTGTTTGACAAATAAACAAATTTAAATCTAAACAGTTAAAAAATAATGGAATGGGGAGTTAACACAGACTCATGTTTTAAAAATATTAACAAACAGTTCATTGATATTAAAATAGGGGTAATGCAAATCACTCTATATATTTCTATGGGCGCGTTAGCGTTTAACTTGCGTAAACAGTATACTTATGTTAAAGACTGCACCCATAGCGCCGCTTAGTAAACATAGGTGTAAGTAACATGATTTGCCTTAACCTACCAACAATGCAGAACCTTACCTGCAGCTCCTGGAGGTATAGTTACATTTTTGCATTATGGTCTGAGTGCATTACAATGCAAGGCCCACCATGGGCTTTAGTGACCCTTGAACCTTCCCACCTTAAGTGACAGCTAAAGATACCCATGTGCCAAAGGAGCCATCACCACAGCTAGACTCCTTTCTCTGCTAAGAAGGGCCTTCATTAGCCAAAGAGCCCTCCCCTGGGTCTTATTGCTCACATTTCCCAAAAAAGGACCTCTGTAGAACAATGGAGCTCCTCCTTTGGTTCCTGTTATCTCCTCTCCACCAAAGGCACTGTAGGGATGACTGTGTCCATCGTCCCAGATCACGGTTCTATCCGACTCTATCCAAATATAAAAACCCCAAACTTGGATTCATCTATTTTCATTTTGGCCCCCTCAGTGTCAGGTCAGCACTCGAGAATCCCGCGGCTTGAATCCAAGCACCTCGACCCTTAAGGGGTCCCCTGATCACGTCGCGGTCACCAATGTTTTTATTTGGCTTTTTTTCTTCATCCCAGATTTGTATGGGCCCATTACAATTTGGGGAGGGGTGATATAAAAGCCAAATAAAAACACCTTTTCAGTAATGTGTGAGCTCTGTAAATGCCAATTTTTGTCCCAGGGCCAGCAGGGAGGGAAGGGATGCTGCTGTCTCTTACTCCCCTCTCTACAGCAGAGACTTTAGATGAAGTGGGTTTATAAAATAGAATTGTTGCATGATAGAAGGATTGCACAGAGGCATATTTCCCAGTGTTCTTCTCTTTCCTATCACTCCTCTTTTCTTTCCTCTTCTTCCTCTTTCTGGGGCCTTTTTTCTAAAGCTTAGTACATACTAATGGACATTGGCATGTGCTAAGCTTTGGTAAAAGGGCCCCTCTATGTTTTTTCCCTCTCATCTGCTTATTTCCTTTTGTCTTTCTTTTTTTTTCTCATTTCTCGCTCTTCCTCCATTTGTTTTCTCTTATCTCTCCCTTTCATTTCCCATCTCCATCTCTTGTCTCCCATCCTTCCTTCTTTTTTGTTGCGCTCCCCATCTTTCCTCCCACATCCTCATCAATTTGATGTCTTCTGGAGCTGACTACACTGCAGTGGTGAAGGTGGCAGGATGGAGTTCATGATACTACCACCTCCTGACCTGGAATATACCTCAACAGTGGTGGCAGGATAGGGTCCATTCTTCTGCCTCTTGACTCAGCATATATTTCAGTGGTGGCATTGTTGCTTCCCAACTCTGAACATATTTCAACAGCAGTAATGGGATGACACCCATAACGTCACATCCCAGCTTGGAACACAGTTCAGTCATGAGATAGGGCTGCAATGCTGCTTTTTCCTAATTTTCTGCATACCTCAGTGGTGTCAGCAGGTTGGAGTCTGTAACAATGCCTCCAGGCCTAGGACACACTCCATTGGCAGTGCTGGGATGCAGTTGAGCTTATATACATGGAAAAAAATGGTGGTGTTGTGGGATCTCATTGCTCCCCCCCCAGTTCTATCCTAGCTTACATGTGACTTAGTGAAGGCTGCATGGCCTTGCATGTGCACCAGTCAGCAGACAAACTTGATAGTGCCAGCCTCAATAATAGGTGCTCTCACTTTTGTGAAATGTGCCTAGAAAATCATTTTCCCCCAAATGAAAATAGTTTTACCAACTTGTTAGCAGAATTGTTTATTTGATTTGCACATTTTTTGTTAAGAAGATGACCTTTGGATAAGAAGTCCCATGCATATATGGTGGGGGAATCACTTTTCTTTGGAGAAAGTGAAGTTGCTTACTTCTGTCAGGGGCCTCTGAAGACAATGAATCTCCAGTCACATCTGCTTCCCTTCTTCCCTTCTAGAGTTGAACACATTGTAATTTAATTTGGGGGGTTTTTCAACTTTTTATATGCTTTCTAGTTAAAATATAAAAAAGGGTACAATGTTACTAGATTCTTATTGGGAAGATATGGTTAGTGGTGTCCATAATAGAACTGAAGCATGCCTCGGGACTGTGGGAGCATGGGAGTTGTCATGCATGCTCAAGTTGTTTTTCTGACATGGTTCTGACTGCAGAGAAAAACTAGATGACAAAGCAGCAGGTAAGAAGTGCTGCTTACTGACTCCTCTTGCTGACTAGATGCATATGGTGTGGAGAGAACACATTCCTCTGCAAGGTAAAAATCTGACTTGGGAGCCACTGATTAGCAAATCTGAGAGAGACCCTACTAAACATTTGGGCCCTAGGTGTGTGCTTAGTTTGCATGTGCTTTAATCCTGCAGTCCATGGTACTATTGTAAAGGGTAACAACTGTTCTCTATTTATCTAATCCACCTCACTCATGACTTGATATAATTCCAAGTGGAAGAGCTCTGACCAGAGCCAGGCCATTCCTTTTACCATTTGTATTGCCTTTTTCTATATTTTTTCTATTTATGCTATATATTTTATGCGATGGGACTAACAGAACTGCATACAGTCCTTAAGGTTTGGTTGCACCTTGAATTGATGAAGAGTTGTTATCATATTCTTTGTTTTATTCTCCATTCCTTTCTGAATAATTCTTATTTGCTATTTTGACCATCAGCATCCACTGAGCTGAGGATTTCAACATATTTTCCAAAGAATTGTGGTTCCCATGTTAGACCACTTGCTTATGTGGAAATAAGAGCTAACAAATAAGCTGTAGGTGATATTCTTTTATTGGACAAACTAATCTATCTATAACATGCTTTCAGTATTTATCCTGTCTTCATCAGGTCCATGAGGAGGAGGGAATAACTCTTCAGTGACCTGTGAAGAGAGAATAACTTTTGAAAATTCATTCTTATCCACATGTTTATGATCACCTTAAAAAATCAGATTGTAAATTAAGATTTTCTTTTGCTAGACTCATGTTGGTTCTGCTCCATTAAGCTGTATATTTTTCAGCAAAACTTCTACCAGTTTGTCTAGTAGTGATGTCAGGTTCACTGTTTCATAATTTTCTTGGGTAACTCATAAAATCCTTTTAAAAAATTGGTATTACATTCTTTACATGAGTCCTCAGTTACAATAGCTGATTTTAATGGCAGATTATAGATTACTAGTTACTGGGATACAATTTCATATTTGAGTTTTAAAGAACTGCTGGGGATTGGTTACTTTTTATTTTATCAGTTTGCTCTGTTACATCTTCCAGTTTTACAGTGATTGCTTCATTTCCTCTTAATCATTGCATCAAAGAATGTGTCCAGCTTGAGTGTCATCTCAACACCTTCCTTAGTAAAGACTGAAGCAAATAGTTCATTTAGGGCCTCTTTATTAAACCATGTTAAA
This sequence comes from Microcaecilia unicolor, assembly GCF_901765095.1. Taxonomy (NCBI): domain Eukaryota; kingdom Metazoa; phylum Chordata; class Amphibia; order Gymnophiona; family Siphonopidae; genus Microcaecilia; species Microcaecilia unicolor. The sequence continues at coordinate 170,108,681 of NC_044040.1, forward strand.
CACTTAATGCAGCTGTGTCGGCTCTCTCCCATCTTATTTGCTCTGGCAATCCACCTCTGCATTCTCTATAAATTCTCTTTCTCCGAGGACAAGCAGGCTGCTTGTTCTCACATGTGGGTCGACGTCCGCGGCGGCCCAGGAAGTAGTGCCATGGGTGAGAGCGCACCTGAGACCTCTACAGTATTCTCTACTTCAACGATGGTCTCCAGTATCTCAGGATTATCAGTGCAGACTTTCTTGGCTCCCTGCGGCCCGCCTCAGTATGGAGTGGTGGCTCTCGGACAGCATGTTGCGGCGGGGAATGCCACTCGCGCTTTCCGATTGGTGCCTAGTGATGACAGATGCCAGCCTGAAGGGCTGGGGCGCACATTGCCAGGGGAAGCATGCCCAGAGTCTGTGGACGCCCGACGAGTCGGAGTGGTCTATCAACCGCCTGGAGTTGAAAGCGGTGTTTCTGGCTCTTCTGGCCTTTCAAGTGACCCTGGAAGGATTGGCTGTCCGAGTGATGTCGGACAACACGACAGCAGTGGCCTACATAAATCGACAAGGCGGCACTCAGTGCAGAGCTCTAGCCGCGCAGGCCGAACAAATTTGCCACTGGGCCGAGCTGCATCTACAGTCCCTGTCAGCAGCTCACATTGCAGGTCAGAGCAACGTACAAGCCGACTATCTAAGCAGGCATCAGATCGATCCAGCGGAGTGGGAACTAGCAGACGATGTATTCCTGCAGATATGTGCCAAATGGGGCAAGCCAGTGATGGATCTTATGGCGACCAGTTCCAATGCCAAAGTCCCGTGCTTCTTCAGCAGACGGAGGGATCCTCACTCTGCCGGGTTGGATGCCTTGGCTCAACCCTGGCCCCTGGGCTTGCTGTATGTCTTCCCTCCGTGGCCTTTGATAGGGCGAGTGCTCCTGCGGATTCGGCTGCATCCAGGAGAAGTGGTGCTCATCGCCCCGGATTGGCCCAGGAGGCCTTGGTATGTGGACCTCCGACAGATGCTGTTGGAGGCTCCCTTTCCGTTACCTCTGGTTCCGCACCTGTTGTCACAGGGTCCGGTGGCCATGGAGGACGCCTGCCACTTTGGTCTTATGGCATGGCGATTGAGAGGGCGCAATTGAGAGATAAAGGCTACTCAAATAAGGTAATTTCCACTCTCCTGCAGGCCCGTAAGCGCTCCACTTCCATGGCTTATGCCAGGATTTGGCGCCAGTTTGAAGTCTGGTATGTTTCAAGAGCGCTTTCTCCATTGCAGGCTCCTGTCTCGCCGATTCTGGACTTTTTGCAGGATGGTGTACACAAAGGCTTGGCCTATAATTCCCTGCGGGTGCAAGTGGCAGCATTGGCCTGCCTGCGTGGCAAGGTTGAAGGCGTGTCCTTAGCTGCTCATCTAGATGTGGCACGGTTTCTTAGAGGGGTGCTTCGGCTCCGTCCTCCCGTGCGGGCACCTTGTCCAGCTTGGAACCTGGGGTTAGTATTGAAGGCCCTTCAGGGGGCTCCTTTTGAACCACTTCGGCGTGCTTCAGAGAAAGATTTGACACTGAAGGCCGTCTTTTTAGTGGCCTTTACCTCGGCGAGACGGGTGTCAGAGCTCAAGGTGCTGTCCTGTAGAGACCCTTTTCTGCAATTCTCAGAGTCAGGGGTCACGGTTCGGACCGTGCCTTCCTTCACGCCTAAGGTGGTTTCAGCGTTTCACCTAAACCATCCTGTTTTTATTCCCTCCTTTGTTGAGGAGGAGTTTCCAGATTCATTTGGGCAGTTGCACCTTTTGGATGTGCGCAGGACTCTGTTGCAGTATCTGCGAATTACAAATTCTTTCAGGACCTCTGATCATCTTTTTGTGCTGTTTGTAGGTCCTTGCAGAGGGTCTTCAGCGTCTAAAGCCACTATTGCCCGCTGGCTCAAAGAAGCTATCTTTTCAGCATGTCTGCTGTCTGGCCGGGCTCTGCCTGAAGCCTTTAAGGCACATTCCACAAGAGCGATTTCCTCTTCCTGGGCGGAAACTGGAGCACTATCTCTTCATGAGATTTGCAGTGCTGCAACATGGGCTTCTAAGCTCTCTTTCGCCCGACATTACAGGCTGGATGTGGCTGCCAGGAGGGATGCGCGTTTTGGAGCACAGGTGCTAGCTCGTGGTGTGGCTTGTTCTCACCCTATGTAGGGATTGCTTTGTTACATCCCATACGTAATGGCTTCATCTGCTTGATGACAAGGAAGGGAAAATTAGGTTCTTACCATGATAATTTTCTTTCCTTTAGTCATAGCAGATGAAGCCATGAGCCCTCCCTGTATGATTGTCTGTATTGCAGTGATTCTGATTTTAGGTGCTGTTCTTGTTTCCTGAAGTTATATTCCTTCCTTGGGGAGTCGGAAAACAGTCTTCAGGATTCTTGTTACAGTGATAGGAGGATGAGTTCATTCCCTCCAGTTCATGTTTTGGGAGGATGAGTTTATTCCCTCCAGGAGGATGCAAGTATTCCCTCCGTTTATGCAAAGTGGAGGACGAGTTTATTCCCTCCAGGAGGATGAGTTCATTCCCTCCTTTTTTGAGTTTATGCCCTTGTTAAGGGGCCATCGTTCGCTGTGAGGAAAGTTCATGTTATTCCCATTGCGGTTTGCCATACTGCTTTGGAAGCTTCAAGTACTGAAGAGGCAGTGGAGCTAGCTGGTCATGAGGCACTGTGAAAAGTTGAGTGCTCTCTATCTCCCCCTGCTGGTTGATGGACACAACCCATACGTAATGGCTTCATCTGCTATGACTAAAGGAAAGAAAATTATCATGGTAAGAACCTAATTTTCCCTTTTGGCCCCAAAAGCCTGCTACACCCCAGAGTACCTTCCTATCTGTCTGTACTCTTTTTCTTCTGTTCATGCTTGTTCCCTCTGCTTCCAGATGAAGAACTGTCTTATGGTTCTGCTGGTTCCCCTTCTTGTCTTGATTCAACTAGATGTTCACCTTTCTTTTTCATGGCACCTTATTTGTGGAATTCCCTCCTTTTTATCTATTTGCAAAGAATCATCATTCAAAAAGTTAAAATCTCATCTTAAAACTCATTTCTTTGCATTGCCTTTTGGATTAGATGTGACTTCCATGTCACTGGCAGTACAGTAAGGCTGATGTCTTGTAGGCTTCCTAAATGTTATTGTCTTTTTGATTTTCTGACTCCTTCATGTACTTTTCTGTCTACATTGGAGCTCCTTTTTTTTTCTTTTCATTTCTTTTCAAGTTTTATTGATATTGTGAGCCGCCTTTTGTGTTTCTTGAAAGGCATAACATGTAACTAGTACTAATCATTTCTATATCACTACTAGACGTCCGCAGAGCTGTACACAATATGGCCTAGATTCTATATATGGCAGCTATCTTTCAGTGTTTCTCTGCAGTCTGAGCTTTGCAGCTTACATACCTTGTTTTAACCTTTGAACTGACTTAACAGATGGCTGTAACATTATACACCTTCGAGAAACACATTTTAAATTAGCAGTTAATTTCTCTGTGGTATCTAGCCTTGTGTCTGGATGTCACACACCTGATTACCATAGAACTCTCAGGGTATCTCGTCAAGGAGCCATAGTGCAACTGTACTACTTCTAATAGACTCTATAGGGGATTGAGACTGCCAGAGGGAATACTTATTTTGTTATACATTGGTCTCCTTTGAGGAATATTTTAGCACTCTAATAACACTTCAGTCTAACAGGTTGAAATGTTTCATTTATTTACATATTATGTTGCTCCAATAAAGGGTCTCCAAAACGGTTTACAACATAAAACAAATACAAAATAGTTTACAAATTTGTAAGAGAGTTGGAGTCCAGGCATATATTATGCTTCTGGAAGCCCCAAAATATTTAAATGTGCCTTTTCCATTTATTTCCATGAAATGAACATTTGTGCCCCTTTTTCCTAAGTGCAAAAGTTAAACTATGCTAGCTGCAAAACCTCCATGGTAATTGTAGGTGGTGGTCCCAGCTTTTGAGGAAATGCAGCCATGCCACTAATGTGGGGCAGTGTAGATAATTGTTCTGTTATCTATTACATTAGCAGTTAACACACATTATTGACATTTGCAGGACCTGTAAGGCAGACTTCCCTCCCCCAACATAAAATTCAGCATGTGGAAGGTACTTTTATAAACTTTTTTTTCTGGGGTAAATTACTGCTTTATTTGTGTAAAAGGCCTCTTATAAAATAAGAATAAAAACACTCATTGTGCAAGTTGTTATGTATTTGTAGAATAGACATGCTCAAGGGAGGAGTTTTGGTGGTGCTGTGATTAACTTGGGCATTTAATTAAATATGGACATATACCCACAATCTCTTTCTCTAGGATTTGTGCTAATGTTTTATAGGCATCTATGAAGCTTATTTTCGAAGCATATGGATGTCTCAAAATGACCAAATGGATGTCAGTGTGCTTGAAATGTCCAAATCCTGGTTTTGCAAAGGCAGAAAAGGGATATCCAAATAGCATGGGGGTGTATTTTGCGTGGGACTAAGGAGGGCCCAAAATCAGGATGTCCAACAGCATTAGCGAATGGGAAGAAACATCTAAGCCTAAAACGAAAGAGCTCCTAAATTGGACCTGTTTCAGTCACATCCAGGGTACAAAAAGCTGCACTAACTGAGCAGCTGACCACTGGAGAGATTAAGGCATGACACCTCCTTAATCTCCCAGTAGTTGCTGTCCCCTTCCCTCTCCCCTGAAAGTAAAACTCAAAGGGGATACCAAACTCTATGACAGTTTCAGGTATTATGGGCATTCTTAACAAAACAGGAAGCAAGTCTGAGGTGCAGCCTAGGTTAGTGCAGTGGACTTTAAATCAAGGGACTCAGGTTTAAATCCCAGTTTAATTCTTTTTTTTTTTATTGTGAGCCCTCCAGAAACAGAAACATATCTACTGTACCCAAATATATAAGCCACCTGCAAGCCTGAAGGCTATTGAAGTGGCGCACAGAGGTACAGTAGGTATTTTTCTGTTCCTGGAGGGCTCAGAATTACAAAATAAGAGTTCAAGTGGGATTTAAACGTGGGCTCCTTGGTTTAAAGTCTACCACACTAACCACTAGGCTACTTCTCTGCTCTGCAGGAATGTCTGTGTTTCCATTCTTCTAAGAATGGTGCCAGACAGATGTCCTTGTCCCTGCTTTTTTGCCGTTCATATGTTGGACATTCCAATTTGTAAAATGACTGCTCATGCTGGACGTCCTCAGCACACGGATGTCTATCTCACGTATTTTTGAACAGGAAATCCTGATGAATTTCCTGTTGGAAAATACATGTGAGATGGACATCCGTTTTGTGGATGTCATGAGCTGGATGTCTCTATTCTGACTGGATGTCCTTTCAAAATGCCCTTCCACAAGTCTTTATAAAATAGGCATAATATAGATGCCTGTCTGCCCTATTAATTTAGATGCCCTCTTACAAAATTACTCTCTAGGGGGCCCTTTTATAGAGCGGCAGTAAGCCCAATGCAGGCTTACCCCTTGCTATTCTGGGACTACCGCTGGGCCCAACCTGGACGCCGGCGGTAGTTCTGGGTCGAGTGGCTGCCATTTCCAGGAGAAAAACCTCCCAAAATTGTTAGCATGGCGGTAACCCCACAGTAATTGGGCATCAACAGGTTACTGCAGGAAGCCCTTACCGCCACCTCAGTTGGTGGCAATAAGTGCTCCCTGTTGCATGGCTGTTTTATTTTTTGGGCTTTTTGCCTGCTGCAGTAAAAAGGGCCCTGGTGCATGGGAAAAATGGCCCCCGCCCCTACCACAGGGCCCTTTTTCCCGCAGCTTGGTAAAAGGACCCTTAGATGTTTAACACAATAATTCATATGTTCTGTTAATTCAATTCATTAACTACTTTTGAGCTCTTTATTAATGTTTAATGCATTTTTGAACTCATTAAACACCTAACACAGCTTAATAAATAGAGGCCCTAGTGCTTTAGTGGCCAGAGTAGCAGCCTCAATTTGTGTGTTTAAATCAAAGGTTCAGAAAATTTATTTTCAGAAGATGCTGTTCCGGCATAGAATTCCAAAGCTATGTGACAAGATAGATAAGGTGGTAAATGTCACTTGCTTTGGTTCTGTTTTCTGTAGGCATCATTTTAGAATATGAAAAAGGAGGTGAGATGAAGACCAAATCCATAGATCTGCTGGATCTCACACCATCGTAAGTAATATCTATAGACCGAAAGTACTTTTTTCTTTTTTAATTGAACAAAGAAGAAAGGATTGTAGAAATTAGAAGTTGGCGTGGACGGAGAAACCAAATATCTGCCATCATTTTTCTATGTTTCTCTGTCCATTAAAACTTTTGCAATTAAAGAATAACATATTGCACAAACCATATGGTTAAAATTATTTAAACGAGGGTATGCAAGATAAATGTCAGAAATTGTACTGTGCATAGCATCAACAGTTAGAACTATTACAAACTGCTGTCATTTTAGTGGATTAAAACAAAGTTAAAGCATGGTAGAAAGATCCTGCATTTATTGAAACCTAAGATGATAGACATGCTGTGCAGCCGAGGATGTTTGGTGAGATTGCTCCTGTGTCCAGTTGGAGAACTAGTCACCCAGTTGAGCCCTAGCAGTTAGAGAGGTATCCAGGGTCCTGCCAAGAAGCTGCTGCTTTTTGTAGGATACCTGGAGGAGTCCAGGTCCCTCCCTTTGTCAGACAGACCCCAAAGGGGTTGATTTGCTCCTACTTCCCTCCCTTCCATCCCCCCTTTTATTAAAAAAAAAAAAAAAGAAAGGAGGAGTCTAAATATATTTAAAAGAAATGTGTACAATTTTGAAGGTGGGATCCCCAAAACTGACAGGTGGCAACATAGTTTAGCGGAAGGAGGGAGTTCTTTAAGACACTTGCCCCCAAATATTCAGCTGGCAGCAGTCAGTGTTTTTTTTAAACGCTGATCATTGCTGGCTAAATTATCCCCTGATATTCAGTGCCGAGGTGCCAGAAGGGGCGGGAGCAAGGGAGCTGCTCTCCTGCCCCTAATGACCTTGCTGGACCACCAGGGATGTAGGTAAGCTGGGGGGGGGGCTACCTTCACCATTGGGAGGAGGTGGGGTGGAGGGTCTTGCGGGGGAAGGGTCTTAATGTGCAGGGGGATAGCAAAGGAAGGAAAGAGGGGACACTGGAATGGGAGGAGGCTTGGATTTTTTTTTACACTGAACAAAAAATTGTGCATGAGCCGGCACCCGCATAGCTAAGCGGCCTTACTTAGGACATCTCTAGAGCTGCCCTAAATGAAGCCACTTAGCTATATGAGTGCTGGGACTGAATATTGCTGGCACCCACATAACCTAGGGCTCCTCCCCAGTGCCGCCCCTCAGTTCTGCTCCTGACCTGCCCACTTTTTGTTTGGGCGGTCTCAGGGCATATTCAGCAGCATTGTCCCGTTAAGTGCCGCTGAATATCCCCGGTTAGGCACCAGGAAGCTGCTCGTTTAAATTACTTTGAATATCGGCCTGTTGGTTTTTACCTGTCTCCCTGAGGCAGCGCTGTTCCAGGAGCGGCATGGGAAACAGGCTTCTGAGATGGCATGTTGCTGAGTGAGCAAGTGCTGTGGGTAGGTAGTGACAGCATGATCAGGAGGAGCTTTGTGTTGAGCACTTTTGTGTCTTTCCTTCAACTGAGTAAGTCACATTGGGAGCAGTGCAGGAAACTGGCCTCTGAGGCATGTGCTGCTGGGAGTAGTGTACATTGGGCAGGAGCAGCAGCAGTGTCAGGGAGCCCAAGCCACACTTCCTTTCCTCTGTGCTAGTTGCATTGGGAGCTGTGCAGGAAGCCTGAGTTAACTGCTGCTGGTTCGGGAATCAGGGGAAGTGTTTAAAGCTGTACCAAGTTCAGTGTGGCAGTTTCATGGCTTCTTTCACCATGGATGGAAACTCCTTTAGAGCAGGCCAAGTGCTGCTCCCAGTGTGGAAGTTGTTGGAGCAGCACCTCCAATCAGTGTAATTCCTGCTGTGGAGAGACTATGGGTGGTCAGCTCAGTCTAATCCAGTATCAGGATGATACTAAGCATCTAAGGATTTAATGTTCGTGGCAAAAAAGGCTAGTACTTCTCAGAGCTGCATGGCCTCTTAGAACTGAATCTAGCTCTTAGAAAAATCCAGAAAAGACAGCCATTTTGTCCCCTTGGAGCCTGGATACACATCCAGTCACTTCTCCTTCCACATGTCCTCGGAGTGTGCTTTAGATGGCCAAAACAACATTTTGCACAACCTCCTAGGAGCAGTGGCGTAGCCAAGGGTGGACCTGGGTGGGCCCAGGCCCACCTACTTTGGGCTCAGGCCCACCCTGTAGCAGCACACCTATGAAGTGTCTGGCAGGGATTCCCAAGCCCCACCAGTCGAAAATTCCTGTCCGTCCTGCATACCAGCCTTCCCTCTGATGTATTCCTGCCTATGTGGAAACAGGAAGTTGCATCAGAGGGAAGGCTGTGGAGCCAACATGAGCAGTGTGTGTATTATTTGCTGCTTGCTGCCAGTGAAAATCTGCTATTTAAAAGGTATGGGGGGAGGGGGATGTTTGAGAGACCATATAGCATGCAGGCGAGAGAGGGAGAGACCAAATCACTTGTGGGTCAGGGCGGAGTTCTTCTGCCCACCCATCTTAGGCCCAGGCCCACCCAAAATTGGGTGTCTGGCTACGCCCCTGCCTAGGAGTTGCATCTGTGGAGGAGTAGCCTAGTGGTTAGTGCAGTGGACTTTGATCCTGGGGAACTGAGTTCAATTCCCACTGCAGCTACTTGTGATTCTGGGCAAGTCACCTTAACCCTCCATTGCCTCTGGTACAAAATAAGTACCTGAATATATGTTAACCACTTTGAATGTAGTTGCAAAAACCTCAGAAAGGCGGTATATCAAGTCCCATTTCCCTTTCCCTTTCTATATCACTGATATAGGCTGGAGGATTTTCCCCTGAATTTGTGCTGCTTCTTCATGGAGCCTATTTATTGCTGCAGGCGCAGGGATATATGTCAACCCAAGGGATGAAGGAGCAGCTTAGAGATTCAGAGGAGCCCTCTTAGGCCAAGAGGCTTCGGTTTAAGTGGCAAGATAACTGTGAAATACATTTGGTCACGTCTGGTATGGGATCTGACACTTGGAGTATGGTATCTGTAGTTGGCAAGGGTTTCTTTATGACAGACATACTGGTCAAAAGTGAACTCCCCATTGGGGAGGGAGTTGATCCTACAGTTGTCCATCTTTTCTGAAGAGAGGAGCTTTTGACTATGATTTCTCAGGTGCTGGAAGCTTCAGGAGAGGAGGCGACTGAAGGCCTTACAGAAGAGATGGATTTTGAGGAGTGTTTTGAACTTATAGAGGGAGGTTTTGGCTGTGAGATGAGGTGGGAGGGCATTCCAAAGTTTAGGACATAGATAGCTGAAGGCTTTCTTGCGGGAAATTGTGAGGGGAAGTGAGGAGGGAGGGGGAACAGCAAGGGATGGTTATTGGAAGAACAAAGAGAGAGACCAGGAGGATATGGAATCAGAAGGTTATTGATATAAACAAATGCAGATGGGAGATGGCCTTTGAAAACAAGAACAAGAATTTTGAACTTCATATGAGAAGAAACAGGGAGCCGGTGTTTTGATACAAAATTTTAGCAGGACATTAGGTCTGTAAATTTGGGGTGATAAGCTCCTTAGTGCCTCTCTGAGTGTGGCGCAAAGACAGTCACTGTAAAAACACCATGGTTTTTAGTTTGTTTTCATTGGCTGTGGCTCATGTGTGTGGAGGCTTTTTCGCTTGCAAGTAAGATATAGTCTTTCATTACTTAAATTATATTCTGGCTTGTATATTTATTTATTTATTTATTTATTTTATTGCATTTGTATCCCACATTCCTCCACCTATTTGCAGGCTCAATGTGGCTTATACTGTGGGTTTAGCGAAGGGATGCAGACTGCAAGCTCTGACAATCCGCCACAGCCCTCAGTGGTTCACATTCACACAACCAAACTTGAGTTTTCAGTTTCAGCTTTGGCTGAAACCAGGTGATGAATTTTGGCTGCAGTTTCAATTTCTGATGAAACTTTTAAAATAATTTAGTTTCATCAGCCGCTACGCTCCATGATGCCCCCATCTTGATAATGAGGAGGCAGGAGTGATGGCCACTCGCTCCTGCCTCTGTTTTCACTACTTGGCAGAATGGTGGTTTATGACCCCTAGTGGTATGTCAAAACGTATTGCTAGGGTTCAGCCAACTAAATAAGCAAAACACTCCCTTACTTGGCAGACTGCTCTCTAGCGATATGTTTTGACATACCACTAGGGGTCAGGCATTGCTATTTTGTAAGATGGAGACACTGATGGCAGGAGCAGGTAGGTGGCTGTCACTTCCGCCTTCTGGTCAAGGTGAATATATATGGGAGGGGGCACAGTTTGTGGAGGAAAGTGGCTTTTGTGCTCACTTGGGCTACCAGGGGTTTATTCAGGGATTGGAGTAGGGGATGTTCACTCCCATTTGAGCAACTAGAGATTTCTTTGGGAAGGAGATGGAGTGCTTTGGTGCCAAGGGTTTTTTCATAGCCGGGGGAATTATTATTTTTTTTCTCCCTTACATTAGAGAGCCAATCCCCCTTCAGTGTTCAGTACTGGGAGAAAAAACATCTGATGTAGGAAATGACAACAGAATATAGTATTGTGAGCGTTTGGGTTTTTTTTTTTTTTTCTGTCAGTGTGCATCTTTTGATGTTTCATAATTTACATGCTATTTGTTTAATGTTTTGGGTGTAAAAGTTTTGCTTGGCACATGCATTAGGAAAGTGCACTAAAGCTCAGTTCACAGTTCTAACACACGGCTTATTATATTGATCCCTCAGTCTTTTTGTTGTATTACATGATATTCTCTCCTTTGATTCCTGAATGTTTATAATTGCTTCAAAGTTTAATTTGTGTGTTACACGGTGGAGTAAAAGTTCTTTTTTATTGCTGTTTCTGAACATTAACACACTGTGTTTCATATACTAATAGCACAGATATAGACACATTAGTGGAAGAAATCCGAAGAGCTGAACCTCTAGTTACCGTGTCCCGCATTCAACAAGTCAAATATTTAATAGTGAGATTGCAAGAGAAGCTTAGCCAGCAAGATGATCACAAGTTTTATCTCTTTAAGGTAAGGATTGCATTTAAAATAACGCATCTGTTGAAAGTAACATTGACCTTTTACAATAGTTTATGATACTGAGGATCACTGTAATTTTTCTTATGTAAATTTGTGTACATTAGTATTCTCACATTACTGTGGAACAGTACCAGTACCTTCTTTGCATTCTTAAGTTATTTTATTAAATTTCCTGTTTTTTTGTTATTTAAAAATATTTAATGTAAAAGTAAATTGCACTTTTATATCTAAGTCAGGCCCTAAGGATTGAAAATACAAACTGAATGTTAGGAATTATTAGAGAACAGAAGTAAAAATTCTGGTTGTGGCATCTCAAAAAAGAATTAGAAAAGCTTCAGAGACGAGCAAAACAAATGATAAAAGGCATGGAATGATTCCCCTATGAGGAAAAGCTAAGGAGGTTAGGGCTCTTCAGCTTGCAGATTAGATGTAATCATGAACGGAGTAGAAGGGGTAAAAGTGAATTGTTTGTTTGCTTTTCCAAAAAATACAAAAACTAAAATGACTAAGGGAGAAGTTATCAAGGTGAGGTACAAGGCGTGCTTGTACTGCACCTTGATTTACTACGGGAGTCAGTGCCATGTGGTATCTAAATGCTGCAGGTTGCTGACTCCCTTAGTAAATGAATAACTATGGCCTGATGTTCCCTGGTCTGACCTTTATAGGGTTTGTGGGACCAATCATAACCCCCCCCCCCCCCGAGCAAGACTGTCCCACATTCAGGGGGGTGAGGAGGGTCTTGAGCAGTGGGTGTGGGGTGTTGGGGACGGTCATGATGGAGGAAGGAAGTGTGATTGGCGGGTGAGGTGGTTGTGATGATGGGGTTCCAGTTGGTCCCACGACCCCTTTAAGGCCAGGCCGGGGAGCTTCAACTTTGAGGCCTGATGCTCATGGCATGCTAAAATAACACTAGCATTTGGCTGGGGTTACTTTTATCATGATTTCTTGGCCATAGCCTGATGTGGCACTTTGCAAGTTGTGTTATGATTTTTATATAGTAATTAGCTTCTTTACATGCATTTGTATGTTTTGCATGTCATTACTAGGTGACCTGCAGTGACATAAATATCACCACAGTAAAGTAAGACAGGCTGTATTAGAGCCCTTGAAGATGTGAAGATGCTTTAAGGGGCAAATAAAGTGACTTTAGGCCTTAATGCTGTTTGGTAACTTCCACCCCTCCTCTAAGTAACACATTTAAAATAAATCAGATAAAATATTTTTTTCTTAAGCTCAATTAAGCTCTAGAATTCATTGTTAGAGGATATCTTAAATACAGTTATCATAGCTTTTTGGTGCCACTAAGTCCGGTCCATTGACATCGGATGAAATGTCCCCCATGGCTAGTGGAGCTACATTGGAAACTAGAGATGCGCCAACACCAAGGAGGTCTCTGCCTTCCTTGACATTGTCCATTGGTAGGGCCCCGTTGGGCTGTATATCATTGGATCAGGAGATCTTCTGAAAGTGGGGCACTGCCTCGGTGGATCTCTTCACCACTCATCTCAACAATAAAGTCCCAGACAGAGGTCACATGGCAGGCTAGCATCAGATGCCTTTCTCAGTTGGAGGAAAGGTCTCTTGTATGGATATCCTGTGATTTCTCTTGTAGGGAAGACTTTGCTGAAACTTGGGCAGTACCAGGGAACAATGATTCTTATTGTACCTTACTACCCATGACAGATTTGGTTCCCTGTTCTTCTGGAGTTATCCTCCAAAGATCTGTGGAGACTAGACTGTTTTTGTCCCTCCTTACTCAGAAGAAGGGTCTCTTCTACATCCTGGTCTCCAATCCCTAGCCCTCAGCTTAGATGTTTAGAGCATAGATATTGCATCTCTTCAACTGCATGAGGGTGTCTCCTGGGTCCTGCTTGCTTCCAAGAAAGATTCCCCTAAGAGTTCTTATAATTTCAAGTAGAAGAGATTTTCCATCTGGTGTAAGGGCAAGGCCTTAGATCCTTTTTCACGCCGTACACTGAGTCTGGTCTCAAAATCAACTCCATAAGGGTTCACCTCATTGTAAATTGTACTTACCATCACTGTGTAAAGGTTAAGCCCATCTCTGTTCAGCTTCTAGTTGTTCGTTTTCTGAAAGGTTTGCTTTTGACTAAGCCCCTGATCAAACCGCCCAGTGTCATGGGACCTCAACATCTTCCTCATCGAGCTGGTGAAAGCTCCTTTTGAGCTGTTTGACACCTGCCCTCTGAAGTTGTGACCTGGAAAGTTTTGTTCTTGATGGCAGTCACTTAAGCAAGTAGAGTCAGCATGCTTCAGGCCCTAGTAGCTGATCTACCTTAACACAAAATTCCACCACAACAGAGTGGTTCTCCGCATGCATCCTAAGTTTCTTCTGATGGATGTTGGATTTTCACCTTAGTCAGACAGTTGTTCTGCCAACATTTCCCCCAAAACCTCATGCCCATCCTGGCAAAAGTGCAATGCATACCTTGGTCTGAAAGCATGCCTTGACCTTCTATCATGAGCATACTAAAGCCCATAGATAGTCCACCAAGATTTGTGTTTCTTTTGACCCAAACAGGATGGGGGCAGCCATTGGTAAATGCACTTTGTCCAGTTGGCTAGCAGATTGCATCTCCTTTACGTATCCCCAGGCAGGGCTGGCTCTTGAAGGTCATGTCATGGCTCACAATGTCAGAGCCATGGCTGCATTAGTAGCCACTTGAGGTCGCCCTCCATTTAGAAGTTCTGCAAAGCAGCAACATGATCTTCTGTCCACAAATTCACATCTCACTACTGCCTTGAGCAGGATTCCTGATGTGATAGTCAGTTTGGTCAGACAGTTCTGCAGTATTTGTTTGGAGTCTAGAATCCAACTTTACCCTCCTAGTGTCACGGTCGTCAACGTCCGTGCCTTGCTCGTCAGTGCCCTGCTCCATGTAGACCCAGTAGATTTACCTGCAGTTCTAGTCAGTGACCTGTGGGGTCAAAGTAGGGTGGTGGAGGCCAAGCTGGTGATGTCATCAGTGCTGAGCCCTTCTTAAATTGGCCTCTGAGTGCACTCAGGGTTCTGGCAGTAACTCCTGATTGAGCTTAGGCCTGCCTGAGGCTCTGCTAGTTCCAATTGTTGTTTCCTTCTCAGGCCATGGCCTGAAGCATTGCTGCAGCTTTCACCTTTTTGCTCTGTTCCAGTGTAGCCTGCTTCCTAGCCTTGCAGTCCTGAGAGCTGCTTGCACTTCAGCTGAGATTCCAGTCATCTGCAGTGAGACCTTGGTCGCTGGTTGCAGTGAGGAGGTTCTGTGCCGAGTTTTGGACTGTGTGTGCTAGGATGACGTGGAGTGCTGTGGAGGTACTGGGGCAGTGTCTCAAATTAACTCTGGAAGAGGTGGCTGTGCTCGGAGCGTGGAGGGATCCACGTGGGCTGTACCTGGTTCCTGTTTGCTGCGCTATGCCTGTGTGTGACCTTTTGCCCAGGGAGTGTTGACTCGAGCATTGCTTGCTTAAACCTTATCTGCCCTGGGAGCATTCAGCTCAGGCGCTTCAGAGATTGTTATTGACCTTTTGTCTTAGGAGCATTTTGCTCGGGCACTTCAGAGATTGTTATTGACCTTTTATCCTGGGAGTATTGGCTCGGGCATTGCTTGCTTGAATCTTGTTTGCCCTGGGAGCTTTCAGCTTGGGCACCTCAGTATCTGTTTGCTCTGCTCACTGGAGGCGAGGAATGGCACAAAAAACAGCCTGCTCAAATTCCCTACCCAGTGCGGGTCTACTGGAGACTATTTCTTTTCTTTTGCTTTGCTGCTATTCTTCCTCCTGCTTCCGAGAGAGCTTGCTGCAGAGGTCCCGCAGCTTACTTGAGAGTCCTGACAGAATGAACCTTTATCTGACTGCCAGCGGTCTTACCGCTTCCAGTTAAGTGCCCTTTGCTTTCCATTGTCTTGCCGGGACGGGCCTTTGCTTAGCCTCTTGTGCTCTGGTATTTGCTTTTCCAGTTCGGCTAGACTGTCCTCCTATTTGCCATTTTCCGAGGACAAGCAGATTCAAATATAAATTTTAAAGTGGCGGTTGACTGTGAGTTGCCAGGCAGTCGTTTTGAACTGGAGATCATTGAACTGCAGGACAACATTCAACTCAAGACATGCTATACAATTTGTAAAAGCTTTTGTGATTTTTGGAAAACTGTTCCTAATTATCCTGTGTGTTCGATAATCACAGGAAAAGTTTCTTCATTTTTTGTCTCCACTTACCTGTATGAACAGACTTTTTCAAATGTGAATGTTTTATAGTCAAAACTAAAAGGCTCATTTTCGAAAGAGAAGGATGCCCATCTTTCAACACAAATCGGAAGATGGGCGTCCTTCTCACAGGGTCACCCAAATCGGCATAATCGAAAGCCGATTTTGGGCGTCCCCAACTGCTTTCCGTCGCGGGGACGACCAAAGTTCACAGGGGCATGTTGGAGGCGTAGCGAAGGCGGGACTTGGGCGTGCCTAACACATAGGCATCCTCAACCCATAATGGAAAAAAAAGGGCATCCCTGACGAGCACTTGGACGACTTGGTCCTGTTTTTCTTACGACCAAGCCACAAAAAGGTGCGCGAACTGACCAGATGACCACCGGAGAGAATCGAGGATCACTTCCCCGTACTCCCCCAGTGGTCACTAATCCCCTCCCACCCTCAAAAAAACATCTTTTAAAATATTTTGTGCCAGCCTCAAATGTCATACTCAGGTCCATCACAGCAGTATGCAGGTCCCTGGAGCAGTTTTAGTGGGTGCAGTGCACTTCAGGCAGGCGGACCCAGGCCCATCCCCCCCCTACCTGTTACACTTGTGGTGGTAAATGTGAGCCCTCCAAAACCCACCCGAAACCCACTGTACCCACATCTAGGTGCCCGCTTCACCCGTAAGGGCTATGTTAGTGTTCTATAGTTGTGGGTAGTGGATTTTGGGGGTGGTTGGGGTTGGGGAGCTCAGCACACAAAGTAAGGGAGCAATTTCTGAAGCCCACTGCAGTGCCCTCTAGGGTGCCTGGTTGGTGTCCTGGAATGTCAGGGGGACCAGTGCATTACGAATGCTGGCTCCTTCCACGACCAAACGGCTTGCATTTGGTCATTTCTGAGATGGGCGTCCTTGGTTTCCATTATCGCCGAAAATCAGAAATGACCAAGTCTAGGGACAACCATCTCTAAGGACAACCTAAATTTCAAGATTTGGGCGTCCCCGACCGTATTATCGAAACGAAAGATGGACGTCCATCTTGTTTCGATAATACAGGTTTCCCCGCCCCTTGGGCGTCCCTATGCCCCTCCACGGGACAGACTAATTGCAAACAGTCTGTTAGGAATGTACAACACAAATTAATAACCACAATTTGCTATTTTGGTAAACAATGTGCAGACACAGGAATCTGTATATCTAGATTTTCAGAAAGCTTTTGTAGAAAATATGCTGATATCTTCTGCTCATTGTGTGGCGGTGGCCAAAAATGCAAACAGGATGCTAGGAATTATTAGGAAACGGATGGTGAAAAATACTATAATGCCTCTGTATTGTTCCATGGTGTGACCTCGCCTTGAGTATTTCGTTCAGTTCTGGTCGCTGTATCTCAAAAAAGATAAGGCAAAATTAGAAAAGGTTCAAAGAAGAGTGACCAAAATGATAAAGGGGATGGAACTCCTCTCGTATGAAGAAAGGCTAAAGAGATTAGGGCTCTTCAGCTTGGAAAAGGGGAGATATGATTGAGGTCTACAAAATCCTGAATGGTGTAGAATGAGTAAGAGTAAATCAATTTTTTACTCGTTTCAAAAGTACAAAGACTAGGCGACACTCAAGGAAGTTACATGGAAATACTTTTAAAACAAATAGGAGGAAATATTTTTTTATTCCACCAATAGTTAAGCTCTGGAACTCTTTGCTGGAGGATTTAGTAATGGCGGTTAGTGTATCTGGGTTTAAAAAAGGTTTTCACAAGTTCCTGGAGGAAAAGTCCATAGTCTGCTATTGAAACAGACAGGGGGAAGCAACTGCTTGCCCTAGGATTGGTAGCATAGAATGTTGCCACAA